>NC_053038.3:509582069-510832069 GCF_002575655.3 Aegilops tauschii subsp. strangulata
TCAGCCCATTAGTCCCGGTTCAGTCCAGAACCGGGACCAATGGGGGCACTGGTCCCGGTTCGTGAGGCCAGGGGCCTGCCGGGCCTCGTGGGGGCATTGGTCCCGGTTCGTCTGGCCCCTTTGATCCCGGTTGGTGGGACAAACCGGGACCAATGGGCCTCGCTCCTGGCCCACCATCATTGGTCCCGGTTGATGGCTTGAACCGGGACCACAGGCCGCCCTTTAGTCCTGGTTCATGCCACGAACCGGGACCAATGAGGTGCCTATATATACCCCTCGCCCGCGAGCAGAGCACTGGAGTGCTCTGTTTTTCTCTGGCCGGCGAGGGGAGGGCTTTCTGGTGCTCTAGCTCACCTCCTATGCACATGAGGTGTTCGATGAAATGCCCGAGCCACAGTAGTTAAGCTTTCTTCTCTCGAAGCTCGACCTTAAAGCTCCATTTTCCTCGAGATTTGTCTAGGTTTAGCGGCCCGTCACGTCCCATTCCCGTCTTCACCGCCGTCGATCGCCCGCGCTGATCTCGTCGCCAGCACCACCATGGTGAGCCTCTTGTTCTTATCTTCTTTCTGAAAGAAAAAAATTCTTACTTTAGATAGATACTTGTCTAATTTTCTTACTATTGTATTGCTTGTTATTATATAGTGCGATGGTTTTGGTATCCGCCCCCATCGGCCCTTGTCCTGTCTATGATTCGGATGTGGTATATAATATCTTTATAACTATTGGTTCATTTATTGTTTATGAAAATTATGCCGACCAACGTGACATAGATCTTATTTATCTAGGAGGTATGTGAACCGGAAATTCCAACCGACCCTATTGTCGAGAGGTTAAATTTAGTTGAAGAAGAAAACAATTTCTTGAAGGAAAAAATAAAAAAATTGAGGAGGAGAAGATGATATTGGAGTTGCATGTTGCGGATGTCGTCGATGATCACAAGATCAAGATGGATGCAATGCGTTTGAAGATTAGAAAGATTAGAAAATATGCCATTCATACCGAGGCTTGGTATCATTATGCCGTTGGATCAATTGTTACCTTGGTTGCGATTATGATCGCATTTGTTTTCTTATTGAAATGTTTTACATAGTTTCAATGTATAGTTTAATTAATTAGATGCTCTGGAGAGCTATATGTTGTTAGATGAGAACTATGTATGTACTTTGGTTTTAATGTGATGATGAACTTCTATTAATTTGGTCACTTAATTATCTATTCATGATGTTTGTAATGGTTTTTGACACACTTAATTATATATAATGCACGCAGATGAACCGGCAATGGATGTACGGTGACAGACACACCTCCGAGTACATTAAGGGCGTGCATGATTTTCTCGAAGTGGCTGAGGCAAACAAGCAGAATGGTTTTATGTGTTGTCCATGCCCTACATGTGGGAATACGAAGTCTTACTCTGACCGGAAAATCCTTCACACCCACCTGCTTTACAAGGGTTTCATGCCACACTATAATGTTTGGACGAGGCACAAAGAAATAGGGGTTATGATGGAAGATGGCGAAGAAGAAGAGGACGATGACAACTATGTGCCCCCTGAATACGGTGATGCTGCAACGGGGGAAGCTGCTGAAGATCAAGAGGAACCAGACGATGTGCCCAATGATGCTGCAATGGGGGAAGCTGCTGAAGATCAAGAGGAACCAGTGCCCGATGATGATGATCTCCGCCGGGTCATTGTCGATGCAAGGACGCAATGCGAAAGTCAAAAGGAGAAGCTGAAGTTCGATCGCATGTTAGAGGATCACAAAAAAGGGTTGTACCCCAATTGCGAAGATGGCAACACAAAGCTCGGTACCGTACTGGAATTGCTGCAGTGGAAGGCAGAGAATGCTGTGCCTGACAAAGGATTTGAGAAGCTATTGAAAATATTGAAGAAGAAGCTTCCAAAGGATAACGAATTTCCCGACAGTACATACTTAGCAAAGAAGGTCGTATGCCCTCTAGGATTGGAGGTGCAGAAGATACATGCATGCCCTAATGACTGCATCCTCTACCGCGGTGCGTACAAGGATCTGAAAGCATGCCCGGTATGCGGTGCATTGCTGTATAAGATCAGACGAGATGACCCTGGTGATGTTGACGGCGAGCCCCCCAGGAAGAGGGTTCCTGCGAAGGTGATGTGGTATGCTCCTATAATACCACGGTTGAAACGTCTGTTCAGAAACGAAGAGCATGCCAAGTTGATGTGATGGCACAGTGAGGACCGTAAGAAAGACGGGAAGTTGAGAGCACCCGCTGACGGGTCGCAGTGGAGAAAAATCAAGAGAAGGTACTGGGCTGAGTTTGCAGGTGACCCAAGGAACGTATGGTTTGGTTTAAGCGCGGATGGCATTAATCCTTTCGGGGAGCAGAGCAGCAATCACAGCACCTGGCCCATGACTCTATGTATGTATAACCTTCCTCCTTGGATGTGCATGAAGCGGAAGTTCATTATGATGCCAGTTCTCATCCAAGGCCCTAAGCAACCCGGCAACGACATTGATGTGTACCTAAGGCCATTAGTTGAAGAACGTTTACAGTTGTGGAATGGAAACAGTGTACGTACGTGGGATGAGCACAAACAGGAGGAATTTAACCTGCACGCGTTGCTGTTTGTAACCATCAACGATTGGCCCGCTCTCAGTAACCTTTCAGGACAGACAAACAAGGGATACCACACATGCACGCACTCTTAAGATGACACTGAAAGTATATACCTGGACAAATGCAGGAAGAATGTGTAACTGGGCCATCGTCGATTTCTTCCGACCAACCATCAATGTCGAAAGAAAGGCAAGCATTTCAAAGGCGAGGCAGATCACCGGAAGAAGCCCGCCATGCGTACCGGTGATCACGTACTTGCTATGGTCAATGATTTACACGTAATCTTTGGAAAGGGTCCCGGCGGACTAGCTGTTCCGAATGACGCTGAGGGACACGCACCCATGTGGAAGAAGAAATCTATATTTTGGGACCTACCCTACTGGAAAGACCTAGAGGTCCGCTCTTCAATCGACGTGATGCACATGACGAAGAACCTTTGCGTGAACCTGCTAGGCTTCTTGGGCGTGTATGGGAAGACAAAAGATACACCTGAGGCACGGGAGGACCTGCAACGTTTGCACGAAAAAGACGGCATGCCTCCGAAGCAGTATGAAGGTCCTGCCAGCTACGCTCTTACGAAAGAAGAGAAAGAAATCTTCTTTGAATGCCTGCTCAGTATGAAGGTCCCGACTGGCTTCTCATCGAATATAAAGGGAATAATAAATATGCCAGAGAAAAAGTTCCAGAACCTAAAGTCTCATGACTGCCACGTGATTATGACGCACCTGCTTCCAGTTGCATTGAGGGGGCTTCTACCGGAAAACGTCTGATTAGCCATTGTGAAGGTATGTGCATTCCTCAATGCAATCTCTCAGAAGGTGATCGATCCAAAAATCATACCAAGGCTAAGGAGTGATGTGGTGCAATGTCTTGTCAGTTTCGAGCTGGTGTTCCCACCATCCTTCTTCAATATCATGACGCACGTCCTAGTTCATCTAGTCGACGAGATTGTCATTCTGGGGCCCGTATTTCTACACAATATGTTCCCCTTTGAGAGGTTCATGGGAGTCCTAAAGAAATATGTTCGTAACCGCGCTAGGCCAGAAGGAAGCATCTCCATGGGCCATCAAACAGAGGATGTCATTGGGTTTTGTGTTGACTTCATTCCTGGCCTTAAGAAGATAGGTCTCCCTAAATCGCGGTATGAGGGAAGACTGACCGGAAAAGGCACGCTAGGAGCAGACTCAATAATATGCAGGGACGGGCATTCTTGGTCTCAAGCACACTACACAGTTCTACAGAACTCTACCTTGGTGACCCCGTATGTCGATGAACACAAGAACAGTCTGTGCTCCAAACACCCGGAGCAGTGTGACAACTGGATTACATGTGAACACATCAGGACTTTCAGCAGTTGGTTGGAAACACGTCTCAGAGGTGACGCCACTGTTTGTGATGAGTTGTACTCGTTGTCCAGGGGACCATCTTCGACTGTATTGACTTACAAAGGATACGAGATAAATGGGAACACATTTTACACGATCGCCCAAGATCAAAAGAGCACCAACCAAAACAGCGGTGTCCGCTTTGATGCAGCAACCGAGAGGGGAAAGGACACATATTATGGTTACATAATTGACATATGGGAACTTAACTACGGACATGATTTTAAGGTCCCTTTGTTTAAGTGCAAATGGGTCAATCTGTCAGGAGGCGGGGTACAGGTAGACCCACAGTACGGAATGAGAACAGTGGATGTGAACAATCTTGGGTACACTGACGAACCATTCGTCCTAGCCAATGATGTGGCACAGGTTATCTATGTAAAGGACATGTCTACCAGACCGAGAAAAAGAAAAGATAAGGAAGCGAATACATCATACGATGAGCCAAAGCGCCACATAGTTCTTTCAGGAAAAAGGGACATTGTGGGAGTGGAGGGTAAGACAGACATGTCTGAAGATTATGAAAAGTTTCATGAAATTCCTCCCTTCAAAGTCAAGGCTGACCCAAGCATCCTGATAAACGATGAAGATTATCCATGGTTACGGCGCAATAAGCAAATGACACAAGCGAAGAAAAAGTGAAGACTTTCTCCGCAACTATTAGGATGATACCATGCCAACTTTGTAACACACGAGTATGATACCATTGTCCGTTTTGTACACGAAGTGCATCCAGTTTTTGCCGTAACCCTCTCAACTTTCTTGCACATGCTATGTGGATGAAATGATGATACCATGCCAACTTTCAACCTTTTCAGGGTTCATTTGAAATGCTTTTCAATTTTAGGGTCGTATACCTCAAAATAATCAGTAAATGCATGAAAAATGGTGCATGAAAAATAACAAATAAAATAAATAAGTAATTAGAAACAAAATAATATAAACTTTAATAAAATATATAAGTAGAAACAAAATAAAATAAACTTTAATAACATAATAAAATTTATGAAACTAAAATTATCAAAGTATTTTCTGTTCAAAACATTATAAGCAACCTCTAGTATTATTGAAACTAAAATTATATAAAATTGATGCAACTAAAATTATCGAAGTATTTTCTGTTCAAAATCATTGAAAGCAAAAAGAATTTTCATAAAGAACTTTTTTGTTAGAAACTTTAATAGCAAAAGAATTATCATAAAGTAAAATAAATAAGTAATTAGAAACAAAATAAAATAAAATAAATAAGTTTTTTGTTGAAAGTAGAAACAAAACAAAATGAATAAAGAAAAAAAGAAAACAAAAAACAGGCAAAAAATAAAAATTATGCCACCAACTGGGCCACCACGGCCTGAATACGACTAGAAACCCATCCATGGGCCAGAATTCGGGCCTGCAGAAGGCCCAGTAGGCTCACAGGCATGTACAGAGAGGTTAGGCCCGTAAGCCTGCTTTAGAGAGGAGCTCGACAGCTCAGGCGCACCGCACCTTATAAACAGGTGCGGCTCTCTCTCAGCTAGCGAGGTGGGACTAAACTCCCACCACCACGCCGCTGTGCAAGGCTTTCCGTCCCGGTTGGTGGCACCAACCGGGACTAAAGGGGGGGCATTGGTCCCGGTTGGTGGCACCAGCCGGGACTAAAGGGGGCCTTTGGTCCCGGTTGGTGGCACCAACCGGGACTAAAGGGGGGCATTGGTCCCGGTTGGTGGCACCAACCGGGACTAAAGGGGGCCTTTGGTCCCGGTTGGTGGCACCAACCGGGACCAATGCCCCCCCTTTAGTCCCGGTTGGTGCCACCAACCGGGACCAAAGGCCGCCGCTTCCCGCCCTTTGGGCTGCTGAAAAGAGGCCTTTGGTCCCGGTTGGTGGCACCAACCGGGACTAAGGGGTGTCTTTGGTCCCGGTTGGTGCTATGAACCGGGACCAAAGGCCTGGGTATATAAGTAGCACTTAGGAAAATTTGACGAACTCATCGCCAGTTGCCCCGACGACGCCGAGCTCATCGACACCGCCAGGCTGCCCAGATCGACGCCGTCCGCTGCCCCGACGCCGTCCGCGCGCCCCCGTCGTCGCCCCTGCCCCGTAGCCGCCAGGCTGCCACGACGCCGCCCGCCGCCCCCGCCGACGCCATCGTCGTCACCCGCGCCCGTCGTCACCGTCGCCTGCGCCCGTTGTCGCCGTCGCTGCGGGGAAGCACCACGCCGGCTCCCGCGACCCGTTCATCCCCGAGGCCGTTCGTTCGCCGCCGCACCGATTCTGGCCGGCGACCTCGACCCCTCCCCGCGCTGTGAGCCCCTGCCTCCTCCCCTTTCCTTCTCATTGCCGTCCCCGCACGCCATCCGTAAGCGCGCGCCACCGCCAACCATCGTCGCCGTCACCGACCACCGGCCTATTTTTCATTTTTTTTGTTACGATGTATGTATGTATGTTCACTGTATAATGCTCTGTATATGCTGTATATGCTCATTTAAGAAAATGTTCATATGTAACATTTAAGAAAAAAAGTAAAAGTATGTATGTTCATATGCAAAGAATTATTTTTGGATGAAATGAGATGAGATGAGATGTGTTTTGTGTTGGAGAAGAAAAGAGGAAGAAGGAAGAAGGAAGAAGAAGGAAAAGAGGGTCGAGGGGGGGTCGATATACCCCCTCCCCGATAACATTTTTTCCATGTATATATGCAAAAGTTACATTTTTAGAAAAGTTTTATATATCTAGCTAGGAAAGGAAGAAGAAGAAAAAGAATGAGAGGAAAAGGGAAAATAAGAAGAGGAAGAAAGGAGAAGAAGAGGAGAGGAAGAAGAGGAGAAATAAATAAGAAGAAGAAAAAAGAAAAAAAGAAGAGGAGAAGAAGAAAGGAATAGAGGAGAAGAAGAGAAAATAGAATATTCTATTTTCTCTTCTTCTCCTCTATTCCTTTCTTCTTCTCCTCTTTTTTTTCTTCTTTTTTTCTTCAATCTTCTCCTCTATTAATATCTTCTTCTCGTCTTTTTATTTCTTCTTTGTCTTCTTATTTTTTATCGGATATGTCGTTGTCGATATACCCCGTGTCCCGATAACTTCAACACGAGGGGGGGGGGGGTTCGACCTACCCCCTCCCCGATAACATTATTTTCCCATGTATGTATGTCGTCGTTGTCGATATAACCCCTCCCGGATAACTTCGACCGTGATAACTTATACCACGGGAGCACCCCCCGGCCCTCTCGCTCGACCAAAACTCTCGAGGACACCCAAACCCTAGAAAAAAACGATGTCGGTCTCCTACCCCCTCCCGCCGCGCCCCTACCCTTGAAGCATTGCCGAGGCCACCCCAAACCCGGAATAAGCTAGGTCTACGTTTGCGCTAATATATCCACCTGCTGTCATGTTTGTGTAATAATTGCCATGTTGTAATATTTGCAGAAACAATGGAGCACGGACGAGACGAGGAAGCAGAAAAGGTGTTGGGGGACATAATCTTAGCCGGAGGTGATGTCTTGTCGTATCTTAACGATAATGATGGTCTGGAAGAACAGGGTGAAGAAGCAGGCTACGGTGATCGAAGAGTGGAGGAGGAAAGACATGATTATGATGGCTCCGGTGACCCAATGCTGGTGCAAGAGGAGCCCGTGGTGACGGCTCCGGTGACTGAACAGAGTCCGGCCAGGTAAATATATTAGTTAAGCCTGTGCTGACTAGCTGATTGATGCATTCATTGTTTTGGTATGTACACATATTAATTAACTCTCGTCTTTGTTCTTTTTTCTAGCCCTCCGGATCGAGCACAACTTCGGTAAAGAGACGAGGCCCGAAGAGAAAGTTGCGCTCGGATGAAAGGTTTGAGATCACAGCAATCGCGCGCGACGGCCAACCGATTGAACCCATCCGGACAAAGGAAGCATTTGCTGCTCAGTGCGGGGTTCTTGTTAGGGACAAGATCCCGATCAGCATCCACCAATGGTATAAGCCTAAGAAGGAAGACCCTGAGGTGTCTTATGTCAATGATATGCAAAAAGATGATCTTTGGACTGAGCTGAAGGCAAATTTCACCCTACCGCCAGACGAGGATCCAGAGAAGCCAGTTAAAGAGCAATTAATCAAGTCTCATGCTCTTAAGAAGATGGCAGACCTATTCATGAGGTGGAAGAATGAGCTGAAAACATTTGTCGACAAAGAAGAGACACCAGAATTCATCGGCCGGTATGAGAATATCAGAGATCACTAGCCTGCATTTGTGGCCCACAAGACATCGGAAAAGAGTAAGAAGATGTCAGCGACAAACAAGAAGAATGCTACGAAGAAGAAGCTTCACCATCGCACGGGGTCAGGTGGCTACCTCAAAGCCCGGCCTAAGTGGGCCAAGGTTGAGAATGATCTGCTTGATAAAGGGATCGAACCACAGACAATGAACTGGCCAGACCGTTGCCGGACTTGGTTCTTCGGGGCTGGCGGAAAATTGGACCCTGTATCAGGGAAGTGCGTTTGGACGGACGAGCTTTTGAGAATACCAGTCAAGAGGCTTCAGCATTATATCAATGCAGCGCAGCAAGGGACGTTCGTTCCAGACAGAGACGACGAGCTCACAATGGCCCTCGGGAATCCTGAGCACCCTGGACGGACACGAGGCACGCCAGGCTCCGTTCCGTGGAAGGCTGGTTTTCCGGACACAGGCGGTTACAAAAGCCAGGAGAGGAGGAAAAAAGTGGAGCAGACCCAAATTCAGAAGCTGCACGAAAGGGTTCAAGCGCTAGAGGAACGAGACGGCAATCGACATGCCGAAACTACCCCCGAAGCTACCCCGCCATCTCAGCGGAGAAGCAGCGTGGCGTCCACCGAGCTGCTTCAGTCGGAGCATGTCTTGACGGCTCCTGCTAGCTACCCCGTGGATGCTATCACGGAATCTCAACATTGCCACCTTATGGCGCAATGGCAGAACTTCAAAGTCAAGGCAGCTGTTGGCTCTGTTTTACCTCCTGAACCCGGCGCAACCTACCACTGCCGGCCGATTCCAGAAGGATATGCTAGGGTGATGGTGGATGAAATAATGGAGGGATTTGAGGACCTCCAGCTGGACCACCCTACCGGTGAAGGGGAGACTCGGCTGGGTTCTGCTCTGAAGACTCCATGCCTATGGCGGAAGGAGCTCATTAACCTTCCGAACTGGACGCCTCCGGCGAGTGATCAGGGCACTCCGCCTCCTCCTCCGGCGAGTGATCAGGGCACTCAGCCTCCTTCTCCGGCGCGTGGCGGCACTCCGCCTCCTCCTCCGCCTCACTACAAGAAATATGTCAACTTGTGACCTTGACTATTGGTCACTGAAAGGTCATTGTTTTTCATTTGTGACCAAAAACAGAAGGTCAAAAGTTGGCAGTCGTAAACTGAAATTAACGACCTTCTCTGTGAGAAGGTCGTAGACGTTTATGACCAAAATATGCCTACTGTTTTGTTTTGGTCACTAGCAGCCTCCCGGGCCACGTAGGCATCCGACGTGGCAATCTGATGTGGCACAAGAATCAGCCCGGTCCGATTCGGTGTTTTACATGGGCCGAGCCCAACAATTCAGCCTTTCTATATATTTTTCTATTAATTTTTGGTTGACTTCATGGGCCAAGCCCAACATTGCAGCCTTTTTATTTCCAGGGCGTGATCCTTTTTTAGACCATTTATTTTTTGGGTCGCATCTATTTCTCAATTGGGCCTCAGCCTTTTTATAGTCATTTCCTTAATTTTTAGTTTTTTCCCTATGAATATTATTTGGAAAATGCCCATTTTAGATGCCAAATACTATTAGGCCCACTTGTCAGGTTCTAATTAAAGACAAACCAGGTTTCAATTTCCACACAATTATTTCAGTCAGAACAACAAAGAAATGAAATTTTTTAAACCACATGCCAATTTTGGCTAAGAGCACAATCTTTACATAATTCATTTCACCATTACATGTGATACTATCACAACATATAACTACTACAACTATACTCCTGACTTTTTCACTTTCACTTTCAGGCTGGAGCCTCTTAAGTGAGAGGAAACACCATTGCTGGATATGTTTGTACAGGCTGAACGAAGGCACCTACCAATAAATCAAAAGAGTTAGAAACAAAATAAAAAATATAGAAAGCAGTAGGGACTAAATCATGAAGCATCTCTACATATTCATTTTCAGAATGAGACATGTCATATGATTGCAATTTGGTACCAGAAATGACATCAAGAAATGCAAACAGATTTATGCACATAGTATCATGTTGTATCTCAGTTGTAAGAATACAAATTAACGAACAGATTCATGCTCAAAAGCTTTTGATCAAGCAAACTGCTAATTTATACTCAAGTATCAATGGCACGTATGCTGAAGAGCAATGGTATGAACAATAATATCATTAGTATTAGCTCTGATGTGCATTTGTTTGTCAATTGCAATTACACAAAACAGGATATAATGTTTCCTTGGTGCAGAACATACATGTTTGGCAAGGACAGAACTGGTCGACTATGAAATAAATAGGGAAACACAAACAAAGATGGCCCAGTAGGATACGAAGCAACTGGGCATTTTAACCGCTTAAAACCGGTTACGAGTTCGACAAGAAAAATATTAGCAGCGCCATTTCCTAATATAACCGGTGAACCACAATAGAGTGTAATTAATGGCGAGTGTTGGCTGTACTGAATGCAAAACATGCATGGTCTAATCAAAGATCAGCTGCAGCCACGACATCGATCAACCTTCATTCAGTTGAGAACAACCTTGTAAACTACTGAAACTAAAACATTCTGGAGCAGAAGCTTACTTGAAGGGCAAAGAACTCGGTGTTGAGGTTCTGGGAGTTCTACAGGATGTGCACCACTTGCAGCCACATCTTAGGGTTATTTTGCAGATCCCGTAGTATCAGATCAGTGGCACTCCTCTGAAACAAAGCAACCCATTTTCAGTCAACATAAACCACAGCAGTAGTAACACAACAGCAACACTGCACACCCAGACCCATCTACGATAGCATGCAATCGGTTTCCAGGATGGAGAAGTAGAAACAATTGTTCAGAAAGGAAGCACATTTGACTAAAGTACCAATTTTCAGAGTTTGTATAGCATCATGAATAGGCAACTGTAAATCATATGTTACCACACTAGAATGCTATCTAGAAAGAAAGATACAAGGTAGGCGCCTATCATTTTGCACATACACACACTAATAGAAACGAAACAAGCAGATTGGAAGGCTTGCTACACATCTTGTGCAGGGGCATCACCGTAAACAAAATTGTAGACAAACTATGGTGGTGCTATTTTGTACCAAACAAAATTATTGGATCCATACAAAGTAAAGTAATTAGGCAGCCTTGAGGAACCCAAATCCATGGCTGCTAGATCGAATGAAACAAAGAGGGGAGAGGGTACGGAGGGGAGTTGGGTGGCTGGACGACGACGTCGTGGATTTCGAGGTCCAGGTGGAAGAAGCCCTTGACGGCAGCGACTGTGGTGGCTGGGTGCGCCCCTCCTGCTCCTCCTCCTCGAGCAGGACAAGGCCGGCGACTACACTGTGAGGAGAAGGCCCTCCTCTCCTCTCCAGGCGTCGTCCTGGTCGCTTGCCGGCGTGGCCAACCTGCATAGACGAGACAAGAAGGAGTCAGGGGGGAGAGAGAGAGAGAACAAGACAGCAGAGGAAGAGGGGAGGCACAAGCATCATATCAGGTATTGCAGAAGTACATGTTATCATATCAGGTATTGCATAAGGACATCTAGGGACATATATAAAGCATCAGATTAATATAAGTTCTTCCATTATCAGAAAAGACCATGAAACAGACATTCTGAAACCAACTAAAATCTAATATAATCAGAATACAAAGTAAACAGACTGTAAACTGAAGGAAATATTATAGTGTGGATAATGAATTTAGATAAAGGGGTGCATTGCATCTCAAATCACATTTCTGTTGGTATATACAAATTTAGAACGGATCATCGTATAAATAACCTAGAGATCTTTTATGCATCAAACAACATAACCATTAAACCAACATAATCTACGCAAACAAGGACAGTCTAACATCAGGTATTTCTACTTGTGATACGAGTGATAGATCAACACTAGCAGTCTAACATCAGTAAGTACAGTACTTGTTAAACAAACGCTGCCCAGCAGGTACCCAGGTTTCGGGTAATCGAAGGCCTTTTGTTTGCAGTCCCCAGCTCAGGCAAAACATCAAGCGGGAACTTGACAGGCTCGTCGATGCAGTACTTCCCCAGCTGCGCCACATCGTCCACCTCCTGATGGCCTTCCTCCGGAAGCAGCACTTCCCAGTCAGTTCCTTTCACCTGTCGACGACAACATGCTAGCTTTGCTAAGAAATCACACCAAAAATCGAAGCAAACTATAACTAGGACCAACCAAATTTAGTGTGAAGGTAAAGGAACAACAGAACAAGCAACTCTATTAGCTTCATGAGTAGAACAACTTGAGTTACCATGGTCAAGTTAATGGAGAAACATGTTCCTTATGATTAAACTTGTACTATGGATAGGTTAGTAGGCCTTACAAGTGCAAGAAGGATTTCTTAAACTTGGTCAAACTCTCGTTATACATGTTTTGCAGTTTACCAGGGCCCCACAGAGGAAACCCATTCATCACATGAAGAGACACCCATAAGATTGAACTGTATGCACAAACTATATGGATTCGTACTACCAAATTCAGCAATTTACGCATACAAGCTAGTGAATTTAACACTAACACACTGCGAGATGTGTAAAGTAGGCAACATAAGTTGAGTGCATGCGAGGAGACTCAATCTAAACGAAGCATCTACATGAATCACCGATTCATCTGCTATCGGAAACACCATCAAAGTGGCACATCACAGTCCCATAGCTATCACAGTAGCTCAGCAGAAAATCAAACCCATAGAGTGGTCAGCTATATGATGTTCCGTCTAAATACTCAGCTACCCGAAGAACACTCATCCCGGCAACACGAGGCTGTTCACCCGATCTATGAGCGGGCGCAGCGCGAGCAAGCATCGCCCTACCCGCCACGAACAACCTAAGCCTCGCGGATGACCACCTCAGCCACAGATCTACGAAATCCACGGGACAATCGAGACGCGCGGAGAGGGAGAGTGGATGGGTGGGGGAAGAGGGGGATGCTCTTACGGGAGTTGGCCTTGGAGATCTCGTTGACTTTGCCCTTGCCGCACTTGAGGACGCACGAGGCCAGACGCTTCTGCAGCTTCAGCGACACCATCTTCGCCGCCGCTCTCCTCCTCCCTTACCTGCCGTCTGGTTTGTGGTTGGTGGCGGTGCATCGAAGCACGCATGCGCGCGCCGGCAAGCAAGCCAGCCACGGGGTTGAATCACGCACGCGCACGCCGAATAGGGTTGGAGGCTCGCCCTGCCATGGCCATGGCCACGGGGTAGGGGTTAGGCCTGAGCTGGTAGCTGTTGGGTTGGATCTGGAGGCTGGCGGCGGGGCTGGTTGAGAGGAGGTTGCTGCCGGCAGGTGGGATCGGGGGAAAGGATTGGATCGAATCATGGGAGTCGGCCCCAGCAGTGACAACCCACAGAAACAACACGCAGCGACAACCCAGCCCCTGCACGGCGGCGAGGTTGGTCGAGGACGAGGGAGATGAGGGGAGAGTGAGGGCGGCGGCGGAGGTGGGTGGAGAGGTTCAGAGGGGTGGGTGGCGGCGACGAGGGGGACGAGGGGGATCTGCATCGGGGGAGAGGGGAGAGGATCTGAGGGGGGAGGGAGAGAAAGAAAGAGTGGAGGCGGGGGGTGGGTGGAAAATGTCCATGAGGACAGACCTAGGGTTTCGGCTCGGGTGGATTTGGGCCGTTGGATCCGGAAGCACCCGACGGTGATTGATGCGTGATCCGCGTGATATGATCATGGTCCAATCAGAACGCAGCAAACCATTTGATGACCTTATGACCATATAAATTGGTCGTGATCGATTCAAGATAAAAAATTTCATTCCATTTTTCAGGGCTCAAAATGAGTTTTTTTGTGAAAGTCCTATCAAATATTTGTTCAAATGATAACATATTTTGCACAAGTTTACATCGTGGATTTTCAAACAATATTGACAAAGGGAGTTTTCATTTTCTTTGGACGAAAAATCAATTTTCCATTTTTCGAGTGCTCAAAATAAGTTTTTTTGTGAAGGACCTATAATATATTTGTTGCAAAATTGTACCAAATAAATTTTCTAAAATACTAGGACATATTTAATGCATAATTGACCAAATGGTTAGGTGTCAAAAGTTTTTATCCACCTCTGGTGAAAAAGACAAATTTCCGTCGATTCAGGTGGAAACGGGTCAAATTTGAACTGCAGCTGCCTTATAGTTTGCTCTTTATTTTTTCCAAAAATCATTTGTAGGTACATAAGTATCTATTTAATCATAGAAACATCAAAAGTTTTCCAAGATTCAACCACTAGCTAGGAACGGTCAAGCCCGCCGTTTTAACCGCATTTTGAAACGGGCATAAAAAATTCAAAAAAATTGGAAAACCTCCGCATTGTGTCATCATATGTGACCAAGTTTCCCTAAAAAATAATAAACTTGTAATATTGTAATTATTTTAAAAAAGTGTTCTCAGAAATGAGCTATCATGCGTGAAGATTCATGGCTTTCAAGCCAAATGATCAATCTTATGGCCACATTCATGGCATAGTTTGTTCAAATGATCTCATATTGTGCACAAGGGTGCATCTTGGAATTCCAAACAATGTTGCCTAAGGGAGTTTTCATTTTCTTTGCACGGAAAATTCAGTTTCCATTTTTCGAGTGCCCGAAATGAGGTTTTTTTGTGAAGGACCTACCATATATTTGTTGCAAAATTGGACCAAATCAATTTTATAAAATACTAGGACATATTTAATGCACAATTGACAAAATGGTTGGGTGCCAAAAGTTTTGATCCACCTCTCGTGAAAAAGACAAATTCCCGCCGATTCAGTAGGAAGCGGGTCAAATTTGAACTGCAGCTGCCTCATAGTTTGAACTTTATTTTTTTCCAAAATCATTTCTAGGTACATAAGTATCTATTTAATCAGAGAAACATCAAAAGTTTTCCAAGATTCAACCACTAGCTAGGAACGGTCAAGCCCGCCGTTTTGACCGCATTTTGAAACGGGCATAAAAAATTCAAAAAAAATCAAAAAATTGGAAAACCTCCGCATTGTGTCATCATATGTGACCAAGTTTCGATAAAAATAATAAACTTGTAATATTGTAATTATTTTAAAAAAGTGTTCTCAGAAATGAGCTATCATGCGTGAAGATTCATGGCTTTCAAGCCAAATGATCAATCTTATGGCCACATTCATGGCATAGTTTGTTCAAATGATCTCATATTGTGCACAAGGGTGCATCTTGGAATTCCAAACAATGTTGCCTAAGGGAGTTTTCATTTTCTTTCACGGAAAATTCATTTTCCATTTTTCGAGTGCCCGAAATGAGGTTTTTTTGTGAAGGACCTACCATATATTTGTTGCAAAATTGGACCAAATCAATTTTCTAAAATACTAGGCGATATTTAATGCACAATTGACAAAATGGTTGGGTGCCAAAAGTTTTGATCCACCTCTCGCGAAAAAGACAAATTCCCGCCGATTCAGTAGGAAGCGGGTCAAATTTGAACTGCAGCTGCCTCATAGTTTGCTATTTATTTTTTCCAAAAAACATTTCTAGTTACATAAGTACCTATTTAATCATAAATACATGGTTTGGTGGCGATACGTCGAGGTTTGGACGGTGGCCGAGGGCCCAACCTCTAGAGCGCGTAAACTCGCATGCCCGCCGTGTGGTCACCGCGTGACTGTGGCGTTGCCATGTTTTCTGGGTGGCCTAGGCATGTCTAGTGGGTTGCGCACTCCCCGGGTAGGTGCTAGGAAGAAAATCACAACATAAGATTCTCACGAGGAGACCGATCGATGCTCAAATATTAATAAGCAGCCAAGTGTTTGATTAGCGGTACGGGAAATGCACATGGCTAATGGGCGTGAGTTTTGGCTGAGGATGATCAGTTACTAAGAAGACCGTCTTCACAAATTTTCAGCTCAAAAGGAGGAGCCTAGGTGGTACTTGCTTTGCAAAGTACCACACTGGACATAAATACAAATGTTGAAGCTGGGCTCAAAATAATGAATGGATTGAGCTAGCATTTGGTGGAGGATGGTTATTTGGGCATAGGAAAGCACTGTAGAAAATGGATACCATTTGGACATGCCAAAGTGGTACTTCCTTCACAAAGTGTTTTTCTGAACAGAATAGGAAAATGAATATTTTTGAATTATTTTTGAACTAGGCAAGGAAGGTTTTTTACATATTTGACGAAGATATGACCCAAAGAATTTATGAGTTTTTTTTGGGAATTTTGGGAATGACCGAAATATAGGTTGCTTCACAACCGAGGGCAAAAACTGCCACATGGACATGACACATAGGCAAAACTGATGAGGTGGCGCCTAGTCATAGCAACCCACCACAATTTACAAGGTTATGACCATATATATTGGTCATGATCAGCTCGAACTAAGGCAGCGGACCTGTGCTATCTGCTTTATGACCATTTCGTGTAAGGAAATTACGACCTTTCTGACCAAAATGGTCGTTATAGTTTAGGGTTTGGAGCCCCCCGAACAGCTTTTGACCAATTGGTATGAAATGATCATAGATCTATGACCAATTCTTCCAGGGTCACTGACAGAAGGTCACTAGTTGACATATTTCTTTTAGTGCCTCCTCCTCCGGCGAGTGATCAGGGCACTCAGCCTCCTTCTCCGGCGCGTGGCGGCACTCCGCCTCCTTCTCCGCCTGCGCCGGCGTGCCAGAGCAGCCAACCTCCTCCTTCTCTGCCTCGTCAGCAAGGGCGGAAGAGACCCGCCGCCGCTCCGGCTGCTCCGGCGCGTCGTAGTCCTTCTCCTCCGCCTCGTAAGCAAGGAAAGAAGACAGCCGCAGCCGCTCCGTCTGCTCTGCTGGCGTCTAGCAGTACAGCCAGAGGCGGGAGGCAATACAGATTTGGTCCTTCTCTGAAGACTCCAGAGAAGTTACCATACGAGAGGACCGAGGAGGAAACCACGAAGATCGTGCGAGCCGAAGTGACAAACTTCTTTGAAGGGGTGAAAGCAAAGAAACATCCACCTCCGGAGGAGAAGGTAGATCCGGTGAAAGCGAAGCGCACTCTGGCTGCCCTGACAAAACCACCAAAGTCTCCGCCGAGAGGCAACTATGAGCGCATTATTGCAAAGACATTTGCCGAAGCGGAGCAGTCGGGAAGTACTGTCAGTGATCAAAGGTTAAAAGAACGACGAGCTGGGAAAAAAATTGCCCAGCTCGGCGAACAAGCGAACCAATCGTGCCCCCCGCTCAAGGTGTCTAGCGACATCGTCGCTGCAGATCCGAGGATGGTGCCCGGTTATAGCAATCTTGGAGATTACCTTCCTGACGATGTACATTATGAAATCTTGGAGGTGGAGGAACACAAATACCATTACGGGAAGCCTCTCATCAAAGATGAAAGATCTCTAACAACGATGATGCGAAGATTACATGATTGGTACATGAAAACCTGCAGAGAGTCTGGGGGAGGAATACTTTGACGCTGAGAGTTAAACCGGAGCATGACCTCATTGGAATTAAACTGTTGAATGTTCCATTTGAGGAGTTCTTCCAGTTTTTCAATCAAAAGGCCCTCGATAAATCAACGATCACTTGCTACTGTCTGTAAGTAGTACTACTTCTGTCATTAAGTCTCTCTATATAGGTCAGCTCTTTCATTGCATGTATTTATAATTATCCTCACTATATTATGCAGATTGAAGATCGCCGAATTGAAGAAAAGACAAATCGGTGATATTGGGTTCATTAACACAAATCTCATAGATGCAACTGAGGTTAAATATCATGCCGAAAATACCGAGGCCAACTTGCGACGATCGTTGGTAATAAATGAAAACAAAGATATAATACTCTTTCCTTACAACTTCAAGTGAGTGTTACTGTCTTGTGCATATTCGGTTTCCCTTATTAGTCCAGGTTATAGTAATGTAATTGATGACTTATGCATGCGTGCGCAGCATCCACTATATTCTCCTAGAGATTAAGCTTGACCAGGGAGTATTAACCGTCTTAGACTTGAGACGAAAAGATCCCCAGGACTATGCAGACATGCCTCAAATGCTCGAGAAGTAAGTTAAATCGATCATTATCCACCATATCAGCAACTTTGTTCATTTCCTGATATCAAGTAATTGTTTCTTTGTCTAGCAGGGTTTGGAGAAAATTCACCAAAAAAGCTCCGGGACTGCCAAAGAAGCTGCATTTTAGACACCCGAAAGTAAGTACTATAGTAGCATGTTCCGCGCATCTCCTAGTGATTCAAGCGCTAGTTTCATCAATACCATTTAGCATGCTTGCTTATCAGTTTGATTGACCTCTATTTCTTGTAAAGTGGCTGTGGCAGGAACCCGGGAATAATTACTGTGGATACTACATTTGCGAGTCCGTCCGCTACACGACCTGTGAGCGGGGCTACTCTGACGAACAATATGAAGTGCGTAAGCAATAATATTCACAATTTTATTTTATTACCATCATTTGTGTGTCGAGTTTCATTTATTCATATATATATATATATATATATATATATGTATTGACCCCCTTCTTCAAATTAGATCTTTCGGATGCGGGATGAACTCCTAGCACCAGATCGTATGCGAGCAATTCAAGAGGAATTGGCGGCATTCTTCCTTGACCACGTGATCGCTGAAAACGAAGAATACTATGTGGACCATGTGTTCTTACAATTTAATTAGGAGATTGTATTGTAAGAGATAATTATTGTATATATGTAGCCGGTAGTGTCGGATAGATATACGAGAACTTGTTGTTGGACCAATCTCTCGGAGAAGGAGAGGTGGTCGATATCACTTCTCTCTGTATGCATATGTTCATGACGATCTTCTGTTTCCTTCATTTGCTTACTAGCTAGCGTGTCTAGTCCTCTCCATACGTATATAGTACGTAGCGTCGACCAAGCACGGAGATAAGAGAGGACACTTCTCTCTATTAATTAGCTAGCTAACACAATATATGAAACACCTAAAATAACCCCCCCCCCTTAAAAAAACAAAAACCCCAGGCACTGAAATGCTGACGCGTGGATGCCTATTGGTCCCGGTTAGTGCCACCAACCGGGACCAAAGGCCCTCCTGCCTGGGCTCGCCGCACCGGCCACGTGGAGGCCCATCTGTCCCAGTTCATGTAAGAACCGGGACTAATGGGTTAGGGCATTAGTAACGACCCTTTAGTCCCGGTTCAAAAACCGGGACAAAAGGCCCTTACCAACCGGGACAATAGGCCCTTTTTCTACTAGTGTGGGTTCGAGCCCTATGGTGGGGGTTATGTCATATGAAGTTATTTTCAATGAAGTATATCTACAAAGTCCCTGCTCATTATTGCATAATGACCTGGCCCTTGGGGGCTACACTGTTTGAAGTTTGTATGAGCATAAGGCAGTTTCAAGTCCCAGGTTGCTGCAAGCATGACAACCCGGCACTTGGGGGCTACATATGTGGAATACTCAGTTCTGACTAGTGATTGAGATGAACAACATGGATTTCTTCAAAGTGGTAATATTTATATTAAAGCAAGTCTTAAGTCATCACTTTGCTCTGCTCAAGACTTGGGGGCTACAGGTAATATGGATATGATGGAGAGAAATCTTCAAAAATTATGACTCGGCATCATCTATTTATAACCCGTCAATTTTGGTAATCATAATTTGGCAAGATCTGCATCTTCAAACCGACTGAAAATCAGATGAGTATTTCAAAGACTTGTACTTTTAAGCATTGGGAGCTGAGTCAAATGAATTATTCTTCACAATTTTTCTCTGTGAGAAACCAACGTCAGCAAATTGATTATGAAGTTGGCCTATTGACCTGGATTTTCTAGAAGAAGGAAATAACAAGGAGTTAAGGATGATCAGGTGTCGGCTTACACGAGTTCTTAACTTGGAGCATAATCTATCAAAATTATTCTTGTGTTTGTTTTACAGGATCAGTTTAACATGGATAAATCCAAATTAAACTGGGGGCTAATGTCGGGGATATACCCCGCGGTATGACCCGGCTAGGACTTGGTGTTTCATTCGTGACCCGGCAGATTGTAAGCCGGCAGATGTTTAAGCCGCCAGATGTTTAAGCCAGATGTTTAAGCCAGAAGATGTTAAGCCAGATGTTTAAGCCGCCAGATGTTTAAGCCAGATGTTTAAGCCGGCAGATGTTAAGCCAGATGTTTAAGCCGCCAGATGTTTAAGCCGCCAGATGTTTAAGCTGACAGATGTTTAAGTCAGATTATGACAGAGTCGCCTGGGGTTAATAAGCCCAAAACGTCAAGAAGCCCATGGAGAGAAGCCCGTGATGAGAAGTCAGAATAGTTTAAGTCTTAGTCCGAGATGGACTCTACATGTGACTCGCCCCTTCAACTTATATAAGGAGGGGCAGGGCACCCCAAGAAGGACAAGTAAGAAAATAATAGCTAAGGTTAGACACAACTAGGAGAGCCGGTTTACGGTGACTCCCTCGTGATGATTGATACGTCCATTTTGCATCATGCTTTTATATCAATATTTATTGCATTATGGGTTGTTATTACACGTTATGTCACAATACTTATGCCTATTCTCTCTTATTTTACAAGGTTTACATGAAGAGGAGAATGCCGGCAGCTGGAATTCTGGGCTGGAAAAGGAGCAAATATTATAGACCTATTCTGCACAGCTCCAAAAGTCCTGAAACTCCACGGAAGTCATTTTTTGGAATTAATA
Organism: Aegilops tauschii subsp. strangulata; assembly: GCF_002575655.3. Taxonomy (NCBI): domain Eukaryota; kingdom Viridiplantae; phylum Streptophyta; class Magnoliopsida; order Poales; family Poaceae; genus Aegilops; species Aegilops tauschii. Next base: position 509,602,880 of record NC_053038.3, read on the forward strand.
GAAAATATTGAGCGAAGAAAGTACCAGAGGGGGCCCACACCCTCGCCACGAGTGTGGGGGCGCGCCCTACCCCCCTGGGCGTGCCCCCTGCCTCGTGGGCCCCCTGGCAGGCCTCCGGTGCCCATCTTCCGCTATATGAAGTCATTAACCCTGGAAAAAATCATAAGCAAGATTTCGGGAAGAAACTCCGCCGCCACGAGGCGGAACCTTGGCGGAACCAATCTAGGGCTCCGGCAGAGCCGTTCTGCCGGGGAAACTTCCCTCCGGGAGGGGGAAATCATCGCCATTGTCATCACCAACAATACTCTCGTCGGGAGGGGGCCAATCTCCATCAACGTCTTCACCAGCACCATGTCCTCTCAAAGCCTAGTTCATCTCTTGTATCCAATCTTTGTCCCAAAGCCTCAGATTGGTACCTGTGGGTTGCTAGTAGTGTTGATTACTCCTTGTAGTTGATGCTGGTTGGTTTACTTGGTGGAAGATCATATGTTCAGATCCATTATGCATATTAATACCCCTCTGATTATGAACATGAATATGATTTGTGAGTAGTTACGCTTGTTCCTGAGGACATGGGAGAAGTCTTGCTATTAGTAGTCATGTGAATTTGGTGTTCGTTCGATATTTTGATGAGATGTATGTTGTCTTTCCTCTAGTGGTGTTATGTGAACGTCGACTACATGACACTTCACCATTATTTGGGACTAGAGGAAGGCATTGGGAAGTAATAAGTAGATGATGGGTTGCTAGAGTGACAGAAGCTTAAACCCTAGTTTATGAGTTGCTTCGTAAGGGGCTGATTTGGATCCATATGCTTCATGCTATGGTTAGGTTTACCTTAATACTTCTTTTGTAGTTGCGGATGCTTGCAATAGGGGTTAATCATAAGTGGGATGCTTGTTCAAGAAAGGACAGCACCCAAGCACCGGTCCACCCACATACCAAATTATCAAAGTAACGAACGCGAATCATATGAGCGTGATGAAAACTAGCTTGACGACAATTCCCATGTGTCCTCGGGAGCGTTTCCTTCGTATAAGAGTTTGTCCAGGCTTGTCCTTCGCTACAAAAAGGATTGGGCCATCTTGCTGCACTTTATTTACACTTGTTACTTGTTACTCGTTACAAATTATCTTATCACAAAACTATCTGTTACCGATAATTTTAGTGCTTGCAGAGAATACCTTGCTGAAAACCGCTTATCATTTCCTTCTGCTCCTCGTTGGGTTTGACACTCTTACTTATAGAAAGGACTACGATAGATCCCCTATACTTGTGGGTCATCAATGATAATAAGACCTAGCCACAAACAGCATGTAGGGTTGTTACCGGATGATGTTTCCCGGGGCCCGGAGCTGTCTAAACCCCTGTCTTGTGTTGCGTCTCTCGATTTCGATCAACCCCTCTCAAGCTACCACATAGATGTGTTGGCCTCACGACTAAGTCCTCACACTAGGACATCTGTCGTGACAATTCCACGATAACTACCCTATTGATCCGGCTTATACGACTGGATTGAAAAATTATTTGGGGGCTTCTTGTTTAATGGAACGGAGCTTTGTTTGTCCCTTGTAATAGGCTTGGACGCCATGTGTATTCACCAAAAATCTGGGTTATCCTGCCTTTGTATGCCTGCCACTCCGACCAGGTAATCCTGGAATGATTCGCCGTACTCTTGACAGTCAATCTTATAAAGACCCTGAACTTGTCAAAGTTAAAATGCTGATTGGTCATGTGAGGCCCGGTTTACAGGTTTGAATACAGGATTAACTCAGTGGCTGTGCGGCCCTTGAATAGCGCTTGATATTGAGGCTTGGCAGCCTATGAAACTTTGTTTTTCTGATTTTTTATTTTTTATGAACATTGTTTTGGTTCATGTCCTTGTACCATATTGACATATGGTTTAAAATTGATTCAGGCCAGGTAGCCTTAATCTTTATGACTCATATTTGAGTATATCCGAGGTTTTGATAACCCGGCCTGGCTTTGGACGATAAGTCGCCAGTGTGCTTTGATTGTGTACTTAGAGCGCTGCGCTCTAAGTCTTTGGGATGTTACCCTTGCTACATCTGGCGTTGTAAGCCGGCAGTATGAACTGATCTCACAGGCCATGTAGCCTTGATTATATGACTCATCATTGAGCATCTTTGTTTTTAATAACCCGCCCTGATAGCAGACTTTAAGTCGCCAGGATAATTTGCCTTGAGCAATCAAAATGAGGATACTTCATGACTCCGGGTTGATACTGACCCCGGATTATAATTGTCAAGGCATCACCATGGTATCAATCTACATGTATGTCTTTCAATAATGGTATGAATATTTTGGGTTGGGTAAACCGCCCTGGCTTTGGACGTTAAGTCGCCAGTATATATTTTCATTGCGCCATTGGTATTATGCGCCTATAAATCTTTGGGATTGACACCCTAACTGGGTGTGGCGATGTAAGCCGGCAATTTGAGCCAATCTTCCAGGTATATTTTTAAATTGTTGGATGAATATGCGAGGTTTGATAACCCACCCTGGTTTTGGACGTTAAGTCGCCAGTATATTTTGGATTGCGCCATTGGAATTCATGCGCTTATAAATCATTGGATTATTACCCTCACTTGGCATGGCAATGTAAGCCAACAGTATAAATCAATCCTACAGGTATGTTTTCCTGGTTATATGAATATGCGAGGTTTGATAACCCGCCCTGACTTTTGACTTTAAGTCGCCAGTATGTTTAGGGTTGAATGGCCTTAATGCTAGTCTTTTCCATAATTACATAAGACTATATTATGTTTGGGTCGTTACCCGCCCGGGCTTTCGATGTTAAGTCGCCAGGGCATATGTTGTTCAAACTCTGTGCAGGATTTGCAGAACTATGACTTACATAAATGATTAAGTTCGAGCCCATCATCAAAAATTGAAATTGGTGTTCAAAAGGGTTATCAATTATTGATTTTCACAAAGGCTATAAGCCGCCGGGTTACAAAAACCCCGGATTACAATGGATGCGCATTAAGTCACCATCGGCCAAGAGCCACCGAGTATTTAAACTCCGGATTTACTTGTCAACTGATAAGGTATTCAAATCTTTAATAGCCAAACTTGGCTGGATTGTCATGATGATATTGAATGACTGAGGTTTTCATACCGAATTATATTATTCAAATCTTGAATAGCCAGCATGGCTGGATTTTTGATAACCAGTATTATGATTGAGGTTTTCAAAGTCGCTTCCGCGCAATGGCTATTATTTTATCAATGGATATGATTTATTCTACAATGGAAGGAATAGTCCCGAGTCACTGCAGTCTTATGACCCGGCACTTGGGTGCTACATTATTCTAGTTGAGATTACATCAAATATGCAAGTCCCATGTCACTGCCAGCATGCACCATGGAACTTGGGGGCTAATGCAAAGTCATCTTTTGCTCACCTTATTGAAGACCCGACTCATCACATCGTAATGAGCCAGCCCTTGGGGGCTACTAATTGCTCCTGTCAAAAATACAAAGTACACAAGCTTTAATCCATTATATTGAAGGGTCCATTGCTCAGTTGGTAGAGCACGAGACTCTTAACCTTATGGTCGTGGGTTCAAGCCCTAGGATGGAGGCTACATCATATGATGTTATTTTCAATGAAGTATATATAAAGTCCCAGCTCAGTATTGTCTTGCTGAGCCAGCCCTTGGGGGCTACATGTTGGTGTTCAAGCCTACACGTTGGTTGAAGTTTTTATGAGCATTAGGCAACTACAAGTCCCAGGTTGCTGCAAGCATGACAACCTGGCACTTGGGGGCTACATATGTGGAATATTCAGTTTTGACTAGTGACTAAGATGAACAGCCTAGATTTCTTCAAGGTTGCAACATTTATATTGAAGCAAGTCTTAAGCTGTTACTATGTTCCCTTCTTAAGACTTGGGGGCTACAAGTGATATGCATATGAGAGGTACATTTTCAAGCTTGATGTTAGTAACAATTATGACCCGGTGCCATCAATATTTACAAACCGGATATTTTGCCAATGATAAACCGGCAAGTTCTACATCTTCAAGCCGGTTGAAAATCAAATGAGTATTTCAAGATCAATATTTTTTTGGTGAAGCATTGGGAGCTGAATCAAATGAATTATTATTCACAATATTTTCTGTGAGAGACCAATGTCAGCAAATTGATTATGAGGCTGGCCTATTGACCCGGACTTTCCAGAAGAAGGAAATGACAAGGACTTAAGGATGATCAGGTGCCGGCTTACAAGAAATTTTAACCTGGAGCACAACTTGTCAAATTTGTTCTTGTGTTTATTTTGTAGGATCAGTTTAACATGGATAAATCCAAATTAAACTGGGGGCTAATGTCGGGGATATACCCCGCGGTGTAACCCGGCCGGATGTATGACCCGGCCGGACTTGGCGACTCACTGGTGACCTGCCCTAACACGGCGACTGACTAGTAACCCGCCCAGAGCAGGCGGCTCATTGGTGACCCGGCAGGCGGGTCGGAGGAGTGACAAGACCCGGTGGCCCAGAAGGCGGCTCGTGCGAAGGCCGACTCATATTATGGTGGGCCGGCTTAAGATGAAAGCATAAGGAATATTTCCCTTACAAGGAAGCAAGACCCGGACTTGTATCCGGCTTGTAATAGAAGATAGAATAGTCCTAATCCTAGTAGGACTTCACATGTAACCCGCCCCTCTAACTTATATAAGGGAGACAGGGCACCCCAAGAGGGACAAGATTCACGATCTTGACATGTTAGGGTTAGACAGACAAGTCTATAGCTCTCAAGATAGAGCACCCTTGTAATCTTATCATCATCATCAATATCAATGAAGCAGGATGTAGGCTTTTACCTCGACCGTGAGGGGCCAAACCTGGGTAAAAACCTCGCATCTCTCATCCCACTCAACCCCTTTCAAGCTACCACATAGATGCGCTGGCCTCACGACTAAGTCCTGGCACTAAGAACATCTGCTGTGACAAATCCACGACAAAGCCCATCATTGGAATATACAAGCCAAGTTTTATAATGAAAAATTCCCACTAGTATATGAAAGTGATATCGTAGGAGACACTCTATCATGAAGATCATGGTGCTACTTTGAAGCACAAGTGTGGCAAAAAGGGATAGTAACATTGTCCCTTCTCTCTTTTCTCTCATTTTTTTCTTTCTCTTTTTTCTTCTTTTTCTTTTTTTCTTTTTGTTGGGCCTTCATTTTTTGGCCTCTTTTTTTCGTCTGGAGTCTCATCCCAACTTGTGGGGGAATCACAGTCTCCATCATCCTTTCCTCACTTGGGACAATGTTCTAATAATGAAGATCATCACACTTTTATTTACTTACAAATCGATGCTTAGAACAAAATATTATTCTATGTGAATGCCTCAAGCGATGGCAACTACATGATCATGCAAAGCAATATGACAATGATTATGTGTGTCATATAAATAGAACGGTGGAAAGTTGCATGGCAATATATCTCGGAATGGCTATGGAAATGCCATAATAGGTAGGTATGGTGGCTGTTTTGAGGATGGATATGTGGTGGGTTTATGGTACCGGCGAAAGTTGCACGGTACTAGAGAGGCTAGCTAGCAATGGCGGAAAGGTGAGAATGCGTATAATCCATGGACTCAACATTAGTCATAAAGAACTCACATACTTATTGCAAAAATCTATTAGTCATTGAAACAAAGTACTACGCGCATGCTCCTAGGGGGATAGATTGGTAGGAAAAGACCATCGCTCGTCCCCGGCCGCCACTCATAAGGAAGACAATCAATAAATAAACCATGCTCCGACTTCATCACATAACGGTTCACCATACGTGCATGCTACGGGACTCACAAACCTTAACACAAGTATTTCTCAAATTCACAACTACTTACTAGCATGACTTTAATATCATCATCTTCATATCTCAAAACAATCATAAGGAATCAAACTTCTCATAGTATTCAATGCACTCTATATGAAAGTTTTTATTATATCCCTCTTGGATGCCTATCATATTAGGACTAATTTTATAACCAAAGAAAATTACCATGCTGTTCTAAAGACTCTCAAAATAATATAAGTGAAGTACGCGAGTTCATCAATTTCTATAAAATAAAACCACCGTTGTGCTCTAAAAAGATATAAGTGAAGCACTAGAGCAAAATTGCCTAGCTTGAAAGATATAAGTGAAGCACATAGAGCATTCTAATAAATCACGATTCATGTGTGTCTCTCCGAAAAGGTGTGTACAGCAAGGATGATTGTGGCAAACTAAAAAGCAAAGACTCAAATCATACAAGACGCTCCAAGCAAAACACATATCATGTGATGAATAAAAATATAGGCTCAAGTAAAATTACCGATAGACGAAGACGAAAGAGGGGATGCCTTCCCGGGGCATCCCCAAGCTTAGGCTTTTTGACATGCTTGAATATTACCTTGGGATGCCTTGGGCATCCCCAAGCTTAGGTGCTTGCCACTCCTTATTCCGTAGTCCATCAAATCCTTACACAAAGCTTGAAAACTTCACAACACAAAACTCAACAGAAAACCTCATAAGCTCCGTTAGTATAAGAAAATAAATCACCACTTTTGGTACTGTTGTGAACTCATTCTTTATTTATATTGGTTTAATATCTACTGTATTCCAACTTTTCCATGGTTCATACCCCCCGATACTAGCCATAGATTCATCAAAATAAGCAAACAACACATAGAAAACAGAATCTGTCAAAAACAGAACAGTCTGCGAAGATCCGAATTGTTCTAATACTTCTGTAACTCCAAAAATTCTGAACAATTAGGAAAACAGCAAGGAAAAGTATTGGGTTGTCTCCCAACTTAACAAGCGCTTTTCTTTAAAGCCTTTTAGCTAGGCATTGAGATTTTGATGATGCTCACATGAAAGATAGCAATTGAAACACGAAGAGAGCATCATGTAGCATGTGAAAAACATATCTAAGTCTAACATACTTCCTATGCATAGGCATCTTATAGGCAACCAAGTTATCAAGGAAAGCTAAAACTAGCATATGCAAAGAAGAAGAAAGAAACAATAGCAATCTCAACATAACGAGAGGTAATTTACTAACATGAGAATTTCTACAACCATATTTTCCTCTCTCATAATAATTACATGTAGGATCATAATCAAATTCAACAATATAACTATCACATAAAATATTCTCAACATGATCCACATGCATGCAAAGTTGTCACTCTTCCAAAATAGTGGGATTATCATCAAATAAAGTCATGACCTCTCCGAACCCACTTTTATCAAAAATTTCATAAGATTGAATATTCTCCAAATATGTGGGATCTAAAGTTGACACTCTTCCAAACCCACTTTCAATATTATTGCAAAAGCTATTATCAATCTCAAAGTCATCATGGGGTTTAAATAAATTTTCAAGATCATAAGAAGAATCACCCCAATCATGGTCATTGCAACAAGTAGTGGACTGATGACCCACAAGTATTGGGGATCTATCATAGTCCTTTCGATAAGTAAGAGTGTCGAACCCAATGAGGAGCAGAAGGAAATGACAAGCGGTTTTCAGCAAGGTATTCTCTGCAAGCACTGAAATTATCGGTAACAGATAGTTTTGTGATAAGGTAAATTGTAACGGGTAACAAGTAATAAAAGTAAATAAGGTGCAGCAAGGTGGCCCAATCCTTTTTGTAGAAAAGGACAAGTCTGGACAAACTCTTATATAAAGGAAAGCGTTCCCGAGGACACATGGGAATTATCGTCAAGCTAGTTTTCATCACGCTCATATGATTCCCGTTCGTTACTTTGATAATTTGATATGTGGGTGGACCGGTGCTTGGGTACTGCCCTTCCTTGGACAAGCATCCCACTTATGATTAACCCCTCTTGCAAACATCCGCAACTACAAAAGAAGTATTAAGGTAAAACCTAACCATAGCATGAAACATATGGATCCAAATCAGCCCCTTACGAAGCAACGCATAAACTAGGCTTTAAGCTTCTATCACTCTAGCAACCCATCATCTACCTATTACTTCCCAATGCCTTCCCCTAGGCCCAAACAATGGTGAAGTGTCATGTAGTCGACGTTAACATAACACCACTAGAGGAAAGACAACATACATCTCATCAAAATATCGAATGAATACAAAATTCAGATGACTACTTATAGCAAGACTTCTCCCATGTCCTCAGGAACAAACGTAACTAATCACAAATCATATTCATGTTCATAATCGGAGGGGTATTAATATTCATAAAGGATCTGAACATATGATCTTCCACCAAATAAACCAACTAGCATCAACTATAAGGAGTAATCAACACTACTAGCAACCCACAGGTACCAATCTGAGGTTTTGAGACAAAGATTGGATACAAGAGATGAACTAGGGTTTGAGAGGAGACGGTGTTGGTGAAGATGTTAATGGAGATTGACCCCCTCCCGGAGAGGATCGATGGTGATGATTTCCCCCTCCCGGAGGGATGTCTCCCCGGCAGAACAGCTCTGCCGGAGCCCTAGATTGGTTCCGCCAAGGTTCCGCCTCGTGGCGGCGGTGCTTCGTCCCGAAAGCTTCTCCCTGATTTTTTTCCAGGGCGAAAGACTTCCTATAGCCAAAGATGGGCACCGGAGGCCTGCCAGGGGGCCCACGAGGCAGGGGGCGCGCCCAGGGGGTAGGTATGAATCAGAAACTTCATTGAAAACTAACAAACTATGATCTCGGTCATTGAAGCAATTGCAATTTATCATAACATCGGAAAGAGTCAATATAAGAGCTTTTCAGCATGTCCACATACTCAACTATCATTTAGTCTTTCACAATTGCTAACACTCACGCAATACTTATGGGTATGGAGTTTTAATCGGACACAGAGAAAGATAGGGGCTTATTGTGGCACCCCGGCTCAGAGCAAACCGGTTTACCTTGCATTGCCAGCCCAGAGATCAAGTCTTCTGACAATACACAACAACATGGTACAGAAACAACCGCTTTATTGATGCTAGTGGATTACATAAGTCTGATATTACATCAAGATACGAGGCCAAGCGGCACGCACGGTGCTACTAGACAGTATGTACATTATTTAATGAACATGACGGGGGCCTCGATCACACAAACTACGTGGCAGCGGAAGAACGACGAAGTGGAGCTCCATAGCACAGCGACACCGACGTGGACACGGCCTAGACGCGAGATGCGCTCTGATGCGAACCGACTTGCCTGAAAGCTGGCATAACACGCCAGGTCAGTACATTGAATGTACTTGCAAGCTCACAACAAACATAAGACAGATGACAGACAATATCATGATATTTAATCAGATTAATGCAATGCAAGAACTACTATCGATGCAATACAAATGATACGTGCACTGAGCCAAACGGACTCACTTACCAGACGGTTACCTCGTAACCAAACGGTGACCATGCCGGGGTCACATCTGAAACCAATCACTCATGCCGGGGTCACATCTGAAACGAATCATAATGCATCACAAAAATCATTTTACTTTGCAAGATTAATTAAAAGTTGATCCATGGTGTGACTTACTCACGAGTTATGCCCATAACCGAGGACGCGGCTATCGATAAATTAAATACACGCTGCAGAGGTAGCGCACCTTACCCACACTACGGAACACCTGGCCTCTCATTCCCATTCGGGTGGACCAAAGCGTTCTGACGAAACCCTCCCTTTGTCATGCACTCTCCCCGGCCACTCCGACCAACTCCCTCTCAGGGCTAGGTCTTGGGTGGCCCCGTGTCTACCAAAGACACCAACGGCCACCGTCGTGGCAAAACGGTCCCAAACGGGGACAAGGTACCATAATAACAAAAACGAGCACACAAGGTTACGTCTGCCTACCGGGCCAGGGTATGCACGCCCATAACCTTCCCTCGCGGGAGGCACCGGTGGGAGTCACAACAAAAGACCGAATCAAGACCTTCCCACAAGGTAAATGTGGTCGCACTGAATAAAAACCCGATTCAGTGGCACCATGATGTGATCAACATCATATTCAAGTTGAACTTAATCAAATTTAACTTTGATAAAAACTTTTTATCAATAATATGATATAATGCCATAATCATGCAACTACTCATCATGCAAAGCAATCAACTCATAATCATGGATCAAACTTAACAATATAATTATCTTGCAATACTCAAAATCAAAACTTCTCTGGTTATAACTCATTTTTATTATCATGCAATATTTTTATTAGTTCATCATTTAAATAGAGGTATCACTTAATAAAAGAACTTTCATTATTTACCATAACAATATAGCTAGTGCAAAATCTTATTCTACTTGACCAAACAAGTTCATGCATTCAACTAGTAACTAAAACAAGCATATCAAGCAGGATAAAATAACTAATAATTAACCAGATTTATTTATCAAATTTTAAATGCAAATAAGAACTTATATTCAAGTAGAAAATCATAGATATTGAAATAACAGCATCCAAATGCTGGTGTGGCTTGCCTTAGTGTAGAGGAGGATCATACCCATCTTGGTTTGCTTCAAGACAAGCTTCTCCTTCTGAAAAGAATTTAAAACCATAAAAACAATTATCAAAACACATTCTGAAAATCACCAGAAATTCTAGACAGCAAGGAAAAATCCACCTTTTGGTGTGCTACTAGAGCTTTATGAAACAAAGACAACGCAAAAAGAATCAAATCATCTGGACTTATGGCTTAGGAATGGTGGCTGGTCAAAGTTTAGTCAAATTTCTGAATAATATTTGAATTAAACAGAAATCCTGGGGCGTGACGTCGAAGGCGTAAACAGAAAAGGCGCCTCCACTCGTACCACTTCGGGCCCGAGTGGTGAGGCCGACAGGTGGGTCCCGCGCATCAGGAGAGAGAGGGCGAGCGCGAGATCAGAGAGAGGCGGGGCTTCGCCGGAGCTCACGCCGGCGACGAGGGGGTTGGGGCTAGGCTAGAGGGAAAGGATTGAAGCTGGGCTCGTGGCGCACCTGCCCGTACCCGTGGCTTGGCGTGGGGTGGACGGAGCTGCTCGCGGTTCAGCTCGCAAGCCTCGGTGGCGGACGGGGTTCGCCGGAGAGGTTGAAGACGACGGCTAGGGGTGGCTCCGAGGGCTCAGCGGCGTCCAGGCAGCACCAAAAGGTCCCCAATGCCCCGCTCGAGCAGCTGATTGAGCTCGAGAGGCTCCGGAGAGCGGTGGCCGTGCTGCGGGGGTCGGCGGAGTTGTCTGGTCAGGGCGACGGGCAGAGGCCTTCCCGACGGAGCTGATGTTCGTCTACGTGTTCGTGGAGGTGGTGTGGAGTGGTGCTTGGCTAGAAATCGAGGAGGGGTGCGCTATATATAGCCAGAGCGAGGGGGATGTGTCGCCGTCGGAGCTCTCTGGACACGTGGCGAACGGCAACGAAAAGCTCCAGTGCGAGGGGGCAAACACTCAGCGTCAACGCAGGAGCTTGCCCACGCTCGCGGACGAGCACAGGAGGCGGTGGAGGAAGCAGACAAGCACACGCGCGCACTGTGGCTTTTGGCCATGATGTGCCCGTGCTTGCTGCGGCGGCTCCGGCGTCGGCGAGCGCCAGGGAGAGGTCAAGGGTGATGAGTCGACGCTGTAGGTGCAGCGCGGCAGGCGTCGGCGAGCGCTAGAACGAGCACGCGCGAAACAGAGAAGAAAGCGCTAGCCAGAGCGCGTCGAGACGTTGCCAGGCGCCTTGTCTTCACGCGGTCACCACACTGGCATGGTCAAGACAACGCCTAGGCGTAGCCAAACCTTGTCTACGCTTTCGTCCATGCAGTGTTTAGTCTAGGAGTGGTGATAGCTCATACCCAGGCCGACCAGATTGGACTCAACTAAGCTGACAAGTTTCTGACCAGAAACTTGGTCGCCAAGTTAAGCAATCTTCTAGAAGGCCATTAGGGCTGATCTCCTGGGGTTTAGGGTTTCTTAGGAGGGTGTTTAAGCTCAAGAAAGATCAGGTCCAAAAGATAAGGGAAAAATGCACTTGTTGTGCAATGTGCATCTTTGGTCCAGAATAGAAATGATTTTCTATAGCAAAAATATTCCAAAAAGTGATGCAATATTTTTTGCATGGGAAGGTGTGCCAAGGTTCTAAGAATATTCGGGAATTATTTCAGATTTTTCTGGGCAAGAAAAATTGGGGTTGCTTTGGAGCACAAGTTTCTGAATTGAATTTCTGAGAGAAAAATGAATATTTTTCTTTTATGAAAAATATTCATTTGATTATTTTAGGGATTTATTAGAGGAATGAAGTAGATAGTCACTTGGGTGAAAGTCAAGGATATGCCCAAGTGACAAGTCCATTTGAAATGATTTCAAAATCAAAATCAAGTCAGGGCAAAATCACGGCAAAAAACCATGTCCGGAAGAAGGGAGAAGACAAGTCCGAAAAAAGAGAGAAGGCAAAATCCAGGCTGTCAAAAACCTCCCCCACTTAGGATGAATCTCGTCCTCGAGATTCGGTTGCTTGGGAAAACCACTCTGGGTATGCAGTCCTTAAAAATTCCTCTCTTTCTCAGGTTGCTTCCTCTTCGGTGTGATGCTCCCACTCAACCTTGTAAAACCTTATTTCTTTGCTGCGAGTGACCCTTTCTGTCTGATCCAATATTCTGATTGGCTTTTCCTCATCAGTCAAATCCTTAGCCAATTCTATCTCTGCCATATCAGTCCCCTTCTCCAGTGGCGAGGTACATCTCCTTAGCTATGAGACGTGGAACACATTGTGTACTTCTGACAGTTCCGGTGGCAATTCCAACTGATATGCAACTGATCCGACTCTAGCCATGACGGGGAATGGACCGATATATCTGGGTGCCAATTTTCCGCGGGTCTAAAACCTCTTGACTCCTTTCATAGGGGTGACTCAGAGATATACGTGTTCTCCGGGTTCGAAACTGATCTGACGATGTTTGGCATCACAGTAGCTCTTCTGTCGGGATTTGGCCAGCTACAGTCTGTTTCGGATTTCCTTAACTTGCTTCTCTGCCTCGAGCATTAAATCAGTTTCGAAAATGCGGCTGTCTCCGGTTTGAGACCAGTTCAATGGAGTGTGGCATTTTCGGCCATACAGAGCTTCATAGGGTGACATCTTTAAGCTGGCCTGGAAGCTGTTGTTGTAGGAAAACTCGGCATAGGGCAGACACTCTTCCCACTTAGTTCCTTGGGCCAATACACATGCCCGGAGCATATCTTCGAGTATTTGATTTACTCGCTCAGTCTGTCCATCTGTCTGAGGATGATAAGCCGTGCTGTATTTCAGAGCGGTCCCCAAGGCTTGATGTAGTCGGGACCAAAATGCGGAGGTGAAGAGAGATCCCCTGTCGGAGGTGATAGTCTTGGGTACTCCATGCAGACTGACGATTCTTGACACATACAGCTGTGCGAGTTGATTTGCATGGTATGTGGTCCGGATAGGGAGGAAGTGTGCCACCTTTGTTAAGGTGTCCACTATGACCCATATTGCGTCGTTTCCTCGGTGAGACCTTGGTAATCCGGTGATGAAATCCATGCAGATGTCGTCCCATTTCCATTGGGATATCGGCAGAGGTTCGAGGAGTCCGACGGGTTTTTGGTGTTCCGCCTTTATCTTGTTGCATATATCGCAACATGCCACAAAGTATGTGATGTCTTTCTTCATTCCAGCCCACCAAAACACTTGACGGAGATCCTCATACATTTTGGTACCACCGGGGTGAATTGAGTATGGCGCTTCATGTGCTTCTGCCAGTATTTTCTTCTTCAGACTTTCTTGATTGGGTACGCAAAGGCTTCCTCGGAATCTTAGTGAACCTCGCTGATCCCTAGAGAAACCCGGTGCATGCCCTTGGTGCATCTTTTGGACATATATTTTCAACATTTTATCATCTGCCTGAGCACCGCGGATTTCTTCTTCGAGAGTAGGGGAAACCTCCAATATGTTGGCAAGGCAGGCATCGGTGATTACCAAATTGAGCTGCATGATTTCTTCATAAAGCTCAGGAGGCAAGGAATCCATTAGAGTATTAAGGTTGGCTGGTTTGCGGCTGAGGGCGTCAGCCACCACATTAGCTTTCCCAGGTGATAATTTATTCCGAGGTCGTAGTCCTTAACCAGCTCGAGCCATCTTCGCTGTCAAAGGTTCAAATCGGGCTGAGTGAATATATACTTGAGACTCTTGTGGTCGGTAAATATCTGGCACTTCTTTCCAATCAGATAGTGTCTCCACATCTTTAAAGCGTGCACCACCGCGGCCAATTCCAAATCATGAGTAGGATAGTTTCCTTCGTGTTGCCGCAGTTGTCGGGATGCATAAGCCACCACTTTGCCATCTTGTAAGAGTACACATCCCAGCCCTTTTCGGGATGCGTCGCAGTAGACATCAAAACTGCGGTAGATGTCTGGGAGAGTTAATACCGGTGCTCACGTCAGCCTGATTTTTAACTCATTGAAACTCCGTTCGCATTCCTCAGTCCATTCAAACTTCTTGTCCTTCTTTAGGAGCTCAGTCATGGGCTTGGCGATCTTGGAGAATCCTTCAATAAAATGGCGATAATAGCCAACTAGTCCAAGGAAACTCCGGATTTCTGAAACTGTTGTGGGTGCGGACCAATCAAGTAAATCCTTCGCCTTGCTTGGATCCACTGAGATTCCTTCTACCGAGTGGACATGCCCGAGAAATCCCACTTGCTGGAGCCAGAACTCACATTTGCTGAATTTGGCATATAGTTGATGGTCGCGAAGCCTTTGTAAAACTGCTCAGAGATGTTCCTTGTGTTCGTCCTTGCTCGGGTTGTGAACGCGGTCTTCGGAATATCTTCCTTCTTTATCTTGAGCTGATGATATCCGGTCCTCAAATCAATTTTGGAGAATACTTTGGCCCCGCTGAGTTGATCAAACACATCGTTAATCCTTGGCAATGGAAACTTGTTTTTGATGGTGACTTCATTCAACTATCGGTAGTCTACACACATTCGTAGACTGCCATCCTTTTTGTCCACGAAGATTGCTGGTGATCCCCATGGTGAAGTGCTTGGACGGATGTATCCTTTTTGCAGCATCTCATCCAGTTGTTTCTTCCATTCCACCAATTCTGATGAAGGCATCCGATAACATTTCTTGTGTATCGGGGTGGTTCCAGGTACCATGTCAATTGCAAACTCCAATTCTCGGTCTGGTGGCATGCCTGGTAATTCTTCAGGAAATACATCTGGATACTCACTGACCACTGGAATTAATTCCACTTCTTCTGCCACTGATGCGAAAACCATATCTTTCGTGGGTATGCGCTTGCGGGCATAAAAACTTGTGGTGCGGCCTTCCATGTTTTTCAGGGTAACTTCTCTGGTCGCACGGCTGATGCATACTTGGTATTGGGTTAACCAATTCATACCCAGAATAACATCTAGTTTGTTGGAGTCGATGATTATCAAAGATGTTGGAAACTTGACGCCCTTGATGTCAATTTCCAAATTACGGCGGACGAGATTGCTTCTGAGTAGGGATCCCGGGGATGGTACCAGCATGCGCTTTCCCAAAATCGAGCAAAGAAAATTGTTTTGGGAAGCAAAACTCTGCGAAATAAAAGAGTGGGAAGCCCCAGAGTCAAATAAAATTACGGCGGGTATGTCATTAACAAGAAACATACCAATGACGACTTCCGGGTCCTCTTGGGCTTCGTCTGCGGAGATATGATGGATTTGCCCTTGGATCATATCTGGGGCAGAATCCGGCTCCATGTAGTTGACTTGCGGATGGAATGGAGCTGCTTGTTTGTTGTTCTTGGGACACTGTCTGGCGTAGTGTCCGGTTTGACCATAGCTGAAGCATGAATTCTTGCGCTGACAATCCTCGCGCACCGGGCTGATCACGACATTCTTGACTTGAGTGGTAGTCTTGTTGACATTCTGCTGCCAGTTGGGTTTGTACTCAACTTGAGTCTGTTGCCAAGTACGAGCCTTCTGCACTGGGTGCATATCCTTCTTCGGCTTGAAATTGCGCTTGTGGTCGTTAACAACAGGCTTGCTGCCATGTAGGAGCTTGTGTTCCCTCTCTGCGATGAGGGCCTTGTTCACCAGAGTCAGGAAGTCCTGGAAATCAAACATGCTGATGTTGGAAATATTCCCTAGAGGCAATAATAAAATGGTTATTATTATATTTCCTTGTTCATGATAATTGTCTATTGTTCATGCTATAATTGTATTAACTGGAAACCGTAATACATGTGTGAATACATAGACCACAAGATGTCCCTAGTAAGCCTCTAGTTGACTAGCTCGTTGATCAATAGATGGCTATGGTTTCCTGACCATGGACATTGGATGTCATTGATAACGGGATCACATCATTAGGAGAATGATGTGATGAACAAGACCCAATCCTAAGCATAGCACAAGATCGTGTAGTTCGTTTGCTAAGAGCTTTTCTAATGTCAAGTATCGTTTCCTTAGACCATGAGATTGTGCAACTCCCGGATACTGTAGGAATGCTTTGGGTGTACCAAACGTCACAACGTAACTGGGTGGCTATAAAGGTGCACTACACGTATCTCCGAAAGTGTCTCTTGGGTTGGCACGAATTGAGACTGGGATTTGTCACTCCGTATGACGGAGAGGTATCTCTGGGCCCACTCGGTAATGCATCATCATAATGAGCTCAATGTGACTGCCACGGGATCATGCGTTATGGAACGAGTAAAGAGACTTGCCGGTAACGAGATTGAACGAGGTATTGGGATACCGACGATCGAATCTCGGGCAAGTAACATATCGATAGACAAAGGGAATTGTATACGAGATTGATTGAATCCCCGACATCGTGGTTCATCCGATGAGATCATCGTGGAACATGTGGGAGCCAATATGGGTATCCAGATCCCGCTATTGGTTATTGGCCGGAGAGGTGTCTCGGTCATGTCTGCATGGTTCCCGAACCCGTAGGGTCTACACACTTAAGGTTCAGTGACGCTAGAGTTGTTATGGGAAATAGTATGTGGTTACCGAAGGTTGTTCGGAGTCCTGGATGAGATCCCGGACATGACGAGGAGCTCTGGAATGGTCCGGAGGTGAAGATCGGTATATTGGACGAAGGGTATTGGAGTCCGGAATTGTTCCGGGGGTACCAGGCTATGGCCAGCATGTCCGAAAGGGGTTTCGGAGGCCCCAGCAAGCGTTGGGGGGCCTTATGGGCCAAGGGGAAGGGGCAAACCAGCCCACTAAGGGGCTGTGCGCCCCTCCCAACCCCTCTCACGTAACCAGGAGAGGTGGGGGCGCCACCCCTAGGGCAGCCGCCCCTCCCGGCTTGGGGGGCAAGTTTCCTAGGGGGTGGGGGCGCCCAAACCCATCTAGGGTTTCCCCTGGCCGCCGCCTCCTCCTCTAGATCCATCTAGAGGGGCCGGCCCCCTCTCCCCTTCCCCCTATGTATAGTGAGGGGGTGGGAGGGCAGCCACACCCTTCCATTGGCGCAGCCCCTTCCTCCTCATACATCTCCTCCTCCTCCGTAGTGCTTGGCGAAGCCCTACCGCAGAACCACGAGCTCCATTGCCACCACGCCGTCGTGCTGCTGGAGTTCTCCCTCAACTTCTCCTCTCCCCTTGCTGGATCAAGAAGGAGGAGACGTCCCCGGGCTGTACGTGTGTTGAACGCGGAGGCGCCGTCCGTTCGGCGCTAGATCGGATCTTCCGCGATTTGAATCGCTGCGAGTACGACTCCATCAACCGCGTTCTTGTAACGCTTCTGCTTAGCGATCTTCAAGGGTATGAAGATGCACTCCCTCTCTCTTGTTGCTAGCATCTCCTAGATTGATCTTGGTGACACGTAGGAAAATTTTGAATTATTGCTACGTTCCCCAACAGTGGCATCATGAGCTAGGTCTATGCGTGGATTCTATGCACAAGTAGAACAAAAAGTAGTTGGGGCGATGATTTGTTCAATTTGCTTACCGTTACTAGTCTTATCTTGATTCGGCGGCGTTGTGGGATGAAGCGGCCCGGACCGACCTTACACGTACTCTTACGTGAGACAGGTTCCACCGACTGACATGCACTTGATGCATAAGGTGGCTAGCGGGTGTCTGTCTCTCCCAATTTAGTCGGATCGGATTCGATGAAGAGGGTCCTTATGAAGGGTAAATAGAAATTGGCATATCACCGTTGTGGCTTTTGCGTAGGTAAGAAACGTTCTTGCTAGAAACCCATAGCAGCCACGTAAAACATGCAACAACAATTAGAGGACGTCTAACTTGTTTTTGCAGGGTATGCTATGTGATGTGATATGGCCAAAAGGATGTGATGAATTATATATATGTGATGTATGAGATTGATCATGTTCTTGTAATAGGAATCACGACTTGTATGTCGATGAGTATGACAACCGGCAGGAGCCATAGGAGTTGTCTTAATTTATTGTATGACCTGCGTGTCAATGAAAAACGCCATGTAATTACTTTACTTTATTGCTAACCGTTAGCCATAGTAGTAGAAGTAATAGTTGGCGAGACAACTTCATGAAGACACGATGATGGAGATCATGATGATGGAGATCATGGTGTCATGCCGGTGACGAAGGTGATCATGCCGCGCCTCGAATATGGAGATCAAAAGGCGCAAGATGATATTGGCCATATCATGTCACTTTATGATTTGCATGTGATGTTTGTCATGTTTACATCTTATTTGCTTAGAACGATGGTAGCATAAATAAGATGATCCCTCACTAAAATTTCAAGAGATGTGTTCCCCCTAACTGTGCACCGTTGCAAAGGTTCGTTGTTTCGAAGCACCACGTGATGAGCGGGTGTGATAGATTCTAACGTTCGCATACAACGGGTGTAAGCCAGATTTACACATGCGAAACACTTAGGTTGACTTGACGAGCCTAGCATGTACAGACATGGCCTCAGAACACAAGAGACCGAAAGGTCGAACATGAGTCGTATAGTAGATACGATCAACATGGAGATGTTCACCGATGATGACTAGTCCATCTCACGTGATGATCGGACACGGCCTAGTTGACTCGGATCATGTATCACTTAGATGACTAGAGGGATGTCTATCTGAGTGGGAGTTCATTAAATAATTTGATTAGATGAACTTAATTATCATGAACATAGTCAAAAGGTCTTTGCAAATTATGTCGTAGCTTACGCTTTAGTTCTACTGTTTAAGATATGTTCCTAGAGAAAATTTAGTTGAAAGTTGATAGTAGAAATTATGCGGACTGGGTCCGTAAACTGAGGATTATCCTCATTGCTGCGCAGAAGGCTTATGTCCTTAATGCACCGCTCGGTGTGCTGAACCTCGAGCGTCGTCTGTGGATGTTGCAAACATCTGACATACACGTTTTGATGACTACGTGATAGTTCAGTGCGTAATACTAACGGTTTAGAATTGAGGCGCCAAAGACGTTTTTGAAACGTCGCAGAACATATGAGATGTTCCAAAGACTGAAATCGGGATTTCAGACTAGTGCCCACGTCAAGAGGTATGAGACCTCTGACAAGTTTCTTAAGCCTGCAAACTAAGGGAGAAAAGCTCAATCGTTGAGCATGTGCTCAGATTGTCTGAGTACTACAATCGCTTGAATCGAGTGGGAGTTAATCTTCCAGACGAGATAGTGATGGTTCTCCATAGTCACTGCCACCAAGCTATTAGAGCTTCGTGATGAACTATAACATATCAGGGATAGACATGATGATCCTTGAGCAACTCGCGATGTTTGACACCGCGAAAGTAGAAATCAAGTAGGAGCATCAATTGTTGATGGTTAGTAAAACCACTAGTTTCAAGAAGGGCAAGGGAAAGAAGGGATACTTCATGAAACGGCAAATCAGTTGCTGCTCTAGTGAAGAAACCCAAGGTTGAACCCAAACCCGAGACTAAGTGCTTCTGTAATGAGGGGAACGGCCACTGAAGCAGAACTACCCTAGATACTTGGTAGATGAGAAGGCATGCAAGGTCGACAGAAGTATATTGGATATACATTATATTAATGTGTACTTTACTAGTACTCCTAGTAGCACTAGGGTATTAGATACCGGTTCGGTTTCTAAGTGTTGGTAACTCGAAATAAAAGGCTACGGAATAAACGGAGACTAGCTAAAGGTGAGATGACGATATGTGTTGGAAGTGTTTCCAAGGTTGATGTGATCAAACATCGCACGCTCCCTCTACCATCGAGATTGGTGTTAAACATAAATAATTGTTATTTGGTGTTTGCATTGAGCATAGACATGATTGGATTATGTTTATCGCAATACGGTAATTCATTTAAGGAGAATAATGGTTACTCTGTTTATTTGAGTAATACCTTCAATGGTCTTGCACCTAAAATGAATGGTTTATTGAATCTCGATCGTAGTGATACACATGTTCATGCCAAAAGATATAAGATAGTAATGATAGTACCACATACTTGTGGCACTGCCATTTGAGTCATATTGGTATAAAACGCATGAAGAAGCTCCATGTTGATGGATCTTTGGACTCACTCATTTTTGAAAAGATTGAGACATGCGAACCATGTCTATTGGTAGATATGCATGAAGAAACTCCATGCAGATGGATCGTTTGGACTCGCTTGATTTGGAATCACTTGAGACATGCAAATCATACCACATGGGCAAGATGACTGAAAGGCCTCATTTTCAATAAGATGAAACAAGAGAGCAACTTGTTGGATGTAATACATTTGATGTGTGCAGTCCAACGAGTGCTGAGGCACGCAGTGGATATCGTTATGTTCTTACTTCACAGATGATTTGAGTAGATGCTAAGAATATTTACTTGATGAAACACAAGTCTGAATTATTGAAAGGTTCAAGTAATTTCAGAGTGAAGTTGAAGATCGTCGTGACAAGAGGATAAAATGTCTATGATATGATCATAGAGATATCTGAGTTACGAGTTTGGCACACAATTAAGACATTGTGGAAATTGTCTCACAACTAATACCGCCTGGAACACCATAGTGTGATGGTGTGTCCGAACATCATAACTGCACCCTATTGGATATGGTGCATACCATGATGTCTCTTATCGAATTACCACTATCGTTTATGGGTTAGGCATTAGAGACAACCGCATTCACTTTAAATAGGGCACCACGCAATTCCGTTGAGACGACACCGTATGAACTATGGTTTAGAGAAACCTAAGCTGTCGTTTCTTAAAAGTTTGGGACTGCAACGCTTATGTTGAAAAGTTTCAGGCTGATAAGCTCGAACCCAAAGCGGATAAATGCATCTTCATAGAATACGCAAAACAGTTGGGTATACCTCCTATTTCAGATCTGGAAGCAAAAGTGATTGTTTCTAGAAACGGGTCCTTTCTCGAGGAAAAGTTTCTCTCGAAAGAATTGAGTGGGAGGATGGTGGAGACTTGATGAGGTTATTGAACCGTCACTTCAACTAGTGTGTAGCAGGGCACAAGAAGTTGTTCCTGTGGCGCCTACACCAATTGAAGTGGAAGCTTATGATAGTGATCATGAAACTTCGGATCAAGTCACTACCAAACCTCGTAGGACGACAAGGATGCGTACTACTTTAGAGTGGTACGTAATCCTGTCTTGGAAGTCATGTTGCTAGACAACAATGAACCTACGAGCTATGGAGAAACGATGGGGGGCCCGGATTCCGACGAATGGCTCGAGACCATAAAATCCGAGAGAGGATCCATGTATAAAACCAAAGTATAGACTTTGGAAGAACTACTTGATGGTCGTAAGGTTGTTGGGTGCAGATGGATTTTAAAAGGAAGAAGGACAATGATGGTAAGTGTCACCATTAAGAAAGCTCGACTTGTCGTTAAGATGTTTTCCGACAAGTTCAAGGAGTTGACTACGATGAGACTTTCTCACTCGTAGCGATGCTAAGAGTCTGTTGGAATTATATTAGCAGTTACTGCATTATTTATGAAATCTTGCAGATAGGATGTCAAAACATTGTTTCCTCGATGAATTTCTTGAGGAAAGGTTGTATGTGATACAACCAGAAGGTTTTGTCAATCCTGAAAGATGCTACCAAGTATGCAAAGCTCCAGCAATCCTTCTAAGGACTGGAGTAAGCATCTCGGAGTTGGAATGTACGCTTTGATGAGATGATCAAAGATTTTGGGTTTATACAAAGTTTATGAGAAACTTGTATTTCCAAAGAAGTGAGTGGGAGCACTATAGAATTTTTGATGAGTATATGTTGTTAACATATTGTTGATCAGAAATGATGTAGAATTTCTGGAAAGCATACAGGGTTATTTGAAAAGTGTTTTTCAATGGAAAACCTGGATTAAGCTACTTGAACATTGAGCATCAAGATCTATAAGGATAGATCAAAAACGCTTAATAATACTTTCAAATGAATACATACCGCGACAACATTTTGAAGGAGTTCAAAATAGATCAGCAAAGAAGGAGTTCTTGGCTGTGTTACAAGGTGTGAGTATTGAGTAAGACTCAAGACCTGACCACGGCAGAAGAGAGAGAAAGGACGAAGGTCGTCCCGTATGCTTTAGGTGTAGGCTCTACAGTATGCTATGCTGTGTACTGCACCTGAATTGTGCCTTGCCATGAATTAGTCAAGGGGTACAAGAGTGATCCATGAATGGATCACATGACAGCGGTCGAACTTATCCTTAGTAACTAGTGGACTAAGGAATTTTCTCGATTATGGAGGTGGTAAAAGAGTTCGTCGTAAAAGGTTACGTCGATGCAAACTTTGACACTAATCCGGATGACTCTGAGTAGTAAACCGGATTCGTATAGTAGAGCAGTTATTTGGAAAAGCTCCAAGTAGTGCGTGGTAGCTGCATCTACAAGATGACATAGAGATTTGTAAAGCACACACGGATCTGAAAGGTTCAGACCCATTGACTAATGACCTCTCTCACAAGCGAGATATGAACAAACCCCATGGGTGTTGGATTCATTACAATCACATAGTGATGTGAACTAGATTATTGACTCTAGTGCAAGTGGGAGACTGTTGGAAATATGCCCTAGAGGCAATAATAAAATGGTTATTATTATATTTCCTTGTTCATGATAATTGTCTACTGTTCATGCTATAATTGTATTAACTGGAAACCGTAATACATGTGTGAATACATAGACCACAAGATGTCCCTAGTAAGCCTCTAGTTGACTAGCTCGTTGATCAATAGATGGTTATGGTTTCCTGACCATGGACATTGGATGTCGTTGATAACGGGATCACATCATTAGGAGAATGATGTGATGGACAAGACCCAATCCTAAGCATAGCACAAGATCGTGTAGTTCATTTGCTAAGAGCTTTTATAATGTCAAGTATCGTTTCCTTAGACCATGAGATTGTGCAACTCCCGGATATTGTAGGAATGCTTTGGGTGTACCAAACGTCACAACGTAACTGGGTGGCTATAAAGGTGCACTACAGGTATCTCCGAAAGTGTCTCTTGGGTTGGCACAAATCGAGACTGGGATTTGTCACTCCGTATGACGGAGAGGTATCTCTGGTCCCACTCGGTAATGCATCATCATAATGAGCTCAATGTGACTAATGAATTAGCCACGGGATCATTCGTTACGGAACGAGTAAAGAGACTTGCCGGTAACGAGATTGAACGAGGTATTGGGATACCGACGATCGAATCTCGGGGAAGTAACATACCGATAGACAAAGGGAATTGTATACGGGATTGATTGAATCCCCGACATCGTGGTTCATCCGATGAGATCATCGTGGAACATGTGGGAGCCAATATGGGTATCCAGATCCTGCTATTGGTTATTGGCCGGAGAGGTGTCTAGGTCATGTCTGCATGGTTCCCGAACCCGTAGGGTCTACACACTTAAGGTTCGGTGACGCTAGAGTTGTTATGGGAAATAGTATGTGGTTACCGAAGGTTGTTCGGAGTCCCGGATGAGATCCCGGACATGACGAGGAGCTCCGGAATGGTCCGGAGGTGAAGATCGGTATATTGGACGAAGGGTATTGGAGTCCGGAATTGTTCCGGGGGTACCAGGCTATGGCCAGCATGTCCGAAAGGGGTTTCGGAGGCCCCAACAAGCGTTGGGGGGCCTTATGGGCCAAGGGGAAGGGGCAAACCAGCCCACTAAGGGGCTGTGCGCCCCTCCCAACCCCTCTCACGTAACCAGGAGAGGTGGGGGCGCCACCCCTAGGGCAGCCGCCCCTCCCGGCTTGGGGGGCAAGTTTCCTAGGGGGTGGGGGCGCCCAAACCCATCTAGGGTTTCCCCTGGCCGCCGCCTCCTCCTCTAGATCCATCTAGAGGGGCCGGCCCCCTCTCCCCTTCCCCCTATGTATAGTGAGGGGGTGGGAGGGCAGCCACACCCTTCCATTGGCGCAGCCCCTTCCTCCTCATACATCTCCTCCTCCTCCGTAGTGCTTGGCGAAGCCCTGCCGGAGAACCACGAGCTCCATTGCCACCACGATGTCGTGCTGCTGGAGTTCTCCCTCAACTTCTCCTCTCCCCTTGCTGGATCAAGAAGGAAGAGACGTCCCCGGGCAGTATGTGTGTTGAACGCGGACGCGCCGTCCGTTCGGCGCTAGATCGGATCTTCCGCGATTTGAATCGCCGCGAGTACGACTCCATCAACCGCATTCTTGTAACGCTTCCGCTTAGCGATCTTCAAGGGTATGAAGATGCACTCCCTCTCTCTCGTTGCTAGCATCTCCTAGATTGATCTTGGTGACACGTAGGAAAATTTTGAATTATTGCTACGTTCCCCAACAGCTGAGGGTGCACCTGAGATGCTGATTCAGACCTCCAAGAAACCTGTCGATCTTCCGCTCTTCTGTGGCCACATCATGGAGAGAATAGCGGGCCAAATGGTTGAATTTATTCAGATACTCGTTGATGGTCATGCTGCCTTGAGTGAGGGCGAGGAATTCGCGCTACTTGATTTTCATAATTCCGGTGGGAATATGATACTTGCAAAAATGATCCTTGTATTTTGTCCAAGTAATTTCCTCGTCCGCAGGCCATATTGCCTTGGCATTATCCCACCATATAGCGGCAGCTCCTTCGAGATAATGTGTTGCGAAGGGAACCTTGTCTCCTTCAGTGCGAGCAACCTCCAGTTTCCTCTCGATAGTCCTTAGCCAGTCGTCGGCGTCCAATGGATCAATAGCTTGGCTGAAACTGGGAGGCTTGGTTCGCTGAAAATATGACAACTTGGAGTGATGGCCATTCTGGTTTCCATTCTGCCCAACCATAACTTGCACACTTTTCAATATTTCCAGTAGATCGTTGCTCCTTCTTTCTTCAAACATTCGCAGGATTTGCTCAGTGGAAGACGGATGTGGCGGTGGAGATGGAGGTGGCTGGTATGGCTCAGGGGAATGTCCTGCCTGTCTTGCGGAGCGACGGACAGGGACATCCTCACCAGCATGACTGCTGCTGCCTCCACGCGTCATCCTATTATTCGTTTTTCCCAATACATAGCAACCATGATGAGAAAATTCCAAAATGGGAGGAAAACCAATGACAAATCCCGGAAGAAAATTGCGAATGAAAACCAAAGCGAATAAAAGGTTCCAACATAATTATACATAGTCTCAACATGAAAGTAAACTCCTTAACGGATGTACTACCCTCATACATGAAACTACACATCATGACAAGTGCGATTACACCCATACATCATACTCATGACTAAAGCGATACGCTAACGGGCTACTGATCGGATGGTGCTGCTGCAGGCTCGTCTCCTAAGCCGGACCCAGATCCTGAACTGATGGTAGAGACATCCGAGTTAAGAGAAATGCGCTGGCGCTGCCTCGAGGGCTCTCCCTCAGGGGCAGGCGGGGGATGGGATCTAAGCATAGGAGCGGCAGGAATAGCGACAAGGGAAGACCATGCAGCAGGAGCACTGCGAGGGGTCACCGTCTGAGGGTTAACGATACCCTGCGAGATCGCCGGGGGAACGGAGGCGGAAGGAACTGGAGTGGTATAGATGACAGCGGGAAGAGGGTTCCTCATACGAGCAGCCGCGAGAGCTACGCAGGCGCGTGAAAGCTCCCGAGCTAACTCGTAGTTAAGGAGATAACTGGCGGTGATGTAACAAGAAAGGTGACTAGTGGGACGATCGCACGCCGGATTAATCAAAGGAAAGCGGATACGCCCATTCTCGTGCAGAGATGGGTACTAGAAAAGACTTGGGTGGGTGTGCATGCGAACCTCGTTGTAGCGCAAGTCTACAAGTCTCGATAGCAGCAAACTGAACCACCTGAGATGGTGTAGAAGCAAGACCACCCTTAGTCGAACGAGTGTAAGCGCCGGAAGGGGAACTGTGGTGTAGAGTGACCTCAGCATAATACTCATACAATGCACCGGCCAGATGCTAGCGATACACCCGATACTCTAGATCAACACCCTCTGGGTAGAGCGTCGCCACACGTTCTGAAGAAGGTGCGCGATGTGTACGGAGCTGGCTCAGGATGGTACAAGATCGGTACTAGAGCCATCTACACTCACAAACCATACGGTTAGTAATAAAAACAAATAAACATGCATGCAATGCAACAACCAATTTCTATGACTATCGGCACTCAAACGAAGCTATCTACCATTTCACTAACGCACTAACGGTCTAGCATGTCCTACAATCAACGCGGCTCTGATACCAAGCGTTGTGGCACCCCGGCTCAGAGCAAACCGGTTTACCTTGCATTGCCAGCCCAGAGATCAAGTCTTCTGGCAATACACAACAACATGGTACAGAAACAACCGCTTTATTGATGCTAGCGGATTACATAAGTCTGATATTACATCGAGATACGAGGCCAAGCTGCACGCACGGTGCTGCTAGACAGTATGTACATTATTTAATGAACATGACAGGGGCCTCGATCACACGAACTACGCGGTAGCGGAAGAACGACGAAGTGGAACTCCATAGCACAGGGACACCGACGTGGACACGGCCTAGACGCGAGATGCGCTCCGATGCGAACCGGCTTGCCTGAAAGCTGGCATAACACGCCAGGTCAGTACATTGAATGTACTTGCAAGCTCACAACAAACATAAGCACGATGACAGACAATATCATGATATTTAATCAGATTAATGCAATGCAAGAACTACTATCGATGCAATACAAACGATACGTGCACTAAGTCCAACGGACTCGCTTACCAGACGGTTACCTCGTAACCAAACGGTGACCATACCGGGGTCACATCTGAAACCAATCACTCATGAACAACTCCCGAGTTCATGATCCACACTAATCACAATGCATCACAACAATCATTTTAGTTAGCAAGATTAATTATAAAAGTTGATCCATGGTGTGACTTACTCACGAGTTATGCCCATAACTGAGGACGCGGCTATCGATAGATTAAATACACTCTGCAGAGGTAGCGCACTTTACCCACACTACGGAACACCTGGCCTCGCATTCCCATTCGGGTGGACCAAAGCGTTCCGACGAAACCCTCCCTTTGTCATGCACTCTCCCCGGCCACTCCGACCAACTCCCTCTCAGGGCTAGGTCTTAGGTGGCCCCGTGTCTACCAAAGACACCAACGGCC
This sequence comes from Aegilops tauschii subsp. strangulata, assembly GCF_002575655.3. Lineage (NCBI taxonomy): Eukaryota > Viridiplantae > Streptophyta > Magnoliopsida > Poales > Poaceae > Aegilops > Aegilops tauschii. The sequence goes on from NC_053038.3 coordinate 509,630,379, forward strand.
ACCGTCGTGGCAAAACGGTCCCAAACGGGGACAAGGTACCATAAAAACAAAAACGAGCACACACGGTTATGTCTGCCTACCGGGCCAGGGTATGCACGCCCATAACCTTCCCTCGCGGGAGGCACCGGTGAGAGTCACAACAAAAGACCGAATCAAGACCTTCCCACAAGGTAAATGTGGCCGCACTGAATAAAAACCCGATTCAGTGGCACCATGATGTGATCAACATCATATTCAAGTTGAACTTGATCAAATTTAACTTTGATAAAAACTTTTTATCAATAATATAATATAATGCCATAATCATGCAACTACTCGTCATGCAAAGCAATCAACTTAACAATATAATTATCTTGCAATACTCAGAATCAAAACTTCTCTGGTTATAACTCATTTTTATTATCAAGCAATATTTTTATTAGTTCATCATTTAAATAAAGGTATCACTTAATAAAAGAACTTTCATTATTTACCATAACAATATAGCTAGTGCAAAATCTTATTCTACTTGACCAAACAAGTTCATGCATTCAACCAGTAACTAAAACAAGCATATCCAGCAGGATAAAATAACTAATAATTAACCACATTTATTTATCAAATTTTAAATGCAAATAAGAACTTATATTCAAGTAGAAAATCATACATATTGAAATAACACCATCCAAAGGCTGGTGTTGCTTGCCTTAGTGTAGAGGAGGATCACACCCCTCTTGGTTTGCTTCAAGACAAGCTTCTCCTTCTAAAAAGAATTTAAAACCACAAAAACAATTATCAAAACACATTCTGAAAATCACCAGAAATTCTAGACAGCAAGGAAAAATCCACGTTTTGGTGTGCTGCTAGAGCTTTCTGAAATAAAGACAATGCAAAAGAATCAAATCATTTGGACTTATGGTTTAGGAATGGTGGCTGGTCAAAGTTTAGTCAAATTTCTTAATAATATTTGAATTAAACAGAAATCCTGGGGGTGACGTCGAAGGCGTAAACAGAAAAGGCGCCTCCACTCATACCGCTTCGGGCGCGAGTGATGAGGCCGACAGGTGGGTCCCGCGCGTCAGGAGAGAGAGGGGGAGCGCGAGATCAGAGAGAGGCGGGGCTTCGCCGGAGCTCACGCCGGCGACGAGGGGGTTTGGGGCTAGGCTAGAGGGAAATGATTGAAGCTGGGCTCGTGGTGCACCTGCCCATACCCGTGGCTTAGCGTGGGGTGGATGGAGCTTCTCGCGGTTGAGCTCGCAAGCCTTGGTGGCGGACGAGGTTCGCCGGAGAGGTTGAAGACGAAGGTTAGGGGCGGTTCCGAGGGCTCAGCGGCGTCCAGGCAGCACCAACAGGTCCCCAATGCCCCGCCCGAGCAGTTGCTTGAGCTCGAGAGGCACCGGAGAGCGATGGCCGTGCTGCGGGGGTCGTCAGAGTTCTCTGGTCGGGGCGACGGCCAGAGGCCTGCCCGACCGAGCTGCTGCTCGTCTACGTGTTCGTGGATGTGGTGTGGAGTGGAGCTTGGCTAGAAATAGAGGAGGGGAGCGCTATATATAGCCGGAGCGAGGGGGGACGTGTCACCGCCGGAGCTCTCTGGACGCCCGGCGAACGGCGACGAAAAGCTCCAGTGCGAGGGGCAAACACTCAGCGTCAACGCAGGAGCTTGCTGTAACGCCCACGATGCGGCTATATCTCCCACGTGTCGAGGCACGACTTAGAGGCATAACCGCATAGTGGTTTTGTCGCAAGAAGGGTCATCTTCACACAATCCCATGTAATGAACAAGAATGGGATAAAGAGTTGGCTTACAATCGCCACTTCACACAATACATAAATATCATCATACATCATCCAAAATACAATCATATAGACCGGTTACGGTCAAAATCCAGATGAAAATAAGACAACCCCAAATGCTAGATCCCCGATCGTCCCAACTGGGCTCCACTACTGATCATCAGGAAAAGACACATAGTAACGACCACGTTCCTCGTCGAACTCCCACTTGAGATCGACGACATCATCTGCACTGGCATCGTCGGCACCTGCAACTGGTGTTGGAAGTATCTGTGAGTCACGGGGACTCAGCAATCTCACACCCGCGAGATCAAGACTATTTAAGCTTATAGGACAAAGAGGTGCAAAGAGGTGGAGCTGCAGCGGCAAAAGCATATATGGTGGCTAACTTGCGCAAATGAGAGCGAGAAGAGAAGCAATGGAACGGGCGTCATCTAGCAATGACCAAGAAGAGGTCCTGAACACCTACTTACGTCATACATAACACAGACCGTGTTCACTTCCCGGAATCCACCGAGAAGAGACCATCACGGCTACACACGCACTTGGTGTATTTTAATTGGGTCAAGTGACAAGTTATCTACAACCGGACATTAACAAATTCCCATCTGCCACATAACCGCGGGCACGGCTTTCGAAAGATAATACCCTGCAGGGGTGTCCCAACTTAGCCCATCATAAGCTCTCACGGTCAACGAAGGATAAACCTTCTCCCGGAAAGACCCGATCAGTCTCGGAATCCCGGTTTACAAGACATCTCGACAATGGTAAAACAAGACCAGCAAAGCCTCCCGAATGTGCCGACAAATCCCGATAGGAGCTGCACATATCTCGTTCTCAAGGCACACCGGATTGTCCAAGCTTCCGATAGGCCAGACCAGAGTTGCCCCTGGTGGCCACCGGCGACTGACAGTTTAGACCAATACTCAGAGGAGCACTGGCCCGGGGGTTTAAAATAAAGATGACCCTCGGGCTCTAGAAAACCCGGGGAAAAAAGGTATAGGTCGCAAATGGTAAAACCAAGGTTGGGCCTTGCTGGAGGAGTTTTATTCAAGGCGAACTGTCAAGGGGGTCCCATAAATCACCCGACCGCGTAAGGAACGCAAACTCAAGGAACATAATCCCGGTTAAACAGTAACTAGGGCGGCAAGAGTGGAACAAAACACCAGGCATAAGGCCGAGCCTTCCACCCTTAACCAAAATATATAGATGCATTAAATAAATAAGAGATATTGTGATATCCCAACATATCCATGTTCCGACATGGAACAAACTTCAACTTCACCTGCAGCTAGCAACGCTATAAGAGGGGCCGAGCAAAAGCGGTAACATAGCCAAACAACGGTTTGCTAGGAAAGGATGGTTAGGGGCTGACATGGCTGAAATAGGAGACATGATATAGCAAGTGATAGGTAGTGAGCATGGCAATAGAGCGAACAACTAGCATAGCAAAGATAGAAGTGATTTCGAGGGGTGGTCATCTTGCCTGCAAGGTTCTCAGAGTTGTCGAAAGCTTGATCCTCGTAAGCGTACTCGACAGGTTCCTCATTCACGAACTCGTCTCCCGGCTCTACCCAAAACAAGAACACAAACAAACGGAACCACAATCAACAACGAGAAATGCGCAAGCAACATGATGCAAAACATGTATGATATGCACTTAACATACAACAAATAACAATGCTACAGCACCCCAACATAGCAACAAAGTACATGGCAGTAATCTACAGGCGATGCTTGACAAAAGATGAACACTGAGCTACGGCTAGTTCACAACATATCAAGCTCAAACAAGCATGGCAAAAGTGCAAAAGATTACAGGTTCACAGACTTAGTGAAAAACTGGACATGGCAGAAATCAGCATCAGGTAGCAATGTTCAGAGCACGAAATCAACATGCTACAGGAACTTAACGTAGAAAAACAAGGTATGGTAGTGTTCTACTAAATGCACATGACAAAAGTCCGTTACTGACCATAAGCCAAAAAGGACCAGAAGATATGATGGCAAGCATGTAGGCCTCTTTGTGAGCTTGATGCACTCACTACAGAGCAATGCATGACAAACCAAGCATACCTACAGCAAGATGGCATGTTTATGAAGCTATCCATGGCAAGAACAATTGCATAGCATGTATGGATAAACTACAATAAGCTTGGAAAAAATGCATATCATGTTAAGAAGCTGCCAGAAATATTTTATAGCAAAAGTAGAGCAAGATTGAGTCATGCTATGGTACTCTAAAATTGCAAACAACTGCAGGAATGGATCAACTACAACTATATCTACAAAACATCCTTAATGAATATCTCCAAAATATGAATGGATCTCTCTGTAGCATCAAGTTTACATGGCAACAAAATTACAGCAGACAAGGACTTAGAGAAATCACTAAGTCCCTGAAATCAGAAATATTACGGGGCCTACTTTGCATGCTTGTGCTAGTCACCACATAGATCACAAAAATACATGGACTATACCACTGGAAAGATGGCATGGCATACTTCAAAACACATGTAGAGCTCATGCTCAAAAGATGCACAGAATAAATGATACAAAAAAAACAAATCTCCAAATTCTGATAAGAACCAGAGATTAACAGCAACTAGCCCTCTTCCAACGAAGATTTGGGCATCAAGATGACCTCTAATGAACATGGTGCAATTGAACAAAATGAAGAGCATCATGAGACGAACAATTTGACATATTATACGCGCGAATCGGAGCTACATGCACAAAGTTATCTCATCTCGAACATAGGCACTTGCTGATGGAATTATTATGACTTAGAAGAAAAACGGGCTCGGGGAAAAAGTCAACTCACGCCGAGCGAGATCCAGATCGGGGAGCTCCTCGACGGGCTCGGGACTCCGGCGGGAGGCTCACCGGCGGGAGGAGAGGAGAGGCCGGCGGGGCCTTTGGCGGAGGGAGGAGGCGGCGAGCCGGAGGAGGGCAGGCGCCGGTCGCCGGCGGGGGCGGCGCCGGAGGGAGCGCGCGGCGGTGGGGCCGACCGGCGCCGGGCGGCGCGGGGAGCACGGCCGGCGAGGGGAGCACCCGAGGCGAGCGGCGGCGGCGAGGAAGACCGGCGCGGAGGCGCGCGCGGGGGCCCGCGGGCCGGCGGCGGGCCTGGCGGGCCGCGGCGGTGGAAGGCCGGCGATGACACGTGGTGGCTCCGGACTGGACGGGGCGCGGCGGCGGACGTGTCCGGCGGGGTACGGACGCGTCCGGCGGCGCGGAGGGAGAGGGTTAGGGTTTCGTCTGAGATTTCGTTTTTCGGGATGCCCACTCATTTATAGGTAGAGGGAGCTAGGAGGCTCCAAATGAGGTGCGGTTTTCGCCCACACGATCGTGATCGAACGACCTAGAGCATGGAAGAGAGTTTGGTGGGTTTTGGGCTGGTTTTGGAGGGGGTTTTTGCTGGGTACTCAAATGGACATTGCGGAGGCCCGGTTAACCGATGGAGTACTAAACGACCTCCGAATGGAACGAAACTTGACCGGTAGACTCCGGGTGATATAATGAAGCCACTTGACAAGCCTCGGTCCATTCCGAGAAAGTTTGACACACACACACGAAAGAAAACTAGAGGGGTGCACCGGAGGAGATAGGAGCGCCGGATTGGAAAACGGACAACGGGGAAAATGCTCGGATGCATGAGACGAACACGTATGCGAACGCAATGCACATGATGATATGATATGAAAATGCATGACATGACAAAATACAAAACGAAATACAAAACCCAACAACGGAGGGAAAAACATATCACATAGCCGGAAATGGCAAGAGTCGGAGTTACAAATATGGCAAGTTACATGCGGGGTGTTACAACACTCCACCACTACGAGAGGATCTCGTCCCGAGATCTAGGACTGAAAGAACTCCGGATATTCGGAACGGAGATGGTCCTCGCGTTCCCAGTTGGCTTCCCGGTCGGAATGGTGCGACCACTTCACTTTCAGGAATTTCATAGACTTGTTGCGAGTCTTGCGCTCAGTTTCTTCAAGAATAGCAACTGGGTGCTCATGATAAGACAAATCTTCTTGGAGGTCAATCTCTTCGAAGTCGATAGTGCGCTCAGGCGTCTTGAAGCACTTGCGGAGCTGTGACACGTGAAACACATCATGCACGTTCGCGAAGTTGGAAGGAAGCTCAAGTTGATAGGCGAGGTCGCCTCTTTTGCCAATGATCTTGAAAGGACCCACGTATCTAGGGGCAAGCTTCCCTTTGATACCGAAATGACGAGTGCCTTTCATTGGAGAGACGCGGAGGTAGACATGGTCTCCGATCTCGAAAGCCAAATCACGGTGCTTACTATCATAGTAGCTCTTCTGGCGCGATTGCGCGGCTTTGAGATTATCACGGATGACTTTACACATTTCTTCAGCTTCAGTGATTAAGTCATTGCCAAGAAGTTGGCGTTCACCAGCCTCTGACCAATTGAGAGGAGTACGGCACATTCTGCCATAGAGGATCTCGAATGGGGCCTTGCCCGAACTCGCTTGGAAGCTGTTGTTGTAGGAGAATTCAGCATAAGGAAGACAATCTTCCCATTTCATGCCAAAGGAAATGACACAAGCCCTGAGCATATCTTCAAGAATTTGATTGACTCGCTCGACTTGGCCACTAGTTTGAGGGTGGAAAGCTGTGCTGAAGCGAATATTAGTGCCCATGGCCTTCTGGAAGGAGTCCCAGAACTTAGAGGTGAAGATACTTCCACGATCTGAAGAAATCAATTGTGGAATGCCGTGCAAGGAGACAATTCTGGAGGTGTAGAGCTCTGCCAGCTGAGCTGATGTGATGGATTCTTTGATAGGAAGGAAATGAGCCACTTTAGAGAGCTTGTCGATGACAACAAAGATAGCGTCATTTCCGCGCTTGGACTTTGGAAATCCAGTCACGAAGTCCATTTCGATATGATCAAACTTCCATTCCGGAATAGCAAGAGGTTGGAGGAGACCAGCTGGTCGTTGGTGTTCTGCTTTCACTCTTCGGCAGACATCACATTCATTCACGAATTGCGCAATTTCTCGCTTCATTCGAGTCCACCAATACGACTGCTTGAGGTCATGATACATCTTCGTACTTCCAGGATGAATGGAAAGGAGAGAATTGTGCGCCTCGTTCATTATGACTTTCCTTAGATCACCTTTCGGAACCACAAACCGGTCCTCGAAGAACAAAGTGTCACTGTCATCAATGCGATAGCACTTGTATTTGGAAAGACCCTTGTCGATACCACGTTTCACCTTCTTCACCATGGCATCAAGGAGTTGTGCCTCACGAATTTGATCTTCCAAAGTAGGAGATACAATGAGGTTGGCAAGAAAGCCTTGAGGAACAACTTGGAGATTCAGCTTGCGGAAAGCTTCACAAAGATCCGGTTGGAAAGGCTTGAGAATTAAGCTGTTGCAATAAGCTTTCCTGCTTAACGCATCTGCAATGACATTAGCCTTGCCTGGAGTATATTCGATACTCGGATTGTACTCTTGAATCATTTCGACCCATCGAGTCTGCCTGAGGTTGAGATTGGGCTGCGTGAAGATATACTTGAGACTCTTGTGATCAGTGAAAATGTCCACTTGTCTTCCCAACAATAGATGTGTCCACGTAACCAATGCATGGACAACTGCCGCCAACTCAAGATCGTGAGTGGGGTAGTTCTTCTCGTTGGGCTTCAACTGCCGAGAGGTATAAGCCACAACTTTCTTCTCTTGCATTAACACAGCACCGAGACCTTGGAGAGAAGCATCACAGAAGACTTCATACGGCTTGGATTCATCAGGAGGAGTCAAGACAGGAGCTGTGACTAGTTTCTGTTTGAGAGTGTTGAAAGCAACTTCACACTCAGGAGACCAGACATACTTCACATGCTTCTGTAGGAGGTTGGAAAGAGGCTTTGCAATCTTGGAAAAATTCTCAACGAATCTTCGGCAATAGCTTGCAAGACCCAGAAAACTGCGGAGCTGCTTGACATTTTGAGGAGGTTCCCAATCCAGAACTGCGGACACCTTCTCGGGGTTAACAGCGATGCCTTTGGCAGAGATGATGTGACCAAGGAAAAGAACTTCATCGAGCCAAAACTCACATTTGGAGAACTTCGCATAGAATTGATACTCTCTGAGCTTGTCGAGCACCAATCGCAAATGTTTGGCATGATCCTGCTTATTCTTGGAGAAGACCAAGATATCATCGAGATACACCAGAACAAATTCATTGGTATAGGGGTTGAAGATGAAATTCATCATCCGAGAGAACACCGGAGGAGCATTTACAAGGCCGAAAGACACGACAGTATATTCATAAGAACCAAAGCTTGTTCTGAATGCTGTCTTGGGAATATCTTCTTCACGAATGCGAATCTGATGATAACCCATACGAAGGTCAAGCTTCGAGAATACTTTAGCGCCCTTGAGTTGCTCAAATAGCTCATTGATGTTGGGAAGTGGGTACTTGTTCTTGATTGTCTTCTTGTTCAATGGACGGTAGTCGACACAAAGTCGGTTCGTGCCATCCTTCTTCTTGACAAAAAGAACACCACAACCCCATGGAGAAGAACTCGGTCTGATCAAACCCAGACGTTCTTGTTCATCGAGCTGCTTCTTCAATTCCTTCAGCTCGTTAGGTCCAAGCTTGTATGGACGCTTGCAAACGGGTACAGTACCAGGCTCTAGTTCGATAACGAACTCAACTGGCCGGTGCGGAGGCATACCCGGAAGCTCTTCTGGAAAGACATCTTGATACTCGCAAACGACTGGAATTTGAGAGATGGCATCCAATTCGCCCTTCTCATTGAGAGAGAAAAACCGAATGGTTTCATCACGAGCGGCAAAAACAATCACATCCTCAGACGAGTGTGTCAATTGAATTTCTCTGGCAGCACAATCAAGTTGAGCCTTGTGCTTAGAAAGCCAGTCCATCCCGAGAATAAGATCAATATCCGAATCACCAAGAACAATTGGAGAAGACTGAAATGCATAATCGCCCATCTTGATGGTAACATTCGGAACCATGGAACTTGCATTCATGCATTTGCCTGGAGAGACAACTGCTAACGGCCTAGGCAATCCTTGGAAATGCAATTCATGCTTGGATGCAAAAGGTCTTGATATGAAAGAAAGAGATGCACCAGTATCAAAAAGAACTTTTGCAGGAATATCGTTAACAGGAAGATTACCCATTATCACATCAGTAGATTCCTCCGCTTGAGCTGCATTCAACATGTTCACCTTTGCAAACTTTGGATTATGCTTGACCACTGCATTGCTGGAAGATCTGACAGGAGGAGGAGGAGGAAGACGCCTCTGGTTGAAGCACTTGTTAGCATAGTGACCTTTCTGCTGACATTTGTTGCAAGTCACCTCTGAGAGTGGACGGTGATAAGGAGCATTGGACTTTGGAGCTTGATTCTGAGACTTGTTCTGATAGCCAGAGTTGGAAGAGTTTGAAGAACCATGGCCACCTTTGTTCTTCTGCTGGTAAGGCTGACGAAACGGAGGAGGAGGAGGCAACCAGAACTTCTGTTGCTTAGCTGTCACAAGTGAGGAAGAAGAAGACTGAACTGCGTCCCTGACTCTTTTCTTAGAAGCCTCACACTTGAGCTGAGCAGCCTCTTGCTTCAGTGCCATATTGTAGAATTGATCAAACTGAGAAGGCTCAACAAGAACGAGAGCTAACTGCAGATCCTCTTTAAGGCCACCTCGGAAGTGATAGATCATGCTCTTCTCATCAGGAACGTCTTGTTTAGCGAAGCGAGCAAGTTTCTGAAACTGAATGTTGTATTGATACACAGACATGTTTCCTTGCTTGAGATTGCGGAACTCCTCACGCTTGCTCTCAACAACACTTTGTGGAATGTGGTGCGCTTTGAAGTCCCGACAGAAGTCAGTCCAAGTAATCACACGACCTCCTCTGGAATCTTTGTATTGTTGAAACCAATCAGCAGCTTGGTCCTTGAGCTGGAAAGAAGCGAACTTGACAAAGTCCTCAGGCCTGACATTGCTACATTCAAAATGCTTGTTGATGTCCACGAGCCAATCATCGGCATCCGTGGCCTCGGCACAGTAGCTGAAAGACTTGGGCTGATTTGCGAGAAACTGGTTGAGAGTGGCAAAGTGAAACTGATTGTTGCCTTGACCTTGATTGCCTTGATTGCCTTGCCCTTGAGTACGTTCTTGCAAGAGTTGCAGAATCATCTGAGCATTGGCGTTGGTGGCTGCCATGATTGATTGCCATGCCTCCGGAGGTGGAGGTGGTGGCGGAGGGTTCGCTTGACTCCCTTCATTGCGATCCGGATTCTGACGCGTTGGCGGAGCCATCCTGAAGAGGGTGACATCCGTTAGCATCTTGATAGACAAAAGATAAGTAGAATCAACGGACAGAAATTGCAACATATAGTCTTCACAATAAACATTCGAACGAAGATGAACGAATGAATTCCGTAGTAAGTCATCACACTTCCATAAGTTGAGAAGCCACTTGAAAAGATATGGAATGAACATATGAATTCGAAGCAACTCGAATACCACAAAACAAAATAAAACAAAGTATTGGCTTGCAAAATAAGCCGGAACAAACATATGATAGATATTTCGTCCGAAGTTTTCGTGGTGGGGCCCACACGGGCTCAATCGTACAGCACCATCATGTACAAGGCTGTGCACATGACATACGAAGCGTCCCCGAGTCGGCAAAGCCATGGACTCTTTAAGACACAACGAGACCACTGTAAAATCAACCGTATACAGGCGGACCACTAGACGTCGAACCCCAATCTCATATCATGCGTCTGTCGGAAAGATATCCTAAGGCTACTAGAATTCCCACTTATAAACTCCCGAAACTTTCTGGTTATGCAATCTGGTGTAGGGGATACAGGGGACACAAATATATATCACCCAAACTAACAATCCCTAGATCCAGCTGTATCCATCCGTCAACACATAACCAAGAAACCTTCGGAAATCGTTTACCTCAACCTTCGAAAAACATCCGTTATACAAGTTATGGCAATACTCCCGAACTCCCGCCCCAGTACTGGGTGGCGTCGAGGTGATCTCACCAACAACTGCATAAAAGAGATTTCGATGTCGGCGAAACTCAGGTATTCCAGAACTGCAACGATAAAATTGTGACGACAACACCTCGGAGCTCAACTCCCCGGGACACTGCCACAACCCCTAAATGATAGGAGGCACCAAGAACAATGTTCTCGTCACAAATCGATCGGAACGATTCCAAGATACCCGCGTGATCCTAAAAAAAAATTTAGTGAAATTTGAGGAGAGAATAGTCAAAACTTCTACGTCAGGAGACCTCACCAGAGCGACGAAGGGACTGAGGAGTAAAAAGAATCCTACTCTCCGATATATATAATCCTAAGACTCAAAACTTTTGTTCTAGACTCAACAACGTCAGCGATTCGATCAAGCAGGGGGCTCCTAAGTCGGGGATGGCTCTGATTACCAACTTGTAACGCCCACGATGCGGCTATATCTCCCACGTGTCGAGGCACGACTTAGAGGCATAACCGCATAGTGGTTTTGTCGCAAGAAGGGTCATCTTCACACAATCCCATGTAATGAACAAGAATGGGATAAAGAGTTGGCTTACAATCGCCACTTCACACAATACATAAATATCATCATACATCATCCAAAATACAATCATATAGACCGGTTACGGTCAAAATCCAGATGAAAATAAGACAACCCCAAATGCTAGATCCCCGATCGTCCCAACTGGGCTCCACTACTGATCATCAGGAAAAGACACATAGTAACGACCACGTTCCTCGTCGAACTCCCACTTGAGATCGACGCCATCATCTGCACTGGCATCGTCGGCACCTGCAACTGGTGTTGGAAGTATCTGTGAGTCACGGGGACTCAGCAATCTCACACCCGCGAGATCAAGACTATTTAAGCTTATAGGACAAAGAGGTGCAAAGAGGTGGAGCTGCAGCGGCAAAAGCATATATGGTGGCTAACTTGCGCAAATGAGAGCAAGAAGAGAAGCAATGGAACGGGCGTCATCTAGCAATGACCAAGAAGAGGTCCTGAACACCTACTTACGTCATACATAACACAGACCGTGTTCACTTCCCGGACTCCGCCGAGAAGAGACCATCACGGCTACACACGCACTTGGTGTATTTTAATTGGGTCAAGTGACAAGTTATCTACAACCGGACATTAACAAATTCCCATCTGCCTCATAACCGCGGGCACGGCTTTCGAAAGATAATACCCTGCAGGGGTGTCCCAACTTAGCCCATCATAAGCTCTCACGGTCAACGAAGGATAAACCTTCTCCCGGAAAGACCCGATCAGTCTCGGAATCCCGGTTTACAAGACATCTCAACAATGGTAAAACAAGACCAGCAAAGACTCCCGTATGTGCCGACAAATCCCGATAGGAGCTGCACATATCTCGTTCTCAGGGCACACCGGATTGTCCAAGCTTCCGATAGGCCAGACCAGAGTTGCCCCTGGTGGCCACCGGCGACTGACAGTTTAGACCAATACTCAGAGGAGCACTGGCCCGGGGGTTTAAAATAAAGATGACCCTCGGGCTCTAGAAAACCCGGGGAAAAAAGGTATAGGTCGCAAATGGTAAAACCAAGGTTGGGCCTTGCTGGAGGAGTTTTATTCAAGGCGAACTGTCAAGGGGGTCCCATAAATCACCCGACCGCGTAAGGAACGCAAACTCAAGGAACATAATCCCGGTTAAACAGTAAATATGGCGGCAAGAGTGGAACAAAACACCAGGCATAAGGCCGAGCCTTCCACCCTTAACCAAAATATATAGATGCATTAAATAAATAAGAGATATTGTGATATCCCAACATATCCATGTTCCGACATGGAACAAACTTCAACTTCACCTACAGCTAGCAACGCTATAAGAGGGGCCGAGCAAAAGCGGTAACATAGCCAAACAACGGTTTGCTAGGAAAGGATGGTTAGGGGCTGACATGGCTGAAATAGGAGACATGATATAGCAAGTGATAGGTAGCGAGCATGGCAATAGAGCGAACAACTAGCATAGCAAAGATAGAAGTGATTTCGAGGGGTGGTCATCTTGCCTGCAAGGTTCTCAGAGTTGTCGAAAGCTTGATCCTCGTAAGCGTACTCGACAGGTTCCTCGTTCACGAACTCGTCTCCCGGCTCTACCCAAAACAAGAACACAAACAAACGGAACCACAATCAACAACGAGAAATGCGCAAGCAACATGATGCAAAACATGTATGATCACTACAGGAAACAGCTACTTTGCCGTCTGCCATGGCGGACGGCAAAGGCTCGAAAGGCGGACGGCAAAGACCTTTGCCGTCAGCCGCGGACGGCAAAAGGCTCCGGCAAAGAAGGCTACGGTAAACAGCTGCTTTGCCGTCTGCTTCCTGGCGGCGGACGGCAAAGGCTCTTTGCCGTCTGCGGCAGACGGCAAAGAGGGCGGACGGCAATATTTGCGCTGTCAGTCCGTTAAGTGGCTAACGGCAGACCTTTGCCGTCCGCCGCAGACGGCAAAGAGCCTTTGGTCTTTGCCGTCCGCCTTATGATGTCATCTACACGTCACTAGATGGCAGGTTCTTTGCCGTCTGCCACTGATGGCAAAGTGGAGGTTCTTTGCCGTCTGCCACGGACGGCAAAGTCTTTGCCATCTGCCACTGTAGGCAAACTGACCAGGTTCTTTGCCGTCCGCCACGGACGGCAAAGTCTTTGCCGTCTGCCACTGTAGGCAAACTGACCAAATGGGTCAGCTCCCAGGAAGCACAGTTGGCTGCCACGTGGCTTCTTTGCCGTCCGCGGCAGACGGCAAAGGCTCTTTGCCGTCGGTGGCAGACGGCAAAGGCTCTTTGCCGTCGGTGGCAGACGGCAAAGAGCCTGCATATTGTCTGTTTTTTATTAAATCCCACAATTTGCAGCACATATCACATATATAAGTTTCATATCCAGCACATATCCAACACATATCTAGCACATAAGTTTCATATCACATATCACATCAGTTTCATCCATACACATTGTTCATACATAAGGAAGTTCCATCCATACACATTGTTCCATCCATATATATATTACAATGCAAAGTGTCATGAAGATAGCAAGCTAGATACAATGCAAAGTTTCATCAAAGGAAAAGCAAGCACTCCATCATAGCAAGCTAGCTTCCATCAAGTGAATGAAATCTGCAAAATGGTAAATAAGAAAGTTAGAAATAGGTGACTAGAACAAGAAGAAGACTAGAACAAGAAGTATATGTCATTTATGAGCTAACTTAGGTGAAATGGATCATATATGAGCTAACTAAGTTGAAATGGGTTGTTTATGAGCTAACTTAGTTGAAATGGATCATTTATGAGCTAACTTAGTTGAAATGGGTCATTTATGAGCTAACTAAGGTGAAGGGCATCGTTTTTGAGCTAAGTAAGGTGAAATGGGTCATTTTGGAGCTAACCTAGTTGAAATGGATCGTTTTTGAGCTAACTTGGTTGAAATGGATCGTTTTTGAGGTAACTAAGGTGAAATGGATCGTTTTTTAGCTCACTTAGGTCAAATGGATCGTTTTTGAGCTAACTTAGTTGAAATGGATCGTTTTTGAGCTAACTTTGTTGAAATGGATCATTTTTGAGCTAATTTAGTTGAAATGGATCGTTTTTGAGCTAACTTAGGTGAAATGGATCATTTATGAGCTAATTTAGTTGAAATGGATCTTTTTGAGCTAACTTAGGTGAAATGGGTCATTTATGAGCTAACCTAGGTGAAATGGGTCGTTTATGAGCTAACCTAGGTGAAATGGGTCGTTTATGAGCTAACCTAGGTGAAATGGGTCGTTTATGAGTTAACCTAGGTGAAATGGGTCGTTTATGAGCTAATTATGCAATTTTTGACATAAGTAAGCTAAGTACATATCGTTTTAGAGCTAACTTAGGTAAAATGGATGGTTTATGAGGTCAGTAAGCTTATTAAGTCATTTTGGAGGAAAAGAAGCTAACTCTAGGTCATTATGGTAAGCATATTGGAGGAAATAAAGCTAAGTCTAGGTCTTTATGCATTTGTTAAGCAAAACACTAGAGAAACTTACCGTGATCAGGGAGGTGTAGGAGCGGGCTGGCTAGTGCCGGTAGCTGGAGAAGGATCATGCGATGCGTTTCTGGAGTTAAGCTGCACCAAAGATCATTTCCAATGTCTCGTTAGCATTATGACACTCAAATGTTAAGACTAGCAAGTAATGTCCATTCAAATTAAACTCACCGTGGTCCCAGGAGCAATCACTAGCATCGGCGGAGCGGTCTGACCGGTCTTCTCGCACACAGACTGCACATTTGGTTTTGACGACTCAGTCATACTAGTTAGTAATGAGACAAACACTACATGAATGTTTTGGCTAATCTGCAGAAGAAACTTACCACAAGGAGCTCGTACATGGCCCTTGCCTGCATGTCATTCCGTGCAGGCTCCTCCTCCATCATCTTTGTCGTCCTCTCCTCCAACTCCCGCTGCCTCTCCGCCGCCTCCGCCAGAAGTTTCTCCGTTCTATCTCTCTCACTCTGTATAGCAGCCTGCAACACCACTCACATGACCATTTGTAATCATTGATGGAAGCGCACACAATGTAATGGAGAAAGATAGCTGAGTACGTATCACTAACCTTGATGGCGAGTTGCACTGGCCGTTCACGAGGCCTTATCTCAGGAGCGGAGCTCGACTGGCGCGCCTTGATCTCCGGGAGAGTGCTAGGACAACGGATAAGTCCATCTCCAATGGCTATGGAGCCATGGGACCTCCCGCCACCAGATATCATCACCAGCTCTGGATCAATGGGACCCTGGCTCGGGTTAAAGTCCTCCCCTTTCCTCGCCTTCCCCTCATCTCTATATCTCACGAGCTTGTTGTGGGAGGAGATGTTGGTGAAGTTGTTTGCATCATCGAGGTCAGACTGAGAGAAAGCCTTGACTTTCTTGTAAGAGCCAGTGTGGGCCATGGCATACAGGTCGTACACCTCTGGCACCTTATCCGCCTTATTGTGGCGTGCCTGAAAGAGAGAAACAATGAAAATTAGTAACTAAAGGGCTCAAGCTAGCATGATGAATGAATTGCATGAATCATGAAGCAAACCACATACCCAGTTGCGCCCGAACTGATATAAGTTGGAGCTGCCTTGATGGTGTGGCACACCTTCCATTTGGGCACGTTTGTCCTTGGCCTGGTTGTGGAGGGCTAGCCATTCTTGTGAGCACCACTCATCGACCAACACCTCCCAACAATCCATCCGATCCGCACACCATCTCGGAGGCGCCTAAGTTAGCAAATAGAAACTTGAGCGCTACGGCTAAGAATTACTAAATGAAGGAACTTAAGTAGAAGGCCTTAAGAATTACCTTCATGTACTGCTCCTTACTCAGGAACTTATCGCGGCACGCCGGCTTGGTCTTCTTGATACCACGCAAGGCGTAGTAGTCTCGAACAGCCTGCACCCGAGCCTCGTGCCGTAAGTTCTGGAGTAGGCGCTTGCAGACGTTCTCGATAACATTTGCGCACTCCTCCTCGTATCCCTCCTCACACCTGTAGAATGTCTGCAATCAAATGAGACAATATTGATTAGTACAATTAATAACTAGCTAGTTGAAGATTTTGAAATGTGTAAAGGAGAAATTACCCAGAACGTCCTGATCACCATGTCTGCCCTCGTGTCGCACACGACACCGTCGATAATGACATCCGGCGGGGCCGGGGCAGCCACGTAGTGCTCCCAGCTCAACCCAAGCTCTGGAAGCCGACCCTCACCAGGCAACGTGACAAACCCCGGGAAGTTTTGCCGGCAAAGAACTCCAAGGACGGAGTTGGGCCGGCGGACACTATGATGGTGGTCCCAACCCCTGCAGCATGACAAGGCCAACGCATTAGTTATTTGAAGAAACGTGAATGCAGAAGGTACAAAAATATTAAATGCACTTACGTACCTCTCCCCATCAGGGAAGATCAACCACCTCTGCTCGCGGGTCGCCGGCACGGACGGGAGCCGTGTAGCACCACGCTGGTAGACGGTGCCACCCTCCTCCTCAAGATCAGTCGGCTCCCCGCCATCATCAGCATGGCCACTCGGCTCCTCGGGCTGATCCGGCCAGGTACCCCATCCGGACGTGTGCTCCTCCGGGGTCTCGTGGGCCGAACTCTCGTGGGCCGAAGGCCAGTCGACCCGAGGCTCGTGGGCCCAAGACCCGTGGACCGGAGGCTCGTGGACCGGAGTCCGTGTAGCCTCCTCCTCGGACGAGTCCACCCTAGCAGTCACGTGCTCGGGTGAAACAGCTGGGGGTGGCGGCGAGGAAGGCTCCCTAGCAGTCACCCTACCTCCTCTCCCGCGACCACGTGCCCCACCTCCTCTCTTCCTACCTCGTCCCCTGCTGGGCACCGCGGTGGACGAAGAAGGGCCCGGCGGTGTGGACATACTGTCCAGCAACGCTCGGCGAAGAGGTACGTCTAGAATCGAAGACCTCAGACCACGCGCCGAGGAAGAAGGGGCCTTGGCGCGCTCCCGACCAGCGCCCACCATCTTTCAACACCTGCCATGACAAACAGTAAACGAAATTAGTACAACATAAAAAAAGACCGACATGAATAATAATATGTGTATCACTTAAGTGTATCATCATCAAGTACAACATTAAAAAATTTAATACCTGACACTACTAATAATCTCGATCAGTATCATCAATAAATGCATAATCATCATCATCACTATAATCAATGACGGGCTCATAGGGTTCAGTGGCATCAACATGTGCAAGGCCACCTTGACGTAATCGGTCAAGCAATGACAGGTCATCCGCAGCAGTAACCTCTTCTTGTTCCGGCTCTTCTTGTTCCTCCTCTGGGGTGATGTCGGATTCACTGTCACTGTCTACTTCAATGTTTTGGGGTGAAGTATAGCGGTTCTTGAAACGCTTTTTGGAAAGACGTGTCTCTTGGAAGAATTCTCCTTCATATGTGTCTGGGTTAATGTGAGGTTCATAATCCTCTTCCTTTGGGGGAGATAGTCTAGCACGTGGCGGCACTTCATAAACGACATCCCAACCTTTCAGATTTGGATTAGTTTGGCAGGCCCACGGTAGATAGAATACTTGGGTCGCCTGTTGAGCCGTAATATAGACATCAGGAACATCTAAATGGGTGCTTTGGTTGATTTCAACTAGCCCTATATGTTCATGAGTTCTTCTAGTCTCCTTCGGCTGAAACCAATAACATTTGAAGACTACGACATTCGGTGGGTTTTCACCATAGAATAGAAGTTCATAAATTGCTTCAACTCTCCCATAATACTCGGTACCTCCTTCGCCGATAGCAGATACACAACAATTTGTAGACTTTCGGTCGGCCATAGATAGCTCTTTGCCATAGGTACGAAAGCGATACCCGTTGATGTCGTATTTGTCAAATGAACGGACCTTATAGTCAAAACCATTAGCGACTTGTCTCAATTCGGCGTCCATAGACTCTGAATTAGCCTACAAGTTTAATATGAAAGGATTGTTGCATTACGCACAAATTAGCGAATGAAACCGGGATAGCCGCCTACAAATTAGCCTACAAGTCTAATAGAAATTACCGTTTGTTTGAACCAAGAGATGAAACCGGGATAGCCGCCACCTTGCTTTGCGAGAAGCTCATACTCTTCGACAGAATCCTTTTGGATCACCGCTCCATACGAGAATAAGGCGACGTATCGACTGTATGAAATATCCAGGAATAAGAGCAGTTCAAAGGAAATAGAAGTTGCGAAACTATGTACCGAGAACTTACTCGATGTACGGCCGCACTTCTATCAGGTTGTTGAAGATATACAACGAAATGGTCCGCCATTGTTCGTTATCCAAAGATACTGGATTTGAAACACTGGCTGGTGCGAGATTCCCTTTGAATAGGCTGAGGTTGGATCCACCCTTTTTAGGGTCGTCAGCATTGTACCGAGGCTTCGGATTATGCAAATGACGATTTTTGGCTTCGTAGTGTGCTGTCACGAAGTTTGCCGCCTCCTCAGTGATGAATGCCTCAGCCATCGATGCTTCAATTCTACGTTTATTTTTACATTTTTGTCGAAGCGTCTTCTGCATCCTCTCAGTTGGGTAGCACCAACGATTTTGCACGGGCCCCCCCAATCTTGCCTCGGTCGGGAGATGCAAAATCAAATGTTGCATTGGATTAAAGAAGCCCGGTGGAAAGATCTTCTCTAACTTGCAGATCAACTCCGGCGCCAACTCTTCCATTTCTTCTAGCACGCTAGGCGATAGTTCTTTCGCACAAAGAACACGGAAGAAATAGTTGAGTTCTGCCAGTACTAGCCATTCATCCTCAGGGATGAAGCCACGCAACATCACCGGCATTACCCGCTCAATCCATATGTGCCAATCATGACTCTTGAGACCAAATATCTTCAATTTATCAAGACTGGCTCCCCTCTGTAGATTCGCTGCATACCCATCGGGGAACATCAACTGCATTTTCACCCACAAGATAATTTCCCTCATAGCCGGCCTTCCAAGATTGAACCATGCCTTTGGCTTCGTCCAGTTCTGCTTTCCTTTCGGTTCTTTCATGTTTTGTAACGGCCTATCACATAGCGCCTCCAGATCGACTCTAGCCTTAGTATTATCCTTTGACTTCCCATCTATGCCGAACAATGTACCAAAAAGTGCCTCGGCGATATTCTTCTCAGTGTGCATCACGTCGATGTTGTGTGGGCAAAGGAGGTCTTTGAAGTAAGGCAGATCCCATAAGCATGTTTTGTGAGTCCAGGCGTGCTTAGAATTATACCCCTTGAAGTACCCTGGACGCTCGGGATCTGGCTCGAGAGCGTTTAACTGATCCAGGGTCTGTTGGCCTGTCAATGCATGTGGTGCAGAGTTTTTGACAACTCTACCTCTGATGAAGTTCTTCTTGTCTTTCCTGAACTTATGGCGAGGATTCAGGAACTCTCTATGCATGTCGAAGCAAGAAAACTTGCGACCGGCCTGAAGCCAACGAAACTCAAGAGCTCCCTTGCATGTGGGGCACGGGAACCTTCCATGCACACACCAGCCAACGAATAGCGCATACGCCGGCAAGTCATGCATCGAGTACATGTACCAGACACGCATTATGAAGTTCCGTTTGCTATAGGCATCGTATGTCTTGAACCCATTATCCCAGGCTTCTTGCAATTCGTCCTTAAGCGGTTGCATGTACACATTCATATTTTTCCCCGGATAGTTGGGCCCTGGAATTATCAACGTCAGGAAAATGTTCTTTCTTTGCATAATCTGTCCGGGGGGGAGATTGAGTGGAAAGACAAATACGGGCCAACAACTGTATTGGGCTGCCGTCATACCAAACACACTGAACCCATCCGTGCTGATGCCGACTCGAGGATGCCTCGGATCTGCCGCTTTGTCACCATGTAATTCATCAAACTTTTTCCACGCAACACCATCCGATGTGTGTACAATCATCAGATTCCCATCTGCATCTAGTTCGGTTCTTTTGCCCGTTTTGTGCCATGTCATCTGTCTGGCCGTCTCTTCGACCATGAAAAGACGTTGAAGTCTTGGTACGATTGGCATATACCGAAGAACACTAACGGGGATTTTGGTCTGTGTCTTCTCACCCATACCGTTGCCTACCACAACATACCTGGAAGACTTGCAAATGGGACAACAGTTCAAGTCCGCATAGTCAAGCCTAAACAAGACACATCCTTTCTCACAGGCATGTATCTTATCATAGGGCATCTTCAGTGCACGGAGGATTTTGTCCGACTGGTACAGGTTTGCAGGCATTACATGGCCTTTGGGTAGAAAGCGTCCAAATACTGTCATCATTGCATCGTAGCATTCTCTGCCCAAGTTGAACTGAGCCTTCAGAGCCATTACTTGTGAGATGGCATCCAACTGACAAAGCTCAGTGTGCTCATGGAGCGGACGTTTTGAAGACTCCAACATTTCATTGAAGGCCTTTGCAGATTCCTCCATCTCCTCCTCCGAATCCCGAGCATCATCAAAGTCTTGCACCATGTTTTCCATACCGGTACCATGCTCGTCGGTGTGACGACGATCCACCTCAGCTCGGTCACGTTGGGCAGACTCACCATGAAATGTCCACACCGTATAATCGGGCGTAAAACCACTCTTCTGCAGGTGTTTGCCCATTTCAGCCTCTGTCCTCTTTTCCCAATTGCCGCACCGTAAACAGGGGCACCAGGTTTTCCTCTGGCCATTTGCAAATGCGGCTCGCACAAACCCCTTGGTTTTTGTGAACCATTCAGTGCTCCATTTGTTCTGACCAGTGTGACCGGTGTACATCCACGCACGATCACTCATCTTGACTTTCAGAGCTACTAGACACACAACAAATATATATATATAATTCACCATGTATGTATTCATCAGTTGATCTACTTTGTCAATTTTATTACGTCCATGCAACCTACACTCTAATAGGTAATGATAGGTCCTAATCCCACCCGAGTATGTTTAGATTGGGTTCATTTTCCCATGCTATGCCCCGGATCCTACGCAAAATTTCGGCAGCACCTCCCCGCTGTTCTCCTGATACACGTCTCTGCAATAAACAGAGAGGATGTGTACCCGGAGAACAACAGGGGAGGCACTGACGAAATTTATGCGTCGGATCCGGAGCAAAGCATATGGGAAAACGAACCCAATCTAAACATACTCGGGCTGTCCATGGATAGCGTTGGACAATTCGAAAGAATCAAGGTTATAAATATGCAAATGCATGCATATTTATAACTATGACGCTTTCGAACGGGAGACACATATTGGTTACGCATACTGATGATTCAAGACACATATATATCTAGCTATCAAGTTCCATCGGAATAGATCAAATAATTAATGGGGGAGGAGGACATGTCATTTGTGCTCACCCACGAACGAAGGGGCAGAGCTCGTCAAACGCACGGCGAGGTCGTCGAACACCAAACCTCGCAGCGATGAAACAACTGCACATTTAAAACTACCCGATCAACACAATTATATATGATGTTTTTCATAACAAAATCGAAAGATATATGACCTAACTAATAATTCACAAATATATGACCCCGTCGGCTTCTGGAAGGCCAAAGAACACCTTTTCAGGGTCGGGGTCTCGGGGTCGGGGTGTCGGGTCGGGGTGCCGGGTCGGGGTCGGGGTGCCGTGTCGGTGTCGGGGTCGGGGTGTCGGGTCAGGCTCGGGGTCGGGGTGTCGGGGTCGGGGTCGAGGTCGGGGTCGGGGTCTCGGGGTCGGGGTGTCGGGGTGTCGGGGGTGTCGTGTCGGGGGTCGGGGTGTCGTGTCGGTCTCGGGGTGCCGTGTCGGGGTCGGGGTGTCGTGTCGGTCTCGGGGTGCCGTGTCGGGGTCGGGGTCTCGGGGTCGGGGTGTCGGGTCGGGGTGCCGGGTCGGGGTCGGGGTGCCGTGTCGGTGTCGGGGTCGGGGTGTCGGGTCAGGCTCGAGGTCGGGGTGTCGGGGTCGGGGTCTCGGGGTCGGGGTGTCGGGGGTGTCGTGTCGGGGGTCGGGGTGTCGTGTCGGTGTCGGGGGTCGGGGTGCCGGGTCGGGGTCGGGGTGCCGTGTCGGTGTCGGGGTCGGGGTGTCGGGTCAGGCTCGGGGTCGGGGTGTCGGGGTCGGGGTCGGGGTCGGGTTCTCGGGGTCGGGGTGTCGGGGGTGTCGTGTCGGGGGTCGGGGTGTCGTGTAGGTGTCGGGGTGCCGTGTCGGTGTCGGGGTGCCGTGTCGGGGTCGGGGTGCTGTTTCGGGGTCGGGGCTTCGGGGTGTCTCCTCCTCCTCCTCCTCCTCTTCTTCTTCTTCTTCTTCTTCTTCTTCTTATTCTTCTTCTTTCTCCTCCTCCTCCTCCTCCTCCTCCTCCTCCTCCTCTTCTTCTTCTTCTTCTTCTTCTTCTTCTCC
Organism: Aegilops tauschii subsp. strangulata; assembly: GCF_002575655.3. NCBI lineage: Eukaryota > Viridiplantae > Streptophyta > Magnoliopsida > Poales > Poaceae > Aegilops > Aegilops tauschii. The sequence goes on from NC_053038.3 coordinate 509,653,086, forward strand.
TTCTCCTTCTCCTCCTCCTCCTCCTCATCTTCTTCTTCTTCTTCTTCTTCTTCTTCTTCTTCTTCTTCTTCTTCTTCTTCTTTCTGCTCCTCCTCCTCCTCCTCCTCTTCTTCTTCTTCTTCTTCTTCTTCTTCTTCTTCTCCTTCTCCTTCTCCTTCTCCTCCTCCTCCTCCTCCTCCTCCTCCTCTTCTTCTTCTTCCCCCTTCTACTTAACCTAAACCTAAACTAACCTAAACTAATTAAAACTAAACTATTTAAACTAATTAAACCTAAACTTAAACAGAAAAAAAAACAAAAAAACAGAAAAAAAAAACAAAAAAACAGAAAAAAAGAGAGGAGGGGCTCACTGTGGGGGAGGGCCGGGGCGGGGCCGGCGACGGAGGGCCGGGGCGGGGCCGGCGACGGAGGGCCGGGGCGGGGCGGCGGGGGCCCGGCCGGCGGGGGGCCGGGGCGGGGCGGTGGAGGAGGCGGGGCGGCGGGGGGGATGGGGGGCGGGGGGGCGGGGCAGTGGAGGAGGCGGCGGGGGGCCGGGACGGCGGGGGGCCGTGGCGGCGGTGGGGCGCGGGGCGGCGGGGGGCCGGCGCGGGGGGGCGACGGGGCGGTGGGGCGGCGGGGAGCCGGGGCGACGGGGCGGCGGGGGCGACGGGGCGGCGGCGGGCGGCGGCGAGGTGGGAGGAGAAGGGCGAGGCGAGGACGAAGTGAGTAACGGGCGGGGGGTACTTGCCGTTAGGCAAGTGCCCTCTTTGCCGTCCGCCAGCCCTTGCCGTCCGCCTTTCTGCCTCTTTGCCGTCCGCTAGCGGACGGCAAAGAGGTGGGCCGTTAGGATTTTTTCAAACGAGCGGGGGGTGGGGGCCACCACACTCTTTGCCGTCCGCTGGCAGACGGCAAAGACCTGGCAGATGGCAAAGAGCTTCTTTGCCGTCAGCCTTTTCTTTGCCGTCTGTTTATGTGTAGCTGACGGCAAAGAAGCTCTTTGCCGTCAGCTAGCAGACGGCAAAGATCTGGCAGATGGCAAATTAGCTGATTCCAGTAGTGGATATGCAAGATATGATATGCGATGCATATGCGTGCTCCGGAAGGAAAATGATGAACATGGCAGTAACTTGGCAAACCAAGCATGCCACTGGAAAGATGAGATGATTTCGGTCGAAATCGATATAAAGATCACCGGAATCGGATGCACGGTTTGCAAATGGCAAGCAAAACAAGAATGACACTAATCTGCGATAAACAGCAAGATAGCACTTAACATACAACAAGTAACAATGCTACAGCACCCCAACATAGCAACAAAGCACATGGCAGTAATCTACTGGCGATGCTTGACAAAAGATGAACACTGAGCTACGGCTAGTTCACAACATATCAAGCTCAAACAAGCATGGCAAAAGTGCAAAAGATTACAGGTTCACAGACTTAGTGAAAAACTGGACATGGCAGAAATCAGCATCAGGTAGCAATGTTCAGAGCACGAAATCAACATGCTACAGGAACTTAACGTAGCAAACCAAGGCATGGCAAAAGTCCCTTACTGACCATAAGCCAAAAAGGACCAGAAGATATGATGGAAAGCATGTAAACATAGCAAGTTTCGTTATCAGGTTTCAGACTTAGCAGAAAACAGAGCATGGCAGAAATATAAATATGTAGGCCTCTTTGTGAGCTTGATGCACTCACTACAGAGCAACGCATGACAAAACAAGCATACCTACAGAAAGATGGCATGTTTATGAATCTATCCATGGCAAGAACAATTGCATAGCATGTATGGATAAACTACAATAAGCTTGGCAAAAATGCATATCATGTTAAGAATCTGCCAGAAATATTTTATAGCAAAAGTAGAGCAAGATTGAGTCATGCTATGGTACTCTAAAATTGCAAACAATTGTAGGAATGGATCAACTACAACTATATCTACAAAACATCCTTACTGAACATCTCCAAAATATGCATGGATCTCTCTGTAGCATCAAGTTTACATGGCAACAAAATTACAGCAGACAAGGACTTGGAGAAAACACTAAGTCCCTGAAATCAGAAATATTACGGGGCCTACTTTGCATGCTTGTGCTAGTCACCACATAGATCACAAAAATACATGGACTATACCACTGGAAAGATGGCATGGCATACTTAAAAACACATGTAGATCTCATGCTCAAAAGATGCACAGAATAAATGATACAAAAAAGACAAATCTCCAAATTCTGATAAGAACCAGAGATTAACAGCAACTAGCCCTCTTCCAACGAAGATTTGGGCATCAAGATGACCTCTAATGAACATGGTGCAATTGAACAAAATGAAGAGCATCATGAGACGAACAATTTGACATATTATACGCGCGAATCGGAGCTACATGCACAAAGTTATCTCATCTCGAACATAGGCACTTGCTGATGGAATTATTATGACTTAGAAGAAAAACGGGCTCGGGGAAAAAGTCAACTCACGTCGAGCGAGATCCAGATCGGGGAGCTCCTCGACGGGCTCGGGACTCCGGCGGGAGGCTCACCGGCGGGAGGAGAGGAGAGGCCGGCGGGGCCTTTGGCGGAGGGAGGAGGCGGCGAGCCGGAGGAGGGCAGGCGCCGGTCGCCGGCGGGGGCGGCGCCGGAGGGAGCGCGCGGCGGCGGGGCCGACCGGCGCCGGGCGGCGCGGGGAGCATGGCCGGCGAGGGGAGCACCCGACGCGGCGGCGCACCCGAGGCGAGCGGCGGCGGCGAGGAAGACCGGCGCGGAGGCGCGCGCGCGGGCCCGCGGGCCGGCGGCGGGCCTGGCGGGCCGCGGCGGTGGAAGGCCGGCGATGACACGTGGCGGCTCCGGACTGGACGGGGCGCGGCGGCGGACGGGTCCGGCGGGGTACGGACGCGTCCGGCGGCGCGGATGGAGAGGGTTAGGGTTTCGTCTGAGATTTCGTTTTTCGGGATGCCCACTCATTTATAGGTAGAGGGAGCTAGGAGGCTCCAAATGAGGTGCGGTTTTCGCCCACACGATCGTGATCGAACGACCTAGAGAATGGAAGAGAGTTTGGTGGGTTTTGGGCTGGTTTTGGAGGGGTTTTTTGCTGGGTACTCAAATGGACATTGCGGAGGCCCGGTTAACCGATGGAGTACCAAACGACCTCCGAATGGAACGAAACTTGACCGGTAGACTCCGGGTGATATAATGAAGCCACTTGACAAGCCTCGGTCCATTCCGAGAAAGTTTGACACACGCACACGAAAGAAAACTAGAGGGGTGCACCGGAGGAGATAGGAGCGCCGGATTGGAAAACGGACAACGGGGAAAATGCTCGGATGCATGAGACGAACACGTATGCGAATGCAATGCACATGATGATATGATATGAAAATGCATGACATGACAAAATAGAAAACGAAAGACAAAACCCAACAACGGAGGGAAAAACATATCACATAGCCGGAAATGGCAAGAGTCGGAGTTACAAATATGGCAAGTTACATGCGGGGTGTTACACTTGCCCACGCTCGCGGACGAGCACAAGAGGCGGTGGAGGAAGCGGACAAGCACACGCGCGCACTGTGGCTTTTGGCCATGACGTGTCCGTGCTTGCTGCGGCAGCTCCTGCGTCGGCGAGCGCCAGGGAGAGGTCAAGGGTGATGGGTCGACGCTGTAGGTGCGGCACGGCAGGCGTCGGCGAGTGCTGGAACGAGCATGCGCGAAACAGAGAGGAAAGCACCAGCTAGAGCGCGTCGAGACGTTGCCAGGCGTCGTGTCTTCATGCGGTCACCGTGCTGGCATGGTCAAGACAACGCCCAGGCGCAGCCAAACCTTGTCTACGCTTTCCTCCATGCAGTGTTTAGTCTAGGAGTGGTGATAGCTCATACCCAGGCCGACCAGATTGGACTCAACTAAGCTGACAAGGTTCTGACCAGAAACTTGGTCGCCAAGTTAAGCAATCTTCTAGAAGGCCATTAGGGATGATCTCCTAGGGTTTAGGGTTTCTTAGGAGGGTGTTTAAGCTCAAGAAATATCAGGTCCAAAAGATCAAGGAAAAATGCACTTGATGTGCAATGTGCATCTCTGGTCCAGAATAGAAATGATTTTCTATAGCAAAAATATTCCAAAAAGTGATGCAATATTTTTTGCATGGGAAGGTGTGCCAAGGTTCTAAGAATATTCAAGAATTATTTCAGATTTTTCTAGGCAAGAAAAATTGGGGTTGCTTTGGAGCACAAGTTTCTGAATTGAATTTCAGAGAGAAAAATGAATATTTTTCTTTTATGAAAATATTCATTTGATTATTTTATGGATTTATCATAGGAATGAAGTAGATAGGTCACTTGGGTGAAAGTCAAGGATAAGCCCAAGTCACAAGTCCATTTGAAATGATTCCGAAATCCAAATCAAGTCAGGGCAAAATCACGGCAAAAAACCAAGTCCGGAAGAAGGGAGAAGACAAGTCCGGAAGAAGGGAGAAGACAAGTCCGGAAAAAGAGAGAAGGCAAAATCCAGGCTGTCACACTTATAGTGTTGCCTCCCAACCTTTTACCTCAAGGGTAATGTCAACAATAATAGTTTATGATAACTTACATTCAATTGGATATATATATCAGGATCTTTCCAACACATCGTGCTTGCCAAAGGATAAAATGTAAAATGGAAAGGGGAAGATCACCATGACTCTTGTATAAGGCATGAGACAAAAATAGAAGACAGGCCCTTCGCAGAGGGAATCAGAGGTTGTCATGTGCTTTTATGGTTGGATGCACAAAATCTTAATGCGAAAGAACGTCACTTTATATTGCCACTTTTGATATGGACCTTTATTATGCAGTCCGTCGCTTTTATTTCTTCCATATCACAAGCTCGTATAAAGCTTACTTTCTCCACACTAATAAAACATACATATTTAGAGAGCAATTTTTATTGCATGCAACAATGACAACTTACTTGAAGGATCTTACTCAATCCATAGGTAGATATGGTGGACTCTCACAGCAGAACCAGGTTTAAGGATATTTGGAAGCACAAGTAGTATCTCTACTTGGTGCAAAGAATTTGGTTAGCATGAGGGGGAAAGGCAAGCTCAACATGTTGGATGATCCATGACAATATACTTTATTTCGGATATAAGAAAACATAACCCATAACGTTGTCTTCCTTGTCCAACATCAACCTTTTAACATGTCATATTTTAATGAGTGTTCACAATCATAAAAGATGTCCAAGATAGTATATTTATATGTGAAAACCTATCTTTCTTTATTACTTCCTATTAATTGTCCCGATGACCAAAACTATGTCTGTCAACTCTCAACAACTTTTATTCATCATACTCTTTTATATGTGAAGTCATTACTCTCCATAAGATCAATATGATCTCTTTAATTCTTTTTATTCTTTCTTTTATTCCCTCAAGATCATAGCAAAATAGCCAAGCCCTCGACTCAAAACTAATCTGTATTATATGTAGCTCACGGACTCGATTACATAGAAGGATCATAGAGCAAAACTCAAAACTAGATCATACTAAAACTTTATTCTACTAGATCAAGATATAATCAAAAGGATCGAACTAAGAAAAACGGTAAAGATAGAAGTGTGATGGTGATACGATACCAGGGGACCTCCCCCAAGCTTGGCAGTTGCCAAGGGGAGTGCCCATACCCATGTGTTTATGTCTCTTTCTTCGGAGGTGGTGATGATGGAGTTGCTGATGATGTAGGCTTGACGTCCCTCTTCCAAGGCATAGGCTCACCATCATAGAAAGATGATCGAGTCTCCGGGATCCTCAAATCTGCAGCCAAACTCATCGTCTTGAATCTATATTCATACTCACAGTTTTGGTTTTGCAGGTCATAGATCTGGGCTTGGAGGTGCTCGATTTTTTCGTGAAGCTTGAAGATGGCCTCCCCAATGTTCTTGGCATCCAGCTTGTGGTTGTTGGTGAACTCCGCGATCATCATGTGGTTGGCGTCGAGTCCGCGTTCCACTATCCCTTGGCACTTGAAAACTTGCTGCTCCATTGCTTCGAGTCTTGTCTCCACGCTTCCGGTCCTCCTTGGTCCCTCAACCTCGTGGATGTGAAGCACCCCCTCACGCATCTCAATGGTTTGAGGGTGTTGCAGCACCTCTGCGAGGTAGGGGTTGATAACTTTCTCGAAGAATTTGTCCTTGGGGGCATTTGAAGACGTCATGGTGATCTAGATCTGTCAGAAAAACAGCTCGAAACAAAAACAGAGGATATTTGCATGGTACGGTGGTCAAAACTTTCGGTAGATTATATAATGAATTTTTACCGACCAAAAGAAGTATCGTGCAAGAAAACGTAGTCCAGAGGGCACACGAGGTGCCCACGAGGCAGGGGGCGCGCCCAGGGGGTAGGGCGCGCCCTCCACCCTCGTGGATGCCTCGTGTCCCTTTCGGACTACTTCTTATTTTCCTATTTCCTTAAATATTCCAAAACGGAGAAAAATTGCCATTAGAACTGTTTTGGAGTCGGTTTACTTACCGTACCACATACCTATTCCTTTTCGGAGTCTGAAACATTCTGGAAAGTGTCCCTTATATATTCCTCCGGGGTTACGGTCTCAATAACATTAGTTTCAATATTTATTGGATTACCTGAGATATAATGTTTGACTCTTTGACCGTTCACCACCTTTGGATTTGTGCCTTCGAAGTTGTTGATTTTATGGCACCGGATCGGTAGACCTCCTCGATAACGTAAGGACCTTCCCATTTTGAGAGGAGTTTTCCTGCAAAAAAATCTTAAACGGGAGTTGTATAACAGAACATAATCACCTACGTTAAACTCACGCTTTTGTATCCTTTTATCATGCCATCTTTTAACTTTTTCTTTAAACAGTTTGGCATTCTCATAGGCCTGGGTTCTCCATTTATCAAGTGAGTTAATGTCAAATAACCTCTTCTCACCGGCAAGTTTGAAATCATAATTGAGCTCTTTAATGGCCCAATATACCTTATGTTCTAGTTCGAGAGGTAAGTGACATGCTTTTCCATAAACCATTTTATATGGAGACATACCCATAGGATTTTTATATGTAGTTCTATAGGCCCAAAATGCATCATCAAGTTTTTTGGACCAATTCTTTCTAGATATATTAACAGTCTTTTGCAAAATTAATTTAATCTCCCTATTACTTAGTTCTACTTGACCACTAGATTGTGGATGATATGGAGATGCAATTCTATGATTAACATCATACTTAGCAAGCATTTTACGAAAGGCACCGTGAATAAAATATGAACCACCATTAGTCATTAAGTATCTAGGGACTCCAAACCTCGGAAAAATAACTTCTTTAAGCATCTTAATAGAGGTGTTATGATCAGCACTACTAGTTTGAATAGCTTCTACCCACTTAGTAACGTAATCAACAGCAACTAAAATATGTGTATACCCATTAGAGGAAGGAAACAGTCCCATATAATCAACGCCCCAAACATCGAATGGTTCAATAACAAGTGGATAGTTCATAGGCATTTCTTGGCGTCTGCTAATATTACCAATTCTTTGACATTCATCACAAGACAAGATAAACTTACGGGCGTCCTTGAAAAGAGTAGGCCAATAAAAACCGGATTGCAATACCTTATGCGTAGTTCTATCTCCAGCATGGTGTCCTCCATAAGCCTCGGAGTGACACTTGCGTAGGATCTGTTCCTGTTCATGCTCAGGTACACAACGTCTAATAACACCATCTACTCCTTCTTTATAAAGGTGTGGGTCATCCCAGAAGTAATGTCTTAAATCATAGAAAAACTTTTTCTTTTGCTGGTATGTGAAACTAGGTGGTATAAATTTAGCAACAATGTAATTAGCATAATCAGCATACCATGGAGCAGTACGAGAAGCATTTATGACAGCTAATTGTTCATCGGGAAAGCTATCATCAATAGGTAGTGGGTCATCAAGAACATTCTCTAACCTAGACAAGTTGTCTGCAACGGGGTTCTCAGCTCCCTTTCTATCAATAATATGCAAATCAAATTCTTGTAGCAAGAGAACCCATCTAATAAGTCTAGGTTTAGCATCTTTCTTTTCCATAAGATATTTAATAGCAGCATGATCAGTGTGACCAGTTACTTTAGAATCAATAATATAAGGTCTGAACTTATCACAAGCAAATACAACTGCTAAAAATTCTTTTTCAGTAGTAGCATAATTTCTCTGGGAACTGTCTAGAGTTTTACTAGCATATTGAATAGCATTTAATTTCTTATCAACTCTTTGTCCTAGAACAGCACCTACAGCATAATCACTAGCATCACACATAATTTCAAAGGGTAAATTCCAATCAGGTGGCTGAACAATTGGTGCAGAAATCAAGGCTTTCTTAAGTATTTCAAATGCTTCTACACAATCATCATCAAAGACAAAAGGAACATCTTTTTGTAAGAGATTAGTCAGAGGCCTAGAAATTTTTGAGATGTCTTTAATGAACCTCCTATAAAAACCCGCATGACCAAGGAAACTTCTTATACCTTTAATGTCCTTAGGACACGGCATCTTTTCAATAGCATCAACTTTAGCTTTATCAACTTCAATACCTCTTTCAGAAATTTTATGCGCCAAGACAATACCTTCATTAACCATAAAGTGGCACTTCTCCCAATTCAAGACACGATTAGTTTCTTCGCATCTCTGCAAAACTCGATCAAGGTTGCTTAAGCAATCATCAAAAGAAGTTCCATACACGGAGAAATCATCCATGAAAACCTCAAAAATCTTTTCACAATAGTCAAAGAATATAGCAGTCATACATCTTTGAAAGGTAGCAGGTGCATTGCATAAACCAAAAGGCATACGTCTATAAGTAAAGTTACCGAAAGGGCAAGTAAAAGTGGTCTTTTCTTGATCCTCTTTTGACACAGGTATTTGAGAGAAACCACAATAACCATCTAGAAAGCAAAAATGTGTATGTTTAGATAATATTTCTAGCATTTGATCAATAAAAGGTAAAGGGTAAATGATCCTTTTTAGTAGCTTTGTTTAATTTGCGGAAATCAATTACCATTCTATAACCTGTAACAATTCTTTGTTGGATCAATTCATCTTTATCATTAGGAACAACAGTAATACCTCCCTTTTTAGGGACGCAATGGACAGGACTTACCCACTGACTATCAGCACCGGGATAAATTATACCTGCCTCCAGAAGCTTTAGTATTTCTTTTCTTACCACTTCTTTCATCTTAGGATTTAACCGTCGTTGGTGATCAACAACCGGTTTAGCGTCTTTCTCCAATTTTATTTTGTACTGGCATAGAGTGGGACTAATGCCCTTAAGATCATCTAGAGTATATCCAATAGCAGCACGGTGCTTCTTCAGAGTTTTCAATAATTTCTCTTCTTCCTGCTCTGAAAGATTAGCACTAATAATAACAGGATATATCTTCTTTTCATCAAGATAAGCATATTTAAGAGTATCAGGTAATGGTTTAAGCTCAAACACGGGATCACCCTTGGGTGGAGGAGGGTCCCCTAGAATTTCAACAGGCAAGTTGTGTTTCAAAATAGGTCCCTGTTTAAAGAATACTTCATCTATTTCCCTTCTTTCATTCATAAACATATCAGTTTCATGGCCTAACAAATATTGTTCTAAAGGATCATTAAGAGGCACGGCAATAGAAGCAAGACCAATAATTTCATCTTTACTAGGAAATTCTTTATCATGGGGTTGTCTACAAAATTTAGCAAAATTAAAATCATGAGACATATCCCCAAAACCAATAGTAACAACATCCTTTTTGCAATCTATCTTAGCATTAACAGTATTCAAGAAGGGTCTACCAAATATAATGGGACAAAATTCATCTTGTGGGGAACCTAGAACAAGAAAATCAGTAGGATAGTTAACTTTCCCACACAAGACTTCAACATCTCTAACAATCACAACTGGTGAAATAGTATCTCTATTGGCAAGCTTAATTGTAACATCAATACCTTCTAACTCAGCAGGTGCACTATCATGCATAATTTCTTCGTATAAAGAATGAGGTATTGCACTCGCACTAGCACCCATATCACATAAGCCATGATAGCAATGATCTCCTATTTTAACAGAAATAACAGGCATGCCTACAACAGGTCTATGTTTATTTTTAGTATCGGGTCTAGCAATTCTAGCAGCTTCATCACAGAAGTAAATAACATGTCCATCAATATTATCGACCAAGAGATCTTTAACCATAGCAATACTAGGTTCAACTTTAATTTTATCAGGGGGTGTAGGTGTTCTAGTATTACTCTTACGAACCACAGTTGAAGCTTTAGCATGATCCTTTATTCTAGCAGGGAAAGGTGGTTTCTCAATATAAGCGGTAGGAACAATAGGATCAACATTATAAGTGATAGTCTTTTCTTCAACTTTAATAGGTTCAACTACCTTTACTTCAATGGGAGGATGATATTTAAACCACTTCTCCTTAGGGAGATCCACATGAGTAGCAAAAGATTCACAGAAAGAAGCTACTATCTCAGAATCACGTCCATATTTAGTGCTAAATTCACAGAAAACATCGGTATCCATAAAAGATTTAACACAATCAAACTTAGGTGTTATACCTGACTCCTTACCTTCGTCGAGTTCCCAATCTTCAGAGTTGCGTTTAATTCTTTCCAATAAACTCTAGATCACCACGCAGCTGGCCACCATGGGGATGTCAACTGTGAGGTACGCTCCGGATCGCAGCACGACTCCCAACGCCAGGCTGACCCTGTTCTTTGAGGGTGTTCTTGGAGCCCTGGAGCATTTCCACTCCACCAGGGCGACTTTCCTGGCCAATGAGGCCCGGAGGCTTTGCCGAGGTGCCATGACCAAGGTTCTCACCAAGGTGGCATACTGGAATCCCAACCTCGACTTCAATGCTGCGCTTGAGAGCTTGCCGGAGGGTGTGGACCTCGCGCTGCTCAAGGAGCGTATCGAGCCCATCATCAGCGGCATCGATGGAATCCAGAGGGTAGAGGGCCAACGCCGGGACTAGGCACCCCGCTTCTTATCGTTGCTGCAGTTTCAGGACCAAGAAAATTTCTATCTTTAGTTAGAACCGCAGCAACAATTGATGTAATATAACTCTGCAGTACTTTTGAATCAGTGCATGTTATTTTCCTGTTCAATTTCTCTCTCTGTATGTCCACCCTACGTTAATCGGGTAGGCTTGCCGGCGCGTAACCCAGGGTGCGGCACCTCGAGGACGGATCCTCGATAGCCTGCCGGGTGCGCTTGCTGCCGGGCAAACCACCTTACCGCCCTCAACGCGGCCGCTCGAACTGTCGAGCTTGACTCGAGTCAGAATCAAGAGTGTTGCCGGTTGCGGAAGGCTACCCTGCCACTCTCGACCCGGCCGCTTGAGCTGTTGAGCGGACTCGAAACAAAACAAGAGCGTTGCCAATCGCGGGAGGGCCCCTTTGTGTGTAGGTTTTCCATACAAAGAACGAGATCTCCGAGGGGAATAACCTTATATAAAAAGGAAATATTTAAAGTCCGGCATGACTTAGCCTTCCTATCGCCGTACTGGCGCCCTTCGTGCTTGCAGGCGGTGCCGTCCTCTTGGTTGTCTTCTTCCTTAGAAACCATGGCCACGAGGAACTACTAAGCTGGTTGCTAAACCAGATTCTCACAACTGCGCCCCCTACCTGGCGCGCCAAAGATGTCGGTGGGAATGACACCTATGGGATCACTGGAATCCCTTCTACGGTTGGCGGGCGCGGGGTTATGAGAAGAGCAGGTCCAGGAGCCAGCACAAAGATCGTTTACCCAGGTTCGGGCCGCGAGGATGCGTAATACCCTAGTCCTGCTTTGGTGGATGTATTCAGTGTTCTTGAGCTTTCGAACTAGCTACGGTGGCTGCATAGTTCCAAAGAGTCGAATCCCTCTCCAGTATGCCTCGGGCCTCCTTTTATAGTCGAAAAGGGGTTGCCACAGTGGCATACAGGAGGTGGAAAGGTGTACAGTGCGCGAGCTTAGCGCCCAGCATTACTGTTTCGTCTGTTGCGCTTCCCCGTGACCCGCGTTGAACGCGCGACGTGGAGGATCGTGTGTGACGTGGGGGTCATGCATGGGGCGGTTCCCGCACGCATGCGTCACGTCGTAGTTAATGGGAAAAGAGGTGGCCCGCGCCTTCCCCGTAAAAAGGAATAACCGCGGGCGCGCTGCTCATTTACCCTCCGTGCTTTCCCCAATCTCAGAACCACCGTCCCCTTCTCCTTTCTTCGCAAGCTTTCGCCTTCGCTCGTCGCCGCCGCATCTCCGCCATCCTCCATTCCTCGGTTCCCGCAGCCGCCATGGCACCCAAGACCAGCAGAGGCAAGGGAGTGGCCAAGGACGCCGGGGCGAAGGAGCCGTCGGAGAGCGAGTTGGTAGTGCGGCGGACGCAGCACGCCTACTTCCCGTCGACGGTTGACGCGCTCGAGCTCCGGAACTACTTCAAGCACCTGTGGGGGTGCAAGACGGGAAGCGAGACGACGGGGCATCCGGCCACGCGCGTCATCCCCGCCGCCTTCGCCGAAGCTGGCCCGGATCGGTACCCATTCTTCGTCGACTACTTTTCTTGCGGCCTCTGCCCCCCCCCCTTCTCTGATTTCTTCAGCGACATCATGCACACCTACGGTTTCCACCTTCTGGATTTTACTCCGAATGCTGTGGCGTGCATGGCCCTTTTCGCTCAACTCTGCGAGGGCTTCGCCGGAGTGCATCCCAACGCGGTGCTCTTCCGCCACTACTTCTTCCCTCGTATCCAAAAGGGGGGCGCCATTTCCGGTTGTGTCGCCTGGATCCGAAGGACCCAGGAGAAGAGGACATATCCGGACGGCGCCCAGAAGGAGAGGTGGGAGGAGTGGCGGGGCCGGTGGTGCTGGATTGAATAGAAGGATCCGCCGGACTTTTGCCGGGTCCGCCACGCGCCGCCGGTCCGCAGGGGCGACTGGAGCGATGTTGACGTCAACGATGAGAAGCTCACGGTCGCCACCACCAGGATTCTTCATCTCACCGAGGCCGGGCTCACCCTCGAGATGATCAGGGAGGATTTCATCCGCCGCCGAATCGCTCCGCTGCACAACAAGGGGAGGCCGGCCTAGCTCTTTACGAACGCCGCCGACATCATGAGGCCCCGCCCCGGCTTGGACCACAACCTCACGGTGATGGGGCACGCCCACTTCTGCCAGCGGCTCTTCCAGCTCGATGTGAACCGCGATGGCGAGGTCGAGCAGTCCGGCAAGGCCGCGAAGGCCACCGTGAAGCCGGCAAGGCCATCAGGGGGCCCTTGTTTAAGTTGCCGGCGGGGGTGGTCCCGCTGAGCAACAGCTCGCGTCGAAATGACATCATCGCCATGATGCCGGAGTTCAACGCGCACGGCCACGGCCCAACTTGGGTCGAGCCGCCGGAGGATCGGGTGCAGGAGTTTTTTGACACCCTGGAGGAGAAGTACGTCAGGGCCAAGCCGCGGCTCGTCCAGGACACCACCCAGGCGGAGCTAGACTACATCGCCGCTAGGGCGGCGGAGGCGAAGCTCGCCAGGGAGGCCGGGAGCGCCGGCGGTGTGGAGGACAAGGGCGTGGCGGAGGTAGAGGAAAAGGAGCTCGCCCAGTGGGCGGAATCCGCTAGAGAGGCCACCAGCGCCGGCACCGGGGCTCCTCTCATTGAGGACGCGCCTGACGAGTCGGAGGAGGACGAGGAGGAGGAGGAGGCCGAGGCCGTCGACCCTCCAGCCATGGGGAGAGGGCGAGTCCTGCGGCGGGCCAGCTCTGGCGAGCCGGTTCGGCCTGGCAGGGCCGTGTGACCCCGGCATGCCCAGGAGACGTCCGCGCGCCAAACGAGGGCCGCGGCGGCGAAGAAAGTGGTGAAGGCCGCGGTGGTGAAGAAGAAAGCATCTGCCTCTTCTTCGTCTAAGCGCGCTCAGACGCCACCTCCTTCCCCTCCTCCGGCAGACGTTCACGCGGAGGTCACCTTTGACTTCGGGTCCCTCAGCCCAAGGAGGAAGAGGAAGGCAGCAAAGGAGGAGGAGGAGTAAGCTTCTTGTTCCCTTCCCCTTCCTGTCATCTTCGTCTCCTCAATTGCGCTGCTTATCTTGAATTGTTTTCATTTTTGCAGGGAAGTGGAGACGCTGGCCCAGAGGGTAAAGAGGGCCAGGTCTTCGGCGGGCGGCCAGCCCCCGGCAGGCACCTTGAAGGTGCTGCTGGTGGTGGTGAGCAGCCCGTACAGCAGCCCTCGGCGCAGCCCCCAGCGTAAGTTTGCCACTTACTCCCCGTCGACGTGTGTTAGGGGCATGATCCCTTGGTGCTGACCTTGCCGTGATTGCAGGAGGAGGCCAGCGGCAGGAGGAGCCGCAGAGGGCTACCCCCAACACGCCACCCCCATCGACCACGCCACCCCGAGGGGCGTCCCCGGCAAGGGCGCCAAGCACCGAGCCCATGCACACGGAGGAGGAGGAGGAGAACTCGGGCGCTGGTGGCTTCGCCTCGGCGCCGAATGTTGGCGGGGAGGGGACTTCTGCTTCCCAGCCCGGCATGGGTAAGCCACTTGCCTTCAGTACCTGTCTTTTCTTTTTCTGTTCTTGGCTTTGCCTTATACCCTTTTCGGTATCCAGGTCCTTCTTCGGTGGATCTGGAGGACATAGACACCGTCATCGAGGACGTTGCCAAGGATGCCGTGGCGGAGGCCGACAAGATCGCCGCCGAGGAGGCCGCCAGGGGCGCTGCTGAACACGCCACCAAGGGGCCCGCCGGGGAGCCCGGCAAGGCTACTGCCGAGGAGGCCGGCAAGGGGCCTGCCGGGGAGGCCAGCAAGGCCGCTGCCGAGGAGGAGGTGGTTGACGACCAGCCTTCCTCCTCCGCTGCCTCTGGCTCCGGCAAATACCTGAGGGTGAGTGACGACCTTTTCGTCCACCTCCCAGGGTCGTCGAGCTCCAGGGCACCCATCGAGGGAGAGGTGTTCGACGAGGAGGTGCTTGCTGCCGCCGGGCTCGAGGTTGTTGACGAGCCGAGCGCCGGCGGTGACGGTTCTCAGGAGGAGCGGCTTCTCCAGGCCATGGGCGCCAATTTCCGGAAGCTCCAGGCGCTCCACCGCGCCCGCCTGGACAAGGCCAAGTCCAGGATGGCAACGGTGGACAAGGCGGAGACAGACCTCAAGGTACACGTCGCCGAGACGCAGACTTGGTTCCGCCAGGCTTGTGAGGAGCTGAAGGCCGCCCAGGGTGAGCTGGCCAAGCGTGACGTGGAGCTCATCATGAAGCGGGCCGACATCGAGAAGGCCCAGGAGACAGCGGAGAGCTTGGCCGCCGCAGCCGAGGCTGCTCGGACCCAGCACCAGGCTGCGCTGAACTCCCAGGAGGAGGACCTTGCCGCGCGTGAGGAGAAGCTTGCCGCAACGCTCCGCAGCAAGGATGAGGAGGTGGAGAAGCTCGTCATGCAGTGGATCCGGGAGCTGGATCAGAGGCACAAGGAGGCACAAGGAGGCACTCGATGCTCAGGCTCTGGGTCACGCTGGCAAGGTGAAAGAGCTGGAGGTGGAGCGGGACGGGCTGAGGGACCAGGCCCAAAAGGTGGCCAAGGAGAAGGACACGCTCAATGGTGCCCTGATTGAGGCGCGGGGCGCGGTCCTCAGCAGGTCTGGGGAGCTCTCCGAGGCCAACAACTCCATTAAAGACATCAAGCTGAAGCTGGAGGGTCTCGAGGGGATGTTGTCAGAGAGCAAGGCCCGGGAGGAGACCCTGACCAAGGATCTGGAGAATGAGAAACACCTGCGGAAGAACGAGACCGCCAACCACAAAGACTTTGTGGAGGGTGAGAATCGCTGGATCGGCCGCCTTGAAGACGTCGCCGGCAGGATCACCATGCAGCTGGACACCATGGGGATGCCAACTGTGAGGTACACTCCGGATCGCAGCACGACTCCCAACGCCAGGCTGACCCTGTTCTTTGAGGGTGTTCTTGGAGCCCTGGAGCATTTCCGCTCCACCAGGGCGACTTTCCTGGCCAATGAGGCCCGGAGGCTTTGCCGGGGTGCCATAACCAAGGTTCTCACCAAGGTGGCATATTGGAATCCCAACCTCGACTTCGATGCTGCGCTGGAGAGCTTGCCGGAGGGTGTGGACCTCGCGTCGCTCAAGGAGCGTATCGAGCCCATCATCAGCGGCATCGATGGAATCCTGAGGGTAGAGGGCCAGCGCCGGGACTAGGCACCCTGCTTCTTATCGTCGCTTCAGGTTCAGGACCAAGACAATTTCTATCTTTAATTAGAACCACAGCAACAATTGATGTAATATAACTCTGCAGTACTTTTGAATCAGTGCATGTTATTTTCCTGTTCAATTTCTCTCTCTGTATGTCCACCCTACATTAATCGGGTAGGCTTGCCGGCGCGTAACCCAGGGCGCGGCGCCTCGAGGACGGATCCTCGATAGCCTGCCGGGTGCGCTTGCTGCTGGGCAAACCACCTTACCGCCCTCAACGCGGCCGCTCGAACTGTCGATCTTGACTCGAGTCAGAATCGAGAGCGTTGCCGGTTGCGGAAGGCTACCCTGCCACTCTCGACCCGGCCGCTTGAGCTGTTGAGCGGACTCGAAACAGAACAAGGGCGTTGCCAATCGCGGGAGGGCCCCTTTGCGTGCAGGTTTTCCATACAAAGAACGAGATCTCCGAGGGGAATAACCTAATATAAAAGGAAATATTTAAAGTCCGGCATGACTTTGCTTTCATGTCGCCGTACTAGCACCCTCCGTGCTTGCAGGCGGCGCCGTCCTGTTGGCCGTCTTCTTCCTTAGAAACCACGGCCACGAGGAACTGCTAAGCTGGTTGCTAAACCAGATTCTCACAACTGCGCCCCCTACCTGGCGCGCCAAAGATGTCGGTGGGAACGACACCTATGGGATCACTGGAATCCCTTCTACGGTCGGCGGGCGCGGGGTTGTGAGAAGAGCAGGTCCAGGAGCCAGTACAAAGATCGTTTACCCAGGTTTGGGCCACGAGGATGCGTAATACCCTAGTCCTACTTTGGTGGATGTATTCAGTGTTCTTGAGCTTTCGAACTAGCTATGGTGGCTGTGTAGTTCCAAAGAGCCGAATCCCTCTCCAGTATGCCTCGGGCCTCCTTTTATAGTCGAAAAGGTGTTGCCACAGTGGCACACAGGAGGTGGAAAGGTGTACAGTGCGCGAGCTTATCGCCCTGAATTACGGGACAAAGCGCATTAAATGCGCTACTTAGGTGTCCATTAGCTTTATCGGGGACGGGAACGTGGCCCGTCCCGTCCGTCGCCACTCCGCCTTGCTTCGACACGCACCCAGGCCAGCGATGCGTGCGGCGCCATGTAGGCAGACAGGCTGCTGAGGTGGCGCGATGGCAGGGTCTTCACGAAGATCTGCATGCCACCACGCAGGTGCTTGCTGAGTTGGCCTGGAAGCCGCATGTTGCCACGCAGGTGCCTGCCCAGCTGGTTGGGCTGGCAGCTGCATGCGAACGGCGATGGAGTCTTGGCTGGCACGGGCCTGGCAGTGGCCCCGCTGATGCCCCCGACAAGGGTCTTGCCGGGGGCCCGGCAAGGATCTTGCCGTGGCGTCGCAGTCGTCCCCGGCAAGGCGCTTGCCGGGGGTCTTGTGGATCTCCTCGGCTAGGATCCCGCCGAGGGTCACCGTCTTCTGGTCCTCATCTGATCTTGTGTGTTCATGATCTTGACGAAGATCTGCATGCCACCACAGAGGCGCCTCCCGAGCCCTGGTTCCAATGTAGTTGGTTGGCTGGTGTTGGAACCCACGGGCTCAAGGGTGGCCTGCTCTGCTGGCATCGGGCAAGTTGCCCCGGCAAGGCTCTTGCCGGGGCCGCGGAGGCCGCCCCGGCAAGGCTCTTTCCGGGAGAGTCCACCTCGCCCCTTTGCTCTCCTGTGTTTCTGGTCTTGGCATTGCCTCGGTTGTCTTGCGCTTCGGCTTCTCTCCGGCTTCCCTCCTCTGCCCTGCTAGGTGTGGCCGTGGCGCGTGGCTCTGACTGCCCGTGCACAAGTAAAGGGGTCAAAAGGAGAGCCCCTACTTTTGTACACTGGCACTAAGCTTGAGCGATGCTCTCTCCTTCGCGAGGCCAAAAATTATATATATAATTACGATCACGATGAACCAGATGCATAGGATAAAACTTCTGATGAAATTCCATTTTCAATCGGTTGTAGTTCCATGATCCAATATCATCACATAGCCTAAACCACGTCAATGCCTTTCCCTTCAAAGATAAAGGGAAGACCTTCTTCTTGATAACATCCTCGGGCATACCAGCAAGCTTAAATAATCCACAAACTTCATCCACATAGATTAGGTGCAAATCGGGATGTAATGTTCCATCTCCTGTAAAAGGATTAGCTAGCAGTTTCTCTATCATACCCGAAGGAATTTTAAAGTAAACATTTTCAGTAGGTTCAGTAGGTTGAGGAGCAACTCTTTTCTCTACTGGTCGGGGCGAAGATACCCCGAACAAGCCCGTCAAAGGATTATGTTCCATAGTAACAAGTGACGGTAAATTTCAGCACACTATATAAATTTTTCCTTACCAATTTCCACTTACCAAAGGCGCTTCACTCCCCGGCAACGGCACCAGAAAAGAGTCTTGATGACCCACAAGTATAGGGGATCTATCATAGTCCTTTCGATAAGTAAGAGTGTCGAACCCAACGAGGAGCAGAAGGAAATGACAAGCGGTTTTCAGCAAGGTATTATCTGCAAGCACTGAAATTATCGGTAACAGATAGTTTTGTTATAAGGTAAATTGTAACGGGTAACAAGTAATAAAAGTAAATAAGGTGCAGCAAGGTGGCCCAATACTTTTTGTAGCAAAGGACAAGTCTGGACAAACTCTTATATAAAGGAAAGCGCTCCCGAGGACACATGGGAATTATCGTCAAGCTAGTTTTCATCACGCTCATATGATTCGCGTTTGTTACTTTGATAATTTGATATGTGGGTGGACCGGTGCTTGGGTACTGCCCTTCCTTGGACAAGCATACCACTTATGATTAACCCCTCTTGCAAGCATCCGCAACTACAAAAGAAGTATTAAGGTAAACCTAACCATAGCATGAAACATATGGATCCAGATCAGCCCCTTACGAAGCAACGCATAAACTAGGGTTTAAGCTTTTGTCACTCTAGCAACCCATCATCTACTTATTACTTCCCAATGCCTTCCCCTAGGCCCAAACAATGGTGAAGTGTCATGTAGTCGACGTTCACATGACACCACTAGAGGAAAGACAACATACATCTCATCAAAATATCGAACGAATACCAAATTCACATGACTACTTATAGCAAGACTTCTCCCATGTCCTCAGGAACAAACGTAACTACTCACAAATCATGTTCATGTTCATAATCAGAGGGGTATTAATATGCATAAAGGATCTGAACATATGATCTTCCACCAAATAAACCAACTAGCATCAACTACAAGGAGTAATCAACACTACTAGCAACCCACAGGTACCAATCTGAGGTTTTGAGACAAAGATTGGATACAAGAGATGTACTAGGGTTTGAGAGGAGATGGTGCTGGTGAAGATGTTGATGGAGATTGACCCCTCCCGATGAGAGGATCGATGGTGATGATTTCCCCCTCCGGGAGGGATGTTTCCCCGGTAGAACAGCTCTGTTGGAGCCCTAGATTGGTTCCGCCAAGGTTCCGCCTCGTGGCGGCGGTGCTTCGTCCCGAAAGCTTCTCCCTGATTTTTTTCCAGGGCGAAAGACTTCATATAGCCCAAGATGGGCACCGGAGGCCTGCCAGGGGGCCCACGAGGCAGGGGGCGCGCCCCCACCCTCGTGGACAGGGTGTGGCCCCCCTTTGGTGCTTTCTTCGCACAATATTTTTAATATATTCCAAAACTGACTTCCGTGGAGTTTCAGGACTTTTGGAGTTGTGCAGAATAGGTCTCTAATATTTGCTCCTTTTCCAGCCCAGAATTCCAGCTGCCGGCATTCTACCTCTTCGTGTAAACCTTGTAAAATAAGAGAGAATAGGCATAAGTATTGCGACATAATGTGTAATAACAGCCCATAATGCAATAAATATCGATATAAAAGCATGATGCAAAATGGACGTATCATGGACATAGCAAAACTAGCATCCCCAAGCTTAGGGTTTTGCATAACATTAGCACAACTAACATTAATAGAATTTATAGTAAAACCATTGCAATCATGCTTTTCATCCAAGGAACTATCATGAATCGCTTCATAAATTTCTTCTTTTAACACTTCATCACAATTTTCAGATTCACGAATTTCAAGCAGAACTTCATAAAGATAATCTAGTGCACTCAAATCACTAGAAATTGGTTCATCATAATTGGATCTCTTAAAAAGATTAGCAAGTGGATGAGGATCCATAAACTTTTAGCAAGCGAAGATGCAAGCAAAAATAAGGCACATGATAACACAAGCAAAGATAGCAAACGAGCAACCAAAAGGCAAACGAAGAAGGTGAACGGAAGAGAGGCGAAGAAAAGGCAAATCTTTTCAAAAATTGTTTTAGAAGTGGGAGAGAGGAAAACGAGAGGCGAATGGCAAATAATGTAATGCGAGAGATGAGAGTTTATGATGGGTACTAGGTATGTCTTGACTTGGCATAGATCTCCCCGGCAATGGCGCCAGAAATCCTTCTTGCTACCTCTTGAGCTTGCGTTGGTTTTTTCCCTTGAAGACGAAAGGGTGATGCAGCAAAGTAGCGTAAGTATTTCCCTAAGTTTTGAGAACCAAGGTATTAATCCAGTAGGAGACAACGCAACAAGCCACCGAATACCTGCACAAACAAACACCAACTTGCAACCAATGCGACAAAGGGGTTGTCAATCCCTTCACGGTTATTCGCAAAGTGAGATCTGATAGAGATGGATAAACGGTAAAGTAATATTTTTGGTATTTTTGGTTTATGGAATGGAAAGTAAAAGATTGCAAAAGAAAGTAAATAGGATACTAGAATTGTAGATCGGAAACTTATATGATGGAAAATAGACCCGGGTGCATAGGTTTCATTAGAGGCTTCTCTCAAGATAGAAAATATTACGGTGGGTGAACAAATTACTGTCGAGCAATTGATAGAAAAGCGCAAAGTTATGATGATATCTAAGGCAATGATCATGAATATAGGCATCACGTCTGTGTCAAGTAGACCGAAACGATTCTGCATCTACTACTATTACTCCACACATCGACCGCTATCCAGCATGCATCTAGAGTATTAAATTCATAAAGAACAGAGTAACGCCTTAAGCAATATGACATGATGTAGAGGAATTAACTCAAGCAATATGATGAAAACCCCATCTTTTTATCCTCGATGGCAACAATACAATACGTGTCTCGGTTCCCCTTCTGTCACTAGGATCGAGCACCGCAAGATTGAACCCAAAGCTAAACACTTCTCCCATTGCAAGAAAAACCAATCTAGTTGGCCAAACCAAATCGATAGTTCGAAGAGACTTGTAAAGATATCAAATCATGCATCAAAGAATTCAGAGGAGATTCAAATAATATTCATAGATAAGCTGGTCATAAATCCACAATTCATCGCATCTCAGCAAACACACCGCAAAAGAGTATTACATCGAATAGATCTCTAAGAACATCGAGGAGAACTTTGTATTGAGAATCAAAGAGAGAGAAGAAGCCATCAAGCTACTAGCTATGGACCCGTAGGTCTGTGGTAAACTACTCACGCTTCATCGGAGAGGCAATGGTGTTGATGTAGAAGCCCTCCGTGATCGATTCCCCCTTCGGCAGGAAGCCGGAAAAGGCCCCAAGATGGGATCTCACGGGTACAGAAGGTTGCGGCAGTGGAAAAGTGGTTTTGTGGCTCCCCCGGAAGTTTGTGGGGTATAAGAGTATATATAGGAGGAAGATCTAGGTCAGGAGGCCACCGAGGGGCCCGCAAGGTTGGGGGCATGCCCTCCATCCTTGTGGCCGCCTCGTGGCTCTTCTTACTTGCACTCCAAGTCTTCTGAGTGTCTTCTGGTCCAAGAAAAAATCATCGCGAAAGTTTTATTCCGTTTGGTATTCCTTTTCTGCAAAACTCTAAAACAAGGAAAAAACAGAAACTGGCACTGGGCTCTAGGTTAATAGGTTAGTCCCAAAAATCATATAAAATAGCATATTAATGCATATAAAACATCCAAAACAAATAATATAATAGCATGGAACAATGAAAAATTATAGATACGTTGGAGACGTATCAAGCGGCAGTGGAGCGTGTGGTGGGTGTTCCGCGCACACCCAACAGGGACGCCACGCGCACTACGCTACGCCAGGGACTGCGCTGCCACCGTAGTGTAGCCTCTTAGCTGGAGTTGTCCTCTGATGACGACGGACCGGTGCCATTGGCGATTGTGGGAGAAGCAGACGAGATAAGCTACAGGGAGGGAGGGGAAAATGCGACGCGGAACTCGCCGGCCGTGAGGGTTTATATAGCAGGCCGGTAAGCACTGGGATTTTGGGGGATTTCACCGAGTCGAGCGGGAAGATTGCGCGGGAACCTGCGAGGTTGCGCGGGAGCGGGCTCACCGACGATTCATTGGCGCCACTTGGAGCCACTGTTTGGCCAAAAGAACGCCCCCGCACGCTGTGCAAGCTTGCGCTGTAAGCCGTCTGCGGCAGCGGGGTGACAAGACATGCGACAGGAGGACGAAAGGCCACGTACACATACGGTTAATAAAAAAACATTTGCGGTTTAATTACCTACTATACCCCATCCTGGTTTATAAGTAGGATTTAACTAATAAAATATGAATGCATGTCGCCAAAGATTATATAGTTGGATTCGTATTTGAACATAGTTTCCAATTACATAATTTTTATAACATGCATTAACATTTTGTTGGTTAAATTTAAGGGCAAAGTTAGGCATAGAATATAAATGGGACTAATAGACCAAGACGGAGGTAGTAGCACACGGCCGCTCTCTACGCAGCGACGCAACTGTCGGCCGGCTTGTACGTGACCATTTCCTGCGTGTTCATCTGCTCTATGCGTCTGGTTGCTTGCGGGTGAGGCGGCCGTGGCGCGCTCTGCTCTCGAGTAACTCCGGGTACTCTGCCCTCGTCCCTCCAATAATATTCATAGATAGCATTTGGTGCTGCTGGTCGCAGTGCCCATGGTCGCAGCATGCGGTCGATGGTTGGCACATTCTAGCATTGGTCGTCGCATCGCATCACCAGCAAAAACAGCCACGCCCCCTGTGCCGTAGCAACCTGAGTCATGGCGATGGGGACTGCGGTGGTCATCTTAGGCGGGTTGGCCCATGCACGAACAGGAGCGGGCGAGCTACTGTATTGATCCAGGGGAAGTGTAGTGAACACTTTTTTATTTTTTATTTTTTTAAACATGAACATATTTTAATAAAATTAACACTTTTCAAGCGCGTTCATTTTTTTTGGAAGTTCCTGAACATTTTTTGAATTTTTGGACAAATTTTGAAATGAGATTTTTTTAATTGATTTTTTAAAACACGAGCACTTTTTGCAAATTTCCAAACCTTTTTCTAAAACACGAATTTTTTTGCAAAACTCTCGATCATTTTCTCAAGGCAAATTGTTATTTTTTGAATTTGTGAACAATTCTTTTAAACGGGAATATTTATTGAAATTCGGACAATATTTGAAACACGGTCTTTTTTGAAAAAATGTGAACATTTTTATAAACAAAAAAATTTAGGAAATTTCTGGACATTTTTTTAAAAGGGAACTTTAATAAAATGAAAAAAAAAACAAAGATAACCAATAAAATAAACATCAGGAAAGTAACAAAAAATTGTAAAAAACGGACAGGAACCTTCTGGAATGTTTCGAAGACCGAATAGCCAAATGGGCTGCCCGTTTCGGTTCCTGCTCGTGGCTCCTGTTTGATTTGGTGTCAAGTCAAACAGGATTTGTTGTCGCGGTGGGGCATCGATCTAGCCAGCGAGCTTGTGGGGCCCCGGGGGAGGGGGGGTTAGTGCTTGAGCGTTTTCCGTGGAATATCGTCCGCAACTCTAGGGTTTTTTCTCAATTATTAGTGGTGCCCATGTGGCTATCTAAACTTACGAGGTTAGTCCATCTTATTCAGGTTTTGTACTATGTAATTTTTTTCATGAAAAGCATGGAGGAAAACTTATATGCAAAAATCTTGGTATAACTTTTAGTTTTATTAGGGTTCTTTGTTGTCCGTGTGAATTTTAGTGTTCTTGATCTGATATGTTTTGCCTGAGATGTCAAAAAAATCATATTGTTTACTAAAGGAAAAGGAGATACAAATGTAAGCCTAATAGTTAGTGAGATTCTTTGGGGGGGTTAGTTATCGGAAATATTTTCTTAACTACCATTGGAAAAAACTTAGTAAGGGGCCTTGGTGCCAACAACATCTAGATTACCTAAGGGACATTGAAGATGCACCAACATACTCAAAAGAGGAATAGGGTCCGGAGGATCTGGTGTAACGACCCGGATCTGGTAGGATCTGAATCTCTGTGCTTACTATGCTATCCCTGAATTGTAGCTAGCACACATAGTAACAAGAGTGAATATCAATAAAACATACATCGTTTACTAAAAAAATGGATCCAAAATTACATATGCATACCGTTGGCACAGCTCAAAGCTGGCATAGAATACAGCGGAAACATACATAGTGATAAGCTAGAGCTTCGTCAACTCCAAGCTCATTGAGTGCAGGCCCGTGATCCTATCGCCTCTTAACATGTCAACATCTGCACATGACAGGTGTAGATGAGTACATGAAATGTACTCGCGAGTTGCAAAGGAAATTATAACAGGATATTCATGTATAAGACGAAGAATATCTAAGGGGTTTTGTTTGCGTAAAGCTAATTGTCGCCTGCACTAGGATTTATAAAATTTCTTTGAAATATAAGTAGTTTTTAAGATATAAGGTTAGAGTGAAATATTTGGGTAAACAGAACAAGGCTCATTCTCCAACCTAGGAAAACAATACTTAGGGTTGAAGTGAAACACACCCATGTGCTTAATCCTCAACCCAGAACCCTTAAATCAGATTTGAGAAAAGAAAGGGAAGATCCTTCTTCGGTTCAAGTCTTCAGTTACTCAAATTGCATGTATCCTAGGGCAGGACTAATCAATTAAAGTTTAACCCTCTGCAGAGATCGTACACGTTCCACATATGACATAATCAACCCCATTTGTTGTTACACACTTTGGTGCACGACCGAGACGAGATTGTGACGAAGCCTTTCGGTAGCGGCCTCCTCTACCAATTACCAAGCCGCCTGCTACCGAGGCAATTAATGTCTCTCTCTAATGGTGGACATGGGGTAAGGGTTTCCCATTAATAATAAGCTAAGCCATCGCCCATGATAGCATGTGGTTGTACTACTGGAAGCTACTTCTTAGTGAAAGTTGGAAGAATTCGGTCTCCTGGGCAACGGTCCCCATCAAAAACATGTGTGCATGTCCTTAGTCGGACGCAATGACTCAAGTGTGCAATTCCTCGTCGGGTGCAATCACTTAGTGTGCAAGCCCCCAGTCGGGCGCAATCACTTGTAGATGCTCTCATCGGTCCATTCCGCCCAGATGAATAAGAGTGAGGCGTTTTGGCTCCCAGGAGCATCTGCACCTGTGCTG
This sequence comes from Aegilops tauschii subsp. strangulata, assembly GCF_002575655.3. Lineage (NCBI taxonomy): Eukaryota > Viridiplantae > Streptophyta > Magnoliopsida > Poales > Poaceae > Aegilops > Aegilops tauschii. Next base: position 509,678,675 of record NC_053038.3, read on the forward strand.
AATAAACAAATCATAACAAATACTAGAAAATTTCAAAAAAAAATCCAATTTTTTGGCATGGTAGATAATTTGGTGCGTAATGTCCGGTCCAAATTTCAAATCATTTGGACATCTGAGTAGCTCTCGGCAAAAAAGACAAATTTGGGGTCTGTTAAATAGTGTATTGTTTGTATACTGTTCTGACCCAATTTGGCTTTTTTGCTGAGAGCTATTCAAATGTCCAAATGCTCTGAAATTTGGAGCGCACCTCATGCGCCAAATTATCTACCATGCACAAAAAATTTGGATTTATTTGAATTTTTTATGAATTATTTCTTGCCCGGGTGTAGATGAGCCCGGGCTCAGAATTGGATATTCGAATAAAATGATGTTCTTTTTAAGATTTCACAAAACAAGTTTTCTTTCAATTCCACCCCATTTTACAAGCATGGCTAAGCATAAGCACAAATATAAGCTTGAAACCTAGGGATTTAACTAGCAAGATATCACTTTGTAAAACTTTAGTAGAAACCCTACGCATGCATACTACTGAATTTAAAGAGGCATGCATAAAATGAAAATATAGGTCAAGGGATGGTCAACTTGCAACTTGCCTGAGTTTCCTGAAGATGAACCATATGATTTGGGAAATTCTTAATTCCCTCTAGTTTATTTTTCCACAATCCAAATTTGGGAAAAGTGTGGATGTGACGGTCATCCATTTGATTCAAAGGAATGAACCATAGGAAAAATGAAGGAATTTTTTCTTTGGTTTGAGATTCATAGGCAAAACAAAAGGAATTTTAAAATCCAGTCGGACCTGTTTATTACTTTCTTATGCATGAAGAACAAGGGAGAGCCCATAAGAAGCATATATTACTCCTATAACCTAATTTCACCTTTGCATGTGCTTTAATCTTATTTTGACTACGTCTTTTAGGATTCCTCTTCCGCTTATCAAACACACAACTTTGCAAATTCATGTTTTCGTAATTCTCTATTTTGCATATGGCATCATATCATTTTATTTTTCTCTGTGGACCAAGGAGAGAGGGGGCTCAGTTATTCCTGTGTTCTCCAATTATCATGCTTTTGAAATCATGTGATCAAAGAGACCCTTAAAAAATCTATAGTAGAAGTTATTCGGCTGCACCACAAAAATGCAGAAAAATTCTACAGGACTAGGTGCATGGCATAGTTGTCATGGAGAACAAAAAATCCACGAGGTTGTACGAAGACCACGAAAAATTCTACACCACGAAAAATCAACGGAAAGAAGAAAATTTCTACACCACGAAAAATCATGTGAATCAAAGAGACCCTTAATAAAGCATAGATTGGTTTTCTTGCAATTGGAGAAGTGCTTAGCTTTGGGTACAATATTGCGGTGTACTTTCTCAGTGACAGTTGGGGCAGCAAGGCACGTATTGTATTGTTGTCATCGAGGATAAAAAGATGGGGTTTTCATCATATTGCTTAAGTTAATTCCTCTACATCATGTCATCTTACTTAATGCATTACTCCGTTCTTTATGAACTTAAGACTCTAGATGCATGCTGGATGTAGTCGATGTATGGAGTAATAGTAGTAGATGCAGAATCATTTCGATCTACTTGGACGTGATGCCTATATTCATGACCATTGCCTTAGATATCGTCATAACTTTGTGCTTTTCTATCAATTGCTCGGCAGTAATTTGTTCACCCACCGTATTATTTGCTATCTTGAGAGAAGCCTCTATGAAACCTATGGCCCCCGGGTCTATTTTCCATCATATAAGTTACCGATCTACTATTTTGCAATCTTTTACTTTCCAATCTATAAACCAAAAATACCAAAAATATTTACTTTATCTTTTATCTATCTCTATCAAATCTCACTTTTGCAAGTAACGGTGAAGGGATTGACAACCCCTTTATCGCGTTGGGTGCAAGTTCTTTGATTGTTTGTGCAGGTATTAGGTGATTTGTGTGTTGTCTCCTACTGGATTGATACCTTGGTTCTCAAACTCAGGGAAATACTTATCTCTATACTTTGCTGCATCACCCTTTCCTCTTAAAAAAACCAACGCAAGCTCAAGAAATAGTAGTGGATCACTAACCAAAACCTATACTAAGCATATAGGATAAGTAGTTAAGGTACAAAAGCAGGCTATGCATCAGAGTAGGAGCAATCAAATACAATAGCAAAATCTAATGCAAGCATGAGAGAGAATGGAATGGGCGATATAGGAATGATCAAGGGGGTTTTGCTTGCCCGGTTGCTCTGCAGATGAAAGGAATCTTTGGAAGCGTAGCCGTAGTCGAACACCGAAGCATCAACAGTCTCGGGGTCTACCGGAGAGGAAGGAGGGGGAAGAAGTAATAAATAACAGGCATACAAAGCAACAGAAAGCATGACACGAGAGTAGGCTATGCTAGGGGTGACCTAACGCAGTGCTAAGTGTTACGGGTGGAGCGGGAAAAATATCCGGGAATATTTTCCCGGCTCCAGGCATTTATTGGTCAGACAATTCATAGGGGAAGGTTGCATGTTTGCTTTGTTGGGGACAAGTGGGAGGTATGTGGATGGCATATTCGGATTCGTCATAGTTTTCTGATCATTTTTCATATATATAAATTATTTTCATTTGACTAACGGTTATTTTCTATTAATTTTCAAAGCTTAATTGATTTTCTGAAATTACTAGTTTTATTACAAATTCGAAAATTAAGTAGCAAAAGCTAAGTGTACCCAAATCTGTACCCAGTCGTGGGCACAGAGCGGCTGACAGTGGGGCCAAGGGTGTGCTGACCCAACAGTCAATAGTCAAACTGTTGACTGGGGTCAAACGTGAACACTGTTGGTGGGTCCTGCGTGTCATTGAGTGATCTATTTAACAGACTTTTAATTAACTCCAATGAGGTTACTTAGGACGGTGGGGTCCGATGTCAGTGGGAATTAGCGTCTTAATTAACTGCTTAATCATGCATAAAAGAGTTGAGAGAAGACTCAAATAATATTCATAGATAATCTGATCATAAATCCACAATTAATCGGATCTCAACAAATGCACCGTAAAAGAAGATTACATCAAGTAGATCTCCAAGAACATCAAGGAGAACATTGTATTGAAGACCAAAGAGAGAGAGAAGAAGCCATCTAGCTACTAGCTATGTACCCGTAGGTGTGTGGTAAACTACTCACCCATCATCGGAAGGGCAGCAAGGTTGATGTAGAAGCTCTCCATGGTCGAATCCCCCTCCGGCAGAGGAACGAAAAAAGGTCCCCATATGGGATCTCATGAAGACAGAAACTTGTGGCGGCGAAAAAGTATTTTGGTTGTGCCCTTTGGTCTTCGGGGAATATTTAGGTATTTATAGAAGAAGAATTAGGCTAGAGGAGTCATGGGGGGCACAAAAGCTTGCAGGGTGCCCCCCTAGGGCGCGCCCTATGAGCTTGTCATTGACTCGTGGCTCTTCTGGCCTCCTCCCGAAGCTTTCAGGGTGTCTTGTGGTCCAAAAAATCATTAAAAAGTTTCCTTCCGTTTGGTATTGATTTTCTGTAAAGACAAAAACAAGGAAAAAATAGCAACTGGCACTGGATACTATGTTAATAGGTTAGTCCTAAAAAATGATATAAAATAGCATAATAATGCATATAAAACATCCAAGATTGATAATATAATAGCATGGAACAATCAAAAATTATATATACGTTGGAAACATATCAAGCATCCCCAAGATTAATTCCTGCTTGTCCTCGAGTAGGTAAATGATAAAAACAGAAATTTTGATGTGGAATGCTACCTAACATGTTTATCATGTAATCTTTCTTAATGTGGCATAAATATTCAAATCCATAAGAGTCAAAACAAAAGTTTAATATTGACATAAAAACAATAATACTTCAAGCATACTAAAAAGCAATCATGTCTTCTCAAAATATTATGGCTAAAGAAAGTTATCCCTACAAAATCATATAATCTTGTTATGCTCTTTCTTCTTGACATAAAGTATTTATAATGCATAACCCCGATGACAAGCCAAGCAACCCCGATGCTCATTTTTAAATACACATTGAACATTTTTATGATATACACTAAACAATTTTGAAATGCAAAAGGAGCATGTTTTTAAGATACATTGAACATTTTCTTAATTAGATGATACCCCGTGTGTTGCTGCGGAACGTTTTCTTCAAATACCTATTGAGGACATGTGCATAAAAAATATGTAAAATCAACGAATAAGAAAAACAATTGTGTGGATCATTTAACGTACTACAATTTTCCTGAATTCCTACCATATTTATCGCAAAAATCATCCTCAAATCAAATAGTCTTATATTAGCCCTAATTATATGTAATAATACTACTGGTCTTTCTAAAAATTGAAGCCAATAATATGTGCAATCTGCTGAAACAGGTTGGTTGAGATACTAATGCGTAATATTTGAAAATTCGGCTGGCCTGAAGACCAATAGGTATATGAAAAGATTGCAATATGCAAGCAAGTGGAATTATTACTCATCGTAATGTCTTTTGTTTTCATGTGTAGTCCAACCATGGCGAGAAATTCAACTTCCCTGCGCCCGATAAGTTCTCCTTTTAGATTATTGATAAACATCAAAGATAAGAGAAAAGGTAAAAGAAGGGCTTAAGTGTAGCAACTGAAAGGATACAGCGAGCAGGAACAGTACGAAAGATACAGCGAGCAACAACAATAGAGCAACTGAAATTGAAGTATACTGCGAGCATGACAAAAAGAATACATGACGGGAAAGCAATAGTACAAAAGAAGACCTACGGCTATGGGGGCAAGACCGTGCACACCTAATCACGTACCAACTATCCAATCAAAATACACAAATGTGAATCAAATTAACGGTAGGTTAAGCAAAATCGAGAAGTAGTAGAGGAATTTTTTATCCATGTGAGTTGTGATAGTATGAAGGATGGGTAGCACAAGCCAGTAAGGTGTACAGATCCTTCAGCAAGTTCTTGATGTGCAATCCATTGGATCCTCATAAGATAATACTTCTTTCGCATGTTGCCATTGGATCCTCATAAGAAAAAAAAAATTAAAGATGTGATTTTATAAAAGAAAAACGTACCAAACAAAATTAGGAAAACGATCATTTTTTGAAAAATGCAAACAATTTTTGAAACGTGAACAATTTTTGAAACATTCCAAAAAAAGTTCTCGAACCTGAAATTTGTTCAAAAATTCAGAAAAATGGTCTATATTTTGAAAAAGTGTGTACATATTATTTTGAATTTCTGAACATTTTCATAGAAAATAACATTTTTTGCCCATGCGAACAAAAAATTGAAACTGCAGAAAATGATTTTGAAAAACATGAAACTTTTTTGAAGTTGCGAACAAATTATGAAATTCTGAACAAATTTTTAAACCACGAACATTTTCTAAATTTTTGAAATAATATTTGAAAATGGAGCATTTCCTGAAATTATGAACATTTTTTAAACAAAGCGAACAAATTTTGCAAGTGATGAGCAAAATTTGAAAACAGAAACATTTTTCGTAAAAATGAACAAAATTTGTAAAACGCGAACATTTTTTGAAAAAGAAGAAGAAATCTGGGAAAGACAAACGAAAGCGAAAAGAAAATAAAATCGGAGAAACAAGGAGAGAAAAGGAAAAAAGAAACAGAGAAACAATGAAAAATAAAAATATAAACAGAATAGAAAGAAATCCGGTTCAGAAACCTTGTAGAAGTTTCTCAAAACCGTAAAAAACCGGCTGGGAAAACCAGAGGTTCCCAAAACCGGAAACGCTGAAAGCGCTTAAACAGGCCGGCCCAACACGACGTATCGGATCGACCGCCTGTGCGGACCTGCTACTTCTTGCCGCAGAGAGCGGCGAATAGGAAATTCCTTTGCCGCCGCCCAAGACATGCGAGGAAAAGCCCGTCGGAGTTCCGTCTGGGCCGGGCCGGCGGGGCCCGCCGTGGCGTGCCACCGCCGCCGAGCTCCTCCCCTCCTCCTCCTCTGCTGTCGCTGTCACTCCAAAACCGTCGCCTTGCTTCCTTGTGGGCTTCTCTCACCGCCGTCACTCTCCGCCTCCCCCCACCGCGCGCCGTCCACCACCCAGACCCCACCCCACCCCCACCTCCCTCCGTCGCGCCGGCGATCCCGGCCTCCCCTCCTCCGCGGTAAGCAAACCCCAACGCTCCGATCCCCCTCGCCGCCGCCCCCCAAACCCCCGACCGATTCCCCCGCTCTCCCCCGCGCCCCGTCGGCCAGTCCAATCGCGATTTGCCTGCTGGAGGCGTAATCCCGGTCTCCTCGGTCAGCCGAGGACTGCTGCGGTCTTCGTTAGATCAGTCTCCGACGGCGCTGGCATGCTAGCTGCCTGGTGGCTAGGGCATCGCCATCATTATCAGCTAGCTAATGGTCGCGATTTAGACAGAGACCGCGAGGAACCTTGGACGAGAGACAGAGTCGTGGTTGGACTTGGGTCATTAGGGTGATGATTAGAGAAAAAGACCCGTCTTTTTCTAATCATTTCTTCCTGTGGGGGTCCCGACCACTCCAAATCCCCTTTCGACTCAGCTGTGCACCACAGGAGTTGGTCTCAGTGCCTTTGACTCTTCTCTGTTTCTATATAACTTCACACTATATTCCGATTGTTTCTCACTTCTAATTATATACCGTTTGCTTATTCTCGGAGTAAATCTATGAAATGTTTTATCTTTGACTTTTTTAATGCTCGACTCCATTTTGGTTGCTCACGCATGCAGATGTATCCTTTGGAAATGGAGGGCAACTCGAACCCAAAGACGACCAACAAGCCCAAGTGTATTCGCCTCTGTCTTGCCCGCCTGCAACCTTATTTATTCTATCTTGACTCGAATGCATGCCGTGCTATTTGTTAGGATTCTTTTGTTGGATCCACTGATGTTCCACCATATTGACCGCTATGGTTTGGTTCTTCCTGTATGCAGATTCCAAGTTCACACAGCAGGAGCTTCCAGCATGCAAGCCGCTACTGACACCTGAAATCGTAACTATCCGAATCTCTGATGCTTGTTTATCATCTTCATTCAGTTGCTGTACTACACATGTAATTTACAAGTTGCTTTTAAGTGACGATGATGTCTGGACATGCATAGGTCATTGCTGCCTTTGCGCTCATTGGCGCCCTGTTTGTTCCCATTGGGCTTGCGTCGCTGCATGCATCACGACAGGTCAAATGCACATCTCTTTGATGACCACATCAGTTTTCTCTGGCGTGATTCTTTGTGGTGCATTTGTTTACCCTGTACCTTCCCTGTGACGCAGGTTGTCGAACTGGTCCATAGGTATGATGCAAGTTGTGTGCCCGTGGATGACAAGGTTGGGTTCATCCAGAACTCCAGGACTGACAAAACATGCACAGTAACGATGACTGTGAGTTTCAAGTGAAAATGTTATCGCAGTTATACATATTTACTTGTGATGGTTGCGCGTAGTACTACTGTTGTTGAGATAGTCTTTAAGCGCATTATCTCCTATAAATTTGAATGAACTGGTTGTTGTATGCCTTTCAGGTGCCAAAATACATGAAGAGCCCAATCCACGTCTATTACCTGATCGACGGCTTCTATCAAAACCATCGAAGGTATATTTTCCTATTAAATATTTTTTACTGAAAAAAAAACTATATTGCTTCCCTGGTTGGTTCTCGATCAGTGCTTCACAAGGAATTTGAAAATATTCATTTCCTACCTTCTGTTGCATTTTTATAGGACACCGTAAAACTGGATCTCGTATATTCTTTTTATCTCTACTAAATTAGCAGGCACGCCATACTGTTGTATTGACTACTAATCTGTCGGAACAAATTATGTCAGCATACTCAGACCAATTGTTGCATGTCTTTTCCTAGGTATGTGAGAAGTCGAAGTGACAAACAACTGCGGTATAAGAGTGCTGCACATTTGACATCGGATTGTGTGCCTGAAGGTGATACCGCTGATCATGCTCCAATTGTTCCATGTGGCCTTGTTGCTTGGAGTTTGTTCAACGACACATATACAGTTCGGGTCAATGGGGTGGTTACTCAAGTGAATAAAAAGGACATAGCTTGGAAGAGTGACAAGAACAATAAATTCGGCAAGAATATCTATCCCAGTAACTTCCAGAAGGGAAGGCTTATAGGTGGCGCTACGCTAAATGAGAGCATACCAGTACGTGGATATTTCCATCACCCTGCATATGCATTACTTTTGGTATTAAGGGATCTGCGTGCTGGAATATAGAACACTTACAATCATTTTATGCACATTCTTCTAGATTTTTTACTCTAATTTATTCTTCTTGTCACAATTGTGTAGTTAAGTGAGCAAGAAGATCTCATTGTTTGGATGAGAACTGCTGCCCTCCCAACTTTCAGGAAGCTGTATGGCAGAATTGAGAAAGATATCAATGCAAACGATAATGTAACAGTGGTTATACAGAACAACTATAACACATATAGTTTTGGAGGATCAAAAGCGTTGGTCCTTTCCACTGCATCTTGGATTGGAGGAAAAAACAACTTCATTGGTATTGCATATCTGACTATTGGTGGTTTGTGCCTTTCCCTTGCAATGGGCTTCTTAGTTCTCTACATGGTTAAACGAAGGTATGTTTCATAATTTGCTCACTACTATTTCATATTGGACATCATGTTTTGAAGCATTCATATCACACTTACTTTTCACGAACCCTTGTTATTAGTTTGTTACTTGAATGCATTTTGTTTGATTAGATTAAGCCAGTGTAGTTATTGGTTCTGTACATTTGAATGAAATTAGGAAAGTGCTACAATGAGCTAGATGGCTCTTTTCTCGTTCCATCATATACGAAGCTTGGGCTCTAGTTTTCAGCTTGTTATGCATGAACCATTATATGAAATTGTACAAAGGGTTAATTAGTGACTAGTTCTAATTGTTGCGCCAGGATAATCACATTTGATTATTTTCAGGAACTTTGGAGACCCCTCGAACCTGTCATGGAATAGATGAATAGAGTTAACTATTAGACTGGAGTATCATGTCTGAGAATAAAAGATCATTCAATGGGTAAATTCTTCCAATTGGATCTATGGGTGTCTGTTCTTATTCCCATTCACTGGGCTTGTCATGGCTCATAGGCATGAGGATCTTGTTGACTTTGGAGCCGTAATAGCATCATACATACATGAACAGAATGTATTGTGATCGGTTGACTTAAATCTTATCTGACCTTATCTGACCATACCGGGAGTCATTTCTGAATGCTTATTATGAATTATAAACCAACTAATTGTGCTTATGGTAGCTGATACTTATACCTGTTCTTGCAGTTCATGTTTCATGTTTCCCTATTTGATCACATAAAAGGTATCACCAGGTGCTAATCTTACGGCATGCTTGGTTTATTTACCAAAAATTGGCTAGCCAATGTCTGGCAATGTCCTAAACTCGACAATATTGGCAATTTTTTGAGAGGTTGGCAAGGCAAATTGGTAGCCAACTTTCTACCTTGCCAAACATTAGCATGCCAAATTTAGTCCTCAAACCAACCATGTCCTTAATATTGAAGATCTGAAGGCTAATGTGCTGGGATTCCCCTTCTATTTCTTTTGTCTGCTTGTAAGCCAAATTAATAGTGTGACTAGTGACTGAGATTACAAGCAGTTCATCCCAGTCTTATAAAGAAAGTATCATTCAAGGAAACAAAACTGCAAATATTTGTACCAAGAATAGTTTTGTCATTCTCAAGTGATATTCCTAAAACAAGTTTGTATTGATCTGTGATCACTTTATCAAAACGATCAACAGATAAAGATACAACTGCTGCTCTTAGAAAAAGTGTCAATTGACGGCTGATGAGTATAGTGACTGTAACACACTTAACAAAACACTTCCGTTCAAGTCACCTTGTCAGCAACCTAGAAATTAGAATAATTCCAACACTCCCACTAATAAGCTTGCACTGTTTGCGAGCACAGTAGCTTGAATCGTCTTAATGTTCATCTAAGGTGGTCATTGGCAGGGCAGGATCGTAGGCTCCATGGGCGTGGATATGCTCCTAGTGCACATTTCAGGGACAATTTCTGTGACCCCTTCTTCCTGAGTAGTCACAATGCTGCTGATCAACATCATTTTTGGGGGGCTAATGGTTTAATTCAACAGAAGGGGAAAGATAGCCTGGAGAAAACATTAGCGCATACCTTTGCGAGGTTCCTGAAGTAAATTGTTGTGTAGTTCCCCGTTGGGAAGAAAGCTTCTATCAGATCAGCAAGAACCAACTGGGGCTGGGAGATAGCTCCATCTGACCAATCTTTTTAAAAGCAGGAAGTTTGTTAGACCACTACATATGTAAAATCATATGACACACTGGGGTTTGGGCATTGTTATCAACTCATCACCCTGATTAAGTGGAATAAGATTAAAAAAAAGGAAAACCAGATCACTATGTTTTCTTAAGCACAGAAACAATAAAGATAACTGTCATTACCAAGTGTCTTGGAATTTCCTATTCTTTTATCAAATCTCCATATGCTTTGGTTAGTTATGAAACTAAAACAAGAGTCACGGCCCACATCAATATTGTCCAAAAATGTGGATAGCTTGTACTCTCCAGGATCCGAGGCATATGTCTGATCTATGACCACATCCACCGTCTGAAATTTATATGAACCAGGTTTGAGTTAGATGGTAGTAAACATAAAGTGGTCATTTAAAAAATTCTGAAGTAATAGATCATATAGCGTCCGCAGAATTTTCTTCTTACATAGTAAGAGGCCAAATTTATCTTAGAACAATGTTAAAGTTCATATAAGCAATCAAGTAGTAAGAAACGAGCTCTTGTTAGCATTATCTGAAATGGTGATCTGGCTGACATTAGGTTCATTATTATTGGTATACTCACACAAAGAATGGCATGTAAGCTGTCCATGTCCTCTGGATCTGAAACCTTGAATCTCTTATCGGTAATAGTTGCATCAACAATCTCTGCTCCTGCATCTTTGACATACTGCTCATGGAATAAATAGACATGCACATCAGCTGTCCACTTCTTTGTTAGGTTTTGTAACTGCTGCAATACAAAATGACGCTACCTGTAACTTGTAGCTTTCTCTGACAAATGTCCACACTCCCTACAGCAGCAGTAGATACAGTACACCGATGATCAGTAAAAACTCTGTACTCAAAATTTTGCTTAGATAGATGCACCAGAAATTCATGATCCCTTGGGTGTAAAGTTGCATACCTCTGTGAATTCGACCCATGCCACTACAGGTTTGAATCGGGTGCTTAGGGCAGCTGCTGCTTTGCTTAAGCACAAGTAGTTTGTCTTAATCTGCATTAGGAATGAATGAGTAGCATGTGTTAAAATTTGGCGCAAAAATGAGATACGCGGTCCTTAGGTATACCTGTATATATAAAATCTACAAACTAGTAAGTATTGCACAGATAATCTGGTCTTGCTAGTTGAGCTGCAGCTGCCTATTATGGTGTAGTAATATTACTGAGTACATAGTAAACACAATATTGTCACTCAACCATGACAACGCAAATTCAGTCAGATTTACTGGTCTTAACTGCATCATATACTGCATTGGCCCTGTCTTCGGAGTTGGTGAACGTTCCCAGGTATTTGATCCACTCGGCCCTCTGCACAGAAGCACCAATATTAGTTTTGTCAGTTCAGATAACCGCTGAGACCTTAGCAATGGAGCAGAGATTACAGGGGTAGTGATAAACGTACCTGCAACGGCGTGTCCTCTTCGGAGGGTACATAAGCCGCGAAGTTGCAACCCCTATCTTGATCCGTGCTCACGAAATGCGCGCGGAACTGCGAGAGCTTGCCTGCGTCTGTCCCGTTGACAAGCTGCACGTTTCCACTTGCATACGCCTGGAGCACGCACTGAGAAGCCACCTGTGCTGATGTTATCCCCTTCAAGTTCTCCAGCACTCCAAGTAGCTGCACACACACATAGCAAAATTACTCCAGGCGTCAGAGAGCTGAAGCATTATAAGCAGAAAGCCGGCAGAGGATTTCCTTTTTCCTTTTCACATTCGCAGCTTCCGTTGTTACTCTTTTTTTCCAGTATATTATGTATGTATGTATGTATGTATGTATGTATGTATGTAAGGAATGTAAAATGTCGCCGCCGCGGATTCCTGAATGTCGGTTTATACAATGACCTCAGTTTGGCTCCTCCATTGCTCACCTCGAAGAAGGACACTGCAAACAAACAGAGGTGGAAACCATGGCGTTACTCTGGTAAGTCGGCAGTGTTGCATGCTGCCGTGAAACCGCAGACTCTGCTTCATCTACCTGGAGAGGCGGCGGTGTCGAGGGAGTAGTTGGCGAGGGGGACGACGAAGGACTTGATCCTCCCCGTGCAGTACCTCGTCCCGCTCGCCATCTTGGACGTGCTCTGCACAAAACGCCGCGCCGTTGCCGATCAATCAATCTGTCTGCAGATGAACCAATGCAGTGTGAGTGAGAGTGTGCGTGCCTGCATGAGGAGGTAGCTCTTGCCGTCCCAGGCGTTCTTGAGGACCTTGAACCCCTGCCCGTAGTATATGTGGAACAGCCGCGCGTCCTCCGCCCGCGACACCGGCCCGGCCACCACCGCCGGCGGCCTGCTCGCCGCCTCCGCGGCCAGGTGCAGGAGCAGCGCCGCCCACAGGCACCGCACCGCCGCGCTCCGGCGGCACGCCATGGGTCGCTGCTCAGGCCGGCTCCTCCCCTGCCTGCTTGGAGCTCCTAGCTAGCCTGTGAGTCGTGATGGCGAGTGAGTGAGGTAGCGAGCGGGAGAGTGTGCCCGTGACGGACAGGGTGTGCGTGTGTGTTGGAGGGGCGCCTTTTGTCGCGGCGCGGGATCGGTGGGATTCTTGTGAGTGAGCGAGTGAGGTTGAGGCGATGGATGAGTCGCACATGCGCGTGCTGCCTGCGCTTGGTGCGGTGGTGGTGGTGGGGTGCACGTGGTGGCGCTGTTGCTGAGCGCTTTGGATGGTTGCTCCTTTTGGCCATTAGCAGTTGACCGCCCGTGCCACTGGCCGCCTTGGTACCTAGCTTTGTCCATCGGACGAGGATGATGACCGTGGTTTCTCATGCCAACTTCGACGCACGGCACCAAATCCTGTTCGGACGGCAGCAACGTCCGGCCATTTTTATGGATGTGCTGTCATGCTTCCGACGCGTGGCCGCATCTTGTCCGCATACAATTTCTTTGCCGCATTTCTTTTATTATTTATTCCATCAACGTTTTTTTCCTGATACATTCACCAAATCGCCTGCTACCTAGGCAATTAAGGCCTCTCTCTGATGGCATGGCATTCTTGAGGCAAGGGTTTTTCGTTGGTAATAATAACATGTGCTAATAACATGTGCTTGTACTGGACGCTACTTCCTAGTGAAACTTGGAAGATCTCGGTCTCCTAGGCGACAGTCCCCACCAAAACCTGTGTGCATGTCCCCAGTCGAGCGCAATCACTCAAGTGTGCAAATCCCCCGTCGAGCGTAATCACTTCGTGTGCAAGACCCAGTCGGCACAATCACTTGGAGACGCTCCCATTAATTCATTCCGCCAAAATATTGCACGACACATTGCTTCAGGAGAGAGCAAGTTTAAAGGTTTTGAAACAAATTTTGTTTCAATTCCACCCCCATTCTACAAGCATGGCTAAGCATAAGCTTGAAACCTAGTGCTTTAACTAGCAAGATATCACCTTGTAAAACTTCAGTAGAAACCCTACACGTGCATACTACTAAAATTTAAAGAGGCATGCATAAAATGAAAATATATGTCAAGGGATGGTCAGATTGCAACTTGCCCGAGTTTCTTGATGACGAACCATATGATTTGAGAATTTCTTAATTCCCTCTAATTTATTTTTTCACGTTCCAAATTTCGGAAAATTTGCGATGTGATAGTCATCCATTTGATTCAAAGGAATGAACCTAGGAAAAATGGAGGAATTTTTTAGTTTCATAGGCAAAACATAAGGGATTTTACAGTCCAACCAAACCTCCTTATTACATCAATATGCAAGAAGAACAAGGAGAGCCCATAAGAAGCATAATGTTGTAACCTAATTTTACCTTTGCATGTGCTTTAATCTTAATTTGACTATGTCTTTTAGGACTCCTCTTCCCGCGTATCAAACACACAACTTTGCAGATTCCTGTTTTCGCAATTCTCTATTTTTGCATATGGAATCATATCATATTCCTGTGTTTTTTTCTCAATTCCCATGTTTTTTAAACCATGCGAATTAAAGAGACCCTAAATCTATAATAAAGGTTGTTTGGTTGCACCATGAAAATGTAGAAACTTCCTATAGGCCTAGGTGATGGCATAGTTTTCATGGAGACAAAAGAAGGTTAGACTCAATGGAAGCTTTCTTTGGAAAACCGCAAGCAAAACGACCAGCTCTATTATTTGTGAAATAATGCTAAGGAACAGAATTCTATGGAATTCGTGTGAAGCAAACACACCATTTAAATTTTTCAGGAAGAAATATGCTGAATACAATTTGTATGTATATCCATATATATGTATATGTATATATATTATCTGCACTTATAATTCATATATATAAACAATATGTTTTGATACAAGTCAATGCACGTACGTACAAATAGTGCCAACACCCTCCAGTTTCACACCCGGTTAATCAACAGACGCAAGCGCCGCTACTGAGCTTACAGTAGAAGAAACAAACAAATAGTGTTACAATAAGTAGTCATGATCTCAGAGATAGTCGAAGCGAAAGACGCACGACCTTTCAGAGGTGATTGCACGGCCCTGGGGCGCGGACGGCCGCCAATGCAGAGGTTAGAAACGCCCATTTCCCACTCAAAAACATGCTGGAAATGCCCTTGTTGCTCCCCTTGCCGGGGAGCCCAAGCTGCCACGAGCTGCTGCACCCACCGTCGCAACCCCATCGTCCCGGCTTCACCTTCTTCGCCTTCTTCCTGCTGACCATCTCTTCTCGCTCAGCCACGGCTTCCTTGGGTGCCAGGAGGAGTGACACGATCTGCAGCAGCTCACTCACTGTCGTCTCCGATCTTTGGTGCTGCAACGGTGATGGCGGCCTCCTCATCGTCGGGAATTTGCCCCTGATGAGTGCCTTCACCTTGCCAAAGACGGAGACCCTGCTACTGCTACTACCACTACCACTAACTTTGGACGTGACGGGGAGATAATAATGGAACTTCTCGACGATCGCCTTGCTGACCTCGCTCGCTGCTGGATTCAGGTGGAAGCTGACCTTGTTCGGCGGCTCGACGCGGTGGAAGAATGTCTTCGCCGCGCCGACCCGCGAGACGAAGAGCCCGCGCTGGACGTCGACCTTCCCGTACAGATCAAAGGACGCGTTGGGGTCGGTGTTGTCGTCGCCGTCGTTGTCGAAGCCAATAGCAAGAGCGAAGTCGTCAGGCTGAGATTGCGAGAAGATGGGGGCCGTGTCGATGCCGCCTTCGTCAGTGGTATGATCGGTCATGTGGTGACCGGCTTCTCCTGCAGTCTAACACCCAGTTAGTGCATGCGTGAAGCCTACCTCTGAACAAGAGCTAGTGAAGCCAACTGGATCGCTCCAATTAATGGAGCGCATATGTTACAGCCAAAAATTTAAGTACCTGAATTCTCTGAGGTATCTTGTATAGGATAGTGCGTGATGCCTTCTGCTGGATTGCTTTCATCTCCTTCCACCACGATCTGCTTCAGGAAAATTGGTGCTTGTGATTAGCAACGAAATATATCTTGAACACATACCAAACTATATATTGTGGAAGCAAGTTATACCTCTCCAAGATCATTGTTCACCAGCTTAACACCTCTGAGGTTCTCCACCGGCCGCTTCTTCTCTTCCTTGAACTCCTGCATGTCACTGATCTCAACCAGCCTGCCGGGTTCGTCATCACGCCTCATCATTGACGCGCCAATGCCGCACATATGGTAGAAATTGTCGACCTCTTCCTTCGCCTTCGCCGCGCCGAGATCAACGAGAGAGGACAGCTCGTTCATGTAGTGGCCGCCGCCACTGCTGGTGCCGGCACCTAACCACATATCAGGGTAGCTGCTGCTGCCGGAGCCATTGATCAGCTCCTGAGACGCCGAGGCCACCGACAGGAACTCCTGGAGAATGTCGACCTCGTTGGGGTTGCTCTGGAGTATGCCGGTCTTCGTGTCGAGGCTGACGTCGTGCGGGAAGTCCTCCACCTCCAGTGGCGGCAGGGCCAGCCTGTGCTGCAGCCTTGCACACTCCAGTGCAACATCCACCTGCATCGACATGTATATGCATTAAGCACCCAAAATTTTACAGCATTTGAGCTGAATATATTACTACCTGAAGTCTGAAACAGTGGCGTTATTTCTGTATACATCTGTAATTCAGTATATGTACCTTGGATGGAAGGCATGAGAAGTTGGAGGCAGCAGCTGGGTTCATGAAGTAGGGGTTGGTGGCGTTGAAGGCGTCTTCACTCAAGAACTGCATCCACCTGCCGTCCTCCTGAGGCATGCCGCCCATCATCTGCATCCCGAACCCACCGCCATGCATGGATCCTGAAGTCATTGGGGCCTCCGTCGGGAACGAGAAGCTGCTGCTCTCGAAGTCATCACCACCACCTCTTCCATCACACGGTGTCGGGGAGCGCTCGACGCTGCTCGGAGTCCACTGAGGCTGCTCCCCGTGGTACTGCGCCGCACCGTAGTGCTCCATGATCTTCGGCCCGGGCGCTGTCTTCTTGAAAATCCGACACAATGCATACGCGTCCTGTATACAAAACCATGTTTGTTGAGATCAAGAGTCTGGGCAATATGTGGAACCTCAAATGATTACGTCATGATTTTTCCCCAGTGTACGTAGAACTGTAGTAGGGAGTAATGTAGTTACCTGTAAGCCGTTGTCGATTTCGCATTCCCTCTCGTCGAGGCGGTACTCGTGCATGACCCAGTCGGTGCGAGAACCATGCGGGGCTCGGCCACGGTAGTACACAAGGGTCTTCTTCATACCAACTGCACGCTTCTGTGAATTCACTTTGCGGTCTTTCCCGGTTGCCTTCCAGTACCCGGCTTTGGTTGCGCGGTTCGTCCTCGATCCGTTCGGGTACTTGCGGTCTCGCGGGCTGAAGAAGTACCATTCCAGGTCTTTGCTCGGAAGGAATGACTTTTCTGTAATTAAAGGTATGGGAGAAGTCATGCATACACTACAGCACACATATATTAAGATAGACCGTCTTTTATGAGTAGGTGTACCTAGCTTAACCATGATTAGAGCTAATTGTAGAAACAAATGTGTCTATCGACCATTATATAGCTAGCCTAACACCGTTCAAAAGAAAAACTAGACAGCACTTTATATGCATTATCTTGTCTTGGAAGCTGTGCAACTTTTGTTCATCTGCTTGACTTCTGCAACTTTTTTTCATCTTCTTGACTTGACTTAGGTCATCTTTCAACTCGCTTTCTCAATTTATTTTCTGGTATTAATTGTCACTCACCAAAGAAGAACAAATTAATCCTCTTTATCTAATTTGAAATCGTTTTTTTACAGTACCGGTTTCACGCAATGCATTCAGCGGGGTGATTTTTAGCAAACGATCAAGCTCGAAAGCAAATTGCAAGTGGATAAAGAGAATATATCTTTTCTTCAAATCTCTGCGTGATTGTGACATGATCCAAAATATATAGGCTTTAGCTTTGTTGCCGCTGTGATAAAGGATTTCTTTCCCTTTCAAGTAGCCCAATGCAGGGACAGAGACATTACGTGATGGCCTTTACACTTAGGAGAATTTTGACATAAGTATGGGAAGATTAATTTCTTTCAACAAAAAGGAGCAAGATCTATCAATATCACACCTTTCGGTGTGCATAAAATGTTTGAAAGTAGATGCAGGTTCCTAAGTATAGTTAACACAAACAGAGCGCTAGGATTCATGGGGACGGTACACTAAACTATACATGTACAGGTTTCTTTCATGAAAGCATTTTATGGGTGGAAACCAAATATTCTAAAAATGCATTAATTCATGCAGATATTAAGTTAGAGTAGCATTGAACAAGGGCCAGTTAATATTATTAGATCAATATAATAGGACGATGAAGTGCTCATCAAGAAGGGAACTTCTGATTATTCTTTCCTGAAGAATTGGCACAGGCATTTCTTGGGAGGGATAGTGGTACAAGAATTGAATAAGATTGCTTAATGTCTTCACAACAGGGCATCCAAAACAAATATCAGAGTGGTGTACGTGTAGGTGCTTTCCTTGAAGAACAAGGTGTATGCAGTGCAAAATCCCATAATTAATCCACGGAAGACTTATAACAGAGTAATTCAAACAGCTATCTATCAAAAAGAGCAATTTAACTAATTAACTGCTAGTTTGGAACGCTTATATCCCCTTGTCCCCAAAATTTCTACTGAAGTTGATCGGGAAGTTAGCTACGCGGACCTTGTTCTCTGATGGGAATTAACTGCTGATGGACATAGGGTTTTGGATTGAAATATTCTAATCAGGAGCTAGCTTGAGCTAATTAATGTCTATACAAACAACTCTATTAGGAAGAGGAAAATCACGCACCTGGCAGGTCCCAGGGCTCGCACTTGTAAAGATCAACCTCCGGGATGATCTCGAGCTCAATCTGCCTCCCGTTGATCTTGCTCTTAAGGTAGTAGATGATGAGCTCCTCGTCGGTTGGGTGAAACCGGAAGCCCGGCGGCAGACTCACCGGCGCCATCAATCTGCTAACTTCCTCTTCCTCCGAGAGCTCCCACCGCAAAAGGATCGACGCTCGGAGCGGAGCTAGGCAGGCAGGCAGGCAGGGCTCTCCAAAGCTAAAATGCGGACAGCCACACCAGCCCTGCTTGAACAGCTAGCCAGCTATGGCCAGCAATGAATCGTCGTCGGCTACAAATGTACAAAACCTGCAAATTGCAATGAGACGCACACACACACATGAGTCATCATAGAAAGTAGAAACCAAGCAATTCAGATGAGCAGCAGAGATCGATCGATGCATGAGGAGGAAGAGGAGGGGGAGGAGAGGAGGCCGACCTTGGGGTGCTGATGGGTAATGGCGCCCAGGGAGAGAGGAGGAAGAAGAGAGAGGGAGGGAGGGAGGGAAAGGGGCAGAGGGGTGAGCATGCTTTATAGCAAAGCTTGAGGGATTATTTTGTGTGCAAACAACGCTGGGATTCTTCTCGTCTTTCACAAGCTCTCCCTGTCCCTGTCTCTCTCTCCCTTGGGTCCTTTGCTTTTGCTTTGTGCTGCGTCAGGCTCGGATGCATGGCTTTTGTGTATGGGATAGAAATATCCCAATCTTGTCCCCTTGTCTTTGGCTGGCCGAGCCAAAGCTGCCTAGCCATCTACGGCCTCCTGCCTGCGTGTGTAGTGTAGGAGGTGCATGCGGCGCGGCGATGGAGGAGATGAGATGAGATGCCATTGGCCGGCTGGCTGCCGTGTGGGCCCGTGAGGGAGAGGCCTAGTCAGCTCTCGTTGGAATGAGGGAGGGCCCCAAGGTTGGTACTCGATTCCCTCCCGCGCTTTTTCCATGCCCGGCCCGCCGTCCTCTCCTCCCAACTTCGCTTTGACGGTTTACGTCACGTTCATACACGCGGCCCCATGTAGATCTTGCCGGGCGGGAGCATGCATGCGTGCCTCGGCCGGCGTGCCCGGCACTCCAGATTACTCGTAGTAATTAGCGGCCAATGCATGTAGATGTGGTGCTAGCTAGACCATCTTTTGCCAGCACTGATTAACTGTCTCTCAACTGAGTGGAATGCACTGGCGCCGATGCTGCATGCGTGCCGTGGACTGTAGTAGTAACATGTTAAAGTTGATCAACTGGTGTGTTGTTCTGGTTGCTCGACCGATCTGGGGTGAATGCATGCCAATCTAGGCAATGCTCAGTGTCCTTCCTATGTCATGGCTGCAAGCAAGCATGCCGGCATGCATTCCCACCCTGGAGACACTGTCAAGAGGACAAGAAAGAATTCAGTATTGCTGCTCTGAATAGTTGTAACTAAGTAAGAAGCAACTGGTGAAAATAGGCTGGCTTGGTGGAATCTGCTTTCAGAAAAAACTGGTAGCTACCAGTGCAGGGAGCCGGCCGGCCGGCTCGGCTGGTTCACATCTGACATCATCAGCGGATAAATCCCATCTGTTCCAACAACGCTAGCTAGATATTCTAAAGTGCGAGTTAGACATCTAATGTTTTATTAGAGGGACATGCTGCTAACGATAATTAGCAGATAATGTTGGTGCAGCTGATAACTAACTAAAGGCTGTGCCGCCAGCAGCACCGGAAACCCAGGAGGCCGATAAAGAGCTAGCGTGGTCACACTGTCCACACTGGAAGCGGAAGGAGCCGGAAAAGGCCTCTGTTGGAGCCAGCCGGTGACGAGGAAAACAGTCATCCGAATCCGAAGGTCCCACTGCACTGAACGTCCAAAAGATTTCGTTAGTTCACACCTCTGGCTGGCCATGGATTTTTGTGGTAAAAATCAACCAGCACTTGAAAACGGCCACCGTCCTTTTACCAAAGTCGGCAGGGTCGGCCCATTTCTTCCCTGGGAGAAAAACGACGCGCACATATATACATGAAGGAAACATGGTCAACATCAGGAGCATTAAGCATGTAAGCCCTGTCAGCTGAATAAGATGGATGGGTCTCTGTCTCTCTGATAGTAACCCGTTCTCCGTCTAACGATAACTAAAATCAAGCTGTGCTCCTCCAATCCGCTCTCGGCAGCGTGCAACGAGCCAATGATGGCGACCATCTCTCAGCACTGAGCAGCTAGCAAAATTACAAAAAGAGAAGAGACTAGTGAGTGCTACCAAAGGCAGGCGGTGACATGGTCCGGCAACTGTACTATGATGGCCCAGGCTTTCGACACGTTCCCCCCGTCTATTGCCATTGCTACAGCCTACATGGCAAGCTGGGTCCCCGGCACTTTCCAACTTGCGGCTGCTGCTGCTAGCTGCTGAAATCTGAATGGTGTGTGGGCATCGCTTGTGGGCCACTTTTCCTTTATATCAATCCATCCCATCCCATCCCATCTCCCCGCCCCGGCACAGCTTTAGGTTCCTTTCTCCTTTCCGAGTTTATGCTTCTCCCCGCCACCCCTCACACCACAGCCACACCGCCCGCGCCCGGGGGTGGTATCTCCTACGCCCTAAACCATCCCTTCCACCTCCGCCCATCCTACATACATAGCGCCTATTATACGTACAATGCTATTGCTAGCTGTGCTCAGTTACTTACCGGCCGGAGCGCACCTGATGAAGGTTAATTACCATCACTAGATTACAGCAAACTATACTAGTAGAACCATCCCATCCATGCATCAGATTATTCCTTTTTTTGTTGGTAATGGAAATAGCCAATGCTTTCGTTTGACAACATTCAGGGAACAGTTAATCAAACTTAGACCAATTGACTAACCACTAGGTTAGGTTAGGTTAAATACCATCACTAGATTTACTATGTGGCACTGGCCGACGCAAAAGGTTGGACGAGAGAGCACAGTAAGTGTGCCATAGTGACATCATGGGTCGGCGCCGTGAAACCAGTCGGTAGATCCGACAGCTTAGAGTAAACAGGAATGAAGGGCGCACATGACGCAATTCATTTAGAATTTGAAAGCGATGCGATTTATCTAGTGCTGGCGTCCTTAATCTAATGAAAAACGCTGAAGTACGCGTGATCGTCCAGCTCGATTAGCAAAGGAGGCCCAGGCCTCCACATCTTCACATGGCTTCAAGGAATATGAGCAGGCAAAAGGGGGAATTTAACCCACCCTGGACCCAGCAGATCAGATCGTGTGTGATCTTTGATCGTAATGATGCCAGAGACAAAACCCGCCTACGTACTCATCAATCCAATGATTATGGTCTAAATTACATGTGTTCTATTCTAGTATGATAATATTCAACTGAAACTGTTCGTCGCGTTTCCTGGCTTTCCGAAGAATAATCCATCTTCCTTTGCTTTTAGAGTATATATGTCTTAAATCAAAATCGAGCCATAATTCGATAAACGAACCTGAGACGCCCTCCTAAAAGCTTTGTTTAGTTCGAATTTGCTGAAGGCCTTTATGATTGATTAATTGGAGTTCAGACAGACAGCTATGTGACAGGCCACTAGTTGGGATAAAAAGATAAATTAAATTAACGATCGGCAATAGATTAACCGGGGTAGGAATAATCCTTACAACTTTGGAGGTGGTATTGGGATCAGACCTTGAGTGCCCGCATTGCCATACATCCGTGGAGAGATATGGGTGGCCTCTGCGAGCTGCAAGCAAAGTACTACTTCAACCTGTGTACATAAAAAATAACTGCGATTAAGATATGCCGAGACATATTCTGCTCAAAAGCACTTCACGAAAAGTTGTTTAATCACAAAGGGTTGCAGAGCTCAATGGCAGTGTCGGTTCTGATTAGAGGAGAAGAGGAATCACGCACAGGAAGAAGAAAAGAAGGCCTCAACAGTGTAGCCGAAAGGGTAGGCCACCCCCCTAGCTAGCCACCCCAACTTTCGAACCCCAAAAGGAGGCTATTGTGCGCAAGTATCTTGGGGCTTCCTCGAGAATCTGCCGCTGCCCAAACAGGGAAGGATATCTGAATACCAGATGATGAAGCAATACGATACGAATAATGTAGATGACAGGGAAATGCACGCATGCTTTATCTGTTTGCGGTGTAGACAGAGAAAGTGATCAACTTGCTCCATGGGAAATGAAGTTTATAAATGTTCCTCCTGTAGCAGTCCAAAAACTCCGTGTTCCGTTCCCACCGGTGTCATTTGCTTGACTGTGATGATTAAAATCGAGGTAATAGCACCCGGGGTACCCTAACTTGCACAGAATGTGATGATTTAGTCCCAAACTTGCAAAACTTGACTCCACCATACCCCAACTTGCACCTCATGTGATGATTTAGTCACAGGCCAATCACAGCTCGACAATTGTGCAAAAGTGCGTGCGCTAACCGGTCCAGCCACCTGGCTGCCAATTGTCGAGCTGTGATTGGCCTGGGACTAAATCATCACATGAGGTGCAAGTTGGGGTATGGTGGAATCAAGTTTTGCAAGTTTGGGACTAAATCATCACATTCTGTGCAAGTTAGGGTACCTCGGGTGCTATTACCTCATTAAAATCCATAGGGGTATAGGACCATATATAAGTACCCCGTAAAGTAAAGCAGTCTAGGGCTTTAGGCAACTTGCAAACATTTTGCTTATGTCAGGTTCAGTCACTATCTGAAGCTTTTACGGGTTTACTACTCTCTGATTCGCCGGCCCTAGGCAAGTCTAGATATAAATTCCTTTTAGCATGAAAATGCTATATTCCAGAACAGCAATAATCAGTTAGAGAACTTTCTTGAAAACAGGGTACTAACGGTAAGAATCAAAGCTCCAAAGGTGAGGTTCACTTGTTATAATAAATATATATGGTTAGCTAACGGAAGATGTGTCAGATTTACTCTATAAACTGGCATTGCAGACACTGTTGCTTACATGGAAACATACTACATATTCTTCAAAGAAATTTTACAGACACAGAAAAAGGTAAGGATTCATGGTCTGGTCATCAGACTTGACTTACCAGTCCTGACAAAGTACTGAACTCAGCACCTGATGACTGATACTTCATACTCCAAGTGATAAGGCTCGAGCCAATCATGCTAGCGTCTTCAACAACTTCATAGCATTATAGCAGCAACATACATAGATCATCAGTTGTAACTTAAACTTAGAATTAGCTTCTAGATCTACTACTGCTTACTGGGAAACACATGTTTCAATGATAACAGCACATGTGACTACCTTATGCTCTTCGGATTTTTAAGCCTAGATCCTAGTAAATATATATTTCGTCGCTTGAGGCAGTAACTGTAACAACAAGACTGTCATTTATAACAGAGAAAACTATCAATTTAGAGAACAGGAAACACGATGGAACTAATCCAAGCAAACGTAGGTACTAGAGGCCACACAAGGGAAGAAAACAAACGTGCTTCCTTGATATTCTCATAGTATATCTTGTTTTATACAGATCAGATAAGAATAACTTGGATGAGCAAATAAGTTCACAAAAAGATGCATGCCTACTGCCTACGGAGCTTGAAGCAGAACAAGCAAAAGCACAAAACGTGGGGAAAACATGACAAAAAATGCAGTCTTGAGCACAGGAAAAGGAATTATGGAACTGAGGTCAACATCGAAGGGAAAGTTGGGCTATTCCCTTTAATCATTGGATACTTCAAATAAATTTGCAAGACATGATGAGGGAACTTGCACATGTTTAACATGCTTGTATATCTCATGATGAAACTGAGAAAGCAAGAAATCTTGTTAGGTTCTTTCTTGAGGATCAAATCTTGTTGGCTTCAAAATTTATCCAGCCTGACATCGTAACAACTTGGCATTTACCGTATGATACAGTTCAATCTGAAACTAGGAACATGCTGTGTGACCGCTGTCTTGATTTTACTCTGGATGGAAAATTATCTTTTACGAAACAACTGCACTGAAAGGCTAAAGTATATTCGCAGATAACTGTTTCTAAGCAGAAAAGATCAGCTGCTTAAGTGGTCGGTTCCTCTTGAAAGAAGTAACGTCATGATACCAGCATCAGGGTATCCAGCACCATGAAAGGGGAAAAGGATGATAGGGATAAAAAGAAGCAGTCGTTTTCAGTTCTGCTGCAAAACAAAATGGCACCATTGTAAGCACTAGCTCATAATTAGCTGCATGAACTCATAGTGAGGATAAAGATGAAGTCAAAAGAAGTCAGATGTAAGATACAACGTCAAAAGAAGCTGCATGAACTTCATAGTGAGGATAAAGATGTAGTGAGATGCATAAGGGCTTTCGACCCTATTTTTCAGTCATCTGTCCCCATATTACATGAGCTGCTGAATTAAGTTCATAAAGAGTTGGCAGTCATAGTGGTGCGAAAAAGGTTCACACTGAAGCATTCTCCACTTTTTACTTACCATGGAACACATTTCATTTACGCATTGACATTACTTGTTCCAAAATTACTAGTACTACAGCACTGTTAAGAATAGTACATGTTATTTAATAATACATTTAAGTTCCGGTGAGCTGTAAAATAAATAGGACTTGCCATCGAGTACTGCTAATGCCTCACAACACAACTCAAGCAAAAGAAGTTGTATTTAACTGTATACAGCAGCAGCTCCAGTTTTCTGAACCGAGGTATAAAGTTAACAGTCACTGCAATTTCAAGTTGCTTCTACAATGAGACCCCACAGCAAGTTCATAAGTCATAACTACCATGTTGGCATGAAGCTGCTTTCGAGAGCAGTTACAACTTTTTCATCATAGACCCGAGATTTTCATGTTGGCATGAAGTGATTTTACCCGAGTGGCCAAGTTGCAAAGGCCTATGTTCCGAAAGCCATATTATGCACCAAATAGTACCCAATTAAAATGTCCCACTAACGCACTGAATACTGTTGCACTCTCACACATGTCATTTTCGTTACATATGAGTCACTTTCAGGTTCTGAGTACAGTTGGAGAGAGCAGTTTCTCCCCCTAAAACTAGTTACAAACTGCAAATTTTAGTTTGTAATACCTCCAAATTTCCTCCTGGGTTGATCTTGGCAGTCAGCAGACACCAGTTGCAGAAATTGTAAAATTGATAAAGAAAAGGTGACTAAAACACAAAGGCAGAGGTCTACACAAAATATTTGTTTAAAGCTGCCTTAGTCACCACAGTTAGCACAGCCATGCCCACCAACTCGTGCAACGCTGCATGATAACTGCAGATTGCAGAATACAGAAGTTCTGTTGGGCCTCTGTTTACCCTATTCCACTCTGTTTACCCTCCATCCATTATAAACATGTCGTACTTTGAATTGTGTTAGTTACATATTCATAAATGAATAAATAAAACTTGAAACAACATTACATATTCATTATGTAGTAAAAGTTTGAGATACCCCAAGAAGAATAAGTTGAATATAATCACATATTTCCGTATAAATACAGTGTAGTAGCTTGAGCCCATCATAAAACAGAGAACATAATCAACCACTTAGCATTTTTTGTTGGAAGGTACGTGCTCCATATAATTTGTTTTGGTTTCGAAGCATTTATACTAGTAAAAGATTCGCATAAGCATGGTGAACAGTGCCAGGACGGCAAGATCAGTAACAACACAAGTATACCAGCAGCCTGGAAGTATTGCGACCTATGCCTGTGTGTGTCCCAGATCACTGGGAAATGGTACAAGAGACTATTTGTTGAGTCTGTGCAACAATACTAGTTCAGATGTCATTTTATCACTGACGAGATAAAGATGTGTCAGAGATGAGTGAAAACAGCTTACGGTAGATGTTTTCTTCAAACTGACATTTACAGAGCTAGCACATATCAATAGGACTGGTGACAACACACTTAATTCAGAGAGTATTGCTGCCTAAACAGATACAAATGCCATTTATCATTTGCTAGCTTAATCCATTTCAAGATAAAATATACTACCACAAATCATCCCATATACTTATCTCGTCAGTGCCACGCTGCGATGCAACTATATCAAAACATAATGAGTGCTTCCAGGGAAACCTCGCACCAATTAAGTGTTGGAATGTGTGGTCTTCCGCGAATAATACCTTAGATCTCAAAGGCACATGTATACAGTATACTTCTTCTTTCCTTGCCACTTTCTACTGCTCAGTTCGTTTACCCCCTTTCTCTTTTGTTTGTATCAAATACAACAGCTAATTCAAATGCCCTACATCAAGGACAATCTTCTGTTCAGTGAAGCATATAAGATGTCCTTCATTAATACTAGTGCAAAACAACAAGAAAAACTTTGAGCAACAATAATACTCAACAAGACGGTGGAGTATTATTACTTTTTTACTCAAAGTTTTTCTTGCTGTTTTAATACTTTGAGTAATGATTAAAACATACCACGCAACAGTTTTTTTTCTGCTAGTTTTGGTCATCAAATATCTTGTTGATGCCTCCGTTCGTCATTCTGCAAACCAAGACGGTGTTTATAACAAACATGACCATTACTTTTTTTATTCAGATGTCAATAGAAATTGTATATAATGAGATGAAAAATATGGAAAATCTAGTAGTAATAACATCTGTGCAGGATGAATCCAGATAAGTTTTTGTATGTTAGCAATTAAAAGTTTAGGAATGTTGACAGCCACAGATTCTAAAACGGAATCTAAGGAAAATTCTCCTCAAATGGCACGCTAGTATCATACATAGTACTACATTTGGCTACAAACAGGTCTAAACACCATTACTTGAATGCATATCCTCTGGCTTTACAGTGTTCATTCAAACTCCTCCATCTAACAAGTGTCGGTTTGAGAGACGGTGTCAGGGTTTTTCTGAACACATCCCACCATAACCAGTTCATCAGTTCTGTTAGAAGAACACACGCTGCATAAATGCTACATAATTCACTGTTTTCTTTCCTTGCTATGGCGGTACGGCCTCAAGAACCAAGAACTGTTTTATCAGCTGATATGCCAGTTACACAGCTAAGTGTAGAATATAACAACTACTTATAATTGCTACCCTCCCATAGCACACCATCGCCTGACACTCTTGAATTAATTCTAGCAACGTCTGAAGTTGGCCATTCAGACCATACCAAACAAAAGAATACTACCATAAGACCCTGGGACCTAGCCGTTTCCAAATTAATAAAGGGGCATGTCCAATTTACAGGAGCATACCAAGCTTTAGCCCTCACACAACTTCACTATATTAACAGTCATCATACTCTCGTGGAAAAGATATGAAATCAGACTGAGCAATTATCGAGGTATAACAAGACACCTCATTCAGGTAGTAGCATACACAAGAAAGCAAGTAGCAAAGTTACCTGCACTCATATTCAGATTGAGATACTTGGAGATCTCGGTGGTGCGGCTGCGCATGTCAGTGAAGTCTTTTCCGGCAACAACCTTGCCCACTCCTCGGAGCGTCTTCTTCCTCAAGTCAACAGCAATCACCACTTCCATCTCGCCAGCGGAGCATGCCTTGGACAGTAGGTACACAACATCATCATCCATACTCATTGTGGGGAAAGCCGTGGTGAGGACTGGCAGCAACGTCACCTCGGTGGGCTCACTGTCACTGATACTGCCAGGCAGCAGCTTGGAATGCATTGGCTTGACGACGATTTCATTGGCATTGACGGTGCAGCCGGGGCTCCAGTCCTCCCATGACAGAATCGGGACCGGCATGCTCCATGTGGTGGCCCTCCAGCCAGCGCAGCGGGGTTGAGGGCGTGGCTTCTCGTGGAACCATTCCAGGTAGGTCTCAGGTGGGTGGTACTCCTCAGCGGTCACCACCTCCTGCTTTCTCGGCAGAGCAGTTTCCATCTCGATGTACTTGATGCAGTCTTTGCTTCGGCTGACGGTGATGTCACGGATCAGGAAGGAGCAGCGCTTGTGGTAGGCGTAAGATACCCAGTTCCCCCTCGCAGGCGGCGGCAGAGGCACGTCGTGGAGCACGGGACTTCCGTCGAACACGTTGAGGACGAGGATACTGCGGCAGAGGTCGACCCAGCCGACCGTACCGCGCGGGCCTCCGAGCGTGATCGCCTTGGTCGTCTCATGGTACCGCCCCGCCCCCGCCACCGGGCACACCCTGTCCCTCCGCGGCTCCGCCACCTGCACCATTCTGGAGCGCCACCCCTCGCCGGAGCGGTACAGGCAGAGCTTGAACACCACCGGCTCCTTGAGCGTGCCGTCGTCCATGAGCGACATCCTGCGGGACGTCTTCCCGAGGGCCGAGGCCGGGGCCATGGACGGACTCGTGGCGGGCAGAACGAAACAGAACACGGATCGACAGGCGCACCACACGAGAGACATACTGAACAGCAACAGCGAATCCATTGATTAATCTGAAACAATGCGCATCACATTACATCACATCGGCAACCCCTAACAACGGAGGAACACGCGGGATCAGATCAGCCGCCGAATCCGTAGAGGGTGCGGCCCTGTCGCTTGAGCGCGTAGACGACGTCCATGGCGGTGACGGTCTTGCGGCGGGCGTGCTCGGTGTAGGTGACGGCGTCGCGGATGACGTTCTCGAGGAAGATCTTGAGCACGCCGCGGGTCTCCTCGTAGATGAGCCCGGAGATGCGCTTCACGCCGCCGCGCCGCGCCAGACGCCGGATCGCCGGCTTGGTGATGCCCTGGATGTTGTCACGCAGCACCTTCCGGTGGCGCTTGGCGCCGCCCTTGCCCAGCCCCTTGCCTCCCTTGCCGCGGCCCGACATTGCTGGCTGTTGAGGTCGTCGCTGGGGAATTTGGTTGCTGCGGAGGAGAAGCTGGCGGCTGGGGCGTATTTGTAGCGGACGGGGCGGCGGGGGGAGTTTGGGCGCGGAGGTGAAAGTGAGCGATCCGTGGGCGGCGGGGTTTGGAGCGTGGGGATTGGACGTGGGTGGGAGGGCCGGATCGGTGACGTGGCGAGGAGGGGGTCAGATCCGTGGGTCTGTAAAGGGGATGTGATTGGTTCGCCTCGGGGAGCTCAGTGCTTTATGTGGAAAATGGTGTGTGTGTCAGGGTGTGTTTTTAGGGCATTTTCAATGCATAGGGGCTTATGTAGACTTTTAAAAAATTAAAATAATTAAAAAAAAAAACAATAGCGCTCACGTAAGAGTCTGGGTCTCCAATGCTGAGGTGCTTTATCTGTTACATCGAACCAATTATCTAGCCTGCTAAATACACTCGAGGCACCAGCTGCCAAGTTATGGCTGGAAGATGCCAGGAAATCTTTCCGTACAAGCAAAACGGCCGGGAGAAAGTACGTCCGGATCACGCCGCGGATCGATACATGGCCGCATTGGATGGTTTCCGTGGTTCGGACATATGCAGACGGTTTGCGGGTCTGCATTGATGATGCCCTGATAACGACTCACATACATAATCCTCGTGGTCTCACCGGCGCGTTAAATGCACAAAACCATCACATTTATGTCATGATTCATGGCAGACTGCACGAGACCAAAATTCTGAAGATATCCCATCCTAGCCTAGCTATTGCTCTCCCGGTGAAGTGAACTAGCGCGTGCGGTTCATCGAGTCAAAACGACGAGTGAAGAAAAAATATAGGAACTTCAAACCACCACGGAAGGTCAACAGTTGAAGCGAATCTCAATGTACTACTTGATAACTCTTTAGTGCATTTTTTATGCCAACATTACATTAATCAATCACTTTGATTAGTGGAAGCAACTAAACTGTTGTTGTAAGTACACATAATCAGAACGAAGGGTGAGGCGGACAAGCAGATCAATAGGTTGCTATATTATTCCACATATATGGGTTTGTGTGATGTTACTTTGGATTACTAAGATTGTTAATCTATACTGGAAATTAGCGGCTGTTAAAAATTAGTCTTGATTTACTATAGCAATAGTTGTTGGTTACAGCCATTAAAAAGATTGATTAGTTCTATCAGGTTATTTAAACAGCAGCAAGGAATGAACATTACAGCTCTCTTTGATTTTCTTTGATGTTTCCTCTTTTGTCTGATCTGAAATAATATGTCATGACTATATATTCTACCCCACATCATCATTCCTTCTACATCGCTCATAGGAGAATATTGTAATGGCACTTTATTACTTGGTGGTAATAGACATAACTCCAGTCTTGCCATGTTTGTACAATTAATTTAATTCAATTTCAAACATGTATCATTTGCAGAAGATGTGCAATGAGTTGATGGGCAGCTAGCCGTTGCAAGAGCATTCAGAGATATGAGCTGCTACTCATACACAGGTATTAGCTTCTGTGTTGTCTAAATTAATTTAGTTTGAAACTTGGATGAAACGGCCAAACGAACTTGATCTATATTGATTCTGCTAATTGAGCTATGTAGGGCACAATAAATATAGCTTTTTCTTATTTCTTTCTGGAAAGCATTTGCCAAAGAAATTGAAAGGCAGCACTCTTATCAGCTATCATTTATCGTTTCTTCCGATAAATCCCTGCTTAGTTATTTCTCACAGGAATGATATATAGGTTGCTCTTGGTTCATCTACTTTGTACTTATGAGTTATGAGATGTTTCTCTGTTTTAGATTGTGGAGTAGTCGTGTGATCTGTAAAATGTACTGCATACATACCAAAGAAAGTATTTGGATTTGCGAATCGTGTAATAAAAACTGGGATGTGGGCTTTCTATAACAGGTTGAGGTTCAAATCCTGAAAGTTAGTGATGTAGCCATGAAAATCAGGGAAGCTTCTCTTTTTTTCCTTTTATCACATGAAATGAGTGCTATTATCATTGTATTCGTATTTTGTTATTCTTTCTACAATGATCAGGCATGGGTATTCTTTCGAAGTGAGCTTCATTTCTCTATAGTGAGGTCTCTAGCTGGTATTTTTTTTAAAATATTTTCAGTGCCATGAAATGATCAAATTCGATAATTCACATGTATCAAACAACACAACTCAGCTGATGTGTTCTTGTTTTTTCTATATACTTGCTCCGTACTCCGACAGATCTAAATCCATAAATACAACAATGTTGGGTTGCTCTGTTTTATCTACTATAATTTGCACGCCTATTTTTTAAAATTCTTATTGTTTCATTCACTTGCTGAAGCTCCTACAAACCTACAGAGCCATTGTTCTCCTACCTGGGAGCGGATAGGAAGGATTTGGGTGCCGGCAACGTGGGGCTGAGAAGAAAGGAGGATGTGTGAGGACAACTAGTGGGCGTACTACAACCGCAGCTGATTCGTGTGTGTTGTTTGTTCGATCCAACCCTTCCGTCTGCAGGGCCTGGCGAAGGGAATGAAGATGCACACCCTCGGCCACGACTTTGTCCTCTAGGTACAAAAGCGAGATAGACTGAAATTTGATAAACATTTGCTGAATATAAAGTATTGCATGATTCCTTGTATTAGCCTCTTTCCAAATGCTCAGTTTTATGACAGGAAGATTTTACATGGTTCAAATGTCCTGTCTCCTAGCTATGACAAGGATTATACATGCCTCCTGTATGGCAGCTACACTCTTATAAATGTCACGGATGGGAGGGAAGACAAGGAGGGCACAGGAAACAGTCGACGAAACATGGTTGAAGTTGTTGTTGTTCTGCACCTCATCCAAACCATCTCTAGATGTATGTCTAAGCTGAGCCCTCTCTTTTTCTTGCATCCGTAGTATATCCTGCCTCGATGTCCTTGGTAGTTATTGATTTGTTTTTATATTAAGCGACTTCGCTGATATAACTTGGCATCTTTAGAAGCTTATAGTGTCCTCCTTTCTTGTATTTTAATGTTGCATAATCTTCGTTGATAAAAAAGTTATCGCGCAATACTTTATGTTCAACAATCCAGTTTGTTACCTGTGTATACCTTGTGTTTTTTTAACTCCGTCAATCTGGGTTTATGAAAATTCAGTTCCCTATGTATATTTGTCAGCAAGTCCACTGTCATCTACTTCCTTGTTTAATAGATAATGTTACATTTTTATTTGCAAAACTGTGAACATTAAGTAGATGACATGAAAGACGAAACATAGCTCTATGAGAGTTGTTGGCCACTACATGTACTCACTTTTTGATAGTGTTTGTTTTTACCTTCAGAGCTGAAAAGTAATGTTGTGTTAATTGTAAGCTGATACAAAATCAACTTCAGTTTGCTAAAGAAAGTTCTCTTGCTAGCCTTGTGGAAAATTGACCCCAAAAGATCAGTATAAACTTAGCAGTTTAAATTTTTCTGCAGGTTGGAAAAGTACAGGCAAAGCGCTCAGCATCGGTGTGGTCTCTTCGTATAGTCTCAAGTTGATGCTATTAAAGATAGACTTGATAAGAAATACAACACATGTGATGGCTTTCATGTGCGCGTCAAGTCTATTGATGGTTTTCAAGGAGAAGAGGACGATGTATTAATACTATCAACGGTAATATCCAATTGGAATGGAGTTGTTGAGTTTCTTGCTGATAACCAAAGAACAAACATTACATGGGACAAGGGCAAGGCTCTGGATTTTCTGAATGAATCGTTAGGTACGCAGGCAACATTCATATATATTCACTTGCATCTCAGACCACTGTCGTAAATAATTATGGCACTGGCACTCTGCCTGTTGTTGTGCCTCTCCAGGATATACCTAACTGAAGCGATGACGTCCTGCCGGTGTATATTGGCGACGACCGCATCGACAGGATCCTGGTGGCCAAGTGCCTCAAGGAGAGCAGCACGTCTTACTCACTCCAGGACCCAGCAGAGCTTTTTCATGGCCTTTAGACATTTGAAACGGAGGGAGTATGATCCTCCTATATTTGCGTGCTTGTAGCTTTGGTCTATTTTATGAATGTGTGTTGCTGCTGTATCTTATTTTTCCAACCTATTGATCCTGTCACATGTGCGCCAGCGCAGGCTCTGGTCAGCACTAAGGGATTTCAGTTATAATTCCATGAGCAATGCTTGCATTCACATGTGCGTCCAGGGCATAAAAAAGATCTGAAAAGTGCGGTGACCTACCTGGCACCGCAGAGTTTCCGCTCAGGAGGCGCCGTGAGGGGCGCCCCAACCACTAGTAGAAAGAATACTGCACTCAGTGGCTGAGACTGGGGGATCAACACGGCCCCGGCCCCCTCCTTAATAACATTGAGTTAGGCCTAATATGCATGAGGTTAAATGGTTATTTGCTGCTAAAGAAAGAAGTCCATTTTTCACCCTAAAATGCGTCCTGATGGACAAATACTCCCCTCAACTTGAATTTGGTATGATTTCAACCCCCAAATCCTCAAAACCGGATGAATCTCCCCCTAAGGTGGTTTGGTCGGAAGCGTTGAGCGCGCCGCTCTCGTCCCCGACGAAGATCGTGTCGCCACTGTCCGGGACGCCGCGGCAGGACCTTTCCATCCAGGGAGCATGCCAGGTAGGCATGTCCTCCCACCGGCCGGCCACGAGGTCGAACACGGCGCCCTCCTTGGCGCAGCTGCCGTGTACGTTGACTATGCAGACCTTCCACCCGAGCAGACGGCATCCGTGGCGTCCCGGCTGAACCACCCGTTCTGCAGTGGCGGGAGCGGTGAAGGAAATATGCCCTAGAGGCAATAATAAAGTTGTTATTTATATTTCCTTATATTATGATAAATGTTTATTAGTCATGCTAGAATTGTATTAATCGGAAACTTAGTACATGTGTGAATACATAGACAAACAGAGTGTCCCTAGTACCCTCTACTTGACTAGCTCGTTAATCAAAGATGGTTAAGCTTCCTAACCATAGACATGTGTTGTCATTTGATTAACGGAATCACATCATTAGAGAATGGTGTGATTGACTTGACCCATCCATTAGCTTAGCACGGTGTGTTGGGGAACGTAGTAATTAATTTCAAAAAAATTTCTACGCACACGCAAGATCATGGTGATGCATAGCAAGGAGAGGGGAGAGTGTTGTCCACGTACCCTCGTAGACCGAAAGCGGAAGCGTTATGACAACGCGGTTGATGTAGTCGTACGTCTTCACAATCCGACCAATCCAAGTACCGGACGCACGGCACCTCCGAGTTCAGCACACGTTCAGCTCGATGACGTCCCACGAACTCCGATCCAGCAGAGCTTTGCGGGAGAGTTCCGTCAGCACGACGGCATGATGACGGTGTTGATGATGCTACCGACGCAGGGCTTCGCCTAAGCACCGCTACGATATAACCGAGGTGGAATATGGTGGAGGGGGGCACCGCACATGGCTAAGAGATCAATGATCCATTGTTGTGTCTATGGGGTGCCCCTGGCCACATATATAAAGGAGTGGAGGAGGTGGGAGAGGGCCGGCCCCTGTGGCGCGCCCTGGAGGAGTCCTACTCCCACCGGGAGTAGGATTTCCCCCGTTCCCAGTAGTAGGAGTAGGAGTCAAGGAAAGGGAAGAGAGAAGAGAAGGAAGGAGGGGGCGCAGCCCCTCCCCCTAGTCCAATTCGGACTAGGCCTTGGGGGGGGGGGGGGGGCGCAACCTCTCCTCTCTCTTTCCCCTAAAGCCCAATAAGGCCCATATACTCCCCGGCGAATTCCCGTAACTCTCCGGTACTCCGAAAAATACCCGAATCACTCGGAACCTTTCCGATATCCGAATATAGTCGTCCAATATATCGATCTTTACGTCTCGACCATTTCGAGACTCCTCGTCATGTCCCCGATCTCATCTGGGACTCTGAACTACCTTCGGTACATCAAAACACATAAATTCATAATACAAATCATCACCGAACGTTAAGCGTGCGGACCCTACGGGTTCGAGAACTATGTAGACATGACCGAGACACATCTCCGGTCAATAACCAATAGCGGAACATGGATGCTCATATTGGCTCCTACATTCTACGAAGATCTTTGTCGGTCAAACCGCATAACAACATACGTTGTTCCCTTTGTCATCGGTATGTTACTTGCCCGAGATTCGATCGTCAGTATCTCAATACCTAGTTCAATCTCGTTACCGGCAAGTCTCTTTACTCGTTCCGTAATACATCATCCCGCAACTAACTCATTAGTTACAATGCTTGCAAGGCTTATAGTGATGTGTATTACCGAGTGGGCCCAGAGATAGCTCTCCGTCAATCGGAGTGACAAATCCTAATCTCGAAATACGCCAACTCAACAAGTACCTTCGGAGACACCTGTAGAGCACCTTTATAATCACCCAGTTACGTTGTGACGTTTGGTAGCACACAAAGTGTTCCTCTGGTAAACGGGAGTTGCATAATCTCATAGTCATAGGAACATGTACAAGTCATGAAGAAAGCAATAGCAACATACTAAACGATCAAGTGCTAAGCTAACGGAATGGGTCAAGTCAATCACATCATTCTCCTAATGATGTGATCCCGTTAATCAAATGACAACTCATGTCTATGGCTAGGAAACATAACCATCTTTGATCAACGAGCTAGTCAAGTAGAGGCATACTAGTGACACTATGTTTGTCTATGTATTCACACATGTATTATGTTTCCGGTTAATATAATTCTAGCATGAATAATAAACATTTATCATGATATAAGGAAATAAACAATAACTTTATTATTGCCTCCAGGGCATATTTCCTTCACGATGATCGTTTAGTTTGTTGCTATTGCTTTCTTCATGACTTATAATGTTCCTATGACTATGAGATTATGCAACTCCCGAATACCGGAGGAACACTTTGTGTGCTATCAAACGTCACAACGTAATTGGGTGATTATAAAGATGCTCTACAGGTGTCTCCGATGGTGTTTGTTGAGTTGGCATAGATCGAGATTAAGATTTGTCACTCCGATAGTCGGAGAGGTATCTCTGGGCCCTCTCGGTAATGCACATCACTATAAGCCTTGCAAGCAATGTGACTAATGAGTTAGTTGCGGGATGATGCATTACGGAACGAGTAAAGAGACTTGCCGGTAACGAGGCTGAACTAGGTATTGAGATACCGACGATCGAATCTCGGGCAAGTAAACATACCGATGACAAAGGGAACAACGTATGTTGTTATGCGGTTTGACCGATAAATATCTTCGTAGAATATGTAGGAACCAATATGAGCATCCAGGTTCTACTATTGGTTATTGACCAGAGACGAGTCTCGGTCATGTCTACATAGTTCTCGAACCCGTAGGGTCCGCGCGCTTAACGTTTGATGACGATCGGTATTATAAGTTTATGTGTTTTGATGTACCGAAGGTTGTTTGGAGTCCCGTATGTGATCACGGACATGACGAGGAGTCTTGAAATAGTCGAGATATAAAGATCGATATATTGGAAGGCTATGTTTGGACATCGGAATGGTTCCGGGTGAGTTCGGGCATTTACCGGAGTACCGAGGGGTTACCGAAACCCCCAGGGGAGTCAATGGGCCTTTATGGGCCTTAGTGGGAGAGAGGAGGAGGCGTCCAGGTGGAGGCCCCCCCTGTTGGGGATCGTTGCAGAAATTAAAAAATTTCTAAGCATCACCAAGATCAATCTATGGAGAGACTAGCAACGAGAGAGAGAGGGGAGTGTATCTTCCTACCCTTGAAGATCGCGATGCGGAAGCGTTACAAGAACGCGGTTGGTGGAGTCATACACGCAGCGATTCAGGTCGCGGTCGATTCTGATCTAAGCGCCGAACAACGGCACCTCCGCGTTCAACACACGTGCAGCCCGGGGACGTCTCCCGCGCCTTGATCCAGCAAGGAGGAGGGAGAGGTTGGGGAAAACAACTCCACCAGCAGCACGACGGCGTGGTGGTGGTGGAGCAGTGTGGTTTTCAGCAGGGCTTCGCCAAGCACTACGAAGGACGAGGATGTGGAGAGGTAGGGCTGCGCCGAGAGAGAGAGAGAGAGAGAGAGACTCGTGTCTTTGGCAGCCCCAAAACCCCCACTATATATAGGAGGAGGGGAGGTGGCTGCGCCCCCTCTAGGGTTCCCACCCTAGGGGTGCGGCAGCCCTAGATGGGATTGGGGGGCGGCCAAGAGGGGGAGAGAGAAGGGGGCGCGCCCTAGGGTGGGCCTTTAGGCCCATCTGCGCCTAGGGTTTCCCCCCCTCTCCTCCTAGTTGCGCCTTGGGCCTTGGTGGGAGGTGCACCAGCCCACTCAGGGGCTGGTCCCTTCCCACTCTTGGCCCATGCAAGCCTCCGGGGCTTGTGGCCCCTCCCGGTGGACCCCCGGAACCATCCGGTGGTCCCGGTACATTACCGGTGACGCCCGAAACACTTCCGGTGGCCAAAACCTCACTTCCTATATATTATTCTTTACCTCCGGACCATTCCGGAACACCTCGTGACGTCCGGGATCTCATCCGGGACTCCGAACAAAATTCGGTAACCATGTACAAACTTTCCCTATAACCCTAGCGTCATCGAACCTTAAGTGTGTAGACCCTACGGGTTCGGGAGGCATGTAGACATGACCGAGACATCTCTCTGGTCAATAA
This sequence comes from Aegilops tauschii subsp. strangulata, assembly GCF_002575655.3. Taxonomy (NCBI): domain Eukaryota; kingdom Viridiplantae; phylum Streptophyta; class Magnoliopsida; order Poales; family Poaceae; genus Aegilops; species Aegilops tauschii. Next base: position 509,716,564 of record NC_053038.3, read on the forward strand.
CCAACAACGGGATCTGGATACCCATGTTGGTTCCCACATGTTCCACGATGATCATATCGGATGAACCACGATGTCGGGGATTCAGTCAATCCCATATACAATTCCCTTTGTCTACCGGTATGATACTTGCTCGAGATTCGATCGTCGGTATCCCTATACTTTGTTCAATCTCGTTACCGGCAAGTCTCTTTACTCATTCGTAACACATCATCCCGTGATCAACCCCTTGGTCACATTGAGCTCATTATGATGATGTCCTACCGAGTGGGCCCAGAGATACCTCTCTGTCACACGGAGTGACAAATCCCAGTCTTGATTCATGCCAACCCAACAGACACTTTCGGAGACACCCGTAGTGTGCCTTTATAGCCACCCAGTTACGTTGTGACGTTTGGCACACCCAAAGCATTCCTACGGTATCCGGGAGTTGCACAATCTCATGGTCTAAGGAAATGATACTTGACATTAGAAAAGCTTTAGGAGACGAACTACACGATCTTGTGCTATGCTTGGGATTGGGTCTTGTCCATCACATCATTCTCCTAATGATGTGATCCCGTTATCAACGACATCCAATGTCCATGGTCAGGAAACCGTAACCATCTATTGATCAACGAGCTAGTCAACTAGAGGCTCACTAGGGACATGTTGTGGTCTATGTATTCGCACATGTATTACGATTTCCGAATAACACAATTATAGCATGAACAATAGACAATTATCATGAACAAAGAAATATAATAATAACCCCTTTATTATTGCCTCTAGGGCATATTTCCAACACCCCCAAGCCCAATCCGAATTGGGTGGGGGGGCCGGCCCCCCTTTCCGTCCCTCCTTCTCCCTCTTCCTTCTTCTCCTACTCCAACTAGGGAAAGGGGGGAAACCTACTCCCACTGGGAGTAGGACTCCCCCTTGGGCGCGCCATAGAGAGGGCCGGCCCTCCCCTCCTCCACTCCTTTATATACGGGGGAGGGGGCACCCCACAGACACACAAGTTGATTGTTTAGCCGTGTGCGGTGCCCCCCTCCATAGATTTCCACCTCAGTCATATTGTTGTAGAGCTTAGGCGAAGCCCTGCGTCGGCAACTTCATCATCACCGTCATCACGCCGTCGTGCTGACGAAACTCTCCCTCGACCTCAGCTGGATCTAGAGTTCGTGGGACGTCACAGAGCTGAACGTGTGCAAATCACGGAGGTGCCGTACTTTCGGTGCTAGGATCGGTCGGATCGTGAAGACGTACGACTACATCAACCGCGTTGTCATAACGCTTCCGTTCTCGGTCTACGAGGGTACGTGGACTACAATCTCCCCTCTCGTTGCTATGCATCACATAAAGGGTGCGTCCCTGTCGCTTGAGCGTGTAGACGACGTCCATGGCGGTGACGGTCTTGCGGCGGACATGCTCGGTGTAGGTGACGGCGTCGCGGATGACGTTCTCGAGGAAGATCTTGAGCACACCGCGGGTCTCCTCGTAGATGAGCCCCGAGATGTGCTTCACGCCGCCCCGCCGCGCCAGACGCCGGATGGCCGGCTTGGTGATGCCCTGGATGTTGTCCCGCAGCACCTTCCGGTGGCGCTTGGTGCCGCCCTTGCCCAGACCCTTCCCTCCCTTGCCGCGGCCCGACATTGCTGAGCTCCGAACGGGACGAAGAGGCTGCGCTGCTTGGAGGTGGAGGATTTGGGATTGGGGAATTTCTGGTGTGGGCAAGAAGCTGGTGGTGGGGAGAATTTATGGCGGAGGGGCCGGGGGCTTTCGGCGCGCGATGTCAAACGACGGGTGCACGATCCGTGGGACTGGGGATGCGGAGATGTGACTGGTCCGTACTGGGAAGGCGGGATCGATGACATGGCAGAGCACGTACATCTCAGGAATGCGTGCTCGTTTCGGGAGGCCTGGCTACTGGCTTAATTCGTTTATGTTTTCAACATTTTGCTGAATAATATCTTAAACAGTTTATAAATACAATATAAACATTTTCCTAAAGGAAGGAAGCATTTCTAATCTATACGAGCATTTTTTACACTATAAATATTTTTTGAAAAATTTATAACCACAGTTTTTTAAAACATGTGAACATTTGTTTTTAGTTACTACTCCCTCCTCCCATAATATAAGATTGTTTTTCAAGCTTGAAAACCGATCTTATATTATGGGATGGAGGGAGTAACTTTTCTACATTTTATAAAATAAATTAAAATGCCAAAAAGGTTTTTCAAACGTATGAACATTTTTTTAAAATATCGTGAACATTTTTCTTGAATGATTTCAGCATTTTCTTAAAGTTGCATGAACATTTTTAAGATGTGTGATGAATGTTTTTAAAATTTTATGTAAATTAATTTTTTAAAAATATACTTTTAAATATTTTGAAGATATGAACAAAGTAGAAAAAAAAAAGAAAAAAGGAACAAAAAACACCCACGTAACTAACCTAGGCTATCCCATTAGGCCGACTCGCTATAGCCTCCCTTGAGGCAAGTCTAGCATCCGACTCGCTTGAGGTGATGTAGAGACGCGCCTAAGATAACTCGTTAGATGTTCTAAATAAACTCATGGCCAATCGGATTTCATAGCCTGGTAGTTTACTAAGTCTGGCTATTCACCGTTAGGTCTTCCTACTATTCAGAATGGCAGTCTAACACCGAACTAGGGATCATTCAAATGAAGGCGAAGGAATAATAATGAATCCCCGTCCAATTCAGAATGTGTGACACCGAAAGTTCATATTTTGAACTGAGGGCTCTATACGGTATGTGACATGCTATTGTACATTACCTGATAAACATATCGACACACTAATTGTTTGCCCGGTGTGTAAGATTGAGCCAGAAGACATCAATCATATATTGTTTGGATGCGATCTAGCTAAAGAAGTTTGGGAAGCACTTGGGTTGGGGAATGTTGTTTCCTCAACAGACCCCATAGACTAATCAGGTGTTGTTGTTCTGGAATAATTGATTTTCACAGAGAAACCGGGAGGAGTGGTGATTATTGAAGCCAATGTGGTTGAGCTTATTATGGTTGCTTGTTGGTATATCTAGAGGAAAGCCGTAAGACAGACACGTGGAGAATGTTGGGTTGGGGAATGTTGTTTCCTCAACAGACACCATAGACTAATCAGGTGTTGTTGTTCTGGAATAATTGATTTTCACAGAGAAACCGGGAGGAGTGGTGATTATTGAAGCCAATGTGGTTGAGCTTATTATGGTTGCTTGTTGGTATCTAGAGGAAAGCCGTAAGACAGACACGTGGAGAATGTTGGTATGCCTGTGAGGTAAAAAACGAGTGTTCGAGGTACTATGGCAAACTGCTTGTACAAGGAAGTTTGCAAACCTCCTGCTCGGGAAAAATGGAAGAGCGGGAACCTACAAACTGAAAATGTAGACGCGTTGTTTAACATGGAAACTTGAGAGCTACTAGGATTTAGCGCCAATGGAGAGATTGGATTTCCTGGCTTCTGCCGACATCATCATCCTCTTTCCTGTTCAATGGGTTAGCTGGACATGTGATTGCTCATCGACAGGGCCTCCGAAAGGGTGACCCCTTCTCGCCCTGCTCTTCGTCATAGCGATAGACCCACTTCACCGACTAATAGAAAAGGTTACTGAAACAAGCATGCTCTCGCCTCTTCCAGGCAGAGATGTCAAGATCCATGTTAGTCTCTATGCGGACGACGCCATTGTCTTCGCCAACCCCGACAAGATGGAGAGCGACACTCTGATGCATATTCTAGATGACTTTGGTGGTTCCTCGGGGCTTAGGATAAACCCTCTCAAATCAACGGCAATGCCCATTAGAGGCAACAACATCAATCTCGAGGAAGTTCTGCATAATTTTAGTGGCACGATCTCTGAATTCCTGATGTCTACTACACAACCTTCTTCTTGTAGACGTTGTTGGGCCTCCAAGTGCAGAGGTTTGTAGGACAATAGAAAATTTTCCTCAAGTGGATGACCTAAGGTTTATCAATCCGTGGGAGGCGTAGGATGAAGATGGTCTCTCTCAAACAACCCTTCAACCAAATAACAAAGAGTCTCTTGTGTCCCCAACACACCCAGTACAATGGTAAATTGTATAGGTGCACTAGTTCGGCGAAGAGATGGTGATACAACTGCAATATGGATGGTAGATATAGGTTTTTGTAATCTAAAAATATAAAAACAGCAAGGTAACTAATGATAAAAGTGAGCACAAACAGTATTGCAATGCTAGGAAATAAGGACTAGGGTTCATACTTTCACTAGTGCAAGTTCTCTCAACAATAATAACATAACTGGATCATATAACTATCCCTCAACATGCAACAAAGAGTCACTCCAAAGTCACTAATAGCGGAGAACAAACGAATAGATTATTGTAGGGTACGAAACCACCTCAAAGTTATCCTTTCTGATCGATCTATTCAAGAGTCCGTAGTAAAACAACACGAAGCTATTCTTCCCGTTCGATCTATCCTAGAGTTTGTACTAGAATAACACCTTAAGACACAAATCAACCAAAACCCTAATGTCACCTTGATACTCCAATGTCACCACAAGTATCCGCAGGTATGATTATACGATATGCATCACACAATCTCATATTCATCTATTCAATCAACACAAAGAACTTCGAAGAGTGCCCCAAAGTTTCTATCGGAGAGTCAAGACGAAAACGTGTGCCAACCCCTATGCATAGATTCCCAAGGTCACGGAACCCGCAAGTTGATCACCAAAACATACATCAAGTGAATCAATAGAATACCCCATTGTCACCACGGGTATCCCACGCAAGACATACATCAAGTGTTCTCAAATCCTTAAAGACTCAATACGATAAGATAACTTCAAAGGGAAAACTCAATCCATTACAAGAGAGTAAAGGGGGAGAAACATCATAAGATCCAACTATAATAGCAAAGCTCGCGATACATCAAGATCGTGCCGAATCAAGAACACGAGAGAGAGATCAAACACATAGCTACTGGTACATACCCTCAGCCCCGAGGATGAACTACTCCCTCCTCGTCATGGAGAGTGCCGGGATGATGAAGATGGCCACCGGTGAGGGATCCCCCCTCCGGCAGGGTGCCGGAATAGGGTCCCGATTGGTTTTTGGTGGCTACAGAGGCTTGCGGCGGCGGAACTCCTGATCTAGGTTTATTCCAAATGACCCGGATGTGGGCTGGGAATCCTGGTGTGACAACTTCGTACTTTGGGCCGGCCGAGGTTTTCATTTTATTTGGTCCCACTATTTTGCCTAAAAAAATTGGTCCCATTATTGTCGCCAGTTTTTTCTTGCCCGCAAAACACGTCGGGTTTCTATTTCCTCGGTTAGGCTCTTCGATGCCACGGAAATTCCAAAAATGTTCTTGTTTTAAGAAATATATTTGTGTTTTCAATTTTTTTGGAATTTCGTTTTTCCCTGTTTTAGAAAATAATTAAAAATTCAAAATGCGTACTCTTTTATAAAAAAAAGTTTAGGATTTCAAGATTTTCAAATTTTGTTCGATCTTTTATTAAAAAACATTTTTTGAAAAATGCTCAAGATTTAAAAAAACATGTATGGGTTTTTTTTAATATAATGTTTTCACTTTTACAAACAATCTTTTTTTTGGAAAACCAAATAAAAAACCAGACGCTATCGTAGCTGTTTAAGCAACAACCACGGTACAGTAAAATGCTCAAAACCAGTTGTTGTTGCATTAAGTTGTAGTCTTCTTATACTTAATGTTCTGCCTTCTATAAAACTATGGTACACACTTAAGGGTGGACACGGTCCGGGCCGGTCCGGTCCCGGTCCGAGTCGTCGTTTGGACCGGCCGCCGGCGGTCCGGTCCGGACCGGACTGAGCTGTGCAGCGGTCCTGGACCGGACCGGCGAATGTGAAGCTCGGTGCGGACCGGCGGTCATCATGGTCCCGACGATGTCGAGTCACTGCCATGTGGGCCTAGGATGTCGGCGAGGTGGTTGGAGAAGAAGCACGGTGACCGGAGCAGGAGAAGACGAACCTAATGTGCGGCTGCGCGAGGAGGAGGCACAGGGGAGAGAGGGAGCGGCCGCCCGAGGGAGCGGCGGCGTAACGCGTGAGGGATAGGGGGCGAGGGAGAAAGGGCGGCGTGGCCGAGCAGGGGAGAGAGAGGCGCGAGGGAAAGGGTGGTGCAGTGGCAGGTGGAAGACGTGCGCGAGAGCCGGGGGCGAGGGGTAGACGACGTGCCGTGAAGTTAGCCGTGAACCCGCGCATGTTTATTACTTACCAGTTTTCTTGCTTGCATGCAAGCAATCTATCGCATGCATGAGCCCACGAATATCCGTCTACAGCCATGCCGTGATGAGTGGATCAAATTGGACGTGGAGTTAATTGTGGGATGGCACCGTGATTCTCGAATCGAACCTGTTTCTCTCGTTAGTCGCGAATAAAAGGAAAGAGCAGCGTGGAGTTAGTCATGGGATTGACACGACCGTGCTAGGATAACTACCTTTTGCGGAACGAGCATGCAAAATCAGGGAGAATCGGTTCAAGAATCCTGTAGGCAGTTATTTCCATAGATGTAGCGACAGATTATGGCGGGATAGCGCCGTGATTATGGGATATCCTCGTTTCTCTCGGTCTTCTACGGTCCAACCGAGCGGACCGGGCTTTAACCGGACCGGACCGAAGTTTTTTCGGTCCAGATTTCACAGACCGGACCGGCTATTTTTTTGAGCGGGCCAGGACCGAGCTGGGCAGGACCGAGCGGGCCACGAGCGGGCCAAAAAGCCCGCTCGTGTCGTCCACCCTGATATACACTTGTGTACTCTAAAAAAAAGAAGATAGTGTTGATAGTAGTCAATACGTAATACAGTGAGACTGGTCTTGATTCTAGGTCATTGTGTCAGGATCTTACCAGGTGCGCATCAAAGACAACAGTACTAGGTAGGCAACACCGATTGTTAAAGATCTCGTTCTTGTTCGACTCAGCGCACTCGATGTTGCTATACAATTGATAGAGAGAAGAAGGGGTTTCGTTTTTTTCTGAGGCAAGAAGGGGGTTATCCCTAGTAGTGTAGAGAGCCGGGAAAGAAGAGAGGTAGCCTCCCGATCCTTCCGGCCCCCTTCCTTGTGTGCTCGTGGTTGGCCCCTTCCAGGCCCATGAAGCGGCGGCGGGAGGCTCGTGGATTACGTGCCGAGGGAAGCTTTTGGAGGAACATGTAAGCATCTGGCTTCCGTGAAACCTGCTGCCGGCCAGATGGGGCTCGAGTGTGCTTTGTGAACCATCAGGACCTCCTCCTCCTCCTCCTTCTCCTAGGTGTTCATGAATCTGGAGGAAATGGCCGTTGAGTGCACCTGGAGCGGGCGGAGGATGCGGAGGGCGGATGGAGCTGGCTTAACTGATGATGATGCGGTAGAAGCTAGAGCATCATCGGCAGTTCCTGGCATGAGTAGCACCATCTTAGATGCCATGAATTCTTACTGCAATAGTAACTAGGCAAAGGACGTAGCGTTTTGGCTCTCGGGTGCATTTGCACCTAAGGTAAACAGTAAATTCGTTTAAAATAGTAAAAGAATTCAAAAAACTCCGAATTTCTTTGTGATGCTAGATGCTTATGTGCGTGAAGTCCGTGCCAAATTTCATGGAGTTTGGACATTTCAGTAGCTATCAGCAAAAAAAAATATTGGCGCAGTAACAAATTTTACTGTTCAAGTACTGCTTTGAACCAATTTTGTCTTTTTTTTCATGAGCTCCTCAAACGTCTGAACAAGCTGAAATTTGGCTTGAACATCATGCATTGGAACATCCTTCACCTATTTTTTTTTTCAGAATTTGTTTAGTTTTTTTTAATTTACTGTTCACCGAGTGTAGATAAGGCTGAGCACCGAATTGGATATCCGCTAGGCAAAGGACTTAATTTGTGGATCGACCAGCTTATTTTTCTTTTTGTGAGAGGATCGACCAGTAGTGTTCGGGCTTCTGTCAACAGGAAGTTGATGTGTCTCGAAACAAGCCGCTCGTTTGGGTACTCATATAATCCCAGCTTACTAGCTTAGCTATTGCTCTCCCAGTGAAGTGAACCAGCACGTGCAGTTCATCGAGACAAAACCACGAGTGAAGAACATAAATAAATAAATTAATAATAAGACAAGAAAAGAGAGGAACGCGGGCGTTCAAACCACCATGCGAAGACGAGGTCTCTGCTTCACAACACACCCATCAAAGATCAAACGGGTCAAAGAATGTTAAGAATACTACACTTCGGACAAGAAAAAGTGGCGCTGAGTTATGTTCATTGGTGGGCACTGGGGTGACCGTGATGTGCGGAATATGATTGATATCTTTTCGAGGCAGAGATCGTGGAACGCGGTGTAAAGTTCCGTTAGAAAATGCGGCGAGACGGGTATGTGCCGTGATGCAAGAATCGCCTTTCCTGGGTTTATACCATGTAGAGCCTTCCATAGGAACACCTTAATCTTACTTGGAATTTTTAGATTCCATAAAATGTCCCACATCGGGTTTGGTTCAGCAGAGCCTTGACCTTCCTTCCGTCTCGTTTGTGCGCCGAACTGATAATCCCATTCAATATGCGTTACTCCTGTGCCACGCCACAAAATCTTCCCGCAGAGGGCTCGAAGGGATCCGCTAGAATATTGCTTGCATCAATCACTACTGGAATCAGCTAATTTGCCATCTGCCAGCTCTTTGCTGTCTGCTAGCTGACGGCAAAGAAACTCTTTGCCATCAGCTACCCAAAAACAGACGGCAAAGAAAGGGCAGACGGCAAAGAATCTTTGCCGTCCGCTGGCGGACGGCAAAGAGTGAGGTGGCCCCACCCCCGCCCGTTTTTGAAAAACTTAACGGGCCACCTCTTTGCCGTCCGCTAGCAGACGGCAAAGAGGCAAAAAAGCGGACGGCAAAGGGGGGCGGACGGCAAAGAGCCTACTACCTAACGGCCCGTACCCCCCGCCCGTTACTCACTTCTTCCCTCTCCCTCGCCGTTTCTCTCCTCCCACGCCGCCGCCGCCCGCCGCGCGCCGCCGCCCCGGCTCCCCGCCGCCCCACCGCCCCGTCGCCCCCCCCGCCCCGGCCCCCCGCCGCCCCGCGCCCCACCGCCGCCACGGCCCCCCCGCCGCCCCGCGCCCCCCGCCGCCTCCTCCACTGCCCCGCCCCGCCCCCCCCGCCCCCCATCCCCCCGCCGCCCCGGCCCCCCGCCGGCCGGGCCCCCGTCGCCCCGCCTCCTCCACCGCCCCGCCCCGGCCCCTCGCCGGCCGGGCCCCCGCCGCCCCGCCTCCTCCACCGCCCCGCCCCGGCCCTCCGTCGCCGGCCCCTCCCCGACCCATCGCCGCCCCCCAAGTGAGCCCCTCCTCCCTTTTTTTTCTTCTGTTTTTTTGTTTTTTTCTTCTGTTTTTTTGTTTTTTTTCTGTTTAAGTTTAGGTTTAATTAGTTTAAATAGTTTAGTTTTAATTAGTTTAGGTTTTTAGTTTAGGTTAGTTTAGGTTTAGGTTAAGTAGAAGGGGGAAGAAGAAGAAGAAGAAGAAGAAGAAGAAGAAGAAGAAGAAGAAGAGGAGGAGGAGGAGGAGGAGGAGGAGGAGGAGGAGAAGAAGAAGGAGAAGAAGAAGAAGAAGAAGAAGAAGAAGAAGAGGAAGAAGAAGAAGAAGAAGAAGAAGAGGAGGAGGAGGAGGAGGAGAAGAAGAGGAGGAGGAGGAGGAGGAGGAGAAAGAAGAAGAAGAGGAGGAGGAGGAGAAGAAGAGGAGGAGGAGGAGGAGGAGGAGAAAGAAGAAGAAGAAGAAGAAGAAGAAGAGGAGGAGGAGGAGGAGGAGGAGACACCCCGAAGCCCCGACCCCGAAACAACACCCCGACCCCGACACGGCACCCCGAGACCGACACGACACCCCGACCCCGACACGGCACCCCGAGACCGACACGAGACCCCGACCCCCGACACGACACCCCCGACACCCCGACCCCGACCCCGACCCCGACCCCGACCCCGACCCCGACCCCGACCCCGACCCCGAGCCTGACCCGACACCCCGACCCCGACACTGACATGACACCCCGACCCCGACCCGGCACCCCGACCCGACACCCCGACCCCGAGACCCCGACCCCGACACGGCACCCCGAGACCGACACGACACCCCGACCCCGACACTGACACGACACCCCGACCCCCGACACGACACCCCCGACACCCCGAGACCCCGACCCCGAGACCCCGACCCCGACCCCGACCCCGACCCCGACCCCGACACCCCGACCCCGAGCCTGACCCGACACCCCGACCCCGACACCGACACGGCACCCCGACCCCGACCCGGCACCCCGACCCGACACCCCGACCCCGAGACCCCGACCCCGACACGGCACCCCGAGACCGACACGACACCCCGACCCCGACACGGCACCCCGAGACCGACACGACACCCCGACCCCCGACACGACACCCCCGACACCCCGACACCCCGACCCCGAGACCCCGACCCCGACCCCGACCCCGACCCCGACCCCGACACCCCGACCCCGAGCCTGACCCGACACCCCGACCCCGACACTGACATGACACCCCGACCCCGACCCGGCACCCCGATCCGACACCCCGACCCCGAGACCCCGACCCCGACACGGCACCCCGAGACCGACACGACACCCCGACCCCGACACGGCACCCCGAGACCGACACGACACCCCGACCCCCGACACGACACCCCCGACACCCCGACCCCGAGACCCCGACCCCGACCCCGACCCCGACACCCCGACCCCGAGCCTGACCCGACACCCCGACCCCGACACCGACACGGCACCCCGACCCCGACCCGACACCCCGACCCCGAGACCCCGACCCCGAAAAGGTGTTCTTTGGCCTTCCAGAAGCCGACGGGGTCATATATTTGTGAATTATTAGTTAGGTCATATATCTTTCGATTTTGTTATGAAAAACATCATATATAATTGTGTTGATCGGGTAGTTTTAAATGTGCAGTTGTTTCATCGCTACGAGGTTTGGTGTTCGACGACCTCGCCGTGCGTTTGACGAGCTCTGCCCCTTCGTTCGTGGGTGAGCACAAATGACATGTCCTCCTCCCCCATTAATTATTTGATCTATTCCGATGAAACTTGATAGCTAGATATATATGTGTCTTGAATCATCAGTATGCGTAACCAATATGTGTCTTCCGTTCGAAAGCGTCATAGTTATAAATATGCATGCATTTGCATATTTATAACCTTGATTCTTTCGAATTGTCCAACGCTATCCATGGATAGCCCGAGTATGTTTAGATTGGGTTCGTTTTCCCATATGCTTTGCTCCGGATCCGATGCATAAATTTCGTCAGTGCCTCCCCTGTTGTTCTCCGGGTACACATCCTCTCTGTTTATTGCAGAGACGTGTATCAGGAGAACAGCGGGGAGGTGCTGCCGAAATTTTGCGTAGGATCCGGGGCATAGCATGGGAAAATGAACCCAATCTAAACATACTCGGGTGGGATTAGGACCTATCATTACCTATTAGAGTGTAGGTTGCATGGACGTAATAAAATTGACAAAGTAGATCAACTGATGAATACATACATGGTGAATTATATATATATATATATTTGTTGTGTGTCTAGTAGCTCTGAAAGTCAAGATGAGTGATCGTGCATGGATGTACACCGGTTACACTGGTCAGAACAAATGGAGCACTGAATGGTTCACAAAAACCAAGGGGTTTGTGCGAGCCGCATTTGCAAATGGCCAGAGGAAAACCTGGTGCCCCTGTTTACGGTGCGGCAATTGGGAAAAGAGGACAGAGGCTGAAATGGGCAAACACCTGCAGAAGAGTGGTTTTACACCCGATTATACGGTGTGGACATTTCATGGTGAGTCTGCCCAACGTGACCGAGCTGAGGTGGATCGTCGTCGCACCGACGAGCATGGTACCGGTATGGAAAACATGGTGCAAGACTTTGATGATGCTCGGGATTCGGACGAGGAGATGGAGGAATCTGCAAAGGCCTTCAATGAAATGTTGGAGTCTTCAAAACGTCCGCTCCATGAGCACACTGAGCTTTGTCAGTTGGATGCCATCTCACAAGTAATGGCTCTGAAGGCTCAGTTCAACTTGGGCAGAGAATGCTACGATGCAATGATGACAGTATTTGGACGCTTTCTACCCAAAGGCCATGTAATGCCTGCAAACCTGTACCAGTCGGACAAAATCCTCCGTGCACTGAAGATGCCCTATGATAAGATACATGCCTGTGAGAAAGGATGTGTCTTGTTTAGGCTTGACTATGCGGACTTGAACTGTTGTCCCATTTGCAAGTCTTCCAGGTATGTTGTGGTAGACAACGGTATGGGTGAGAAGACACAGACCAAAATCCCCGTTAGTGTTCTTCGGTATATGCCAATCGTACCAAGACTTCAACGTCTTTTCATGGTCGAAGAGACGGCCAGACAGATGACATGGCACAAAACGGGCAAAAGAACCGAACTAGATGCAGATGGGAATCTGATGATTGTACACACATCGGATGGTGTTGCGTGGAAAAAGTTTGATGAATTACATGGTGACAAAGCGGCAGATCCGAGGCATCCTCGAGTCGGCATCAGCACGGATGGGTTCAGTGTGTTTGGTATGACGGCAGCCCAATACAGTTGTTGGCCCGTATTTGTCTTTCCACTCAATCTCCCCCCCGGACAGATTATGCAAAGAAAGAACATTTTCCTGACGTTGATAATTCCATGGCCCAACTATCCGGGGAAAAATATGAATGTGTACATGCAACCGCTTAAGGACGAATTGCAAGAAGCCTGGGATAATGGGTTCAAGACATACGATGCCTATAGCAAACGGAACTTCATAATGCGTGTCTGGTACATGTACTCGACGCATGACTTGCCGGCGTATGCGCTATTCGTTGGCTGGTGTGTGCATGGAAGGTTCCCGTGCCCCACATGCAAGGGAGCTCTTGAGTTTCGTTGGCTTCAGGCCGGTCGCAAGTTTTCTTGCTTCGACATGCATAGAGAGTTCCTGAATCCTCGCCATAAGTTCAGGAAAGACAAGAAGAACTTCATCAGAGGTAGAGTTGTCAAAAACTCTGCACCACATGCATTGACAGGCCAACAGACCCTGGATCAGTTAAACGCTCTCGAGCCAGATCCCGAGCGTCCAGGGTACTTCAAGGGGTGTAATTCTAAGCACGCCTGGACTCACAAAACATGCTTATGGGATCTGCCTTACTTCAAAGACCTCCTTTGCCCACACAACATCGACGTGATGCACACTGAGAAGAATATCGCTGAGGCACTTTTTGGTACATTGTTCGGCATAGATGGGAAGTCAAAGGATAATACTAAGGCTAGAGTCGATCTGGAGGCGCTATGTGATAGGCCGTTACAAAACATGAAAGAACCGAAAGGAAAGCAGAACTGGACGAAGCCAAAGGCATGTTCAATCTTGGAAGGCCGGCTATGAGGGAAATTATCTTGTGGGTGAAAATGCAGTTGATGTTCCCCGATGGGTATGCAGCGAATCTACAGAGGGGAGCCAGTCTTGATAAATTGAAGATATTTGGTCTCAAGAGTCATGATTGGCACATATGGATTGAGCGGGTAATGCCGGTGATGTTGCGTGGCTTCATCCCTGAGGATGAATGGCTAGTAGTGGCAGAACTCAGCTATTTCTTCCGTGTTCTTTGTGCGAAAGAACTATCGCCTGGCGTGCTAGAAGAAATGGAAGAGTTGGCGCCGGAGTTGATCTGCAAGTTAGAGAAGATCTTTCCACCGGGCTTCTTTAATCCAATGCAACATTTGATTTTGCATCTCCCGACCGAGGCAAGATTGGGGGGGCCCGTGCAAAATCGTTGGTGCTACCCAACTGAGAGGATGCAGAAGACGCTTCGACAAAAATATAAAAATAAACATAGAATTGAAGCATCGATGGCTGAGGCATTCATCACTGAGGAGGTGGCAAACTTCGTGACAACACACTACGAAGCCAAAAATCGTCATTTGCATAATCCGAAGCCTCGGTACAATGCTGACGACCCTAAAAAGGGTGGATCCAACCTCAGCCTATTCAAAGGGAATCTCGCACCAGCCAGTGTTTCAAATCCAGTATCTTTGGATAACGAACAATGGCGGACCATTTCGTTGTATATCTTCAACAACCTGATAGAAGTGCGGCCGTACATCGAGTAAGTTCTCGGTACATAGTTTCGCAACTTCTATTTCCTTTGAACTGCTCTTATTCCTGGATATTTCATACAGTCGATACGTCGCCTTATTCTCGTATGGAGCGGTGATCCAAAAGGATTCTGTTGAAGAGTATGAGCTTCTCGCAAAGCAAGGTGGCGGCTATCCCGGTTTCATCTCTTGGTTCAAACAAACGGTAATTTCTATTAGACTTGTAGGCTAATTTGTAGGCGGCTATCCCGGTTTCATTCGCTAATTTGTGCGTAATGCAACAATCCTTTCATATTAAACTTGTAGGCTAATTCGGAGTCTATGGACGCCGAATTGAGACAAGTCGCTAATGGTTTTGACTATAAGGTCCGTTCATTTGACAAATACGACATCAACGGGTATCGCTTTCGTACCTATGGCAAAGAGCTATCTATGGCCGACCGAAAGTCTACAAATTGTTGTGTATCTGCTATCGGCGAAGGAGGTACCGAGTATTATGGGAGAGTTGAAGCAATTTATGAACTTCTATTCTATGGTGAAAACCCACCGAATGTCGTAGTCTTCAAATGTTATTGGTTTCAGCCGAAGGAGACTAGAAGGACTCATGAACATATAGGGCTAGTTGAAATCAACCAAAGCACCCATTTAGATGTTCCTGATGTCTATATTACGGCTCAACAGGCGACCCAAGTATTCTATCTACCGTGGGCCTGCCAAACTAATCCAAATCTGAAAGGTTGGGATGTCGTTTATGAAGTGCCGCCACGTGCTAGACTATCTCCCCCAAAGGAAGAGGATTATGAACCTCACATTAACCCAGACACATATGAAGGAGAATTCTTCCAAGAGACACGTCTTTCCAAAAAGCGTTTCAAGAACCGCTATACTTCACCCCAAAACATTGAAGTAGACAGTGACAGTGAATCCGACATCACCCCAGAGGAGGAACAAGAAGAGCCGGAACAAGAAGAGGTTACTGCTGCGGATGACCTGTCATTGCTTGACCGATTACGTCAAGGTGGCCTTGCACATGTTGATGCCACTGAACCCTATGAGCCCGTCATTGATTATAGTGATGATGATGATTATGCATTTATTGATGATACTGATCGAGATTATTAGTAGTGTCAGGTATTAATTTTTTTAATGTTGTACTTGATGATGATACACTTAAGTGATACACATATTATTATTCATGTCGGTCTTTTTTTATGTTGTACTAATTTCGTTTACTGTTTGTCATGGCAGGTGTTGAAAGATGGTGGGCGCTGGTCGGGAGCGCGCCAAGGCCCCTTCTTCCTCGGCGCGTGGTCTGAGGTCTTCGATTCCAGACGTACCTCTTCGCCGAGCGTTGCTGGACAGTATGTCCACACCGCCGGGCCCTTCTTCGTCCACCGCGGTGCCCAGCAGGGGACGAGGTAGGAAGAGAGGAGGTGGGGCACGTGGTCACGGGAGAGGAGGTAGGGTGACTGCTAGGGCGCCTTCCTCGCCGCCACCCCCAGCTGTTTCACCCGAGCACGTGACTGCTAGGGTGGACTCGTCCGAGGAGGAGGCTACACGGACTCCGGTCCACGAGCCTCCGGTCCACGGGTCTTGGGCCCACGAGCCTCGGGTCGACTAGCCTTCGGCCCACGAGAGTTCGGCCCACGAGACCCCGGAGGAGCACACGTCCGGATGGGGTACCTGGCCGGATCAGCCCGAGGAGCCGAGTGGCCATGCTGATGATGGCGGGGAGCCGACTGATCTTGAGGAGGAGGGTGGCACCGTCTACCAGCGTGGTGCTACACGACTCCCGTCCGTGCCGGCGACCCGCGAGCAGAGGTGGTTGATCTTCCCTGATGGGGAGAGGTACGTAAGTGCATTTAATATTTTTGTACCTTCTGCATTCACGTTTCTTGAAATAACTAATCCGCTGGCCTTGTCATGCAGCAGGGGTTGGGACCACCATCATAGTGTCCGCCGGCCCAACTCCGTCCTTGGAGTTCTTTGCCGGCAAAACTTCCCGGGGTTTGTCATGTTGCCTGGTGAGGGTCGGCTTCCAGAGCTTGGGTTGAGCTGGGAGCACTACGTGGCTGCCCCGGCCCCGCCGGATGTCATTATCGACGGTGTCGTGTGCGACACGAGGGCAGACATGGTGATCAGGACGTTCTGGGTAATTTCTCCTTTACACATTTCAAAATCTTCAACTAGCTAGTTATTAATTGTACTAATCAATATTGTCTCATTTGATTGCAGACATTCTACAGGTGTGAGGAGGGATACGAGGAGGACTGCGCAAATGTTATCCAGAACGTCTGCAAGCGCCTACTCCAGAACTTACGGCACGAGGCTCGGGTGCAGGCTGTTCGAGACTACTACGCCTTGCGTGGTATCAAGAAGACCAAGCCGGCGTGCCGCGATAAGTTCCTGAGTAAGGAGCAGTACATGAAGGTAATTCTTAAGGCCTTCTACTTAAGTTCCTTCATTTAGTAATTCTTAGCCGCAGCGCTCAAGTTTCTATTTGCTAACTTAGGCGCCTCCGAGATGGTGTGCGGATCGGATGGATTGTTGGGAGGTGTTGGTCGATGAGTGGTGCTCACAAGAATGGCTAGCCCTCCACAACCAGGCCAAGGACAAACGTGCCCAAATGGAAGGTGTGCCACACCATCAAGGCAGCTCCAACTTATATCAGTTCGGGCGCAACTGGGTATGTGGTTTTCTTCATGATTCATGAAATTCATTCATCATGCTACCTTGAGCCCTTTAATTACTAATTTTCATTGTTTCTCTCTTTCAGGCACGCCACAATAAGGCGGATAAGGTGCCAGAGGTGTACGACCTGTATGCCATGGCCCACACTGGCTCTTACAAGAAAGTCAAGGCTTTCTCTCAGTCTGACCTCGATGATGCAAACAACTTCACCAACATCTCCTCCCACAACAAGCTCGTGAGATATAGAGATGAGGGGAAGGCGAGGAAAGGGGAGGACTTTAACCCGAGCCAGGGTCCCATTGATCCAGAGCTGGTGATGATATCTGGTGGCGGGAGGTCCCATGGCTCCATAGCCATTGGAGATGGACTTATCCGTTGTCCTAGCACTCTCCCTGAGATCAAGGCGCGCCAGTCGAGCTCCGCTCCTGAGATAAGGCCTCGTGAACGGCCAGTGCAACTCGCCATCAAGGTTAGTGATACGTACTCAGTTATCTTTCTCCATTACATTGTGTGCGCTTCCATCAATGATTACAAATGGTCATGTGAGTGGTGTTGCAGGCTGCTATACAGACTGAGAGAGATAGAACGGAGAAACTTCTGGCGGAGGCGGCGGAGAGGCAGCGGGAGATGGAGGAGAGGACGAGAAAGATGATGGAGGAGGAGAGGGCACGGAATGACATGCAGGCAAGGGCCATGTACGAGCTCCTTGTGGTAAGTTTCTTCTGCAGATTACTTGCTAGTCTTAACATTTGAGTCTCATTACTAACTAGTATGACTCTGTTCTGAAAACCAAATGTGCAGTCTGTGTGCGAGAAGTCCGGTCAGCCCGCTCCGCCGATGCCAGTGATTGCTCCTGGGAGCACGGTGAGTTTAGTTTGAATGGACATTACTTGGTAGTCTTAACATTTGAGTGTCGTAATGCTAACGAGACATTGGAAATGATCTTTGGTGCAGCCTAACTCCAGAAACGCATCGCACGATCCTTCTCCAGGTAGCGGCACTAGCCACCCCGCTCCTACACCTCCCTGATCACGGTAAGTTTCTCTAGTGTTTTGCTTAACAAATGCATAAAGACCTAGACTTAGCTTTATTTCCTCCAATATGCTTACCATAATGACCTAGAGTTAGCTTATTTTCCTCCAAAATGACCCATTTTACCTAGGTTAGCTTATAAATGATGCAGTTCATCCAAGTTAGCTCAAAAATGACCCATTTTACCTACATTAGCTCCTAAATGATCCATTTTACCTACGTTAGCTTTAAAATGGCCCATTTCACCTAGGTTAACTCCAAAATGACCCATCTTACCTAGGTTATCTCATAAACGATCCATTTCAACTAATTTAGCTCATAAACGATCCATTTGACCTAAGTGAGCTAAAAAACGATCCATTTCACCTAAATTAGCTCTTAAATGATCCATTTCACCTAAGTTAGCTCAAAAAGATCCATTTCAACTAAATTAGCTCATAAATGATCCATTTCACCTAAGTTAGCTAAAAAACGATCCATTTCAACTAAATTAGCTCAAAAATGATCCATTTCAACAAAGTTAGCTCAAAAACGATCCATTTCAACTAAGTTAGCTCAAAAACGATCCATTTGACCTAAGTGAGCTAAAAAACGATCCATTTCACCTTAGTTATCTAAAAAACGATCCATTTCAACTAAGTTAGCTAAAAAACGATCCATTTCAACTAGGTTAGCTCCAAAATGACCCATTTCACCTTACTTAGCTCAAAAACGATGCCCTTCACCTTAGTTAGCTCATAAACGACCCATTTCAACTAAGTTAGCTCATAAATGATCCATTTCAACTAAGTTAGCTCATAAACAACCCATTTCAACTTAGTTAGCTCATATATGATCCATTTCACCTAAGTTAGCTCATAAATGACATATACTTCTTGTTCTAGTCTTCTTCTTCTTCTAGTCTTCTTCTTGTTCTAGTCACCTATTTCTAACTTTCTTATTTACCATTTTGCAGATTTCATTCACTTGATGGAAGCTAGCTTGCTATGATGGAGTGCTTGCTTTTCCTTTGATGAAACTTTGCATTGTATCTAGCTTGCTATCTTCATGACACTTTGCATTGTAATATATATATGGATGGAACAATGTGTATGGATGGAACTTCCTTATGTATGAACAATGTGTATGGATGAAACTGATGTGATATGTGATATGAAACTTATGTGCTAGATATGTGTTGGATATGTGCTGGATATGAAACTTATATACGTGATATGTGCTGCAAATTGTGGGATTTAATAAAAAACAGAAAAAACAGACAATATGCAGGCTCTTTGCCGTCTGCCACCGACGGCAAAGAGCCTTTGCCGTCTGCCGCGGACGGCAAAGAAGCCACGTGGCAGCCAACTGTGCTTCCTGGGAGCTGACCCATTTGGTCAGTTTGCCTACAGTGGCAGACGGCAAAGACTTTGCCGTCCGTGGCAGACGGCAAAGAACCTGCACTTTGCCATCAGTGGCAGACGGCAAAGAACCTGCCATCTAGTGACGTGTAGATGACATCATAAGGCGGACGGCAAAGACCAGAGAAATTGTGCCGTCTGCGGCGGACGGCAAAGGTCTGCCGTTAGCCACTTAACGGACTGACAGCGCAATTATTGCCGTCCGCCCTCTTTGCCGTCCGCCGCAGACGGCAAAGAGCCTTTGCCGTCCGCCGCCAGGAAGCAGACGGTAAAGCAGCTGTTTACCGTAGCCTTCTTTGCCGGAGCCTTTTGCCGTCCGCGGCTGACGGCAAAGGTCTTTGCCGTCCGCCTTTCGAGCCTTTGCCGTCCGCCATGGCAGACGGCAAAGTAGCTGTTTCCTGTAGTGAATGGGTAAGAAAATATCTCTAATAAGTTGTTCATCCCAACTACCGTTCTGCTGATCTATCAGCTCATCCACAGTACGAAGAATACAATGCCCCCTCCTGGTAAACACTTTCCTGGAGTTACTATTTCGGATCCAGTGGTCCTCCCAAATGTTAATTCTTTCTCCTGAGCCCACTCTCCAAATGTGTCCACGCCTAAAAGTTTGCAGTCCTGCAACAATGCTCTGCCAAATGTAGGAAGAACCTTTTTTTGGGACATGCGTTTAACAATTTCCCATCAGGATAATATTTTGCCCTCAAGACTTGGGCACAAAGTGAATCAGGGTTATTTAAAAAAAGGCCAAAAAAAGAAAAAAAGAAAAAAAAGAAATAAAAGGGACAATGCTACTATCCTTTTTCCACACTTGTGCTTCAAAGTAGCACCATGATTTTTATGATAGAGAGTCTCTTGTTTTGTCACTTTCATATACTAGTGGGAATTTTTCATTATAGAACTTGGCTTGTATATTCCAACAATGGGCTTCCTCAAATGCCCTAGGTCTTCGTGAGCAAGCAAGTTGGATGCACACCCACTTAGTTTCTTTTGTTGAGCTTTCATACATTTATAGCTCTAATGCATCCGTTGCATGGCAATCCCTACTCCTTGCATTGACATCAATTGATGGTCATCTCCCTAGCCCGTTGATTAGCCGCGTCAATGTGAGACTTTCTCCTTTTTGTCTTCTCCACACAACCCCCATCATTATATTCTATTCCACCCAAAGTGCTATGTCCATGGCTCACGCTCATGTATTGCATGAAAGTTGAAAAAAGCTTGAGATTACTAAAGTATGAAACAATTGCTTGGCTTGTCATTGGGGTTGTGCATGATGAGAGCATTTTGTGTGACGAAAATGAAGCATGGCCAAACTATATGATTTTGTAGGGATGAGCTTTCTTTGGCTATGTTATTTTGATAAGACATAATTGCTTGGTTAGTATGCTTGAAGTATTATTATTTTTATGTCAATATTAAACTTTTGTCTTGAATCTTATGGATCTGAATATTCTTACCACAATAAAGAAGATTACATTGAGAATTATGTTAGGTAGCATTCCGCATCAAAAATTCTGTTTTTATCATTTACCTACTCGTGGACGAGCAGGAATTAAGCTTGGAGATGCTTGATACGTCTCCAACGTATCTATAATTTTTTATTGTTCCATGCTATTATATTATCAATCTAGGATATTTTATATGCATTTATATGCTATTTTATATGATTTTTGGGACTAACCTATTAACCTAGAGCCCAGTGCCAGTTTCTGTTTTTTCCTTGTTTTTGAGTATCGCAGAAAAGGAAAACCAAACGGAGTCCAATTGACCTGAAATTCAACGGAGATTGTTTTTGGACCAGAAGAAGCCCACGGAGCATCGGAGATGGGCCAGAAGAGTCCCGAGGCCACCATGAGGGTGGGGGGGGGGGGGCGCCCTACCCCCCTGGGCGCGCCCCCTACCTCGTAGCCGCCTCGGGGTCCCCCCTGACTTGTTCCCGACGCCAACACCTCTTATATGTACCCAAACTTCCAGAACATAACCTAGACCGGGAGTTCCGCCGCCGCAAGCCACTGTAGCCACCGAAAACCAATCTAGACCCGTTCCGGCACCCTACCGGAGGGGGGAATCCCTCTCCAGTGGCCATCTTCATCATCCCGGCGCTCTTCATGACGAGGAGGGAGTAGTTCACCCTCGAGGCTGAGGGTATGTACCAGTAGCTATGTGTTTGATCTCTCTCTCTCTCTCTCTCGTGTTCTTGAGGTGGTACGATCTTGATGTATCGCGAGCTTTGCTATTATAGTTGGATCTTATGATGTCTCTCCCCCTTTACTCTCTTGTAGTGGATTGAGTTTTCCCTTTGAAGTTATCATATCGGATTGAGTCTTTAAGGATTTGAGAACACTTGATGTATGTCTTGCATGTGCTTATCTGTGGTGACAATGGGATATCACGTGATCTACTTGATGTATGTTTTGGTGATCAACTTGCGGGTTCCGTGACCTCGTGAACTTATGCATAGGGGTTGGCACACGTTTTCGTCTTGACTCTCCGGTAGAAACTTTGGGGCACTCTTTGAAGTTCTTTGTGTTGGTTTGCATAGATGAATATGAGATTGTGTGATGCATATCGTATAATCATACCCACGGATACTTGAGGTGTCATTGGAGTATCTAGGTGACATTAGGTTTTTGGTTGATTTGTGTCTTAAGGTGTTATTCTAGTACGAACTCTAGGATAGATTGAACGGAAAGAATAGCTTCGTGTTATTTTACTACAGACTCTTGAATAGATCGATCAGAAAGGATAACTTTGAGGTGGTTTCGTACCCTACCATAATCTCTTCGTTTGTTCTCCGCTATTAGTGACTTTGGAGTGACTCTTTGTTGCATGTTGAGGGATAGTTATATGATCCAGTTATGTTATTATTGTTGAGAGAACTTGCACTAGTGAAAGTATGAACCCTAGGCCTTGTGTCAACGCATTGCAACACCGTTTACGCTCACTTTTACTACTTGTTACCTTGCTGTTTTTATATTTTCAGATTACAAAAACCTATATCTACCATCCATATTGCACTTGTATCACCATCTTTTCGTCGAACTAGTGCACCTATACAATTTACCATTGTATTGGGTGTGTTGGCGACACACAAGAGACTCTTTGTTATTTGGTTGCAGGGTTGCTTGAGAGAGACCATCTTCATCCTATGCCTTCCACGGATTGATAAACCTTAGGTCATCCACTTGAGGGAAATTTGCTACTGTCCTACAAACCTCTGCACTTGGAGGCCCAACAACGTCTACAAGAAGAAGGTTGTGTAGTAGACATCAAACAGTTTCCGGCACCGTTGCCGGGGAGGTGAGTGCTTGAAGGTATATCTTTAGATCTTGCAATCGAATCTTTTAGTTTCTTGTTTTTATCACTAGTTTAGTCTATAAAAGAAAACTACAAAAAATGGAATTAATGGTGCCTCATATGCTTCATCTTTTTAATGTCTTTCGTGAAAATGATGTGAAGGAAAATTGTGCTCAAGTACTAGAAGAAGAATTACATAGAATGCTTGGCATAAAATATGTGAATGATGAGCATCATTGCAATTTTGTTAGTATGAATTCTTTGAATACCCGTGATGCTAATGATATGCAAAGCCGCAAGCTTGGGGATGCTATGTTTGATGAAGATGATATGTTTAGTCCCCCAAGTTTTGATGAGAAAATTTATTGTGATGAAAGCATGCCTCCTATTTATGATGATTATTGTGATGACACGTATGCTATAAAGAATAAAGATAACCATAAAACTTGTCATCATGATTTTAATTTTCAATTGGATTATACTTCGCATGATAGTTATTTTGTTGCGTTTGCTCCCACTACTATTCATGAGAAGAAATTTGCTTATGTGGAGAGTAATAAAAATTCTATGCTTGTGGCTCATGAAAAGAATGCTTTATGTGATAGTTATATTGTTGAATTCATTTATGATGTTACTGAAATTATTATGAGGGAGGAATATATGCTTGTAGGAATTGCAATAATATCAAGTTTCCTCTCTATGTGCTTCAAGTTTTAAAGTTAAGCTTGTTTTGCCTTCCTATGCTAGTTGATTATTGTTCCCATAAGTTGTTTTCTCACAAAATCCCTATGCATAGGAAGTGGGTTAGACTTAAATGTGCTAGTCATATTCTTCATGATGCTCTCTTTATTTTTCAATTCTTATCTTTCATGTGAGCATCATTGAAATCATCATGCCTAGCTAGGGGCGTTAAACGATAGCGCTTGTTGGGAGGCAACCCAATTCACTTTTGTTCTTTTCCTTTTTCACCTGTTCAGTAATAAATAATTCATCTAGCCTTTGATTAGATGTGTTTTTATGTTTTAATTAGTGTTTGTGCCAAGTAGAATCTTTGAGAAGACTTGGGTGAAGTCTTTATGATCTTGCTGTAAAAAACAAAAACTTTAGCGCTCACGAGATTAGCTGCCATTTTTTACTGGAGAGTACTTTAAGGTTTATTCTTTTTGCAGATTATTAATAGACAAATTACTCAGGTCCACCAATTTATTTCAGAATTTTTGGAGTTCCAGAAGTATACGTTTTATACAGATTACTACAGACTGTTCTGTTTTTGACAGATTCTATTTACATTGTGTTGTTTGCTTATTTTGATGAATCTATGAGTAGTATCGGAGGGTATGAACCATAGAGAAGTTGAAATACAGTAGATATTACAGCAATATGAATTTAGAATGAGTTCACAACAGTACCTAAGTGGTGATTTATTTTCTTATACTAACGGAGCTTACGAGTTTTCTGTTGAGTTTTGTGTTGTGAAGTTTTTAAGTTTTGGGTAAAGATTCAATAGACTATGGAATAAGGAGTGGCAGGAGCCCAAGATTGGGGATGCCCAAGGCACCCCAAGGTAATATTCAAGGACAACCAAGAGCCTAAGCTTGGGGATGCCCCGGAAGGCATCCCCTCTTTCGTCTTCGTTCATCGGTAACTTTATTTGGAGCTATATTTTTATTCACCACATGATATGTGTTTTGCTTGGAGCGGCATTTTATTTTCTTTTGTTTTGCTTGCTGTTTGAATAAAATACCAAGATCTGAAATTCTTAAATGTTAGAGAGTCTTCACATAGTTGCATAATTATTCAACTACTCATTGATCTTCACTTATATCTTTCGGAGTAGTTTGTCATTTGCTCTAGTGCTTCACTTATATCTTTTAGAGCACGGCGGTGGTTTTATTTTGAAGAAATAGATGAACTCTCATGCTTCACTTATATCATTTTTAGAGTCCTTTAGAACAGCATGGTAATTTGCTTTGGCTATAAAATTAGTCCTAATATGATAGGCATCCAAGATGGATATAATAAAAACTTTCATATAAGTGCATTGAATACTAAGAGAAGTTTGATACTTGATGATTGTTGAGATATGGAGATAGTGATATTAAAGTTGTGCTAGTTGAGTAGTTGTGAATTTGAGAAATACTTGTGTTGAAGTTTGCAAGTCCCGTAGCATGCACGTATGGTAAACGTTGTGTAACAAATTTGAAACATGCGGTGTTCTTTGATTGTCATCCTTATGAGTGGCGGTCGGGGACGAGCGATGGTCTTTTCCTACCAATCTATCCCCCTAGGAGCATGCGCGTAGTGCTTGGTTTTTGATGACTTGTAGATTTTTGCAATAAGTATGTGAGTTCTTTATGACTAATGTTGAGTCCATGGATTATACGCACTCTCACCTTTCCATCATTGCTAGCCTCTTCGGTACCGTGCATTGCCCTTTCTCACCTTGAGAGTTGGTGCAAACTTCGCCGGTGCATCCAAACCCCGTGATATGATATGCTCTATCACACATAAACCTCCTTATATCTTCCTCAAAACAGCCACCATACCTACCTATTATGGCATTTCCATAGCCATTCCGAGATATATTGCCATGCAACTTTCCACCGTTCCATTTATTATGACACACTTCATCATTGTCATATTGCCTTGCATGATCATGTAGTTGACATCGTATTTGTGGCAAGGCCACCATGCATAATTTTTCATACATTTCACTCTTGTTTCATTGCCCATCCTGGTACACCGTCGGAGGCATTCATGTAGAGTCATATTTTGTTCTAGTATCGAGTTGTAATCACTGAGTTGTAAATAAATAGAAGTGTGATGATCATCATTAATAGAGCATTGTCCTAAATAAAAAAAAGTGAAAGGCCAAAAAAAGGAAAGGCCCAAAAAAAAGAAAAAGAAAAAGAAATAAAAGGGACAATGCTACTATCCTCTTTCCACACTTGTGCTTCAAAGTAGCACCATGATTTTTATGATAGAGAGTCTCTTGTTTTGTCACTTTCATATACTAGTGGGAATTTTTCATTATAGAACTTGGCTTGTATATTCCAACAATGGGCTTCCTCAAATGCCCTAGGTCTACGTGAGCAAGCAAGTTGGATGCACACCCACTTAGTTTCTTTTGTTGAGCTTTCATACATTTACAGCTCTAGTGCATCTGTTGCATGGCAATCCCTACTCCTTGCATTGACATCAATTGACGGGCATCACCCTAGCCCGTTGATTAGCCGCGTCAATGTGAGACTTTCTCCTTTTTGTCTTCTCCACACAACCCCCATCATTATATTCTATTCCACCCAAAGTGCTATGTCCATGGCTCACGCTCATGTATTGCGTGGAAGTTGAAAAAAGTTTGAGATTACTAAAGTATGAAACAATTGCTTGGCTTGCCATCGGGGTTGCGCATGATGAGAGCATTTTGTGTGACGAAAATGAAGCATGGCCAAACTATATGATTTATTAGGGATGAGCTTTCTTTGGCTATGTTATTTTGATAAGACATAATTGCTTGGTTAGTATGCTTGAAGTATTATTATTTTATGTCAATATTAAACTTTTGTCTTGAATCTTATGGAACTGAATAATCTTGCCACAATAAAGAAGATTACATTGAGAATTATGTTAGGTAGCATTCCGCATTAAAAATTCTGTTTTTATCATTTACCTACTCAAGGACGAGCAGGAATTAAGCTTGGGGATGCTTGATACGTCTCCAATGTATCTATAATTTTTGATTGTTCCATGCTATTTTATTATCAATCTAGGATGTTTTATATGCATTTATATGCTATTTTATATGATTTTTGGGACTAACCAATTAACCTAGAGCCCAGTGCCAATTTCTGTTTTTTCCTTGTTTTTGAGTATCGCAGAAAAGGAAAACCAAACGGAGTCCAATTGACCTGAAATTCAACGGGGATTGTTTTTGGACCAGAAGAAGCCCACGGAGCATCCGAGATGGGCCAGAAGAGTCCTGAGGCCACCACGAGGGTGGGGGGGGGGGCGCCCTACCCCCTGGGCACGCCCCTACCTCGTGGCCGCCTCGTGGACCCCCTGACTTGTTCCCGATGCCAGCACCTCTTATATATACCCAAAATTCCAGAACATAACCTAGATCGGGAGTTCCGCTGCCGCAAGCCTCTAGCGCCACCGAAAACCAATTTAGAGCCGTTCCGGCACCCTGCCGGAGGGGGGAATCCCTCTTCGGTGGCCATCTTCATCATCCCGGCCCTCTCCATGACGAGGAGGGAGTAGTTCACCCTCGGGGTTGAGGGTATGTACCAGTAGCTATGTGTTTGATCTCTCTCTCTCTCTCTCTCTCTCGTGTTCTTGAGGTGGTACAATCTTGATGTATCACGAGCTTTGCTATTATAGTTGGATCTTATGACGTTTCTCCCCCTCTACTCTCTTGTAATGGATGGAGTTTTCCCTTTGAAGTTATCATATCGGATTGAGTCTTTAAGGATTTGAGAACACTTGATGTATGTCTTGCATGTGCTTATCTGTGGTGACAATGGGATATCACGTGATCTACTTGATGTATGCTTTGGTGATCAACTTGCGGGTTCCGTGACCTCGTGAACTTATGCATAGGGGTTGGCACACGTTTTCGTCTTGACTCTCCGGTAGAAACTTTGGGGCACTCTTTGAAGTTCTTTGTGTTGGTTTGAATAGATGAATCTGAGATTGTGTGATGCATATCGTATAATCATACCCACGGATACTTGAGGTGACATTGGAGTATCTAGGTGACATTAGGGTTTTGGTTGATTTGTGTCTTAAGGTGTTATTCTAGTACGAACTCTAGGATAGATAGAACGGAAAGAATAACTTTGTGTTATTTTACTACAGACTCTTGAATAGATCGATCAGAAAGGATAACTTTGAGGTGGTTTTGTACCCTACCATAATCTCTTCGTTTGTTCTCCGCTATTAGTGACTTCAGAGTGACTCTTTGTTGCATGTTGAGGGATAGTTATATGATCCAGTTATGTTATTATTGTTGAGAGAACTTGCACTAGTGAAAGTATGAACCCTAGGCCTTGTTTCAACGCATTGCAATACCGTTTGTGCTCACTTTTATCATTAGTTACCTTGCTGTTTTTATATTTTCAGATTACAAAAACCTATATCTACCATCCATATTGCACTTGTATCACCATCTCTTCGCCGAACTCACCTATACAATTTACCATTGTAATGGGTGTGTTGGGGACACAAGAGACTCTTTGTTATTTGGTTGCAGGGTTGCTTGAGAGAGACCATCTCATCCTACGCCTCCCACGGATTGATAAACCTTAGGTCATCCACTTGAGGGAAATTTGCTACTGTCCTACAAACCTCTGCACTTGGAGGCCCAACAACGTCTACAAGAAGAAGGTTGTGTAGTAGACATCACTTTCCATCAAGACGGTACGGGTGATGTTGGCGCCGTTATACGTAACAGCGCAAGTGAGGCTGTTGCAGGAGCAGCCAACCCTGTACAGATGATCTTAGATGCTAAAAGGTCTAGAGCTAGTTGAGAAGTTGGGCTGCACCCATGTCACTTGTGAGTCTGATTGTTTGGAGTTAATCAACGCGTGCAATGGGGAGTTGGAGATCTTTGGTCCTTATTCTGCAACCTTAGCTGACTGTTTTGTAAGAGCTAAGATGATCAATGAAGTTACTTTCAAACACAGCCCAAGGGAAGCCAATCGAGTTGCTCACCATCTGGCTAAGCACTCTTATGATACTCAATCTTCTTTTGAATGGGATGGAGATCCACCCAATTTCATTCTTCCTTATGTAATAAATGATGTAACTCTTTTAGCTGAGAAATAAAATACCGAGAGGTTTTCCCGTCAAAAAAAAGAAAAAAAGTTCCGTTAGAAAATGAGTATTGCGGTATTTTGGGCGAAAAAATAACAATACTACTACATTAAAGCTAATATTCATGTTTTTCATGGTAGCAATTTTGTTATTTTTGTGAAAAAGTCATGGGAAGTCATTTTGTCATGAAACGCATGGATGTAACACTTGGATCATATTTGCTGCAAGAAAGTTTCAGATTTTGTTTGACATGTGTTATGACCGGGCAGACTTATGCCCGTAGGAGGCCCATCGGGCAGGTTTAGTTAGGGGCTTAGCCCATAAGTTATCTTATTTTTATTCACATCGTGATTATATAAACAAGTTGTAAGACTCTTTTGAGAATTAAGCAATAAGACAAATTCTTTTGCCCGGCTCCCAGAGGAGCCGGAACCCTAAACCATAGCCGCGCCTTTCATCGCCGCCACCTCTTCTTCAGCGCGCCACGGTGCTCCGCCGCCAGCAGCCACGCTCGCGTCCCCGTCAACCTCCGTCCTTCCCGTACAACCTCCGTCCTTCCCATACAACCTCCGTCCTAGACCCGGTAGGGTCCTAGCTCCTACCAATTTGGTATCAGGTAGCTCGGTTCTGATCATGTTTGCACCACCGCCTACCCCACCACTGCCCATCACCACCGCGCCGCTGGCCCTTCCCACCGCGCTGCTGGCCCTTCCCACCGCGCTGCTAGGCTCCACCGCCGGCGCCTCCACCGGCTAGACGCCGTCGCCCTCCACCGCGCCGCCCGCCGCCGTCTACTCCCCGGCGGAGATTACCGAGGTCCTCAACGACCTCATCATCGCCGTCCAGGGGATACGGCTATACCTGGCCAGCCCCTGCCGCCGGCCGCCGCTACCGGGCCGGTCGCCCTGCCGTGGTACTCGGCCTCTGCGGCGCTTGCAGGGCCTCTACAGCCCCAACTACTGCTACAGCCGCCGCCCGCCACCGCCCCACAGTGGCCGGCGCCAGCCCTCGCCGCGCCACCCGGGCCCTTCCAGCAGCAGCCGCCGCTGTCGGCTCCTCCGCCACTCAGCACCGGGTCCGGGCCGACCACGCCGGGAGGCGTGCCGATCCAGCACGCCCGCTTCCCGCCGTCGCCATCCCTAATTTCGGCCTGGCTGACCGGATCGTCACCGCCGCCCGTCTACACTTCGGTCGAGGAACCGCCGGCGCCCACTCTGCAGTATGGCGACCCGTCCGGCTCTGCGGGTCCCTACGTGGGCCGCGCCAACACCGACCGGGCGCCCCCGTCCTCGCTGCTCCGCACCCCCGAGCCAGTCGGCCACGGCGCTCATACCCAGACGCCGCCACGATTCGCCAAGATTGACTTCGCCACTTATGACGGTACGGAGGACCCCCTCAACTGGCTCAACCAGTGCGAGCAGTTCTTCCGCGGGCGGCGCACACTCACATCGGATCGCACCTGGCTCGCCTCTTACCACCTCCGAGGCGCGGCACAAACATGGTATTATGCCCTCGAGCAGGACGAGGGCGGCATGCCCCCTTGGGAGCGCTTTCGCGAGCCCTGCCTCCTTCGTTTTGGGCCACCGATCCGCGGGAGCCGACTGGCGGAGCTGGGCCGCCTTTCCTTCACCTCCACGGTGCAGGACTTCGCCGACCGTTTCCAGGCCCTGTCTTGCCACGCGCCGGGGGTGACGGCACTGCGGGCCGAGCTCTTCGTCGGCGGCCTTCAGGACCACATCCGCGTGGACATGGAGCTGCGAGGACCCCAGGACCTCCGGACGGCCATGTACTATGCTCGGGCCTTCGAGCGTCGCGCGTAGGCCTTGCAGCAGGAGCCACCGGCTCGAGGGGGCCGGCAGGCCGCCCGACCGCCTCCGACAGCACCTGTGCAGTCACTGAAAGCTATATGAAGCTTCGCATTGATATAAAATTGGTTCAGAAAGTTTCATCAATGTTTTATTCTAGTATCAAAATATGATAATTTTAGATTTTATGATCATATTCAACACTGCTCTTGTTTGAAAGATCCTGTCTAGACAAAGAACTATATGGTCAGTTTTAAGTTTGAAAACAATGCATGGATGAGTGGATGGGAGGAAGAGAGTTGGATGGTGTGTTGATTTCCAAAAACACGATGTTTTGACATTCCGTTCAAAAACCAATTATATGCATAGACTAATGGATGGAAGGGAGAGGGGTGGATTGCGGGTTGATCTATAAATCCCATCATTGTAAATGTGAAAATGTATGAGAAAGGATCACATGCTTTTTATTGACGGGAGAAAGGATCACATGTTTGTGATGTTGCCCGACAGACTTATTCTTTTTCTTTCCCCAGTTGAACTTGATGTTTGGACATGGCGATTGCTTTCTATACCTACTAATAAAGCAAGGTGCGTTTCGCCAATTTTTTCATCCGTTCACCGCCGATTTTTTTTCCTAACCGAGATGGTACTAAATTTTATGCGTTTATCTGCCAAAAAGGATTTTTCGTACGTGGGCCGCGTGCTGCGGCCCAGTGAAGCCAGCCAACTTATTTTTCTTCCCACACAGCTGAAAAGTTCTATTTTCCGCACTAGGCGGCAAATAGTAGGAGTTTCACACAGGACAACCAATAATGGGCTGGCCTATTTTTCTTAATTTATGTGTTTTGTTTCTATTTTTATTGTCCTTTCCCTACCTCTTTTTTCCTTCCAAATTTATTTATATTTTATAATTTATTTTGTAAATTAAAAATTGTCAAAAAAGCGTCCAGAACTAAAAAAAACTAAAAAATGTTCAATTTTTTTTATTGTTTTTCAAAAAAATTCGAGATTTCTAAAAAGATAATTGCATTTCAAAAAATGCTCCAAATTCGAAAAATATTCTTGTTTTAGTGAAAGTTTTACAATTAAAAATAATATTCATGTATAAACGATACACATTTTCTAAAAAACCTATGAATTTTCAACACATGTTTCCGTTTTAAAAAATGTTCACAAATTTAAATAATGTTCATGTTTTTTATGGAAAAGTTGTTGTTTTCAGAAAATGTTTGTGAATTTTAAAATATGTTCCCTTTCATATATTGTTAGCATTTTTCCAAAATTGTACATAATTTTCCAATAACTTTTAAAGATTTAAAAAATTGTTCATGTTTTCTAGAATATTCAGAAACTCCATACCTTAAAATCACCTCCATTGAAAGGATTGAAAGAAAAAGTAGATTGAATAACTCATGTGCCTTCTCTCTGGTGTACGATAACGTAACCAAACTCTTAAATGCCATTGATCAATGAATGGAAAAATAGCGGATTGATTCCTTCACACGCGGCGAAACCGGGAAGCTAAATATTCATTTTTCGTGTGCACACAGGGTTTTACTTGCACATATAATTCTCACTGACTTTAAATGCATACTATTTTATGTTCCGTTGCAACGCACGGGCATATGTGCTAGTATATATAAAGCGGGGCTGTTTTGAGATGTACATAAATTCCTCTTTGACCTTTCATGGAATAAAAACACGGCGGCAAGGCGCACGATTCGCTTCCAATAGAAACGAACTCAGGTGGGTGAAAATGAACAACCTCACATTGATCTGCAGCACACATGGTCGTTCCTCCAACCGAGAGGCTGATTTACCGAGAACATACATGAGTTTTTGTGTTTTATAAAATAGAATATATACTCCCGTCTCACATTACATGTCATAAAAATTGATAAAAATGTATATATGTAGAACTAAAATACATATCAATACATCTATTTTCGCGACAAGTAATTTTGGACGGAGGGAGTCTGAGTTACGTACGGGTTTGATACGATCTGCAACAGAGATCCAACACACGATGCACAGCGGCAAAGTTCACTAGCTTACACCTCCTTTCAAAACAAAACTCTGAACTGCGCATTTCTTGATTAATTCGATTGGAGCAGCACACACAATCATTACTATGACATGCACGTTTCGTGCATCGAAGGGAAAACCAACATCAACATGGCAGCCGAGATCTTGATTCTAGCTGCTCAACTTAGCAGGATCCTACAAGCGGCTGCGCGTATGAGAATCCTCTGACGCCTTGGAATCCCGTGACGCACCAGGGGACGTGACAATTTCGTTCGGAGAATAGCTTTCTCCGCAGGGATGGTTATGACGCCCATGCTCCCTGTTGGAAATACAATTCGTATGAACCCTGTTGGAACTTGTAGTCATCTGGTTTCTGTCAACCGTGTTGTTGGCCAGGTTGAGCTGAAGTGTGCCCCCTGAACCATTAGAACGAGGTCCATCTGAAGCGGCAAATGCCCCGGAGTACATATGTTAGCGGATATCGAAAGCAATAAGATGTGTGTAATTAATTGCTGAATGGGTGCATGCGGAATAGAAAACTAGCTGAGCAAACCAGGAGCTGGTGGAGCCTGCTCAGCTGCCGTAGCGTCTCTGGCTACTTGAGCAGCTGGATCAAAACCGCGATTGGGCTTGGTCTTTCTCTTGGGTCGTGTCAAGCCATTCTCTTCGGCCTTGGAGTCCTGGGACGCAATAGGGGACGTGATAGTTCCGTGCGGAGAATAACTTTCTCCGCAGGGAGGGTTATGACGCCCATGCTCCCTGTTGGAAACACAATCCGTATGAACCATGTTGAACTTGTAGTCATCTGGTTTCTGTCAACCGTGTTGTTGGCCAGGTTGAACTGAAGTGTGCCCACTGAACCATCAGGACGAGGTCCATCTGAAACGGCAAATGCCACGGAGTATATATGTTAGCGGATATCGAAAGCAAGAAGATGTGTGTAATTAATTGCTGAATTGGTGCATGCGGAATAGAGAACTAGCTGAGCGAACCTGGAGCTGGTGGAGCCTGCTCGGCAGCCCTAGCGTCTCTGGCTACTTGAGCAGCTGGATCAAAACCGCGATTGGGCTTGGACTTTATCTTGGGTCGTGTCGAGCCATTCTCTTCGGCCTTGGAGTCCTGGGACGCACCAGATGACGTGACAGTTCCATGCGGAGAATAGCTTTCTCTGGAAGGAGGGTTATGACGCCCATGCTCCCTGTTGGAAACACAATCCGTATGAACCCTGTTGGAACTTGTAGTCATCTGGTTTCTGTCAACCGTGTTGTTGGCCTGGTTGAACTGAAGTGTGCCCCCTGAACCATCAGGACGAGGTCCATCTGAAACGGCAAATGCCACAGAGTATATATGTTAGCGGATATCGAAAGCAAGAAGATGTGTGTAATTAATTGCTGAATGGGTGCATGCGGAATAGAGAACTAGCTGAGCGAACCTGGAGCTGGTGGAGCCTGCTCGGCAGCCCTAGCGTCTCTGGCTACTTGAGCAGCTGCATCAAAACCGCGTTTGGGCTTGGTCTTTCTCCTGGGTCGTGTCGAGCCATTCTCTTCGGCCTTGGAGTCCTGGGACGCACTAAGGGACATGACAGTTCCGTGCGGAGAATAAGAATAGCTTTTTCCGCAGGGAGGATTATGACGCCCATGCTCCCTGTTGGAAACACAATCCGTATGAAACCTGTTGGAACTTGTAGTCATCTGGTTTCTGTCAACCGTGTTGTTGGCCAGGTTGAGCTGAAGTGTGCCCCCTGAACCATCAGGACGAGGTCCATCTGAAATAGCAAATACCACAGAGTATATATGTTAGCGGATATCGAAAGCAAGAAGATGTGTGTAATTAATTGCTGAATGGGTGCATGCGGACTAGAGAACTAGCCAAGCAAACCTGGAGCTGGTGGAGCCTGCTCGGCGGCCGTAGCGTCTCTGGCTACTTGAGCAGCTGGATCAAAACCGCGATTGGGCTTGGTCTTTCTCTTGGGTCGTGTCGAGCCATTCTCTTCGGCCTTGGAGTCCTAGGACGCACCAGGGGATGTGACAGTTCCGTGCGGAGAATAGATTTCTCCGCAGGGAGGGTTATGACGCCCATGCTCCCTGTTGGAAACACAATCCATATGAACCCTGTTGGAACTTGTAGTCATCTGGCTTCTGTCAACCGTGTTGTTGGCCAGGTTGAACTGAAGTGTGCCCCCTGAACCATCAGGACGAGGTCCATCTGAAACGGAAAATGCCACAGAGTATATATGTTAGCGGATCTCGAAAGCAAGAAGATGTGTGTAATTAATTGCTGAATGGGTGCATGCGGAATAGAGAACTAGCTGAGCGAACCTGGAGCTGGTAGAGCCTGCTCGGCGGCCGTAGCGTGTGTGTGGCTATTTGAGCAGCTGGATCAAAACTGCGATTGGGCTTGGCCTTTCTCTTGGGTCGGGTCGAGCTATTCTCTTCCGCCTTGGAGTCCTGGGATGCATCAGGGGACGTGACAGTTCCGTGCGGAGAATAGCTTTCTCCACAGGGAGGGTTATGACGCCGATGCTCCCTGTTGGAAACACAATCCGTACGAACCCTGTTGGAACTTGTAGTCATCTGGTTTCTGTCAACCGTGTTGTTGGACAGGTCGAGCTGAAGTGTGCCCCCTGAACCAGCAGGACGAGGTCCATCTGAAACGGCAAATGCCGTGGAGTATATATGTTAGCGGATATCGAAAGCAAGAAGATGTGTGTAATTAATTGCTGAATGGGTGCATGCGGAATAGAGAACTAGCTGTGCGAACCTGGAGCTGGTGGAGCCTGCTCGGCAGCCCTAGCGTCTCTGGCTATTTGAGCAGCTGGATCAAAACCGTGATTGGGCTTGGTCTTTCTCTTGGGTCGTGTCGAGCCATTCTCTTCGGCCTTGGAGTCCTGGGACGCACCAGGGGACGTGACAGTTCCATGCGGAGAATTGCTTTCTTTGGAAGGAGGGTTATGACGCCCATGCTCCCTGTAGGAAACACAATCCGTATGAACCCTGTTGGAACTTGTAGTCATCTGGTTTCTGTCAACCCTGTTGTTGGCCAGGTTGAACTGAAGTGTGCCCCCTGAACCATCAGGACGAGGTCCATCTGAAACGGCAAATGCCACAGAGTATTTATGTTAGCGGATATCGAAAGCAAGAAGATGTGTGTAATTAATTGTTGAATGGGTGCATGCAGAATAGAGAACTAGGTGAGCAAACCTGGAGCCGGTGGAGCCTGCTCGGCGGCCGTAGCGTCTCTGGCTACTTGAGCA
The DNA here is from genome assembly GCF_002575655.3 of Aegilops tauschii subsp. strangulata. NCBI lineage: Eukaryota > Viridiplantae > Streptophyta > Magnoliopsida > Poales > Poaceae > Aegilops > Aegilops tauschii. The sequence goes on from NC_053038.3 coordinate 509,752,015, forward strand.
GCTGGATCAAAACTGCGATTGGGCTTGGTCTTTCTCTTTGGTCGTGTCGAGCCATTCTCTTCGGCCTTGGAGTCATGGGACGCACCAGGGGACGTGACAGTTCCGTGCGGAGAATAGAGTTCTCCGCTGGGAGGGTTATGACGCCCATGCTCCCTGTCGGAAACACAATCCGTATGAACCCTGTTGGAACTTGTAGTCATCTGGTTTCTGTCAACCGTGTTGTTGGCCAGTTTGAACTAAAGTGTGCCCACTGAACCATCAGGACGAGGTCCGTCTGAAACGGCAAATGCCACGGAGTATATATGTTAGCGGATATCAAAAGCAAGAAGATGTGTGTAATTAATTGCTGAATGGGTGCATGCGGAATAGAGAACTAGCTGAGCGAACCTGGAGCTGGTGGAGCCTGCTCGGCAGCCCTAGCGTCTCTGGCTACTTGAGCAGCTGGATCAAAACCGTGATTGGGCTTGGTCTTTCTCTTGGGTCGTGTCGAGCCATTCTCTTCGGCCTTGGAGTCCTGGGACGCACCAGGGGACGTGACAGTTCCATGCGGAGAATTGCTTTCTTTGGAAGGAGGGTTATGACGCCCATGCTCACTGTCGGAAACACAATCCGTATGAACCCTGGTTGAACTTGCATTACTAGGAAAAGGGCTATAGATGGAATGGCCACTAATGGCGCACCAGACATGTGGTGCGCCATTAGTGTGAAAGACACTAATGGCGCACCAGACAAACGGTGCGCCATTAGTAACAAATTTTTTATTATTTTATTTTTCCAAACATACTAATGGCGCACACTAGTTCTAACTAGTAATGGCGCACTAGCCACATAGTGCGCCAATACTATATTTTTATTTTTTTATTTTTTTGCAAAACTATTAATGGCACACCAGGGAACAGTGAACCATTACTAGCGATCCCCCTCCATCTCGATCGCTATCCCACCTCGCCAGATCCGGCCCCCCTCGCCGCCGAGCACCCCCCGCACCCTCTCCCCCGCACCCTGTTTTTATAAAAATTATTACTGTTTTTATAAAAAAATATTACTGTTATGATTTAAACAAGTTTTTATAAAAATATTACTAGATAAAAACAAAAATTTGGGAGCCTGGGAATCGAACCCAGGACCTCCTAGTGTGTGTGCTGCGTGCTGACCAGTCGGGCTAGTGGGCATGTTCTGATGGAGATAGGGTTAGGTGGAAATATAACCTGAGTAGTCGGGCTAGTAATTAAAACAAAATTCTAATGGCGCACCAGGGGGCGGTGCGCCATTAGAATTGACGTACTTATGGCGCACTAGGGGGAGGTGCGCCATTGCTAACCCACTCCACTTGTTCCCCTCGCACTGTGCGTGGCCTCTCCCTCCCTCCCTCGCCAGATCCCCCACTCGACCCCAACTGTACGCCGCCGCCCCCTTGCTCCGCCCCCTCCGTCCGCCGCGCCTGCACGCCGTCGGCGACGCCGCCGCCGCTGTGGTCTTGCGCTGCCTCGACGCCGCCGCCCCGACCCCCGCGGGACTCCACCCCCGCCACCCCCGCGCCCCCCGAATGGGATCGGCCGAGCGCGCGCCGCCCGCTCCTTTCCTCTCCTCCTCCCTCCGACGAGCGAGGGCCTCCTCCAGCCCCTGCAGCAGCCGGTGAGCGCGGCCCCGACGCGCCCATCCCGCCTGCCCCTGCCGTCCTCCGCCACCGGCCCCTGCTCTCCTTCGACCGCGGCGAGCGAGGACGCGGAAGAGCTCGGATCCCGACCGCGACCCCTTCGCCGACCCCGACCCCGACCCCTCCGGCGACCAGGTACCTCTCCTCCTTCCTCCTTCCTCCCTCTCTCCACCATTCCCCATTCCCTCCCACCTGTCCAGCGCCGACTCCATCACCATCGACTGACTCCCTCGCAGTCGAGATCCGCCCCGTCGACGTCTAGCAACCCAGCTCGACCTCCAGCCACTCCAGCTCCCTGGTGTGCCAAAAAGGTGGCAGCTCGTAGCCTCGTACATTGCTTTCAGTATGGGTGTAGAAGCTCTAGCAGATAGTTCACTAGTATAACAACAATGGTCATTGTTTAGTATTTGGCACTTCTGTTTAGGTTAAAACAATGTTATTTTTTTGTTCTTTTGCAAAGATTAGAGTGCAGCAGCCCTGTAGATTGTGATTAATTACTATATGATTCAGTTCTAAATATTTTATTTTATGATCCCAGTGCAAAGGAATTCATATTTTAGTTTACATCTGTCTATGTAGTGTGTTGTGAAGGCCAAGTTTGAGAAGTGGTGGTGTCGCAGAGCAATCCTCTCCCTTGACAGGTACAATGTCCACTCTTCCACATGTCTTAGTTTTTTTAATGCAATTGCTTCATTGCCATATTACATCATTAACTGTTATATATTCGAAATCGTGCAAAACTTCAATAGGGCAAACCTTATGTGATGATACAGGTTGTTAGTTGCTACTAGAAAGTGTTGAGAGATATTAAAGCGGTGTAACAATTGCTGTCGGGTTTAGCAACTGATATCTTCTTCATCTCCTTTTGCACTGCTTACATGTAAGGTATTGTAGTTTAGGTGCTTCTTTCACCAGCTGGAAAACAATGCAGCTGGTGCTTGATGCATGTGTTAATGCATCTGTTAATGCTAGTAAGCTCCTGTTATGGGTCTCAAGCATGAATATACCCCAAGATTTCTATTGGAACTGGACATGTGTTAATGCAATTAGGTGCTTCTTTCACCAGCTGCAAAACAATGCAATTTCATACGTTTTCACCAGCTGCAAAACATCATAAAAATACCATTAGGTACTTCCGTAAACACAAAAATAGAAACAATGCAAGACATGGCTTGTCTCTGATCCTCTGTTTTCTTTTTTCATTGGTTGCATTTTGATCCTAAATGTCAATCAATAAGTCTATTATTAGGAATCAGCAAAGTTGATTATCTATTCTACATAATTTCTAATCTGATGTTTGCATTTCCTAACTGTAGCATTTTTTTCTCAGACCAAGGCAAATGAAATCGACTAAAGAAAGAAATAGCATTTACCAATTACCACTAACCATGGCACTAATGTTTCACCTTAGATCATATGTTTGTTCTCTGATACACATGTGGGAAACCTTGTAAACAACAACCTATTAATGGTAGTTGTTCTTTGTATTGTGGAATACATCGCATGTTTTATAAATTGGGTCAGATGTATAATTAGTCGATGTATAATCCTGGTACTAATTGGACTCTTCTGCTGCTTATCAGAGATGGGGGGAAGCAGCCACCGCCGCTCTGCCTCACCGGAGTACGAGTTGGATGCTTTCGAGTTCTTCAGTGTCATACTTGGGACTTCAGTATCAGCCACGAGGCAGGTATATAAAACGAGAGATCTCCCCTTCACCCATCTCATTATGATAACTCTGTTGTTTGCTACATCACTCCTTGTCCCAAATTGCAGAGGCTGCCTGACACTTTTATGAACACGCTGGGTGAAGATCCGCCACATAATGTGAAGCTCCGACGGGCCGACAGCGGGGTTCGCAGGCTGTGGGACGTGGAGTTGGTGATCGAGGAGGGCCACATGTACCTGTGCCGTGGCTGGGAGAAGTTCTACAGTGCCTACGACCTACGGACCGGGTACTTTCTTCTCTTCAGGTACGACGATGACGCCACAATGCTCATCGTGAAGGTTTTCAACACGACTATGTGTTGCATGCGCTACACTAACGACGAAGATGCCAGTGCGTTCTGCCTCTTCTTATTCCTCTACATTTGGCTTTGTCTCACATCGATTGTTAACGGCCATTGTTGCATTTGGACAGGCAATGGGAGCAGCAGCAGCGACACTGGCTACAGCCAAAGCAGCAACGATTATGGTTGTAGCAAAAGCAACAGCGATTCTGGCTTTAGCGAAAGCAGCAACGATTCTGGCAGCAGCAAAGACAGCAAGAAGGATGATCCGGACTGGAGTGGGGGAGAAGAGGAGCAGAGTGGGCCGCTGCAGGATGACGATGGGCATCAGTCTGAGGATGACCTAGCGCTGGTGGTGGCTGACCAAGGGCAAGAGATGGTGGTGGCTGACCATGGGCAAGAGATGGTGGTGGCTGACCATGGGCAAGAGATGGTGGTGGCTGACCATGGGCAAGAGATGGTGGTGGTTGAGGATGACCTAGCGATGGTCGTGCCCGTCCTTCCTGAAGGTGGCCTCGCGATGGCGGTGGTGCCTGACAACGACCACGCACCGGTGGTGGCGCCGGCGATCCCACAGCTGGGCGACATGACCACGCCAATTGTGGTAGAAGACTACATCCCACAGCTGCCTCCACCGCCTCGCCGCTCTTGGCGCATCAGGCTGAGGAAGGAGAAGGAGAAGAACAATGAGAACTGAACTATGTGAAACTTTTGTAATATGGTGTTGGATGGATAACGATGTTGGATGAACAATGTGAAACTTTTGTAATATGTAACGATGGAACTATGTGTTGGCTATGTATGTATATATGACGAAACTTGTGTGTTGGATATGATTGTTATATGGATGCTTGTTGTATATATATGTGTTGGATATCTCATGTGTGAAATAGTGACCTGAGATTAAGAAAAAAATGATTTTTTTTAAAATGCTACTAATGGCGCACTTCCATCTGGTGCGCCATTAGTATACCAGTTACAAATGGCGCACCTGTGGGATACTAATGGCGCACCCGTGGTGCGCCATTAGTATACCAGATACTAATGGCGCACCTGTGGTGCGCCATTACTAAAATATTCTAGTGGCGTGGTGCTAGTGGCGCACCAGTAGTGTGCCATTAGTAGGCAAAACTGGTGCGCCACTAGTAAGCCTTTTTCTAGTAGTGTTGTAGTCATCTGGTTTCTATCAACCGTGTTGTTGGCCAGGTTGAACTAAAGTGTGCCCACTGAACCATCAGGACGAGGTCCATCTGAAACGGCAAATGCCACGGAGTATATATGTTAGCGGATATCGAAAGCAAGAAGATGTGTGTAATTAATTGCTGAATGGGTGCATGCGGAATAGAGAACTAGCTGAGCGAACCTGGAGCTGGTGGAGCCTGCTCAGCAGCCCTAGCGTCTCTGGCTACTTGAGCAGCTGGATCAAAACCGTGATTGGGCTTGGTATTTCTCTTGGGTCGTGTCGAGCCATTCTATTCGGCCTTGGAGTCCTGGGACGCACCAGGGGACGTGACAGTTCCATGCGGAGAATTGCTTTCTCTGGAAGGAGGGTTATGACGCCCATGCTCCCTGTTGGAAACACAATCCGTATGAACCCTGTTGGAACTTGTAGTCATCTGGTTTCTGTCAACCGTGTTGTCGGCCAGGTTGAACTGAAGTGTGCCCCCTGAACCATCAGGGCGAGGTCCATCTGAAACGGCAAATGCCACGGAGTATATATGTTAGCGAATATCGAAAGCAAGAAGATGTGTGTAATTAATTGCTGAATGGGTGCATGCGGAATAGAGACTAGCTGAGCGAACCTGGAGCTGTTGGAGCCTGCTCGGCGGCCGTAGCTGTAAGTGCATCTAGTGCCCCTTAGTGATTTTGGTGTATTGAAGACTTATAGGTTAAGGGACTAATGTGTTTATGAGTGTACAAAGGTCTATAAGTCTATGAGGAGTTTGATATTTACAGAGAAAGTCGACCCCTAAAACTTAAGTTCTTCGACTGAAGACTTTGGATTTCTGAAGACTTTCTAAAGACTTTGAAAGTGAAGAAATTGGTGTGTCCTTGAACACTTGGTATTCATTCGAGGAACATGGAGCGTGAAGACTTTTGTTTTCGTAGTTTCATTTTCTCTTTCTTGAGTCATAGGAAACACCGTACTGTTAAAGGGGGTCGAGGAAATACTAAGGAAAAATTTCCATGTGATGCTCAACTCAAAATCCTACACCTACCAATCCCTTTGAGTGAAGCCATTGGAAATCTCATACAATTCAGTCATATTCTTCAGTGATAGAGACGAAGTTCTTCTGGTCTCTGAGGAATTTGTTCTGACTGAGGAGTTAGGAATTCGCTAGTGCGGATTGCCTACACAGTGAGGAACATGATAGCCCTGAGGAGTTTGATACTCAAATTTCCGACCGTTGCTGTGCTACGCGCCAGCTGTCCCAAAATATCTACCCAGCTAACGGTGATATTATTGAAGGGGATTTATGTCTTATCATGTCGGACTGCTCCCTAGGCTATATATAGCCGCCCCCTACAACCACTAGCTGGTTGGCTGCTCCGAGAGAAACTGACACTTGTCATTTGAGAGCATCCCATCCTCCGAGGACTTTGAGTGAAAATCATCGAGTGAGGAGAACCCAAACCCAAACACCTACAAACCCAAAGTGATTGAGCATCACTGAAGAGATTGATCCTGCGTGGATCCGACGCTTGTTACCTTCGAAGACTGTGCTTCTTCCAGACGGTTAGGCATCATGGTCTAGAGCATCCAAGAGGAATTGAGGATCGCCGAGTGACCGAGTTTGTGAAGGTTTGGAAGTCACCTGAAGACTTACCACGAGTGATTGGACGAGGTCTGTGTGACCTTAGCTCAAGGAGAATACGGTGAGGACTGTGTGTCCTCGGGTTTAAATACCTAGCCGCTCCAACCAGACGTACAATTGAGACAACAGTTGGAACTAGTCTACCAAATCATTGTCTTCACCAAGCTTACTGGTTCTATTTCCTCAACTCTTTCATTTCCTCATAACTGTGTTGTGCACTTGTTCACATCTGTGTGTGAAGACTTTGATTGAAGACTTTCTCAATTTCCTCAGTTGAATTTCTTCAGTCTGTTTGTCTTCATCCTGTGTTATCCTGTGTTTACGCTTTCTGTACTCTATGCTTATCTTCATCTCATCATGATGACCATCCTTGTGTTCTGTTATGTTTACTTTTGAGTACTTATTCCGCTGCAAGTAGTTCTTCGCTAAGGAATTTCCTCACCTGCAAATTCCTCACTGAAGAATTCATAAAAATCGCCTATTCACCCCCTCTAGTCGATATAACGCACTTTCAATTGGTATCAGAGCAAGGTACTCCCTTGTTCTGTGTGATTTTTATTTAACCGTCTAGAGTTTTAGTTATGTCGACCACAGGAATGAAGACTCTGTCATGCCCCATCTTTGATGGTCACGAGTATCCCAAGTGGAAGGCCATGATGAAGAAGCGCCTCATGGCGATGAACAACGAGCTGTGGACCGTCACTGAGATTGGTCTGACCGATCTGTGCAAGATGGCAGAAGCTGATGACATTCGCAAGTACACTCTTCTCAACCTCATGGCGAAGGACGTCATCTGCTCCTGTCTGTATCAAAATCAGTTCAGGAACATCATGCATCTCGATCATGCGAAGCTTATCTGGGACCGTCTCTCTGAGGTCTATGAAGGTCATCGAACCCGTCATGATCCTTGGTTTGAGGACTTCAAGGAATCTCTCAAAGCGATGACTTTCGAACCAGAATCATCATCTTCTACACCATGCCTTATGGCAAAAGATGCAAACATAACTGAATGCTATCTATCTGAATCCAGTGATGATGAATCTGGTGATGAGTTTGGACCCAGCTATGTCAAACTTGCTTCCCTTGCCACTAAACAACAAAGAGCTTTGGAAAAAGTTCAATACATGCTAAATAAGAGTGATGATATGTTGGGTTAAGAAATGGATCAGTCGAAAGCTTTGGCTGAGAGTCTTCAGAGACTCCAGTCTAAGTTTGACACCCTTCCAGGTCATCATAACACTCTCTTATCTGATCATGAGAAGCTTTCTTATGAATTTCTTCAAAGAAAGCAAGATCTTGAAAAGCTAAGAGTGAGTTATGAAGATCTTCAGAAGGAGCGCGATTTATTGCTTGCTCAACAAATCAGCGCTTCTCAGGAAGAATTTGTTCCTCCATGTTTGGAATGCATTGAACGTGAATCTGCTAATTCTTCACCCGAATGTTCAAATGCTTCTAATGCTACAAATTCTTCAACTGTCTCTGCTATCACTAATTCCTCATCTGAGGACATTTCTAGTATCACTGATGATGCAGGGCTGAAGGAATTGTAAATGATAGGCATGTACAAAAGACTCAAAGGGCATCAGACTCTTTGTGATGTGCTTAAAAAGCAGATCCTCAACAGGAACCCTAGGAAAGAGGGTATTGCCTTTGAGAGGAAACTCAATGCTGATGGTACTTATTGGAAGCCTGAGCAGTACCCCAAAACCTCATTGGTTGCTGCAAAGGGACCTCCAGGAGATCCATCTAATCTATCTGGCTTTACATGTGAATCTCCTCATTCTTCTGATGAGTCATTTGACTCCAACTATAAACTGTTCAAAAATCAGAATGGTGAAGTATTTGCTAGATATGTTGGCACTAACTGCAGGAACGGTTCCAGTATGAAGAAAATCTGGGTTCCCAAAAAGTGCCTTGAAAGTCTTCAGGTGAATGTCCTCATGACACCACCTGTGAAGAATAGGAACCCTAGATCAAATTCTTCATATGGATCCAAGTCCTCATATGGACCAAATTCCTCACGTGGATCATATTCCTCAAAAGGATCAAAGTCCTCATATGATTATCATCGTGCTAACACCTCTGTTTCGCAAGGAAGAGCTAAGGGCTATGAATATGAGCATTACTCTTCTAACCATTATGTTCATAAGTCCTCGAAGAATTTCTCTGCTTATTCATATGCTTACCCCAACTCCTCTTATGCAAAACGAATTGGATTGGCTTCTATGCCACCTTTCTCACATGGAGCTTGCAGAGTGATGAACTCTTTGCCACCCCTTCAGATGTGGGTGGTGAAGAAAAAGAACTAATTTCTTCTGCAGGGTCAGGTCTCCAGACGTGCTAAAACGTCTGAAGAATTAGCTGGAGACCTGAAAATGCCTGAAAGGACGTAGGCTAATCATGAAGAAATGAACTTTCATTTCTCACATCCTCATACTGCTTTATCTGTTCTATTGCTTGATGAAATTGATCTGATGAATTGATGTCATATTCTTCACTGATGAAGTATATGAGTTCGTAAGTTGCACTAATTCATCTGCAGGATGATCAACCCAAAGCCAATGAGTGGGTCCTCGTTAGTGGATGTACATATCACATGACTGGTGACAAGAATCTATTGATTGATGCTCCCTTATCTCCATCGCATCTGAAGCATATCATCTTTGCTGACAAAGGCAAAAGTCAGGTATTGGGCCTAGGTAAGGTTGCGATCTCAAAGGATCGACACATGGACAAAGTCATGCTTGTCGAGTCCTTAGGATACAACCTCATGTCTGTCTCAATGCTTTGTGATCTTGATATGGTTTTTGTCTTTGGAAAGTATCGTTGTGTTGTGATCATGGAAGCCGACAATTCCAAAGTCTTCGAAGGCTTTAGGAGAGGAGACTTGTATATTGTTGATTTCTCTACAGGACCACAACCAGCCGTGTGCCTACTTGCAAAAGCTTCAGAAGGCTGGCTATGGCATCGACGACTTGGTCATGCAGGCATGAGGAATTTGCACATGCTTGCGAAGAAGAAGCATGCCATTGGCATTGAGAATGTCAAATTCCTCAAGGATCACTTATGCAGAGCCTGTGAAGCTGGAAAGATGACCAAGGCCAAGCATCCAGCGAAGACAATCATGACTACCACTCGACCATTTGAATTGCTTCGTATGGATCTTTTTGGTCCTAATCATTATTCTGCTGTTTCAAATGACGCATCTCAATATGGCTTTGTTATTGTTGATGATTATTCTCATTACACATGGGTACACATTGTTACTTACAAACATGAAGTGCAGGAAGTCTTCAAAAGATTTTCCTCGAGGGCTTCAACCAACTTTGGTGTGAAGATCAAGCACATGAGAAGTGACAATGGAACTGATTTCAAGAACTCTGGTCTTGATGACTATCTTGATGAACTTGCTATTACTCATGAGTTATCTGCTCCTTATACTCCTCAGCAGAATGGCGTCGTGGAGCGCAAGAACATGACTCTTGCTGAGATGTCTCGCACTATGCTTGATGAATACAAGACGCCTCGTCGTTTCTGGATTGAGGCAATTGATACTGCGTGCCACATCATCAACAGAGTATATCTTCACAAATTCTTCAAGAAGACTGCATATGAACTCCTCACTGAAAAGAAACCCAATGTGAGTTATTTCAAAGTCTTCGATGCTAAATGTTGGATTAGAGATCCTCATCACAACTCTAAATTTGCACCGAAAGCGCATGAAGGTTTCATGCTTGGTTACGGAAAGGACTCACACACCTACAGAGTCTTCAACAACGTTCTTCACAAGGTTGTTGAAACCGTAGATGTGCGGTTCGATGAAACTAATGGCTCGTAAAGAGAGCACCTACCTTCTGTGATAGATGAACCAGCACCTGAGGAAACTATTAAGTTCAAGGCTACTGAGGATGTCATTCCGACCGAAGAATCTGCTGAAGAATTCATTCCAGAACATGAAGAACGTCGAGCTAATGCACCTGAAGAAAATGCTGAAGAAAATGGTGCTGTAGAAAATGCTGATCAAATTCATCGACGACAACCAGCTCATGCTCGCGTTGCAAAAGAAGTGCAGATTGAGAAAATCGTCGATGACATTGAAGCACCAGGTCCTCTCACACGCTCAAAAGCTTCCCATTTGTCTAAATTTTGTGGGTACTTTGCTTTTGTCTCTATCACAGAGCCCACTAAGGTAGATGAAGCATTTCTGGAGCCTGGGTGGATTCAAGCTATGTAAGATGAATTACATCAGTTCGAGCTCAACAAGGTCTGGGAACTGGTCAAACGTCCAGATCCTTGCAAGCACAATATCATTGGCACAAAGTGGATCTACCGCAACAAGCAAGATGAAAATGGCCTTGTGGTGAGGAATAAGGCACGACTTGTAGCTCAAGGCTACACACAGGTTGAAGGAATTGATTTTGATGAAACTTTTGCACCTGTTGCGAGACTTGAGGCCATTCACATATTACTTGCTTATGCTAACCATCATGATATCACCTTATATCAAATGGATGTGAAAAGTGCATTCCTCAATGGTAAGCTTGAGGAAGAAGTATATGTTGCTCAACCCCCAGGTTTTGAAAATCCAAAGCATCCTGACAAAGTCTTCACACTCAATAAGGCCCTCTATGGCCTCAAGCAGGCCCCTCGGGCGTGGTATGATACTTTGAAGGAATTCCTCATGAAGAAAGGCTTCAAACCCGATTCACTTGACCCTACTCTTTTCACTAAATCTTATGATGGTGAATTGTTTGTGTGCCAAATATATGTTGATGATATTATCTTTGGCTGTACTGACCAACGTTACAGTGATGAATTTTCCTATATGATGAGTGGAGAATATCAAATGTCTATGATGGGAGAGTTGAAATTCTTTTTAGGTCTTCAAATTCGTCAACAGCGCAATGGCATATTCATATCTCAGGAGAAGTACCTCAAGGATGTACTGAGGAAATTCGGCATGCAAGATTGCAAAGGGGTCAAAATTCCAATGCCCACAAATGGCCATCTCTGCACTGATGAAAATGGTATTGACTTCGATCAAATGGTATACCGCTCCATGATTGGTTCTCTATTGTATCTATGTGCATCTAGGCCAGATATTATGCTTAGTGTTTGCATGTGTGCCCGATTTCAAGCTACACCGAAGGAATCACACCATAAGGTTGTGAAGCATATTCTTCGATATCTAGCTCACACACCAACACTTGGACTATGGTACCCCAAGGGCTCGGCTTTTGATCTCATTGGATATTCAGACTCTGACTATGCTGGTGATCGTGTGGACCGCAAGGCAACATCTGGTACATGTCATTTCCTCGGAAGATCTTTGGTCTGTTGGTCCTCGAAGAAACAGAACTGTGTATCACTGTCTACTGCTGAAGCTGAGTACATTGCTGCTGGTTCTTGCTATGCTCAATTTCTGTGGATGAAGCAAACTCTCAAGGACTACAGCGTCAACGTGAAGAATGTGCCTCTCTTCTGTGACAACGAGAGTTCCATCAAGATTGCTCACAACCCAGTTCAGCACTCGAAGACAAAGCCATTCAGATTCGTCATCATTTTCTTCGTGATCATGTTTTGAAGGGCGACATTTCTATTGAGCATGTGAAGACTGAAGAACAGCTAGCTGATATCTTCACAAAGCCCTTGGATGAGAAGAGATTTAGCAAGTTGCGGTGTGAGCTAAATACCTTAGAATCTTCGAATGTTCTTTGAAGAGGACACTCATCCTGACACTTATGCAAAATTGATGACTTAGATGTGCAACACATGAAGAAAAGTTTTTCTTCAATCAATGAAGACTAACAATCTAAGTGTGAAGAAATTAACGAAGAATTTGATTCTCAGAGCCCTACGACAATTGTACGCGGTGTCTGAAATCATCATTCTTATACGGTGGGTCATGCCACCACCAAAAGTTGAAAATCTTCAATTTTAGTTTTTCCTCAGTTTTGAAATTCCTCAGTTGTTCATGTTCTTCAACTTTGCATTGTCTTCACTGTTTCCGTCATTTTTCTTCATTGGTTATATATATATATATGAGTTTACGTTCTCTGCAGCATTCACTTATTGCTATTTCTTCAAGTTGTTTTTTCTGCTAAGTGAATGTGATCGGACCCTTCCCCCTCTATGCTAAACTCAACCCAATCTATTCACAAATTCTTCATGTGCGTTATATTTGAAACTCGTTCAAAATCTTCACTATGTCCTTGTCAGCTGAAGAATTTGCGAACGGAACTTTTAACTTATCTTATCTAAATTTTCGGCTTTGCCGCTCAAACCGTTCCGCATTCCACGAAACACTTATCTATTCACCCAAGATCTCACACGATCTCCACTTCTCAGTACATGGGTGACACATGTCAAGGGAATGAGAAGGGTCAGCGGCACGTTCGTCCAATTTCTTCGGGCGAACAGTTTTTCACCGTGGCTATAAATACCCCTCCCCTTCCTCACTTCTCTTTTACTCCGCTCGACCTCACGCCAGCTCGAGCTTCTCAAACCCTAGCGCCGCCGCTACTTCATCATCACTGGTGAAGAAGAGCTTCACTGCCTCGACCTCGTCGCCATCGTACTCGCGCCGGCTGCGGATTTCTTCACTCCGCCACCGCCGTAGCTGTCTTCCTCAGCCGAGTTAGGGCGTGGAAGATCTGAACTGACGAACTTCACATCCACACCTCTCAGTTCGTCGTGTTCTTCATCTAGGGTAATTAAAAGTTACTTTTACTACCCTCTTTGATTCGACAAATTTCTACAAAATCTTCAAAGGTGTTTATTCTTCAAATTCTTCACACACTAAACACCTCACATGTCATCTGTTCTTGATTCATTTCTCTAAGCTATATTTTTCTTCAAGATTCCTCACTTGTGTGGATTTCTGATCTGTACAACTCTGGAACCTAAGACAAAGAACGCTTAGTGAAATTCTTCAAGACTCATCTGGTCAAATTCCTCAAACTTGTTCGTTTTGAAAAAACCTCTGAGAATGCATATGACCTCTCCAAATTCCTCGCAACTATACTCTGTTCACAGGTACTCATGTCAGCTACCGAATCACTAGGTTCTCATCAACTTAACTCATTTGCAGCATTCCTCGAAGAAAAGTTGCATACATCTTCAGAGAATTCCGTTGTTCAAATTCCTCATCTGAAGAAAATGGCTGATGGAAAGAAGCCACAAAAGGGCGGGAAGAGGCCTGAGGTTAATACTGCTTTTGAGATCCCTGATGACATACATAAGGATTACTGCACTCCTGATGAGGCCAAGCTTGGCAAGGAGGACAAAAATCAGCGCAAGGTGCGCATCCAGAGGATAGAGAGGAGATGGGCAAGAGAGTGGAGGGAGTACAGGTATGTTACTCCCAACTACATGAAGAAATTCGCTCTCAATCCTCCATGCCCAAGATCTCCATTGGCACCTTGCCAAGAAGCACATCCCACCAGCCTCAAGCGCGGTGAGGATTATCCTGATGAATGGGCCAAGCGCCAGGCCAAGTTCGCCAGACAAGCAAGAGAAGCAGTGAGGAAATTCAACGAAGACTCTACTGCTGCTGCTGCCACTGCTGAGGCCTCTGCTAGCAAGCCGAAGAAGGTCATGGCAAAGAAGCCTGCTCATAAGCCAAGTGCTTCACCCTCAATACCCTCACGGCCCAGTTCCTCAGCAATGCCCTCACGGCCAGAATCTTCAAAGCTCTCACGGCCAACTCCTCATGCTGCTCCCGCTCCAAAGTCCTCAGCTCCTCCGCCAAAGTCCTCAGCTGCTCCGACCAAATCCTCTGCACCTATGCACCTTGCCACGTGCCAAAGGATGACAGGCATCTCTATTGCCTCAGGAGCTTCTGCTAGTTCCTCAGTTGCACCAAATTCTTCAACGGGACCCTCTCTGCTGAAGACAAAGGCCACTGCTAGACGTGGCTCTCGCCCAAGTCCTCACAAGAAGCAGGTCGTCTTCCAAGTGCCGTCTGATGAAGACGAAGCTGATGATGATGAACTTGTAGAAATCATCAGAGATAGGCAGGTCAAGGCCGCTAGAGCCAAAGGCAGCAATGTGCCTCTTCTTCTGGATCCAAAGCTGATCCTAGACTTCATTGATCTATGGCACAAGGATCCCAACACGCCTTTGCCGGAGATGAACCTCACTCCAGGTCAAAGTCATGTTTTGACTGCCTTCATCGAAGAAGAGAAATGGAAATTTGAACAAGGAAGAAGAGTGAAGAAAGCGCAGTACAAGAAACAGCGTTTTCTGAAGCAAAATGTTCTGAAGCTTTCCCCCGAAGAACTCGTTGCCTTGCAAGTTGAGATCAAGCAACTGAGTGATGAATTTGATCGTTACTACGCTGACTGGCTTGGAGCCAAAGTCAGGTTTGTGAAGTTGACTGAAAATTTCACGTCCAATGTTGCAGCCCCAACGCAACAAGAAAATCCTCAGGCTGAAGCATCTGCTCAGCCGACTGAAGAAAATGCTAGCACCGCTGATGACTGCATTCCAGCCGCTGAAGAAATTGCCAGGGCATCCACTAGTGGTGCGCCTGAATAAAATGAAGAAGTCAGGGAAACTGCATCAGTTGTGCCTGAAGAAATTCAACCAAATTCCTCTGCTCCTCCTGCGCCTACCCCAACTCCGATCCTTCCATCTGCATCAGATGTGAAGAAGACCAAGGCTGCAGAGCGTGCAGCAGTGAAGAAAAGGAAGGCATCAACTTCATCAAATTCTTTAGCCCCGAAGAAGATGAAGCCATTGACTAGCTCATTTGACAACCCAATTGATGCTGTTCCTATCTCAACCATGCCATCAAAGGACCTTGTTCCTTTTGGTGAAGATTATGTGATTCCAAGTGAATCCGATGAAGAGAATCCTTCTGCTGCTTCGTCAGAGCAGTTGGATGAAGAAATTAAAGTGGATGCAATCCCTTCAACTCCAATCGTCTCCTCGCCCATGCCTCAGTTCACTGCTGAAGAGGCCGGCGTTGAAGAATTAGAAGAAGAAGAAGATGTGGACATTCGAAGCACTACTCGAGTGATGAATGATGACTTTTGGGAAAGTCAGCACCCCAACTCTCTTCTGTTCACACCACTCCAACAAATTCCTCAGTCCCCTATTGCTACTGAAGTACAAATGGGATCTGATGAACCTCGTAAGTCTCCATCTGTCCATGAAGAAATTCCAGCCACTAGAGCTGAAGAAAATGTAAATGAAGAATTGAATACCCAGGCTGCCACTGAAGAAGAAGCTGAAATTCCTCAGCCTGTGGAACCTGAGATTGCGATTCCTGAGGTAGTTATGCAATTGACTGACACTCCTCAGCCCAAGCCAAAGGATCCATTCTCGAAGAAACAGAAATTCAAGGCTGATGACTTCTTCGGCGAGCACGTGTTCTTCACTGACTATAACCCCTATGACTCTGCTCGTCTTAGAAGGAAGCACTTCTGGACTGCCAGCCAGGCCAATTTCTATTCTTCACTGCTCTTCAACAAGGACAAAGTCTTCGACCACGAGCATATTCCTCATGTGGACATGGAATCACTGCCATGCTTCTCACCTGTCCTCAGTGTGCTTCATGACGCATGCCTCCTCAACTTTTGCATAGACATAGTTGATTGGTATGAAGAGTTCATTCTTCAATTCTACGCAACACTGCACATCACAGGAGATGCTGACAATGTGAACTCCTGGGTTTTGGACTGGATGACCGAAAACACTCACTATAAGGCACCGGCCTCTGAATTACTTCACGCCCTGCCCATCAGTCCTCCACCTGAAGGAGCTCGTTGCCTGTACCAAGAGCCTGAACTGACTGCCCATTATATGCAAGTTCTTATGAAGCTTCTGAAACATGGTCAAGCCCCAAGGACTAAATTCCTCGTGAAGGAATTGCTATATGTGCCCAGAACAGTCTATCGCATTCTGACGAAGACTATGAATCCAATCAAAGGCCACGACTCAAATGATGAAGAAGTTGTTAGCATCATGAAGAATCTGCTGTTCAATATCATGCATGGCATTCCTGTCAACTATCATGATTTCTTCATGAGGACTCCGGCAAATGTTGCTCTCTCTCCGTTTGAGCTGAAGCCTTATGCTCCTTGGATCATGAGATTCCTCGGAACAAGGTCTTCACTCAACTACAAGGCTGATTTTCAGAATCACCTCAGCTACTTGCCCCCAATCAAAGTCCTCAAGCGGACCTATTCTTCAGCTAATGAAAAGGGCAAGGCACTTGCTGTTATTGATGAAGGCATTCATCCATTGGATGGCTAGTTTCGCAAAGCTGCATCTTATTCCACCAATGATGACTCTGCCACACATGATTCTGCTGCCAATGCACCCAAGTCTACTCCTCAAGCCATAGCTCCAAGAGTGATGACTGACCGTGAGCTGCTTCTTAGTCTTCACCAGAAGGTGGATCGAAACCATAAATGGGTTAAGCATCAGTTTGGTTCTATTCTTCACAACATGACTGCTACACATAATGCAGTGAAGAAAAACCATTACTACCTCCATGAAGTCTTCGGTCGCACCTGGGCTATTCTGTCACATGTATATGGTGAAGAAGATCTGAAGCAAATGGGTCTCAAGGAAGATTTTGACCGGTCTGCTCCTCCACCGAAGAAATACAAGAAGGTCAAGGTTCCTTCCTTGGTGGCCAACTCATATTCTTCATCACGCGAAATCGACGAGCATGAAGACTTGGACGACACTGCGGCAGGCCCTACATCAACAAACGACCCCAACAAGGCTGGCGCTTCTTCATCATCATGATATTCTTCAGGGGCGTTAGTCCTCATTTTCGATCCTTTTGGTCATTCGATGACAAAGGGGGAGAAATTTGAGTTAGTCTTCAAGCGGGTCTATCTTATATGGGCGTTTTTTTCCTAAGTTACAACTCTCGTTCTTCTGATGACTCTGCTGGATCGAGTTGTAAACTTAAACTCTATGGTGGACTGATACTTTTGCTGAGCTCTTCTGCATCCTTATGCCTCATTAATGTTTATGCACGCATGTTGAATTACATCAGTCACCATATTTCATCATGCATTTCAAATTCTTCATATTATATGTCAAATGCGTGTATGAATTACAAGATATAGGGGGACATCTCCATGATTCTACTCTTCAAGTGTGCATTGCTTCAAAAGCAAATTCCTCACTATGCACATCTTCAGGGGGAGTTCTTCTATATCTTGCAATCAAATTCCTCAATTTCAGTATTTACACTTCATATGTTTATCCCCGTTGAAAACTTAACCTATATTGTCATCAAACACCAAAAAAGGGGAGATTGTAAGTGCATCTAGTGCCCCTTAGTGATTTTGGTGTATTGAAGACTTATAGGTTAAGGGACTAATGTGTTTGTGAGTGTACACAGGTCTATAAGTCTATGAGGAGTTTGATATTTACAGAGAAAGTCGACCCCTAAAAATGAAGTTCTTCGACTGAAGACTTTGGATTTCTGAAGACTTTATGAAGACTTTGAAAGTGAAGAAATTGGTGTGACCTTGAAGACTTGGTATTCATTCGAGGAACATGGAGCGTGAAGACTTTTGTTTTCGTAGTTTCATTTTCTCTTTCTTGAGTCATAGGAAACACCGTACTGTTAAAGGGGGTCGAGGAAATACTAAGGAAAAATTTCCATGTGATGCTCAACTCAAAATCCTACACCTACCAATCCCTTCGAGTGAAGCCATTGGAAATCTCATATAGTTCAGTCATATTCTTCAGTGATAGAGACGAAGTTCTTCTGGTCTCTGAGGAATTTGTTCTGACTGAGGAGTTAGGAATTCGCCAGTGCGGATTGCCTACACAGTGAGGAACATGATAGCCCTGAGGAATTTGATACTCAAATTTCCGACCATTGTTGTGCTATGCGCCAGCTGTCCCAAAATATCTACCCACCTAACGGTCATATTATTGAAGGGCATTTATGTCTTATCATGTCGGGAAGCTCCCTAGGCTATAAATAGCCGCCCCCTACAACCACTAGCTGGTTGGCTGCTCTGAGAGAAACTGACACTTGTCATTTGAGAGCATCCCATCCTCCGAGGACTTTGAGCGAAAACCATCGAGTGAGGAAAACCCAAACCCAAACACCTAAAAACCCGAAGTGATTGAGCATCACTGAAGAGATTGATCCTGCGTGGATCCGATGCTTGTTACCTTTAAAGACTGTGTTTCTTCCAGACGGTTAGGCGTCATGGTCTAGAGCATCCAAGAGGAATTGTGGATCGCCGAGTGACCGAGTTTGTGAAGGTTTGGAAGTCACCTGAAGACTTACCACGAGTGATTGGGCGAGGTCTGTGTGACCTTAGCTCAACGAGAATACGGTGAGGACTGTGTGTCCTTAGGTTTAAATACCTAGCCGCTCCAACCAGACGTACAACTGAGATAACAGTTGGAACCACCACTAGGAAAAGGGCTATAGATGGAATGGCCACTAATGGCGCACTGTACATGTGGTGCGCCATTACTAAATACTAATGGCGCACCATGTGTCGGTGCGCCATTAGTGTGAAAATACTAATGGCGCACCACATCCACGGTGCGCCATTAGTAATTTTTTTAATTTTTTCAAAACTACTAATGGCGCACCGTGGGATGGTGCGCCATTAGTAGTTCAACTAGTAATGGCGCACCATCCCACGGTGCGCCATTAGTAATTATGTTTCAATTTTTTTTTCAAATTTTTTTTATTTTTATTTTTTAAACTACTAATGGCGCACCTGTGAGTGGTGCGCCATTAGTAGTTCTACTAATGGCGCACCACTCCCACGGTGCGCCATTACTAGTTGAACTACTAATGGCGCACCACTCACAGGTGCGCCATTAGTAATTTTGTTACAAACTTTGTTTGTTTCAATTTTTTTTTGAAAAACTACTAATGGCGCCCGGTTGGGGTGGTGCGCCATTACTAGGTGAACTACTAATGGCGCACCACCCCCACGGTGCGCCATTAGTAACTTGGCCCATTCCACCGAATGCACCCCCCCCCCCCCCCCCCCCGTGGACCGCCTTTTCAGTTTTAAAAAAAATAAAAGAAAATGATGGAAATGTCAAAAAATAAAATAAAATAAGTTTCCCATGTGATATGTGGTCTAGTTGTTGGCAAAATTAACAAATATGAATTTCGACTTTATTTGCAAAATCTCTCTGGAATTTCTTAAAATGGGCATAACTTTTGCATACGAACTCGGATGAAAAAGTTTTTTATATGAAAAATCATCTACTCGAAAAGTTACATCCGTTAAACATTTTCAAAATCCTCAAAAACCTAACAGAAAAAAAGATACGGGGCTTTCAAGATCTAGAGGCAAAAAAATGCAAAATTTTTCAAACTTACTAGTGGCGCACCGGTTGCTAGGTGCGCCACTAGTAACAGAAAAAAATATTTGTTTTGAATTTGTTTTGGATTTTTTTTCAAAAAATGATTCGTAATATGACAGGGAAGTTTCAAATATTTTTCTAAATTTCATCATACTCATGAATATGAACAAAGTCCTAGACATCAACAAGGTTTAATAGGATTGATATGATAGATATATCAACAAGTGGCTGTTAAGTGAGGTGGTGCTGGGGTTGGATAGAACTGCGATGTTAAGCATGCTCGGGCTGGAGTAGTGTGAGGATGGGTGACCTTCCGGGAAGTTTGACCACTTAGTGCGATTTGACTTGAGATTAAGCATATTGACCCGAGATTAAGCCATAGTGACCCGAGATTAAGAAAAAAACAAAAAAAATTGACAAAAATTGAAAAAAATTTAAAAAAAATTGAAAAAAAATTCTAAAAAAAATTCTAAAAAAAAATTTGAAAAAAAAATTGTTACTAATGGCGCACTTCTATGTGGTGCGCCATTAGTATACCAGATACTAATGGCGCACCATGGGCTATACTAATGGCGCACCTGCGGTGCGCCATTATTATACCACATACTAATGGCGCAACACAGGTGCGCTATTAGAAAAAAAATCTAATGGCGTGGTGCTAGTGGCGCACCTGTAGTGCGCCATTAGTAGCGAAAACAGGTGCGCCACTAGCAGCCCTTTTTCTAGTAGTGAACTGGTCTACCAAATCATTGTCTTCACCAAGCTTACTGGTTCTATTTCCTCAACTCTTTCATTTCCTCATAACTGTGTTGTGCACTTGTTCACATCTGTGTGTGAAGACTTTGACTGAAGACTTTCTCAATTTCCTCGGTTCAATTTCCTCAGTCTGTTTGTCTTCATCCTGTGTTTACGCTTTCTGTGCTCTGTGCTTATCTTCACCTCATCATGATGACCATGCTTGTGTTCTGTTATGTTTACTTTTGTGTACTTATTCCGCTGCAAGTAGTTCTTCGCTAAGGAATTTCTTCACCTGCAAATTCCTCACTGAAGAATTCATAAAAATCGCCAATTCACCACCTCTAGTCGATATAACGCACTTTCAGTAGCATCTGTGGCTACTTGAGCAGCTGGATCAAAACCGCGATTGGGCTTGGTCTTTTTCTTGGGTCGCGTCGAGCCATTCTCTTCGGCCTTGGAGTCATGGGACGCACCAGGGGACGTGACAGTTTTGTGCGGAGAATAGATTTCTCCGCAGGGACGGTTATGACGCCCATGCCCCCTGTTCGAAACACAATCCGTATGAACCGTGTTGGAACTTGTAGTCATCTGGTTTCTGTCAACCGTGTTGTTGGCCAGGTTGAGCTGAAGTGTGCCCCCTGAACCATTAGGACGAGGTCCATCTGAAACGGCAAATGCCATGGAGTATATATGTTAATGAATATCGAAAGTAAGAAGATGTGTGTAATTAATTGTTGAATGGGTGCATGCCGAATAGAGAACTAGCTGAGCGAACCTGAAGCTGGTGGAGCCAGCTCGGCGGCCGTAGCGTCTCTGGCTACTTGCGCAGCTGGATCAAAACCGCGATTGGGCTTGGTCTTTTTCTTGGGTCGCGTCGAGCTATTCTCTTCGGCCTTGGAGTCATGGGACGCAACAGGGGACGTGACAGTTCCGTGCGGAGAATAGATTTCTCCGCAGGGACGGTTATGACGCCCATGCCCCCTGTTTGAAACACAATCCGTATGAACCCTGCTGGAACTTGTAGTCATCTGGTTTCTGTCAACCATGTTGTTGGACAGGTTGAACAGAAGTGTGCCCCCTGAACCATCAGGACAAGGTCCATCTGAAACGACAAATGCCACGGGGTATATATGTTAGCAAATATCAAAAGCAAGAAGATGTGTGTAATTAATTCCTGAATGGGTGCATGCGGAATAGAGAACTAGCAGAGCGAACCTGGAGCTGGTGGAGCCTGCTCGGCGGCTGTAGCGTCTCTGGCTACTTCAGCAGCTGGATCAAAACTGCGATTGGGCTTGGTCTTTCTCTTGGGTCGGGTCGAGCCATTCTCTTCGGCCTTGGAGTCCTGGGACGCACTAGGGGACGTGACAGTTTCGTGCGGAGAATAGCTTTCTCCGCAGGGAGGGTTATGACGCCCATGCTCCCTGTTGGAAACACAATCCATATGAACCCCGTTGGAACTTGTAGTCAGCTGGTTTCTTTCAACAGTGTTGTTGGCCAGGTTGAGCTGAAGTGTGCCCCCTGAACCATCAGAACGAGGTCCATCTGAAATGGAAAATGCCACGGAGTATATATGTTAGCGGATATTGAAAGCAAGAACATGTGTGTAATTAATTCTTGAATGGGTGCATGCGGAATAGAGAACTAGCTGTGCGAACCTGGAGCTGGTGGAGCCTGCTCGGCGGCCGTAACGTCTGTGGCTACTTGAGCAGCTGGATCAAAACCGCGATTGGGCTTGGTCTTTCTCTTGGGTCAGCTCCAGCCATTCTCTTCGTCCGTGGACTCTTGGGACGCACCAGGGGACGTGACAGTTCTGTGCGGAGAATGGCTTTCTCCGCAGGGAGGGTTATGACGCCCATGCTCCCTGTTGGAAAGACAATCCGTATGAACCTTGTTGGAACTTTTAGTCATCTGGTTTCTGTCAACCGTGTTGTTGGCCAGGTTGAGCTGAAGTGTGCCCCCTGAACCATCCGGACGGGGTCCATCTGAAACGGCAAATGCCACGAAGTATATATGTTAGCGGATATCGAAAGCTAGAAGATGTGTGTAATTAATTGCTGAATGGGTGCATGCGGAATAGAGAACTAGCTGAGCAAACCTGGAGCTGGCGGAGCCTGCTCGGCGGCCGTAGCGTCTCTGGCTACTTGAGCAGCTGGATCAAAACCGCGATTGCGCTTGCTCTTTCTCTTGGCTCGTGTCGAGCCATTCTCTCCGGCCTTGGAGTCCTGGGACGCACCAGGGGACGTGACAGTTCCGTGCGGAGAACTGCTTTCTCTGCAGGGAGGGTTATGACGCCCATGCTCCCTGTTGGAAACACAATCCGTATGAACCCTGTCGGAATTTGTAGTCATCTGGTTTCTGTCAACCGTGTTGTTGGCCAGGTTGAGCTGAAGTGTGCCCCCTGAACCATCCGGACGGGGTCCATCTGAAACGGCAAATGCCACGAAGTATATATGTTAGCGGATATCGAAAGCTAGAAGATGTGTGTAATTAATTACTGAATGGGTGCATGCGAAGTAGAGAAGTAGCCGTGCGAACCTGGAGTTGGTGGAGGCTGCTCGACGGCCGAAGCGTCTCTGGCTACTTGAGCAGCTGGATCAAAACCGCGATTGGGCTTGGTCTTTCTCTTGGGTCGTGTCGAGCCATTCTCTTCGGCCTTGGAGTCCTGGGACGCACCAGGGGATGTGACAGTTCGGTGCGGAGAATAGCTTTTTCCGCAGGGAGGGTCATGACGCCCATGCTTCCGGTTGGAAACACAATCCGTATGAACCCTGTTGGAACTTGTAGTCATCTGGTTTCTGTCAACCGTGTTGTTGGCCAGGTTGAGCTGAAATGTGCCCCCTGAACCATCAGGACGAGGTCTATCTGAAACGGCAAATGCCGCGGAGTATATATGTTAGCGGATATGGGAAGCAAGATGTGTGTAATTAATTACTGAATGGGTGCATGCGAAGTAGAGAAGTAGCCGTGCGAACCTGGAGCTGGTGGAGGCTGCTCGACGGCCGAAGCGTCTCTGGCTACTTGAGCAGCTGGATCAAAACCGCGATTGGGCTTGGTCTTTCTCTTGGGTCGTGTCGAGCCATTCTCTTCGGCCTTGGAGTCCTGGGACGCACCAGGGGACGTGACAATTCTGTGCGGAGAATAAGAATAGCTTTCAACGCAGGGAGGATTATGACGCCCATGCTGCCTGTTGGAAACAAAATCCGTATGAACCCTGTTGAAACTTGTAGTCATCTGGTTTCTGTCATCCGTGTTGTTGGCCAAGTCGAGCCGAAGTGTGCCCCCTGAATCATCAGGACGAGGTCCATCTGAAATTGCAAATGGCACAGAGTATACATGTTAGCGGATATCAAAAGCAAGAAGATGTGTGTAATTAATTGCTGATTGGGTGCATGTGGAATAGAGAACTAGCTGAGCGAACCTGGAGCTGGTGGAGCCTGCTCGGTGGCCGTAGCGTCTCTGGCTACTTGAGCAGTTGGATCAAAACAACGATTGGGCTTGGTCTTTCTCTTGGGTCGTGTCGAGCCATTCTCTTCGGCCTTGGAGTTCTGGGACGCACCAGTGGATGTGACAGTTCCGTGCGGAGAATAGATTTCTCCGCAGGGAGGGTTATGACGCCCATGCTCCCTGTTGGTAACACAATCCGTATGAACGCTGTTGGAACTTGTAGTCATCTGGTTTCTGTCAACCGTGTTGTTGGCCAGGTTGAACTGAAGTGTGCCCCCTGAACCATCAGGACGAGGTCCATCTGAAATGGCAAATGCCACGGAGTATTTATGTTAGCGGATATCGAAAGCAAGATGATGTGTGTAATTAATTGCTGAATGGGTGCATGCGGAATAGAGAACTAACTGAGCGAACCTAGAGCTGGTCGGGCCTGCTCGGCGGCCGTAGCGCCTCTGGCTACTTGAGCAACTGGATCAAAACTGTGATTGGGCTTGGTCTTTCTCTTGGGTCGGGTCGAGCCATTCTCTTCGGCCTTGGAGTCCTGGGACGCATCAGGGGATGTGACAGTTCCGTGCGGAGAATAGCTTTCTCCGCAGGGAGGGTTATGACGCCCATGCTCCCTATTGGAAACACAATCCGTATGAACCCTGTTGGAACTTGTAGTTATCTGATTTCTGTCAACTGTGTTGTTGGCCATGTTGAGCTGAAGTGTGCCCCCTGAACCATCAGGACGAGGTCCATCTGAAACGGCAAATGCCATGGAGTATATATGTTAGTGGATATTGAAAGCAAGAAGATGTGTGTAATTAATTGTTGAATGGGTGCATGCGCAATAGAGAACTAGCTGAGCGAACCTGGAGCTGGTGGCGCCTGCTCGGCGGCCATAGCGTCTTTGGCTACTTGAGCAACTGGATCAAAACCGCGGTTGGGCTTGGTCTTTCACTTGGGTCGGGTCGAGCCATTCTCTTCGGCCTTGGAGTCCTGGGATGCACCAGGGGACGTGACAGTTCCGTGCGGAAAATAGTTTTCTCCGGAGGGAGGGTTATGATGCCCATGCTCCCTGTTGGAAACACAATCCGTATGAACTATGTTGGAACTTGTAGTCACCTGGTTTCTGTCAACCGTGTTGTTGGCTGGGTTGACCTGAAGTGTGCCCGCTAAACCATCACGACGAGGTCCATCCGAAATGGCAAATGCCACGGAGAATATATGTTAGCGGATATCGAAAGCTAGAAGATGTGCGTAATTAATTGCTGAATGGGTGCATGCGGAATAGAGAACTAGCTGAGCGAACCTGGAGCTAGTGGAGCCTGCTCGGCGGCCGTAGCGTCTCTGGCTACCTGATCACCTGGATCAAAACCGCGATTGGGCTTGGTCTTTCTCTTGGGTCGTGTCGAGCAATTCTCTTCAGCCTTGGAGTCCTGGGACGCACCAGGTGACGTGACAGTTCCGTACGGAGAATAGCTTTCTCCGCAGGGAGGGTTATGACGCCCATGCTCCTTGTTGGAAACACAATCCGTATGAACCCTGTTGGAATTTGTAGTCATCTGGTTTCTGTCAACCGTGTTGTTGGCCAGGTTGAGCTGGAATGTGCCCCCTGAACCATCAGGACGAGGTCCATCTGAAACTGGAAATGCCATGGAGTATATATGTTAGCGGATATCAAAAGCTAGAAGATGTGTGTAATTAATTGCTCAATGGGTGCATGCGGAATAGAGAACTAGCTGAGCGAACCTGGAGCTGGTGGAGCCTGCTCGGCGGCCCTAGCGTCTCTGGCTACTTGACCAGCTGCATCAAAACCGCGATTGGGCTTGGTCTTTCTCTTGGGTCGTGTCGAGCCATTCTCTTCGGCCTTGGAGTCCTGGGACGCACCAGGGGACGTGACAGTTCCGTGCGAAGAATTAGAATAGCTTTCTCCGCAGGGAGGGTTATGACGCCGATGCTCCCTGTTGAAAACAAAATCCGTATGAACCCTTTTGGAACTTGTAGTCATCTGGTTTCTGTCAACCGTGTTGTTGGCCAGGTTGAGCTGAAGTGTGCCCCCTAAACCATCCGGACGAGGTCCATCTGAAACGGCAAATGCAGGGAGTATATATGTTATCCGATATCGAAAGCAAGAAGATGTGTGTAATTAATTATTGAATGGGTGCATGCGCAATAGAGAACTAGCTGAGCGAACCTGAAGCTGGTGGAGCCTGCTCGGCGGCCGTAGCGTCTCTGGCTACTTAAGCAGCTGGATCGAAACCGCGATTGGGCTTGGTCTTTCTCTTGGGTCGTGTCGAGCCATTCTCTTCGGCCTTGGAGTCATGGGACGCACCAGGGGACATGACAGTTCCATGGGGAGAATATATTTCTCCGCATGGAGGGTTATGACGCCCATGCTCCCTGTTGGAAACACAATCCCTATGAACCCTGTTGGAACTTGTAGTCATCTGGTTTCTGTCAACCGTGTTGTTGCCAGGTTGAACTGAAGTGTGCCCCCTGAACCATCAGGACGAGTTCCATCTGAAACGGCAAATGCCACGGAGTATATATGTTAGCGGATATCGACAGCAAGAAGAAGTGTGTAATTAATTGCTAAATGGGTGCATGCGGAATAGAGAACTAGCTGAGCGAACCTGGAGCTGGTGGTGCCTGCTCGGCGGCCGTAGCGTCTCTGGCTACTTGAGCAGCTGGATCAAAACCGTGATTGGGCTTGGTCTTTATCTTGGGTCGGGTCGAGCCATTCTCTTCGGCCTTGGAGTCCTAGACGCACTAGGGGACGTGACAGTTCTGTGCGGAGAATAACTTTCTCCGCACGGAGGGTTATGACGCCCATGCTCCTTGTTGGAAACACAATCCGTATGAACCCTGTTGAACTTGTAGTCATCTGGTTTCTGTCAACCGTGTTGTTGGCCAGGTTCAGCTGAAGTGTGCCCCCTGAACCATCAGGACGAGGTCCATCTGAAACGGCAAATGCCATGGAGTATATATGTTAGCGGATATCGAAAGCAAGAAGATATGTGTAATTAATTATAGAATGGGTGCGTGCGCAATAGAGAACTAGCTGAGCGAACCTGAAGCTGGTGGAGCCTACTCGGCGGCCGTAGCGTCTCTGGCTACTTGAGCAGCTGGATCAAAACCGCGATTGGGCTTGGTCTTTCTGTTGGGTCGTGTCGAGCCATTCTCTTCGGCCTTGGAGTCATGGGACGCACCAGGGGACGTGACAGTTCCGTGCGGAGAATAGATTTCTCCGCATGGAGGGTTATGACGCCCATGCTCCCTGTTGGAAGCATAATCCGTATGAACCCTGTTGGAACTTGTAGTCATCTGGTTTCTGTCAACCGTGTTGTTGGCCAGGTTGAACAGAAGTGTGCCCCCTGAACCATCAGGACGAGGTCCATCTGAAACGGCAAATGCCACGGAGTATATATGTTAGCGGATATCGCCAGCAAGAAGATGTGTTTAATTAATTGCTGAATGGGTGCGCGGAATAGAGACCTAGCTGAGCGAACCTAGAGCTGATGGAGCCTGCTCGGGGGCCGAAGCGTCTCTGGCTACTTGAGCAGCTGGATCAAAACCGTGATTGGGCTTGGTCTTTCTCTTGGGTCTGGTCGAGCCATTCTCTTCGGCCTTGGAGTCCTGGGACGCACCAGGGGACGTGACAGTTCCGTGCAGAGAATAGCTTTCTCCGCAGGGAGGGTTATGACGCCCATGCTCCCTGTTGGAAACACAATCCATATGAACCCTGTTGGAACTTGTAGTCACCTGGTTTCTGTCAACCGTGTTGTTGGCCATGTTGAGCTGAAGTGTGCCCCCTAAACCATCAGGACGAGGTCCATCTGAAATGGCAAATGCCACGGAGTATATATGTTGGCGGATATCGAAAGCTAGAAGATGTGTGTAATTAATTGCTGAATGGGTGCATGAGGAATAGAGAAGTAGCTGAGCGAACCTGGAGCTGGTGGAGCCTGCTCGGCGGCCGTAGCATCTCTGGCTACTTGAGCAGCTGGATCAAAACCACGAGTGGGCTTGGTCTTTCTCGTGGGTCGTGTCGAGCCATTCTCTTCGGCCTTGGAGTCTTGGGACGCACCATGGGACGTGACAGTTCCGTGCGGAGAATAAGAATATCTTTCTCCGCAGGGAGGATTATGATGCCCATGCTCCCTGTTGGAAACACAATCCGTATGAACCCTGTTGGAACTTGTAGTCACCTGGTTTTTGTCAACCGTGTTGTTCGCTGGGTTAAGCTGAAGTGTGCCCCCTGAACCATCAAGACGAGGTCCATCTGAAATGGGAAATGCCACGGAGTATATATGTTAGCGGATATCGAAAGCTAGAAGATGTGTGTAATTAATTGCTGAATGGGTGCATCTGGAATATAGAAGTAGCAGAGAGAACCTGGAGCTGGTGGAGCCTGCTCGGCGGCCGTAGTGTCTCTGGCTGCTTGAGCAGCTGGATCAAAACCCACTAGTAGAAAACAGGGCTTTCGTTCGGGCCTGGCCAGCCCATTAGTCCCGGTTCCGCAAGAACCGGGACCCATGGGGTGCATTAGTCCCGGTTCGTGAGCCCAGGGGGCCGGCCGGGCCACGTGGGCCACTGGTCCCGGTTCGTCTGGACCTTTTGGTCCCGGTTCAAGGCACGAACCGGGACCAATGCGCCTCGCCCCTGGCCCATGACCATTAGTCCCGGTTTGTGCCACAAACAAGGACTACAGGGTTGGTCCTTGTTGCGGCCAGAGTTTAGTCCCACCTCGCCAAACGAAGGGCGCTCACACCGGTTTATAAGCCCGTCCCTCTCTGCCTTGTTGAGCTCCTCTCAAAATGAAAATAGATGCCCTTATACAGGGAATTTGACCTAAATTCAGAGTGAGTTTCTCTGAAATTCATAGAAATTTATTATGAATTTAGGTTGAATTTTCTCTATAAGCGCATCTACGCTCATTTTTTTATGTTGGGGTTGGCGATCTTTAAAGACTTTTGTGTGTTGAATATGCACCATTCAAAATCAGTCTCTGCTTTGAATGGTGCATTTTGAACACACAAAAAGTCAGGAGTTCAAATAAGTTTTTAAAAGTAAAATCCCTTTGTAACAGACGAGTTTCCGTATGAAATCCTGATACTTTGAAAGAGATTGTCCGTTTTGTACACGTAGTGCATCCAGTGTTTGCCGTAACCCTCTCAACTTTCTTGCACATGCTATGTGGATGAAATGATGATACCATGCCAACTTTCAACATTTTCAGAGTTCATTTGAAATGCTTTTCAATTTTAGGGTCTTATAGCTCAAAATAATTAGTAAATGCATGAAAAATAACAAATGAAGTCAGAAAGAATTGAAAAATGATGATGTGGCTTTGAATGGTGCATTTTGAACACACAAAAAGTCAGGAGTTCAAATAAGTTTAAAAAAGTGAGATCTCTTTGTAACAGACGAGTATCCGTATGAAATCCTGATACTTTGAAAGAGATTGTCCGTTTTGTACCCAAAGTGCATCCAGTTTTTGCCGTAACCCTCTCAACTTTCTTGAACATGCTATGTGGATGAAATGATGATACCATGCCAACTTTCAACCTTTTTAGAGTTCATTTGAAATGCTTTTATAAACTCTAATAGCAAAACGAATCAACTAAAAAGCTTTTATAAACCTCTAGTATTTTCGTAAAGAATTAAAATTTAAACTATTCAAATTTGGAAACTAATGGAGTAATAGAAAGTTTATAATTATTCTGAGCTAAAAGCAAAAAGAATAAAAAATAAAGCAAAAATCAAAAGAAAATAAATAATTCAAAAAACAAAAAAAAAGCTGGAAAAAAATAAAAAAATGCCGCCTAATGGGCCACACGGCCTGCATACGACTAGAAACCCATCTGCACATGGGCCAGGATGCAGGCCCGCAGGCCCAATAGGCCCAACATGGCAGTGACAAGGGTAGGCATGTATTGCCTGCATATTAGAGAGGAGCTCAGCACCTGAGCTGCAACGCAGCTTATAAACAGGTGCTGAGCTCTCTCAGCTAGCGAGGTGGCACTAAACTTCCCACCGCACCGCGCCAGCACATTAGTCCCGGTTGGTGGCTCCAACCGGAACCAATGCTCCCCTTTGGTCCCGGTTGGTGGCACCAACCGGAACCAATGCCCACCCTTTAGTCCCGGTTGGTGCCACCAACCGGGACCAAAGCCCCCTGCTTCCCGCCCTTTGGGCTGGTGAAAAGAGGCCTTTGGTACCGGTTGGTGCCACCAACCGGGACTAAAGGTGGCATTGGTCCCGGTTTGTGCGTCGAACCGGGACCAAAGCCTTTGCTATATAAGCCAGCACTTAGGAAATTTTCAGATTTCCATCGCCAGTTTCCCCACGCCCGACGACGCCGCGAGCTCGATCTACGCCGCCAGGCTGCCCCGCCGCCGTCGCCCGTGCCCCCGAGCCCACGCCGTCGCCCGTCGCCGTCGTCCTTCGCCCCCCGCCGCCGTCGCCGTCGCCCTCCGCCGCGCGCCCCCGAGCCGTGTCGCCCGTATGTCACCGTCGCCCTCCGCCCCCGGCCCACCGCGGTCGCCGTCACCCTCCGCCACCCACGCCGTCGCCCTCCGCCGCCCATGCCGTCGCCCGATATGAGCCGCCGCCACGCCACGGCTCTGTTTATTTTTTTATATAATTTGTATTATTTTTTTGTTCATTGCATTTTTTCATATATATATGTATGTGGTAGCTATATGATGAATGGATGTGGCTATGTATGTATG
Organism: Aegilops tauschii subsp. strangulata; assembly: GCF_002575655.3. Taxonomy (NCBI): domain Eukaryota; kingdom Viridiplantae; phylum Streptophyta; class Magnoliopsida; order Poales; family Poaceae; genus Aegilops; species Aegilops tauschii. The sequence goes on from NC_053038.3 coordinate 509,782,718, forward strand.
AATATAATGTTCATAGAATTTTTTTGTTTATATACGTTTTTTTCATATATATGTATTAATTTTTTATTGAGGTTAATTATTAGTAGATATCGATTTTAGGTTAGTGCTTAGTAGTTGAACTAGCTGATTTAATAAAACTATTCTATTAAATTTTACTATATATAGAAGTAGTTTATTTATTTATAGTAAGTGCTTAGTAGTTGAACTAGTTGATTAATTAATAAAACTACTTTATTTTATTTATAGTAAGTGCTTAATTAGTAGTTGAACTAGTTGATTTAACAAAACTTGTTTATTTTACTATAGAAGTAGTTTATTTTTAGCAAGGAAATTAATAGAACTAGTTTGTTTTTTTAGTTAAAGCAATTATTCCCGCATCGACGTCGACGATGCCTATCCCGCATCCTCGTCGTCGACTCGGCGGAGGAGGCCGGCTTGATCAGAGGGGCCATGTCCGGGACTGGGCTCCGCCGGGCTGGTTTTGGGAGGTGCTACCTTCCAGTGGGCATAGGTTGGTGAGGAGCCAGCCCGTCGTTGACCCGATCCTTGTTTGGTGGCGGTCGCGTGGGCCAGTGACGGTGCCGAGGCTTCCGGACACCGCGGAGGTGGTACGTCACCATGTCAGCAAGGAGGACCAGCACGTCCGTCGCTACATGGTTGCGTTGGAGGGAAGGTTCGACAATGCCTGGCAGGTTCTTCAGGGATCTCACTGGAGCTATGATCCTGTGATGGTTCCGTCCCTTTCGGTGTCCACCGCCCGCGCCGATACCCGTCGGTCGCTACTGTTCTAGCTGTACTAGCGATGCTATATATATGATAGTATTCGAGGTGTATTAGTGATAATATTCGACGATGTACGGACACATGGAGATGATGTAGTTTTGCTTATAATTGAATGCATCCTAATTTGAATACTACTTTATTTTGTGATTTGATTTTGCTTATTGAATGCTCAAAGTGGAAAACTACTCCTACTTTGAATGCTAAAATTGGAGAGCACTATGATTAGTTGATAGCTTATAGGGTTTTTGTTTTCACAGAAATCTAGGAGCCCCGGGCCCCTCCATCATCCCCGCCGTCGTCCCCGTCACCGCCCCCTCCAACATCGAGGTGAGACCAGCCAAATCCTCTTTTAGAAAGATAATTAACCGATATTTCGGGTTGACTGTAAGTCTGTCGAGTCTCCACCATATATGAGAGGACGAAGAATCCCGACAGTTGTCGTGGGGGTAGCTTCTCCTTCGTTCCCGTGTGCTAGACAATTTGGTGTATTTGCACTCGAGAACGAAAGGAGGAGCTACCATCACCGACGGTTGCAAATGTCAGAGAGGAATCAGTGAGGGAGAGTTCCAGCATATATATATGAGAGGACGAAGAATCCCGACTGTTGTCGTGGGGGTCGCTTCTCCTTTGTTCCCGTGTGCTAGACATTTTGGTGTAATGCACTCGGGGACAAATGGGGGAGCGACCATCACCAACGGTCGAATGTATACACCACGTGAGCTGAGAGTTTTCAAGAAAAGACTCGACAAACCGATAGTCAACCCGTGATGACTAATAATGATCTAACTTAGGTTTTTTAGTAGATATATTTAATTGTAGATGTTTAATATTTGAATTATGAACATAGGAAATGTCGTACTCGGACGACGAAAGTCTCCCGGGGGAGTGCGACTGGTGTCACGACGACCGACGTCAGTGCGACAGGCCTCACCTGGACGAAGATCGGCGCTTCAGTATTAAGCTGGAGGAGACCTTCGATGTTGAAATGGTACGCAACGACGACAAGTGTTATTTTTTCGTAATTAAGCACGACTTCAACTATTTCAACGTGTACTTTTCATCTTTTACAATTCGGCTAGCTTATCCCATGCCATGCAAGACGCTACATCTTGCAGAGGATGGGTTTTGAAGACCATGAAAGTATGGAAACAAAGAAAATTCACCTAAGGACCCATCATGATATAGATTTTGAAGTAAATCTGTATAATTCTGAGAGCGTAACCCATTTTGGTTGCAAAAATTGGGAAGCATTTTGCAAGATGTATGGTTTTGATGAGGGTATGGTTGTCACCATGGATCTTGGTGATCCTGACATCGAGCAAGACAATATGGACATTTGGGTCCTTGTTGATACGCCTCCAATTCTACCGCTATGTGAGTTTCTCAAACATAGTTATTAGCTAATTTATATTGTTCATTTCAAAATAGTTGACAGCTTATTTTCATTGACAGCTTATTTTGATTGTTCAAACAATGTGCGGAACATGGTAGATAGAACCTACTACACCGATGGCTCTGAGTTAACTTATAAGGAGAAAACTCATCTGGTCGGATTTTGTACTGATCTTGAGAATTACAATCTATTGTAAAACTCCTCCACATTATGGTCAATACGTGCCACTAGTGCATGTGTTGAACTACGGTAACTACTATGGAGACACCCTGGTAAGATTTCTTACTATTACGACATCCGTGCATATTTTGCATACTTCTAAAACTAGTACATCATTGCTAACTATGAAGTTATTACTATGTTTTTCAACAGATAATCCCAGGGGATTGTGTGCCTCATTTGATGTATCAGAATGGTAGGCTTGATGTTTTGAACATACAACCAGGTCATCCTACGAATCTCAATGGTCCATACCGGATTTCTAAAAGAAGTGGAGACATGCAAATCAAAGAATGGAAAAATGTATGGACAGTCGCAAGGAGGTTCTTGGAAGCAAAAGGAAGTGAAGCGCAAGAATTGGAGACAGGATGATCTCCATTCTCCATAATGGAGAGTCAGGGTCTATATTGTTTTATGCTATTTTACCTTAAGTAGGGTTGGTTCGATGACTATGAGGATGATGATCGTATGACTTGTTATTAATAACGAGTAGAAGTTGTATGATGATGATTAGTAGCACTTGTTATTATATATGATGATGCATGATGCGCGCATAAAGAGTTATTATATATCAGCGGGTGAAATGAACATGGATTGGATTGAAGTGAAGGCAACATGCATGTGGTGCATGTCGAAAGTAGTACAATCCAAACTTGACCAAGTTAGGATTAGTATTACTTTCGACATGCACCACATGTTGCCTTCACTTCAATCTAAGCCATGTTTAGGCATAGCAGTACGTAGCGTTGGTAAACCAAGCACGGAGATATAAGAGAGGACACTTCTCTCTAATAACTACCTAATAACAACCTAAATTAACCCCCAAAACCCCTAAATCAGCCCCTTTCAAAAAAAAAACATCAGCTCCAGCCAGATGCTGACGCGTGGATGCCTATTGGTCCCGGTTGGTGTCATCAACCGGGACCAAAGGCCCCCCGTCCTGGGCTGGCACTAAAGGCCAAGGGCATTAGTAACGACCTTTTAGTCCCGGTTCACAAACCGGGACAGAAGGCCCTCACGAACCGGGATAATAGGCCCTTTTTCTACTAGTGACCGCGATTGGGCTTGGTCTTTCTCTTGGGTCGGGTCGAGTCATTCTCTTCGGCCTTGGAGTCCTGGGATGCATCAGGGGACGTGTCAGTTCCGTGCGGAGAATAGCTTTCTCCGCAGGGAGGGTTATGACGCCCATGCTCCCTGTTGGAAACACAATCCGTATGAACCCTGTTGGAACTTGTAGTCATCTGGTTTCTATCAACCGTGTTGTTGGCCAGGTTGAGCTGAAGTGTGCCCCCTGAACCATCAGGACGAGGTCCATCTGAAAGGGCAAATGCCATGGAGTATATATGTTAGCGGACATCGAAAGCAAGAAGATGTGTGTAATTAATTGTTGAATGGGTGCATGCAGAATAGAGAACTAGCTGAGCGAACCTGGAGCTGGTGTAGCCTGCTCGGCGGCCGTAGCGTCTCTGGCTACTTGAGCAGTTGGATCAAAACCGCGATTGGGCTTGGTCTTTCTGTTGGGTCGTGTCGAGCCATTTTATTCGGCCTTGGAGTCCTGGGACGCACCAGTGGACGTGACAGTTCCGTGCAGAGAATAGCTTTCTCCGTAGGGAGGGTTATGACGCCCATGCTCCCTGTTGGAAACACAATCGGTATGAACCCTGTTGGAACTTGTAGTCATCTGGTTTCTGTGAACCGTGTTGTTGGCCAAGTTGAGCTGAAGTGTGCCCCCTGAACCATCAGGACGAGGTCCATCTGAAACGGCAAATGCCACGGAGTATATATGTTAGCGGATATCGAAAGCTAGAAGATGTGTGTAATTAATTGCTGAATGGGTGCATGCGGAATAGAGAATTAACTGAGCGAACCTGGAGCCGATGGAGCCTGCTCGGCGGCCGTAGCGTCTCAGGCTACTTGAGCAGCTGGATCAAAACCTCGATTGGGCTTGGTCTTTCTCTTGGGTCGTGTCGAGCTATTCTCTTGGGACGTGATAGTTCCGTGCGGAGAATAGCTTTCTCGGTAGGGAGGGTTATGACGCCCATGCTCCCTGTTGGAAACACAATCCGTATTAACCCTGTTGGAACTTGTAGTCATCTGGTTTCTGTCAACCGTGTTGTTGGCCAGGTTGAGGTGAAGTGTGCCCCCTGAACCATCAGGACGAGGTCCATCTGAAACGGCAAATGCCATGGAGTATATATGTTAGCGGATATCGAAAGCTAGAAGATGTGTGTAATTAATTGCTGAATGGGTGCATGCGGAATAGAGAACTAGCTGAGCGAACCTGGAGCTGGTGGACCCTGCTCGGCGGCCGTAGCGTCTCTGGCTACTTGAGCAGCTAGATCAAAACCGCGATTGGGCTTGGTCTTTCTCTTGGGTCTTGTCGAGCCATTCTCTTCGGCCTTGGAGACCTGGGACGCACCAGGGGACCTGACAGTTCCGTGCGGAGAATAAGAATAGCTTTCACCGCAGGGAGGATTATGACGCCCATGCTCTCTGTTGGAAACACAATCCGTATGAACCCTGTTGGAACTTGTAGTCACCTGGTTTCTGTTAACCGTGTTGTTCGCCGGGTTAAGCTGAAGTGTGCCCCCTGAACCATCAGGATGAGGTCCATCTGAAATGGCAAATGCCACGGAGTATATATGTTAGCGGATATGATAGCTAGAAGATGTGTGTAATTAATTGCTGAATGGGTGCATGCGGAATAGAGAACAAGCTGAGCGAACCTGGAGCTGGTGGAGCCTGCTCGGCGGCTGTAGCGTCTCTGGCTACTTGAGCAGCTGGATCAAAACCGCGATTGGGCTTGGTCTTTCTCTTGGGTCGGGTCAAGCCATTCTCTTCGGCCTTGGAGTCCTGGGACGCATAAGGGGACGTGACAGTTCCGTGCGGAGAATAGCTTTCTCCGCAGGGAGGGTTATGATGCCCATGCTCCCTGTTGGAAACACAATCCGTATGAACCCTGTAGGAACTTGTAGTCATCTGGTTAATGTCAACCGTGTTGTTGGCCAGGTTGAGCTGAAGTGTGCCCCCTGAACCATCAGGACGAGCTCCATCTGAAACGGCAAATGCCATGGAGTATATATGTTGGCGGATATCGAAAGCAAGAAGATGTGTGTAATTAATTGTTGAATGGGTGCATGCGGAATTGAGAACTAGCTGAGCGAACCTGGAGCTGGTGGACCCTGCTCGACGGCCGTAGCGTCTCTGGCTACTTGAGCAGCTGGATCAAAACCGCGATTGGGCTTGGTCTTTCTCTTGGGTCGTGTCGAGCCATTTTCTTCGACCTTGGAGTCCTGGTGCGCACTAGGGGACGTGATAGTTCCGTGCGGAGAATAGCTTTCTCCGCAGGGAGGGTTATGACGCCCATGCTCCCTGTTGGAAACACAGTCCGTATGAACCCTGTTGGAACTTGTAGTCATCTGGTTTCTGTGAACCATGTTGTTGGCCAGGTTGAGCTGAAGTGTGCCCCCTGAACCATCAGGACGAGGTCCATCTGAAACGGCAAATGCCACATAGTATATATGTTAGCGGATATCAAAAGCAAGAAGATGTGTGTAATTAAATGCTGAATGGGTGCATGCGGAATAGAGAACTAGCTGAGCGAACCTGGAGCTGGTAGAACCTGCTCGGCGGCCGTAGCGTTTCTGGCTACTTGAGCAGCTGGATCAAAACCACGATTGGGCTTGGTGTTTCTCTTGGGTCGTGTCGAGCCATTTCCTTCGGCCTTGGAGTCCTGGGACACACCAGTGGACGTGACAGTTCCTGCGGAGAATAGCTTTCTCCGTAGGGAGGGTCATAACGCCCATGCTCCCTGTTGGAAAGACAATCCGTATGAACCCTGTTGGAACTTGTAGTCATCTGGTTTCTGTCAACCGTGTTGTTGGCCAGGTTGAGCTGAAGTGTGCCCCCTGAAGCATCAGGACGAGGTCCATCTGAAACGGCAAATGCCACGGAGTATATATGTTAGCGTATATCGAAAGCTAGAAGATGTGTGTAATTAATTGCTGAATGGGTGCATGCGGAATAGAGAATTAGCTGAGCGAACCTGGAGCTGGTGGACCCTGCTCGGCGGCCGTAGCGTCTCTGGCTACTTGAGCAGCCGGATCAAAACCTCGATTGGGCTTGGTCTTTCTCTTGGGTCGTGTCGAGCCATTCTCTTGGGACGTGATAGTTCCGTGCGGAGAATAGCTTTCTCCGTAGGGAGGGTTATGACGCCCATGCTCCCTGTTGGAAACACAGTCCGTATGAACCCTGTTGGAACTTGTAGTCATCTGGTTTCTGTCAACCATGTTGTTGCCCTGGTTGAGCTGACGTGTGCTCCCTGAACCATCAGGACGAGGTCCATCTGAAACGGCAAATGCCACAGACTATATATGTTAGCGGATATCGAAAGCAAGAAGATGTGTGTAATTAATTGCTGAATGGGTGCATGCGAAATAGAGAACTAGCTGAGCGAACCTGGAGCTGGTGTAGCCTTCTCGGCGGCCGTAGCGTCTCTGGCTACTTGAGCAGCTGGATCAAAACCGCGATTGGGCTTGGTCTTTCTCTTGGGTCATGTCGAGCCATTTTATTCGGCCTTGGAGTCCTGGGACGCACCAGTGGACGTGACAGTTCCGTGCGGAGAATAGCTTTCTCCGTTGGGAGGGTTATGACGCCCATGCTCCCTGTTGGAAACACAATCCGTATGAACCCTGTTGGAACTTGTAGTCATCTGGTTTCTGTGAACCGTGTTGTTGGCCAAGTTGAGCTGAAGTGTGCCCCCTGAACCATCAGGACGAGGTCCATCTGAAACGGCAAATGCCACGGAGTATATATGTTAGCGGATATCGAAAGCTAGAAGATGTGTGTAATTAATTGCTGAATGGGTGCATGCGGAATAGAGAATTAACTGAGCGAACCTGGAGCCGATGGAGCCTGCTCGGCGGCCGTAGCGTCTCTGGCTACTTGAGCAGCTGGATCAAAACCTCGATTGGGCTTGGTCTTTCTCTTGGGTCATGTCGAGCTATTCTCTTGGGACGTGATAGTTCCGTGCGGAGAATAGCTTTCTCGGTAGGGAGGGTTATGACGCCCATGCTCCCTGTTGGAAACACAATCCGTATGAACCCTGTTGGAACTTGTAGTCATCTGGTTTCTGTCAACCGTGTTGTTGGCCAGGTTGAGGTGAAGTGTGCCCCCTGAACCATCAGGACGAGGTCCATCTGAAACGGCAAATGCCATGGAGTATATATGTTAGCGGATATCGAAAGCTAGAAGATGTGTGTAATTAATTGCTGAATGGGTGCATGCGGAATAGAGAACTAGCTGAGCGAACCTGGAGCTGGTGGAGCCTGCTCGGCGGCCGTAGCGTCTCTGGCTACTTGAGCAGCTGGATCAAAACCGTGATTGGGCTTGGTCTTTCTCTTGGGTCTTGTCGAGCCATTCTCTTCGGCCTTGGAGTCCTGGGACGCACCAGGGGACCTGACAGTTCTGTGCGGAGAATAAGAATAGCTTTCTCCGCAGGGAGGATTATGATGCCCATGCTCCCTGTTGGAAACACAATCCGTATGAACCCTGTTGGAACTTGTAGTCATCTGGTTTATGTCCACCGTGTTCTTGGCCAGGTTGAGCTGAAGTGTGCCCCCTGAACCATCAGGACGAGCTCCATCTGAAACGGCAAATGCCATGGAGTATATATGTTGGCGGATATCGAAAGCAAGAAGATATGTGTAATTAATTGTGGAATGGGTGCATGCGGAATTGAGAACTAGCTGAGCGAACCTGGAGCTGGTGGACCCTGCTCGACGGCCGTAGCGTCTCTGGCTACTTGAGCAGCTAGATCAAAACCGCGATTGGGCTTGGTCTTTCTCTTGGGTCGTGTCGAGCCATTTTCTTCGGCCTTGGAGTCTTGGTGCGCACTAGGGGACGTGATAGTTCCGTGCGGAGAATAGCTTTTTCCACAGGGAGGGTTATGACGCCCATGCTCCCTGTTGGAAACACAGTCCGTATGAACCCTGTTGGAACTTGTAGTCATCTGGTTTCTGTGAACCATGTTGTTGGCCAGGTTGAGCTGAAGTGTGCCCCCTGAACCATCAGGACGAGGTCCATCTGAAACGGCAAATGCCACATAGTATATATGTTAGCGGATATCAAAAGCAAGAAGATGTGTGTAATTAAATGCTGAATGGGTGCATGCGGAATAGAGAACTACCTGAGCGAACCTGGAGCTGGTAGAACCTGCTCGGCGGCCGTAGCGTCTCTGGCTACTTGAGCAGCTGGATCAAAACCACGATTGGGCTTGGTGTTTCTCTTGGGTCGTGTCGAGCCATTTTCTTCGGCCTTGGAGTCCTGGGACAAACCAGTGGACGTGACAGTTCCTGCGGAGAATAGCTTTCTCCGTAGGGAGGGTTATAACGCCCATGCTCCCTGTTGGAAAGACAATCCGTATGAACCCTGTTGGAACTTGTAGTCATCTGGTTTCTGTCAACCGTGTTGTTGGCCAGGTTGAGCTGAAGTGTGCCCCCTGAAGCATCAGGACGAGGTCCATCTGAAACGGCAAATGCCACAGAGTATATATGTTAGCGGATATCGAAAGCTAGAAGATGTGTGTAATTAATTGCTGAATGGGTGCATGCGGAATAGAGAATTAGCTGAGCGAACCTGGAGCTGGTGGAGCCTGCTCAGCCGCCGTATCGTCTCTGGCTACTTGAGCAGCCGGATCAAAACCTCGATTGGGCTTGGTCTTTCTCTTGGGTCGTGTCGAGCCATTCTCTTGGGACGTGATAGTTCCGTGCGGAGAATAGCTTTCTCCGTAGGGAGGGTTATGACGCCCATGCTCCCTGTTGGAAAGACAATCCGTATGAACCCTGTTGGAACTTGTAGTCATCTGGTTTCTGTCAACCGTGTTGTTGGCCAGGTTGAGCTGAAGTGTGCCCCCTGAAGCATCAGGATGAGGTCCATCTAAAACGGCAAATGCCACGGAGTGTATATGTTAGCGGATATCGAAAGCTAGAAGATGTGTGTAATTAATTGCTGAATGGGTGCATGCGGAATAGAGAATTAGCTGAGTGAACCTGGAGCTGGTGGAGCCTGCTCAGCCGCCGTATCGTCTCTGGCTACTTGAGCAGCCGGATCAAAACCTCGATTGGGCTTGGTCTTTCTCTTGGGTCGTGTCGAGCCATTCCCTTGGGACGTGATAGTTCCGTGCGGAGAATAGCTTTCTCCGTAGGGAGGGTTATGACGCCCATGCTCCCGGTTGGAAACACAGCCCGTATGAACCCTGTTGGAACTTGTAGTCATCTGGTTTCTGTCAACCATGTTGTTGCCCAGGTTGAGCTGAAGTGTACCCCCTGAACCATCAGGACGAGGTCCATCTGAAACGGCAAATGCCACAGACTATATATGTTAGCGGATATCGAAAGCTAGAAGATGTGTGTAATTAATTGCTGAATGGGTGCATGCGAAATAGAGAACTAGCTGAGCGAACCTGGAGCTGGTGTAGTCTTCTCGGCGGCCGTAGCGTCTCTGGCTACTTGAGCAGCTGGATCAAAACCGCGATTGGGCTTGGTGTTTCTCTTGGGTCATGTCGAGCCATTTTATTCGGCCTTGGAGTCCTGGGACGCACCAGTGGATGTGACAGTTCCGTGCGGAGAATAGCTTTCTCCGTTGGGAGGGTTATGACGCCCATGCTCCCTGTTGGAAACACAATCCGTATGAACCCTGTTGGAACTTGTAGTCATCTTGTTTCTGTGAACCGTGTTGTTGGCCAAGTTGAGCTGAAGTGTGCCCCCTGAACCGTCAGGACGAGGTCCATCTGAAGCGGCAAATGCCACGGAGTATATATGTTAGCGGATATCGAAAGCTAGAAGATGTGTGTAATTAATTGCTGAATGGGTGCATGCGGAATAGAGAATTAACTGAGCGAACCTGGAGCCGATGGAGCCTGCTCGGCGGCCGTAGCGTCTCTGGCTACTTGAGCAGCTGGATCAAAACCTCGATTGGGCTTGGTCTTTCTCTTGGGTCGTGTCGAGCTATTCTCTTGGGACGTGATAGTTCCGTGCGGAGAATAGCTTTCTCGGTAGGGAGGGTTATGACGCCCATGCTCCCTGTTGGAAACACAATCCGTATGAACCCTGTTGGAACTTGTAGTCATCTGGTTTCTGTCAACCGTGTTGTTGGCCAGGTTGAGGTGAAGTGTGCCCCCTGAACCATCAGGACGAGGTCCATCTGAAACGGCAAATGCCATGGAGTATATATGTTAGCGGATATCGAAAGCTAGAAGATGTGTGTAATTAATTGCTGAATGGGTGCATGCGGAATAGAGAACTAGCTGAGCGAACCTGGAGCTGGTGGAGCCTGCTCGGCGGCCGTAGCGTCTCTGGCTACTTGAGCAGCTGGATCAAAACCGCGATTGGGCTTGGTCTTTCTCTTGGGTCTTGTCGAGCCATTCTCTTCGGCCTTGGAGTCCTGGGACGCACCAGGGGACCTGACAGTTCTGTGCGGATAATAAGAATAGCTTTCTCCGCAGGGAGGATTATGACGCCCATGCTCTCTGTTGGAAACACAATCCATATGAACCCTGTTGGAACTTGTAGTCACCTGGTTTCTGTTAACCGTGTTGTTCGCCGGGTTAAGCTGAAGTGTGCCCCCTGAACCATCAGGATGAGGTCCATCTGAAATGGCAAATGCCACGGAGTATATATGTTAGCGGATATGATAGCTAGAAGATGTGTGTAATTAATTGCTGAATGGGTGCATGCGGAATAGAGAACAAGCTGAGCGAACCTGGAGCTGGTGGAGCCTGCTCGGCGGCTGTAGCGTCTCTGGCTACTTGAGCAGCTGGATCAAAACCGCGATTGGGCTTGGTCTTTCTTTTGGGTCGGGTCAAGCCATTCTCTTCGGCCTTGGAGTCCTGGGACGCATAAGGGGACGTGACAGTTCCGTGCGGAGAATAGCTTTCTCCGCAGGGAGGGTTATGATGCCCATGCTCCCTGTTGGAAACACAATCCGTATGAACCCTGTTGGAACTTGTAGTCATCTGGTTTATGTCCACCGTGTTGTTGGCCAGGTTGAGCTGAAGTGTGCCCCTTGAACCATCAGGACGAGCTCCATCTGAAACGGCAAATGCCATGGAGTATATATGTTGGCGGATATCGAAAGCAAGAAGATGTGTGTAATTAATTGTTGAATGGGTGCATGCGGAATTGAGAACTAGCTGAGCGAACCTGGAGCTGGTGGACCCTGCTCGACGGCCGTAGCGTCTCTGGCTACTTGAGCAGCTGGATCAAAACCGCGATTGGGCTTGGTCTTTCTCTTGGGTCGTGTCGAGCCATTTTCTTCGGCCTTGGACTCCTGGTGCGCACTAGGGGACGTGATAGTTCCGTGCGGAGAATAGCTTTCTCCGCAGGGAGGGTTATGACGCCCATGCTCCCTGTTGGAAACACAATCCGTATTAACCCTGTTGGAACTTGTAGTCATCTGGTTTCTGTGAACCATGTTGTTGCCCAGGTTGAGCTGAAGTGTGCCCCCTGAACCATCAGGACGAGGTCCATCTGAAACGGCAAATGCCACATAGTATATATGTTAGCGGATATCAAAAGCAAGAAGATGTGTGTAATTAAATGCTGAATGGGTGCATGCGGAATAGAGAACTAGCTGAGCGAACCTGGAGCTGGTAGAACCTGCTCGGCGGCCGTAGCGTCTCTGGCTACTTGAGCAGCTGGATCAAAACCACGATTGGGCTTGGTGTTTCTCTTGGGTCGTGTCGAGCCATTTTCTTCGGCCTTGGAGTCCTGGGACACACCAGTGGACGTGACAGTTCCTGCGGAGAATAGCTTTCTCCGTAGGGAGGGTTATAACGCCCATGCTCCCTGTTGGAAAGACAATCCGTATGAACCCTGTTGGAACTTGTAGTCATCTGGTTTCTGTCAACCGTGTTGTTGGCCAGGTTGAGCTGAAGTGTGCCCCCTGAAGCATCAGGATGAGGTCCATCTAAAACGACAAATGCCACGGAGTGTATATGTTAGCGGATATCGAAAGCTAGAAGATGTGTGTAATTAATTGCTGAATGGGTGCATGCGGAATAGAGAATTAGCTGAGTGAACCTGGAGCTGGTGGAGCCTGCTCAGCCGCCGTATCGTCTCTGGCTACTTGAGCAGCCGGATCAAAACCTCGATTGGGCTTGGTCTTTCTCTTGGGTCGTGTCGAGCCATTCCCTTGGGACGTGATAGTTCCGTGCGGAGAATAGCTTTCTCCGTAGGGAGGGTTATGAAGCCCATGCTCCCGGTTGGAAACACAGTCCGTATGAACCCTGTTGGAACTTGTAGTCATCTGGTTTCTGTCAACCATGTTGTTGCCCAGGTTGAGCTGAAGTGTACCCCCTGAACCATCAGGACGAGGTCCATCTGAAACGGCAAATGCCACAGACTATATATGTTAGCGGATATCGAAAGCAAGAAGATATGTGTAATTAATTGCTGAATGGGTGCATGCGAAATAGAGAACTAGCTGAGCGAACCTGGAGCTGGTGTAGCCTTCTCGGCGGCCGTAGCGTCTCTGGCTACTTGAGCAGCTGGATCAAAACCGCGATTGGGCTTGGTGTTTCTCTTGGGTCATGTCGAGCCATTTTATTCGGCCTTGGAGTCCTGGGACGCACCAGTGGATGTGACAGTTCCGTGCGGAGAATAGCTTTCTCCGTTGGGAGGGTTATGACGCCCATGCTCCCTGTTGGAAACACAATCCGTATGAACCCTGTTGGAACTTGTAGTCATCTTGTTTCTGTGAACCGTGTTGTTGGCCAAGTTGAGCTGAAGTGTGCCCCCTGAACCATCAGGACGAGGTCCATCTGAAACGGCAAATGCCACGGAGTATATATGTTAGCGGATATCGAAAGCTAGAAGATGTGTGTAATTAATTGCTGAATGGGTGCATGCGGAATAGAGAATTAGCTGAGCGAACCTGGAGCTGGTGGAGCCTGCTCAGCCGCCGTATCGTCTCTGGCTACTTGAGCAGCCGGATCAAAACCTCGATTGGGCTTGGTCTTTCTCTTGGGTCGTGTCGAGCCATTCTCTTGAGACGTGATAGTTCCGTGCGGAGAATAGCTTTCTCCGTAGGGAGGGTTATGACGCCCATGCTCCCTGTTGGAAACACAATCCGTATGAACCCTGTTGGAACTTGTAGTCATCTGGTTTCTGTCAACCATGTTGTTGCCCAGGTTGAGCTGAAGTATGCCCCCTGAACCATCAGGACGAGGTCCATCTGAAACGGCAAATGCCACAGACTATATATGTTAGCGGATATCGAAAGCAAGAAGATGTGTGTAATTAATTGCTGAATGGGTGCATGCGAAATAGAGAACTAGCTGAGCGAACCTGGAGCTGGTGTAGCCTGCTCGGCGGCCGTAGCGTCTCTGGCTACTTGAGCAGCTGGATCAAAACCGCGATTGGGCTTGGTCTTTCTCTTGGGTCATGTCGAGCCATTTTATTCGGCCTTGGAGTCCTTGGACGCACCAGTGGACGTGACAGTTCCGTGCGGAGAATAGCTTTCTCCGTTGGGAGGGTTATGACGCCCATGCTCCCTGTTGGAAACACAATCCGTATGAACCCTGTTGGAACTTGTAGTCATCTGGTTTCTGTGAACCGTGTTGTTGGCCAAGTTGAGCTGAAGTGTGCCCCCTGAACCATCAGGACGAGGTCCATCTGAAACGGCAAATGCCACGGAGTATATATGTTAGCGGATATCGAAAGCTAGAAGATGTGTGTAATTAATTGCTGAATGGGTGCATGCGGAATAGAGAATTAACTGAGCGAACCTGGAGCCGATGGAGCCTGCTCGGCGGCCGTAGCGTCTCTGGCTACTTGAGCAGCTGGATCAAAACCTCGATTGGGCTTGGTCTTTCTCTTGGGTTGTGTCGAGCTATTCTCTTGGGACGTGATAGTTCCGTGCGGAGAATAGCTTTCTCGGTAGGGAGGGTTATGACGCCCATGCTCCCTGTTGGAAACACAATCCGTATGAACCCTGTTGGAACTTGTAGTCATCTGGTTTCTGTCAACCGTGTTGTTGGCCAGGTTGAGGTGAAGTGTGCCCCCTGAACCATCAGGACGAGGTCCATCTGAAACGGCAAATGCCATGGAGTATATATGTTAGCGGATATCGAAAGCTAGAAGATGTGTGTAATTAATTGCTGAATGGGTGCATGCGGAATAGAGAACTAGCTGAGCGAACCTGGAGCTGGTGGAGCCTGCTCGGCGGCCGTAGCGTCTCTGGCTACTTGAGCAGCTGGATCAAAACCGCGATTGGGCTTGGTCTTTCTCTTGGGTCTTGTCGAGCCATTCTCTTCGGCCTTGGAGTCCTGGGACGCACCAGGGGACCTGACAGTTCTGTGCGGAGAATAAGAATAGCTTTCTCCGCAGGGAGGATTATGACGCCCATGCTCTCTGTTGGAAACACAATCCGTATGAACCCTGTTGGAACTTGTAGTCACCTGGTTTCTGTTAACCGTGTTGTTCGCCGGGTTAAGCTGAAGTGTGCCCCCTGAACCATCAGGATGAGGTCCATCTGAAATGGCAAATGCCACGGAGTATATATGTTAGCGGATATGATAGCTAGAAGATGTGTGTAATTAATTGCTGAATGGGTGCATGGGGAATAGAGAACAAGCTGAGCGAACCTGGAGCTGGTGGAGCCTGCTCGGCGGCTGTAGCGTCTCTGGCTACTTGAGCAGCTGGATCAAAACCGCGATTGGGCTTGGTCTTTCTCTTGGGTCGGGTCAAGCCATTCTCTTCGGCCTTGGAGTCCTGGGACGCATAAGGGGACGTGACAGTTCCGTGCGGAGAATAGCTTTCTCCGCAGGGAGGGTTATGATGCCCATGCTCCCTGTTGGAAACACAATCCGTATGAACCCTGTTGGAACTTGTAGTCATCTGGTTTATGTCCACCGTGTTGTTGGCCAGGTTGAGCTGAAGTGTGCCCCCTGAACCATCAGGACGAGCTCCATCTGAAACGGCAAATGCCATGGAGTATATATGTTGGCGGATATCGAAAGCAAGAAGATGTGTGTAATTAATTGTTGAATGGGTGCATGCGGAATTGAGAACTAGCTGAGCGAACCTGGAGCTGGTGGACCCTGCTCGACGGCCGTAGCGTCTCTGGCTACTTGAGCAGCTGGATCAAAACCGCGATTGGGCTTGGTCTTTCTCTTGGGTCGTGTCGAGCCATTTTCATCGGCCTTGGAGTCCTGGTGCGCACTAGGGGACGTGATAGTTCCGTGCGGAGAATAGCTTTCTCCGCAGGGAGGGTAATGACGCCCATGCTCCCTGTTGGAAACACAGTCCGTATGAACCCTGTTGGAACTTGTAGTCATCTGGTTTCTGTGAACCATGTTGTTGCCCAGGTTGAGCTTAAGTGTGCCCCCTGAACCATCAGGACGAGGTCCATCTGAAACGGCAAATGCCACATAGTATATATGTTAGCGGATATCAAAAGCAAGAAGATGTGTGTAATTAAATGCTGAATGGGTGCATGCGGAATAGAGAACTAGCTGAGCGAACCTGGAGCTGGTAGAACCTGCTCGGCGGCCGTAGCGTCTCTGGTACTTGAGCAGCTGGATCAAAACCACGATTGGGCTTGGTGGTTCTCTTGGGTCGTGTCGAGCCATTTTCTTCGGCCTTGGAGTCCTGGGACACACCAGTGGACGTGACAGTTCCTGCGGAGAATAGCTTTCTCCGTAGGGAGGGTTATAATGCCCATGCTCCCTGTTGGAAAGACAATCCGTATGAACCCTGTTGGAACTTGTAGTCATCTGGTTTCTGTCAACCGTGTTGTTGGCCAGGTTGAGCTGAAGTGTGCCCCCTGAAGCATCAGGACGAGGTCCATCTGAAACGGCAAATGCCACGGAGTATATATGTTAGCGGATATCGAAAGCTAGAAGATGTGTGTAATTAATTGCTGAATGGGTGCATGCGGAATAGAGAATTAGCTGAGCGAACCTGGAGCTGGTGGAGCCTGCTCAGCCGCCGTATCGTCTCTGGCTACTTGAGCAGCCGGATCAAAACCTCGATTGGGCTTGGTCTTTCTCTTGGGTCGTGTCGAGCCATTCTCTTGGGACGTGATAGTTCCGTGCGGAGAATAGCTTTCTCCGTAGGGAGGGTTATGACGCCCATGCTCCCTGTTGGAAACACAATCCGTATGAACCCTGTTGGAACTTGTAGTCATCTGGTTTCTGTCAACCGTGTTGTTGGCCAGGTTGAGCTGAAGTGTGCCCCCTGAACCATCAGGATGAGGTCCATCTGAAACGGCAAATGCCACGGAGTATATATGTTAGCGGATATCGAAAGCTAGAAGATGTGTGTAATTAATTGCTGAATGGGTGCATGCGGAATAGAGAATTAGCTGAGCGAACCTGGAGCTGGTGGAGCCTGCTCAGCCGCCGTATCGTCTCTGGCTACTTGAGCAGCCGGATCAAAACCTCGATTGGGCTTGGTCTTTCTCTTGGGTCGTGTCGAGCCATTCTCTTGGGACGTGATAGTTCCGTGCGGAGAATAGCTTTCTCCGTAGGGAGGGTTATGACGCCCATGCTCCCTGTTGGAAACACAATCCGTATGAACCCTGTTGGAACTTGTAGTCATCTGGTTTCTGTCAACCGTGTTGTTGGCCAGGTTGAGCTGAAGTGTGCCCCCTGAACCATCAGGATGAGGTCCATCTGAAACGGCAAATGCCACGGAGTATATATGTTAGCGGATATCGAAAGCTAGAAGATGTGTGTAATTACTTGCTGAATGGGTGCATGCGGAATAGAGAATTAGCTGAGCGAACCTGGAGCTGGTGGAGCCTGCTCAGCCGCCGTATCGTCTCTGGCTACTTGAGCAGCCGGAAAAAAACCTCGATTGGGCTTGGTCTTTCTCTTGGGTCGTGTCGAGCCATTCTCTTGGGACGTGATAGTTCCGTGCGGAGAATAGCTTTCTCCGTAGGGAGGGTTATGACGCCCACGCTCCCTGTTGGAAACACAATCCGTATGAACCCTGTTGGAACTTGTAGTCATCTGGTTTCTGTCAACCATGTTGTTGCCCAGGTTGAGCTGAAGTGTGCCCCCTGAACCATCAGGACGAGGTCCATCTGAAACGGCAAATGCCACAGACTATATATGTTAGCGGATATCGAAAGCAAGAAGATGTGTGTAATTAATTGCTGAATGGGTGCATGCGAAATAGAGAACTAGCTGAGCGAACCTGGAGCTGGTGTAGCCTGCTCGGCGGCCGTAGCGTCTCTGGCTACTTGAGCAGCTGGATCAAAACCGCGATTGGGCTTGGTCTTTCTCTTGGGTCATGTCGAGCCATTTTATTCGGCCTTGGAGTCCTGGGACGCACCAGTGGACGTGACAGTTTCGTGCGGAGAATAGCTTTCTCCGTTGGGAGGGTTATGACGCCCATGCTCCTTGTTGGAAACACAATCCGTATGAACCCTGTTGGAACTTGTAGTCATCTGGTTTCTGTCAACCGTGTTGTTGGCCAAGTTGAGCTGAATTGTGCCCCCTGAACCATCAGGACGAGGTCCATCTGAAACGGCAAATGCCACGGAGTATATACGTTTGCGGATATCGAAAGCTAGAAGATGTGTGTAATTAATTGCTAAATGGGTGCATGCGGAATAGAGAATTAGCTGAGCGAACCTGGAGCTGGTGGAGCCTGCTCGGCGGCCGTAGCGTCTCTAGCTACTTGAGCAGCTGGATCAAAACCTCGATTGGGCTTGGACTTTCTCTTGGGTCGTGTCGAGCCATTCTCTTGGGATGTGACAGTTCCGTGCGGAAATAGCTTTCTCGGTAGGGAGGGTTATGACGCCCATGCTCCCTGTTGGAAACACAATTCGTATGAAGCCTGTTGGAACTTGTAGTCATCTGGTTTCTGTCAACCGTGTTGTTGGCCAGGTTGAGCTGAAGTGTGCCCCCTGAACCATCAGGACGAGGTCCATCTGAAACGGCAAATGCCGCGGAGTATATATGTTAGCGGATATCGAAAGCTAGAAGATGTGTGTAATTAATTGCTGAATGGGTGCATGTGGAATAGAGAACTAGTTGAGCGAACCTGGAGCTGGTGGAGCCTGCTCGGCGGCTGTAGCGTCTCTGGCTACTTGGGCAGCTGGATCAAAACCGCGATTGGACTTGGTCTTTCTCTTGGGTCGTGTCGAGCCATTCTCTTCGGCCTTGGAGTCCTGGGACGCACCAGGGGACCTGACAGTTCTATGCGGAGAATAAGAATAGCTTTATCCGCAGGGAGGATTATGACGCCCATGCTCCCTGTTGGAACTTGTAGTCACCTGGTTTCTGTTAACCGTCTTTTTGGCCGGGTTAAGCTGAAGTGTGCCCCGTGAACCATCAGGATGAGGTCCATCTGAAATGGCAAATGCCACGGAGTATATATGTTAGCGGATATGATAGCTAGAAGATGTGTGTAATTAATTGCTGAATGGGTGCATGCGGAATAGAGAACTAGCTGAGCGAACATGGAGCTGGTGGAGCCTGCTCGGCGGCTGTAGCGTCTCTGGCTACTTGAGCAGCTGGATCAAAACCGCGATTGGGCTTGGTCTTTCTCTTGGGTCGGGTCAAGCCATTTTCTTCGGCCTTGGAGTCCTGGTGCGCACTAGGGGACGTGACAGTTCCGTGCGGAGAATAGCTTTCTCCGCAGGGAGGGTTATGACGCCCATGCTCCCTGTTGGAAACACAGTCCGTATGAACCCTGGTGGAACTTGTAGTCATCTGGTATCTGTCAACCATGTTGTTGGCCAGGTTGAGCTGAAGTTTGCCCCCTGAACCATCAGGGCGAGCTCCATCTGAAACGGCAAATGCCATGGAGTATATATGTTAGCGGATATCGAAAGCAAGAAGATGTGTGTAATTAATTGTTGAATGGGTGCATGCGGAATTGAGAACTAGCTGAGCGAACCTGGAGCTGGTGGAGCCTGCTCGACGGCCGTAGCGTCTCTGGCTACTTGAGTAGCTGGATCAAAACCGCGATTGGGCTTGGTCTTTCTCTTGGGTTGGGTCGAGCCATTCTCTTCGGCCTTGGAGTCCTGGGACGCATAAGGGGACGTGACAGTTCCGTGTGGAGAATAGCTTTGTCCGCAGGGAGGGTTATGACGCCCATCCTCCCTATTGGAAACACAATCTGTATGAACCCTGTTGGAACTTGTAGTCATCTGGTTTCTGTCAACCGTGTTGTTGGCCAGGTTGAGCTGAAGTGTGCCCCCTGAACCATCAGGACGAGGTCCATCTGAAACGGGAAATGCCATGGAGTATATATGTTAGCGGATATCGAAATCAAGAAGAAGTGTGTAATTAATTGCTGAATGGGTGCATGCGGAATTGAGAACTAGCTGAGCGAACCTGGAGCTGGTGGAGCCTGCTCGGCGGCCCTAGCGTCTTTGGCTACTTGAGCAGCTAGATCAAAACCTCGATTAAGCTTGGTCTTTCTCTTGGGTCGTGTCGAGCCATTCTCTTCGGCCTTGGAGTCCTGGGAAGCACCAGGGGACGTGACAAGTTCCGTGCGGAGAATAGCTTTCTCTGCAGGGAGGGTTATGACGCCCATGCTCCCTGTTGGAAACACAATCCGTATGAACCCTGTTGGAACTTGTAGTCATCTGGTTTCTGTCAGCCGTGTTGTTGGCTAGGTTGAGCTGAAGTGTGGCCACTGAACCATCAAGACGAGGTCCATCTGAAAGAGCAAATGCCACGGAGTATATATGTTAGCGGATATCGAAAGCTAGAAGATGTGTGTAATAAATTGCTCAATGGGTGCATGCGGAATAGAGAATTTGCTGAGCGAACCTGGAGCTGGTGGAGCGTGCTTAGCGGCCGTAGCGTCTCTGGCTACTTGAGCAGCTAGATCAAAACCTCGATTGGGCTTGGTCTTTCTCTTGGGTCGTGTTGAGCCATTCTCTTGTGACGTGACAGTTCCGTGCGGAGAATAGATTTCTCCGCAGGGAGGGTTATGACGCCCATGCTCCCTGTTGGAAACACAATCAATATGAACCCTGTTGGAACTTGTAGTCATCTGGTTTCTGTCAACCGTGCTGTTGGCCAGGTTGAGCTGAAGTGTGCCCCCTGAATTATCAGGACGAGGTCCATCTGAAATGGGGAATGCCATGGAGTATATATGTTAGCGGATATCGAAAGCTAGAAGAAGTGTGTAATTAATTGCTGAATGAGTGCATGCGGAATAGAGAACTAGCTGAGCGAACCTGGAGCTGGTGGAGCCTGCTCGGCGGCCCTAGCGTCTTTGGCTACTTGAGCAGCTAGATCAAAACCTCGATTAAGCTTGGTCTTTCTCTTGGGTCGTGTCGAGCAATTCCCTTCGGCCTTGGAGTCCTGGGACGCACCAGGGGACGTGACAAGTTCCGTGCGGAGAATAAGAATTTCTCCGCAGGGAGGGTTATGACGCCCATGCTCCCTGTTGGAAACACAATCCGTATGAACCCTGTTGGAACTTGTAGTCATCTGGTTTCTGTCAACTGTGTTGTTGGCCAGGTTGAGCTGAAGTGTGCCCACTGAACCATCAAGAGGAGGTCCATCTGAAATTGTTAATGCCACAGGGTACATATGTTAGCGGATATCGAAAGCAAGAAGATGTACGTAATTAATTGCTGAATGGGTGCATGCGGAATAGAGAACTAGCTGAGCGAACCTGGAGCTGGTGGAGCCTGCTCAGCGGCCGTAGCGTCTCTGGCTACTTGAGCGGCTGGATCAAAACCGCGATTTGGCTTGGTCTTTCTGTTGGGTCGTGTCGAGCCATTCTCTTCGGACTTGGAGTCCTGGGACGCACCAGTGGACGTGACAGTTCCGTGCGGAGAATAGCTTTCTCCGTAGGGAGGGTTATGACGCCCATGCTCCCTGTTGGAAACACAATCCGTATGAACCCTGTGGGAACTTGTAGTCATCTGGTTTCTGTCAACCGTGTTGTTGGCCAGGTTGAGCTGAAGTGTGCCCCCTGAACCATCAGGACGAGGTCCATCTGAAACGGCAAATGCCACGGAGTATATATGTTAGCAAATATCGAAAGCTAGAAGATGTGTGTAATTAATTGCTGAATGGGTGCATGCAGAATAGAGAATTAGCTGAGCGAACCTGGAGCTGGTGGAGCCTGCTTAGCGGCCGTAGCGTCTCTGGCTACTTGAGCAGCTGGATCAAGACCTCGATTGGGCTTGGTCTTTCTCTTGGGTCGTGTCGAGCCATTCTCTTGCGACGTGATAGTTCCGTGCGGAGAATAGCTTTCTCCGTAGGGAGGGTTATGACGCCCATGCTCCCTGTTGGAAACACAATCCGTATGAACCCTGTTGGAACTTGTAGTCATCTGGTTTCTGTCAACCGTGTTGTTGGCCAGGTTGAGCTGTAGTGTGCCCTCTGAACCATCAGGACGAGGTCCTTCTTAAACGGCAAATGCCACGGAGTATATATGTTAGCGGATATCGAAAGCTAGAAGATGTGTGTAATTAATTGATGAATGGGTGCATGCGGAATAGAGAATTAGCTGAGCGAACCTGGAGCTAGTGGAGCCTGCTTAGCGGCTGTAGCGTCTCTGGCTACTTGAGCAGCTGGATCAAAACCTCGATTGGGCTTGGTCTTTCTCTTGGGTCGTGTCGAGCCATTCTCTTGGGACGTGACAGTTCCGTGCGGAGAATAGCTTTCTCCGTAGGGAGGGTCATGACGCCCATGCTCGCTGTTGGAAACACAATCCGTATGAATTCTGTTGGAACTTGTAGTCATCTGGTTTCTGTCAACCGTGTTGTTGGCCAGGTTGAGCTGAAGTGTGCCCCCTAAACCATCAGGATGAGGTCCATCTGAAACGGCAAATGCCACGGACTATATATGTTATCGGATATCGAAAGCTAGAAGATGTGTGTAATTAATTGCTGAATGGGTGCACGCGGAATAGAGAACTAGCGGTGCGAACCTGGAGCTGGTGGAGCCTGCTCGGCGGCCGTAGCGTCTCTGGCCACTTGAGCGGCTGGATCAAAACCGTGATTGGGCTTGGTCTTTCTCTTGGGTCGTGTCGAGCCATTCTCTTCGGCCTTGGAGTCCTGGGACGCACCAGGGGACGTGACAGTTCTGTGCGGAGAATAAGAATAGCTTTCTCCGCAGGAAGGATTATGACGCCCATGCTCCCTGTTGGAAACACAATCCGTATGAACCCTGTTGGAACTTGTAGTCACCTGGTTTCTGTTAACCGTGTTGTTCACCGGGTTAAGCTGAAGTGTGCCCCCTGAACCATCAGGATGAGGTCCATCTGAAATGGCAAATGCCACGGAGTATATATGTTAGCGGATATGATAGCTAGAAGATGTGTGTAATTAATTGCTGAATGGGTGCATGCGGAATAGAGAACTAGCTGAGCAAACCTGGAGCTGGTGGAGCCTGCTCGGCGGCTGTAGCGTCTCTGGCTACTTGAGCAGCTGGATCAAAACCGCGATTGGGCTTGGTCTTTCTCTTGGGTCGGGTCGAGCCATTCTCTTCGGTTGGAGTCCTGGGACGCATAAGGGGACGTGACAGTTCCGTGTGGAGAATAGCTTTCTCCGTAGGGAGGGTTATGATGTCCATGCTCCCTATTGGAAACACAATCCATATGAACCCTGTAGGAACTTGTAGTCATCTGGTTTCTGTCAACCGTGTTTTTGGCCAGGTTGAGCTGAAGTGTGCCCCCTGAACCATCAGGGCGAGCTCCATCTGAAACGGCAAAAGCCATGGAGTATATATGTTAGCGGATATCGAAAGAAAGAAGATGTGTGTAATTAATTGTTGAATGGGTGCATGTGGAATTGAGAACTAGCTGAGCGAACCTGGAGCTGGTGGAGCCTGCTCGACGGCCGTAGCGTCTCTGGCTACTTGAGCAGCTGGATCAAAACTGCGATTGGGCTTGGTCTTTCTCTTGGGTCATCTCGAGCCATTTTCTTCGGCCTTGGAGTCCTGGTGCGCACTAGGGGACGTGACAGTTCCGTGCGGAGAATAGCTTTCTCCGCAGGGAGGGTTATGACGCCCATGCTCCCTGTTGGAAACACAGTCCGTATGAACCCTGTTGGAACTTGTAGTCATCTGGTTTCTGTCAACCATGTTGTTGGCCAGGTTGAGCTGAAGTGTGCCCCCTGAACAATCAGGACGAGGTCCATCTGAAACGGCAAATGCCACGGAGTATATATGTTAGCGGATATCGAAAGCAAGAAGATGTGTGTAATTAATTGCTGAATGGGTGCATGCGGAATAGAGAATTAGCTGAGCGAACCTGGAGCTGGTGGAGCCTGCTCAGCAGCCGTAGCGTCTCTGGCTACTTGAGCATCTGGATCAAAACCTCGATTGGGCTTGGTCTTTCTCTTGGGTCGTGTCGAGCCATTCTCTTGGGACGTGATAGTTCCGTGCGGAGAATAGCTTTCTCCGTAGGGAGGGTTATGACGCCCATGCTCCCTGTTGGAAACACAATCCGTATGAACCCTGTTGGAACTTGTAGTCATCTGGTTTCTGTCAACCGTGTTGTTGGCCAGGTTGAGCTGAAGTGTGCCCCCTGAACCATCAGGATGACGTCCATCTGAAACGGCAAATGCCACGGAGTATATATGTTAGCGTATATCGAAAGCTAGAAGATGTGTGTAATTAATTGCTGAATAGGTGCATGCGGAATAGAGAATTAGCTGACCGAACCTGGAGCTAGTGGAGCCTGCTTAGCGGCCGTAGCGTCTCTGGCTACTTGAACAGCTGGATCAAAACCTCTGTTGGGCTTGATCTTTCTCTTGGGTCGTGTCGAGCCATTCTCTTGGGACGTGACAGTTCCATGCGGAGAATAGCTTTCTCCGTAGGGAGGGTTATGACGCCCATGCTCCCTGTTGGAAACACAATCCGTATGAACCCTGTTGAAACTTGTAGTCATCTGGTTTCTGTCAACCGTGCTATTGGCCAGGTTGACCTGAAGTGTGCCCCCGGAACCATCAGGACGAGGTCCATCTGAAACGGGAAATGCCATGGAGTATATATGTTAGCGGATATCGAAAGCTCGAAGATGTGTGTAATTAATTGCTGAATGGGTGCATGCGGAATAGAGAACTAGCTGAGCGAACCTGGAGCTGGTGGAGCCTGCTCGGCGGCCCTAGCGTCTCTGGCTACTTGAGCAGCTGGATCAAAACCTCGATTAGGCTTGGTCTTTCTCTTGGGTCGTGTCGGGCCATTCTCGTCGGCCTTGGAGTCTTGGGACGCACCAGGGGACGTGACAGTTCCGTGCGGAGAATAAGAATAGCTTTCTCCGCAGGGAGGGTTATGACGCCCATGCTCCCTGTTGGAAACACAATCCGTATGAACCCTGTTGGAACTTGTGGTCATCTGGTTTCTGTCAACCGTGTTGTTGGCCAGGTTGAGCTGAAGTGTGCCCACTGAACCATCAAGACGAGGTCCATCTGAAATTGTAAATGCCACAGGGTACATATGTTAGCGGATATCGAAAGCAAGAAGATGTTCGTAATTAATTGCTGAATGGGTGCATGCGGAATAGAGAACTAGCTGAGCGAACCTGGAGCTGGTGGAGCCTGCTCAGCGGTCGTAGGGTCTCTTGCTACTTGAGCAGCTGGATCAAAACCGCGATTGGGCTTGGTATTTCTCTTGGGTCGTGTCGAGCCATTCTCTTCGGCCTTGGAGTCCTGGGACGCACCGGGGGATGTGACAGTTCCGTGCGGAGAATAGCTTTTTCCGCAGGGAGGGTTATGACGCCCATGCTTCCGGTTGGAAACACAATCCGTATGAACCCTGTTGAAACTTGTAGTCATCTGGTTTCTGTCAACCGTGTTGTTGGCCAGGTTGAGCTGAAATGTGCCCCCTGAACCATCAGGACGAGGTCTATCTGAAACGGCAAATGCCGCGGAGTATATATGTTAGCGGATATGGGAAGCAAGATGTGTGTAATTAATTACTGAATGGGTGCATGCGAAGTAGAGAAGTAGCCGTGCGAACCTGGAGCTGGTGGAGGCTGCTCGACGGCCGAAGCGTCTCTGGCTACTTGAGCAGCTGGATCAAAACCGCGATTGGGCTTGGTCTTTCTCTTGGGTCATGTCGAGCCATTCTCTTCGGCCTTGGAGTCCTGGGACGCACCGGGGGATGTACTTGAGCAGCTGCATCCCCACCTTTGAAACTTTGCTCTCTCTCCTGTGAGGAGGCTGCTTCTCGCCTCATTAATATCAACCAGTTCATTTGTCTTGCTTCCAGCACGAGTAGTCAGTCAATTATATGGTTACCCTAAGCTAGGTGTTGTCTATGAGTCCACATTACTGCAAAATATTATCTTTCTATCGTTCGTCACTTGGCTGAGTGTGTGTGTGCCAGCATCATCAGTGTCATCACGCATTCGGTTATAGTGTTGCGTACCAGAACATATTGCACATATTGACTTGGGTAGCTAGGTCATTCCTTCCTCGATCGCCACTTTCCAAGCAAAGATGCCAGCCTTCTATTTAAAGTGGGTGAGCTATCAAACATCCTCTGGCAAAGCGAGAGCTTCCATTCATCCCGGCTGATAGCAGAGTAATGGCAACTTTGTTGTTTCCAGGTCTCGTTTGGTTTCTCTGCCTTCTCCTGGGGTTCTCTTGCAGCCTACCATTATTAGGCATCTGCGATGAAACGCCGAGTGATAGAGAAGCCCTCCTGTGCTTCAAATCACGGCTCTCGGCACCCGCCGGAGTTCTACCTTCATGGAGCAACACATCCATGGAGTTCTGCGACTGGCACAGGATCACGTGCAGCGCGACTTCCCCCCGGCATGTCGTTGCGCTGGACCTTGAATCCCAAGGCATCTCAGGCACCATAGCACCTTGCATCGCCAACCTCACTTGGCTGGCAAAGCTCCAGCTGTCCAACAATAGCTTTGGTGGCGGTGTACCGTCCGAGCTTGGCCTCCTGGGCCGACTCACCAACCTCAACCTCAGCATGAACAGTTTGGAAGGTAACATCCCACCTGAACTCTCTGCATGTTCCCAGCTCCAAATTCTGGGCTTGTGGAACAATTCCCTCCATGGAGAGATCCCACATAGCCTTAGCCAATGCAAGCGCCTTCAAGAGATTAACCTTGCAAACAACAAGCTCCAAGGGAGCATTCCTCCTGCTTTTGGAGACCTTCCTGACCTGCGCATACTAGTTCTCGCCAAAAATACACTTACTGGCACCATACCGTTGTCTTTGGGAAGCAGTCGTCATCTTATGTATGTCGATCTCGGGATCAATGCTCTTGGAGGGGTCATCCCGGAGTCCTTGGCAAATAGTTCATCTCTTCAAGTACTTAGGCTCATGAGCAATAGTCTTACTGGAGAACTCCCAAAGGCTCTCCTCAACACTTTGTCACTAGGTGCCATTTGCCTCACAAGAAACAATTTTGTTGGTTCCATACCTTCTGTTACTGTCACCTCTTCCCCTCTTAAGCATCTCTATTTAGGGGAAAACAATCTTTCAGGAAGAATACCTTTCTCACTAGGGAACCTTTCCTCCCTACTTCATCTTCATCTCACAAACAATCATTTAGTTGGGAGCATCCCGGAGAGCTTAGGTTATATTCCAACATTAGAGAAATTGATCTTGAGTGCAAACAACTTATCTGGACCGGTTCCACCGTCTATCTTCAACATGTCATCCCTGAAAAGTCTCGCCGCATTCGACAACTCACTTGTCGGAAGATTACCCTTCGACATCGGCTACACCCTCCATAATATTGAGTACTTAATACTCACAGGGAACAATTTTGATGGACCAATTCCAGCCTCTCTTCTCAAAGCTTACCGCCTATGCTGGCTTCTCCTTGATAGTAATAGATTTATTGGATCTATACCATTCTTCGGTTCATTGCCAAATTTGGAGCGTCTCGATTTGGCATCCAACAAGCTAGAAGCAGATGATTGGGGATTTGTCTCTTCACTATCTAACTGCTCCAGATTGTACATGCTGGCCCTGGATGGAAACAATCTTAATGGGAAATTGCCAAGTTCTATTGGAAATCTTTCAAATAGTCTTGACTCCTTGTGGCTGAATAGCAACCAAATTTCTGGACCTATACCACCGGAGATTGGCAACCTTAAGAGCCTCAGTACATTGTACATGGATTACAATTTTTTCACTGGTAATATACCACCAACAATTGGGAAATTGTACAAATTGGTCGAGCTATCCGTTGCACATAACAGCTTTACTGGATCCATACCATATTTCGGCTCATTGCCAAATTTGGAGGAACTCGATTTGGCACACAACAAGCTAGAAGCAGATGATTGGGGATTTGTCTCTTCACTATCTAATTGCTCCAGGTTGACCATGCTGGCCTTGGATGGAAACAATCTCAAAGGGAAATTGCCAAGTTCTATTGGCGATCTTTCAAACAGCCTTGACTCGTTGTGGCTGAGTAACAACGAAATTTCTGGACCTATACCACCGGAGATTGGCAACCTTAAGAGCCTCAGTACATTGTACATGGATTACAATTTTTTCACTGGTAATATACCACCAACAATTGGGAAATTGCACAATTTGGTCAAACTACACTTAGCACAAAACATGCTTTCAGGCCAGATTCCATAGGATACATCCCACCAGGTGCGATAAGCTTATTTGCAAGATATTAATTCAGTTTGTTCCTTACAGAGTTGTACAAATAATGACAAATCTCTAATTTTATTATGTTTTTACATGTAAATGCACAGTATGGAATGCGAAGCGATATCAACCAAGGGTGATGTCTATAGCTTCGGAGTGCTTCTGTTACAACTGATAACAGGGTGTAGTCCAACTGATGAAAAATTCAACGATGGTATAAGCCTTCATGAATTTGTTGATACAGCATTTACAAAGAATATTCATGAGGTTGTTGACCCCACAATGCTACAAGATAGCAGCAATGCAACTGACATGATGAAGAATTGCGTCATCCCACTTTAAGAATAGGCCTCTTTTGCTCCATGACATCACCCAAAGAGCGGCCGGGTATGGCACAAGTTTCTACTGAGATGCTTAGAATAAAGCATGTGGCCTCAGACACATGTGTGTCTGATGAAGCAAATAATTGGCAGGATAGTACGCAAGCAACAGAAGTTCATGTAAAAAAAAATAGTAATGTACTGTCTTATTTTTTTTCCCTTTTTTCTGAATCCAGTTTGAGTCATTTCAGAGGTAGCTAATAAATCCATGTCAAATTAGGGAATGTGTCCTAATTGTTCTGCTAATGTATGTTTTTATACCTATACAAAGTAGGGAATGTGTCCTGATTTAGAGCATAGATATCTACTTATACATGGGGTGGAGAGTAGTGAAGAGCAATTTTCACTCAACTAGGTGACTCCATAAGTTAAAAAATAAATCAGTGTTCCAAACCTGACTGTACAATGAATTTCTGAAGCAAGGACTCCAATTCAGCAGACAGATTTCCCCTTCACATCTCGTGCAAATCTTTGGGAACTCTGACATAAGCAGAATGGTCAGGCGTGAGGCCCTTCACCCATCAACTCATACAGGACACTTGCCACCTCGATGATCCTCCCTGACTTGCGCAACAGCATGGTGAGCAGGCTGGGGCGCGTATCCTGCTGCTCATAGCCCCTGACATATTCGCAAGCATCTTCGATTCTCCCGGTATAGACATGCCCTTGATGTGTGGATTGTAATCCTCGGCGTCAGCTTTTCTAGAAACATCTGATCGAGAATCTCTTGCCGAATCCATCTTCTCTGCTTTTCAGGCGTTGTGTGTGAGGACATCGTACGTCAGTGATTTCTGGATGTCATCAGGTTCAGACTTCAGACCACTCCATGTCCTCAACGAGGTCGCACGCTTCGGTGGCTCCGCCATTCCTGAGCAGCCCCCCGAGGAGGTAGTTCCAGGAGTTGGCATTGGGGTCGCAGCTCCCCCTTCTTCATTTCGTCAAACACCTGGCGGGCACCCTGGAAGTCGCCGGCCTTGCACCTGGCCGACGACATGACGTTTTAATAGCTGGTCATCCTCGATCACCGACACGCCCGCATCGAAGTCGCCGATCGAGGCCAGGGACTTGAGCAGCGAGGGGCACGGGCCGCCGGCGCCGGTGCAAAGTCCTGAGAGTCGCCCTCACTGTGCCATCCACGCTCGACCAAAAGGATTGCTCGGTAAGGGAGAGCCACCGCGGTGAAGCCCTGGGAAGTGAAGCTGTCCGTCTCCACGTCGCCGCCAAGCGGCTAATTGGCCGAGGTTGTTCAACCCATCAAGCTTGGTTTCAACGGGAGGGGAGGAGCGGTGGCCTTCTTGGGAGCTGAGCGGCGGCGACCTGTCGTGCACTACTCTTCCTCGCTGCTGGCCATGCTCCGGAGCCAGTCCGTCCCAGAGAGCTTTGGAGCGCGAGGAGGCCATGGTGGGAGTGGTGCGGAAGACGAGAAAGGGACCAGAGAAGGATGAACGCGGCTATGGCCGGGACTGCAATTTATATAGTGAGCCAATGGCAATGGTGGACAGCAGAGGGACGGACGGGTGGCGCCGGAGTAGGTTCCTCGGCAACCGTGTGTCATTAATGTGGGCGGCAGACAGACGAACAGACGGCTGTGGTGTCCTTTGAACGCGGAGAAGTCGTGTGCACGGGAAGTGGCGCATGCGGCGCTCTCTCGGCAGGTGCGCCACTACAATGCCGGCACCAGCGAGATGCCGCGTCCGCTTTGGCCGGGCGCTATGAAGTGGCGCTGACCGTTTTGGGCGGGAAGTGCGCGGGGGTGAGGGAGGGGGTTTGGGTTGGCAAGGGCGGTTAGACGCGGGCGTGGCAGCAGTTCGGACGCCCGGAAAGCCCCCACATTTTTCATAGATTTGCGGGATAAAGTGTGTCCAGACCCCTCGGCGGACCGATACAGGCCCACATTGGATGACACAACACGTCAGGACAACGTGGTCCAGACGTATGCGGGCGATTTAAGGATCGGCGTTGGAGATGTCCTTAGTAGAAAAATACGAGTGTTTTTTAAATCAATAAATTCATCAAATATTATGGTTGTACAAAGAACTTCGTAAAAAAAATTGCATTCGTGTTCCTAGACCACCTTGCGATTACTATAAGCATTAAGCAAGCCAAAGGCGTGTCACCGCCATCGCCTCTCCGTTACAGAAACCGAGCAAATCTTGTCGTAATAGACAATTGAGAAGTCGTCATGCTAAGACCCCAAAGGACTAGCACATCAGAACAACAACCATTGCCGACGAAGAGAAGTGTAAATCAGAAGGATGCTATGCATAGATACATGAACACGAAGCAATAAGACCCGATCCACATGGATCCAATAAGACAAATGCCGACCGAATCCCCTGAGATCCATTGAAGACGCACCTCCACGTGCCCACTGACGACGCATGACGCGCCACCGCCACCGGCAATACCTAAAACAAAGCAGGAGCCCAGCCACCGGCAATGGCTGAGACCCACCATGCCTCCAAGGCACTAAGGCCACGGAAGACAAGCCAGATCGGTGGCTGCGCTGACGGGTGGCAGGGAACCTTAGACTCGTGGGATCGATACTCTTATTTTGACATGGCTACAACTGTACCATGTTCATTTGCAGGGCATCACTCACCTGACATGGCTTCTTGACTAGATGCCCCATCACCACTCTTCTCCGTTGGCTCATCATATTATGCACTAGGTCGGGCTCCGAATCTGGTGTGGCCCACTCCTTTGTGGAAGTACCACTCCCTCGAAGGTCAAGATCTTCGTTTGGTAGCTTAATTGCGATCACCCCCCCCCCCCTCGTGGACGCAGGCGACGAAGCGACACGGCCCTGACGATGGGCTATGCCCTCAGTATGGTGTCCTAGAGTCCGGGAACCACATTTTCTTCTCATGCCCTGTTGCCCTCCTCCTATAAAGCTTTGTTCATGAGGCTTTCAGGTCCGAGTGGCAGGCTCTAGACCTTGGATAATTCCTAGAAGTCTAGGCCACACATACCGGTAGGAGAGGCAGTCTCTTCTGGTTGGTTTATTCGGCGACGGTTTGAATTTGGTGATTAAACGAGTCTTTTGCAGCGTGCCACATACTTCATGTTTAAATTTTTGTCCTTCTTGCCGCACTGCGATTTTTAGGCAACATGATAGGGATTGGCTAGGCGGCATGATCGATTCTTTGTGTGTAGTAGGACGCCATCTTTTGAGCATGTTTGTGATGTTGCCCAACAGACTTAATTTTTTTTCTTTTTGCCACTTGAACTTGATGTTTGAATATGATGATTGCTTTATGTATAAAGCGTGGCTGTTTTGAGATGCATATAATTTCTTATTTTGCCTTTAATGGATCAAAAATAGCGTGGCAAGGCGCACGTTCTCTTCCAGTAGAATCAAACTCAAGTGGATGAAAATGAACAACCTCACATCCATCCGCAGCACACATGGTCGTTCCTCCAACCGAGAGACTGATTTACAGAGAACATACATGAGTTTTCTTTTTGAGATAACTCACCTGACATGGCTTCTTGACCGCATACAGGCTTGATATGAGCCTTTAACACACAACCAACAGGTCGCAGGAAGCATGAAGCGAGCGCCCCGATTGGGGCGCAGATCTGGTGGCGCGGGCGCAGCAGGTCGCGGCGGGCACATGGGTGAGGGGAGGTGCCGGCGTCTAGGGCGGTGCAGCAGATGCTGCAGATCTGGAGAAGGTGGAGGCGGGCTGGAGCGGCGCAGCCCAGCCAGATGCGCCCGCTCTGGCGAGCTCCGACGAGGCGCAGAAGGTGGAGGCGGGCTCTGGCGAGGCGCACAAGGTGGAGGCCGGCTCCGGCGAGGAGCAGGTGGAGCAGAAGGTATTTGCTTATCCCTTAGTTGGTAGTTTTTAGATTCTAGGGTTTTTGGCCAGAAGTTTCTTGAGTTAGATTAGTTGGATGGAGGGTTTTCTCTGCATTAGGGTTTTCTGTATTTGATTCGTGCAAGAATGGTGGACCACATATGATTATCAGATTAGGTTAGAAGTAGCCGGATTGAGGGATGGGTTTTTTCAGATGCTTATTAGATTAGTAGTGGAATTTTTGCTTGTTAGATTTTAATCAGTATGAGGTTGAACACCTTATTTAAGAGGGAATTTAAGGACAGACGATAGACCATATATGATTATTAGATTTGTAGTTCAATGCTGCAGACATATATGATTATTTGATTTGATCTGTGGTTCAATGCTACTTGATGGAAACAGATTGGAATGCATTAATTTTGATGTGCCAATGAATTGATTTAGATGATACTTGATTCATCTACAGTATAATTTTTTGTTGTTTAGGTAAGTAATTAAATTTTAGATGTTAGTTGAAGATGTATGCATTTATAGTTGAAGTTGTACCTAAGTAACTACTGCATTATGTTAATATATGTAGGAGCTTTGCTGCATTATCCCAAAAATGCTTAGGTACATCTTAATTATTCTTTTGTGTAGGTTTCCTGTAATTAGAAAGTTCTCCAGAATATGTAGTTATATTAGCTTGAACTTGAACTTGACGGATTCCTCAGGTGACTTTTAATCTAGCACAGGAGGTAGGTGCTCCCTTTGCGAGCCATTAGTTTCATCGAACCGCACATCTACAGTTTCAACAACCTTGTGATGAACGGTGTTGAAAACTCTGTAGGTGTGCGAGTCCTTTCCGTAACCAAGCATAAAAGATTCATGTGCTTTCGGTGCAAATTTAGAATTGTGATGATGAGGATCTCTAATCCAACATTTAGCACCGAAAACTTTGAAATAACTCACATTGGGTTTCTTGTCAGTGAGGAGTTCATATGAGGTCTTTTTGAAGAATTTGTGAAGATATACCCTATTGATGATGTGGCACGCAGTATCAATTCCCTCAAGCCAAAACTGACGAGGCGTCTTGTATTCATCAAGCATAGTGCGAGCCATCTCAACAAGAGTCTTGTTCTTGCGCTCCATGACGCCATTCTGCTGAGGAGTATAAGGAGCAGATAACTCATCAGTAATACCAAGTCCATCAAGATAATCATCTAGACCAGTATTCTTGAACTCGGTCCCATTGTCACTTCTGATGTGCTTGATCTTCACACCAAAGTTGGTTGAAGCCCTCGAGGAAAATCGTTTGAAGACTTCCTGCACTTCATATTTGTAAGTGGCGATATGCACCCATGTGTAATGAGAATAGTCATCAACAATAACAAAGCCATATAGAGATGCAACAATGGTGAATGTGGCATAATGAGTAGGGCTAAAGAGATCCATGTGAAGCAATTCAAATGGACGAGTGGTAGTCATGATAGTCTTTGAGGGATGCTTTGCCTTGGTCATCTTTCCAGCTTCACAAGCTCCACACAGGCGATCCTTGAGGAATTTGACATTCTCGATTCCAATGACATGCTTCTTCTTTGTGAGCATGTGCAAGTTCCTCATGTCAGCATGACCAAGTCATCGATGCCATAGCCAGCCTTATGAAGCTTTTGGAAGTAGACATGTAGCAGGTTGTGGTCCTGTCGAGAAATCAACAATATACAAGTCTCCTCTCCTAAAGCCCTCGAAGACTTTGGAATGGTCAGCTTTCATGATCACAACACAACGATACTTGCCAAAGACAACAACCATATCAAGATCACAAAGCATTGAGACAGTCATGAGGTTGAATCCTAAGACAACAACCATATCCTTTTTTTTTACTTTATGCAATTTTTATTTTTGAATTTGAGTCTCCATCTTCTCTTATAAAAGCACCAACTAGGAAGCAATATGATCGTACTTAAGTATTGGGTGTAGCTAATATTCGACTGTGTTTCATGAATGGATCAATGATTGAGCATGATGGGCTAGGGATAACTCATTTTAGCGTTGATATTTTGAAAGACATGGTTGCTTGTTGATATGCTTGAGTATCTAAATTATCATGTCAAAACTAGACTATTGCTTTGAATCACATAAAAGTCCAAATGTCCATGCTATAAAGAAAAGAATATGATATGACATGTTAGGCAGCATTCCACATCAAAAATTCTGTTTTTATCACTTACCTACTCTAGGAAGAGTAGGAGTTAAGATTGGGGATGCTGATACGTCTCCAACGTATCTATAATTTTTGATTGTTCCATGCTGTTATATTATCAATCTTGGATGTTTTATAATCATTTTATAGTCATTTTATATCATTTTTGGTACTAACCTATTGACATAGTGCCAAGTGCCAGTTGCTGTTTTCTGCACGTTTTTTACATCGCAGGAAATTAATATCAGACAGAGTCCAAATGCAACGAAACTTGACGGAGATTTTTTATGGACCAGAAGGAACGTAATGGGCCGTGGCTGTGCCTGGGGGGTGCCCCGAGGGAGGCACAACCCACCAGGGTGCGCCAGGAGGCCCAGGCGCGCCCTGGTGGGTTGTGCCCACCTCGGGTGCCCCCGGACCGCCTCTTTGCTCTATAAATACCCCAATATTC
Organism: Aegilops tauschii subsp. strangulata; assembly: GCF_002575655.3. Classification (NCBI taxonomy): domain Eukaryota; kingdom Viridiplantae; phylum Streptophyta; class Magnoliopsida; order Poales; family Poaceae; genus Aegilops; species Aegilops tauschii. The sequence continues at coordinate 509,817,493 of NC_053038.3, forward strand.
CAAAATCCTAGGGGAGTCGACGAAATATTCATCCAGCCGCCGCAGAGTCCAGAACCACCAGATCCAATCTAGACACCATCTCGGATGGGGTTCACCACCTCCATTGGTGCCTCTCCGATGATGTGTGAGTAGTTCTTTGTAGACCTTCGGGTCCGTACTTAGTAGCTAGATGGCTTCCTCTCTCTCGCTGAATTCTCAATACAATAGTCTCTTGGAGATCCATATGATGTAACTCTTTTGCAGTGTGTTTGTTGGGATCTGATGAACTTTGAGTTTATGATCAGTTATATCTTTTCATATCCATGAAAGTTATTTGAGTTTCTTTAATCTCTTATATGCATGATTGCTTATAGTCTCGTATTTCTTCTCCGATATTTCGGTTTTGTTTGGCCAACTTGATCTATTTATCTGCTTTGTAGTGGGTTCGATCTTATGGTGCTTGATCCCAGTGACAGAAGGGGAACCGACACGTATGTATCGTTGCTACTAAGGATAAAACGATGGGGTCTATCTCTACATAGGTAGATCTTGTCTACATCATGTCATCGTTCTTATTGCATTACTCCGTTTTTCCATGAATTTAATACACTAGATGCATGCTGGATAGCGGTCGATGTGTGGAGTAATAGTAGTAGATGCAGGCAGGAGTCGGTCTACTAATCTTGGACGTGATGCCTATATAATGATCATTGCCTGGATATCGTCATGATTATTTGAAGTTCTATCAATTGCCCAACAGTAATTTGTTCACCCATCGTTTGCTAAATTTTTCTCGAGAGAAGCCACTAGTGAAACCTACGGCCCCCGGTTCTCTTTCTCATATATTTGCCTTTGCGATCTACTTTTTTTTTGCATTTATTTTCAGATCTAAACCAAAAATATATAAATACATTGCTGCGTTTTATTTTATTTGCGATCTATTTATTCAATCTATTACAACTTTCTCCCGTCTGCACGCCGTTTCTGGCGCCGTTACCCGAAAGGGATTGACAACCCCTTTAACACGTTGGGTTGCGAGGTGTTGTTATTTGTGTGCAGCGGTTGTTTACGTTGTGTTGCTTGGTTCTCTTACTGGTTCGATAACCTTGGTTTCATATCTGAGGAAAATACCTACCGCCGCTGTGCTGCATCATCCTTTCCTCTTTGGGGAAATACCGACGTAGCTTCAAGCGACATCACGCCTCGGCCTCGGAACCTTCCACACCGCCCAGGAGGGCGCCTGCGCGTACGACGCCGTGGCGCGGCGCCTCCGGCGGTTCTGTTGGGACATGAACTTCCCAGACGTGGCGACGCGGGAGCGGGCACAGGAGTACGCGCCTCCCCCGCAGCTTATCACCGACGAGGATCGTCGCGAGAACCGGAGGCGGGAGCGCCGTCTCAGCCTGGCCGAGATGGACGAGGAAGCCATGGCGCTGTGGCGCCAACGCTTCCCGCAAGGCGTCATCAACGAGCAACAGTTCTTCGCCGAGAGGAGGGCGGAGAGGGAGGAGAGGAGGGAGGAGCGAGCCGCCTATCGCGAGGACAAGCGAACGGGGAAGGCGGTCATTAAATTCAACATCGCGCTAGGAGATGCGTTGTCCTGGGACTCCAACGACGAGCGGTTCCTTGACGCCTACGCTCAGACGTCGGAGGAGGACATCACCGAGGCAGAGTCCGAGTCGGAGAATGGCAAGTAGTAGTAGTTTTTCGTTTATCTATCTATTGTAGGAGAAGGCTATGAACTATCTATGCACTATTTTGTATCGAAGGAGCAGGCTATGTGGACGAACTATCTCACATTTGTACTATCAGAACCAAATGTGTATCGAATCGTAGTTAAAAAAAAATGAAATATAGCGCGCCTGCTAGAGCGGCTCGGGCACGCTTTATTTTGCGGCGGCTGCTGGAGCCAGCGCACCGCCGCGCACAAAAGCTGACTCACCCGGCGCTGTATTCCGTTTTTTAGCGCAGCGCGCGTTGCGCGTCTGTTGGAGATGCTCTAAGATAGCTCCACAGTTGCATCCCCCGCGACATGAGCAGCTGCGGCCGGGATGCCATTGATTCTCACTCTCGCTACCTAGCTAGGCTAAGGGCAGCTTGATGATGGTTGCTCAGGGCTGTGCCAAGAGGAGGTTGATGTGTGATGACTGTCTCCAAACAAGCCGCTTTATATATCCTCGCTCTCCCAGTGAAGTGAACTAGCAACACGTGCGTTCATCGAGTCAAAACGACGAGTGAAGAAGAAATCAATGGACAGGAAAACTGAGGAAAGCGGCCGTTCAAATCAAACGACCACGCGAGGACGACGACTGTACTAGTAGTTCAGTGTTCAGACCACACTAGTCAAAGAATAGAACGAATACTGCACTTGAGACAAAGAATGTGGATGTGGCGCTGGTCGGAGAAGTAGCATGCATGTGGCAAGAGTTTCGTTATTGCTGGGGCAGTTGGGGTGGTGACCATGCAGATTGGGACGGATATCGGTTTTGGCGTTGTTATTGCTCCATTCAGTTTCGTACGTGAGGCACAAGAGAAAGGGAGGACCTCGTAAGAGTGGTTAAGTTCACAAGGGTGCAAGGCTTTCAAGAACAACTTTCACAAACCTTTTAACAAAGGAAAGCATAAGTTCCCCATGTATGTCGAAGCCCTGGATTATACTCTTCATTTTTTTTAAATCGTGCATGTTTCAGTAAGGATTTTTTGAGGTTTCCATTAGTTTTGAAATAGTTTAAGCCGAGCTATGACATAAATCTGAGCGAAACTCGAAGTAGTAGGAAATACATTGAAACTATGCAAAAATCTACGTGAAATGATAAAAAAAAAACATAGCAAAGCTCACTGAAAGTGATATCAAACATATATACATAAATAGCTCGAGTGAAACTTGAACCACTATGAAATGCAAACACGTACCAAACCTTCATTGAAAGCCATAAGAAACTTGCATTGACAAAATATTTTTTCAAAAAGTTGCATAAATTAAATCATGTAAACACATACCAAAACTATAGGAAACCATGAAACCAAAATGGGGTCAGTGAAAGCTATATGAGGCTTCGCATCGATACAAAATTGGTTCAGAAAGTTCATCAATGTTTTATTCTAGTATCAAAATATGATATTTTTAGATTTTATGATCATATTCAACACTACTCTTGTTTGAAAAATCCTGTCTAGACAAAGAACTATATGGTCATTTTTAAGTTTGAAAAAAAAATGCATGGATGAATGGATGGGAGGAAGAGAGTTGGACGGTGTGTTGATTTCGAAAAACGTGATGTTTGGACATTCCGTTCAAAAAACAATTATATGCATAGACTAATGGATGGAAGGGAGAGGGGTGGATTGCAGGTTGATCTATAAATACTATCATTCTAAATGTGAAAATGTATGAGAAAGGATCACATGTTGGTGATGTTGCCCAACAGACTTTTTCTTTTTCTTTTCGCCAGTTGAAGTTGATGTTTGGACATGATGATTGCTTTATATACAAAGCGAAGCTGTTTTGAGATGTATATAATTTCTTCTTTTGGCTTTCATGGAGTAAAAACAGCGCGGCAAGGCGCACGCTCACTTCCAGTAGAATCAAACTCAGGTGGATGAAAATGAACAACCTCACATCCATCCACAGCACACATGGTCGTTCCTCCAACCGAGAGGCTGACAGAGAACATGTATACATGAGTTTTCTCTTTGTGATAAAGAACAACATATATGAGTTACATATACAGGTTTTATAGGATCTGTAACAGGGAGCCAACACGCGATGCACAGCAGCAAAGTTCACTAGCTTCCACCTCCTTTTGAAAACAAAAGTCTGAACTGCAAATTTCTTGATTAATTCGATTTGGACAGCACACACAAGCATTACTATGACATGTTTCCTGCATCGAAGGGAAAACCAACATCAACATGGCAGCCGAGATCTGGATTCTAGCTGCTCAACTTAGCAGTATCCTACAACTACAAGTGGCTGCGCGTCGGAGAATCCTCTTCGGCCTTGGAGTCCTGGGACGCACCTGCAGGGGACGTGACAGTTCCGTGCGTAGAATAGCTTTTTCCCCTGGGAGGGTTACGACGCCCATGCCCCCTGTTGGAACTGGTAATCATCTGGTTTCTGTCAACCTTGTTGTTGGTCAGGTCGAGCTGAAGTTTGCCCCATGAACCATCAAGACGAGGTCCATCTGAAATTGTAAATGCCAATGGGTATATATGTTAGCGGATATCGAAAGCAAGAAGATGTGCGTAATTAATTACTGAATGGGTGCATGCGGAATAGAGAACTAGCTGAGCGAACCTGCAGCTGGTGGAGCCTGCTCAGCGGCCGTAGCGTCTCTGGCTACTTGAGCAGCTGGATCAAAACCGCGATTGGGCTTGGTCTTTCTCTTGGGTTGTGTCGAGCCATTCTCTTCGGCCTTGGAGTCCTGGGACGCACCAGGGGATGTGACAGTTCCGTGCGGAGAATAGCTTTTTCCGCAGGGAGGGTTATGACGCCCATGCTTCCGGTTGGAAACACAATCCGTATGAATCCTGTTGGAACTTGTAGTCATCTGGTTTCTGTCAACCGTGTTGTTGGCCAGGTTGAGCTGAAATGTGCCCCCTGAACCATCAGGACGAGGTCTATCTGAAACGGCAAATGCCGCGGAGTATATATGTTAGCGGATATGGGAAGCAAGATGTGTGTAATTAATTACTGAATGGGTGCATGCGAAGTAGAGAAGTAGCCGTGCGAACCTGGAGCTGGTGGAGGCTGCTCGACGGCCGTAGCGTCTCTGGCTACTTGAGCAGCTGGATCAAAACCGCGATTGGGCTTGGTCTTTCTCTTGGGTCGTGTCGAGCCATTCTCTTCGGCCTTGGAGTCCTGGGATGCACCAGGGGATGTGACAGTTCCGTGCGGAGAATAGCTTTTTCCGCAGGGAGGGTTATGACGCCCATGCTTCCGGTTGGAAACACAATCCGTATGAACCCTGTTGGAACTTGTAGTCATCTGGTTTCTGTCAACCGTGTTGTTGGCCAGGTTGAGCTGAAATGTGCCCCCTGAACCATCAGGACGAGGTCTATCTGAAACGGCAAATGCCGCGGAGTATATATGTTAGCGGATATGGGAAGCAAGATGTGTGTAATTAATTACTGAATGGGTGCATGCGAAGTAGAGAAGTAGCCGTGCGAACCAGGAGCTGGTGGAGGCTGCTCGACGGCCGAAGCGTCTCTGGCTACTTGAGCAGCTGGATCAAAACCGCGATTGGGCTTGGTCTTTCTCTTGGGTCGTGTCGAGCCATTCTCTTCGGCCTTGGAGTCCTGGGACGCACCAGGGGATGTGACAGTTCCGTGCGGAGAATAGCTTTTTGCGCAGGGAGGGTTATGACGCCCATGCTTCCGGTTGGAAACACAATCCGTATGAACCCTGTTGGAACTTGTAGTCATCTGGTTTCTGTCAACCGTGTTGTTGGCCAGGTTGAGCTGAAATGTGCCCCCTGAACCATCAGGACGAGGCCTATCTGAAACGGCAAATGCCGCGGAGTATATATGTTAGCGGATATGGGAAGCAAGATGTGTGTAATTAATTACTGAATGGGTGCATGCGAAGTAGAGAAGTAGCCGTGCGAACCTGGAGCTGGTGGAGGCTGCTCGACGGCCGAAGCTTCTCTGGCTACTTGAGCAGCTGGATCAAAACCGCGATTGGGCTTGGTCTTTCTCTTGGGTCGTGTCGAGCCATTCTCTTCGGCCTTGGAGTCCTGGGATGCACCAGGGGATGTGACAGTTCCGTGCGGAGAATAGCTTTTTGCGCAGGGAGGGTTATGACGCCCATGCTTCCGGTTGGAAACACAATCCGTATGAATCCTGTTGGACCTTGTAGTCATCTGGTTTCTGTCAACCGTGTTGTTGGCCAGGTTAAGCTGAAATGTGCCCCTGAACCATCAGGACGAGGTCTATCCGAAACGGCAAATGCCGCGGAGTATATATGTTAGCGGATATGGGAAGCAAGATGTGTGTAATTAATTACTGAATGGGTGCATGCGAAGTAGAGAAGTAGCCGTGCGAACCTGGAGCTGGTGGAGGCTGCTCGACGGCCGAAGCTTCTCTGGCTACTTGAGCAGCTGGATCAAAACCGCGATTGGGCTTGGTCTTTCTCTTGGGTCGTGTCGAGCCATTCTCTTCGGCCTTGGAGTCCTGGGACGCACCAGGGGATGTGATAGTTCCGTGCGGAGAATAGCTTTTTCCGCAGGGAGGGTTATGACGCCCATGCTTCCGGTTGGAAACACAATCCGTATGAACCCTGTTGGAACTTGTAGTCATCTGGTTTCTGTCAACCGTGTTGTTGGCCAGGTTGAGCTGAAATGTGCCCCTTGAACCATCAGGACGAGGTCTATCCGAAACGGCAAATGCCGCGGAGTATATATGTTAGCGGATATGGGAAGCAAGATGTGTGTAATTAATTACTGAATGGGTGCATGCGAAGTAGAGAAGTAGCCGTGCGAACGTGGAGCTGGTGGAGGCTGCTCGACGGCCGAAGCGTCTCTGGCTACTTGAGCAGCTGGATCAAAACCGCGATTGGGCTTGGTCTTTCTCTTGGGTCGTGTCGAGCCATTCTCTTCGGCCTTGGAGTCCTGGGACGCACCAGGGGATGTGACAGTTCCGTGCGGAGAATAGCTTTTTGCGCAGGGAGGGTCATGACGCCCATGCTTCCGGTTGGAAACACAATCCGTATGAACCCTGTTGGAACTTGTAGTCATCTGGTTTCTGTCAACCGTGTTGTTGGCCAGGTTGAGCTGAAATGTGCCCCCTGAACCATCAGGACGAGGTCTATCCGAAACGGCAAATGCCGCGGAGTATATATGTTAGCGGATATGGGAAGCAAGATGTGTGTAATTAATTACTGAATGGGTGCATGCGAAGTATAGAAGTAGCCGTGCGAACCTGGAGCTGGTGGAGGCTGCTCGACGGCCGAAGCGTCTCTGGCTACTTGAGCAGCTGGATCAAAACCGCGATTGGGCTTGGTCTTTCTCTTGGGTCGTGTCGAGCCATTCTCTTCGGCCTTGGAGTCCTGGGACGCACCAGGGGATGTGACAGTTCCGTGCGGAGAATAGCTTTTTCCGCAGGGAGGGTTATGACGCCCATGCTTCCGGTTGGAAACACAATCCGTATGAACCCTGTTGGAACTTGTAGTCATCTGGTTTCTGTCAACCGTGTTGTTGGCCAGGTTGAGCTGAAATGTGCCCCCTGAACCATCAGGACGAGGTCTATCCGAAACGGCAAATGCCGCGGAGTATATATGTTAGCGGATATGGGAAGCAAGATGTGTGTAATTAATTACTGAATGGGTGCATGCGAAGTAGAGAAGTAGCCGTGCGAACCTGGAGCTGGTGGAGGCTGCTCGACGGCCGAAGCGTCTCTGGCTACTTGAGCAGCTGGATCAAAACCGCGATTGGGCTTGGTCTTTCTCTTGGGTCGTGTCGAGCCATTCTCTTCGGCCTTGGAGTCCTGGGACGCACCAGGGGATGTGACAGTTCCGTGCGGAGAATAGCTTTTTCCGCAGGGAGGGTTATGACGCCCATGCTTCCGGTTGGAAACACAATCCGTATGAACCCTGTTGGAACTTGTAGTCATCTGGTTTCTGTCAACCGTGTTGTTGGCCAGGTTGAGCTGAAATGTGCCCCCTGAACCATCAGGACGAGGTCTATCTGAAACGGCAAATTCCGCGGAGTATATATGTTAGCGGATATGGGAAGCAAGATGTGTGTAATTAATTACTGAATGGGTGCATGCGAAGTAGAGAAGTAGCCGTGCGAACCTGGAGCTGGTGGAGGCTGCTCGACGGCCGAAGCGTCTCTGGCTACTTGAGCAGCTGGATCAAAACCGCGATTGGGCTTGGTCTTTCTCTTGGGTCGTGTCGAGCCATTCTCTTCGGCCTTGGAGTCCTGGGACGCACCAGGGGATGTGACAGTTCCGTGCGGAGAATAGCTTTTTCCGCAGGGAGGGTTATGACGCCCATGCTTCCGGTTGGAAACACAATCCGTATGAACCCTGTTGGAACTTGTAGTCATCTGGTTTCTGTCAACCGTGTTGTTGGCCAGGTTGAGCTGAAATGTGCCCCCTGAACCATCAGGACGAGGTCTATCTGAAACGGCAAATGCCGCGGAGTATATATGTTAGCGGATATGGGAAGCAAGATGTGTGTAATTAATTACTGAATGGGTGCATGCGAATTAGAGAAGTACTCGTGCGAACCTGGAGCTGGTGGAGGCTGCTCGACGGCCGAAGCGTCTCTGGCTACTTGAGCAGCTGGATCAAAACCGCGATTGGGCTTGGTCTTTCTCTTGGGTCGTGTCGAGCCATTCTCTTCGGCCTTGGAGTCCTGGGACGCACCAGGGGATGTGACAGTTCCGTGCGGAGAATAGCTTTTTCCGCAGGGAGGGTTATGACGCCCATGCTTCCGGTTGGAAACACAATCCGTATGAACCCTGTTGGAACTTGTAGTCATCTGGTTTCTGTCAACCGTGTTGTTGGCCAGGTTGAGCTGAAATGTGCCCCCTGAACCATCAGGACGAGGTCTATCTGAAACGGCAAATGCAGCGGAGTATATATGTTAGCGGATATGGGAAGCAAGATGTGTGTAATTAATTACTGAATGGGTGCATGCGAAGTAGAGAAGTAGCCGTGCGATTCTGGAGCTCGTGGAGGCTGCTCGACGGCCGAAGCGTCTCTGCCTACTTGAGCAGCTGGATCAAAACCGCGATTGGGCTTGGTCTTTCTCTTGGGTCGTGTCGAGCCATTCTCTTCGGCCTTGGAGTCCTGGGACGCACCAGGGGATGTGACAGTTCCGTGCGGAGAATAGCTTTTTGCGCAGGGAGGGTTATGACGCCCATGCTTCCGGTTGGAAACACAATCCGTATGAACCCTGTTGGAACTTGTAGTCATCTGGTTTCTGTCAACCGTGTTGTTGGCCAGGTTGAGCTGAAATGTGCCCCCTGAACCATCAGGACGAGGTCTATCTGAAACGGCAAATGCCGCGGAGTATATATGTTAGCGGATATGGGAAGCAAGATGTGTGTAATTAATTACTGAATGGGTGCATGCGGAATAGAGAACTAGCTGAGCGAACCTGCAGCTGGTGGAGCCTGCTCAGCGGCCGTAGCGTCTCTGGCTACTTGAGCAGCTGGATCAAAACCGCGATTGGGCTTGGTCTTTCTCTTGGGTTGTGTCGAGCCATTCTCTTCGGCCTTGGAGTCCTGGGACGCACCAGGGGATGTGACAGTTCCATGCGGAGAATAGCTTTTTCCGCGGGGAGGGTTATGACGCCCATGCTTCCGGTTGGAAACACAATCCGTATGAATCCTGTTGGAACTTGTAGTCATCTGGTTTCTGTCAACCGTGTTGTTGGCCAGGTTGAGCTGAAATGTGCCCCCTGAACCATCAGGACGAGGTCTATCTGAAACGGCAAATGCCGCGGAGTATATATGTTAGCGGATATGGGAAGCAAGATGTGTGTAATTAATTACTGAATGGGTGCATGCGAAGTAGAGAAGTAGCCGTGCGAACCTGGAGCTGGTGGAGGCTGCTCGACGGCCGAAGCGTCTCTGGCTACTTGAGCAGCTGGATCAAAACCACGATTGGGCTTGGTCTTTCTCTTGGGTCGTGTCGAGCCATTCTCTTCGGCCTTGGAGTCCTGGGACGCACCAGGGGATGTGACAGTTCCGTGCGGAGAATAGCTTTTTGCGCAGGGAGGGTTATGACGCCCATGCTTCCGGTTGGAAACACAATCCGTATGAACCCTGTTGGAACTTGTAGTCATCTGGTTTCTGTCAACCGTGTTGTTGGCCAGGTTGAGCTGAAATGTGCCCCCTGAACCATCAGGACGAGGTCTATCTGAAACGGCAAATGCCGCGGAGTATATATGTTAGCGGATATGGGAAGCAAGATGTGTGTAATTAATTACTGAATGGGTGCATGCGAAGTAGAGAAGTAGCCGTGCGAACCTGGAGCTGGTGGAGGCTGCTCGACGACCGAAGCTTCTCTGGCTACTTGAGCAGCTGGTTCAAAACCGCGATTGGGCTTGGTCTTTCTCTTGGGTCGTGTCGAGCCATTCTCTTCGGCCTTGGAGTCCTGGGACGCACCAGGGGATGTGACAGTTCCGTGCGGAGAATAGCTTTTTGCGCAGGGAGGGTTATGACGCCCATGCTTCCGGTTGGAAACACAATCCGTATGAACCCTGTTGGACCTTGTAGTCATCTGGTTTCTGTCAACCGTGTTGTTGGCCAGGTTAAGCTGAAATGTGCCCCTGAACCATCAGGACGAGGTCTATCCGAAACGGCAAATGCCGCGGAGTATATATGTTAGCGGATATGGGAAGCAAGATGTGTGTAATTAATTACTGAATGGGTGCATGCGAAGTAGAGAAGTAGCCGTGCGAACCTGGAGCTGGTGGAGGCTGCTCGACGGCCGAAGCGTCTCTGGCTACTTGAGCAGCTGGATCAAAACCGCGATTGGGCTTGGTCTTTCTCTTGGGTCGTGTCGAGCCATTCTCTTCGGCCTTGGAGTCCTGGGACGCACCAGGGGATGTGACAGTTCCGTGCGGAGAATAGCTTTTCCGCAGGGAGGGTTATGACGCCCATGCTTCCGGTTGGAAACACAATCCGTATGAACCCTGTTGGAACTTATAGTCATCTGGTTTCTGTCAACCGTGTTGTTGGCCAGGTTGAGCTGAAATGTGCCCCCTGAACCATCAGGACGAGGTCTATCTGAAACGGCAAATGCCGCGGAGTATATATGTTAGCGGATATGGGAAGCAAGATGTGTGTAATTAATTACTGAATGGGTGCATGCGAATTAGAGAAGTAGTCGTGCGAACCTGGAGCTGGTGGAGGCTGCTCGACGGCCGAAGCGTCTCTGGCTACTTGAGCAGCTGGATCAAAACCGCGATTGGGCTTGGTCTTTCTCTTGGGTCGTGTCGAGCCATTCTCTTCGGCCTTGGAGTCCTGGGACGCACCAGGGGATTTGACAGTTCCGTGCGGAGAATAGCTTTTTCCGCAGGGAGGGTTATGACGCCCATGCTTCCGGTTGGAAACACAATCCGTATGAACCCTGTTGGAACTTGTAGTCATCTGGTTTCTGTCAACCGTGTTGTTGGCCAGGTTGAGCTGAAATGTGCCCCCTGAACCATCAGGACGAGGTCTATCTGAAACGGCAAATGCCGCGGAGTATATATGTTAGCGGATATGGGAAGCAAGATGTGTGTAATTAATTACTGAATGGGTGCATGCGAATTAGAGAAGTAGTCGTGCGAACCTGGAGCTGGTGGAGGCTGCTCGACGGCCGAAGCGTCTCTGGCTACTTGAGCAGCTGGATCAAAACCGCGATTGGGCTTGGTCTTTCTCTTGGGTCGTGTCGAGCCATTCTCTTCGGCCTTGGAGTCCTGGGACGCACCAGGGGATGTGACAGTTCCGTGCGGAGAATAGCTTTTTGCGCAGGGAGGGTTATGACGCCCATGCTTCCGGTTGGAAACACAATCCGTATGAACCCTGTTGGAACTTGTAGTCATCTGGTTTCTGTCAACCGTGTTGTTGGCCAGGTTGAGCTGAAATGTGCCCCCTGAACCATCAGGACGAGGTCTATCTGAAACGGCAAATGCCGCGGAGTATATATGTTAGCGGATATGGGAAGCAAGATGTGTGTAATTAATTACTGAATGGGTGCATGCGGAATAGAGAACTAGCTGAGCGAACCTGCAGCTGGTGGAGCCTGCTCAGCGGCCGTAGCGTCTCTGGCTACTTGAGCAGCTGGATCAAAACCGCGATTGGGCTTGGTCTTTCTCTTGGGTTGTGTCGAGCCATTCTCTTCGGCCTTGGAGTCCTGGGACGCACCAGGGGATGTGACAGTTCCATGCGGAGAATAGCTTTTTCCGCGGGGAGGGTTATGACGCCCATGCTTCCGGTTGGAAACACAATCCGTATGAATCCTGTTGGAACTTGTAGTCATCTGGTTTCTGTCAACCGTGTTGTTGGCCAGGTTGAGCTGAAATGTGCCCCCTGAACCATCAGGACGAGGTCTATCTGAAACGGCAAATGCCGCGGAGTATATATGTTAGCGGATATGGGAAGCAAGATGTGTGTAATTAATTACTGAATGGGTGCATGCGAAGTAGAGAAGTAGCCGTGCGAACCTGGAGCTGGTGGAGGCTGCTCGACGGCCGAAGCGTCTCTGGCTACTTGAGCAGCTGGATCAAAACCACGATTGGGCTTGGTCTTTCTCTTGGGTCGTGTCGAGCCATTCTCTTCGGCCTTGGAGTCCTGGGACGCACCAGGGGATGTGACAGTTCCGTGCGGAGAATAGCTTTTTGCGCAGGGAGGGTTATGACGCCCATGCTTCCGGTTGGAAACACAATCCGTATGAACCCTGTTGGAACTTGTAGTCATCTGGTTTCTGTCAACCGTGTTGTTGGCCAGGTTGAGCTGAAATGTGCCCCCTGAACCATCAGGACGAGGTCTATCTGAAACGGCAAATGCCGCGGAGTATATATGTTAGCGGATATGGGAAGCAAGATGTGTGTAATTAATTACTGAATGGGTGCATGCGAAGTAGAGAAGTAGCCGTGCGAACCTGGAGCTGGTGGAGGCTGCTCGACGGCCGAAGCTTCTCTGGCTACTTGAGCAGCTGGATCAAAACCGCGATTGGGCTTGGTCTTTCTCTTGGGTCGTGTCGAGCCATTCTCTTCGGCCTTGGAGTCCTGGGATGCACCAGGGGATGTGACAGTTCCGTGCGGAGAATAGCTTTTTGCGCAGGGAGGGTTATGACGCCCATGCTTCCGGTTGGAAACACAATCCGTATGAACCCTGTTGGACCTTGTAGTCATCTGGTTTCTGTCAACCGTGTTGTTGGCCAGGTTAAGCTGAAATGTGCCCCTGAACCATCAGGACGAGGTCTATCCGAAACGGCAAATGCCGCGGAGTATATATGTTAGCGGATATGGGAAGCAAGATGTGTGTAATTAATTACTGAATGGGTGCATGCGAAGTAGAGAAGTAGCCGTGCGAACCTGGAGCTGGTGGAGGCTGCTCGACGGCCGAAGCGTCTCTGGCTACTTGAGCAGCTGGATCAAAACCGCGATTGGGCTTGGTCTTTCTCTTGGGTCGTGTCGAGCCATTCTCTTCGGCCTTGGAGTCCTGGGACGCACCAGGGGATGTGACAGTTCCGTGCGGAGAATAGCTTTTTCCGCAGGGAGGGTTATGACGCCCATGCTTCCGGTTGGAAACACAATCCGTATGAACCCTGTTGGAACTTGTAGTCATCTGGTTTCTGTCAACCGTGTTGTTGGCCAGGTTGAGCTGAAATGTGCCCCCTGAACCATCAGGACGAGGTCTATCTGAAACGGCAAATGCCGCGGAGTATATATGTTAGCGGATATGGGAAGCAAGATGTGTGTAATTAATTACTGAATGGGTGCATGCGAATTAGAGAAGTAGTCGTGCGAACCTGGAGCTGGTGGAGGCTGCTCGACGGCCGAAGCGTCTCTGGCTACTTGAGCAGCTGGATCAAAACCGCGATTGGGCTTGGTCTTTCTCTTGGGTCGTGTCGAGCCATTCTCTTCGGCCTTGGAGTCCTGGGACGCACCAGGGGATGTGACAGTTCCGTGCGGAGAATAGCTTTTTGCGCAGGGAGGGTTATGACGCCCATGCTTCCGGTTGGAAACACAATCCGTATGAACCCTGTTGGAACTTGTAGTCATCTGGTTTCTGTCAACCGTGTTGTTGGCCAGGTTGAGCTGAAATGTGCCCCCTGAACCATCAGGACGAGGTCTATCTGAAACGGCAAATGCCGCGGAGTATATATGTTAGCGGATATGGGAAGCAAGATGTGTGTAATTAATTACTGAATGGGTGCATGCGAAGTAGAGAAGTAGCCGTGCGATTCTGGAGCTCGTGGAGGCTGCTCGACGGCCGAAGCGTCTCTGCCTACTTGAGCAGCTGGATCAAAACCGCGATTGGGCTTGGTCTTTCTCTTGGGTCGTGTCGAGCCATTCTCTTCGGCCTTGGAGTCCTGGGACGCACCAGGGGATGTGACAGTTCCGTGCGGAGAATAGCTTTTTCCGCAGGGAGGGTTATGACGCCCATGCTTCCGGTTGGAAACACAATCCGTATGAACCCTGTTGGAACTTGTAGTCATCTGGTTTCTGTCAACCGTGTTGTTGGCCAGGTTGAGCTGAAATGTGCCCCCTGAACCATCAGGACGAGGTCTATCTGAAACGGCAAATGCAGCGGAGTATATATGTTAGCGGATATGGGAAGCAAGATGTGTGTAATTAATTACTGAATGGGTGCATGCGAAGTAGAGAAGTAGCCGTGCGATTCTGGAGCTCGTGGAGGCTGCTCGACGGCCGAAGCGTCTCTGCCTACTTGAGCAGCTGGATCAAAACCGCGATTGGGCTTGGTCTTTCTCTTGGGTCGTGTCGAGCCATTCTCTTCGGCCTTGGAGTCCTGGGACGCACCAGGGGATGTGACAGTTCCGTGCGGAGAATAGCTTTTTGCGCAGGGAGGGTGATGACGCCCATGCTTCCGGTTGGAAACACAATCCGTATGAACCCTGTTGGAACTTGTAGTCATCTGGTTTCTGTCAACCGTGTTGTTGGCCAGGTTGAGCTGAAATGTGCCCCCTGAACCATCAGGACGAGGTCTATCTGAAACGGCAAATGCCGCGGAGTATATATGTTAGCGGATATGGGAAGCAAGATGTGTGTAATTAATTACTGAATGGGTGCATGCGGAATAGAGAACTAGCTGAGCGAACCTGCAGCTGGTGGAGCCTGCTCAGCGGCCGTAGCGTCTCTGGCTACTTGAGCAGCTGGATCAAAACCGCGATTGGGCTTGGTCTTTCTCTTGGGTTGTGTCGAGCCATTCTCTTCGGCCTTGGAGTCCTGGGACGCACCAGGGGATGTGACAGTTCCATGCGGAGAATAGCTTTTTCCGCGGGGAGGGTTATGACGCCCATGCTTCCGGTTGGAAACACAATCCGTATGAATCCTGTTGGAACTTGTAGTCATCTGGTTTCTGTCAACCGTGTTGTTGGCCAGGTTGAGCTGAAATGTGCCCCCTGAACCATCAGGACGAGGTCTATCTGAAACGGCAAATGCCGCGGAGTATATATGTTAGCGGATATGGGAAGCAAGATGTGTGTAATTAATTACTGAATGGGTGCATGCGAAGTAGAGAAGTAGCCGTGCGAACCTGGAGCTGGTGGAGGCTGCTCGACGGCCGAAGCGTCTCTGGCTACTTGAGCAGCTGGATCAAAACCACGATTGGGCTTGGTCTTTCTCTTGGGTCGTGTCGAGCCATTCTCTTCGGCCTTGGAGTCCTGGGACGCACCAGGGGATGTGACAGTTCCGTGCGGAGAATAGCTTTTTGCGCAGGGAGGGTTATGACGCCCATGCTTCCGGTTGGAAACACAATCCGTATGAACCCTGTTGGAACTTGTAGTCATCTGGTTTCTGTCAACCGTGTTGTTGGCCAGGTTGAGCTGAAATGTGCCCCCTGAACCATCAGGACGAGGTCTATCTGAAACGGCAAATGCCGCGGAGTATATATGTTAGCGGATATGGGAAGCAAGATGTGTGTAATTAATTACTGAATGGGTGCATGCGAAGTAGAGAAGTAGCCGTGCGAACCTGGAGCTGGTGGAGGCTGCTCGACGGCCGAAGCTTCTCTGGCTACTTGAGCAGCTGGATCAAAACCGCGATTGGGCTTGGTCTTTCTCTTGGGTCGTGTCGAGCCATTCTCTTCGGCCTTGGAGTCCTGGGATGCACCAGGGGATGTGACAGTTCCGTGCGGAGAATAGCTTTTTGCGCAGGGAGGGTTATGACGCCCATGCTTCCGGTTGGAAACACAATCCGTATGAACCCTGTTGGACCTTGTAGTCATCTGGTTTCTGTCAACCGTGTTGTTGGCCAGGTTAAGCTGAAATGTGCCCCTGAACCATCAGGACGAGGTCTATCCGAAACGGCAAATGCCGCGGAGTATATATGTTAGCGGATATGGGAAGCAAGATGTGTGTAATTAATTACTGAATGGGTGCATGCGAAGTAGAGAAGTAGCCGTGCGAACCTGGAGCTGGTGGAGGCTGCTCGACGGCCGAAGCGTCTCTGGCTACTTGAGCAGCTGGATCAAAACCGCGATTGGGCTTGGTCTTTCTCTTGGGTCGTGTCGAGCCATTCTCTTCGGCCTTGGAGTCCTGGGACGCACCAGGGGATGTGACAGTTCCGTGCGGAGAATAGCTTTTTCCGCAGGGAGGGTTATGACGCCCATGCTTCCGGTTGGAAACACAATCCGTATGAACCCTGTTGGAACTTGTAGTCATCTGGTTTCTGTCAACCGTGTTGTTGGCCAGGTTGAGCTGAAATGTGCCCCCTGAACCATCAGGACGAGGTCTATCTGAAACGGCAAATGCCGCGGAGTATATATGTTAGCGGATATGGGAAGCAAGATGTGTGTAATTAATTACTGAATGGGTGCATGCGAATTAGAGAAGTAGTCGTGCGAACCTGGAGCTGGTGGAGGCTGCTCGACGGCCGAAGCGTCTCTGGCTACTTGAGCAGCTGGATCAAAACCGCGATTGGGCTTGGTCTTTCTCTTGGGTCGTGTCGAGCCATTCTCTTCGGCCTTGGAGTCCTGGGACGCACCAGGGGATGTGACAGTTCCGTGCGGAGAATAGCTTTTTCCGCAGGGAGGGTTATGACGCCCATGCTTCCGGTTGGAAACACAATCCGTATGAACCCTGTTGGAACTTGTAGTCATCTGGTTTCTGTCAACCGTGTTGTTGGCCAGGTTGAGCTGAAATGTGCCCCCTGAACCATCAGGACGAGGTCTATCTGAAACGGCAAATGCAGCGGAGTATATATGTTAGCGGATATGGGAAGCAAGATGTGTGTAATTAATTACTGAATGGGTGCATGCGAAGTAGAGAAGTAGCCGTGCGATTCTGGAGCTCGTGGAGGCTGCTCGACGGCCGAAGCGTCTCTGCCTACTTGAGCAGCTGGATCAAAACCGCGATTGGGCTTGGTCTTTCTCTTGGGTCGTGTCGAGCCATTCTCTTCGGCCTTGGAGTCCTGGGACGCACCAGGGGATGTGACAGTTCCGTGCGGAGAATAGCTTTTTGCGCAGGGAGGGTTATGACGCCCATGCTTCCGGTTGGAAACACAATCCGTATGAACCCTGTTGGAACTTGTAGTCATCTGGTTTCTGTCAACCGTGTTGTTGGCCAGGTTGAGCTGAAATGTGCCCCCTGAACCATCAGGACGAGGTCTATCTGAAACGGCAAATGCCGCGGAGTATATATGTTAGCGAATATGGGAAGCAAGATGTGTGTAATTAATTACTGAATGGGTGCATGCGGAATAGAGAACTAGCTGAGCGAACCTGCAGCTGGTGGAGCCTGCTCAGCGGCCGTAGCGTCTCTGGCTACTTGAGCAGCTGGATCAAAACCGCGATTGGGCTTGGTCTTTCTCTTGGGTTGTGTCGAGCCATTCTCTTCGGCCTTGGAGTCCTGGGACGCACCAGGGGATGTGACAGTTCCATGCGGAGAATAGCTTTTTCCGCGGAGAGGGTTATGACGCCCATGCTTCCGGTTGGAAACACAATCCGTATGAATCCTGTTGGAACTTGTAGTCATCTGGTTTCTGTCAACCGTGTTGTTGGCCAGGTTGAGCTGAAATGTGCCCCCTGAACCATCAGGACGAGGTCTATCTGAAACGGCAAATGCCGCGGAGTATATATGTTAGCGGATATGGGAAGCAAGATGTGTGTAATTAATTACTGAATGGGTGCATGCGAAGTAGAGAAGTAGCCGTGCGAACCTGGAGCTGGTGGAGGCTGCTCGACGGCCGTAGCGTCTCTGGCTACTTGAGCAGCTGGATCAAAACCGCGATTGGGCTTGGTCTTTCTCTTGGGTCGTGTCGAGCCATTCTCTTCGGCCTTGGAGTCCTGGGACGCACCAGGGGATGTGACAGTTCCGTGCGGAGAATAGCTTTTTCCGCAGGGAGGGTTATGACGCCCATGCTTCCGGTTGGAAACACAATCCGTATGAACCCTGTTGGAACTTGTAGTCATCTGGTTTCTGTCAACCGTGTTGTTGGCCAGGTTGAGCTGAAATGTGCCCCCTGAACCATCAGGACGAGGTCTATCTGAAACGGCAAATGCCGCGGAGTATATATGTTAGCGGATATGGGAAGCAAGATGTGTGTAATTAATTAATGAATGGGTGCATGCGAAGTAGAGAAGTAGCCGTGCGAACCTGGAGCTGGTGGAGGCTGCTCGACGGCCGAAGCGTCTCTGGCTACTTGAGCAGCTGGATCAAAACCGCGATTGGGCTTGGTCTTTCTCTTGGGTCGTGTCGAGCCATTCTCTTCGGCCTTGGAGTCCTGGGACGCACCAGGGGATGTGACAGTTCCGTGCGGAGAATAGCTTTTTGCGCAGGGAGGGTTATGACGCCCATGCTTCCGGTTGGAAACACAATCCGTATGAACCCTGTTGGAACTTGTAGTCATCTGGTTTCTGTCAACCGTGTTGTTGGCCAGGTTGAGCTGAAATGTGCCCCCTGAACCATCAGGACGAGGTCTATCTGAAACGGCAAATGCCGCGGAGTATATATGTTAGCGGATATGGGAAGCAAGATGTGTGTAATTAATTACTGAATGGGTGCATGCGAAGTAGAGAAGTAGCCGTGCGATTCTGGAGCTGGTGGAGGCTGCTCGACGGCCGAAGCGTCTCTGGCTACTTGAGCAGCTGGATCAAAACCGCGATTGGGCTTGGTCTTTCTCTTGGGTCGTGTCGAGCCATTCTCTTCGGCCTTGGAGTCCTGGGACGCACCAGGGGATGTGACAGTTCCGTGCGGAGAATAGCTTTTTGCGCAGGGAGGGTTATGACGCCCATGCTTCCGGTTGGAAACACAATCCGTATGAACCCTGTTGGAACTTGTAGTCATCTGGTTTCTGTCAACCGTGTTGTTGGCCAGGTTGAGCTGAAATGTGCCCCCTGAACCATCAGGACGAGGTCTATCTGAAACGGCAAATGCCGCGGAGTATATATGTTAGCGGATATGGGAAGCAAGATGTGTGTAATTAATTACTGAATGGGTGCATGCGGAATAGAGAACTAGCTGAGCGAACCTGCAGCTGGTGGAGCCTGCTCAGCGGCCGTAGCGTCTCTGGCTACTTGAGCAGCTGGATCAAAACCGCGATTGGGCTTGGTCTTTCTCTTGGGTTGTGTCGAGCCATTCTCTTCGGCCTTGGAGTCCTGGGACGCACCAGGGGATGTGACAGTTCCATGCGGAGAATAGCTTTTTCCGCGGGGAGGGTTATGACGCCCATGCTTCCGGTTGGAAACACAATCCGTATGAATCCTGTTGGAACTTGTAGTCATCTGGTTTCTGTCAACCGTGTTGTTGGCCAGGTTGAGCTGAAATGTGCCCCCTGAACCATCAGGACGAGGTCTATCTGAAACGGCAAATGCCGCGGAGTATATATGTTAGCGGATATGGGAAGCAAGATGTGTGTAATTAATTACTGAATGGGTGCATGCGAAGTAGAGAAGTAGCCGTGCGAACCTGGAGCTGGTGGAGGCTGCTCGACGGCCGTAGCGTCTCTGGCTACTTGAGCAGCTGGATCAAAACCGCGATTGGGCTTGGTCTTTCTCTTGGGTCGTGTCGAGCCATTCTCTTCGGCCTTGGAGTCCTGGGACGCACCAGGGGATGTGACAGTTCCGTGCGGAGAATAGCTTTTTCCGCAGGGAGGGTTATGACGCCCATGCTTCCGGTTGGAAACACAATCCGTATGAACCCTGTTGGAACTTGTAGTCATCTGGTTTCTGTCAACCGTGTTGTTGGCCAGGTTGAGCTGAAATGTGCCCCCTGAACCATCAGGACGAGGTCTATCTGAAACGGCAAATGCCGCGGAGTATATATGTTAGCGGATATGGGAAGCAAGATGTGTGTAATTAATTACTGAATGGGTGCATGCGAAGTAGAGAAGTAGCCGTGCGAACCTGGAGCTGGTGGAGGCTGCTCGACGGCCGAAGCGTCTCTGGCTACTTGAGCAGCTGGATCAAAACCGCGATTGGGCTTGGTCTTTCTCTTGGGTCGTGTCGAGCCATTCTCTTCGGCCTTGGAGTCCTGGGACGCACCAGGGGATGTGACAGTTCCGTGCGGAGAATAGCTTTTTGCGCAGGGAGGGTTATGACGCCCATGCTTCCGGTTGGAAACACAATCCGTATGAACCCTGTTGGAACTTGTAGTCATCTGGTTTCTGTCAACCGTGTTGTTGGCCAGGTTGAGCTGAAATGTGCCCCCTGAACCATCAGGACGAGGTCTATCTGAAACGGCAAATGCCGCGGAGTATATATGTTAGCGGATATGGGAAGCAAGATGTGTGTAATTAATTACTGAATGGGTGCATGCGAAGTAGAGAAGTAGCCGTGCGAACCTGGAGCTGGTGGAGGCTGCTCGACGGCCGAAGCTTCTCTGGCTACTTGAGCAGCTGGATCAAAACCGCGATTGGGCTTGGTCTTTCTCTTGGGTCGTGTCGAGCCATTCTCTTCGGCCTTGGAGTCCTGGGATGCACCAGGGGATGTGACAGTTCCGTGCGGAGAATAGCTTTTTGCGCAGGGAGGGTTATGACGCCCATGCTTCCGGTTGGAAACACAATCCGTATGAATCCTGTTGGACCTTGTAGTCATCTGGTTTCTGTCAACCGTGTTGTTGGCCAGGTTAAGCTGAAATGTGCCCCTGAACCATCAGGACGAGGTCTATCCGAAACGGCAAATGCCGCGGAGTATATATGTTAGCGGATATGGGAAGCAAGATGTGTGTAATTAATTACTGAATGGGTGCATGCGAAGTAGAGAAGTAGCCGTGCGAACCTGGAGCTGGTGGAGGCTGCTCGACGGCCGAAGCTTCTCTGGCTACTTGAGCAGCTGGATCAAAACCGCGATTGGGCTTGGTCTTTCTCTTGGGTCGTGTCGAGCCATTCTCTTCGGCCTTGGAGTCCTGGGACGCACCAGGGGATGTGACAGTTCCGTGCGGAGAATAGCATTTTCCGCAGGGAGGGTTATGACGCCCATGCTTCCGGATGGAAACACAATCCGTATGAACCCTGTTGGAACTTGTAGTCATCTGTTTTCTGTCAACCGTGTTGTTGGCCAGGTTGAGCTGAAATGTGCCCCCTGAACCATCAGGACGAGGTCTATCTGAAACGGCAAATGCCGCGGAGTATATATGTTAGCGGATATGGGAAGCAAGATGTGTGTAATTAATTACTGAATGGGTGCATGCGAAGTAGAGAAGTAGCCGTGCGAACCTGGAGCTGGTGGAGGCTGCTCGACGGCCGAAGCGTCTCTGGCTACTTGAGCAGCTGGATCAAAACCGCGATTGGGCTTGGTCTTTCTCTTGGGTCGTGTCGAGCCATTCTCTTCGGCCTTGGAGTCCTGGGACGCACCAGGGGATGTGATAGTTCCGTGCGGAGAATAGCTTTTTCCGCAGGGAGGGTTATGACGCCCATGCTTCCGGTTGGAAACACAATCCGTATGAACCCTGTTGGAACTTGTAGTCATCTGGTTTCTGTCAACCGTGTTGTTGGCCAGGTTGAGCTGAAATGTGCCCCCTGAACCATCAGGACGAGGTCTATCCGAAACGGCAAATGCCGCGGAGTATATATGTTAGCGGATATGGGAAGCAAGATGTGTGTAATTAATTACTGAATGGGTGCATGCGAAGTAGAGAAGTAGCCGTGCGAACGTGGAGCTGGTGGAGGCTGCTCGACGGCCGAAGCGTCTCTGGCTACTTGAGCAGCTGGATCAAAACCGCGATTGGGCTTGGTCTTTCTCTTGGGTCGTGTCGAGCCATTCTCTTCGGCCTTGGAGTCCTGGGACGCACCAGGGGATGTGACAGTTCCGTGCGGAGAATAGCTTTTTGCGCAGGGAGGGTTATGACGCCCATGCTTCCGGTTGGAAACACAATCCGTATGAACCCTGTTGGAACTTGTAGTCATCTGGTTTCTGTCAACCGTGTTGTTGGCCAGGTTGAGCTGAAATGTGCCCCCTGAACCATCAGGACGAGGTCTATCCGAAACGGCAAATGCCGCGGAGTATATATGTTAGCGGATATGGGAAGCAAGATGTGTGTAATTAATTACTAAATGGGTGCATGCGAAGTAGAGAAGTAGCCGTGCGAACCTGGAGCTGGTGGAGGCTGCTCGACGGCCGAAGCGTCTCTGGCTACTTGAGCAGCTGGATCAAAACCGCGATTGGGCTTGGTCTTTCTCTTGGGTCGTGTCGAGCCATTCTCTTCGGCCTTGGAGTCCTGGAACGCACCAGGGGATGTGACAGTTCCGTGCGGAGAATAGCTTTTTCCGCAGGGAGGGTTATGACGCCCATGCTTCCGGTTGGAAACACAATCCGTATGAACCCTGTTGGAACTTGTAGTCATCTGGTTTCTGTCAACCGTGTTGTTGGCCAGGTTGAGCTGAAATGTGCCCCCTGAACCATCAGGACGAGGTCTATCCGAAACGGCAAATGCCGCGGAGTATATATGTTAGCGGATATGGGAAGCAAGATGTGTGTAATTAATTACTGAATGGGTGCATGCGAAGTAGAGAAGTAGCCGTGCGAACCTGGAGCTGGTGGAGGCTGCTCGACGGCCGAAGCGTCTCTGGCTACTTGAGCAGCTGGATCAAAACCGCGATTGGGCTTGGTCTTTCTCTTGGGTCGTGTCGAGCCATTCTCTTCGGCCTTGGAGTCCTGGGACGCACCAGGGGATGTGACAGTTCCGTGCGGAGAATAGCTTTTTCCGCAGGGAGGGTTATGACGCCCATGCTTCCGGTTGGAAACACAATCCGTGTGAACCCTGTTGGAACTTGTAGTCATCTGGTTTCTGTCAACCGTGTTGTTGGCCAGGTTGAGCTGAAATGTGCCCCCTGAACCATCAGGACGAGGTCTATCTGAAACGGCAAATGCCGCGGAGTATATATGTTAGCGGATATGGGAAGCAAGATGTGTGTAATTAATTACTGAATGGGTGCATGCGAAGTAGAGAAGTAGCTTTGCGAACCTGGAGCTGGTGGAGGCTGCTCGACGGCCGAAGCGTCTCTGGCTACTTGAGCAGCTGTATCAAAACCGCGATTGGGCTTGGTCTTTCTCTTGGGTCGTGTCGAGCCATTCTCTTCGGCCTTGGAGTCCTGGGACGCACCAGGGGATGTGACAGTTCCGTGCGGAGAATAGCTTTTTCCGCAGGGAGGGTCATGACGCCCATGCTTCCGGTTGGAAACACAATCCGTATGAACCCTGTTGGAACTTGTAGTCATCTGGTTTCTGTCAACCGTGTTGGTGGCCAGGTTGAGCTGAAATGTGCCCCCTGAACCATCATGACGAGGTCTATCTGAAACGGCAAATGCCGTGGAGTATATATGTTAGCGGATATGGGAAGCAAGATGTGTGTAATTAATTACTGAATGGGTGCATGCGAAGTAGAGAAGTAGCCGTGCGAACCTGGAGCTGGTGGAGGCTGCTCGACGGCCGAAGCGTCTCTGGCTACTTGAGCAGCTGGATCAAAACCGCGATTGGGCTTGGTCTTTCTCTTGGGTCGTGTCGAGCCATTCTCTTCGGCCTTGGAGTCCTGGGACGCACCAGGGGATGTGACAGTTCCGTGCGGAGAATAGCTTTTTCCGCAGGGAGGGTTATGACGCCCATGCTTCCGGTTGGAAACACAATCCGTATGAACCCTGTTGGAACTTGTAGTCATCTGGTTTCTGTCAACCGTGTTGTTGGCCAGGTTGAGCTGAAATGTGCCCCCTGAACCATCAGGACGAGGTCTATCTGAAACGGCAAATGCCGCGGAGTATATATGTTAGCGGATATGGGAAGCAAGATGTGTGTAATTAATTACTGAATGGGTGCATGCGAAGTAGAGAAGTAGCCGTGCGAACCTAGAGCTGGTGGAGGCTGCTCGACGGCCGAAGCGTCTCTGGCTACTTGAGCAGCTGGATCAAAACCGCGATTGGGCTTGGTCTTTCTCTTGGGTCGTGTCGAGCCATTCTCTTCGGCCTTGGAGTCCTAGGACGCACCAGGGGATGTGACAGTTCCGTGCGGAGAATAGCTTTTTCCGCAGGGAGGGTCATGACGCCCATGCTTCCGGTTGGAAACACAATCCGTATGAACCCTGTTGGAACTTGTAGTCATCTGGTTTCTGTCAACCGTGTTGTTGGCCAGGTTGAGCTGAAATGTGCCCCCTGAACCATCAGGACGAGGTCTATCTGAAACGGCAAATGCCGCGGAGTATATATGTTAGCGCATATGGGAAGCAAGATGTGTGTAATTAATTACTGAATGGGTGCATGCGAAGTAGAGAAGTAGCCGTGCGAACCTGGAGCTGGTGGAGGCTGCTCGATGGCCGAAGCGTCTCTGGCTACTTGAGCAGCTGGATCAAAACCGCGATTGGGCTTGGTCTTTCTCTTGGGTCGTGTCGAGCCATTCTCTTCGGCCTTGGAGTCCTGGGACGCACCAGGGGATGTGACAGTTCCGTGCGGAGAATAGCTTTTTCCGCAGGGAGGGTTATGACGCCCATGCTTCCGGTTGGAAACACAATCCGTATGAACCCTGTTGGAACTTGTAGTCATCTGGTTTCTGTCAACCGTGTTGTTGGCCAGGTTGAGCTGAAATGTGCCCCCTGAACCATCAGGACGAGGTCTATCTGAAACGGCAAATGCCGCGGAGTATATATGTTAGCGGATATGGGAAGCAAGATGTGTGTAATTAATTACTGAATGGGTGCATGCGAAGTAGAGAAGTAGCCGTGCGAACCTAGAGCTGGTGGAGGCTGCTCGACGGCCGAAGCGTCTCTGGCTACTTGAGCAGCTGGATCAAAACCGCGATTGGGCTTGGTCTTTCTCTTGGGTCGTGTCGAGCCATTCTCTTCGGCCTTGGAGTCCTGGGACGCACCAGGGGATGTGACAGTTCCGTGCGGAGAATAGCTTTTTGCGCAGGGAGGGTTATGACGCCCATGCTTCCGGTTGGAAACACAATCCGTATGAACCCTGTTGGAACTTGTAGTCATCTGGTTTCTGTCAACCGTGTTGTTGGCCAGGTTGAGCTGAAATGTGCCCCCTGAACCATCAGGACGAGGTCTATCTGAAACGGCAAATGCCGCGGAGTATATATGTTAGCGGATATGGGAAGCAAGATGTGTGTAATTAATTACTGAATGGGTGCATGCGAAGTAGAGAAGTAGCCGTGCGAACCTGGAGCTGGTGGAGGCTGCTCGACGGCCGAAGCGTCTCTGGCTACTTGAGCAGCTGGATCAAAACCGTGATTGGGCTTGGTCTTTCTCTTGGGTCGTGTCGAGCCATTCTCTTCGGCCTTGGAGTCCTGGGACGCACCAGGGGATGTGACAGTTCCGTGCGGAGAATAGCTTTTTCCGCAGGGAGGGTCATGACGCCCATGCTTCCGGTTGGAAACACAATCCGTATGAACCCTGATGGAACTTGTAGTCATCTGGTTTCTGTCAACCGTGTTGTTGGCCAGGTTGAGCTGAAATGTGCCCCCTGAACCATCAGGACGAGGTCTATCTGAAACGGCAAATGCCGCGGAGTATATATCTTAGCGGATATGGGAAGCAAGATGTGTGTAATTAATTCCTGAATGGGTGCATGCGAAGTAGAGAAGTAGCCGTGCGAACCTGGAGCTGGTGGAGGCTGCTCGACGGCCGAAGCGCCTCTGGCTAGTTGAGCAGCTGGATCAAAACCGCGATTGGGCTTGGTCTTTCTCTTGGGTCGTGTCGAGCCATTCTCTTCGGCCTTGGAGTCCTAGGACGCACCAGGGGATGTGACAGTTCCGTGCGGAGAATAGCTTTTTCCGCAGGGAGGGTCATGACGCCCATGCTTCCGGTTGGAAACACAATCCGTATGAACCCTGTTGGAACTTGTAGTCATCTGGTTTCTGTCAACCGTGTTGTTGGCCAGGTTGAGCTGAAATGTGCCCCCTGAACCATCAGGACGAGGTCTATCTGAAACGGCAAATGCCGCGGAGTATATATGTTAGCGGATATGGGAAGCAAGATGTGTGTAATTAATTACTGAATGGGTGCATGCGAAGTAGAGAAGTAGCCGTGCGAACCTGGAGCTGGTGGTGGCTGCTCGATGGCCGAAGCGTCTCTGGCTACTTGAGCAGCTGGATCAAAACCGCGATTGGGCTTGGTCTTTCTCTTGGGTCGTGTCGAGCCATTCTCTTCGGCCTTGGAGTCCTGGGACGCACCAGGGGATGTGACAGTTCCGTGCGGAGAATAGCTTTTTCCGCAGGGAGGGTTATGACGCCCATGCTTCCGGTTGGAAACACAATCCGTATGAACCCTGTTGGAACTTGTAGTCATCTGGTTTCTGTCAACCGTGTTGTTGGCCAGGTTGAGCTGAAATGTGCCCCCTGAACCATCAGGACGAGGTCTATCTGAAACGGCAAATGCCGCGGAGTATATATGTTAGCGGATATGGGAAGCAAGATGTGTGTAATTAATTACTGAATGGGTGCATGCGAAGTAGAGAAGTAGCCGTGCGAACCTAGAGCTGGTGGAGGCTGCTCGACGGCCGAAGCGTCTCTGGCTACTTGAGCAGCTGGATCAAAACCGCGATTGGGCTTGGTCTTTCTCTTGGGTCGTGTCGAGCCATTCTCTTCGGCCTTGGAGTCCTGGGACGCACCAGGGGATGTGACAGTTCCGTGCGGAGAATAGCTTTTTCCGCAGGGAGGGTCATGACGCCCATGCTTCCGGTTGGCAACACAATCCGTATGAACCCTGTTGGAACTTGTAGTCATCTGGTTTCTTTCAACCGTGTTGTTGGCCAGGTTGTGTTGGGGAACGTAGCAGAAATTCAAAATTTTCTACGCATCACCAAGATCAATCTATGGAGTAATCTAGCAACGAGCGGAAGGGGAGTGAATGTACATACCCTTGTAGATCGCGATGCGGAAGCGTTGCAAGAACGCGGATGAGGGAGTCGTACTCGTAGCGATTCAGATCGCGGTTGATTCCGATCTAAGCACCGAAAGAACGGTGCCTCCGCGTTCAACACACGTGCAGCCCGGTGACGTCTCCCACGCCTTGATCCAGCAAGGAGAGAGGGAGAGGTTGGGGAAGACTCCATCCAGCAGCAACACGACGGCATGGTGGTGGTGGAGGAGCGTGGCAATCCCGCAGGGCTTCGCCAAGCACCGCGGGAGAGGAGGAGGAGGGAGAGGGGTAGGGCTGCGCCGAAAGAGAGACGTTCTCATGTCTATGGCAGCCCCAAAACCTCAATATATATAGGGGAGGGGGAGGGCTGCGCCCCCATCTAGGGTTTCCCCCCTCAAGGGGTGCGGCCAGCCCTAGATGGGGCTTGGGGGGCGGCCAAAGGGGGGAGGAGTGCCTCCCAAGTCAAGTGGAGGCCCTCCCCCTTAGGGTTTCCCCTCTCCCATGCGCATGGGCCTTGGGGGGGGCTGGTGCCCCTGGCCCATTAAGGCTAGGGCGCCCCCTTACAGCCCATGCTACTGTATTGGACGTGGTGGAACATTTTCCGGACCTCCGGACCCCTCCGGAATCCTCCGGAATCTTCTGGAAGCTTCCCGGTACAATACCGAAAAAACCCGAACTTTTCCCGGAACCCGAACAACAACTTTCCATATATAAATCTTTACCTCCGGACCATTCCGGAACTCCTCGTGACGTCCGGGATCTCATCCGGGACTCCGAACAACATTCGGTAACCACGTACATGCTTTCCCTATAACCCTAGCGTCATCGAACCTTAAGTGTGTAGACCCTACGGGTTCGGGAACCATGCAGACATGACCGAGACGTTCTCCGGTCAATAACCAACAGCGGGATCTGGATACCCATGTTGGCTCCCACATGTTCCACGATGATCTCATCGGATGAACCACGATGTCGGGGATTCAATCAATCCCGTATGCAATTCCCTTTGTCCATCGGTATGTTACTTGCCCGAGATTCGATCGTCGGTATCCCTATACCTTGTTCAATCTCGTTACCGGCAAGTCTCTTTACTCGTTCCGTAACTCACATCATCCCGTGATCAACTCCTTGGTCACATTGTGCACATTATGATGATGTCCTACCGAGTGGGCCCAGAGATACCTCTCCGTTTACACAGAGTGACAAATCCCAGTCTCGATTCGTGCCAACCCAACAGACACTTTCGGAGATACCCGTAGTGCACCTTTATAGCCACCCAGTTACGTTGTGACGTTTGGCACACCCAAAGCATTCCTACGGTATCCGGGAGTTGCACAATCTCATGGTCTAAGGAAGTGATACTTGACATTAGAAAAGCTCTGAGCAAACGAACTACACGATCTTGTGCTAGGCTTAGGATTGGGTCTTGTCCATCACATCATTCTCCTAATGATGTGATCCCGTTATCAACGACATCCAATGTCCATGGTCAGGAAACCGTAACCATCTATTGATCAACGAGCTAGTCAACTAGAGGCTTACTAGGGACATGGTGTTGTCTATGTATCCACACATGCATCTGAGTTTCCTATCAATACAATTCTAGCATGGATAATAAACGATTATCATGAACAAGGAAATATAATAATGACCTATTTATTATTGCCTCTAGGGCATATTTCCAACAGGTTGAGCTGAAATGTGCCCCCTGAACCATCAGGACGAGGTCTATCTGAAACGGCAAATGCCGCGGAGTATATATGTTAGCGGATATGGGAAGCAAGATGTGTGTAATTAATTACTGAATGGGTGCATGCGAAGTAGAGAAGTAGCCGTGCGAACCTGGAGCTGGTGGAGGCTGCTCGACGGCCGAAGCGTCTCTGGCTACTTGAGCAGCTGGATCAAAACCGCGATTGGGCTTGGTCTTTCTCTTGGGTCGTGTATGAGCCATTCTCTTCGGCCTTCGAGTCCTGGGACGCACCAGGGGATGTGACAGTTCCGTGCGGAGAATAGCTTTTTCCGCAGGGAGGGTTATGACGCCCATGCTTCCGGTTGGAAACACAATCCGTATGAACCCTGTTGGAACTTGTAGTCATCTGGTTTCTGTCAACCGTGTTGTTGGCCAGGTTGAGCTGAAATGTGCCCCCTGAACCATCAGGACGAGGTCTATCTGAAACGGCAAATGCCGCGGAGTCTATATGTTAGCGGATATGGGAAGCAAGATGTGTGTAATTAATTACTGAATGGGTGCATGCGAAGTAGAGAAGTAGCCGTGCGAACCTGGAGCTGGTGGAGGCTGCTCGACGGCCGAAGCGTCTCTGGCTACTTAAGCAGCTGGATCAAAACCGCGATTGGGCTTGGTCTTTCTCTTGGGTCGTGTCGAGCCATTCTCTTCGGCCTTGGAGTCCTGGGACGCACCAGGGGATGTGACAGTTCCGTGCGGAGAATAGCTTTTTCCGCAGGGAGGGTCATGACGCCCATGCTTCCGGTTGGAAACACAATCCGTATGAACCCTGATGGAACTTGTAGTCATCTGGTTTCTGTCAACCGTGTTGTTGGCCAGGTTGAGCTGAAATGTGCCCCCTGAACCATCAGGACGAGGTCTATCTGAAACGGCAAATGCCGGGGAGTATATATGTTAGCGGATATGGGAAGCAAGATGTGTGTAATTAATTACTGAATGGGTGCATGCGAAGTAGAGAAGTAGCCGTGCGAACCTGGAGCTGGTGGAGGCTGCTCGACGGCCGAAGCGTCTCTGGCTACTTGAGCAGCTGGATCAAAACCGCGATTGGGCTTGGTCTTTCTCTTGGGTCGTGTCGAGCCATTCTCTTCGGCCTTGGAGTCCTGGGACGCACCAGGGGATGTGACAGTTCCGTGCGGAGAATAGCTTTTTCCGCAGGGAGGGTCATGACGCCCATGCTTCCGGTTGGAAACACAATCCGTATGAACCCTGATGGAACTTGTAGTCATCTGGTTTCTGTCAACCGTGTTGTTGGCCAGGTTGAGCTGAAATGTGCCCCCTGAACCATCAGGACGAGGTCTATCTGAAACGGCAAATGCCGCGGAGTATATAAGTTAGCGGATATGGGAAGCAAGATGTGTGTAATTAATTACTGAATGGGTGCATGCGAAGTAGAGAAGTAGCCGTGCGAACCTGGAGCTGGTGGAGGCTGCTCGACGGCCGAAGCGTCTCTGGCTACTTGAGCAGCTGGATCAAAACCGCGATTGGGCTTGGTCTTTCTCTTGGGTCGTGTCGAGCCATTCTCTTCGGCCTTGGAGTCCTGGGACGCACCAGGGGATGTGACAGTTCCGTGCGGAGAATAGCTTTTTCCGCAGGGAGGGTCATGACGCCCATGCTTCCGGTTGGAAACACAATCCGTATGAACCCTGTTGGAACTTGTAGTCATCTGGTTTCTGTCAACCGTGTTGTTGGCCAGGTTGAGCTGAAATGTGCCCCCTGAACCATCAGGACGAGGTCTATCTGAAACGGCAAATGCCGCGGAGTATATATGTTAGCGGATATGGGAAGCAAGATGTGTGTAATTAATTACTGAATGGGTGCATGCGAAGTAGAGAAGTAGCCGTGCGAACCTGGAGTTGGTGGAGGCTGCTCGACGGCCGAAGCGTCTCTGGCTACTTGAGCAGCTGGATCAAAACCGCGATTGGGCTTGGTCTTTCTCTTGGGTCGTGTCGAGCCATTCTCTTCGGCCTTGGAGTCCTGGGACGCACCAGGGGATGTGACAGTTCCGTGCGGAGAATAGCTTTTTCCGCAGGGAGGGTCATGACGCCCATGCTTCCGGTTGGAAACACAATCCGTATGAACCCTGTTGGAACTTGTAGTCATCTGGTTTCTGTCAACCGTGTTGTTGGCCAGGTTGAGCTGAAATGTGCCCCCTGAACCATCAGGACGAGGTCTATCTGAAACGGCAAATGCCGCGGAGTATATATGTTAGCGGATATGGGAAGCAAGATGTGTGTAATTAATTACTGAATGGGTGCATGCGAAGTAGAGAAGTAGCCGTGCGAACCTGGAGCTGGTGGAGGCTGCTCGACGGCCGAAGCGTCTCTGGCTACTTGAGCAGCTGGATCAAAACCGCGATTGGGCTTGGTCTTTCTCTTGGGTCGTGTCGAGCCATTCTCTTCGGCCTTGGAGTCCTGGGACGCACCAGGGGATGTGACAGTTCCGTGCGGAGAATAGCTTTTTCCGCAGGGAGGGTCATGACGCCCATGCTTCCGGTTGGAAACACAATCCGTATGAACCCTGTTGGAACTTGTAGTCATCTGGTTTCTGTCAACCGTGTTGTTGGCCAGGTTGAGCTGAAATGTGCCCCCTGAACCATCAGGACGAGGTCTATCTGAAACGGCAAATGCCGCGGAGTATATATGTTAGCGGATATGGGAAGCAAGATGTGTGTAATTAATTACTGAATGGGTGCATGTGAAGTAGAGAAGTAGCCGTGCGAACCTGGAGCTGGTGGAGGCTGCTCGACGGCCGAAGCGTCTCTGGCTACTTGAGCAGCTGGATCAAAACCGCGATTGGGCTTGGTCTTTCTCTTGGGTCGTGTCGAGCCATTCTCTTCGGCCTTGGAGTCCTGGGACGCACCGGGGGATGTGACAGTTCCGTGCGGAGAATAGCTTTTTCCGCAGGGAGGGTTATGACGCCCATGCTTCCGGTTGGAAACACAATCCGTATGAACCCTGTTGGAACTTGTAGTCATCTGGTTTCTGTCAACCGTGTTGTTGGCCAGGTTGAGCTGAAATGTGCCCCCTGAACCATCAGGACGAGGTCTATCTGAAACGGCAAATGCCGCGGAGTATATATGTTAGCGGATATGGGAAGCAAGATGTGTGTAATTAATTACTGAATGGGTGCATGCGAAGTAGAGAAGTAGCCGTGCGAACCTGGAGCTGGTGGAGGCTGCTCGACGGCCGAAGCGTCTCTGGCTACTTGAGCAGCTGGATCAAAACCGTGATTGGGCTTGGTCTTTCTCTTGGGTCGTGTCGAGCCATTCTCTTCGGCCTTGGAGTCCTGGGACGCACCGGGGGATGTGACAGTTCCGTGCGGAGAATAGCTTTTTCCGCAGGGAGGGTTATGACGCCCATGCTTCCGGTTGGAAACACAATCCGTATGAACCCTGTTGGAACTTGTAGTCATCTGGTTTCTGTCAACCGTGTTGTTGGCCAGGTTGAGCTGAAATGTGCCCCCTGAACCGTCAGGACGAGGTCTATCTGAAACGGCAAATGCCGCGGAGTATATATGTTAGCGGATATGGGAAGCAAGATGTGTGTAATTAATTACTGAATGGGTGCATGCGAAGTAGAGAAGTAGCCGTGCGAACCTGGAGCCGGTGGAGGCTGCTCGACGGCCGAAGCGTCTCTGGCTACTTGAGCAGCTGGATCAAAACCGCGATTGGGCTTGGTCTTTCTCTTGGGTCGTGTCGAGCCATTCTCTTCGGCCTTGGAGTCCTGGGACGCACCGGGGGATGTACTTGAGCAGCTGCATCCCCACCTTTGAAACTTTGCTCTCTCTCCTGTGAGGAGGCTGCTTCTCGCCTCATTAATATCAACCAGTTCATTTGTCTTGCTTCCAGCACGAGTAGTCAGTCAATTATATGGTTACCCTAAGCTAGGTGTTGTCTATGAGTCCACATTACTGCAAAATATTATCTTTCTATCGTTCGTCACTTGGCTGAGTGTGTGTGTGCCAGCATCATCAGTGTCATCACGCATTCGGTTATAGTGTTGCGTACCAGAACATATTGCACATATTGACTTGGGTAGCTAGGTCATTCCTTCCTCGATCGCCACTTTCCAAGCAAAGATGCCAGCCTTCTATTTAAAGTGGGTGAGCTATCAAACATCCTCTGGCAAAGCGAGAGCTTCCATTCATCCCGGCTGATAGCAGAGTAATGGCAACTTTGTTGTTTCCAGGTCTCGTTTGGTTTCTCTGCCTTCTCCTGGGGTTCTCTTGCAGCCTACCATTATTAGGCATCTGCGATGAAACGCCGAGTGATAGAGAAGCCCTCCTGTGCTTCAAATCACGGCTCTCGGCACCCGCCGGAGTTCTACCTTCATGGAGCAACACATCCATGGAGTTCTGCGACTGGCACAGGATCACGTGCAGCGCGACTTCCCCCCGGCATGTCGTTGCGCTGGACCTTGAATCCCAAGGCATCTCAGGCACCATAGCACCTTGCATCGCCAACCTCACTTGGCTGGCAAAGCTCCAGCTGTCCAACAATAGCTTTGGTGGCGGTGTACCGTCCGAGCTTGGCCTCCTGGGCCGACTCACCAACCTCAACCTCAGCATGAACAGTTTGGAAGGTAACATCCCACCTGAACTCTCTGCATGTTCCCAGCTCCAAATTCTGGGCTTGTGGAACAATTCCCTCCATGGAGAGATCCCACATAGCCTTAGCCAATGCAAGCGCCTTCAAGAGATTAACCTTGCAAACAACAAGCTCCAAGGGAGCATTCCTCCTGCTTTTGGAGACCTTCCTGACCTGCGCATACTAGTTCTCGCCAAAAATACACTTACTGGCACCATACCGTTGTCTTTGGGAAGCAGTCGTCATCTTATGTATGTCGATCTCGGGATCAATGCTCTTGGAGGGGTCATCCCGGAGTCCTTGGCAAATAGTTCATCTCTTCAAGTACTTAGGCTCATGAGCAATAGTCTTACTGGAGAACTCCCAAAGGCTCTCCTCAACACTTTGTCACTAGGTGCCATTTGCCTCACAAGAAACAATTTTGTTGGTTCCATACCTTCTGTTACTGTCACCTCTTCCCCTCTTAAGCATCTCTATTTAGGGGAAAACAATCTTTCAGGAAGAATACCTTTCTCACTAGGGAACCTTTCCTCCCTACTTCATCTTCATCTCACAAACAATCATTTAGTTGGGAGCATCCCGGAGAGCTTAGGTTATATTCCAACATTAGAGAAATTGATCTTGAGTGCAAACAACTTATCTGGACCGGTTCCACCGTCTATCTTCAACATGTCATCCCTGAAAAGTCTCGCCGCATTCGACAACTCACTTGTCGGAAGATTACCCTTCGACATCGGCTACACCCTCCATAATATTGAGTACTTAATACTCACAGGGAACAATTTTGATGGACCAATTCCAGCCTCTCTTCTCAAAGCTTACCGCCTATGCTGGCTTCTCCTTGATAGTAATAGATTTATTGGATCTATACCATTCTTCGGTTCATTGCCAAATTTGGAGCGTCTCGATTTGGCATCCAACAAGCTAGAAGCAGATGATTGGGGATTTGTCTCTTCACTATCTAACTGCTCCAGATTGTACATGCTGGCCCTGGATGGAAACAATCTTAATGGGAAATTGCCAAGTTCTATTGGAAATCTTTCAAATAGTCTTGACTCCTTGTGGCTGAATAGCAACCAAATTTCTGGACCTATACCACCGGAGATTGGCAACCTTAAGAGCCTCAGTACATTGTACATGGATTACAATTTTTTCACTGGTAATATACCACCAACAATTGGGAAATTGTACAAATTGGTCGAGCTATCCGTTGCACATAACAGCTTTACTGGATCCATACCATATTTCGGCTCATTGCCAAATTTGGAGGAACTCGATTTGGCACACAACAAGCTAGAAGCAGATGATTGGGGATTTGTCTCTTCACTATCTAATTGCTCCAGGTTGACCATGCTGGCCTTGGATGGAAACAATCTCAAAGGGAAATTGCCAAGTTCTATTGGCGATCTTTCAAACAGCCTTGACTCGTTGTGGCTGAGTAACAACGAAATTTCTGGACCTATACCACCGGAGATTGGCAACCTTAAGAGCCTCAGTACATTGTACATGGATTACAATTTTTTCACTGGTAATATACCACCAACAATTGGGAAATTGCACAATTTGGTCAAACTACACTTAGCACAAAACATGCTTTCAGGCCAGATTCCATAGGATACATCCCACCAGGTGCGATAAGCTTATTTGCAAGATATTAATTCAGTTTGTTCCTTACAGAGTTGTACAAATAATGACAAATCTCTAATTTTATTATGTTTTTACATGTAAATGCACAGTATGGAATGCGAAGCGATATCAACCAAGGGTGATGTCTATAGCTTCGGAGTGCTTCTGTTACAACTGATAACAGGGTGTAGTCCAACTGATGAAAAATTCAACGATGGTATAAGCCTTCATGAATTTGTTGATACAGCATTTACAAAGAATATTCATGAGGTTGTTGACCCCACAATGCTACAAGATAGCAGCAATGCAACTGACATGATGAAGAATTGCGTCATCCCACTTTAAGAATAGGCCTCTTTTGCTCCATGACATCACCCAAAGAGCGGCCGGGTATGGCACAAGTTTCTACTGAGATGCTTAGAATAAAGCATGTGGCCTCAGACACATGTGTGTCTGATGAAGCAAATAATTGGCAGGATAGTACGCAAGCAACAGAAGTTCATGTAAAAAAAAATAGTAATGTACTGTCTTATTTTTTTTCCCTTTTTTCTGAATCCAGTTTGAGTCATTTCAGAGGTAGCTAATAAATCCATGTCAAATTAGGGAATGTGTCCTAATTGTTCTGCTAATGTATGTTTTTATACCTATACAAAGTAGGGAATGTGTCCTGATTTAGAGCATAGATATCTACTTATACATGGGGTGGAGAGTAGTGAAGAGCAATTTTCACTCAACTAGGTGACTCCATAAGTTAAAAAATAAATCAGTGTTCCAAACCTGACTGTACAATGAATTTCTGAAGCAAGGACTCCAATTCAGCAGACAGATTTCCCCTTCACATCTCGTGCAAATCTTTGGGAACTCTGACATAAGCAGAATGGTCAGGCGTGAGGCCCTTCACCCATCAACTCATACAGGACACTTGCCACCTCGATGATCCTCCCTGACTTGCGCAACAGCATGGTGAGCAGGCTGGGGCGCGTATCCTGCTGCTCATAGCCCCTGACATATTCGCAAGCATCTTCGATTCTCCCGGTATAGACATGCCCTTGATGTGTGGATTGTAATCCTCGGCGTCAGCTTTTCTAGAAACATCTGATCGAGAATCTCTTGCCGAATCCATCTTCTCTGCTTTTCAGGCGTTGTGTGTGAGGACATCGTACGTCAGTGATTTCTGGATGTCATCAGGTTCAGACTTCAGACCACTCCATGTCCTCAACGAGGTCGCACGCTTCGGTGGCTCCGCCATTCCTGAGCAGCCCCCCGAGGAGGTAGTTCCAGGAGTTGGCATTGGGGTCGCAGCTCCCCCTTCTTCATTTCGTCAAACACCTGGCGGGCACCCTGGAAGTCGCCGGCCTTGCACCTGGCCGACGACATGACGTTTTAATAGCTGGTCATCCTCGATCACCGACACGCCCGCATCGAAGTCGCCGATCGAGGCCAGGGACTTGAGCAGCGAGGGGCACGGGCCGCCGGCGCCGGTGCAAAGTCCTGAGAGTCGCCCTCACTGTGCCATCCACGCTCGACCAAAAGGATTGCTCGGTAAGGGAGAGCCACCGCGGTGAAGCCCTGGGAAGTGAAGCTGTCCGTCTCCACGTCGCCGCCAAGCGGCTAATTGGCCGAGGTTGTTCAACCCATCAAGCTTGGTTTCAACGGGAGGGGAGGAGCGGTGGCCTTCTTGGGAGCTGAGCGGCGGCGACCTGTCGTGCACTACTCTTCCTCGCTGCTGGCCATGCTCCGGAGCCAGTCCGTCCCAGAGAGCTTTGGAGCGCGAGGAGGCCATGGTGGGAGTGGTGCGGAAGACGAGAAAGGGACCAGAGAAGGATGAACGCGGCTATGGCCGGGACTGCAATTTATATAGTGAGCCAATGGCAATGGTGGACAGCAGAGGGACGGACGGGTGGCGCCGGAGTAGGTTCCTCGGCAACCGTGTGTCATTAATGTGGGCGGCAGACAGACGAACAGACGGCTGTGGTGTCCTTTGAACGCGGAGAAGTCGTGTGCACGGGAAGTGGCGCATGCGGCGCTCTCTCGGCAGGTGCGCCACTACAATGCCGGCACCAGCGAGATGCCGCGTCCGCTTTGGCCGGGCGCTATGAAGTGGCGCTGACCGTTTTGGGCGGGAAGTGCGCGGGGGTGAGGGAGGGGGTTTGGGTTGGCAAGGGCGGTTAGACGCGGGCGTGGCAGCAGTTCGGACGCCCGGAAAGCCCCCACATTTTTCATAGATTTGCGGGATAAAGTGTGTCCAGACCCCTCGGCGGACCGATACAGGCCCACATTGGATGACACAACACGTCAGGACAACGTGGTCCAGACGTATGCGGGCGATTTAAGGATCGGCGTTGGAGATGTCCTTAGTAGAAAAATACGAGTGTTTTTTAAATCAATAAATTCATCAAATATTATGGTTGTACAAAGAACTTCGTAAAAAAAATTGCATTCGTGTTCCTAGACCACCTTGCGATTACTATAAGCATTAAGCAAGCCAAAGGCGTGTCACCGCCATCGCCTCTCCGTTACAGAAACCGAGCAAATCTTGTCGTAATAGACAATTGAGAAGTCGTCATGCTAAGACCCCAAAGGACTAGCACATCAGAACAACAACCATTGCCGACGAAGAGAAGTGTAAATCAGAAGGATGCTATGCATAGATACATGAACACGAAGCAATAAGACCCGATCCACATGGATCCAATAAGACAAATGCCGACCGAATCCCCTGAGATCCATTGAAGACGCACCTCCACGTGCCCACTGACGACGCATGACGCGCCACCGCCACCGGCAATACCTAAAAATACCTAAAACAAAGCAGGAGCCCAGCCACCGGCAATGGCTGAGACCCACCATGCCTCCAAGGCACTAAGGCCACGGAAGACAAGCCAGATCGGTGGCTGCGCTGACGGGTGGCAGGGAACCTTAGACTCGTGGGATCGATACTCTTATTTTGACATGGCTACAACTGTACCATGTTCATTTGCAGGGCATCACTCACCTGACATGGCTTCTTGACTAGATGCCCCATCACCACTCTTCTCCGTTGGCTCATCATATTATGCACTAGGTCGGGCTCCGAATCTGGTGTGGCCCACTCCTTTGTGGAAGTACCACTCCCTCGAAGGTCAAGATCTTCGTTTGGTAGCTTAATTGCGATCACCCCCCCCCCCTCGTGGACGCAGGCGACGAAGCGACACGGCCCTGACGATGGGCTATGCCCTCAGTATGGTGTCCTAGAGTCCGGGAACCACATTTTCTTCTCATGCCCTGTTGCCCTCCTCCTATAAAGCTTTGTTCATGAGGCTTTCAGGTCCGAGTGGCAGGCTCTAGACCTTGGATAATTCCTAGAAGTCTAGGCCACACATACCGGTAGGAGAGGCAGTCTCTTCTGGTTGGTTTATTCGGCGACGGTTTGAATTTGGTGATTAAACGAGTCTTTTGCAGCGTGCCACATACTTCATGTTTAAATTTTTGTCCTTCTTGCCGCACTGCGATTTTTAGGCAACATGATAGGGATTGGCTAGGCGGCATGATCGATTCTTTGTGTGTAGTAGGACGCCATCTTTTGAGCATGTTTGTGATGTTGCCCAACAGACTTAATTTTTTTTCTTTTTGCCACTTGAACTTGATGTTTGAATATGATGATTGCTTTATGTATAAAGCGTGGCTGTTTTGAGATGCATATAATTTCTTATTTTGCCTTTAATGGATCAAAAATAGCGTGGCAAGGCGCACGTTCTCTTCCAGTAGAATCAAACTCAAGTGGATGAAAATGAACAACCTCACATCCATCCGCAGCACACATGGTCGTTCCTCCAACCGAGAGACTGATTTACAGAGAACATACATGAGTTTTCTTTTTGAGATAACTCACCTGACATGGCTTCTTGACCGCATACAGGTTTGATATGAGCCTTTAACACACAACCAACAGGTCGCAGGAAGCATGAAGCGAGCGCCCCGATTGGGGCGCAGATCTGGTGGCGCGGGCGCAGCAGGTCGCGGCGGGCACATGGGTGAGGGGAGGTGCCGGCGTCTAGGGCGGTGCAGCAGATGCTGCAGATCTGGAGAAGGTGGAGGCGGGCTGGAGCGGCGCAGCCCAGCCAGATGCGCCCGCTCTGGCGAGCTCCGACGAGGCGCAGAAGGTGGAGGCGGGCTCTGGCGAGGCGCACAAGGTGGAGGCCGGCTCCGGCGAGGAGCAGGTGGAGCAGAAGGTATTTGCTTATCCCTTAGTTGGTAGTTTTTAGATTCTAGGGTTTTTGGCCAGAAGTTTCTTGAGTTAGATTAGTTGGATGGAGGGTTTTCTCTGCATTAGGGTTTTCTGTATTTGATTCGTGCAAGAATGGTGGACCACATATGATTATCAGATTAGGTTAGAAGTAGCCGGATTGAGGGATGGGTTTTTTCAGATGCTTATTAGATTAGTAGTGGAATTTTTGCTTGTTAGATTTTAATCAGTATGAGGTTGAACACCTTATTTAAGAGGGAATTTAAGGACAGACGATAGACCATATATGATTATTAGATTTGTAGTTCAATGCTGCAGACATATATGATTATTTGATTTGATCTGTGGTTCAATGCTACTTGATGGAAACAGATTGGAATGCATTAATTTTGATGTGCCAATGAATTGATTTAGATGATACTTGATTCATCTACAGTATAATTTTTTGTTGTTTAGGTAAGTAATGAAATTTTAGATGTTAGTTGAAGATGTATGCATTTATAGTTGAAGTTGTACCTAAGTAACTACTGCATTATGTTAATATATGTAGGAGCTTTGCTGCATTATCCCAAAAATGCTTAGGTACATTTTAATTATTCTTTTGTGTAGGTTTCCTGTAATTAGAAAGTTCTCCAGAATATGTAGTTATATTAGCTTGAACTTGAACTTGACGGATTCCTCAGGTGACTTTTAATCTAGCACAGGAGGTAGGTGCTCCCTTTGCGAGCCATTAGTTTCATCGAACCGCACATCTACAGTTTCAACAACCTTGTGATGAACGGTGTTGAAAACTCTGTAGGTGTGCGAGTCCTTTCCGTAACCAAGCATAAAAGATTCATGTGCTTTCGGTGCAAATTTAGAATTGTGATGATGAGGATCTCTAATCCAACATTTAGCACCGAAAACTTTGAAATAACTCACATTGGGTTTCTTGTCAGTGAGGAGTTCATATGAGGTCTTTTTGAAGAATTTGTGAAGATATACCCTATTGATGATGTGGCACGCAGTATCAATTCCCTCAAGCCAAAACTGACGAGGCGTCTTGTATTCATCAAGCATAGTGCGAGCCATCTCAACAAGAGTCTTGTTCTTGCGCTCCATGACGCCATTCTGCTGAGGAGTATAAGGAGCAGATAACTCATCAGTAATACCAAGTCCATCAAGATAATCATCTAGACCAGTATTCTTGAACTCGGTCCCATTGTCACTTCTGATGTGCTTGATCTTCACACCAAAGTTGGTTGAAGCCCTCGAGGAAAATCGTTTGAAGACTTCCTGCACTTCATATTTGTAAGTGGCGATATGCACCCATGTGTAATGAGAATAGTCATCAACAATAACAAAGCCATATAGAGATGCAACAATGGTGAATGTGGCATAATGAGTAGGGCTAAAGAGATCCATGTGAAGCAATTCAAATGGACGAGTGGTAGTCATGATAGTCTTTGAGGGATGCTTTGCCTTGGTCATCTTTCCAGCTTCACAAGCTCCACACAGGCGATCCTTGAGGAATTTGACATTCTCGATTCCAATGACATGCTTCTTCTTTGTGAGCATGTGCAAGTTCCTCATGTCAGCATGACCAAGTCATCGATGCCATAGCCAGCCTTATGAAGCTTTTGGAAGTAGACATGTAGCAGGTTGTGGTCCTGTCGAGAAATCAACAATATACAAGTCTCCTCTCCTAAAGCCCTCGAAGACTTTGGAATGGTCAGCTTTCATGATCACAACACAACGATACTTGCCAAAGACAACAACCATATCAAGATCACAAAGCATTGAGACAGTCATGAGGTTGAATCCTAAGACAACAACCATATCCTTTTTTTTTACTTTATGCAATTTTTATTTTTGAATTTGAGTCTCCATATTCTCTTATAAAAGCACCAACTAGGAAGCAATATGATCGTACTTAAGTATTGGGTGTAGCTAATATTCGACTGTGTTTCATGAATGGATCAATGATTGAGCATGATGGGCTAGGGATAACTCATTTTAGCGTTGATATTTTGAAAGACATGGTTGCTTGTTGATATGCTTGAGTATCTAAATTATCATGTCAAAACTAGACTATTGCTTTGAATCACATAAAAGTCCAAATGTCCATGCTATAAAGAAAAGAATATGATATGACATGTTAGGCAGCATTCCATATCAAAAATTCTGTTTTTATCACTTACCTACTCTAGGAAGAGTAGGAGTTAAGATTGGGGATGCTGATACGTCTCCAACGTATCTATAATTTTTGATTGTTCCATGCTGTTATATTATCAATCTTGGATGTTTTATAATCATTTTATAGTCATTTTATATCATTTTTGGTACTAACCTATTGACATAGTGCCAAGTGCCAGTTGCTGTTTTCTGCACGTTTTTTACATCGCAGGAAATTAATATCAGACAGAGTCCAAATGCAACGAAACTTGACGGAGATTTTTTATGGACCAGAAGGAACGTAATGGGCCGTGGCTGTGCCTGGGGGGTGCCCCGAGGGAGGCACAACCCACCAGGGTGCGCCAGGAGGCCCAGGCGCGCCCTGGTGGGTTGTGCCCACCTCGGGTGCCCCCGGACCGCCTCTTTGCTCTATAAATACCCCAATATTCCAAAATCCTAGGGGAGTCGACGAAATATTCATCCAGCCGCCGCAGAGTCCAGAACCACCAGATCCAATCTAGACACCATCTCGGATGGGGTTCACCACCTCCATTGGTGCCTCTCCGATGATGTGTGAGTAGTTCTTTGTAGACCTTCGGGTCCGTACTTAGTAGCTAGATGGCTTCCTCTCTCTCGCTGAATTCTCAATACAATAGTCTCTTGGAGATCCATATGATGTAACTCTTTTGCAGTGTGTTTGTTGGGATCTGATGAACTTTGAGTTTATAATCAGTTATATCTTTTCATATCCATGAAAGTTATTTGAGTTTCTTTAATCT
This sequence comes from Aegilops tauschii subsp. strangulata, assembly GCF_002575655.3. NCBI lineage: Eukaryota > Viridiplantae > Streptophyta > Magnoliopsida > Poales > Poaceae > Aegilops > Aegilops tauschii. Next base: position 509,859,552 of record NC_053038.3, read on the forward strand.
CTTATATGCATGATTGCTTATAGTCTCGTATTTCTTCTCCGATATTTCGGTTTTGTTTGGCCAACTTGATCTATTTATCTGCTTTGTAGTGGGTTCGATCTTATGGTGCTTGATCCCAGTGACAGAAGGGGAACCGACACGTATGTATCGTTGCTACTAAGGATAAAACGATGGGGTCTATCTCTACATAGGTAGATCTTGTCTACATCATGTCATCGTTCTTATTGCATTACTCCGTTTTTCCATGAATTTAATACACTAGATGCATGCTGGATAGCGGTCGATGTGTGGAGTAATAGTAGTAGATGCAGGCAGGAGTCGGTCTACTAATCTTGGACGTGATGCCTATATAATGATCATTGCCTGGATATCGTCATGATTATTTGAAGTTCTATCAATTGCCCAACAGTAATTTGTTCACCCATCGTTTGCTAAATTTTTCTCGAGAGAAGCCACTAGTGAAACCTACGGCCCCCGGTTCTCTTTCTCATATATTTGCCTTTGCGATCTACTTTTTTTTTGCATTTATTTTCAGATCTAAACCAAAAATATATAAATACATTGCTGCGTTTTATTTTATTTGCGATCTATTTATTCAATCTATTACAACTTTCTCCCGTCTGCACGCCGTTTCTGGCGCCGTTACCCGAAAGGGATTGACAACCCCTTTAACACGTTGGGTTGCGAGGTGTTGTTATTTGTGTGCAGCGGTTGTTTACGTTGTGTTGCTTGGTTCTCTTACTGGTTCGATAACCTTGGTTTCATATCTGAGGAAAATACCTACCGCCGCTGTGCTGCATCATCCTTTCCTCTTTGGGGAAATACCGACGTAGCTTCAAGCGACATCACGCCTCGGCCTCGGAACCTTCCACACCGCCCAGGAGGGCGCCTGCGCGTACGACGCCGTGGCGCGGCGCCTCCGGCGGTTCTGTTGGGACATGAACTTCCCAGACGTGGCGACGCGGGAGCGGGCACAGGAGTACGCGCCTCCCCCGCAGCTTATCACCGACGAGGATCGTCGCGAGAACCGGAGGCGGGAGCGCCGTCTCAGCCTGGCCGAGATGGACGAGGAAGCCATGGCGCTGTGGCGCCAACGCTTCCCGCAAGGCGTCATCAACGAGCAACAGTTCTTCGCCGAGAGGAGGGCGGAGACGGAGGAGAGGAGGGAGGAGCGAGCCGCCTATCGCGAGGACAAGCGAACGGGGAAGGCGGTCATTAAATTCAACATCGCGCTAGGAGATGCGTTGTCCTGGGACTCCAACGACGAGCGGTTCCTTGACGCCTACGCTCAGACGTCGGAGGAGGACATCACCGAGGCAGAGTCCGAGTCGGAGAATGGCAAGTAGTAGTAGTTTTTCGTTTATCTATCTATTGTAGGAGAAGGCTATGAACTATCTATGCACTATTTTGTATCGAAGGAGCAGGCTATGTGGACGAACTATCTCACATTTGTACTATCAGAACCAAATGTGTATCGAATCGTAGTTAAAAAAAAATGAAATATAGCGCGCCTGCTAGAGCGGCTCGGGCACGCTTTATTTTGCGGCGGCTGCTGGAGCCAGCGCACCGCCGCGCACAAAAGCTGACTCACCCGGCGCTGTATTCCGTTTTTTAGCGCAGCGCGCGTTGCGCGTCTGTTGGAGATGCTCTAAGATAGCTCCACAGTTGCATCCCCCGCGACATGAGCAGCTGCGGCCGGGATGCCATTGATTCTCACTCTCGCTACCTAGCTAGGCTAAGGGCAGCTTGATGATGGTTGCTCAGGGCTGTGCCAAGAGGAGGTTGATGTGTGATGACTGTCTCCAAACAAGCCGCTTTATATATCCTCGCTCTCCCAGTGAAGTGAACTAGCAACACGTGCGTTCATCGAGTCAAAACGACGAGTGAAGAAGAAATCAATGGACAGGAAAACTGAGGAAAGCGGCCGTTCAAATCAAACGACCACGCGAGGACGACGACTGTACTAGTAGTTCAGTGTTCAGACCACACTAGTCAAAGAATAGAACGAATACTGCACTTGAGACAAAGAATGTGGATGTGGCGCTGGTCGGAGAAGTAGCATGCATGTGGCAAGAGTTTCGTTATTGCTGGGGCAGTTGGGGTGGTGACCATGCAGATTGGGACGGATATCGGTTTTGGCGTTGTTATTGCTCCATTCAGTTTCGTACGTGAGGCACAAGAGAAAGGGAGGACCTCGTAAGAGTGGTTAAGTTCACAAGGGTGCAAGGCTTTCAAGAACAACTTTCACAAACCTTTTAACAAAGGAAAGCATAAGTTCCCCATGTATGTCGAAGCCCTGGATTATACTCTTCATTTTTTTTAAATCGTGCATGTTTCAGTAAGGATTTTTTGAGGTTTCCATTAGTTTTGAAATAGTTTAAGCCGAGCTATGACATAAATCTGAGCGAAACTCGAAGTAGTAGGAAATACATTGAAACTATGCAAAAATCTACGTGAAATGATAAAAAAAAAACATAGCAAAGCTCACTGAAAGTGATATCAAACATATATACATAAATAGCTCGAGTGAAACTTGAACCACTATGAAATGCAAACACGTACCAAACCTTCATTGAAAGCCATAAGAAACTTGCATTGACAAAATATTTTTTCAAAAAGTTGCATAAATTAAATCATGTAAACACATACCAAAACTATAGGAAACCATGAAACCAAAATGGGGTCAGTGAAAGCTATATGAGGCTTCGCATCGATACAAAATTGGTTCAGAAAGTTCATCAATGTTTTATTCTAGTATCAAAATATGATATTTTTAGATTTTATGATCATATTCAACACTACTCTTGTTTGAAAAATCCTGTCTAGACAAAGAACTATATGGTCATTTTTAAGTTTGAAAAAAAAATGCATGGATGAATGGATGGGAGGAAGAGAGTTGGACGGTGTGTTGATTTCGAAAAACGTGATGTTTGGACATTCCGTTCAAAAAACAATTATATGCATAGACTAATGGATGGAAGGGAGAGGGGTGGATTGCAGGTTGATCTATAAATACTATCATTCTAAATGTGAAAATGTATGAGAAAGGATCACATGTTGGTGATGTTGCCCAACAGACTTTTTCTTTTTCTTTTCGCCAGTTGAAGTTGATGTTTGGACATGATGATTGCTTTATATACAAAGCGAAGCTGTTTTGAGATGTATATAATTTCTTCTTTTGGCTTTCATGGAGTAAAAACAGCGCGGCAAGGCGCACGCTCACTTCCAGTAGAATCAAACTCAGGTGGATGAAAATGAACAACCTCACATCCATCCACAGCACACATGGTCGTTCCTCCAACCGAGAGGCTGACAGAGAACATGTATACATGAGTTTTCTCTTTGTGATAAAGAACAACATATATGAGTTACATATACAGGTTTTATAGGATCTGTAACAGGGAGCCAACACGCGATGCACAGCAGCAAAGTTCACTAGCTTCCACCTCCTTTTTAAAACAAAAGTCTGAACTGCAAATTTCTTGATTAATTCGATTTGGACAGCACACACAAGCATTACTATGACATGTTTCCTGCATCGAAGGAAAAACCAACATCAACATGGCAGCCGAGATCTGGATTCTAGCTGCTCAACTTAGCAGTATCCTACAACTACAAGTGGCTGCGCGTCGGAGAATCCTCTTCGGCCTTGGAGTCCTGGGACGCACCTGCAGGGGACGTGACAGTTCCGTGCGTAGAATAGCTTTTTCCCCTGGGAGGGTTACGACGCCCATGCCCCCTGTTGGAACAGCTAATCATCTGGTTTCTGTCAACCTTGTTGTTGGTCAGGTCGAGCTGAAGTTTGCCCCATGAACCATCAAGACGAGGTCCATCTGAAATTGTAAATGCCAATGGGTATATATGTTAGCGGATATCGAAAGCAAGAAGATGTGCGTAATTAATTACTGAATGGGTGCATGCGGAATAGAGAACTAGCTGAGCGAACCTGCAGCTGGTGGAGCCTGCTCAGCGGCCGTAGCGTCTCTGGCTACTTGAGCAGCTGGATCAAAACCGCGATTGGGCTTGGTCTTTCTCTTGGGTTGTGTCGAGCCATTCTCTTCGGCCTTGGAGTCCTGGGACGCACCAGGGGATGTGACAGTTCCGTGCGGAGAATAGCTTTTTCCGCAGGGAGGGTTATGACGCCCATGCTTCCGGTTGGAAACACAATCCGTATGAATCCTGTTGGAACTTGTAATCATCTGGTTTCTGTCAACCGTGTTGTTGGCCAGGTTGAGCTGAAATGTGCCCCCTGAACCATCAGGACCAGGTCTATCTGAAACGGCAAATGCCGCGGAGTATATATGTTAGCGGATATGGGAAGCAAGATGTGTGTAATTAATTACTGAATGGGTGCATGCGAAGTAGAGAAGTAGCCGTGCGAACCTGGAGCTGGTGGAGGCTGCTCGACGGCCGTAGCGTCTCTGGCTACTTGAGCAGCTGGATCAAAACCGCGATTGGGCTTGGTCTTTCTCTTGGGTCGTGTCGAGCCATTCTCTTCGGCCTTGGAGTCCTGGGACGCACCAGGGGATGTGACAGTTCCGTGCGGAGAATAGCTTTTTCCGCAGAGAGGGTTATGACGCCCATGCTTCCGGTTGGAAACACAATCCGTATGAACCCTGTTGGAACTTGTAGTCATCTGGTTTCTGTCAACCGTGTTGTTGGCCAGGTTGAGCTGAAATGTGCCCCCTGAACCATCAGGACGAGGTCTATCCGAAACGGCAAATGCCGCGGAGTATATATGTTAGCGGATATGGGAAGCAAGATGTGTGTAATTAATTACTGAATGGGGGCATGCGAAGTAGAGAAGTAGCCGTGCGAACCTGGAGCTGGTGGAGGCTGCTCGACGGCCGAAGCGTCTCTGGCTACTTGAGCAGCTGGATCAAAACCGCGATTGGGCTTGGTCTTTCTCTTGGGTCGTGTCGAGCCATTCTCTTCGGCCTTGGAGTCCTGGGACGCACCAGGGGATGTGACAGTTCCGTGCGGAGAATAGCTTTTTCCGCAGGGAGGGTTATGACGCCCATGCTTCCGGTTGGAAACACAATCCGTATGAACCCTGTTGGAACTTGTAGTCATCTGGTTTCTGTCAACCGTGTTGTTGGCCAGGTTGAGCTGAAATGTGCCCCCTGAACCATCAGGACGAGGTCTATCTGAAACGGCAAATGCCGCGGAGTATATATGTTAGCGGATATGGGAAGCAAGATGTGTGTAATTAATTACTGAATGGGTGCATGCGAAGTAGAGAAGTAGCCGTGCGAACCTGGAGCTGGTGGAGGCTGCTCGACGGCCGAAGCGTCTCTGGCTACTTGAGCAGCTGGATCAAAACCACGATTGGGCTTGGTCTTTCTCTTGGGTCGTGTCGAGCCATTCTCTTCGGCCTTGGAGTCCTGGGACGCACCAGGGGATGTGACAATTCCGTGCGGAGAATAGCTTTTTGCGCAGGGAGGGTTATGACGCCCATGCTTCCGGTTGGAAACACAATCCGTATGAACCCTGTTGGAACTTGTAGTCATCTGGTTTCTGTCAACCGTGTTGTTGGCCAGGTTGAGCTGAAATGTGCCCCCTGAACCATCAGGACGAGGTCTATCTGAAACGGCAAATGCCGCGGAGTATATATGTTAGCGGATATGGGAAGCAAGATGTGTGTAATTAATTACTGAATGGGTGCATGCGAAGTAGAGAAGTAGCCGTGCGAACCTGGAGCTGGTGGAGGCTGCTCGACGGCCGAAGCTTCTCTGGCTACTTGAGCAGCTGGATCAAAACCGCGATTGGGCTTGGTCTTTCTCTTGGGTCGTGTCGAGCCATTCTCTTCGGCCTTGGAGTCCTGGGATGCACCAGGGGATGTGACAGTTCCGTGCGGAGAATAGCTTTTTGCGCAGGGAGGGTTATGACGCCCATGCTTCCGGTTGGAAACACAATCCGTATGAACCCTGTTGGACCTTGTAGTCATCTGGTTTCTGTCAACCGTGTTGTTGGCCAGGTTAAGCTGAAATGTGCCCCTGAACCATCAGGACGAGGTCTATCCGAAACGGCAAATGCCGCGGAGTATATATGTTAGCGGATATGGGAAGCAAGATGTGTGTAATTAATTACTGAATGGGTGCATGCGAAGTAGAGAAGTAGCCGTGCGAACCTGGAGCTGGTGGAGGCTGCTCGACGGCCGAAGCTTCTCTGGCTACTTGAGCAGCTGGATCAAAACCGCGATTGGGCTTGGTCTTTCTCTTGGGTCGTGTCGAGCCATTCTCTTCGGCCTTGGAGTCCTGGGACGCACCAGGGGATGTGACAGTTCCGTGCGGAGAATAGCTTTTTCCGCAGGGAGGGTTATGACGCCCATGCTTCCGGATGGAAACACAATCCGTATGAACCCTGTTGGAACTTGTAGTCATCTGGTTTCTGTCAACCGTGTTGTTGGCCAGGTTGAGCTGAAATGTGCCCCCTGAACCATCAGGACGAGGTCTATCTGAAACGGCAAATGCCGCGGAGTATATATGTTAGCGGATATGGGAAGCAAGATGTGTGTAATTAATTACTGAATGGGTGCATGCGAAGTAGAGAAGTAGCCGTGCGAACCTGGAGCTGGTGGAGGCTGCTCGACGGCCGAAGCGTCTCTGGCTACTTGAGCAGCTGGATCAAAACCGCGATTGGGCTTGGTCTTTCTCTTGGGTCGTGTCGAGCCATTCTCTTCGGCCTTGGAGTCCTGGGACGCACCAGGGGATGTGATAGTTCCGTGCGGAGAATAGCTTTTTCCGCAGGGAGGGTTATGACGCCCATGCTTCCGGTTGGAAACACAATCCGTATGAACCCTGTTGGAACTTGTAGTCATCTGGTTTCTGTCAACCGTGTTGTTGGCCAGGTTGAGCTGAAATGTGCCCCCTGAACCATCAGGACGAGGTCTATCCGAAACGGCAAATGCCGCGGAGTATATATGTTAGCGGATATGGGAAGCAAGATGTGTGTAATTAATTACTGAATGGGTGCATGCGAAGTAGAGAAGTAGCCGTGCGAACCTGGAGCTGGTGGAGGCTGCTCGACGGCCGAAGCGTCTCTGGCTACTTGAGCAGCTGGATCAAAACCGCGATTGGGCTTGGTCTTTCTCTTGGGTCGTGTCGAGCCATTCTCTTCGGCCTTGGAGTCCTGGGACGCACCAGGGGATGTGACAGTTCCGTGCGGAGAATAGCTTTTTCCGCAGGGAGGGTTATGACGCCCATGCTTCCGGTTGGAAACACAATCCGTATGAACCCTGTTGGAACTTGTAGTCATCTGGTTTCTGTCAACCGTGTTGTTGGCCAGGTTGAGCTGAAATGTGCCCCCTGAACCATCAGGACGAGGTCTATCTGAAACGGCAAATGCCGCGGAGTATATATGTTAGCGGATATGGGAAGCAAGATGTGTGTAATTAATTACTGAATGGGTGCATGCGAAGTAGAGAAGTAGCCGTGCGAACCTGGAGCTGGTGGAGGCTACTCGACGGCCGAAGCGTCTCTGGCTACTTGAGCAGCTGGATCAAAACCGCGATTGGGCTTGGTCTTTCTCTTGGGTCGTGTCGAGCCATTCTCTTCGGCCTTGGAGTCCTGGGACGCACCAGGGGATGTGACAGTTCCGTGCGGAGAATAGCTTTTTCCGCAGGGAGGGTTATGATGCCCATGCTTCCGGTTGGAAACACAATCCGTATGAACCCTGTTGGAACTTGTAGTCATCTGGTTTCTGTCAACCGTGTTGTTGGCCAGGTTGAGCTGAAATGTGCCCCCTGAACCATCAGGACGAGGTCTATCTGAAACGGCAAATGCCGCGGAGTATATATGTTAGCGGATATGGGAAGCAAGATGTGTGTAATTAATTACTGAATGGGTGCATGCGAAGTAGAGAAGTAGCCGTGCGAACCTGGAGCTGGTGGAGGCTGCTCGACGGCCGAAGCGTCTCTGGCTACTTGAGCAGCTGGATCAAAACCGCGATTGGGCTTGGTCTTTCTCTTGGGTCGTGTCGAGCCATTCTCTTCGGCCTTGGAGTCCTGGGACGCACCAGGGGATGTGACAGTTCCGTGCGGAGAATAGCTTTTTCCGCAGGGAGGGTTATGACGCCCATGCTTCCGGTTGGAAACACAATCCGTATGAACCCTGTTGGAACTTGTAGTCATCTGGTTTCTGTCAACTGTGTTGTTGGCCAGGTTGAGCTGAAATGTGCCCCCTGAACCATCAGGACGAGGTCTATCTGAAACGGCAAATGCCGCGGAGTATATATGTTAGCGGATATGGGAAGCAAGATGTGTGTAATTAATTACTGAATGGGTGCATGCGAAGTAGAGAAGTAGCCGTGCGAACCTGGAGCTGGTGGAGGCTGCTCGACGGCCGAAGCGTCTCTGGCTACTTGAGCAGCTGGATCAAAACCGCGATTGGGCTTGGTCTTTCTCTTGGGTCGTGTCGAGCCATTCTCTTCGGCCTTGGAGTCCTGGGACGCACCAGGGGATGTGACAGTTCCGTGCGGAGAATAGCTTTTTCCGCAGGGAGGGTCATGACGCCCATGCTTCCGGTTGGAAACACAATCCGTATGAACCCTGTTGGAACTTGTAGTCATCTGGTTTCTGTCAACCGTGTTGTTGGCCAGGTTGAGCTGAAATGTGCCCCCTGAACCATCAGGACGAGGTCTATCTGAAACGGCAAATGCCGCGGAGTATATATGTTAGCGGATATGGGAAGCAAGATGTGTGTAATTAATTACTGAATGGGTGCATGCGAAGTAGAGAAGTAGCCGTGCGAACCTGGAGCTGGTGGAGGCTGCTCGACGGCCGTAGCGTCTCTGGCTACTTGAGCAGCTGGATCAAAACCGCGATTGGGCTTGGTCTTTCTCTTGGGTCGTGTCGAGCCATTCTTTTCGGCCTTGGAGTCCTGGGACGCACCAGGGGATGTGACAGTTCCGTGCGGAGAATAGCTTTTTCCGCAGGGAGGGTCATGACGCCCATGCTTCCGGTTGGAAACACAATCCGTATGAACCCTGTTGGAACTTGTAGTCATCTGGTTTCTGTCAACCGTGTTGTTGGCCAGGTTGAGCTGAAATGTGCCCCCTGAACCATCAGGACGAGGTCTATCTGAAACGGCAAATGCCGCGGAGTATATATGTTAGCGGATATGGGAAGCAAGATGTGTGTAATTAATTACTGAATGGGTGCATGCGAAGTAGAGAAGTAGCCGTGCGAACCTGGAGCTGGTGGAGGCTGCTCGACGGCCGTAGCGTCTCTGGCTACTTGAGCAGCTGGATCAAAACCGCGATTGGGCTTGGTCTTTCTCTTGGGTCGTGTCGAGCCATTCTCTTCGGCCTTGGAGTCCTGGGACGCACCGGGGGATGTGACAGTTCCGTGCGGAGAATAGCTTTTTCCGCAGGGAGGGTTATGACGCCCATGCTTCCGGTTGGAAACACAATCCGTATGAACCCTGTTGGAACTTGTAGTCATCTGGTTTCTGTCAACCGTGTTGTTGGCCAGGTTGAGCTGAAATGTGCCCCCTGAACCATCAGGACGAGGTCTATCTGAAACGGCAAATGCCGCGGAGTATATATGTTAGCGGATATGGGAAGCAAGATGTGTGTAATTAATTACTGAATGGGTGCATGCGAAGTAGAGAAGTAGCCGTGCGAACCTGGAGCTGGTGGAGGCTGCTCGACGGCCGAAGCGTCTCTGGCTACTTGAGCAGCTGGATCAAAACCGCGATTGGGCTTGGTCTTTCTCTTGGGTCGTGTCGAGCCATTCTGTTCGGCCTTGGAGTCCTGGGACGCACCGGGGGATGTGACAGTTCCGTGCGGAGAATAGCTTTTTCCGCAGGGAGGGTTATGACGCCCATGCTTCCGGTTGGAAACACAATCCGTATGAACCCTGTTGGAACTTGTAGTCATCTGGTTTCTGTCAACCGTGTTGTTGGCCAGGTTGAGCTGAAATGTGCCCCCTGAACCATCAGGACGAGGTCTATCTGAAACGGCAAATGCCGCGGAGTATATATGTTAGCGGATATGGGAAGCAAGATGTGTGTAATTAATTACTGAATGGGTGCATGCGAAGTAGAGAAGTAGCCGTGCGAACCTGGAGCTGGTGGAGGCTGCTCGACGGCCGAAGCGTCTCTGGCTACTTGAGCAGCTGGATCAAAACCGCGATTGGGCTTGGTCTTTCTCTTGGGTCGTGTCGAGCCATTCTCTTCGGCCTTGGAGTCCTGGGACGCACCAGGGGATGTGACAGTTCCGTGCGGAGAATAACTTTTTCCGCAGGGAGGGTTATGACGCCCATGCTTCCGGTTGGAAACACAATCCGTATGAACCCTGTTGGAACTTGTAGTCATCTGGTTTCTGTCAACCGTGTTGTTGGCCAGGTTGAGCTGAAATGTGCCCCCTGAACCATCAGGACGAGGTCTATCTGAAACGGCAAATGCCGCGGAGTATATATGTTAGCGGATATGGGAAGCAAGATGTGTGTAATTAATTACTGAATGGGTGCATGCGAAGTAGAGAAGTAGCCGTGCGAACCTGGAGCTGGTGGAGGCTGCTCGACGGCCGAAGCGTCTCTGGCTACTTGAGCAGCTGGATCAAAACCGCGATTGGGCTTGGTCTTTCTCTTGGGTCGTGTCGAGCCATTCTGTTCGGCCTTGGAGTCCTGGGACGCACCGGGGGATGTGACAGTTCCGTGCGGAGAATAGCTTTTTCCGCAGGGAGGGTTATGACGCCCATGCTTCCGGTTGGAAACACAATCCGTATGAACCCTGTTGGAACTTGTAGTCATCTGGTTTCTGTCAACCGTGTTGTTGGCCAGGTTGAGCTGAAATGTGCCCCCTGAACCATCAGGACGAGGTCTATCTGAAACGGCAAATGCCGCGGAGTATATATGTTAGCGGATATGGGAAGCAAGATGTGTGTAATTAATTACTGAATGGGTGCATGCGAAGTAGAGAAGTAGCCGTGCGAACCTGGAGCTGGTGGAGGCTGCTCGACGGCCGAAGCGTCTCTGGCTACTTGAGCAGCTGGATCAAAACCGCGATTGGGCTTGGTCTTTCTCTTGGGTCGTGTCGAGCCATTCTGTTCGGCCTTGGAGTCCTGGGACGCACCGGGGGATGTGACAGTTCCGTGCGGAGAATAGCTTTTTCCGCAGGGAGGGTTATGACGCCCATGCTTCCGGTTGGAAACACAATCCGTATGAACCCTGTTGGAACTTGTAGTCATCTGGTTTCTGTCAACCGTGTTGTTGGCCAGGTTGAGCTGAAATGTGCCCCCTGAACCATCAGGACGAGGTCTATCTGAAACGGCAAATGCCGCGGAGTATATATGTTAGCGGATATGGGAAGCAAGATGTGTGTAATTAATTACTGAATGGGTGCATGCGAAGTAGAGAAGTAGCCGTGCGAACCTGGAGCTGGTGGAGGCTGCTCGACGGCCGAAGCGTCTCTGGCTACTTGAGCAGCTGGATCAAAACCGCGATTGGGCTTGGTCTTTCTCTTGGGTCGTGTCGAGCCATTCTCTTCGGCCTTGGAGTCCTGGGACGCACCAGGGGATGTGACAGTTCCGTGCGGAGAATAGCTTTTTCCGCAGGGAGGGTTATGACGCCCATGCTTCCGGTTGGAAACACAATCCGTATGAACCCTGTTGGAACTTGTAGTCATCTGGTTTCTGTCAACCGTGTTGTTGGCCAGGTTGAGCTGAAATGTGCCCCCTGAACCATCAGGACGAGGTCTATCTGAAACGGCAAATGCCGCGGAGTATATATGTTAGCGGATATGGGAAGCAAGATGTGTGTAATTAATTACTGAATGGGTGCATGCGAAGTAGAGAAGTAGCCGTGCGAACCTGGAGCTGGTGGAGGCTGCTCGACGGCCGAAGCGTCTCTGGCTACTTGAGCAGCTGGATCAAAACCGCGATTGGGCTTGGTCTTTCTCTTGGGTCGTGTCGAGCCATTCTCTTCGGCCTTGGAGTCCTGGGACGCACCAGGGGATGTGACAGTTCCGTGCGGAGAATAGCTTTTTCCGCAGGGAGGGTTATGATGCCCATGCTTCCGGTTGGAAACACAATCCGTATGAACCCTGTTGGAACTTGTAGTCATCTGGTTTCTGTCAACCGTGTTGTTGGCCAGGTTGAGCTGAAATGTGCCCCCTGAACCATCAGGACGAGGTCTATCTGAAACGGCAAATGCCGCGGAGTATATATGTTAGCGGATATGGGAAGCAAGATGTGTGTAATTAATTACTGAATGGGTGCATGCGAAGTAGAGAAGTAGCCGTGCGAACCTGGAGCTGGTGGAGGCTGCTCGACGGCCGAAGCGTCTCTGGCTACTTGAGCAGCTGGATCAAAACCGCGATTGGGCTTGGTCTTTCTCTTGGGTCGTGTCGAGCCATTCTCTTCGGCCTTGGAGTCCTGGGACGCACCAGGGGATGTGACAGTTCCGTGCGGAGAATAGCTTTTTCCGCAAGGAGGGTTATGACGCCCATGCTTCCGGTTGGAAACACAATCCGTATGAACCCTGTTGGAACTTGTAGTCATCTGGTTTCTGTCAACCGTGTTGTTGGCCAGGTTGAGCTGAAATGTGCCCCCTGAACCATCAGGACGAGGTCTATCTGAAACGGCAAATGCCGCGGAGTATATATGTTAGCGGATATGGGAAGCAAGATGTGTGTAATTAATTACTGAATGGGTGCATGCGAAGTAGAGAAGTAGCCGTGCGAACCTGGAGCTGGTGGAGGCTGCTCGACGGCCGAAGCGTCTCTGGCTACTTGAGCAGCTGGATCAAAACCGCGATTGGGCTTGGTCTTTCTCTTGGGTCGTGTCGAGCCATTCTCTTCGGCCTTGGAGTCCTGGGACGCACCAGGGGATGTGACAGTTCCGTGCGGAGAATAGCTTTTTCCGCAGGGAGGGTTATGACGCCCATGCTTCCGGTTGGAAACACAATCCGTATGAACCCTGTTGGAACTTGTAGTCATCTGGTTTCTGTCAACCGTGTTGTTGGCCAGGTTGAGCTGAAATGTGCCCCCTGAACCATCAGGACGAGGTCTATCTGAAACGGCAAATGCCGCGGAGTATATATGTTAGCGGATATGGGAAGCAAGATGTGTGTAATTAATTACTGAATGGGTGCATGCGAAGTAGAGAAGTAGCCGTGCGAACCTGGAGCTGGTGGAGGCTGCTCGACGGCCGAAGCGTCTCTGGCTACTTGAGCAGCTGGATCAAAACCGCGATTGGGCTTGGTCTTTCTCTTGGGTCGTGTCGAGCCATTCTCTTCGGCCTTGGAGTCCTGGGACGCACCAGGGGATGTGACTGTTCCGTGCGGAGAATAGCTTTTTCCGCAGGGAGGGTCATGACGCCTATGCTTCCGGTTGGAAACACAATCCGTATGAACCCTGTTGGAACTTGTAGTCATCTGGTTTCTGTCAACCGTGTTGTTGGCCAGGTTGAGCTGAAATGTGCCCCCTGAACCATCAGGACGAGGTCTATCTGAAACGGCAAATGCCGCGGAGTATATATGTTAGCGGATATGGGAAGCAAGATGTGTGTAATTAATTACTGAATGGGTGCATGCGAAGTAGAGAAGTAGCCGTGCGAACCTGGAGCTGGTGGAGGCTGCTCGACGGCCGTAGCGTCTCTGGCTACTTGAGCAGCTGGATCAAAACCGCGATTGGGCTTGGTCTTTCTCTTGGGTCGTGTCGAGCCATTCTCTTCGGCCTTGGAGTCCTGGGACGCACCGGGGGATGTGACAGTTCCGTGCGGAGAATAGCTTTTTCCGCAGGGAGGGTCATGACGCCCATGCTTCCGGTTGGAAACACAATCCGTATGAACCCTGTTGGAACTTGTAGTCATCTGGTTTCTGTCAACCGTGTTGTTGGCCAGGTTGAGCTGAAATGTGCCCCCTGAACCATCAGGACGAGGTCTATCTGAAACGGCAAATGCCGCGGAGTATATATGTTAGCGGATATGGGAAGCAAGATGTGTGTAATTAATTACTGAATGGGTGCATGCGAAGTAGAGAAGTAGCCGTGCGAACCTGGAGCTGGTGGAGGCTGCTCGACGGCCGAAGCGTCTCTGGCTACTTGAGCAGCTGGATCAAAACCGCGATTGGGCTTGGTCTTTCTCTTGGGTCGTGTCGAGCCATTCTCTTCGGCCTTGGAGTCCTGGGACGCACCGGGGGATGTGACAGTTCCGTGCGGAGAATAGCTTTTTCCGCAGGGAGGGTTATGACGCCCATGCTTCCGGTTGGAAACACAATCCGTATGAACCCTGTTGGAACTTGTAGTCATCTGGTTTCTGTCAACCGTGTTGTTGGCCAGGTTGAGCTGAAATGTGCCCCCTGAACCATCAGGACGAGGTCTATCTGAAACGGCAAATGCCGCGGAGTATATATGTTAGCGGATATGGGAAGCAAGATGTGTGTAATTAATTACTGAATGGGTGCATGCGAAGTAGAGAAGTAGCCGTGCGAACCTGGAGCTGGTGGAGGCTGCTCGACGGCCGAAGCGTCTCTGGCTACTTGAGCAGCTGGATCAAAACCGCGATTGGGCTTGGTCTTTCTCTTGGGTCGTGTCGAGCCATTCTCTTCGGCCTTGGAGTCCTGGGACGCACCAGGGGATGTGACAGTTCCGTGCGGAGAATAGCTTTTTCCGCAGGGAGGGTTATGACGCCCATGCTTCCGGTTGGAAACACAATCCGTATGAACCCTGTTGGAACTTGTAGTCATCTGGTTTCTGTCAACCGTGTTGTTGGCCAGGTTGAGCTGAAATGTGCCCCCTGAACCATCAGGACGAGGTCTATCTGAAACGGCAAATGCCGCGGAGTATATATGTTAGCGGATATGGGAAGCAAGATGTGTGTAATTAATTACTGAATGGGTGCATGCGAAGTAGAGAAGTAGCCGTGCGAACCTGGAGCTGGTGGAGGCTGCTCGACGGCCGAAGCGTCTCTGGCTACTTGAGCAGCTGGATCCAAACCGCGATTGGGCTTGGTCTTTCTCTTGGGTCGTGTCGAGCCATTCTCTTCGGCCTTGGAGTCCTGGGACGCACCAGGGGATGTGACAGTTCCGTGCGGAGAATAGCTTTTTCCGCAGGGAGGGTTATGACGCCCATGCTTCCGGTTGGAAACACAATCCGTATGAACCCTGTTGGAACTTGTAGTCATCTGGTTTCTGTCAACCGTGTTGTTGGCCAGGTTGAGCTGAAATGTGCCCCCTGAACCATCAGGACGAGGTCTATCTGAAACGGCAAATGCCGCGGAGTATATATGTTAGCGGATATGGGAAGCAAGATGTGTGTAATTAATTACTGAATGGGTGCATGCGAAGTAGAGAAGTAGCCGTGCGAACCTGGAGCTGGTGGAGGCTGCTCGACGGCCGAAGCGTCTCTGGCTACTTGAGCAGCTGGATCAAAACCGTGATTGGGCTTGGTCTTTCTCTTGGGTCGTGTCGAGCCATTCTCTTCGGCCTTGGAGTCCTGGGACGCACTAGGGGATGTGACAGTTCCGTGCGGAGAATAGCTTTTTCCGCAGGGAGGGTCATGACGCCCATGCTTCCGGTTGGAAACACAATCCGTATGAACCCTGTTGGAACTTGTAGTCATCTGGTTTCTGTCAACCGTGTTGTTGGACAGGTTGAGCTGAAATGTGCCCCCTGAACCATCAGGACGAGGTCTATCTGAAACGGCAAATGCCGCGGAGTATATATGTTAGCGGATATGGGAAGCAAGATGTGTGTAATTAATTACTGAATGGGTGCATGCGAAGTAGAGAAGTAGCCGTGCGAACCTGGAGCTGGTGGAGGCTGCTCGACGGCCGAAGCGTCTCTGGCTACTTGAGCAGCTGGATCAAAACCGCGATTGGGCTTGGTCTTTCTCTTGGGTCGTGTCGAGCCATTCTCTTCGGCCTTGGAGTCCTGGGACGCACCAGGGGATGTGACAGTTCCGTGCGGAGAATAGCTTTTTCCGCAGGGAGGGTCATGACGCCCATGCTTCCGGTTGGAAACACAATCCGTATGAACCCTGTTGGAACTTGTAGTCATCTGGTTTCTGTCAACCGTGTTGTTGGCCAGGTTGAGCTGAAATGTGCCTTCTGAACCATCAGGACGAGGTCTATCTGAAACGGCAAATGCCGCGGAGTATATATGTTAGCGGATATGGGAAGCAAGATGTGTGTAATTAATTACTGAATGGGTGCATGCGAAGTAGAGAAGTAGCCGTGCGAACCTGGAGCTGGTGGAGGCTGCTCGACGGCCGAAGCGTCTCTGAATACTTGAGCAGCTGGATCAAAACCGCGATTGGGCTTGGTCTTTCTCTTGGGTCGTGTCGAGCCATTCTCTTCGGCCTTGGAGTCCTGGGACGCACCAGGGGATGTGACAGTTCCGTGCGGAGAATAGCTTTTTCCGCAGGGAGGGTCATGACGCCCATGCTTCCGGTTGGAAACACAATCCGTATGAACCCTGTTGGAACTTGTAGTCATCTGGTTTCTGTCAACCGTGTTGTTGGCCAGGTTGAGCTGAAATGTGCCCCCTGAACCATCAGGACGAGGTCTATCTGAAACGGCAAATGCCGCGGAGTATATATGTTAGCGGATATGGGAAGCAAGATGTGTGTAATTAATTACTGAATGGGTGCATGCGAAGTAGAGAAGTAGCCGTGCGAACCTGGAGCTGGTGGAGGCTGCTCGACGGCCGAAGCGTCTCTGGCTACTTGAGCAGCTGGATCAAAACCGCGATTGGGCTTGGTCTTTCTCTTGGGTCGTGTCGAGCCATTCTCTTCGGCCTTGGAGTCCTGGGACGCACCAGGGGATGTGACAGTTCCGTGCGGAGAATAGCTTTTTCCGCAGGGAGGGTCATGACGCCCATGCTTCCGGTTGGAAACACAATCCGTATGAACCCTGTTGGAACTTGTAGTCATCTGGTTTCTGTCAACCGTGTTGTTGGACAGGTTGAGCTGAAATGTGCCCCCTGAACCATCAGGACGAGGTCTATCTGAAACGGCAAATGCCGCGGAGTATATATGTTAGCGGATATGGGAAGCAAGATGTGTGTAATTAATTACTGAATGGGTGCATGCGAAGTAGAGAAGTAGCCGTGCGAACCTGGAGCTGGTGGAGGCTGCTCGACGGCCGAAGCGTCTCTGGCTACTTGAGCAGCTGGATCAAAACCGCGATTGGGCTTGGTCTTTCTCTTGGGTCGTGTCGAGCCATTCTCTTCGGCCTTGGAGTCCTGGGACGCACCAGGGGATGTGACAGTTCCGTGCGGAGAATAGCTTTTTCCGCAGGGAGGGTTATGACGCCCATGCTTCCGGTTGGAAACACAATCCGTATGAACCCTGTTGGAACTTGTAGTCATCTGGTTTCTGTCAACCGTGTTGTTGGCCAGGTTGAGCTGAAATGTGCCCCCTGAACCATCAGGACGAGGTCTATCTGAAACGGCAAATGCCGCGGAGTATATATGTTAGCGGATATATGAAGCAAGATGTGTGTAATTAATTACTGAATGGGTGCATGCGAAGTAGAGAAGTAGCCGTGCGAACCTGGAGCTGGTGGAGGCTGCTCGACGGCCGAAGCGTCTCTGGCTACTTGAGCAGCTGGATCAAAACCGCGATTGGGCTTGGTCTTTCTCTTGGGTCGTGTCGAGCCATTCTCTTCGGCCTTGGAGTCCTGGGACGCACCAGGGGATGTGACAGTTCCGTGCGGAGAATAGCTTTTTCCGCAGGGAGGGTCATGACGCCCATGCTTCCGGTTGGAAACACAATCCGTATGAACCCTGATGGAACTTGTAGTCATCTGGTTTCTGTCAACCGTGTTGTTGGCCAGGTTGAGCTGAAATGTGCCCCCTGAACCATCAGGACGAGGTCTATCTGAAACGGCAAATGCCGCGGAGTATATATGTTAGCGGATATGGGAAGCAAGATGTGTGTAATTAATTACTGAATGGGTGCATGCGAAGTAGAGAAGTAGCCGTGCGAACCTGGAGCTGGTGGAGGCTGCTCGACGGCCGAAGCGCCTCTGGCTAGTTGAGCAGCTGGATCAAAACCGCGATTGGGCTTGGTCTTTCTCTTGGGTCGTGTCGAGCCATTCTCTTCGGCCTTGGAGTCCTGGGACGCACCAGGGGATGTGACAGTTCCGTGCGGAGAATAGCTTTTTCCGCAGGGAGGGTCATGACGCCCATGCTTCCGGTTGGAAACACAATCCGTATGAACCCTGTTGGAACTTGTAGTCATCTGGTTTCTGTCAACCGTGTTGTTGGCCAGGTTGAGCTGAAATGTGCCCCCTGAACCATCAGGACGAGGTCTATCTGAAACGGTAAATGCCGCGGAGTATATATGTTAGCGGATATGGGAAGCAAGATGTGTGTAATTAATTACTGAATGGGTGCATGCGAAGTAGAGAAGTAGCCGTGCGAACCTGGAGCTGGTGGAGGCTGCTCGACGGCCGAAGCGTCTCTGGCTACTTGAGCAGCTGGATCAAAACCGCGATTGGGCTTGGTCTTTCTCTTGGGTCGTGTCGAGCCATTCTCTTCGGCCTTGGAGTCCTGGGACGCACCGGGGGATGTGACAGTTCCGTGCGGAGAATAGCTTTTTCCGCAGGGAGGATTATGACGCCCATGCTTCCGGTTGGAAACACAATCCGTATGAACCCTGTTGGAACTTGTAGTCATCTGGTTTCTGTCAACCGTGTTGTTGGCCAGGTTGAGCTGAAATGTGCCCCCTGAACCATCAGGACGAGGTCTATCTGAAACGGCAAATGCCGCGGAGTATATATGTTAGCGGATATGGGAAGCAAGATGTGTGTAATTAATTACTGAATGGGTGCATGCGAAGTAGAGAAGTAGCCGTGCGAACCTGGAGCTGGTGGAGGCTACTCGACGGCCGAAGCGTCTCTGGCTACTTGAGCAGCTGGATCAAAACCGCGATTGGGCTTGGTCTTTCTCTTGGGTCGTGTCGAGCCATTCTCTTCGGCCTTCGAGTCCTGGGACGCACCAGGGGATGTGACAGTTCCGTGCGGAGAATAGCTTTTTCCGCAGGGAGGGTTATGACGCCCATGCTTCCGGTTGGAAACACAATCCGTATGAACCCTGTTGGAACTTGTAGTCATCTGGTTTCTGTCAACCGTGTTGTTGGCCAGGTTGAGCTGAAATGTGCCCCCTGAACCATCAGGACGAGGTCTATCTGAAACGGCAAATGCCGCGGAGTATATATGTTAGCGGATATGGGAAGCAAGATGTGTGTAATTAATTACTGAATGGGTGCATGCGAAGTAGAGAAGTAGCCGTGCGAACCTGGAGCTGGTGGAGGCTGCTCGACGGCCGAAGCGTCTCTGGCTACTTGAGCAGCTGGATCAAAACCGCGATTGGGCTTGGTCTTTCTCTTGGGTCGTGTCGAGCCATTCTCTTCGGCCTTCGAGTCCTGGGACGCACCAGGGGATGTGACAGTTCCGTGCGGAGAATAGCTTTTTCCGCAGGGAGGGTCATGACGCCCATGCTTCCGGTTGGAAACACAATCCGTATGAACCCTGATGGAACTTGTAGTCATCTGGTTTCTGTCAACCGTGTTGTTGGCCAGGTTGAGCTGAAATGTGCCCCCTGAACCATCAGGACGAGGTCTATCTGAAACGGCAAATGCCGCGGAGTATATATGTTAGCGGATATGGGAAGCAAGATGTGTGTAATTAATT
Organism: Aegilops tauschii subsp. strangulata; assembly: GCF_002575655.3. Classification (NCBI taxonomy): domain Eukaryota; kingdom Viridiplantae; phylum Streptophyta; class Magnoliopsida; order Poales; family Poaceae; genus Aegilops; species Aegilops tauschii. The sequence continues at coordinate 509,879,187 of NC_053038.3, forward strand.
ACTGAATGGGTGCATGCGAAGTAGAGAAGTAGCCGTGCGAACCTGGAGCTGGTGGAGGCTGCTCGACGGCCGAAGCGTCTCTGGCTACTTGAGCAGCTGGATCAAAACCGCGATTGGGCTTGGTCTTTCTCTTGGGTCGTGTCGAGCCATTCTCTTCGGCCTTGGAGTCCTGGGACGCACCAGGGGATGTGACAGTTCCGTGCGGAGAATAGCTTTTTCCGCAGGGAGGGTCATGACGCCCATGCTTCCGGTTGGAAACACAATCCGTATGAACCCTGATGGAACTTGTAGTCATCTGGTTTCTGTCAACCGTGTTGTTGGCCAGGTTGAGCTGAAATGTGCCCCCTGAACCATCAGGACGAGGTCTATCTGAAACGGCAAATGCCGCGGAGTATATATGTTAGCGGATATGGGAAGCAAGATGTGTGTAATTAATTACTGAATGGGTGCATGCGAAGTAGAGAAGTAGCCGTGCGAACCTGGAGCTGGTGGAGGCTGCTCGACGGCCGAAGCGTCTCTGGCTACTTGAGCAGCTGGATCAAAACCGCGATTGGGCTTGGTCTTTCTCTTGGGTCGTGTCGAGCCATTCTCTTCGGCCTTGGAGTCCTGGGACGCACCAGGGGATGTGACAGTTCCGTGCGGAGAATAGCTTTTTCCGCAGGGAGGGTCATGACGCCCATGCTTCCGGTTGGAAACACAATCCGTATGAACCCTGTTGGAACTTGTAGTCATCTGGTTTCTGTCAACCGTGTTGTTGGCCAGGTTGAGCTGAAATGTGCCCCCTGAACCATCAGGACGAGGTCTATCTGAAACGGCAAATGCCGCGGAGTATATATGTTAGCGGATATGGGAAGCAAAATGTGTGTAATTAATTACTGAATGGGTGCATGCGAAGTAGAGAAGTAGCCGTGCGAACCTGGAGCTGGTGGAGGCTGCTCGACGGCCGAAGCGTCTCTGGCTACTTGAGCAGCTGGATCAAAACCGCGATTGGGCTTGGTCTTTCTCTTGGGTCGTGTCGAGCCATTCTCTTCGGCCTTGGAGTCCTGGGACGCACCAGGGGATGTGACAGTTCCGTGCGGAGAATAGCTTTTTCCGCAGGGAGGGTCATGACGCCCATGCTTCCGGTTGGAAACACAATCCGTATGAACCCTGTTGGAACTTGTAGTCATCTGGTTTCTGTCAACCGTGTTGTTGGCCAGGTTGAGCTGAAATGTGCCCCCTGAACCATCAGGACGAGGTCTATCTGAAACGGCAAATGCCGCGGAGTATATATGTTAGCGGATATGGGAAGCAAGATGTGTGTAATTAATTACTGAATGGGTGCATGCGAAGTAGAGAAGTAGCCGTGCGAACCTGGAGCTGGTGGAGGCTGCTCGACGGCCGAAGCGTCTCTGGCTACTTGAGCAGCTGGATCAAAACCGCGATTGGGCTTGGTCTTTCTCTTGGGTCGTGTCGAGCCATTCTCTTCGGCCTTGGAGTCCTGGGACGCACCAGGGGATGTGACAGTTCCGTGCGGAGAATAGCTTTTTCCGCAGGGAGGGTCATGACGCCCATGCTTCCGGTTGGAAACACAATCCGTATGAACCCTGATGGAACTTGTAGTCATCTGGTTTCTGTCAACCGTGTTGTTGGCCAGGTTGAGCTGAAATGTGCCCCCTGAACCATCAGGACGAGGTCTATCTGAAACGGCAAATGCCGTGGAGTATATATGCTAGCGGATATGGGAAGCAAGATGTGTGTAATTAATTACTGAATGGGTGCATGCGAAGTAGAGAAGTAGCCGTGCGAACCTGGAGCTGGTGGAGGCTGCTCGACGGCCGAAGCGTCTCTGGCTACTTGAGCAGCTGGATCAAAACCGCGATTGGGCTTGGTCTTTCTCTTGGGTCGTGTCGAGCCATTCTCTTCGGCCTTGGAGTCCTGGGACGCACCAGGGGATGTGACAGTTCCGTGCGGAGAATAGCTTTTTCCGCAGGGAGGGTCATGACGCCCATGCTTCCGGTTGGAAACACAATCCGTATGAACCCTGTTGGAACTTGTAGTCATCTGGTTTCTGTCAACCGTGTTGTTGGCCAGGTTGAGCTGAAATGTGCCCCCTGAACCATCAGGACGAGGTCTATCTGAAACGGCAAATGCCGCGGAGTATATATGTTAGCGGATATGGGAAGCAAGATGTGTGTAATTAATTACTGAATGGGTGCATGCGAAGTAGAGAAGTAGCCGTGCGAACCTGGAGCTGGTGGAGGCTGCTCGACGGCCGAAGCGTCTCTGGCTACTTGAGCAGCTGGATCAAAACCGCGATTGGGCTTGGTCTTTCTCTTGGGTCGTGTCGAGCCATTCTCTTCGGCCTTGGAGTCCTGGGACGCACCAGGGGATGTGACAGTTCCGTGCGGAGAATAGCTTTTTCCGCAGGGAGGGTCATGACGCCCATGCTTCCGGTTGGAAACACAATCCGTATGAACCCTGATGGAACTTGTAGTCATCTGGTTTCTGTCAACCGTGTTGTTGGCCAGGTTGAGCTGAAATGTGCCCCCTGAACCATCAGGACGAGGTCTATCTGAAACGGCAAATGCCGTGGAGTATATATGTTAGCGGATATGGGAAGCAAGATGTGTGTAATTAATTACTGAATGGGTGCATGCGAAGTAGAGAAGTAGCCGTGCGAGCCTGGAGCTGGTGGAGGCTGCTCGACGGCCGAAGCGTCTCTGGCTACTTGAGCAGCTGGATCAAAACCGCGATTGGGCTTGGTCTTTCTCTTGGGTCGTGTCGAGCCATTCTCTTCGGCCTTGGAGTCCTGGGACGCACCAGGGGATGTGACAGTTCCGTGCGGAGAATAGCTTTTTCCGCAGGGAGGGTCATGACGCCCATGCTTCCGGTTGGAAACACAATCCGTATGAACCCTGTTGGAACTTGTAGTCATCTGGTTTCTGTCAACCGTGTTGTTGGCCAGGTTGAGCTGAAATGTGCCCCCTGAACCATCAGGACGAGGTCTATCTGAAACGGCAAATGCCGCGGAGTATATATGTTAGCGGATATGGGAAGCAAGATGTGTGTAATTAATTACTGAATGGGTGCATGCGAAGTAGAGAAGTAGCCGTGCGAACCTGGAGCTGGTGGAGGCTGCTCGACGGCCGAAGCTTCTCTGGCTACTTGAGCAGCTGGATCAAAACCGCGATTGGGCTTGGTCTTTCTCTTGGGTCGTGTCGAGCCATTCTCTTCGGCCTTGGAGTCCTGGGATGCACCAGGGGATGTGACAGTTCCGTGCGGAGAATAGCTTTTTCCGCAGGGAGGGTTATGACGCCCATGCTTCCGGTTGGAAACACAATCCGTATGAACCCTGTTGGAACTTGTAGTCATCTGGTTTCTGTCAACCGTGTTGTTGGCCAGGTTGAGCTGAAATGTGCCCCCTGAACCATCAGGACGAGGTTTATCTGAAACGGCAAATGCCGCGGAGTATATATGTTAGCGGATATATGAAGCAAAATGTGTGTAATTAATTACTGAATGGGTGCATGCGAAGTAGAGAAGTAGCCGTGCGAACCTGGAGCTGGTGGAGGCTCCTCGACGGCCGAAGCGTCTCTGGCTACTTGAGCAGCTGGATCAAAACCGCGATTGGGCTTGGTCTTTCTCTTGGGTCGTGTCGAGCCATTCTCTTCGGCCTTGGAGTCCTGGGACGCACCAGGGGATGTGACAGTTCCGTGCGGAGAATAGCTTTTTCCGCAGGGAGGGTCATGACGCCCATGCTTCCGGTTGGAAACACAATCCGTATGAACCCTGATGGAACTTGTAGTCATCTGGTTTCTGTCAACCGTGTTGTTGGCCAGGTTGAGCTGAAATGTGCCCCCTGAACCATCAGGACGAGGTCTATCTGAAACGGCAAATGCCGCGGAGTATATATGTTAGCGGATATGGGAAGCAAGATGTGTGTAATTAATTACTGAATGGGTGCATGCGAAGTAGAGAAGTAGCCGTGCGAACCTGGAGCTGGTGGAGGCTGCTCGACGGCCGAAGCGTCTCTGGCTACTTGAGCAGCTGGATCAAAACCGCGATTGGGCTTGGTCTTTCTCTTGGGTCGTGTCGAGCCATTCTCTTCGGCCTTGGAGTCCTGGGACGCACCAGGGGATGTGACAGTTCCGTGCGGAGAATAGCTTTTTCCGCAGGGAGGGTCATGACGCCCATGCTTCCGGTTGGAAACACAATCCGTATGAACCCTGTTGGAAATTGTAGTCATCTGGTTTCTGTCAACCGTGTTGTTGGCCAGGTTGAGCTGAAATGTGCCCCCTGAACCATCAGGACGAGGTCTATCTGAAACGGCAAATGCCGCGGAGTATATATGTTAGCGGATATGGGAAGCAAGATGTGTGTAATTAATTACTGAATGGGTGCATGCGAAGTAGAGAAGTAGCCGTGCGAACCTGGAGCTGGTGGAGGCTGCTCGACGGCCGAAGCGTCTCTGGCTACTTGAGCAGCTGGATCAAAACCGCGATTGGGCTTGGTCTTTCTCTTGGGTCGTGTAGAGCCATTCTCTTCGGCCTTGGAGTCCTGGGACGCACCAGGGGATGTGACAGTTCCGTGCGGAGAATAGCTTTTTCCGCAGGGAGGGTCATGACGCCCATGCTTTCGGTTGGAAACACAATCCGTATGAACCCTGTTGGAACTTGTAGTCATCTGGTTTCTGTCAACCGTGTTGTTGGCCAGGTTGAGCTGAAATGTGCCCCCTGAACCATCAGGACGAGGTCTATCTGAAACGGCAAATGCCGCGGAGTATATATGTTAGCGGATATGGGAAGCAAGATGTGTGTAATTAATTACTGAATGGGTGCATGCGAAGTAGAGAAGTAGCCGTGCGAACCTGGAGCTGGTGGAGGCTGCTCGACGGCCGAAGCGTCTCTGGCTACTTGAGCAGCTGGATCAAAACCGCGATTGGGCTTGGTCTTTCTCTTGGGTCGTGTCGAGCCATTCTCTTCGGCCTTGGAGTCCTGGGACGCACCAGGGGATGTGACAGTTCCGTGCGGAGAATAGCTTTTTCCGCAGGGAGGGTCATGACGCCCATGCTTCCGGTTGGAAACAAAATCCGTATGAACCCTGATGGAACTTGTAGTCATCTGGTTTCTGTCAACCGTGTTGTTGGCCAGGTTGAGCTGAAATGTGCCCCCTGAACCATCAGGACGAGGTCTATCTGAAACGGCAAATGCCGTGGAGTATATATGTTAGCGGATATGGGAAGCAAGATGTGTGTAATTAATTACTGAATGGGTGCATGCGAAGTAGAGAAGTAGCCGTGCGAACCTGGAGCTGGTGGAGGCTGCTCGACGGCCGAAGCGTCTCTGGCTACTTGAGCAGCTGGATCAAAACCGCGATTGGGCTTGGTCTTTCTCTTGGGTCGTGTCGAGCCATTCTCTTCGGCCTTGGAGTCCTGGGACGCACCAGGGGATGTGACAGTTCCGTGCGGAGAATAGCTTTTTCCGCAGGGAGGGTCATGACGCCCATGCTTCCGGTTGGAAACACAATCCGTATGAACCCTGTTGGAACTTGTAGTCATCTGGTTTCTGTCAACCGTGTTGTTGGCCAGGTTGAGCTGAAATGTGCCCCCTGAACCATCAGGACGAGGTCTATCTGAAACGGCAAATGCCGCGGAGTATATATGTTAGCGGATATGGGAAGCAAGATGTGTGTAATTAATTACTGAATGGGTGCATGCGAAGTAGAGAAGTAGCCGTGCGAACCTGGAGCTGGTGGAGGCTGCTCGACGGCCGAAGCTTCTCTGGCTACTTGAGCAGCTGGATCAAAACCGCGATTGGGCTTGGTCTTTCTCTTGGGTCGTGTCGAGCCATTCTCTTCGGCCTTGGAGTCCTGGGACGCACCGGGGGATGTGACAGTTCCGTGCGGAGAATAGCTTTTTCCGCAGGGAGGGTCATGACGCCCATGCTTCCGGTTGGAAACACAATCCGTATGAACCCTGTTGGAACTTGTAGTCATCTGGTTTCTGTCAACCGTGTTGTTGGCCAGGTTGAGCTGAAATGTGCCCCCTGAACCATCAGGACGAGGTCTATCTGAAACGGCAAATGCCGCGGAGTATATATGTTAGCGGATATGGGAAGCAAGATGTGTGTAATTAATTACTGAATGGGTGCATGCGAAGTAGAGAAGTAGCCGTGCGAACCTGGAGCTGGTGGAGGCTGCTCGACGGCCGAAGCGTCTCTGGCTACTTGAGCAGCTGGATCAAAACCGCGATTGGGCTTGGTCTTTCTCTTGGGTCGTGTCGAGCCATTCTCTTCGGCCTTGGAGTCCTGGGACGCACCAGGGGATGTGACAGTTCCGTGCGGAGAATAGCTTTTTCCGCAGGGAGGGTTATGACGCCCATGCTTCCGGTTGGAAACACAATCCGTATGAACCCTGTTGGAACTTGTAGTCATCTGGTTTCTGTCAACCGTGTTGTTGGCCAGGTTGAGCTGAAATGTGCCCCCTGAACCATCAGGACGAGGTCTATCTGAAACGGCAAATGCCGCGGAGTATATATGTTAGCGGATATGGGAAGCAAGATGTGTGTAATTAATTACTGAATGGGTGCATGCGAAGTAGAGAAGTAGCCGTGCGAACCTGGAGCTGGTGGAGGCTGCTCGACGGCCGAAGCGTCTCTGGCTACTTGAGCAGCTGGATCAAAACCGCGATTGGGCTTGGTCTTTCTCTTGGGTCGTGTCGAGCCATTCTCTTCGGCCTTGGAGTCCTTGGACGCACCAGGGGATGTGACAGTTCCGTGCGGAGAATAGCTTTTTCCGCAGGGAGGGTCATGACGCCCATGCTTCCGGTTGGAAACACAATCCGTATGAACCCTGTTGGAACTTGTAGTCATCTGGTTTCTGTCAACCGTGTTGTTGGCCAGGTTGAGCTGAAATGTGCCCCCTGAACCATCAGGACGAGGTCTATCTGAAACGGCAAATGCCGCGGAGTATATATGTTAGCGGATATGGGAAGCAAGATGTGTGTAATTAATTACTGAATGGGTGCATGCGAAGTAGAGAAGTAGCCGTGCGAACCTGGAGCTGGTGGAGGCTGCTCGACGGCCGAAGCTTCTCTGGCTACTTGAGCAGCTGGATCAAAACCGCGATTGGGCTTGGTCTTTCTCTTGGGTCGTGTCGAGCCATTCTCTTCGGCCTTGGAGTCCTGGGACGCACCAGGGGATGTGACAGTTCCGTGCGGAGAATAGCTTTTTCCGCAGGGAGGGTCATGACGCCCATGCTTCCGGTTGGAAACACAATCCGTATGAACCCTGTTGGAAATTGTAGTCATCTGGTTTCTGTCAACCGTGTTGTTGGCCAGGTTGAGCTGAAATGTGCCCCCTGAACCATCAGGACGAGGTCTATCTGAAACGGCAAATGCCGCGGAGTATATATGTTAGCGGATATGGGAAGCAAGATGTGTGTAATTAATTACTGAATGGGTGCATGCGAAGTAGAGAAGTAGCCGTGCGAACCTGGAGCTGGTGGAGGCTGCTCGACGGCCGAAGCGTCTCTGGCTACTTGAGCAGCTGGATCAAAACCGCGATTGGGCTTGGTCTTTCTCTTGGGTCGTGTAGAGCCATTCTCTTCGGCCTTGGAGTCCTGGGACGCACCAGGGGATGTGACAGTTCCGTGCGGAGAATAGCTTTTTCCGCAGGGAGGGTCATGACGCCCATGCTTTCGGTTGGAAACACAATCCGTATGAACCCTGTTGGAACTTGTAGTCATCTGGTTTCTGTCAACCGTGTTGTTGGCCAGGTTGAGCTGAAATGTGCCCCCTGAACCATCAGGACGAGGTCTATCTGAAACGGCAAATGCCGCGGAGTATATATGTTAGCGGATATGGGAAGCAAGATGTGTGTAATTAATTACTGAATGGGTGCATGCGAAGTAGAGAAGTAGCCGTGCGAACCTGGAGCTGGTGGAGGCTGCTCGACGGCCGAAGCGTCTCTGGCTACTTGAGCAGCTGGATCAAAACCGCGATTGGGCTTGGTCTTTCTCTTGGGTCGTGTCGAGCCATTCTCTTCGGCCTTGGAGTCCTGGGACGCACCAGGGGATGTGACAGTTCCGTGCGGAGAATAGCTTTTTCCGCAGGGAGGGTCATGACGCCCATGCTTCCGGTTGGAAACACAATCCGTATGAACCCTGTTGGAACTTGTAGTCATCTGGTTTCTGTCAACCGTGTTGTTGGCCAGGTTGAGCTGAAATGTGCCCCCTGAACCATCAGGACGAGGTCTATCTGAAACGGCAAATGCCGTGGAGTATATATGTTAGCGGATATGGGAAGCAAGATGTGTGTAATTAATTACTGAATGGGTGCATGCGAAGTAGAGAAGTAGCCGTGCGAACCTGGAGCTGGTGGAGGCTGCTCGACGGCCGAAGCGTCTCTGGCTACTTGAGCAGCTGGATCAAAACCGCGATTGGGCTTGGTCTTTCTCTTGGGTCGTGTCGAGCCATTCTCTTCGGCCTTGGAGTCCTGGGACGCACCGGGGGATGTGACAGTTCCGTGCGGAGAATAGCTTTTTCCGCAGGGAGGGTCATGACGCCCATGCTTCCGGTTGGAAACACAATCCGTATGAACCCTGTTGGAACTTGTAGTCATCTGGTTTCTGTCAACCGTGTTGTTGGCCAGGTTGAGCTGAAATGTGCCCCCTGAACCATCAGGACGAGGTCTATCTGAAACGGCAAATGCCGCGGAGTATATATGTTAGCGGATATGGGAAGCAAGATGTGTGTAATTAATTACTGAATGGGTGCATGCGAAGTAGAGAAGTAGCCGTGCGAACCTGGAGCTGGTGGAGGCTGCTCGACGGCCGAAGCTTCTCTGGCTACTTGAGCAGCTGGATCAAAACCGCGATTGGGCTTGGTCTTTCTCTTGGGTCGTGTCGAGCCATTCTCTTCGGCCTTGGAGTCCTGGGACGCACCGGGGGATGTGACAGTTCCGTGCGGAGAATAGCTTTTTCCGCAGGGAGGGTCATGACGCCCATGCTTCCGGTTGGAAACACAATCCGTATGAACCCTGTTGGAACTTGTAGTCATCTGGTTTCTGTCAACCGTGTTGTTGGCCAGGTTGAGCTGAAATGTGCCCCCTGAACCATCAGGACGAGGTCTATCTGAAACGGCAAATGCCGCGGAGTATATATGTTAGCGGATATGGGAAGCAAGATGTGTGTAATTAATTACTGAATGGGTGCATGCGAAGTAGAGAAGTAGCCGTGCGAACCTGGAGCTGGTGGAGGCTGCTCGACGGCCGAAGCGTCTCTGGCTACTTGAGCAGCTGGATCAAAACCGCGATTGGGCTTGGTCTTTCTCTTGGGTCGTGTCGAGCCATTCTCTTCGGCCTTGGAGTCCTGGGACGCACCAGGGGATGTGACAGTTCCGTGCGGAGAATAGCTTTTTCCGCAGGGAGGGTTATGACGCCCATGCTTCCGGTTGGAAACACAATCCGTATGAACCCTGTTGGAACTTGTAGTCATCTGGTTTCTGTCAACCGTGTTGTTGGCCAGGTTGAGCTGAAATGTGCCCCCTGAACCATCAGGACGAGGTCTATCTGAAACGGCAAATGCCGCGGAGTATATATGTTAGCGGATATGGGAAGCAAGATGTGTGTAATTAATTACTGAATGGGTGCATGCGAAGTAGAGAAGTAGCCGTGCGAACCTGGAGCTGGTGGAGGCTGCTCGACGGCCGAAGCGTCTCTGGCTACTTGAGCAGCTGGATCAAAACCGCGATTGGGCTTGGTCTTTCTCTTGGGTCGTGTCGAGCCATTCTCTTCGGCCTTGGAGTCCTTGGACGCACCAGGGGATGTGACAGTTCCGTGCGGAGAATAGCTTTTTCCGCAGGGAGGGTCATGACGCCCATGCTTCCGGTTGGAAACACAATCCGTATGAACCCTGTTGGAACTTGTAGTCATCTGGTTTCTGTCAACCGTGTTGTTGGCCAGGTTGAGCTGAAATGTGCCCCCTGAACCATCAGGACGAGGTCTATCTGAAACGGCAAATGCCGCGGAGTATATATGTTAGCGGATATGGGAAGCAAGATGTGTGTAATTAATTACTGAATGGGTGCATGCGAAGTAGAGAAGTAGCCGTGCGAACCTGGAGCTGGTGGAGGCTGCTCGACGGCCGAAGCGTCTCTGGCTACTTGAGCAGCTGGATCAAAACCGCGATTGGGCTTGGTCTTTCTCTTGGGTCGTGTCGAGCCATTCTCTTCGGCCTTGGAGTCCTGGGACGCACCGGGGGATGTGACAGTTCCGTGCGGAGAATAGCTTTTTCCGCAGGGAGGGTCATGACGCCCATGCTTCCGGTTGGAAACACAATCCGTATGAACCCTGTTGGAACTTGTAGTCATCTGGTTTCTGTCAACCGTGTTGTTGGCCAGGTTGAGCTGAAATGTGCCCCCTGAACCATCAGGACGAGGTCTATCTGAAACGGCAAATGCCGCGGAGTATATATGTTAGCGGATATGGGAAGCAAGATGTGTGTAATTAATTACTGAATGGGTGCATGCGAAGTAGAGAAGTAGCCGTGCGAACCTGGAGCTGGTGGAGGCTGCTCGACGGCCGAAGCGTCTCTGGCTACTTGAGCAGCTGGATCAAAACCGCGATTGGGCTTGGTCTTTCTCTTGGGTCGTGTAGAGCCATTCTCTTCGGCCTTGGAGTCCTGGGACGCACCAGGGGATGTGACAGTTCCGTGCGGAGAATAGCTTTTTCCGCAGGGAGGGTCATGACGCCCATGCTTCCGGTTGGAAACACAATCCGTATGAACCCTGTTGGAACTTGTAGTCATCTGGTTTCTGTCAACCGTGTTGTTGGCCAGGTTGAGCTGAAATGTGCCCCCTGAACCATCAGGACGAGGTCTATCTGAAACGGCAAATGCCGCGGAGTATATATGTTAGCGGATATGGGAAGCAAGATGTGTGTAATTAATTACTGAATGGGTGCATGCGAAGTAGAGAAGTAGCCGTGCGAACCTGGAGCTGGTGGAGGCTGCTCGACGGCCGAAGCGTCTCTGGCTACTTGAGCAGCTGGATCAAAACCGCGATTGGGCTTGGTCTTTCTCTTGGGTCGTGTCGAGCCATTCTCTTCGGCCTTGGAGTCCTGGGACGCACCAGGGGATGTGACAGTTCCGTGCGGAGAATAGCTTTTTCCGCAGGGAGGGTCATGACGCCCATGCTTCCGGTTGGAAACACAATCCGTATGAACCCTGTTGGAACTTGTAGTCATCTGGTTTCTGTCAACCGTGTTGTTGGCCAGGTTGAGCTGAAATGTGCCCCCTGAACCATCAGGACGAGGTCTATCTGAAACGGCAAATGCCGCGGAGTATATATGTTAGCGGATATGGGAAGCAAGATGTGTGTAATTAATTACTGAATGGGTGCATGCGAAGTAGAGAAGTAGCCGTGCGAACCTGGAGCTGGTGGAGGCTGCTCGACGGCCGAAGCGTCTCTGGCTACTTGAGCAGCTGGATCAAAACCGCGATTGGGCTTGGTCTTTCTCTTGGGTCGTGTCGAGCCATTCTCTTCGGCCTTGGAGTCCTGGGACGCACCGGGGGATGTGACAGTTCCGTGCGGAGAATAGCTTTTTCCGCAGGGAGGGTCATGACGCCCATGCTTCCGGTTGGAAACACAATCCGTATGAACCCTGTTGGAACTTGTAGTCATCTGGTTTCTGTCAACCGTGTTGTTGGCCAGGTTGAGCTGAAATGTGCCCCCTGAACCATCAGGACGAGGTCTATCTGAAACGGCAAATGCCGCGGAGTATATATGTTAGCGGATATGGGAAGCAAGATGTGTGTAATTAATTACTGAATGGGTGCATGCGAAGTAGAGAAGTAGCCGTGCGAACCTGGAGCTGGTGGAGGCTGCTCGACGGCCGAAGCGTCTCTGGCTACTTGAGCAGCTGGATCAAAACCGCGATTGGGCTTGGTCTTTCTCTTGGGTCGTGTCGAGCCATTCTCTTCGGCCTTGGAGTCCTGGGACGCACCGGGGGATGTGACAGTTCCGTGCGGAGAATAGCTTTTTCCGCAGGGAGGGTTATGACGCCCATGCTTCCGGTTGGAAACACAATCCGTATGAACCCTGTTGGAACTTGTAGTCATCTGGTTTCTGTCAACCGTGTTGTTGGCCAGGTTGAGCTGAAATGTGCCCCCTGAACCATCAGGACGAGGTCTATCTGAAACGGCAAATGCCGCGGAGTATATATGTTAGCGGATATGGGAAGCAAGATGTGTGTAATTAATTACTGAATGGGTGCATGCGAAGTAGAGAAGTAGCCGTGCGAACCTGGAGCTGGTGGAGGCTGCTCGACGGCCGAAGCGTCTCTGGCTACTTGAGCAGCTGGATCAAAACCGCGATTGGGCTTGGTCTTTCTCTTGGGTCGTGTCGAGCCATTCTCTTCGGCCTTGGAGTCCTTGGACGCACCAGGGGATGTGACAGTTCCGTGCGGAGAATAGCTTTTTCCGCAGGGAGGGTCATGACGCCCATGCTTCCGGTTGGAAACACAATCCGTATGAACCCTGTTGGAACTTGTAGTCATCTGGTTTCTGTCAACCGTGTTGTTGGCCAGGTTGAGCTGAAATGTGCCCCCTGAACCATCAGGACGAGGTCTATCTGAAACGGCAAATGCCGCGGAGTATATATGTTAGCGGATATGGGAAGCAAGATGTGTGTAATTAATTACTGAATGGGTGCATGCGAAGTAGAGAAGTAGCCGTGCGAACCTGGAGCTGGTGGAGGCTGCTCGACGGCCGAAGCGTCTCTGGCTACTTGAGCAGCTGGATCAAAACCGCGATTGGGCTTGGTCTTTCTCTTGGGTCGTGTCGAGCCATTCTCTTCGGCCTTGGAGTCCTGGGACGCACCAGGGGATGTGACAGTTCCGTGCGGAGAATAGCTTTTTCCGCAGGGAGGGTTATGACGCCCATGCTACCGGTTGGAAACACAATCCGTATGAACCCTGTTGGAACTTGTAGTCATCTGGTTTCTGTCAACCGTGTTGTTGGCCAGGTTGAGCTGAAATGTGCCCCCTGAACCATCAGGACGAGGTCTATCTGAAACGGCAAATGCCGCGGAGTATATATGTTAGCGGATATGGGAAGCAAGATGTGTGTAATTAATTACTGAATGGGTGCATGCGAAGTAGAGAAGTAGCCGTGCGAACCTGGAGCTGGTGGAGGCTGCTCGACGGCCGAAGCGTCTCTGGCTACTTGAGCAGCTGGATCAAAACCGCGATTGGGCTTGGTCTTTCTCTTGGGTCGTGTCGAGCCATTCTCTTCGGCCTTGGAGTCCTGGGACGCACCGGGGGATGTGACAGTTCCGTGCGGAGAATAGCTTTTTCCGCAGGGAGGGTCATGACGCCCATGCTTCCGGTTGGAAACACAATCCGTATGAACCCTGTTGGAACTTGTAGTCATCTGGTTTCTGTCAACCGTGTTGTTGGCCAGGTTGAGCTGAAATGTGCCCCCTGAACCATCAGGACGAGGTCTATCTGAAACGGCAAATGCCGCGGAGTATATATGTTAGCGGATATGGGAAGCAAGATGTGTGTAATTAATTACTGAATGGGTGCATGCGAAGTAGAGAAGTAGCCGTGCGAACCTGGAGCTGGTGGAGGCTGCTCGACGGCCGAAGCGTCTCTGGCTACTTGAGCAGCTGGATCAAAACCGCGATTGGGCTTGGTCTTTCTCTTGGGTCGTGTCGAGCCATTCTCTTCGGCCTTGGAGTCCTGGGACGCACCAGGGGATGTGACAGTTCCGTGCGGAGAATAGCTTTTTCCGCAGGGAGGGTTATGACGCCCATGCTTCCGGTTGGAAACACAATCCGTATGAACCCTGTTGGAACTTGTAGTCATCTGGTTTCTGTCAACCGTGTTGTTGGCCAGGTTGAGCTGAAATGTGCCCCCTGAACCATCAGGACGAGGTCTATCTGAAACGGCAAATGCCGCGGAGTATATATGTTAGCGGATATGGGAAGCAAGATGTGTGTAATTAATTACTGAATGGGTGCATGCGAAGTAGAGAAGTAGCCGTGCGAACCTGGAGCTGGTGGAGGCTGCTCGACGGCCGAAGCGTCTCTGGCTACTTGAGCAGCTGGATCAAAACCGCGATTGGGCTTGGTCTTTCTCTTGGGTCGTGTCGAGCCATTCTCTTCGGCCTTGGAGTCCTGGGACGCACCGGGGGATGTGACAGTTCCGTGCGAAGAATAGCTTTTTCTGCAGGGAGGGTCATGACGCCCATGCTTCCGGTTGGAAACACAATCCGTATGAACCCTGTTGGAACTTGTAGTCATCTGGTTTCTGTCAACCGTGTTGTTGGCCAGGTTGAGCTGAAATGTGCCCCCTGAACCATCAGGACGAGGTCTATCTGAAACGGCAAATGCCGCGGAGTATATATGTTAGCGGATATGGGAAGCAAGATGTGTGTAATTAATTACTGAATGGGTGCATGCGAAGTAGAGAAGTAGCCGTGCGAACCTGGAGCTGGTGGAGGCTGCTCGACGGCCGAAGCGTCTCTGGCTACTTGAGCAGCTGGATCAAAACCGCGATTGGGCTTGGTCTTTCTCTTGGGTCGTGTCGAGCCATTCTCTTCGGCCTTGGAGTCCTGGGACGCACCGGGGGATGTGACAGTTCCGTGCGGAGAATAGCTTTTTCCGCAGGGAGGGTTATGACGCCCATGCTTCCGGTTGGAAACACAATCCGTATGAACCCTGTTGGAACTTGTAGTCATCTGGTTTCTGTCAACCGTGTTGTTGGCCAGGTTGAGCTGAAATGTGCCCCCTGAACCATCAGGACGAGGTCTATCTGAAACGGCAAATGCCGCGGAGTATATATGTTAGCGGATATGGGAAGCAAGATGTGTGTAATTAATTACTGAATGGGTGCATGCGAAGTAGAGAAGTAGCCGTGCGAACCTGGAGCTGGTGGAGGCTGCTCGACGGCCGAAGCGTCTCTGGCTACTTGAGCAGCTGGATCAAAACCGCGATTGGGCTTGGTCTTTCTCTTGGGTCGTGTCGAGCCATTCTCTTCGGCCTTGGAGTCCTGGGACGCACCGGGGGATGTGACAGTTCCGTGCGGAGAATAGCTTTTTCCGCAGGGAGGGTCATGACGCCCATGCTTCCGGTTGGAAACACAATCCGTATGAACCCTGTTGGAACTTGTAGTCATCTGGTTTCTGTCAACCGTGTTGTTGGCCAGGTTGAGCTGAAATGTGCCCCCTGAACCATCAGGACGAGGTCTATCTGAAACGGCAAATGCCGCGGAGTATATATGTTAGCGGATATGGGAAGCAAGATGTGTGTAATTAATTACTGAATGGGTGCATGCGAAGTAGAGAAGTAGCCGTGCGAACCTGGAGCTGGTGGAGGCTGCTCGACGGCCGAAGCGTCTCTGGCTACTTGAGCAGCTGGATCAAAACCGCGATTGGGCTTGGTCTTTCTCTTGGGTCGTGTCGAGCCATTCTCTTCGGCCTTGGAGTCCTGGGACGCACCGGGGGATGTGACAGTTCCGTGCGGAGAATAGCTTTTTCCGCAGGGAGGGTCATGACGCCCATGCTTCCGGTTGGAAACACAATCCGTATGAACCCTGTTGGAACTTGTAGTCATCTGGTTTCTGTCAACCGTGTTGTTGGCCAGGGTGAGCTGAAATGTGCCCCCTGAACCATCAGGACGAGGTCTATCTGAAACGGCAAATGCCGCGGAGTATATATGTTAGCGGATATGGGAAGCAAGATGTGTGTAATTAATTACTGAATGGGTGCATGCGAAGTAGAGAAGTAGCCGTGCGAACCTGGAGCTGGTGGAGGCTGCTCGACGGCCGAAGCGTCTCTGGCTACTTGAGCAGCTGGATCAAAACCGCGATTGGGCTTGGTCTTTCTCTTGGGTCGTGTCGAGCCATTCTCTTCGGCCTTGGAGTCCTGGGACGCACCAGGGGATGTGACAGTTCCGTGCGGAGAATAGCTTTTTCCGCAGGGAGGGTTATGACGCCCATGCTACCGGTTGGAAACACAATCCGTATGAAACCTGTTGGAACTTGTAGTCATCTGGTTTCTGTCAACCGTGTTGTTGGCCAGGTTGAGCTGAAATGTGCCCCCTGAACCATCAGGACGAGGTCTATCTGAAACGGCAAATGCCGCGGAGTATATATGTTAGCGGATATGGGAAGCAAGATGTGTGTAATTAATTACTGAATGGGTGCATGCGAAGTAGAGAAGTAGCCGTGCGAACCTGGAGCTGGTGGAGGCTGCTCGACGGCCGAAGCGTCTCTGGCTACTTGAGCAGCTGGATCAAAACCGCGATTGGGCTTGGTCTTTCTCTTGGGTCGTGTCGAGCCATTCTCTTCGGCCTTGGAGTCCTGGGACGCACCGGGGGATGTGACAGTTCCGTGCGGAGAATAGCTTTTTCCGCAGGGAGGGTCATGACGCCCATGCTTCCGGTTGGAAACACAATCCGTATGAACCCTGTTGGAACTTGTAGTCATCTGGTTTCTGTCAACCGTGTTGTTGGCCAGGTTGAGCTGAAATGTGCCCCCTGAACCATCAGGACGAGGTCTATCTGAAACGGCAAATGCCGCGGAGTATATATGTTAGCGGATATGGGAAGCAAGATGTGTGTAATTAATTACTGAATGGGTGCATGCGAAGTAGAGAAGTAGCCGTGCGAACCTGGAGCTGGTGGAGGCTGCTCGACGGCCGAAGCGTCTCTGGCTACTTGAGCAGCTGGATCAAAACCGCGATTGGGCTTGGTCTTTCTCTTGGGTCGTGTCGAGCCATTCTCTTCGGCCTTGGAGTCCTGGGACGCACCGGGGGATGTGACAGTTCCGTGCGGAGAATAGCTTTTTCCGCAGGGAGGGTCATGACGCCCATGCTTCCGGTTGGAAACACAATCCGTATGAACCCTGTTGGAACTTGTAGTCATCTGGTTTCTGTCAACCGTGTTGTTGGCCAGGTTGAGCTGAAATGTGCCCCCTGAACCATCAGGACGAGGTCTATCTGAAACGGCAAATGCCGCGGAGTATATATGTTAGCGGATATGGGAAGCAAGATGTGTGTAATTAATTACTGAATGGGTGCATGCGAAGTAGAGAAGTAGCCGTGCGAACCTGGAGCTGGTGGAGGCTGCTCGACGGCCGAAGCGTCTCTGGCTACTTGAGCAGCTGGATCAAAACCGCGATTGGGCTTGGTCTTTCTCTTGGGTCGTGTCGAGCCATTCTCTTCGGCCTTGGAGTCCTGGGACGCACCGGGGGATGTGACAGTTCCGTGCGAAGAATAGCTTTTTCTGCAGGGAGGGTCATGACGCCCATGCTTCCGGTTGGAAACACAATCCGTATGAACCCTGTTGGAACTTGTAGTCATCTGGTTTCTGTCAACCGTGTTGTTGGCCAGGTTGAGCTGAAATGTGCCCCCTGAACCATCAGGACGAGGTCTATCTGAAACGGCAAATGCCGCGGAGTATATATGTTAGCGGATATGGGAAGCAAGATGTGTGTAATTAATTACTGAATGGGTGCATGCGAAGTAGAGAAGTAGCCGTGCGAACCTGGAGCTGGTGGAGGCTGCTCGACGGCCGAAGCGTCTCTGGCTACTTGAGCAGCTGGATCAAAACCGCGATTGGGCTTGGTCTTTCTCTTGGGTCGTGTCGAGCCATTCTCTTCGGCCTTGGAGTCCTGGGACGCACCGGGGGATGTGACAGTTCCGTGCGGAGAATAGCTTTTTCCGCAGGGAGGGTTATGACGCCCATGCTTCCGGTTGGAAACACAATCCGTATGAACCCTGTTGGAACTTGTAGTCATCTGGTTTCTGTCAACCGTGTTGTTGGCCAGGTTGAGCTGAAATGTGCCCCCTGAACCATCAGGACGAGGTCTATCTGAAACGGCAAATGCCGCGGAGTATATATGTTAGCGGATATGGGAAGCAAGATGTGTGTAATTAATTACTGAATGGGTGCATGCGAAGTAGAGAAGTAGCCGTGCGAACCTGGAGCTGGTGGAGGCTGCTCGACGGCCGAAGCGTCTCTGGCTACTTGAGCAGCTGGATCAAAACCGCGATTGGGCTTGGTCTTTCTCTTGGGTCGTGTCGAGCCATTCTCTTCGGCCTTGGAGTCCTGGGACGCACCGGGGGATGTGACAGTTCCGTGCGGAGAATAGCTTTTTCCGCAGGGAGGGTTATGACGCCCATGCTACCGGTTGGAAACACAATCCGTATGAACCTTGTTGGAACTTGTAGTCATCTGGTTTCTGTCAACCGTGTTGTTGGCCAGGTTGAGCTGAAATGTGCCCCCTGAACCATCAGGACGAGGTCTATCTGAAACGGCAAATGCCGCGGAGTATATATGTTAGCGGATATGGGAAGCAAGATGTGTGTAATTAATTACTGAATGGGTGCATGCGAAGTAGAGAAGTAGCCGTGCGAACCTGGAGCTGGTGGAGGCTGCTCGACGGCCGAAGCGTCTCTGGCTACTTGAGCAGCTGGATCAAAACCGCGATTGGGCTTGGTCTTTCTCTTGGGTCGTGTCGAGCCATTCTCTTCGGCCTTGGAGTTCTGGGACGCACCGGGGGATGTGACAGTTCCGTGCGGAGAATAGCTTTTTCCGCAGGGAGGGTTATGACGCCCATGCTTCCGGTTGGAAACACAATCCGTATGAACCCTGTTGGAACTTGTAGTCATCTGGTTTCTGTCAACCGTGTTGTTGGCCAGGGTGAGCTGAAATGTGCCCCCTGAACCATCAGGACGAGGTCTATCTGAAACGGCAAATGCCGCGGAGTATATATGTTAGCGGATATGGGAAGCAAGATGTGTGTAATTAATTACTGAATGGGTGCATGCGAAGTAGAGAAGTAGCCGTGCGAACCTGGAGCTGGTGGAGGCTGCTCGACGGCCGAAGCGTCTCTGGCTACTTGAGCAGCTGGATCAAAACCGCGATTGGGCTTGGTCTTTCTCTTGGGTCGTGTCGAGCCATTCTCTTCGGCCTTGGAGTCCTGGGACGCACCGGGGGATGTGACAGTTCCGTGCGGAGAATAGCTTTTTCCGCAGGGAGGGTCATGACGCCCATGCTTCCGGTTGGAAACACAATCCGTATGAACCCTGTTGGAACTTGTAGTCATCTGGTTTCTGTCAACCGTGTTGTTGGCCAGGTTGAGCTGAAATGTGCCCCCTGAACCATCAGGACGAGGTCTATCTGAAACGGCAAATGCCGCGGAGTATATATGTTAGCGGATATGGGAAGCAAGATGTGTGTAATTAATTACTGAATGGGTGCATGCGAAGTAGAGAAGTAGCCGTGCGAACCTGGAGCTGGTGGAGGCTGCTCGACGGCCGAAGCGTCTCTGGCTACTTGAGCAGCTGGATCAAAACCGCGATTGGGCTTGGTCTTTCTCTTGGGTCGTGTCGAGCCATTCTCTTCGGCCTTGGAGTCCTGGGACGCACCGGGGGATGTGACAGTTCCGTGCGGAGAATAGCTTTTTCCGCAGGGAGGGTCATGACGCCCATGCTTCCGGTTGGAAACACAATCCGTATGAACCCTGTTGGAACTTGTAGTCATCTGGTTTCTGTCAACCGTGTTGTTGGCCAGGTTGAGCTGAAATGTGCCCCCTGAACCATCAGGACGAGGTCTATCTGAAACGGCAAATGCCGCGGAGTATATATGTTAGCGGATATGGGAAGCAAGATGTGTGTAATTAATTACTGAATGGGTGCATGCGAAGTAGAGAAGTAGCCGTGCGAACCTGGAGCTGGTGGAGGCTGCTCGACGGCCGAAGCGTCTCTGGCTACTTGAGCAGCTGGATCAAAACCGCGATTGGGCTTGGTCTTTCTCTTGGGTCGTGTCGAGCCATTCTCTTCGGCCTTGGAGTCCTGGGACGCACCGGGGGATGTGACAGTTCCGTGCGGAGAATAGCTTTTTCCGCAGGGAGGGTCATGACGCCCATGCTTCCGGTTGGAAACACAATCCGTATGAACCCTGTTGGAACTTGTAGTCATCTGGTTTCTGTCAACCGTGTTGTTGGCCAGGTTGAGCTGAAATGTGCCCCCTGAACCATCAGGACGAGGTCTATCTGAAACGGCAAATGCCGCGGAGTATATATGTTAGCGGATATGGGAAGCAAGATGTGTGTAATTAATTACTGAATGGGTGCATGCGAAGTAGAGAAGTAGCCGTGCGAACCTGGAGCTGGTGGAGGCTGCTCGACGGCCGAAGCGTCTCTGGCTACTTGAGCAGCTGGATCAAAACCGCGATTGGGCTTGGTCTTTCTCTTGGGTCGTGTCGAGCCATTCTCTTCGGCCTTGGAGTCCTGGGACGGACCGGGGGATGTGACAGTTCCGTGCGGAGAATAGCTTTTTCCGCAGGGAGGGTCATGACGCCCATGCTTCCGGTTGGAAACACAATCCGTATGAACCCTGTTGGAACTTGTAGTCATCTGGTTTCTGTCAACCGTGTTGTTGGCCAGGTTGAGCTGAAATGTGCCCCCTGAACCATCACGAGGTCTATCTGAAACGGCAAATGCCGCGGAGTATATATGTTAGCGGATATGGGAAGCAAGATGTGTGTAATTAATTACTGAATGGGTGCATGCAAAGTAGAGAAGTAGCCGTGCGAACCTGGAGCTGGTGGAGGCTGCTCGACGGCCGAAGCGTCTCTGGCTACTTGAGCAGCTGGATCAAAACCGCGATTGGGCTTGGTCTTTCTCTTGGGTCGTGTCGAGCCATTCTCTTCGGCCTTGGAGTCCTGGGACGCACCGGGGGACGTGACAGTTCCGTGCGGAGAATAGCTTTTTCCGCAGGGAGGGTTATGACGCCCATGCTTCCGGTTGGAAACACAATCCGTATGAACCCTGTTGGAACTTGTAGTCATCTGGTTTCTGTCAACCGTGTTGTTGGCCAGGTTGAGCTGAAATGTGCCCCCTGAACCATCAGGACGAGGTCTATCTGAAACGGCAAATGCCGCGGAGTATATATGTTAGCGGATATGGGAAGCAAGATGTGTGTAATTAATTACTGAATGGGTGCATGCGAAGTAGAGAAGTAGCCGTGCGAACCTGGAGCTGGTGGAGGCTGCTCGACGGCCGAAGCGTCTCTGGCTACTTGAGCAGCTGGATCAAAACCGCGATTGGGCTTGGTCTTTCTCTTGGGTCGTGTCGAGCCATTCTCTTCGGCCTTGGAGTCCTGGGACGCACCGGGGGATGTGACAGTTCCGTGCGGAGAATAGCTTTTTCCGCAGGGAGGGTCATGACGCCCATGTTTCCGGTTGGAAACACAATCCGTATGAACCCTGTTGGAACTTGTAGTCATCTGGTTTCTGTCAACCGTGTTGTTGGCCAGGTTGAGCTGAAATGTGCCCCCTGAACCATCAGGACGAGGTCTATCTGAAACGGCAAATGCCGCGGAGTATATATGTTAGCGGATATGGGAAGCAAGATGTGTGTAATTAATTACTGAATGGGTGCATGCGAAGTAGAGAAGTAGCCGTGCGAACCTGGAGCTGGTGGAGGCTGCTCGACGGCTGAAGCGTCTCTGGCTACTTGAGCAGCTGGATCAAAACCGCGATTGGGCTTGGTCTTTCTCTTGGGTCGTGTCGAGCCATTCTCTTCGGCCTTGGAGTCCTGGGACGCACCGGGGGATGTGACAGTTCCGTGCGGAGAATAGCTTTTTCCGCAGGGAGGGTCATGACGCCCATGCTTCCGGTTGGAAACACAATCCGTATGAACCCTGTTGGAACTTGTAGTCATCTGGTTTCTGTCAACCGTGTTGTTGGCCAGGTTGAGCTGAAATGTGCCCCCTGAACCATCAGGACGAGGTCTATCTAAAACGGCAAAGCCGCGGAGTATATATGTTAGCGGATATGGGAAGCAAGATGTGTGTAATTAATTACTGAATGGGTGCATGCGAAGTAGAGAAGTAGCCGTGCGAACCTGGAGCTGGTGGAGGCTGCTCGACGACCGAAGCGTCTCTGGCTACTTGAGCAGCTGGATCAAAACCGCGATTGGGCTTGGTCTTTCTCTTGGGTCGTGTCGAGCCATTCTCTTCGGCCTTGGAGTCCTGGGACGCACCAGGGGATGTGACAGTTCCGTGCGGAGAATAGCTTTTTCCGCAGGGAGGGTCATGACGCCCATGCTTCCGGTTGGAAACACAATCCGTATGAACCCTGTTGGAACTTGTAGTCATCTGGTTTCTGTCAACCGTGTTGTTGGCCAGGTTGAGCTGAAATGTGCCCCCTGAACCATCAGGACGAGGTCTATCTGAAACGGCAAATGCCGCGGAGTATATATGTTAGCGGATATGGGAAGCAAGATGTGTGTAATTAATTACTGAATGGGTGCATGCGAAGTAGAGAAGTAGCCGTGCGAACCTGGAGCTGGTGGAGGCTGCTCGACGGCCGAAGCGTCTCTGGCTACTTGAGCAGCTGGATAAAAACCGCGATTGGGCTTGGTCTTTCTCTTGGGTCGTGTCGAGCCATTCTCTTCGGCCTTGGAGTCCTGGGACGCACCGGGGGATGTGACAGTTCCGTGCAGAGAATAGCTTTTTCCGCAGGGAGGGTTATGACGCCCATGCTTCCGGTTGGAAACACAATCCGTATGAACCCTGTTGGAACTTGTAGTCATCTGGTTTCTGTCAACCGTGTTGTTGGCCAGGTTGAGCTGAAATGTGCCCCCTGAACCATCAGGACGAGGTCTATCTGAAACGGCAAATGCCGCGGAGTATATATGTTAGCGGATATGGGAAGCAAGATGTGTGTAATTAATTACTGAATGGGTGCATGCGAAGTAGAGAAGTAGCCGTGCGAACCTGGAGCTGGTGGAGGCTGCTCGACGGCCGAAGCGTCTCTGGCTACTTGAGCAGCTGGATCAAAACCGCGATTGGGCTTGGTCTTTCTCTTGGGTCGTGTCGAGCCATTCTCTTCGGCCTTGGAGTCCTGGGACGCACCGGGGGATGTGACAGTTCCGTGCGGAGAATAGCTTTTTCCGCGGGGAGGGTTATGACGCCCATGCTTCCGGTTGGAAACACAATCCGTATGAACCCTGTTGGAACTTGTAGTCATCTGGTTTCTGTCAACCGTGTTGTTGGCCAGGTTGAGCTGAAATGTGCCCCCTGAACCATCAGGACGAGGTCTATCTGAAACGGCAAATGCCGCGGAGTATATATGTTAGCGGATATGGGAAGCAAGATGTGTGTAATTAATTACTGAATGGGTGCATGCGAAGTAGAGAAGTAGCCGTGCGAACCTGGAGCTGGTGGAGGCTGCTCGACGGCCGAAGCGTCTCTGGCTACTTGAGCAGCTGGATCAAAACCGCGATTGGGCTTGGTCTTTCTCTTGGGTCGTGTCGAGCCATTCTCTTCGGCCTTGGAGTCCTGGGACGCACCGGGGGATGTGACAGTTCCGTGCGGAGAATAGCTTTTTCCGCAGGGAGGGTTATGACGCCCATGCTTCCGGTTGGAAACACAATCCGTATGAACCCTGTTGGAACTTGTAGTCATCTGGTTTCTGTCAACCGTGTTGTTGGCCAGGTTGAGCTGAAATGTGCCCCCTGAACCATCAGGACGAGGTCTATCTGAAACGGCAAATGCCGCGGAGTATATATGTTAGCGGATATGGGAAGCAAGATGTGTGTAATTAATTACTGAATGGGTGCATGCGAAGTAGAGAAGTAGCCGTGCGAACCTGGAGCTGGTGGAGGCTGCTCGACGGCCGAAGCGTCTCTGGCTACTTGAGCAGCTGGATCAAAACCGCGATTGGGCTTGGTCTTTCTCTTGGGTCGTGTCGAGCCATTCTCTTCGGCCTTGGAGTCCTGGGACGCACCGGGGGATGTGACAGTTCCGTGCGGAGAATAGCTTTTTCCGCGGGGAGGGTTATGACGCCCATGCTTCCGGTTGGAAACACAATCCGTATGAACCCTGTTGGAACTTGTAGTCATCTGGTTTCTGTCAACCGTGTTGTTGGCCAGGTTGAGCTGAAATGTGCCCCCTGAACCATCAGGACGAGGTCTATCTGAAACGGCAAATGCCGCGGAGTATATATGTTAGCGGATATGGGAAGCAAGATGTGTGTAATTAATTACTGAATGGGTGCATGCGAAGTAGAGAAGTAGCCGTGCGAACCTGGAGCTGGTGGAGGCTGCTCGACGGCCGAAGCGTCTCTGGCTACTTGAGCAGCTGGATCAAAACCGCGATTGGGCTTGGTCTTTCTCTTGGGTCGTGTCGAGCCATTCTCTTCGGCCTTGGAGTCCTGGGACGCACCGGGGGATGTGACAGTTCCGTGCGGAGAATAGCTTTTTCCGCAGGGAGGGTTATGACGCCCATGCTTCCGGTTGGAAACACAATCCGTATGAACCCTATTGGAACTTGTAGTCATCTGGTTTCTGTCAACCGTGTTGTTGGCCAGGTTGAGCTGAAATGTGCCCCCTGAACCATCAGGACGAGGTCTATCTGAAACGGCAAATGCCGCGGAGTATATATGTTAGCGGATATGGGAAGCAAGATGTGTGTAATTAATTACTGAATGGGTGCATGCGAAGTAGAGAAGTAGCCGTGCGAACCTGGAGCTGGTGGAGGCTGCTCGACGGCCGAAGCGTCTCTGGCTACTTGAGCAGCTGGATCAAAACCGCGATTGGGCTTGGTCTTTCTCTTGGGTCGTGTCGAGCCATTCTCTTCGGCCTTGGAGTCCTGGGACGCACCGGGGGATGTGACAGTTCCGTGCGGAGAATAGCTTTTTCTGCAGGGAGGGTCATGACGCCCATGCTTCCGGTTGGAAACACAATCCGTATGAACCCTGTTGGAACTTGTAGTCATCTGGTTTCTGTCAACCGTGTTGTTGGCCAGGTTGAGCTGAAATGTGCCCCCTGAACCATCAGGACGAGGTCTATCTGAAACGGCAAATGCCGCGGAGTATATATGTTAGCGGATATGGGAAGCAAGATGTGTGTAATTAATTACTGAATGGGTGCATGCGAAGTAGAGAAGTAGCCGTGCGAACCTGGAGCTGGTGGAGGCTGCTCGACGGCCGAAGCGTCTCTGGCTACTTGAGCAGCTGGATCAAAACCGCGATTGGGCTTGGTCTTTCTCTTGGGTCGTGTCGAGCCATTCTCTTCGGCCTTGGAGTCCTGGGACGCACCAGGGGATGTGGCAGTTCCGTGCGGAGAATAGCTTTTTCCGCAGGGAGGGTTATGACGCCCATGCTTCCGGTTGGAAACACAATCCGTATGAACCCTGTTGGAACTTGTAGTCATCTGGTTTCTGTCAACCGTGTTGTTGGCCAGGTTGAGCTGAAATGTGCCCCCTGAACCATCAGGACGAGGTCTATCTGAAACGGCAAATGCCGCGGAGTATATATGTTAGCGGATATGGGAAGCAAGATGTGTGTAATTAATTACTGAATGGGTGCATGCGAAGTAGAGAAGTAGCCGTGCGAACCTGGAGCTGGTGGAGGCTGCTCGACGGCCGAAGCGTCTCTGGCTACTTGAGCAGCTGGATCAAAACCGCGATTGGGCTTGGTCTTTCTCTTGGGTCGTGTCGAGCCATTCTCTTCGGCCTTGGAGTCCTGGGACGCACCGGGGGATGTGACAGTTCCGTGCGGAGAATAGCTTTTTCCGCAGGGAGGGTTATGACGCCCATGCTTCCGGTTGGAAACACAATCCGTATGAACCCTGTTGGAACTTGTAGTCATCTGGTTTCTGTCAACCGTGTTGTTGGCCAGGTTGAGCTGAAATGTGCCCCCTGAACCATCAGGACGAGGTCTATCTGAAACGGCAAATGCCGCGGAGTATATATGTTAGCGGATATGGGAAGCAAGATGTGTGTAATTAATTACTGAATGGGTGCATGCGAAGTAGAGAAGTAGCCGTGCGAACCTGGAGCTGGTGGAGGCTGCTCGACGGCCGAAGCGTCTCTGGCTACTTGAGCAGCTGGATCAAAACCGCGATTGGGCTTGGTCTTTCTCTTGGGTCGTGTCGAGCCATTCTCTTCGGCCTTGGAGTCCTGGGACGCACCAGGGGATGTGGCAGTTCCGTGCGGAGAATAGCTTTTTCCGCAGGGAGGGTTATGACGCCCATGCTTCCGGTTGGAAACACAATCCGTATGAACCCTGTTGGAACTTGTAGTCATCTGGTTTCTGTCAACCGTGTTGTTGGCCAGGTTGAGCTGAAATGTGCCCCCTGAACCATCAGGACGAGGTCTATCTGAAACGGCAAATGCCGCGGAGTATATATGTTAGCGGATATGGGAAGCAAGATGTGTGTAATTAATTACTGAATGGGTGCATGCGAAGTAGAGAAGTAGCCGTGCGAACCTGGAGCTGGTGGAGGCTGCTCGACGGCCGAAGCGTCTCTGGCTACTTGATCAGCTGGATCAAAACCACGATTGGGCTTGGTCTTTCTCTTGGGTCGTGTCGAGCCATTCTCTTCGGCCTTGGAGTCCTGGGACGCACCGGGGGATGTGACAGTTCCGTGCGGAGAATAGCTTTTTCCGCAGGGAGGGTCATGACGCCCATGCTTCCGGTTGGAAACATAATCCGTATGAACCCTGTTGGAACTTGTAGTCATCTGGTTTCTGTCAACCGTGTTGTTGGCCAGGTTGAGCTGAAATGTGCCCCCTGAACCATCAGGACGAGGTCTATCTGAAACGGCAAATGCCGCGGAGTATATATGTTAGCGGATATGGGAAGCAAGATGTGTGTAATTAATTACTGAATGGGTGCATGCGAAGTAGAGAAGTAGCCGTGCGAACCTGGAGCTGGTGGAGGCTGCTCGACGGCCGAAGCGTCTCTGGCTACTTGAGCAGCTGGATCAAAACCGCGATTGGGCTTGGTCTTTCTCTTGGGTCGTGTCGAGCCATTCTCTTCGGCCTTGGAGTCCTGGGACGCACCAGGGGATGTGACAGTTCCGTGCGGAGAATAGCTTTTTCCGCAGGGAGGGTCATGACGCCCATGCTTCCGGTTGGAAACACAATCCGTATGAACCCTGTTGGAACTTGTAGTCATCTGGTTTCTGTCAACCGTGTTGTTGGGCAGGTTGAGCTGAAATGTGCCCCCTGAACCATCAGGACGAGGTCTATCTGAAACGGCAAATGCCGCGGAGTATATATGTTAGCGGATATGGGAAGCAAGATGTGTGTAATTAATTACTGAATGGGTGCATGCGAAGTAGAGAAGTAGCCGTGCGAACCTGGAGCTGGTGGAGGCTGCTCGACGGCCGAAGCGTCTCTGGCTACTTGAGCAGCTGGATCAAAACCGCGATTGGGCTTGGTCTTTCTCTTGGGTCGTGTCGAGCCATTCTCTTCGGCCTTGGAGTCCTGGGACGCACCGGGGGATGTGACAGTTCCGTGCGGAGAATAGCTTTTTCCGCAGGGAGGGTCATGACGCCCATGCTTCCGGTTGGAAACACAATCCGTATGAACCCTGTTGGAACTTGTAGTCATCTGGTTTCTGTCAACCGTGTTGTTGGCCAGGTTGAGCTGAAATGTGCCCCCTGAACCATCAGGACGAGGTCTATCTGAAACGGCAAATGCCGCGGAGTATATATGTTAGCGGATATGGGAAGCAAGATGTGTGTAATTAATTACTGAATGGGTGCATGCGAAGTAGAGAAGTAGCCGTGCGAACCTGGAGCTGGTGGAGGCTGCTCGACGGCCGAAGCGTCTCTGGCTACTTGAGCAGCTGGATCAAAACCGCGATTGGGCTTGGTCTTTCTCTTGGGTCGTGTCGAGCCATTCTCTTCGGCCTTGGAGTCCTGGGACGCACCGGGGGATGTGACAGTTCCGTGCGGAGAATAGCTTTTTCCGCAGGGAGGGTCATGACGCCCATGCTTCCGGTTGGAAACACAATCCGTATGAACCCTGTTGGAACTTGTAGTCATCTGGTTTCTGTCAACCGTGTTGTTGGCCAGGTTGAGCTGAAATGTGCCCCCTGAACCATCAGGACGAGGTCTATCTGAAACGGCAAATGCCGCGGAGTATATATGTTAGCGGATATGGGAAGCAAGATGTGTGTAATTAATTACTGAATGGGTGCATGCGAAGTAGAGAAGTAGCCGTGCGAACCTGGAGCTGGTGGAGGCTGCTCGACGGCCGAAGCGTCTCTGGCTACTTGAGCAGCTGGATCAAAACCGCGATTGGGCTTGGTCTTTCTCTTGGGTCGTGTCGAGCCATTCTCTTCGGCCTTGGAGTCCTGGGACGCAACGGGGGACGTGACAGTTCCGTGCGGAGAATAGCTTTTTCCGCAGGGAGGGTTATGACGCCCATGCTTCCGGTTGGAAACACAATCCGTATGAACCCTGTTGGAACTTGTAGTCATCTGGTTTCTGTCAACCGTGTTGTTGGCCAGGTTGAGCTGAAATGTGCCCCCTAAACCATCAGGACGAGGTCTATCTGAAACGGCAAATGCCGCGGAGTATATATGTTAGCGGATATGGGAAGCAAGATGTGTGTAATTAATTACTGAATGGGTGCATGCGAAGTAGAGAAGTAGCCGTGCGAACCTGGAGCTGGTGGAGGCTGCTCGACGGCCGAAGCGTCTCTGGCTACTTGAGCAGCTGGATCAAAACCGCGATTGGGCTTGGTCTTTCTCTTGGGTCGTGTCGAGCCATTCTCTTCGGCCTTGGAGTCCTGGGACGCACCGGGGGATGTGACAGTTCCGTGCGGAGAATAGCTTTTTCCGCAGGGAGGGTCATGACGCCCATGCTTCCGGTTGGAAACACAATCCGTATGAACCCTGTTGGAACTTGTAGTCATCTGGTTTCTGTCAACCGTGTTGTTGGCCAGGTTGAGCTGAAATGTGCCCCCTGAACCATCAGGACGAGGTCTATCTGAAACGGCAAATGCCGCGGAGTATATATGTTAGCGGATATGGGAAGCAAGATGTGTGTAATTAATTACTGAATGGGTGCATGCGAAGTAGAGAAGTAGCCGTGCGAACCTGGAGCTGGTGGAGGCTGCTCGACGGCCGAAGCGTCTCTGGCTACTTGAGCAGCTGGATCAAAACCGCGATTGGGCTTGGTCTTTCTCTTGGGTCGTGTCGAGCCATTCTCTTCGGCCTTGGAGTCCTGGGACGCACCGGGGGATGTGACAGTTCCGTGCGGAGAATAGCTTTTTCCGCAGGGAGGGTCATGACGCCCATGCTTCCGGTTGGAAACACAATCCGTATGAACCCTGTTGGAACTTGTAGTCATCTGGTTTCTGTCAACCGTGTTGTTGGCCAGGTTGAGCTGAAATGTGCCCCCTGAACCATCAGGACGAGGTCTTTCTGAAACGGCAAATGCCGCGGAGTATATATGTTAGCGGATATGGGAAGCAAGATGTGTGTAATTAATTACTGAATGGGTGCATGCGAAGTAGAGAAGTAGCCGTGCGAACCTGGAGCTGGTGGAGGCTGCTCGACGACCGAAGCGTCTCTGGCTACTTGAGCAGCTGGATCAAAACCGCGATTGGGCTTGGTCTTTCTCTTGGGTCGTGTCGAGCCATTCTCTTCGGCCTTGGAGTCCTGGGACGCACCAGGGGATGTGACAGTTCCGTGCGGAGAATAGCTTTTTCCGCAGGGAGGGTCATGACGCCCATGCTTCCGGTTGGAAACACAATCCGTATGAACCCTGTTGGAACTTGTAGTCATCTGGTTTCTGTCAACCGTGTTGTTGGCCAGGTTGAGCTGAAATGTGCCCCCTGAACCATCAGGACGAGGTCTATCTGAAACGGCAAATGCCGCGGAGTATATATGTTAGCGGATATGGGAAGCAAGATGTGTGTAATTAATTACTGAATGGGTGCATGCGAAGTAGAGAAGTAGCCGTGCGAACCTGGAGCTGGTGGAGGCTGCTCGACGGCCGAAGCGTCTCTGGCTACTTGAGCAGCTGGATCAAAACCGCGATTGGGCTTGGTCTTTCTCTTGGGTCGTGTCGAGCCATTCTCTTCGGCCTTGGAGTCCTGGGACGCACCGGGGGATGTGACAGTTCCGTGCGGAGAATAGCTTTTTCCGCAGGGAGGGTTATGACGCCCATGCTTCCGGTTGGAAACACAATCCGTATGAACCCTGTTGGAACTTGTAGTCATCTGGTTTCTGTCAACCGTGTTGTTGGCCAGGTTGAGCTGAAATGTGCCCCCTGAACCATCAGGACGAGGTCTATCTGAAACGGCAAATGCCGCGGAGTATATATGTTAGCGGATATGGGAAGCAAGATGTGTGTAATTAATTACTGAATGGGTGCATGCGAAGTAGAGAAGTAGCCGTGCGAACCTGGAGCTGGTGGAGGCTGCTCGACGGCCGAAGCGTCTCTGGCTACTTGAGCAGCTGGATCAAAACCGCGATTGGGCTTGGTCTTTCTCTTGGGTCGTGTCGAGCCATTCTCTTCGGCCTTGGAGTCCTGGGACGCACCGGGGGATGTGACAGTTCCGTGCGGAGAATAGCTTTTTCCGCGGGGAGGGTTATGACGCCCATGCTTCCGGTTGGAAACACAATCCGTATGAACCCTGTTGGAACTTGTAGTCATCTGGTTTCTGTCAACCGTGTTGTTGGCCAGGTTGAGCTGAAATGTGCCCCCTGAACCATCAGGACGAGGTCTATCTGAAACGGCAAATGCCGCGGAGTATATATGTTAGCGGATAT
The DNA here is from genome assembly GCF_002575655.3 of Aegilops tauschii subsp. strangulata. Taxonomy (NCBI): domain Eukaryota; kingdom Viridiplantae; phylum Streptophyta; class Magnoliopsida; order Poales; family Poaceae; genus Aegilops; species Aegilops tauschii. Next base: position 509,909,747 of record NC_053038.3, read on the forward strand.
GGGAAGCAAGATGTGTGTAATTAATTACTGAATGGGTGCATGCGAAGTAGAGAAGTAGCCGTGCGAACCTGGAGCTGGTGGAGGCTGCTCGACGGCCGAAGCGTCTCTGGCTACTTGAGCAGCTGGATCAAAACCGCGATTGGGCTTGGTCTTTCTCTTGGGTCGTGTCGAGCCATTCTCTTCGGCCTTGGAGTCCTGGGACGCACCGGGGGATGTGACAGTTCCGTGCGGAGAATAGCTTTTTCCGCAGGGAGGGTTATGACGCCCATGCTTCCGGTTGGAAACACAATCCGTATGAACCCTGTTGGAACTTGTAGTCATCTGGTTTCTGTCAACCGTGTTGTTGGCCAGGTTGAGCTGAAATGTGCCCCCTGAACCATCAGGACGAGGTCTATCTGAAACGGCAAATGCCGCGGAGTATATATGTTAGCGGATATGGGAAGCAAGATGTGTGTAATTAATTACTGAATGGGTGCATGCGAAGTAGAGAAGTAGCCGTGCGAACCTGGAGCTGGTGGAGGCTGCTCGACGGCCGAAGCGTCTCTGGCTACTTGAGCAGCTGGATCAAAACCGCGATTGGGCTTGGTCTTTCTCTTGGGTCGTGTCGAGCCATTCTCTTCGGCCTTGGAGTCCTGGGACGCACCAGGGGATGTGACAGTTCCGTGCGGAGAATAGCTTTTTCCGCAGGGAGGGTCATGACGCCCATGCTTCCGGTTGGAAACACAATCCGTATGAACCCTGTTGGAACTTGTAGTCATCTGGTTTCTGTCAACCGTGTTGTTGGCCAGGTTGAGCTGAAATGTGCCCCCTGAACCATCAGGACGAGGTCTATCTGAAACGGCAAATGCCGCGGAGTATATATGTTAGCGGATATGGGAAGCAAGATGTGTGTAATTAATTACTGAATGGGTGCATGCGAAGTAGAGAAGTAGCCGTGCGAACCTGGAGCTGGTGGAGGCTGCTCGACGGCCGAAGCGTCTCTGGCTACTTGAGCAGCTGGATCAAAACCGCGATTGGGCTTGGTCTTTCTCTTGGGTCGTGTCGAGCCATTCTCTTCGGCCTTGGAGTCCTGGGACGCACCGGGGGATGTGACAGTTCCGTGCGGAGAATAGCTTTTCCCGCAGGGAGGGTTATGACGCCCATGCTTCCGGTTGGAAACACAATCCGTATGAACCTTGTTGGAACTTGTAGTCATCTGGTTTCTGTCAACCGTGTTGTTGGCCAGGTTGAGCTGAAATGTGCCCCCTGAACCATCAGGACGAGGTCTATCTGAAACGGCAAATGCCGCGGAGTATATATGTTAGCGGATATGGGAAGCAAGATGTGTGTAATTAATTACTGAATGGGTGCATGCGAAGTAGAGAAGTAGCCGTGCGAACCTGGAGCTGGTGGAGGCTGCTCGACGACCGAAGCGTCTCTGGCTACTTGAGCAGCTGGATCAAAACCGCGATTGGGCTTGGTCTTTCTCTTGGGTCGTGTCGAGCCATTCTCTTCGACCTTGGAGTCCTGGGACGCACCAGGGGATGTGACAGTTCCGTGCGGAGAATAGCTTTTTCCGCAGGGAGGGTTATGACGCCCATGCTTCCGGTTGGAAACACAATCCGTATGAACCCTGTTGGAACTTGTAGTCATCTGGTTTTTGTCAACCGTGTTGTTGGCCAGGTTGAGCTGAAATGTGCCCCCTGAACCATCAGGACGAGGTCTATCTGAAACGGCAAATGCCGCGGAGTATATATGTTAGCGGATATGGGAAGCAAGATGTGTGTAATTAATTACTGAATGGGTGCATGCGAAGTAGAGAAGTAGCCGTGCGAACCTGGAGCTGGTGGAGGCTGCTCGACGACCGAAGCGTCTCTGGCTACTTGAGCAGCTGGATCAAAACCGCGATTGGGCTTGGTCTTTCTCTTGGGTCGTGTCGAGCCATTCTCTTCGACCTTGGAGTCCTGGGACGCACCAGGGGATGTGACAGTTCCGTGCGGAGAATAGCTTTTTCCGCAGGGAGGGTTATGACGCCCATGCTTCCGGTTGGAAACACAATCCGTATGAACCCTGTTGGAACTTGTAGTCATCTGGTTTTTGTCAACCGTGTTGTTGGCCAGGTTGAGCTGAAATGTGCCCCCTGAACCATCAGGACGAGGTCTATCTGAAACGGCAAATGCCGCGGAGTATATATGTTAGCGGATATGGGAAGCAAGATGTGTGTAATTAATTACTGAATGGGTGCATGCGAAGTAGAGAAGTAGCCGTGCGAACCTGGAGCTGGTGGAGGCTGCTCGACGGCCGAAGCGTCTCTGGCTACTTGAGCAGCTGGATCAAAACCGCGATTGGGCTTGGTCTTTCTCTTGGGTCGTGTCGAGCCATTCTCTTCGGCCTTGGAGTCCTGGGACGCACCGGGGGATGTGACAGTTCCGTGCGGAGAATAGATTTTTCCGCGGGGAGGGTTATGACGCCCATGCTTCCGGTTGGAAACACAATCCGTATGAACCCTGTTGGAACTTGTAGTCATCTGGTTTCTATCAACCGTGTTGTTGGCCAGGTTGAGCTGAAATGTGCCCCCTGAACCATCAGGACGAGGTCTATCTGAAACGGCAAATGCCGCGGAGTATATATGTTAGCGGATATGGGAAGCAAGATGTGTGTAATTAATTACTGAATGGGTGCATGCGAAGTAGAGAAGTAGCCGTGCGAACCTGGAGCTGGTGGAGGCTGCTCGACGGCCGAAGCGTCTCTGGCTACTTGAGCAGCTGGATCAAAACCGCGATTGGGCTTGGTCTTTCTCTTGGGTCGTGTCGAGCCATTCTCTTCGGCCTTGGAGTCCTGGGACGCACCGGGGGATGTGACAGTTCCGTGCGGAGAATAGCTTTTTCCGCAGGGAGGGTTATGACGCCCATGCTTCCGGTTGGAAACACAATCCGTATGAACCCTGTTGGAACTTGTAGTCATCTGGTTTCTGTCAACCGTGTTGTTGGGCAGGTTGAGCTGAAATGTGCCCCCTGAACCATCAGGACGAGGTCTATCTGAAACGGCAAATGCCGCGGAGTATATATGTTAGCGGATATGGGAAGCAAGATGTGTGTAATTAATTACTGAATGGGTGCATGCGAAGTAGAGAAGTAGCCGTGCGAACCTGGAGCTGGTGGAGGCTGCTCGACGGCCGAAGCGTCTCTGGCTACTTGAGCAGCTGGATCAAAACCGCGATTGGGCTTGGTCTTTCTTTTGGGTCGTGTCGAGCCATTCTCTTCGGCCTTGGAGTCCTGGGACGCACCGGGGGATGTACTTGAGCAGCTGCATCCCCACCTTTGAAACTTTGCTCTCTCTCCTGTGAGGAGGCTGCTTCTCGCCTCATTAATATCAACCAGTTCATTTGTCTTGCTTCCAGCACGAGTAGTCAGTCAATTATATGGTTACCCTAAGCTAGGTGTTGTCTATGAGTCCACATTACTGCAAAATATTATCTTTCTATCGTTCGTCACTTGGCTGAGTGTGTGTGTGCCAGCATCATCAGTGTCATCACGCATTCGGTTATAGTGTTGCGTACCAGAACATATTGCACATATTGACTTGGGTAGCTAGGTCATTCCTTCCTCGATCGCCACTTTCCAAGCAAAGATGCCAGCCTTCTATTTAAAGTGGGTGAGCTATCAAACATCCTCTGGCAAAGCGAGAGCTTCCATTCATCCCGGCTGATAGCAGAGTAATGGCAACTTTGTTGTTTCCAGGTCTCGTTTGGTTTCTCTGCCTTCTCCTGGGGTTCTCTTGCAGCCTACCATTATTAGGCATCTGCGATGAAACGCCGAGTGATAGAGAAGCCCTCCTGTGCTTCAAATCATGGCTCTCGGCACCCGCCGGAGTTCTACCTTCATGGAGCAACACATCCATGGAGTTCTGCGACTGGCACGGGATCACGTGCAGTGCGACTTCCCCCCGGCATGTCGTTGCGCTGGACCTTGAATCCCAAGACATCTCAGGCACCATAGCACCTTGCATCGCCAACCTCACTTGGCTGGCAAAGCTCCAGCTGTCCAACAATAGCTTTGGTGGCGGTGTGCCGTCCGAGCTTGGCCTCCTGGGCCGACTCACCAACCTCAACCTCAGCATGAACAGTTTGGAAGGTAACATCCCACCTGAACTCTCTGCATGTTCCCAGCTCCAAATTCTGGGCTTGTGGAACAATTTCCTCCATGGAGAGATCCCACATAGCCTTAGCCAATGCAAGCGCCTTCAAGAGATTAACCTTGCAAACAACAAGCTCCAAGGGAGCATTCCTCCTGCTTTTGGAGACCTTCCTGACCTGCGCATACTAGTTCTCGCCAAAAATACACTTACTGGCACCATACCGTTGTCTTTGGGAAGCAGTCGTCATCTTATGTATGTCGATCTCGGGATCAATGCTCTTGGAGGGGTCATCCCGGAGTCCTTGGCAAATAGTTCATCTCTTCAAGTACTTAGGCTCATGAGCAATAGTCTTACTGGAGAACTCCCAAAGGCTCTCCTCAACACTTTGTCACTAGGTGCCATTTGCCTCACAAGAAACAATTTTGTTGGTTCCATACCTTCTGTTACTGTCACCTCTTCCCCTCTTAAGCATCTCTATTTAGGGGAAAACAATCTTTCAGGAAGAATACCTTTCTCACTAGGGAACCTTTCCTCCCTACTTCATCTTCATCTCACAAACAATCATTTAGTTGGGAGCATCCCGGAGAGCTTAGGTTATATTCCAACATTAGAGAAATTGATCTTGAGTGCAAACAACTTATCTGGACCGGTTCCACCGTCTATCTTCAACATGTCATCCCTGAAAAGTCTCGCCGCATTCGACAACTCACTTGTCGGAAGATTACCCTTCGACATCGGCTACACCCTCCATAATATTGAGTACTTAATACTCACAGGGAACAATTTTGATGGACCAATTCCAGCCTCTCTTCTCAAAGCTTACCGCCTATGCTGGCTTCTCCTTGATAGTAATAGATTTATTGGATCCATACCATTCTTCGGTTCATTGCCAAATTTGGAGCGTCTCGATTTGGCATCCAACAAGCTAGAAGCAGATGATTGGGGATTTGTCTCTTCACTATCTAACTGCTCCAGATTGTACATGCTGGCCCTGGATGGAAACAATCTTAATGGGAAATTGCCAAGTTCTATTGGAAATCTTTCAAATAGTCTTGACTCCTTGTGGCTGAATAGCAACCAAATTTCTGGACCTATACCACCGGAGATTGGCAACCTTAAGAGCCTCAGTACATTGTACATGGATTACAATTTTTTCACTGGTAATATACCACCAACAATTGGGAAATTGTACAAATTGGTCGAGCTATCCGTTGCGCATAACAGGCTTTCAGGCCAGATTCCAGATACTGTTGGCAATCTTGTCCAGCTGAGTATGCTGGAATTGGATCATAACAGCTTCAGTGGAAGAATACCTGCAAGTATAGCACGATGCACTCAACTCACCATACTCAACCTTGCTCACAACTCACTAGATGGGCGTATACCAAGTAAAATCTTGACAATCTCTACGCTTTCTATAGAGCTGGACTTGTCAAACAACTACTTGTCTGGAGGAATGCCAGATGAAGTAGGAAGTCTCCTTCATCTGAAGAAAATCAACATGTCAAATAACAGGTTGACTGGCAACATCCCATCAACTCTCGGCCAGTGTGTTGACCTGGAGTATCTTGAGATACAAAACAACTTACTTGCAGGAAGGATTCCGCAAACATTAGCCAGCTTAGTCAGCATAAAACACATGGATATTTCTGGGAACAATTTGTCTGGAAAAGTACCGGAGTTCCTCAAATCCTTGAAATCACTTCAAGACCTGAATTTATCCTTCAACCATTTTGATGGAGCAGTTCCGACCGGAGGTGTTTTTGACATCGCTGGTGCAGTCTCAATCGAAGGAAATGATCATCTTTGTACAATCATCCCAACGAGAGGTATGTCTCTTTGTATGGCACTGGCTGACAGCAAAAGAAAGCAGAAGCTACTGGTTCTGGTCCTGGTGATTCTATTGCCAATTGTTGCTGCCACTGCAATCCTTCTCTCTTGTATTGTAACAATTTATTGGAGGAAAAGGATGCAAGAAACTCCCCATTTGCAACATCACAATGAGCACATAAAGAAAATACAGAAGATATCATTTGAGCAGATATCATATGAAGACTTGCTAAGGGCAACTGATAGGTTTTCTTCTGCAAACTTAATTGGTTATGGATCATTTGGAAGGGTTTATAAGGGAAGTCTGCAGTTTCAAGCAGATCAAGTTGCCATCAAGATTTTTGACCTTGACATTAATGGGGCAGATAGGAGCTTCATAGCAGAGTGTGAAGCCCTAAGAAATGTTCGCCATCGGAATCTTGTAAAAATCATTACCTCATGCTCTTCTGTGGATCATACCGGGGCAGATTTCAAGGCCCTAGTGTTCCCATACATGCCAAATGGGAACCTAGAAATGTGGCTGCATCTAAAAGACCCTGAAGATGGCGAAAAGAATATTCTGAGTTTAAGCCAAAGGACTAACATAGCCTTGGATGTGGCAGTTGCTTTGGATTACCTTCACAATCAGTGTGCACCTCCAGTTATACACTGCGACTTGAAGCCAAGCAATATACTTCTGGGTCTTGACATGGCTGCGCACGTCATCGATTTTGGCCTAGCAAGATTCTTGTTCAGCACAGGAAATGCACACCAAGATAGTTCAGCAAGTTTCAGCCGCTTAAAAGGATCCATAGGATACATCCCACCAGGTGAGATAAGCTTATTTGCAAGATATTGATTCTGTTTTTTCCTTATGGAGTTGTACAGATGATGATAGTTCTCTAATTTTCTTATGTTTTTTACATGTAAATACAGAGTATGGAATGAGCGAAGGGATATCAACCAAGGGTGATGTCTATAGCTTCGGAGTGCTTCTGTTACAACTGATAACAGGGTGTAGTCCAACTGATGAAAAATTCAACGATTGCATAAGCCTTCATGAATTTGTTGATAGAGCATTTACAAAGAATATTCATGAGGTTGTTGACCCCACAATGCTACAAGATAGAAGCAATGCAACTGACATGATGGAGAATTGCGTTGTTCCACTTTTAAGAATAGGCCTCTCTTGCTCCATGACATCACCCAAAGAGCGGCCGGGTATGGCACAAGTTTCTACTGAGATCCTTAGAATAAAGCATGTGGCCTCAGACACATGCATGTCTGATGAAGCAAAGAATTGGCAGGATAGTAGCAAGCAACAGAAGTTCATGTAAAGAAGAATAGTAATGTACTGTTTTTATGTTTTTCTCCTTTCTGAATCCAGTTTGAGTCATTTCAGAGGCAGCTAATACATCCATGTCAAATGGCTTTGTCCATTTGCTCTGCTAATGTATGTTTTTATCTATACAAAGTAGGGAATGTGTCCTTTCGATTTAGAGCAAAGATATCTACTTATACACGGGGTGGAGAGGAATGAAGAGCATAATGGCACATGCATATCGTATATGGACAAACAATTTTCACTCAACTAGGTGACTCGACATATAAAAGTTCAAAAACAAATCAGTGTTCCAAACCTGATTTCCCAATGAATTTCTGAAACAAGGACTTCAATTCAGCAGATAGATCTCCCCTTCCCATCTTGTGCAAATCTTCGGAAACTCTAATATAAGCAGAATGATCAGGCGTGAGGCCCATTCCCATCAACTCATGCAGGACACTTCCCGCTTCGATGACCCTGCCAGACTTGCGCAACAACATGTGAGCAGGCTGTAGTTCTTGTTTGTGGGGCGTGTGTCCCTGATGCTCATAGCCCTGAGATACTCCCAGGCATCTTCGATTCTCCCGGTATAGACATACCCCTTGATGTGTGGATTGTAATCCTTGGCGTCAGCTTTTCCCGGAACATCTGATCGAGAATCTCTTGCCGAATCCATCTTCCCTGCTTTACAGGCGTGGTACGTGATCATCTTATGATCTCATACATCAGTGATTTCTGGATGTCATCAGGTTCAGAATTCAGACCTCTCCATGGCCACTACGAGGTCGCACGCTTCGGTGGCTCTGCTGTTCTTGAGTAGGCTCCAGATGAGGTAGTCCAGGAGTTGGCATTGGGGTAGTAGCTCCCCTTCCACATTTCGTCGAACACCTGGCGGGCGCCCTCGAAGTCGCCGGCCTTGCCCTTGGCCGCCATCATGACGTTTTAGTAGCTGACCCTCCTCGATCACAAACACGGCCGTGTCGAACTCGCGGATCTAGGCCAATGCCTGGAGCCCTGGACCAGCGAGAGGCACAGGCTGCCGGCACCGTCCAACGTCCTCAGGGTCGCCCTCACCGTGTGATCCACGCTCGAACTCGCCGCGGCCTCCAGGAACGCGAACGCCTGCTCGGTAAGGAGAGCCCCCACGCGGACACTTGCTCGAGGGCGTGGGGCATGGCGGGGTGGTCGGCCAGCCTGCCGGCGTTCTCTTCTGGACGAGCAGGTTGTGGGCGCGGGCGCTCGGGGAGATGCCCTTCCCTTGTGTTGGGAGCGGCACGCGGCTATTATACTACTGTACTTTTCTTTTCGTGTGGAAGCCTCGTCAGTAGAAACATATGAACATTTAAAAAAATAAAAAAAACTTCAATGTATTCATCAAATATTATGGCATTACAAAGAAACTCTGTAAGTAACAACTGCAGGCCGAAGACAAATGCCGGCCGAATCCTGCGAGATGCGTCGGAGACGCGCCTCCACATGCTCAGCGACGACGCAAGACGCACTGCCGAAATGGGGGGCTAGGTTGGGAGAACCTTATATCATTTTCAGATAATTGTCGCCGTCTCGCCTTCCTGAGCATGACACAAACACTAAACAGACTAAAAACACCCTAAAACAAAGCAGGAGCCCACCCACCGGCAATGGCAGAGATCCACCATGCCTCCATGGCCCTATGGCGACAAAAGACAAGGCAGATCATCGACGGCACCGGGGGAAGGTGGGGAAACCCTAGACTCGTGGGAGTCTCTCATGGGATTAATACTCTTACTTTGACAAGGCTATGACTAGGGATGCAAGAGGGCGTCCCGCATAGTCCCACATAAATAGAAGATTAGTTCAAATTGAACTAAATCTGAGTGGGGCAATCATAACTAACCTAAACCAATTTTGCCTACGAAGCGGGGCGGATCAGGCGCCGCTCTGCACCCCTAGCTATGACTGTATCATGTTCATTTGCAGGTCATCATCCACTCACCTGGCATGGCTTCTTGGCCCCATGCCCCATCATGACTCTTCTCTGTTTGCTCATCATATTGTAGCACTAGGCCGGGCTCTGATCTGGTGTGAATCATTCCTTTGTGGAAAATGTCGCTCCCTCGAAGGCCAAGATCTTCGTTTGGTAGCTTATGTGCGATCACCTCCCCCTTGTGGACGCAGGTGACGAAGCAACACGGCCCTGACGATGGGTTATGCCCTCAGTGTGGTGTCCCAGAGTCCGGGACCCATATTTTCTTCTCATGTCCTGTTGCCCTCCTCCTATGAGACCTTGTCCATGAGGCTCTCAGGTCCGAGTGGCAGGCTCTGGACCTTGGATAATTCCTGGAAGTCCAAGCCACACATAGTGGTAGCACTACCAGAATAACTGCTTACGTCGACGGCCTCATCTATGCCGACGGCCCCCGTCGGCATAGATAGACCTATCCCGACGGCCTAGGGCAGGCCGTAGGCGTAGAAAAGCCGTCGGCATATGTCTATCTCCGTCGGCATAGACGAGGCCGTCGGGACCGCTCGAGATACGCCTACGGGGCCCGTCGGCATAGCCCAGGCCCACCTACCCGGTCAGCGCTGACCGTTTGACGGCGTTGAAACTACGCCGACGGGAGGTAACGGCGGTCGTCGGCATATCTACGGCAGAGATATGCCTACGGCATAGGCCTGGCCCATGCCCCTCCGCCACGCCATCGATCTGTGCGCGATGCCACGTCATCGATCCATGGGACTGCACCTCCGTGTGCGCAGCCTTGCCGTCGGCATATGTTTATTTAGTTTTATTTTTTATTTTACTTTATACTATCTATGGCAGAGGTATGCCTACGGTATAGCCGTCGGCATAGGCCTGGCCCATGCCCCTCTGCCACATCATCGATCTGTGTGCGATGCCACGTCATCGATCCGTGGGACTGCACCTCCGTTTGCGCAGCTAGCCGTCGGCATATATTTAATTTATTTTTATTTTTACTTTATATTATTTTTTTGTTTTTCCATAAGATAATTATGCCTTATCTAAAAAATACCCCGATGGTATATCGATTGCCCCCCGTTACGAACGTCGCTGTCGCCGTGTCACGGAGGGGTGGGGGAAACGGTCGACACGGAGGGAATCTGGTTAGTGGGGGGATTCGGGGTGTAGCTATGTCACCGAAACATCGCACGGGTCCCGATGCATATATGAAAGTGTTCAGGCATGCGTAGACGCCCGTCTTGGGGCTCCGCGGTGTGGCCCCCCCTCCACGCAAGGCAGTGCCGCCGTCACTTGGAGGGGGCCAAACCCCGGAGACGCGTGCCGCCTCTTCGGACATGCCACCACACCACCCCGCATGTATGAGGTCCCGGTGCGACGCTCCGGTGGCATTGCTACCCCCAGGGCCCCCGTCCCGCCTAACCTTATAGCGTTTGACCACGGGATCTAGCCCTTTGACTTTGCACGAACGGGTTTTGACCAGTGGAACTCTCCACCCGGTTGTGTTAGGTCAGCCCATAGGAACACTTTGGAGCAATATCCGGGCCAAAGCCACAGCAAGATCCCCTCCGTGTAGACCCGACGTGTTCGTTTCCCACCTCCAGGTGCCGGCGGCGGCGCCGTTCGTGAGAGGGGCCACACCCCGGAGACGCGTGCCGGGCGTTTGCAACCGCCACAACACTTCCAGACTTGTGAGAGGCCGCCTACGCAAGATTTGGCGGCATGCTATCCCCCGGAGGCCGCCGGCCCCAGTCGTAGACACGCGGAGAGCAATCCGCGTAGAGGGAAGTGTTCAGATACTTCTCCATCACCAAAAATTATGAAAAATTACCATCAGCCCTATAGCACATGTGCCCACGTCGTGTAAAAAACTCATGATTTTATCGCGCTCCGAGTATTTAATAATATTCACGCCGCATCGTTACCGCAGAACGTCTACTACCGTGTCATCGCCGTCCGTGAGGGGGGCCACACCCCGGAGACGCGTGCCGCCTCTTCGGACGTGCCACCACACCACCCCGCATGTATGAGGTCCCGGTGCGACGCTCCGGTGGCATTGCTACCCCCCAGGGCCCCCGTCCCGCCTAACCCTGTAGCGTTTGACCACGGGATCTAGCCCTTTGACTTTGCACGGACGGGCTTTGACCAGTGGACCTCTCCACCCGGTTGTGTTAGGTCAGACCATAGGAACACTTTGGAGCAACATCCGGGCCAAAGCCACAGCAAGATCCCCTCTGTGTAGACCCGGCGCGTCCGTTTCCCACCTCCAGGTGCCGGCGGCGGCGCCGTTCGTGAGGGGGGCCACACCCCGGAGACGCGTGTCGGGCGTTTGCAACCGCCACAACACTTCCAGACTTGTGAGAGGCCGCCTACGCAAGATTTGGCGGCATGCTATCCCCCGGAGGCGCCGGCCACAGTCGTAGACACTCGGAGAGCAATCCGCGTAGAGGGAAGTGTTCAGATACTTCTCCATCACCAAAAATTATGAAAATTACCATCAGTCCTATAGCACATGTGCCCACGTCGTGTAAAAAACTCATGATTTTATTGCGCTCCGAGTATTTAATAATATTCACGCCGCATCGTTACTGCAGAACGTCTACTACCGTCTCATCGCCGTCCGTGAGGGGGGCCACACCCCGGAGACGCGTGCCGCCTCTTCGGACATGCTGTCGGGTGGTTGGTGTGACATATGCCAAGGGATGGCTTATCATTGTGGGAGCCAATAAAACGTCGCCGGTGCCTGGAAACGGGATGAGGCGAAGACATGCACGCCGGCGAATCTTACCCAGGTTCGGGGCTCTCCAAGGAGATAACACCCCTAGTCCTGCTCTGCGGGGTCTCCGCATGATCACTAGATCGATAAAGGGTAGCTACAATCGCTCCTAGAGCTGTTGGGATCAAGGGAGAAGGAGAACAAGGCTAGCTCTTGCTTCTCTCTATCTATGGTGTGTGTGTTCTCAGGGATCGAACCATGCTTGGAAGCCAACCCTTTGCATGGGTGCTCCGGGGGTTTATATAGGCCTACCCCCCGGGGGTACAATGGTAATCCGACTGGGAACTGGCCCCAGCCGTCAGTGTCTATGCCCGCCGGCTTCTCCGCCGGCTGCTGGTTCCCGCCGGCTGGTGGGTCCCGCCGGCTGCCGGCTCCTCAGTCGACAGGCCGGCCCCACCGCCTAGGGTCTTGTCCGCGGCTGCTTACTGTAGCCGCGCCTCTGATGACGAGGGCTTGGTCGAGGTAAGCGTGGCTACAGTGACCCGCATCGGGGGCTATCACTGTAGCCTTACCTCGTCTTGTCTCCTTAATGGGGCTCCTGCTTCGAGGAAGGGAGTCGCCGGCTTCTGGAGGCCGGCTATGCTCCTGGCCGACTAGGAAAAGCCGGGCCGCCTTCACGCCTCTCTCTGGCTAAAGGGGCCCGCGGTCCTTGGGCCGTACAGGAGGGGGTCATGGATGACGTCGCGGCTGGCGTGGCTACAGTGCCGGGCCGCACGGGAGACATCCCCCCGTATGGCCTCCTGTAGCCATGCCTGCCTCGGGCTTCGGGGGTCGTGGGCCGCACTGTGGCCACGCCCCGTCAGGTCGTCGTTATGTAGGAGTGGTTGTAGTCTTGGCCGGCTTCTAGGAGTCGGCGTCCTTCTTGGCCGGCTTCTTGGAGTCGGTGAGGCTGGGTCGCCTTCCGGGAGTCGGCCTTAGTGGTAGCCGGCCCGGGAAGGCGGCCCAAATGCTTGGAGTGCTTGAAGGCCCAAAGGCTTGATAAATTCTCTGAAGAGCCAGGGGTAGTCGGTTAGGCTACCCGTGGTCATTTACCCCGACAGTAGTCCCCGAAGCTGATTGGGCTTCGAGGTGGAGTGGGGTTCGAGAAGCTCGATCAGCTTCCTATCGTGACAAGCCGGCAGCTAGGAGCCGGCCTTGGTGCAGGCGCGCCGCCTTTAGTCGAACTCTTCTGGAGTCGGGAGGCGGGAAACCGCGAACTTGTGCGCCGGGCCACGGGCCGGCCTCGGGCCGTGGCATGCCACGTGGCCGGAAAGCCTGCCAGCCCACGCGCGTGACGGGACGTCGCCGCAGGGAGGGGGCCCGCCACGTCCGTGCCCCGGCCCAGGCGCGGATCCTTTGTGTCCCGAAACCGCCCGCACGTTCCGTGCGGCAGTTTCGGCTCGCACTTATGCGTAATAAACGCGAGACGTGGGGGGAGTGGGCGCAGTTAATCCCACGTCTCCCCCTCACGTCCGGCCTCTTTGGCCGCGTGAGGCTATAAGTAGGGGGAGGTGGAGGGCGGCAGACCCTCGCACGCTCCTCCTACTCCCTTCGTCTTCTCGCCTTGCTCGTTCCTGCGACAGCGCTTCGCCGCCGCGCTCTTCCTTCGCACGCTCCTCCGCCGCCGTGCCAGCTTCCGCTATGCCTCCCCACGTAGAGCAGCTCGGCGGGGATTGGGATGGCTCCATCGTCCATAACGACCACATCGACTTCCTCCGCGACACCCGGCGTCTGCCCAGCGCGGACAAAGTGGAGGTCCGCCTCGCGCCGGAGAAGGAGGTCAGGCCGGCGCCGCAGGAGGGCGAGCGGGTAGTCTTCCGCTCGCACTTCCTGCGCGGCTTCGGACTGCCGGTGAGCGCCTTCTTCCGCACCTGGCTGGACTTCTATCAGCTCCAGCCGCACCACCTCACTCCCAACGCGGTGGTGCTGCTGTCGGCCTTCGTCACCCTGTGCGAGGGCTATCTCGGCGTCCTCCCCACCCTCGAGCTCTGGGGGGAGTTCTTCCAGTCGAAGCTGGGCACGCGCGTGCGGGGCGTGCCGGCTCAGACCGGCGCCTTCATCGCGTCGCGGAGATCAGGCGCCGACAACCCCTTCCCCGTCATCACGCTGATCCAATCGGTGAAGAAGTGGCAGAAATCATACTTCTACGTGCGGAACATCGCTCCCCGGGGCGACTACGTCAACCTGCCGGCTTACGTAGCTGGCTCACCGGCGGGGAGGCTGCCCCAGTGGTCCTTCCGGGCGGTGACGCTATCGCAGGGAGGGAACGCCGCCATCGCCCGCCTGCGGGTGATGGTCCAGTCGAAGGGCCTGACGGGGCCCGACCTTCTGGCCGCGTTCGTCACGCGCCGGGTCCTCCCGCTCCAGAGCCGGCCTCATCTGATCTGTCAGATGAGCGGCCAGCTCGATCCGAGCCGGCTGTGCTCCAAGGAGATGCCGCAAGCCGACGCGGCCGACATGGTGAACTACCTTGCCAACTGCCAGCTTCCCGACAACTGGCAATTCGGCAAGGAGCCATACAGCCGCGCCAATCCTCCGCCTACGGTATGCTCCCCTTCTCTTTTTCTCTCTTTCTCTCTCTCAGCTTTGTTGCCGAGTTCCTTTGGGCCGGCTCTAACTCAGTCGGCTCGCTCTTTTTGACAGAGCCCTCTGCTTCGGCCGGCCGGCGGGGCGGACGCGGAGCGCCGCTTCGTCCCCGACCGGACCGAGCACGACCAGGAGGACCCCGATCTGGGGGCAGTCCACATGGAGGACGCCGCCGATCCGGCCGGCGGCCAAGCAGGCGGCGCCGGGTTCTCCGCGACCTTCGAGGACTGGCCAGACGAGGACGAAGTCGAAGCCGTCCCGCCCCGCCAGCCGGCCCCCGGACGCGGCGCGGGCTCTTCCGGTGTGCAGCCTGCTCGGGGTAGAGGCCAGAAACGTCGCGCCACCCAGGGCATGTTCGGCAGCCGGACGAAGAAGCCTAGGGGTGGGGTGGCGGCCACCAGGCGGGAAGAGGCGGCTGCGAAGGCGGCTCGCTTCCGCAAGGTGGTGAAGCAGCCGTAGGCGGTATCGGCGTAAGTTCTCTCTGTTTGTGTATTCTCCTTCTTTCTTTTCTTGGGTGGTTTTCTGAACCTTTGTCTTCTTTTCTTTGATCAGAGCTCCTCTGTCACTCGAGCGGGCGGCTGCCGGCTCCGTTGTCGAGTCGGCAGGGGCTCTGGGAGCACCACCCGCCGCGTAGATCGCCGCGCCGCCCTCCTGGAGGCGACGGAAAGGAACGCGCGGGAGGTGCGGGAGGAGCAGGAAGCGCGGGAGGCGGAGGCACGGACGGCAGCCTCCGCCCAGGCAGCTCGGGACGAGGAGGCGGCGAAGGCGCTCGCCGAGGCTGCAGCCAAGGCCCAGGCAGAGGCCGAGGCCGAAGCGGCGGCAGGGGAGGCCTTGATGGTCACCCCTCTGCGCGCCATGGCGCCCGGGGACGCGGATCCCTCGCCAGGGGGAGCCAGCGGTTCCCAGCCGGGTCTGGGCGGGAGCGGCGACGACGTCATCTTCGTGAGGGAGGCGCCGGGGCCGGCTCCTCCGACTAGGGCGGGCCGAGGCGGTCAGACTGAGCCTGCGCCTGCACAGTCGGCGGAAGGCGAGCCGGCTGCGGGAGCTGAGGTGGCGGTCCGGGTTCCGCCAAGCCGGCGCGCAGGGAAGGCCGCGTCGGAGCCGCAAAAGGCGGCGTTGGAGCCACGGCCGGCCGTGGGCTCCAGCTCGTCGGCCCGAGACGCGGAGGCGGCCAGCGCTACCTCAGGGTGGGCGCCAGGCGGAGGGACAGCCGTGGTGAACATCGCTGCGCAAGACGTCCGGACCCGGCTCCAAGGCCAAGCCGCGGCGCTGAGGCAGCTCACCGACGAATTCCTCTCCACGCGGGCTGCTATCCGGGTTAGTACTCTCATCTTCTTTTTGATTTCTCTCGTGGGGGCGCGTCAGCGCACCCACTGGGTGTAGTCCCCGAGATTCGGGCCGACTGCTGAGCAGTCGGCTCGGATCTTCCTTGATGATTTCTCATCGTTGCTTTTGTTCTCACGTCGGTCTTCTGTCCATCTTGCAGGACTATCACAACCTCCGAGCGGCCGCCTTCAACTCCCAGGCTCAGGAGCTGATGCAGAAGACCGCCGATCTCACTGAAAGCCGAGGTATGTAACTTGATCTTTATCTCATGTGGGGGCGCGTCAGCGCACCCACTGGGTGTAGTCCCCGAGATTCGGGCCGACTGCTGAGCAGTCGGCTCGGATCTTCCTTGATGATTTCTTATTGCTCTTCTCTTTCTTCTAACTCTGCAGCGGCCAACGCCAGTCTGAGGGCGCAGCTGGGGGAGTCCCAGACTGCTCTTCGTGCCAGGGACGCGGAGCTCGCCGCCTTGGAGCAGGAGCGCGACCGCCTGGTCAAGAAGCTGGCCGACCAGGAGGAAGGCCACAAGGCTGCGCTGAAAGCTGCACAGGATCGCGAGGCTGCCCTCCAGGCCGAGTTCGAGACGGAGGCGACCGGCTGGGAAGAGGCCAGGCAGACTCTGGTCTCCGGCTATGGCCGGATTGAGGACCTGGTTCACGGTAAGTCGTCTATCCCTTCATCCTCTCTTGCCATCTGCTACTTCGACTCGTTTTTCTGATTTGGGGTTCTTCTTTTCTTTTCTTCTTCGCGCAGAGTACTTCCCTGGCTACTCGACTGCTGCCAACCAGGCCATCGAAGCTCGTCGCCAGGCAAAGAGGCAAGCCGGCTTCGAGATCTCGCCGACCGCCGGCCGCTCGCTGGAGGAGCAGCTCTTGGCGATCCAGGCTCGTATCCAGCCGGCTCACAGGCTGCTCCGCCGGCTTCAGCGTGCCGGGGCGCAGGTCTTGGCCGCCCTCTGGCCCGGCCAAGTGGTCCCGCGCACTCCCAGCCGGACCGCCGACTGGCTGGAGGTGGCCGTCGGCCGCTTCGAGGCTTGGAAGGCGTCAGCGGCTTGCTCCGGCGCCGGGCGGGCGCTGGAGTTTGTCAAGGCCTGGTATCCCGGCCTGAACTTGGACCAGCTGGCGACCTGGCGGCAGCAAGCCGACACGGAGCTGGAGCCGGCGCGGCCGGCCATCCTTCGGCGAGCTTCGGCGATCGCCGACTACACCGACACCAACGTCTTCGCCCCCGAGGTGGACGACAATGGAGTCGCCCAGCCCGAAGATTGGTTCGGGCTGGACCCGGCGTACGGCGAGGACTCGGCGGAGGAGATTGACTCCAGCGACGAGGGCGAGGAGGAGGAGGAAGAGGAAGGTGAAGACGCCGAGCCGGCTGGCGGAGAAGCCGGCCAGCCTGACCGCGGCTCCAGCACTACGTCGCGTGCGAGTGCGTCTTCTGCCGCGGGAGGCGGTCAGGCCGGGACCAGCTAGGCGGCCACTCCTTCAGCCGGCGAGCTGCCTTCACCGACCAACTCGGCCTTCGCGCCCTTGTCTCTTTTCTTTATTTCCTGTCTTGTTACTTTTGAACAATATTTGGTTAAGTCTGCGCAATTCCACCCACTGGGTGTATTGAAACTCAAGTCTGTTGCCAGCCTTTGAGCGGCTTTATGTATATAAGTTATGCAATTGGCTTTTCCTTGTACTTTTGCTTTTTGTCCTTCTGCTTTTTTCCTTTGCCGCCCTCCCTTGGTTGCCGCCTCCCCAGTCAAACAGTTGCTCTGCAATCTGTAGCCGGGGAGTGCCTGGCCGATTGGGAAGGGGGAAGTACTTTTTAGCTCTGCTGGACTTAAGCTAAGTTTTTAGGAAGCCGGCCAGCCGGCTGTTGTGACAGTCGGCAGGCGTATATAGAGGCCGTCTTTTTTGCTATATAGGTTAGTTGTTCCTTAGCCGTTTTTCGTGTGGGCGTCCTTTCTGTCTTCTCTCTTGCTAGTCGGACAGTTAGTTCTTTGAGCTGCGACTTTTCAACAAGAGAGGACCGGGGAGCCGGCGCACTACTTTGCTGACTTCGGGAAGAACTTATAATATAGCTTAGGGCGGCCAGTCCCCGGGCCGACTAGTCGAACCCGGTGCCGGACAAGAATTCAAAATGTAATAAGATAATCATGGATATGACACTCGTCATCCATAGATAAATAAAAGGCAGTCCCCGAGTACTGTTCGGGGGGCCTGCTGGTTTGTAACTTAATACAAAAGGGGTAGCGTGATACATACTGCTTTTCAGCTGAAAAATCGTCTTAGGAGATTTGCATTCCATGGTCGCTCCGACTCCTTGCCGGAGTCGTCTCTCTTGCGTGCTCTTGGCTTTTGCGCGTCGATCAAGTAGTAGGAGTCGTTGCCGAGTGCCTTGCTGACGACGAAGGGGCCTTCCCAAGGGGCCGAGAGCTTGTGCTGGCCGGCTGTTCGCTGGATCAGCCTGAGCACAAGGTCGCCCTCTTGGAAGGATCTTGGCTTGACCTTGCGGTTGTAGTAGCGGCGCATGCCTTGCTGGTAGATGGCGGACCGGCTGAGGGCTAACAGCCGGCCTTCTTCCAGTAGGTCGACGCCGTCTTCTCTTGCTTCTTTGGCTTCCTCCTCCGTGTACATGGTGATCCGAGGCGAGTCGAACTCGATGTCTGTTGGGATGACAGCCTCGGCACCGTACACAAGGAAGAATGGAGTGAAGCCGGTTGACTTATTGGGTGTAGTTCGCAGACTCCAGAGGACAGCCGGCAGCTCTTCGAGCCAGCAGCCGGCCGATCGCTCCAGTGGTGCAACCAATCGGGGCTTGATGCCGGAGAGGATAAGTCCATTTGCTCGCTCGACTTGGCCGTTTGACTGCGGGTGGGCAACGGACGCTAAGTCCAGTCGGATGCCCTGTGTCGCGCAGAAACGTGCCAGTGCGCCTTTGGCGAAGTTCGTGCCGTTGTCGGTGATGATGCTGTGCGGCACGCCGTACCGAGTAGTGATGTCGGTGATGAATGTCACGGCAGTCGGCCCGTTCAGGTTCTTGATGGGCTTGGCTTCGATCCACTTTGTGAACTTGTCCACCGCAACGAGCAGGTGTGTCATGCCACCGCGGGCTGTCTTGAAAGGGCCTACCATGTCCAGTCCCCAGACGGCAAAAGGCCAGGTGAGGGGAATGGTCTTGAGGGCGGAAGCCGGCAGGTGTTGTTTGGAACTAAAGACTTGACATCCTCTGCAGGTCTTGACTATTTCTTTAGCATCCTCCAAGGCAGTCGGCCAGAAGAACCCATGGCGGAAAGCCTTGGCCACAAGGGATCTTGAGGCGGCGTGATGGCCGCATTCGCCTTGGTGGATGTCTTTGAGGATTGCCACTCCTTTTTCTGGCTCGACGCAACGCTGGAAGACTCCAGTGACGCTGCGCTTCACAAGCTCCCTGTTGATTATTGTGTATGCTGCGGCTCGTCGTTGCACTAGTCTTGCTGCGATCTCATCAGTCGGCAGCTCTCTGCTGACTAGGAACTTGAGGATGGGCAGGGCCCATGAGGGAGCTGTGACTTCTTCTGCTGTTAATGTGGCCACCATGACTCGGGTGGGTGGGTTGGGTGTTGCGTTGGGGTCGACCACCATTCCTTGCGTCGTTGCAGTCCCCGGGCCGACTGCTGCAGTCCCCGGGCCGGGCTCTGAGGTCCCTGGGCCGGGTGCGACTACGTCGGTCCCCGGGGGAGTCGTCGAAGTCCCCGTGCCGCCTGCGGGATTTCTTGAGCCGGATCCGGCTGTTTCTGGCGCAGGCGGTACGAAGATATAATCTGACTCTGGCGACGGCTTGATGGACGGCTTGAGGAGGCGCTGGAGGGAGACGCCAGTCGGTATGGCTTGTCGGGTGGAGCCGATCCGTGCTAGGGCATCTGCTTGGTCGTTGTCGGCCCTTGGCACATGAAGGAACTCGCACCCTTCGAAGTATCCGCTCATCTGCTGGACGAGGAAGCGGTAGCTTGCCATGTTCGCGTCCTTGGCGTCCCAATCGCCAGATGATTGCTGGACCACTAAGTCGGAGTCGCCGTAGCACAGGATCCGGCGTATGCCGAGCTCTTTGGCTAGCCGGAGCCCATGTACGAGCGCCTCGTACTCGGCCACGTTGTTGGAGGCGGCGAAGTGGATCTACAGCATGTACTTGAGCTTGTCGCCTTTGGGAGAGGTGAGGACGATGCCGGCTCCCAAGCCGGTGCGCATCTTGGACCCGTCAAAGTGCATCCGCCAATGGGTAGAGTCGGGAGCCGGCGGTAAGTACTGGGTCTCGGCCCAGTCGATGAGGAAGTCGGCCAATGCTTGCGACTTGATGGCGGTGCGGGGTTGATAGAAAATCATGTAAGGCGCCAAGGCAATGGCCCATTTGGCCACCCGGCCGGATGCATCCCGGCTGCCTATGATGTCGGCGAGCGGGGCAGTGCACACGACCGTGATGGGGTGCTCTTGGAAGTAGGGCTTCAATTTCTTGGCGGCGAAGTACACCCCATAGCACATCTTCTGGTAGTGCGGGTAGTTTTGCTTCGAGCTAGATAGTACTTCGCTGAGATAGTAGACCGGCCTCTGGACCAGCTGGGCTCGGCCTTCCTCCGGGCGCTGGACCACAACAACGGTGCTGACGACTCGGCTTGTCGCGGCGATGTAGAGGAGCATGGGCTCCTTCTCAGTCGGCGCGGCCAGGACAGGCGGAGTGGTCAACATTTTCTTCAACTCATGGAAGGCTTGGTCGGCTTGGTCATTCCACTCAAAGTGAGTGGACTTCTTCATGAGTCGGTACAGGGGGAGAGCCTTCTCTCCTAGTCGGCTGATAAAGCGGTTCAGGGAGGCTAAGCAGCCAGTGAACTTCTGCACATCTCGCAGCTTGGTGGGGATCTCCATCCTCTCGATGGCTTTGATCTTGACAGGGTTGCACTCGATGCCGCGTTCGGAGACCAGGAAGCCTAGCAGCTGGCCAGCTGGCACTCCGAACATGCACTTCTCGGGGTTGAGCTTGATCTGGAATCGGCGCAAGTTGGCGAATGTTTCCTTCAGGTCTTCCAGCAAGGTACCGCGCTTCTCTGTCTTCACCACAATGTCGTCTACGTAGACGTGGGCATTTCTGCTGAGTTGTTTCAAGAGACATTTCTGCATGCAACGCTGAAAAGTGGCACCGGCGTTTCTCAAGCCGAATGTCATTGTCAGGTAGCAGAAAGCTCCAAAGGGTGTGATGAAGGCAGTCTTCAGGCGGTCAGCTGGGTCCAACTTGATCTGATGATACCCTGAGTATGCATCCAAGAAACACAACAGCTCGCATCCGGCTGTGGAGTCTATCACTTGGTCAATCCGTGGCAAAGCAAACGGATCCTTTGGGCAGGCCTTGTTCAAGCTTGTATAGTCTATACACATGCGCCACTTGTTATTCTTCTTCAAAACCAGAACTGGATTGGCAAGCCATTCCGGAAAGAATACTTCCATGATGAAGCCGGCTGCAAGGAGCCGGGCTATCTCTTCTCCCACGATTCTTCGCTTCTCTTCTGATAGTCGGCGGAGGGGTTGCTTGACCGGCTTCGCATCAGCTCGGACATGTAATTTGTGCTCGGCGAAATCCTTCGGGACACCCGGCATGTCCTTTGGGGACCATGCGAAGATGTCTCGATTCTCACGGAGGAAGTCGGCGAGCTTGCCTTCCTATTTACTGTCCAAGTTCGCCCCAATCACGGCGAACCTCTCCGGGTGCTCCGGGTCTAGAGGTATCTTCTTCGTCTCTTTTGCGGGCTGGAAGGAGCCCTGCGCATCACAATCCTTAGGGTTGGGCGACAAGGCCGGCTGCTTGCCGGCCATGGCCACAACCCGTTCCAACATCTTCTTCTCTTCCGCCACCACGAGGGACTCGGCCAGCCGGCTGCTGGCCATGGCACACTCGATGGACTTCTTGTAGTCGCCGGCTACCATGATGATCCCTTTCGAGCTCGGCATCTTCATCTTCAGGTAGGCATAGTGGGGCACAGCCATGAACTTGGCCAAAGCAGGTCGGCCAAGCAGTGCATGATAGGGGCTTTCCAAATCCACCACCTCGAACCATATTGCTTCCCGGCGAAAATGATCTTTGTCTCCGAAGAGAACATCCATCTTGATCTTGCCGATTGGAGAGCAAGATAGGCCGGGTACGATACCATGGAAGACAGTGCGGCTCGGCATGAGCTGCTTTGCTTTGATGTTCAGCTTGTCCATGGTGTCGTGGTACAGTATGTTGATACTCCTTCCGCCATCTATCAGGACGCGGGAAAATCTGGCAGCTCGCCTCTCCGTCGCAAGGGTGACGTCCAAGACCATAGCATAGGAGCCAGGCGAAGGCATCACCTCTGGGTGGTCGGCCTGGCTCCAGCTGATGGGCTTTTCCGACCAATGCATGAACTCGGCGGTGCTAGAGGCGACTGCATTTACTTCTTGGTGTTGCCGGCGTCGGCTGCGCTTGTCGTCGACTTGACTCGTGAAGACGACGTAGGCGTCGTGCGCTTCAGGGAACTCGTCTTGGATGGCGCCGACTGCCGGCCGGGCCGCCGGCTGCGGGGGAGCTGGAGGCGGCGGGCCGGGAGGCGGAGGCGGCACCATCCCTTCGCCCTTGGTGATGCGGGTGAGCCAATGGCATTTCCGTGTTGTATGGTTGGACGGCTTCGCGCCGCTGTGGAACTTGCAGGGAGCATCGAGTGCTTGTTCGTAGGAGAAGGACGGCTGCCAGGGCGGCCGGCCTCCCTTCTTCTTGTGAGCGGGCCGCTCCTCGGGCCGCTCGTCTTCAACTGTGGCCACCTGCCGACTGGAGGAAGTCGGCATGTGGCCCTTGCGCTTGTGGTCGTTCTGGTAGGGGCGCCGGTTGGGGTCGCCAGCCGGCGTCTTGGGAGTCGGAGCGACTGCCTTCCCCGAGGCGTCGACTCGAAGCTCGGTCTTCATGGAGGAGTCGGCAGTGGCGTACTTGTCGGCGGTGATCAGCAACTCGTCGAGGGTAGCCGGCTCGTCGCAGAGGAGTCGGTGCTTGAGGAGGGTGCCCTCTCGGCACCCGGCAGTGAAGTACTCGATGGCCTGGACCTCATGTACCCCCTCGCAGGAGTTGCGGAGCTCGGCCCATCGCGTGAGGTAGTCGCGGGTCGACTCGTTGGGCCCTTGGACGCAGAGGGAGAGCTGGCGAGGCTTGGGAGGCCGCTTGTAGGTGCTAGTGAAGTTGCGGACGAAAACCTCGGTGAAGTCCAGCCAGCTGTTGATGCTGTATGGCTTGAGGCTGTTGAGCCATGTGCACGCCGTGCCCTGCAGCATCAGGGGGACGTACTTCACGGCAACGCGCCGGTTGCCGTTGGCGATGCTGACGGCTGTGGAGTAGTCGATGAGCCAATCTTCTGGCTTCACCGAGCCGTTGTACTTGGGCGTGTCTCTGGGGAGCGAGAACCCTTTGGGGAAGGGCTCGTCGCGGATGCGGGGGCCAAAGCATGGCGGGCCGACATCGTCTTCTTCTTCTAACGCCAAGGACCGAGCAAGGCGGTCGATCCTGTGGCGGGCGTCACTCTCGCCGACTCCTTCTCGGCGGCCGAGTCGGTCGCCAAGAGTCGGATGTGTGATGGGCCGCGGAGTGAGGCGTCTTTCTCTTCGAGGCGGGGGAGGAGGCAGGTTTCCCTGATGTTCAACCGCCCGAGGGCGGCCTTCCGCATCGCGCTCGATAGTGATGCGGGTCCGGCTGCGGCTGGCAGCCGGCTCCTTGTCTTTCTTCTGGCGCGTGCCGCTCGCAGTCGGCGAGCGGGACGTCGCGGCGTGCTCCCGGCGCGGGGGATGGCTATCAGCTCAGGCGCCGGCTTCGTGCCATTCTGCAGCCGCGTCGATCAGCTGCTGGATCCGTCTTGTCATGTAGGGGAGCTCATCGGCTCCCAGCCCATTGAGCTCCTCTGCTGCCGCCTGAGCGGCTCGCAGATTCTCGAGCGGGGTGGCATAGACGGGGCGATCTGCGCCCAGCATGCTGGCAACGGCTGCGCCGCGCTTCTGGACGAAGCCGGCTCGGCTCGGGCCGCTCGGCGGCGGCGTCCCGAAGGCGGCGCGGTCGACTTCGCGCTGGTGGGCCTCGGCGAGGCGTCTCATCGAGGCTATCCTCTTGCTCTCCGTGATGAGGGCAAGACGGCGTGCCTCCAGGGTCTCGGCGTCGGCGTCGGCCGGGATGGGGATGGAGAGGTCGTGCATCGCAGCTTGCTGAGCGTCGCGGGCGCTCCCGCCCGAGTTGGAGACGTGGCTGATGACCAGCACTTCGGTGACAGCGCTGCTGCCGCTGTCAGCTCGAGGGAGTGGGTCGTCGAAGACCACCACGTCGGAGGGGTAGGCGTCAAGCGACGCGGTGTCGGAGTCGATGAGCATCGGGTCGGTGGAACCGACAGACTCCATGTCCACAGCAGGCTCGCTGGAGACGTGAAGTTGGTCGAGGAGGCTGACGAGACGGCTCTCGGGGTAGTCGGTGCCTGCGTCGGACGCAGGCTCGTCGGAGATGCGAGTCTCGCCGAGCAGATCGGCGAGGCGGCTCGCTGCGCAGGCGTCGTCGACGCCTTGCAGCGCGTCGGGGCAAACGCCATCGGGCGCAGCAGGCTGGCTGCGCTCGCGGGGAAGGAAGAGTGTTCCCGTCCAGAACAGGTCTCCGGACGACGGTGCACCTGGCCCCACAGTTGGCGCCAAATGTCGGGTGGTTGGTGCGACATATGCCAAGGGATGGCTTATCATTGTGGGAGCCAATAAAACGTCGCCGGTGCCTGGAAACGGGATGAGGCGAAGACATGCACGCCGGCGAATCTTACCCAGGTTCGGGGCTCTCCGAGGAGATAACACCCCTAGTCCTGCTCTGCGGGGTCTCCGCATGATCACTAGATCGATAAAGGGTAGCTACAATCGCTCCTAGAGCTCTTGGGATCAAGGGAGAAGGAGAACAAGGCTAGCTCTTGCTTCTCTCTATCTATGGTGTGTGTGTTCTCAGGGATCAAACCATGCTTGGAAGCCAACCCTTTGCATGGGTGCTCCGGGGGGTTTATATAGGCCTACCCCCCGGGGGTACAATGGTAATCCGACTGGGAACTGGCCCCAGCCGTCAGTGTCTATGCCCGCCGGCTTCTCCGCCGGCTGCTGGGTCCCGCCAGCTGGTGGGTCCCGCCGGCTGCCGGCTCCTCAGTCGACAGGCCGGCCCCACCGCCTAGGGTCTTGTCCGCGGCTGCTTACTGTAGCCGCGCCTCTGATGACGAGGGCTTGGTCGAGGTAAGCGTGGCTACAGTGACCCGCATCGGGGGCTATCACTGTAGCCTTACCTCGTCTTGTCTCCTTAATGGGGCTCCTGCTTCGAGGAAGGGAGTCACCGGCTTCTGGAGGCCGGCTATGCTCCTGGCCGACTAGAAAAAGCCGGGCCGCCTTCACGCCTCTCTCTGGCTAAAGGGGCCCGCGGTCCTTGGGCCGTACAGGAGGGGGTCGTGGATGACGTCGCGGCTGGCGTGGCTACAGTGTCGGGCCGCACGGGAGACATCCCCCCCCGTACGGCCTCCTGTAGCCATGCCTGCCTCGGGCTTCGGGGGTCGTGGGCCGCACTGTGGCCACGCCCCGTCAGGTCGTCGTTATGTAGGAGTGGTTGTAGTCTTGGCCGGCTTCTAGGAGTCGGCGTCCTTCTTGGACGGCTTCTTGGAGTCGGTGAGGCTGGGTCGCCTTCTGGGAGTCGGCCTTAGTGGTAGCCGGCCCGGGAAGGCGGCCCAAATGCTTGGAGTGCTTGAAGGCCCAAAGGCTTGATAAATTCTCTGAAGAGCCAGGGGTAGTCGGTTAGGCTACCCGTGGTCATTTACCCCGACACATGCCACCACACCACCCCGCATGTATAAGGGCCCGGTGCGACGCTCCGGTGGCATTGCTATCCCCCCAAGGCCCCCGTCCCGCCTAACCGTGTAACATTTGACCACGGGATCTAGCCCTTTGACTTTTGCACGGACGGGCTTTGACTAGTGGACCTATCCACCCGGTTGTGTTAGGTCAGCCCATAGGAACACTTTGGAGCAACATCCGGGCCAGACCCACAGCAAGATCCCCTCCGTGTAGACTCGACGCGTCCATTTCCCCCCTCAAGGTGCCGGCGGCGGCGCCGTCCGTGAGGGGGGGCACACCCCGGAGACGTGTGCCGCATCTTCGGACATGCCACCACACCGTACGGCATGTAGTAGGTCCCGGTGCGACGCTCCGGTGGCATTACTACCCCCCAGGGCCCCGTCCCGCCTAACCCTGTAGCGTTTGACCACGGGATCTAGCCCTTTGACTTTGCACGGACGAGCTTTGACCAGTGGACCTCTCCACCCGGTTGTGTTAGGTCAGCCCATAGGAACACTTTGGAGCAACATCCGGGCCAAAGCCACAGCAAGATCCCCTCCGTGTAGACCCAACGCGTCCGTTTCCCCCCTCCAGGTGCCGGCGGCGACGCCGTCCATGAGGGGGGGGGGCACACCCCGGAGACGCGTGCTGGGCGTTTGCAACCGCCACAACACTTCCAGACTTGTGAGAGGCCGCCTACGCAAGATTTGGCGGCATGCTAGCCCCCGGAGGCCGCCGGCCACAGTCGTAGACACGCGGAGAGCAATCCGCGTAGAGGGAAGTGTTCAGATACTTCTCCATCACCAAAAATTATGAAAAATTACTATCAGTCCTATAGAACATGTGCCCATGTCGTGTAAAAAACTCATGATTTTATCGTGCTCCGTGTATTTAATAATATTCACGCCGCATCGTTACCGCAGAACGTCTACTACCGTGTCATCGCCGTCCGTGAGGGAGGGTACACCCCGGAGACGCGTGCCACCTATTCGGACATGCCACCACACCACCCCGCATGTATGAGGTCCCGGTGCGACGCTCCGGTGGCATTGTTACCCCCCAGGCCCCCGGTCCCGCCTAACCCTGTAGCGTTGGACCACGGGATCTAGCCCTTTGACTTTGCACGGACGGGCTTTGACCAGTACTCTCCACCCAGTTGTGTTAGGTCAGCCCATAGGAACACCTTGGAGCAGCATCCGGGCCAGACCCACAGCAAGATCCCCTCCGTGTAGACCCGACGCGTCCGTTTCCCCCCTCCAGGTGCCGGCAGCGTCGCCGTCCGTGAGGGGGGGGGGCACACCCCGGAGACGCGTGCCGCCTCTTCGGACATGCCACCACACCACCGCGCATGTATGAGGGCCCGATGCGACGCTCCGGTGGCATTGCTACCCCCAGGGGCCCCGTCCCGCCTAACCCTGTAGCGTTTGACCACGGGATCTAGCCCTTTGAATTTCACGGACGGGCTTTGACCAGTGGACCTCTCCACCCGGTTGTGTTAGGTCAGCCCATAGGAACACTTTGGAGCAACATCCGGGCCAGACCCATAGGAAGATCCCCTCCGTGTAGACCCGACGCGTCCGTTTCCCCCTCCAGGTGCCGGTGGTGACGCCGTCCGTGAGGGGGGGCACACCCTGGAGACGCGTGCCGGGCATTTCCAACCGCCACAACACTTCCAGACTTGTGAGAGGATGCCTACGGAGGATTTGGCGGCATGCTAGCCCCCGGAGGCCACCGGCCACAGTCGTAGACACGTGAAGAGCAATCCGTGTAGAGGGAAGTGTTCAGATACTTCTCCATCACCAAAAATTATGAAAAATTACCATCAGTCCTATAGCACATGTGCCCACGTCGTGTAAAAAACTCATGATTTTATCGCGCTCTGAGTATGTAATAATATTCACGCCACATTGTTACCGTAGAACGTCTACTACCGTGTCATCGCCGTCCGTGAGGGGGGGGCACACCCCGGAGACGCGTGTTGCCTCTTCGGACATGCCACCACACCACCCCACATGTATGAGGGCCCGGTGCGATGCTCCGGTGGCATTGCTACCCCCCAGGGCCCCTGTCCCGCCTAACCCTATAGTGTTTGACCACGGGATCTAGCCCTTTGACTTTTCACAGACGGGCTTTGTGAAGTGGACCTATCCACCCGGTTGTCTTAGGTCAGCCCATAGGAACACTTTGGAGCAACATCCGGGCCAGACCCACAGCAAGATCCCCTCCGTGTAGCCCCGACGCGTCCGTTTCCCCCCTCCAGGTGCTGGCGGCGGCGCCGTCCGTGAGGGGGGGCACACCCCGGAGATGCGTGACGGGCGTTTGCAACCGCCACAACACTTCCAGACTTGTGAGAGGCCGCATGCACAAGATTTGGCGGCATGCTAGCCCCCGGAGGCCGCCGGCCACAGTCGCAGACACGCGAAGAGCAATCCACGTAGAGGGAAGTGTTCAGATACTTCTCTGTCGGATGTGGGGTTCCGGCAAACCCTTAAGGTTCGAACACTGGGGTGCGCGCGAAGTCTTTCCCTCCTACCGATCTATGCCCTATCTCACTAAGATCTCGCGGACGAACTCGACGAACTCGCAACACAGAAAGACACGAGGTTTATACTGGTTCGGGCCACCGTTGTGGTGTAATACCCTACTCCAGTGTGGTGGTGGTGGATTGCCTCTAGGGCTGATGATGAACAATACAAGGGAAGAACAGCCTCCTGGGGTTGAGGTGTTCTTGTGGCTAGGGTAGGCTCTCGATCGGGTTGGATCAAGCTAAGATCAGATGCCTCTAGTTTGGTGGCTAGCTCTACTTATATAGGCCCTGGTCCTCTTCCCAAATATCGAGCGGGAAGGGAGCCAACAACGGCAGGCAAATTTGAAGGGGGACAGCTAGTACAAGCTATCCTGACAAAAGTGGTCTTCGCCTGCGAAAAGCTCTGGTGGTGACGCCGTCTTTGGCTCCACGATGACCTCCGTCTTGCCGTCCTCCTGGTCTTGGTCTCGTTGCACCAATATAGCAACCTTTGCCTGATGCCTCGGTACTCTTCGCCTGCGCTGTCCTCCTTAGCACCAAAGAGGAAATAAGGACGCTACACGCGGTGGCGCCCGCCTGGCGCACGCCTGGTGTCGTTCGTCATGGCTCACGTCACGAGGGCCTCGTGAGGTTTTGCCCCGCGTTGATATCTCCGCTCCTCGTGAGCCTTCCTGGCTAGGCTACTCCAGAGGAGGTCTTGCATCGTCCGCCTCGCGAGGCTTGGACCCTCGTGAGGATCTTGGATGCCTTGTTGATGAAGATGGGCCGTACGTCCTGCTTGCTTAGCCACGCCGTGGGCCGCAGGCAGGCAAGTCTGGGGACCCCCGTTCCTAGAACGCCGATAGTAGCCCCCGGGCCCAAGGTGCGCTCGGGCTTGGCTTCGCGGCGAAGCCAAGGGTCAAGTTCGGAGCACCGCGGGCCCCAAAAGGCTGCGGCCTCGGTTGACGCGTGGCGGTTGATTGGACGTGGGCGTCTCCACTTCCCCATGCTGCCTCGGCAACTGCTTTTCTTGACAAAAGGCTGGCGCGGGCAGTTCTTGCCTTCATTGCTTCTTCATCACCTCACTCCAGATCCTCTTTCTCGCTCTTCGCCGCCGCTACCTCCAGATCTGCTCCAGCCTTGCTCCGCATCTGCCGCCCATGGCGCTGCGCAAGGTCAAGACTTCCTCGGCACTGGCTTGGTATGAGCCTGCTCTTGAAGCGCCCACCATCACAGAGAAGAGCCTCGCCTCCATGCGTCTACTGACGGCGGGGGAGAGCAATGAGTGGGGGAAGACGGAACTCCGGCTTGCTTCCGACGAGCCGGAGCCTGAGGGGACCACCTTCTTCCCTTTCTTCTCGAGCAGCGTCGCCGTTGGGTTGGTCCCCCCTTTCTCCGATTTCTTTTATGAAGTGCTCGACCACTACGGTCTGCAGGCGTTGCATCTCCATCCCAACTCTGTCCTCCTCCTGTCCATCTTCGCCTACTACTGTGAGGCATACCTAGGCGTGATGCCATCCGTGGCGCTCCTGCGCCATTTCTTCTTCCTTCGTGTCAGCGAGACGCACATCTCCGGGTGCGCTAATTTCGTCGCATGCGGCAAGGCCAACTCGATCTCGAGCACCGGGAAGAGGGCCGACAACATTCGATCCAAATGGGTCATGATGGACGCCAAGCACGCCGACCCGCGTCTGGCGTTGCCAATGGCGGCGCCCCAAGGCGGAGCTTGTCGATGAGCGGGCATCGTCAGTGTTGGGGAAGATGATGACCGACTTGAAGCCGGGCAACACGAGGGCGGCCAAGGTAACGGGGGCGATGCTCCTGAGGGAGTTCTTGATGCTGCGGGTAGCCCCACTCCAGGCGCGCGCGCCCCCTCTGGGAGCTTGAAGAAGAGGAAAACAAGACCCGCCTAAGGCCGGAGGACCTGCCTGGCGATGAATTGGACGCCGTCCTGCGCCTATCATAGTCGGGGACAACCAGGAGTACCCGCCTGGCGCCTTCGTTCCCCTGTTCCAACGCAGGGACCGGGAGGAATTCGTCGCCTCCAGGCCGACTTTTGATGTGCGCGGGCTGGTGCCGCCGGCGCTTCCGGGAGCTCCTACAGCACAAAAACCGGTGGAGGTGTCTTTTGGTGAGTCCCACGGAGAGGGGGAAGAGGAGGTGGACTCGGAAAAGACTCTGGAAGAGGTGGGGGAGACCTCCCCTCTGAGCAAGGCCGAGATTCTCCGTGCCCTTCCTGATGATGCCCAGGCCGACGCCTACCAAGGGGAGAGGGAGCAACCCCTCGTCCCGACGAGGGGTAGGTCGTCGCTGGTGGCCCGTGGTGCCGCCCCCACCCCGACACCTCCTGGGGCTGGATCCGGTTCTGCCTCCGCGCCGCCTGGCGCCGCCGGAGCCCGAACGCCTGCTCCTCAGGTCCTGAAGCTGTCAGGCTTCAAGCTCCCCAAGCGGAAGTATGTTGCGGTGGATCAGTAAGTGTCTTAAGCTTCGCCTTGTCCTTGTTTGCACTCGTCATTTCCTGACGCTCGCCCTTGGTCGATCAGGCCGACATCTTCGGCGAAGAAGCAGAAGGAAGACGCAGCGGCCATGCCTCCCCCCGCAGAGAAACGAGGTAGCAGCGCCCGAGTCTCCCCAGCCCGGTCGTCCTCGTGAGGCCAAGAGGAGCATCGCCGCGTGGAGTCAGCCCCCAGCGTCCCGCTGGCTCCGGAGGTGCCGGCGCCTGGTGCGGCTGATGAGGTCCCAGCTGCTCCGGAGCCCGCGATTCCCCAGGCCCTGGTGATGATGTCGCCTCCTCCCGCTGCTGCACCTCCACTCCCAGGTTCTTCTGCTGCTGTTGCTCTGGAGCGTGCTCTTTCGGAGATGACCCAGCTGCAGGCGGATCTCCTGAGCGCGGACCCACGTCTTGTGGCCGGGCGCCTGGAGCTGGCCTCAGGCTGGCTCCACTCCGACTTGGCTCTTCGCGTGGCGCTGGGCCAGGCCGCCGCGGCTTCTGAGAAGGAGAAGCAGAGCGCTGCCAATGCCGCAGCCGATCGCGAGACGGCGCTGAAAGACGCCAAGGCCACCCGTGACCGCTGCCGTGCACTTGAGGACGATTTGCAGAGCCTGCGCGACCAGCACGCCGAAGAAGCATGCTGCCGCCAAGCGAAGGAGGAGGAGGTGAAGGCCCGGGAGGACGCCGTGAAGAACCGCGATGCCGAGCTGGCGGAGCTGGAGAAGACGCAGGCCGCCGAGCGGAGCCGGTTGGAAGGGCTGGAGCGGAAGGCGAAGGCGAGGGAGGCCGCTCTCGATGCCAAGGCGCGTGTCCTGGCCGAAGATCGCGCGGCCTTCGCCGACCTCGAGGAGTGGTCTCGCAAGGCGCTGAAGACGCTCTACGAGCACGGCCTGGAGAAGTCGCTGGCCACTGATGAGGACGGCCCCGCCCGGCTGCTTCCTCTCTTGGTGAAGGCGCTTGAGGAGGTCGTTGATGGCCTCGATCCCATGGCGGAGGCAGAAGCTCGTGTCCTGTCTTCGGCTGCACTGACTCGCGTCTTCAGCCATCTGCACTTTCGCGACCCCAGCGCGTGCCTTGACGAGCTGCTGGAGCCTGTTGCTGAAGATCAATGTGAGGCCGCCGCCGCAGCCGTGCGAGGTCAGGCGGAAGCCTTGGTGAAGAAGTTCCGCGGCTTTGTCTCCGCTCCTCTATACGGCGACGCCGCCGATCCTGCGGCGGGTGGTGAAGGCGAGAACGTCGTTGCCCATGGGGAAGCGCCTTCCGCAGGCGATGGCGACGTCCAGGGGTGACCTGCAGCTGTTTCTCCCGTTTCATTCCTGCAACATGTATCAGGCCTCGTGGAGGCGTTTAGACTTTTCGTTTGATGTCGTGAGGACAATGTGTTTGTAATATTTGCTTCGAGATTTTGCGATTTCCTTCCTATTTGCTTTCCGTTCTGCATCGGCAGAGCCCGGCCCCGCGCATACCTCAACCGCCATTGGGCCGACCAGAGACCAGGACGGACCAAGGAGTGAGGGGCTATGTGACCAGTTAGGCTCCTGAGTCGCGATGCTCAGGAGTCCCCCTTAACGCGCAAACAACATATAGGGATAGTTCGTGAGGATAGATTAATGTTCTACATCGGCAGAGCCCGGCCACGCGCATACCTCAACCACCATTGGGCCGACTGGAGACCAGGACGGACCAAGGAGTGAGGGGCTACGTGACCAGTTAGGCTCCTGAGTCGCGATGCTCAGGTGTCCCCCTTGACGTGCGAACAATTTCCATACCTGCCCTCGCCGAGGCCTCGGGAGGGGCGCGCGACGCCCAGGTCCAGGGGACCCGGTTGGGTGGCGTGTACTTGGGCGTGACCCGAGCGCAGCCCCCGTGCCCAGCCCCCTCGTGCGGCTCTCCCGAGGGGAGGCGTTGTGGTGAGGCTGGGTACTGAGCTCTGGGCTCCCTAAGGTTGGTACGACCGTGGGGCCGCCCTCAGTTGTTTATCACCAGCGCGGAGCATAGTGCTTCCACTTGTGCACGGGCATAGCCGCTCCTCGGCAGTGTCGATAGCCAGCGTGCAGCATGGTGCTTCCACTTGGGTGTGGGATGGGGGCCCCCCTCTGGGAGGAGCCCCCGGGGCGTGTACAGCCCCGCCCTGACACGTGGCTTGCACGGCAGGGTTGCGAGGTGTATCTGGGCACTCGTGAGCCAGCGCGGGACTCACGAGGCCCTACCTCAAGGCGGGTTGCGCCTGGTCTTGAGTCTTGGTGACTGTATGTTCCTGCAAGGCGGTTAGATGCAAGCACTCTACGTCCTCAGGTCCCGGCCCTCAAGCGAGCTTAGCCGCCGCTGGTATGCCAGGTCGCGATGCCGTGGTCAAGGCCAGGGGGTGAGGGCTGGAGAGCCAGTAGGAGCTCCTGAGTCGCGATGCTCAGGAGCCCCCCTTTTAACGTGCAAGCGAATTGCATAGGATGAACAGACCCGTGGCGGGCGGCGATCGAGCAGGCGATAGCCGTGAGCAGGCCAAGCACGGAGAGCAGATCAGCTTAGGTAAATGTAGGAAGATACATGCCACTGGGTCCGGCCCGAGTGGCTTGGGGATGATGCAGCCCGAGGGGTGCCCCCAGCAAGGTAAGCTAAAGACATAAGCAAAAGGGATACATGCCACAGGGGCGGACCCATGTGGCCTGGGAATAATGCAGCCCGAGGGGCGCTCCCAGCTAAACGAGCTTGGAAGATGTCACCTGGTTCTGTAGACGAAGTAGAGTTGGTGCAGCTGAAGGCGTGCGTCGAACCTCATGAGCCACCGGGACCCTGAGCCTAGGGAGGCTTTGGGGGCTTGGGAGGTTCCCTGAAGACCGTCCCCATCTCCTCCAGGACGGTGTGGTACCTGGCCTCCTGAGCCGCCAGGACACGCCGCAGGCCGCGTTGAAAGGCTGACGCCACGCTCGGCAACCGAAGGGCATGCGAACGTAGCTGTGTGGTGGGCCCTCGTAGCAGCCCACACGCGATGGCCAGAAGCGCTCCTGAGATGCGGCCCTGTTGAGCCCTGGGACGTCGATGCAGACACGCAGCCCAGCATCCTCGCCAGGATGGGGAGCTGCGCCTCGTGAACGGCGGTCGCCGCGCATGGCTCTTGCGTCTTGCAGTTCCTGGGTGGTCTTGGTGACGAACTCCTGAATGGTGGGCACTCCCTGCCCTGTGCTCTCCTGAGGAACATGTGCCGCGAAGCACGCTTCCAAGTGGTGCCCAAGCGCCTCCCTCGTGAGGTTGGCAAGGTCAGAGGCCCTCCAGAAGAGAGCCCCTGAGCCCTGCCCGAGGAGGGCACCGGGCGCGCTTTCCTATGCGACAGAGGGAGGCGCCCCTGGGACGGGCGCCGATCCTGATGAGGCCCCTGCCGCGACACCATCCTCCTGAGGTTCTGCGCGGCGTGGCTGCTTCTTCTTGGGGATGGCCTCCGGAGCGCCTTCACTTCTGCTGTCGGGGTCGTTGATTGCTGCGGCTTGAAAGGCGCGCTCGAGGGAGCACACAGCATCCCTCTCTTCACACGGGACCGTGATGATTCCTCCGCTTCCCGGCATCTTGAGAACGTTGTATCCGTGATGAGTGACTGCCATGAACTTGGCCAGGGCTGGATACCCGAGGATGGGATTGTACGGCAGGCGGATGTGCGCGACGTCGAAGTCGATGAGCTCGGTGCGGTAGTTCTTGCGCTCCCCGAAGGTGACAGGCAGGCGGACCTGCCCTATCGGTGTGGTGGAACCGTCGGTCACTCCTGAGAAAGGTTTGGTGGGCTGGAGCTGTTCATATGGCACTTGGAGGTTGTCGAACGTGTCGACGGACAGGACGTTGAGCCCTACGCCGCCGTCGATGAGGGTCTTGGTGACCTGCACATTGCTGATGACTGGGGAACACAGCATAGGGAGGGCGCCAGCGGTGGCTGCGCACTTGAGCTGATCCGCCGAGTTGAAAGTGATGGAGCATTGGGACCACTTGAGCAGGCGCGTGGCCTCGAGCTTGGGGAGCACCGCATTCACCTCGCGAGCGAACTGTTTGAAGATGAGCTGAGAAGCTGGGGCTTGGGCGCCGCCCAAAATGCAGGCGATTGCACGCGGCTCCTGGAAGCCCCCAGCCCCCTCGTCCTGGTGGTGGTCGTCGTTCCTTCTTGGTGGCGGCAGCGGGGGAAGACCGGTGTTGCCCTGGGGGCGATCCTCGCGAGGCGGGTCCCTCCAGGCGCCCTCGCAAGGTTGGTCCTGCCAGCGGTCCTCACGAGGCCAGTCGCGCCACTCCTGGCGCGGGCCACGGTCGTCCCAGCGTCCGCCTCCTCGTCCTCCTCCACGGCCGTAGCCCCGGTCGTTGCGCTCGGGGCGTCGACCGAAGCGTCCTTCCCGTATGGCTCTGAGCTCTTGACAGTCGCTGGTGTTGTGGGTGTTCAGGTTGTGGAAGGCGCAGAACGGTCGGCCATTCTTGGATGACTCGGGTTGATCTCTGCCCCGCTTGGTGTCGGGCTCCGCTGCAAGCACCACCGCCTCCTTGTGCTTCACGTCCTTGGCCTTGGCCTTCTTCTCCTCCGCTCCTGCAGCTGACAGCTCGAGGAGAGAAAGGCGCCCCTCCTCAGCTCTTGCGCACTTGGTCGCCAGGTTGAACAGCTCCTCAGATGTGCAGAGCTCCTCGTGGATAGCGAGCTCTTCCTTCATCTTGATGTCGCGGACGCCGTCGGAAAACGCGGAGATGATGGCCTCGTCCGTGACCTTGGGGATCTTGAGGCGGGTGTTGTTGAAGCGCTGGATGTACTTCTGGAGGGTCTCTCCTGGTTGCTGCTTGATGCGGCGTAGATCACCCGCGGCCCGTGGGCGGTCGCGAGTGCTCTGGAAGTTGGCGACGAAGCGGTTGCGCATCTCGTCCCAGGAGGAGATCGAGCCGTGTTGTAGGTTCAGGAGCCAGGAGCGAGCTCCATCCTTGAGAGCCATGGGAAACCAGTTCGCCATGACTTTTTCATCGCTGTTGGACGCTTTGATGCTCAGCTCATAGAGCTGCAGGAACTCCGCGGGGTCGGCGGTGCCATCATAGCGAGGAGGCAGATCCGGCTTGAACTTGCCTGGCCAGGCGACGCTACGCAGCTCGGGGGTGAAGGCGCGGTAGCCGGCCGTGGTTGCCGGGGCCCGCTTCGGAGGTGGAGCTTGGTCCTGACGAGGTCCGCGCTGCGCCGCTGCGGGCGGTGCGCGGTCTTGACGAGGTGGCGCGGGGAGCGCCGGTGCAGCTTCTCGCGGCCGCGGGATTTCTTGGCAGCTTCTCTCTTCGCGCGCGGGCATTGGGCGCGGAGGATAACGCCGCGGAGCCGCGCGCCTTGGTGCCAAGGCGCCGTCTTGGGGCAGAGGTGGTGGAGGCACGCCATGAGCCTCGTCGCCCATGGCTGGTCGAGGGGGAGGCAGAGAGAGGGACGACGCCGGAGAGCCTCCTGCGGCGTGGACGAGCTCGGCAACGCAGTCGAGCCACTCCTCATAGAGGTCGTCGACGGGGCAGTAGCGTAGGAGTTCGTTCGCCGCGAGGAGCGCGGCCCGTGCCTCCATGGGAGCGCGGCGCGCGTGAGAAGAAGAACCGGCAGGGGTCAGCGATGGAGTAGCGGTGCGGCCGTCCTGCCGCACCGAAGGATGCAGCGAGGACGCCTGCTGCTCGTTCCCCGCCGGGCCGGTGGCAGCGTTGGCGGCGGGAGACGGAGAACGATGAGGTGGCCCGCCAACGGGAGCCGTCTGAGCGACGCGGGCGGTGAGGGCAGCCCGACGCTCAGCTCGAGCACGGCGAGCGTCCACCATGGAGACGACGGAGCGACAAACTGATGGAAGGGAAGCTACGGCGCACCCCTACCTGGCGCCCCAAATGTCGGATGTGGGGTTTCGGCAAACCCTTAAGGTTCAAACACTGGGGTGCGCGTGAAGTGTTTCCCTCCTACCGATCTATGCCCTAGCTCGCTAAGATCTCGCGGACGAACTCGACGAACTCGCAACACAGAAAGACACGAGGTTTATACTGATTCGGGCCACCGTTGTGGTGTAATACCCTACTCCAGTGTGGTGGTGGTGGATTGCCTCTAGGGCTGATGATGAACAGTACAAGGGAAGAACAGCCTCCTGAGGTTGAGGTATTCTTGTGGCTAGGGTAGGCTCTCGATCGGGTTGGATCAAGCTAAGATCAGATGCCTCTAGTTTGGTGGCTAGCTCTACTTATATAGGCCCTGGTCCTCTTCCCAAATATCGAGCGGGAAGGGAGCCAACAACGGCGGGCAAATTTGAAGGGGGACAGCTAGTACAAGCTATCCTGACAAAAGTGGTCTTCGCCTGCGAAAAGCTCTGGTGGTGACGCCGTCTTTGGCTCCACGATGACCTCCGTCTTGCCGTCCTCCTGGTCTTGGTCTCGTTGCACCAATATAGCAACCTTTGCCTGATGCCTCGGTACTCTTTGCCTGCGCTGGCCTCCTTAGCACCAAAGAGGAAATAAGGACGCTGCGCGCGCTGGCGCCCGCCTGGTGTCGTTCGTCATGGCTCACGTCACGAGGGCCTCGTGAGGTTTTGCCCCGCCTTGATATCTCCGCTCCTCGTGAGCCTGCCTGGCTAGTCTATTCTAGAGGAGGTATTGCGTCGTCCGCCTCGTGAGGCTTGGACCCTCGCGAGGGTCTTGGATGCCTTGTTGATGAAGATGGGCCGTACGGCCTGCTTGCTTAGCCACGCCGTGGGTCGCAGGCAGGCAAGTCTGGGGACCCCCGTTCCCAGAACGCCGACATTCTCCATCACGAAAAATTATGAAAAATTACCATAAGTCCTATAGCACATGTGCCCACGTCGTGTAAAAAACTCATGATTTTATCGCGCTCCGAGTATTTAATAATATTCACGCCGCATCGTTACCGCAGAACGTCTACTACCGTGTCATCGCCGTCCGTGAGGGGGGGCACACCCCAAAGACGCGTGCCGCCTCTTCAGACATGCCACCACACCACCCCACATGTATGAGGGTCGGTGCGACGCTCCGGTGGCATTTCTACCCCCCTAGGGCCCCCGTCCCGCCTAACCCTGTAGCGTTTGACCACGGGATCTAGCCCTTTGACTTTGCACAGACGGGCTTTGACCAGTGGACCTCTCCACCCGGTTGTGTTAGGTCAGCCCATAGGAACACTTTGGAGCAACATCTGGGCCAGACCCACAGCAATATCCCCTCTGTGTAGACCCGACGCGTCCGTTTCCCCCCTCCAGGTGCCGGCGGCAGCGCCGTCCGTGAGGGGGGCACACCCCGGAGACGCGTGCCGCCTCTTCTGACATGCCACCACACCACCCCGCATGTATGAGGGCCCGGTGCGATGCTCCGGTGGCATTGCTACCCCCCTAGGGCCCTCGTCCCGCCGTGTTGACCTCACGGGCGTGGCTCTCGCCGTGTCCCGGAGGGGGAAACGGCCACGTCGGGCCGACACGGAGGGTATCTTTGGGTGGGTTGGGCCGGGATAGTGTTGGGGGTGCAGCTATGGGCTGGGCTACGACAACCAGGTGAAAAGGTCCACCGGTCAGACCCAGTCCGGCGGAAGTCAAAGAGCTAGATCCGGCGGTCGTCTGTGTCAGGGTTAGACGGGACGGGGTACCGGAGGGGGGTATCAATTCCGCCAGGTGTTGCAGTGGGCCCTCCTACGCTTGTGGAAGCATGGTGGCACGCTCAGGCACCCGACACGCGGCTCCGGGGTGTGCCCCCTCACGGGCGTCGCTGCCGCCATGTCTCGGAGGGGGGAAACGGCCACCACAGCTTACACACGACAAACTGAAAAATACTAATAATTGAATTTATAAAAAACACCGGCATCCATCACGAAAAATGGACTATCACGGTGAAACCTTCAGACCCGGGCACCGGGCCGGTAACTGAACGTTTCACCGTAATTGTCCATTTTCTTAACAGAAGTCTAATGAATACCGGAGCTCACGTCGTATGGATTAGCCAACTATTTAAATAGGTCATGTTGCTTGTCTTTGGGCGAGGTGGGACTATTTTTTACAGTGTGCTGAGAGTCACACATATGCCGTAATAAAAAACAATGCAAAGTATCTATGCCGACGGCTTAGCCGTCGGCATAGCAGCGCACACGGCCACGGATCGATGACGTGGCAAAGGGCCAGGCCTATGCCGACGGCCAGGCCGTCGGCATAGGTTTGACCTTATCCGTTGCGGTTCGCCCCCACCATCCATTCCCCATCTCCCCCTTCCCCCCGACCCACACCCGCGCCACCGCCCACCACCTCCGCCGTCCGCCCTGAGCACGCCACCGCCGGCCCCGAGCCCGCCGCCACCCGCGCCGCACCAACCCCGCGCCGCCCCGCCCCGAGCCCGCCGCCGCCCGCACCTCCCCGCCACGACCCCGTGCCGCCCCGCCCCGAGCCCGCCGCCGCCCACGCCTTCCCCATCCCCCCACCACCCGCGGAGCGCCGCCGTCCTCCCCGTCCCGCGCCGCACCGCTGTCCTCCCCGCCCCGCACCGCCCTGTCCGCGCCCGCCCCCTTCTGTCCCGCAAGGGCTGACTCGACGCCGGCCACGGGTCTGGCGCCCCCTTCCCGGCCGGCTGGAGCAGCCGGCCCTTCTTCTGCTGCTGCTCATCACCGGCCCCCAACCGCCGGCGCCCCCTCCTCCGACCCGACCAGCCGGCCCTCTACGTGAGCTATTTTTCTTTCTTTTTTAATGGTTTGCTACTGTTTTTAGGTGGATGAATGCATAGATAGATGGAATGTATGTCATATTTGTTAGATGTAGTTAGTTTGTGATGTGATTATATACTTTTTGCACGGTGGTATTTTGATCATGATGGTGTTGCTACAAAACAATGATGAAATATTTTTTGACACTTGTATAATGGTCTTGCTAAAAATTAGTTATTTGAGAAAAATGTGATGTTCATAACTTGTTCATACAGTTTTTTTTAGATGATGATGACGATGATTGTTAGATGAGGAGAGATGATGATGATTTTTTATGCTTCGATGATTTTGAGATGATGATGATGATGATAGATGATATATGATAGATGATTGTTAGATGATGATGTTGATGATAGATGTTTATGTTTTTTATGCTTCGATAATTTTTAGATGATGATGATAGATGACGGTTTTTTGATGATTTGATGATTGTTAGATGATGATGATATTGTGATGTTCTAAATTTTTGTCGTGATGGAATTTGCAGGCTTTTGTGGTGTCGCATTTCATCGGGGTGACCGTTGTCCGACGGGTTGGTCCCCCTGAGCATCCCTCTGCTGTTCGACTACTTCCTCTACAGCCGAGGGTGAGCTACAAGTCCATCTCCTCCATTTTTTCATATCACTAGATTTCATTCTCAAGTCAACTGGCGTAACCTAGGCGTCTCCCGTCCGAAAGGGTTGCATCAATAAATATGCATTCAATTGCATATTTATCACCACAGCTCTTTCGGATTGTCCAGCGTTTTCCATGGACAGCCCGAGGATGTGTAGATTGGGTATGTTCTCCATGTTCTACCCCGTTCCGAGACAGGATTTCGGCGGCGCCTCCCCATTGTTCTACGGAGCACATTCTCTCGGCTATTTGCCGAGACGTGTATCTGGAGAACAGCGGGGAGGTGCTGCCGAAATTTTGTCTCAGAATGGGGTAGAATGGAGAACGTACTCAATCTACACATCCTCGGGTGGGATTAGGACCCATCTTTACCTATTAGAGATGTAGGTGGATTCAAGCGGTAGAAATTGAAAATTTGATGTGATTAATTTAAGTGAATCCTTAATTATGTTGTGTGGCTTGCAAAAAAGCAGAGGATGGCAGATAATCAGTGGATGTACAGTGGTTTTATCCGTCGGAATCGACTAACATCAGAGTGGATCACGAAAACCGATGTGTATTTGAAGGAGATATTCCGTCGTCCAATGAGAATTATCCCACCATGCCCCTGTGCGAGATGTGCCAGACGTCACCGTAGAAATCAGACGGACATGAGTGAGCACCTTCGCACGCACGGATATATGCCAAATTTTGACATGCCGCCGATAAACATAGCTGAGCAGGACCGTGGTAGAGAGGAGGTGATGCGACAACACATCGATGGATATGAGGACGACGGGGTCAGGGACATCCTAGATGCACTACTAGGAAAACGGCTATAGCTAATATGGACATTAATGGCGCACCATGCATGTGATGCGCCACTGCTATATAGCAGTGGCGCACCAAATACAGGTACGCCATTATTGTCCACATTACTAATGGCGCACCTGGTGTGTGGTGCGCCATTACTAGTTTTGAAAAAAAACATGTTAGTAGTGGCGCACCTGTGGATAGTGTGCCATTACTAATGGCACACTATCCACAGGTGCGCCACTACTAACATGTTTTTTTTCAAAACTAGTAATGGCGCACCAGACACCAGGTGTGCCATTAGTAACCCTGGTTACTAATGGCGCATTCTTAGGTGGTGCGTCATTGGTAACCTGGGAGCAGCTAGATATTTTGGACAGCCACCTACCACACTCACTTTCCCCACTTCATTCTCTCCACCTCTACCAAGCTTGGTCTCGGCTGCCTCCTCCTCCTCACCTCATTTGCACCATAGATTCACCCAAATTAAGTGGTTAAATTTCCTTTTTTTGATAGGTAAGTAAGGGGAAAGGTTTCTTTATGTTCTAGATCTACTTTTTTCTCCCTCCAACAACATACACACTTTTTATGGCCTAGATCTACGTATGTTTGTGGTGTTGCATATGTTTGTGGTGTTGCATATGTTTGTGTTTGCAGGTACCGGTATTTGAAATGCGATAGTTGCCAATATTTTGCCGGAATGTTGATTCATTTCCGTTTCGGCGAGAATTTGGCACTATGCATTCTTTTTGGTCCTATTTGTAGGCAAAGTCATGCCAAATTTTTTTTGGTTCTAAAATATTGTTTTGCTCTACCCCACAGGCGACCATGGTCCGCACGATGACCGAAGGCATCGTCAATAGGTTTTTGAGCTCCGCGAAGGCCGAGATGCTTCAAAAGAACGAGACGGAGGTAAGATGTCCGTGTCGAAGATGCAAGCTGAAGAGCCGTATGGACACGGATTCCATACAGGTGCAGGACCACCCGCTCTTGCGTGGTTTCATGGATGGCTATCGGTGGCAAGGTGACGAAGATGATTATGAAGTCGTCCATGGGGGCTGGGCAAGAAATGAGGAAGGGCAGCAAGACAACCGCGGCGAGGGCGGGCGAGAAGACGAAGAATCTCCAGGACATGATCACGAAGTAGATGCAGGACACAGTCATCATGTAGAAGATGCCGGACATGATGATGAGGAAGATCAAGACGAAGGGCATGATCATGAAGATGAAGATGCCGGAGCAGACGACGATGGACCAACGATGGGCTGGGTGCAGGACCCTCATATTCAAGAGCTGCTTCTCAAGCAGACGGGTAACGCAAGAGCTACCGCCCGAGAGAAAGACAAGCTTGATCAACTGGAGATAGACGCGGTTACTCCATTGTATGAAGGATGCAGGCCCGAGGATACCCGCCTGAAAGTAACGCTCATGGCTCTGGAGATGAAGGTAAAACACAAAATGATCGACGCATGCTTTGACGAGAACATGTCATTCTGGCACGAACGTCTTCCCAAGGGGAACAAGTGCCCGACCAGTTTCGAGGAGGCGAGGAAAATCGTGTGTCCTCTGGATTTACCGCACGTGAAATACCACGTGTGCATGAACAATTGCATCATTTATCGGGACGAGCACGCGGAGTCTACCATATGTCCGGTGTGCGGCGTCACTCGATACAAGAAGAGGAAGAAAGCTCCTCGAAAAGTGCTATGGTACTCTCCGATCACTCCTCGTCTGCAGCGGTATTTCGCGGACCCTAAGCTAGCAAAGCTCCTGCGTTGGCACGCGGATAGGGAGGAGAAGAAGCGAGAAGATGACGGAAATGATCCGGAGATAAATAAAAAAGACAAGATGCTGAGCGAGTGGCAAGCGTTGAACTTCGAACACCCAGAATTTGGGGACGATCCAAGGAACATCGTGCTGGGCGCGAGCACCGATGGAGTTAATCCGTTTGGCAGCCAGAGAAGCACACATAGCACCTGGCATGTGTTTGTGTGGATGTACAACCTTCCCCCCTGGTTGTGCATGAAGAGGAAGTACATTCACATGAGTATGCTAATTGAAGGGCCGAAACAACCAGGGAACGACATCAATCTGTATCTGGGGCTGCTGAAAGAAGAGTTAGACACGCTGTGGAAAACGCCAGCCAATAAGTGGGACGCTGCAGAGAAAGAATATTTTCCTATGAGAGCCGCACTGCTCATGACGGTGCACGACTATCTCGGTTACGGATATGTCGCGGGGCAGGTGGTCCATGGATTTTCTGCATGCGTCAGGTGCATGGATTACACAACGTATCGCCAGCTAGATAGAGATCCCGGGTCTTCAAAAACCGTGTTCCTGGGACATCGAAGGTGGCTTCGCGACGATGACTCATGGAGAAAACGCAAGGATCTGTTCAATAGTGAAACCGAACCCCGAAGACGCCCGCGTACTAGGAGCGGCGAGGAAATAGACGAGCTGTTGAAAAATTAGAAAGAGTGCCCACCGCCGGGAAAGAAGTGAAAGGCGGCAGAGCCGGGAAAGAAGCGAAAGGCGCCAGAGCCGCTGTTGAAGGTATAGAAAAGGAGGTCTGTTTTCTGGGACTTGCCGTACTGGAAGATCCTCCGTGTGCCTCACAGCCTTGATGTCATGCATATCACGAAGAACGTGTGCGAGAGTCTGCTTGGTACCCTGCTCAACATGCCAGAGAGGACCAAAGATGGGCCGAAAGCAAGGGCAGACTTGAAATCAATGG
Organism: Aegilops tauschii subsp. strangulata; assembly: GCF_002575655.3. Taxonomy (NCBI): domain Eukaryota; kingdom Viridiplantae; phylum Streptophyta; class Magnoliopsida; order Poales; family Poaceae; genus Aegilops; species Aegilops tauschii. The sequence goes on from NC_053038.3 coordinate 509,953,307, forward strand.
GCATCAGGGAGGAGCTTCACGCTAATGATGATGATGATGAGGCGAAGGACACGAAAAGTTGTCGCAAAGGGAAAAAGGCCAAGAAGATCGGAAATGACTGCCCTCCCGCGTGCTTCACTCTAAGTCAGGAGGAGATCGAGCAATTTTTCACCTGCCTCGTAGGAGTAAAACTTCCTTATGGTTACGCGGGGAAGATAAGCAGATACCTAGACTCAGCGAAGCAGAAGTTCATCGGGATGAAGTCTCACGACTGTCACGTGCTGATGACGCAGATACTTCCAGTTGCAATCCGTGGGATCATGGACGCGCACGTCCGTGAAACGCTATTTGGCCTATGCAACTTTTTCGACGTCATCTCTCGGAAGTCGGTTGGCGTGAGGCAACTCAGAATGCTACAGGAAGAGATCATGGTGATACTATGCGAGCTTGAGATGTACTTCCCGCCCGCATTCTTCAACGTTATGGTGCATCTGCTGGTCCATATCATGGAGGATATCATCCAACTCGGGCCGACGTTCCTGCACAGCACGATGCCGTTCGAAAGGACGAATGGTGTCATCAAAGGATACGTTCGCAACATGTCACGTCCAGAGGGAACCATAGCCAAGGGCTTTCTGACCGAAGAGTGCATCTCCTACTGCACGAATTATCTAGGCATCGAGAACCCCGTTGGTCTGCCCATCAACAGGCACCTCAGCAGGCTTGCTGGATGGGGTCACCGCGAGGGTCGCCGCGAAATGCATGTCGACTTGGAGGGTCGACTCGCCGACTTTGAAAGAGCAAACCTAGTCGCGCTACAACACATAGACGTGGTCGATCCTTGGGTGGTAGAGCACAAAACCTTTATTGAGAATACGTACAATGACCGAGGCCAACAGAGGACGGACGGAGATATAATCAAAGAGCACAACTCATGTTTCACGCGTTGGTTCAAGGAGAAGCTTCTGTCGTACCCTTTACTTGAAGATTCTTCTGTGGAAGAAAAACTCATATTCGCCTTGTCACAGGGCGCCGAGCACAACCTGATGACCTATGAGGCGTACGATATCAACGGCTACACATTCTACACCGAGGAAAAGGACATGAAGAGCGATGGTTATCAGAACTCCGGGGTAACGATGGAATCCTACACCGGTAACGACAAGGACAGATACTACGGAAGGATCGAGGAGATCTGGGAGCTGAGCAACGCTGGAGAGAAGGTCCCGATGTTCCGTGTCAGATGAGCCAAGAGCGTCCTAAAAGAAGACCGGTATTTCACCACCATGGTTATACCCGAAGCCAAATCCAAGACCGCGGGCGCAAACGTCACCGCGAAAAATGAGCCATGGGTACTGGCTTCCCAAGTGGACCAATGCTTCTTCATTACCAACCCATCAAAGCCCAGTCATGTTGTCGTGAGGAGAGGCAAAAGGAAGATCATCGGAATGGATGGAGTCGCCAATGAGCAAGACTTCGACAAGTACGACGACCCGAAGATGGAACATGACGACGACGATGAAGTACCATACACCACAAGAAGAAGCAGGACCACCCTACCTAAAGGACGTCCGTTCAAGAGAAGAACTCCATTTGCGAAAAAGAAGGGCAAGAAGATTGTGAAAAGATAGCTAAGATCGATTGTATTTAAATTGTAGCCTTCATTTCTCGATTGTATTTCGACATATGGAAATGGCATTTCTTCTTGTTTTGTTGCAAATCATCATTTACAGGCACCTTGGGCTTCTTTGTGTTTTCTTCTGGTATTTTAATTGTTTTTATTTATGTTTATTCTGGTGAAAAAAAAAGTTATTAATGGCGCACCAGGAGAAGGTGCGCCATTGCTATCAAGGTATTTATGGCGCACCCCTAGGAGGTGCGCCATTGATATACAAATTTTTATTTATGTTTATTCTGGTATTTTATTTTTCAGTGTTCCTTTTCCTGCTTAAATTTGCAAACATTTTTTGGAAATGCGAACATTTTTCTAACTCACAAAAAGTATTGAATTTGTTAATATTTTTTGAACTCATGAATATTTTTAAATTTCATGGGCACTTTTTGAATTCATGAATATTTTTTCAAATTTGATGATATTTTTTCATATTCATAAATGTTTTACCTATTCACAAATGTTTTGCAACGCAAGTATTTGAAAATTAGTAATAACTACTTATATCGTAACATTTTAAAATTTATCGTCATTCCTAAAAAATTATTAGATGCAACTAAAAATCCAAAAAAAGTAGTAATGGCGCACCAGGGGAAGGTGCGCCATTGCTATCACGGTATTTATGGTGCACCCCTAGACGGTGCGCCATTGCTAACCTTTCCCCCACTAAAATATCCAAGACGTTCCATCTCGCAAGCCGTTCGTCCTTCTCCCATCTCGCCCCTCGCCTCTCGGCACCGCCGCCGATCCCCTTCCACTACCACCGCCGCCCCCATCCACCGGCGACCTTGCTCCCGGGCTCCGCCGCCCCCACCCACCCCCTCCCTCGCCTTCGCCGCACCCACCCACCCCCTCCCTCGCCTTTCCAGTCCTCGAAACCCTAGAAACCCGCGGCGCCTCTCCGCTCGAGCTCCACTGTGCGAGGCGACAGGCAAGGTGGCGGACGGAATCTGCTTCAACACCGGGCCGGCGAGCCGCGGAAGCAGGGCGCGACGGCGCTCGACGCTGTAGACGTGCTCGCCCGCCCCCAGTAGACGTGCTCGCCGCTGTAGACGTGCTCGTCGGGGCCTCTCCCCCGACGTCACCGGTGAGACACCGCACCCTGCCCTCTCCCTCTCTCCTCCTCCCTCCTTGCCCTCTCCCTCTCTGCTCGATCCCCTCTCTTCTCTGTCTCCACCTTCTGTTCTTGCCTGTGAGGTGTTTGATTAAATGTCAATTCAAACGATTGATGCAGCCGCGTCCACCGGAGCACCACGACCGCGTCTGCGGCCTCGTCTCTGCTCCGCCGCTGTCTACGACCTCATCTGCGACCGCGTCCATCGAGGTGAGTTCTTCCATGGATCACTTCCAGGCCGTCGGTGCCATCCTGTGCCGTCTGTTTAAATTGTGTTGTTTGGAATTGTGAATCTGAATATTCTTGTGGTGTTCTTGTGTAGATCAGATGCTAGATTTTAGTTTAGATTTTTGCTACTGTCAGATACAAGATAATTAGAAGAGGGAACAGTTCATGCCTCACATTGTAAAACAATAGCAGAATATATGAAATCCATCTAAATAAATAACCACTGTGACCAGATTTTTGCAATTATAAAAAGGGAAAGAAACAACCATTGAACCAACAGATAATTGATTTGGCCTAAGGCAACATGGTATAAAAAAGTTTGATTCACATGCCTCACATTGTAAAAAAGGGCTAGTGTTGTTGCCAGTCCTAATGAAAAAGCAACTGAATTTCCAACAACCTACTAGGTAGAACAATCCATTTATATCATGAATATATGAAGGGAAGGACATGATTGCTACATGATTGCCATTATACTCCTTACTGCTAGTTGCATTATTTCTCAGTGCTACAAATGTGTTTAACTTGTAGCTTCTAAGTGAGTAGCCAGTACTGTAGTGAGTAGCTTAACTTGTTTAAGTACTGCCAGTTAGTAGTACTGCTAGTGAGTAGATGAACTCCATTTAACTAGCTTAATTGAGTTTCAGTACTCCAAACATAGATGATCTGAATAATTAACCCTATCCTATTTTATATGATCAGATGCACAACTTGATGCTACGTAGCTTAATTGAGTTTCAGTACTCCAAACACTCTGCTACCTAACTGAAACCACTATGTGTGTTTTCTGATAATATTATAAAAACTACCTGGTGTGTGTTCTATTACTTGTATGCCTACAACACTGGTTAATCTATTTCAAAATTATTTGATTACTTCAAGTAGTCTAATCTTGATTTGAGGGAAGATACTGGAATGGAAGTCTGTCACTGATGCTTCTTTTCTTGAGCATTATAGCAAAGTAAGACTACTGTGACTATAAGCATCTAGAGAGCATGTTGTAGGTTGTTTGTACTGCCTGTGTAGTTTCCATCAATTATGTTGAAGCACTCATTTGTATGACTTATTCTGTTCGTGTGATGCAATGTAAGGATACCGTGTTGTATTTTCAAATGACCTTGATTTCATTATTTGCGGTGACTTCAGAAATTGAAAATTGACCTTTCTGTGGTCAATCTCATTGCAAGGAAACCAATAACAAAGGATGCAATCTTGTTTTGCAAATGTTGTATAAAGCCCTGATATGTCATAGTGATGCCGCTGCTACTGTAGATCTTCTGAACTTTGTAAACTGTGATGCAATCTTTCTGTGGTCAATAACAAAGGATGCAATCTTTCTGTGGTCAATCTCACTGAATTTTGTCAAATTCTGAAATGACCCCTTTCTCCTGAAATGTTGATTAATTTCCGTTTCGGTTGAGAATGGGGCACTCCTAGGTCAAGAAAATTAGCAAAGGTCATGCCCAATTCTCAACCGAAACAAAAATTAATCAGCATGTATCTTGACATCAACCAACTTTCTGGACACATCCCTCAACAACTAGGTTATCTTGAGAACTTAGAGGAGTTGTGGCTTTGCTACAACACACTAACAGGTTCCATCCCAAACTGCCTAGGAAATTTGACCAAACTCACAACCTTGGATCTTGAGAGCAACCAACTTTCTGGACACATCCCTCGAGAACTAGGTTATCTTGAGAACTTAGAGAAGTTGTTTGTTTGCGCAACCTCCTCTTCACGAAGCTTCACGAACAATACAAGTGCCCCGGTGACTTCGCAAACACACGCCTCTCAGGGAATAAAGTAAACAGTGCCACCCTCACGAAGATGAGCACAGCCCTTGCTACTTGGAGAGCCGCGGTGAAAAGAAGGACTCTAAGAGGTGATAGTTATGAGAAGATCAAGGAGACAAATCCTTCGATCAGCAAAGCTGACTACCTGGAGTTCAAGATCAAGTGCGAGAGCAACACATCTGCGGAATCAAGTCAGTGGGGGAAAGATATGCGGGACTTGAACTTAGGGGTCCACAAACTCGGTCCCGGCGGTTACAGAGTGGCGGAACCTATATGGGACAAGGAGGACGCGGAGCGTGCCGAGCAAGGCCTACCGCCCCTCTTCGATAAATACTGTGACAACCAGACCAGGAACTATGTCAGGGCCAGGTACAAGGTGGACCTGGTAACAAAGGAGCTTACCACGGATCCGAAGACCAAGGCGCTTGAGCTTGTTCTGGTAAGGAACACACCCCCGCGTAATTAGCTCCATATGGTTGCATTCTAATTAATGAAGCCAAATTTCTAAATGGTTCACGTTCCTTCCGCAGGACACTGAAAGCAGTAGCGCGTGGTCGTCTCAGAGCTCCCCTTGGGACACCACTTTAAATAGGGCGTTGAACATAATGAAAGACAAGGATAAGTTCAGTAAGCCGTCGTCGGCTGGTTGTGTGGCCGGCAAAGGCTTGTCCACGAAATGGTCGGAATACTATAATGCTGGGCGAAAGGAGAGAAAGACCAGCTCGGAAAGCCAGGAGCGCGACGTTCAAGAACTCAAGGCACAAGTGGCGCGGATTCCGGAGATAGTCGAAGAGCAAGTGCGAGACCAACTGGGAGCGACGATCACCGCCATTGTGCCTACCTTGATTGAGGGGCTGCAGGCGTGGATTGCGGGCGGCCAACAGGGGCCGCCCCCGATTCCCAGCTTCACGGGCAGCAACTCGCACAACGCGCCGGCAGCGCCATTGGTGTCTCCGGCGGAGGCGGCATTGGTGTCTCCGGCGTCGGCGCCGGCATTTGAGCTTAATGCACCCGGGTGTGGGAAGAATACACCGGCTGGCACCTCGGCAGCAAGCGGCCCCTCCGTCACTTGCACGCCCGTCGTTGGCGGTGCCTCGACATTAGCCGAGCTCGATGCCATCACGGTAACTAAGCCTCTCGACCGATGACTTCATCTCCTTGCCTTTGACTGGGCATCCCTGACGCCCTACATGTTTTCATAGGGCGCCGCCGACATTCCATGCACTCTCCTGCACTTCGTGGGCGGCGAGTTGATCGATGTCGCCAAGGCCACCGCGTGTTCCACGATAATCCGATGCCACCCACTGTGTATAGGGTTCAACTGGTTCGGGTGTTGCGGGGCTGCGACGATTTGTTACGTCCGTATCGACCCCCCCTGGGGCTGACGAAGATGATGTGATGACCCTCAGCGCCTGCATAAGCTGGTCCATGCTTTGGCCGAAGAGCCAGATTCGTTTGGGGGCGGGGGACACCACCCCACAGACAACACCGCCAGTCGTGCCGGCGCCAAGCCATGGCAAGACCGCCGCAACGCTACCGCCGTCAGCTGATCCGGACATGCATATGGCACAGGATCCGGACGACGACAGTACATTTTCCAACGTCGATATGTACTTCAACGAACATGATGGGTACGGTGACGAATTCTTGGGGCCTCCTTCTCAAGAACCCAACCCTGCAAAAGACGATCGCGATCTAGCTGGTACCGCGGAGAAACCCAATTGCAACAGGCGTCGTATGGCGTTCAGTTCTCAGGAGACGCCTCCAGCTGCCGCCTTCACCGAGCCTCAGATAGCCGAGGTGCAAAATATTATCAGCCCCAACACACTCAAGAAGGTGGTCTCTGAGCAGAACTCGATCCCATTACAGCAGAAGAAGGAGAAGGGACGGAAAAGAAAAAATAACAAGGGTGCGAGCCAGCCGGCACGGAGTACGATCCGTGCTCAGGACGGGCCACCTTCACCTAAGGATATCTCGAGGAGGGTGCATGTGGCGGGTAGGCCGATGCTACCGACTAATCTGCTCAATGCTGCAACCGGTGCTATGCGGAGTCTGCATGACAGTGTTCTTTCTTTGGAGAAGCGGTGTCTCTACGAGAATGATGTGGCATACTCGGTTTTCGTGGCCAAGGTGCCAGAGGGCAAGGGCTTTGTCGATAGCAACATCGGGCATATGATCGTCCTGCGGTTTGATGACATCTTCGCTATGTTTAACCTTCATCTGCTGCACTACACCTTCATTCGGCTATTTTCGCTCAGTATGGAGATGCGGATCATTAGTGACAAGACCCCGGACATCGTGATAGTCGACCCCTTCTACATGCGTGCCAAGATCTTGGGCAGCGCTGGGGACCGGCAAGTCGCGAGTTCATACCTCGAAGGCGTCATTCTGGCGAACCCAGATAAGGATAACTTCTCGTGCCTTACTTTCCCGAGTAAGTCATCCCCTCACCGCCCCGTAACATATGATTTCTTAGATTTCGATCGTTCTTTTTTTTCTAACATTCCATGTTTTGTGTAGTGACACACATTGCACACTCATCCTCTTAAGCCCGAAATATTCCATGGCCACGTATTTCGACTCGGACCGTCAGTCGAAGAAAGACTACACAAATATCAAGAAAGTTCTTGATGATGCTCTCCCCGGCTACGCCAAATCTGGAGGCACCTTCAGGAGGCCAATTTGTAGGTACGGCAAGCACGTGTTCACCCACGCAACGACGTTCCCCTGCGTCAAGCAGCCGCCTGGCGGTCAGAAGGATGCCTACTACGCCCTCCATCACATGCGGGCGATCGTACGGGACCATAATCACCTTCTGCTACGAACTAATCTCAAAGATTGGGCCGCACGCTTGTCGGCAATCCAGGACGCGGACATAAGACAAGAATTCTTTTGCATCCAGTCGGAGTTTGCGGAAATCATCCATCAAGATGTCCTTCGTACCTCGGGGCAGTTCTACCTCAAATATCAACCGTCCAACAGTGAAATAGAAACAACGCTACAAATGCAGGCTGACAACGATCACGATTTCATGACCACCACAAAAGACGGCGGCTTCATCCACGCTCCGGTCCCTGAGTCGAGTCGAAAGTAATGATGCTATGTAGTTCTGAAATATCGATTAGCTCATGTTCTAATTAAACTTTAATGAACTTGTATGTCTCTTTAGTTTGGACAGTCGTTCAACTTATATGTAGTCGATGCTATTTATTAGTAGGACCATGAATGGTGCTATTAATGTGTTGCTTTTCTCTTCCGATCCTTTTGTTGCATACTTATATATTGCTTATATATTGTCTGTGAATTGCTACTAACGTTTTGTTTGTCTAGTGCATAGAGATGCCGTTGTATGTCGTGTACAAGGGTAAGGTTCCCGGAGTCTACGACGACTGGGAGGAGTGTCGGAGACATGTTCATCGTTTCAGCGGTAATAGTTACAAAGGGTACACCACTAGGGCGGAGGCGGAAGCTAGATACGCGTGCTATCTAGCGGGAGAGAGGAGGGAGCGGAGGAGGAACCGGATGAAGACCAGTTTCATTGCGATGATGCTCATCGTGACCGCAGCTCTCTTCTATGTGATGGTAGTTTAGATGATCGATATCGACTTTGTAATGTGACGACAAACTCGGCTAATATATATGATGAACTTTGCTAATGTCTCGAGACCTAAACTTGGCTAATGTTTGAACTTTGTTTGCTATTTCGAATTTGGAGACTAATATGATGAATTCTATTGTGTGATGTTTATATTATGTGTTGTGTAATGTGTATTTTGTAACCTGTGCAAATACCAGATATTTTGTAACCTGTGCAAATACCAGAAAAGCAAAAAATAATAATTCCTAATATTCATAGTAGTGGCACACCATATTGAGCATTAGTGGCGCACCAGGGCTAAATACCAGTGGCGCATTATGGGGCATAGTAATGGCGCACTTGGGGGCATACGTGAAGGTAAATATGGCCCCCTAGGAGGCATAGTAATGGCGCACCGTTGGACATAGTAATGGCGCACTACCAGGTGCGCCACTATTATCTGGTATACTAATGGCGCACCAGAGGTGCGCCATTAGTAGTATTTGTTACTAGTGGCGTGGTAATAGTGGCGCACCTATAGTGCGCCATTAATGGCCAAAATAGGTGCGCCACTAACAGGCCTTTTTCTAGTAGTGATGATGTCATTGTTGCAGAAACGGCAAATGCGACACCTTCAGAGAATGAACCGGAGGAGCCGGAGGCAACCGCAAAGGCCTTCTTGGAGGTCTTGGCCTCGTCGAAGAAACCTCTTTATGCGGGTGCAAAAATATCTCAGCTGGATGCCATCTCGCAACTGATTGTAGTCAAGGCTGAGTATGGCTGTAGCCAGAAATGCTTCGAAGCATTCCTGGGAGTATGGGCTAACAGCCTCCCTGAGGGTCATGAATTGCCGAAAAGCATGTACGATACAAAGAAAATCATGAAGGCACTCTCTATGGATTATGAGAAAATAGATGTTTGCCCGAAGAATTGCCTTTGTTTAGGCACGAGTATGCGGATGACAAGTACTGTAGGAAGTGCGGTTCGTCTCGGTACATTGAGGTGGTCGGTGAGGATGGTGAGAAAAAGCAGCTAACCATCCCCGTTAAGGTTCTTCGGTATCTTGATTTTATAAAAAGACTGCAGCACCTTTTCATCACGAAGGAGTCTGCCAAAATGATGAAGTGGCACAAGGAAGGTATAAGGTACAATCCAAAAAAAATTGTACATCCATCGGAAGGGGAAGCATGGAAGTCGTTCGATGAAGAATACCCCGAGGAAGCAGCCGAGGCTGGGAATGTCAGAATAGCCATATCAGGTGATGGGTTGAATCCATATGGTATGTCGTCCAATCCATACAGCTGCTGGCCCGTGTTTGTAATTCCGCTCAATCTTCCTCCCGGTGCCCTAATGCAACGGAAGACAATGTTCTTGTCACTCATCATTCCGGGGCCTGAATACCCAGGGAAGCAATTGGGTGTGTTTATGCAGCTGGTGGTGGATGCATTGCACCATTCTTGATACTTTCCGAGGTTGACATACGACCGGGATCTGCAGAGAAATTTCTTGATGAAAGTTTGGTTGCACTATTGCATGCATGACTTTCCCGGCTATGCTCTATTCCACGGATGGTGTACAAGTGGGAAGATGCCATGCCCAGTGTGCATGCAGGCTCTGCGAATGATTTGGCTGAGTAAGGGTGGCAAGTATGTAGCCTTTGACCTGCATCGACAGTTCCTCCCTCCAAACCATCCAGACAGGGAAGACAAGAAGAACTTCACGAAAGGCCGGGTTGTTCATGAAATAACCAAGATTCCAACATTTTCGGGGGCAGATGTTCTTGCTCAGCTAAAAGCTCTCAAGCCTAAAGTCAAAGGCAAAGGCAAAGCCAAAGCCAAAGGCTTCGAGGGATATGATGAGACGAACAACTGGACTCACATTACCCCCTTCTTGCAGCTTCCCTATTTCAAGGACCTCAAACTTCCTTACAATATTGATGTGATGCACACCAAAAAGAATGTGGCAGAGTCCCTTTTCCACACGATCCTCAACATTCCTGATAAGACGAAGGATAACGTTAAAGCTAGAGCCGATCAACAGAGAATTTGTGATAGACCACGTCTGAACATGAAGCCTCCCACAGGCGGTCGAAAAAACTGGTTCAAGCCAAATGCTGACTTTGTCCTTAAACTGCCAGAAAAAAAGGAAGTACTTATCTGGCTGAAACAAATTTTGAAGTTCACCGATGGTTATGCATCGAATATAAGTAAGGGAGTCAATCTTTCAACGGGCAAAGTGACCGGCCTGAAGAGTCATGACTACCATGTATGGATTGAGCGGATAATGCCGGTGATGGTTTGAGGCTATGTCCCCGAGCATGTCTGGCGAGTGCTTGCCGAGCTAAGCCATTTCTTCCGCACGCTGTGTGCTAAAGAAGTAAGTAAAGAGGTGATTGAAAAATTGCATAAGAAGGCACCAGAGTTGATAGTCAAGCTAGAGAAGATCTTTCTGCCAGGCTTCTTTACTCCGATGACACATCTCATTCTGCACCTCGCGAACGAGGTATTGTTGGGGGGCCCTGTGCAGAATCGCTGGCAGTACGACCCTGAGAGACAGAACAAGCATCTCCGACGGAAATGTGGAAACAAAGCTAAGATTGAAGCTTCCATAGCTGAGGCAGTTATCCTAGAGGAGGTGTCAGACCTCAGGACATCATACTATCCAGACCACGTTCCCCATCTGCATAACAAGGTGCCTCGATACAATATAGAAGATCCCAAGTATCAACCCAGGTTCCATCTATTCAACGCGTAAGGTGGGAGGGTTGGGGCCTCGAAATCTTATAACATGCCACGACAAGAGTGGGAGGACCTCATGTTCTATATCTTGCACAATATCAAGGAAGTTGAGGAAGTGTGGATGAGGTAATACCACTAGACCATTCCTTTATGTCTTCCACATCATCATGTTCTATGTTCACTTAGTCCCGGTCTAACACCGCTTTTCTTTTTTTAGTGATTTCGTTCAAGAGGAATGGACGGGAATGAATCCTCCTACTGAGGCGGAGGCACTTACTCTTCTCCGTCATGGAAACCCTGGACGTAAAAATTTTGTTGCTTGGTTCATGGAGAAAGTAATTTTCCACACTCCCCTATTAAATACCTAGTTCAACATTTATTAGTTAACTGAACTAATGCACGCAGCAATTTCAATTATACTTGTAGGGAAAAGATCCGAACATATCTATGGATGATGAATTGAGATGGGTTTCCATGGGTTTTGACCCTGCTGTCATGACATGTAGAAAGTATGATGTGAATGGGTATCGCTTCCATACAGAGGAGCACCAGAACAGCCGCCGGCCCGATCCCAAAACTATAAATACCGGAGTGTACACCCCCGGTCAAAATTCAGTAGACTACTACGGAAGGGTACAAAATATATACGAGGTTAAATTCGGCCAGGGGCGCGAGACCCTAAGTCTGCCTGTGTTCAAATGCCAATGGTTCGATCCACGGGAGGGGGTAAAACATACGCCTTCCATTGGTTTGGTCGAAGTTAAACCATCAACCGTCTATGCCGGAGCCGATCTCTTCATTGCGGCTACCCAAGCTACACAAGTATATTATCTGCATTACCCATGCCAGAAAGAGTACCTAAAGGGTTGGGAAGTTGTGTTCAAGGTGTCGCCACATGGTAAGCTACCGGACCCAAATGAAGACGATTACTACAACATTAACCCCATGACATACGAGGGAGTGTTCTATCAAGAGCAACCTGATGATGATGATGATGTGGTTAGAAACGATGACGCTAGACCATTGGGTGATGATGATGTGGATCCAAACGACGACGATGCACGGAATGATGGTGAGACTATTGTCAATGAAAATGACATACTTATGCTAGAAAAGTTAAACGAAGACGCTGACGACAAGGAAGAGCCTCCACCTCCGTCAGACAACGAAGATGATATGATTGATAGTGATGATGAGACGGACCGAGAAAGAGGTTACAACAGTGATGATTCATATGGGTTCTAGCAGATATACGTTTCAAGTCTTTTTTCTATAGTTTAGGAATATGCCTTTTTATGCATTTTTATTAATGTGTCTATTATCATGCCTTTTCCTTCATTTCATTAATTTACTAATTGCTTATTCTCTTTTCAATGCAGGTTCGTGGAACATGGGCAAGGGGAAGGCCGACGGCGTGGGTTTCCTACGCAAGGTCGTCGGCCTGCCTAGTCGGAATGGTCAAGCACGTAATCCTCCCCGCGGCTACTTGACGATGACTCCTCACAGGGAGGTCGAGGGAGAGGTGCCCCTAGAGGAGGAGGGGGCGGGGGGAGAGCCCCTAGAGGGCGAGGTGGTGGGGGGAGAGCCACTACAGGGGGTCACGGCCAGAAAGAGCGCACCCTCACCGACTTAAGGGTGTTGTCTTCGAGGCCCTCCTCTAGTGAGGTACCCTCTGGCGAGGAGGAGGAGGAGGAGGAGGTTCGGGATGGGGCCAAGGAGGAGGTGGAGGAGGAGGCAGGCGAGGAAGAGGAGGAGGCAGGCGAGGAAGAGGAGGACGAGGAGGAGGAGGAGGAGGAGGAGGTTGGGGAGGGGGAGGCAGGCGATGAGGAGGGTGGTGGCGGGGATGATGGTGGTGGCGGGAAGGGGGTTGACAACAAGGGGTGGCTGCGTGGTAACGCAAAGCTACCAAAGCAGGTTCCTGCTACTAAAGAGCAGAAGTGGCTCATTGAGCCCACGGGGAAAGAGTAAGTGCCACTTTATAATAATTTCATTATTTTGCTTGTCACATGCTGCTACCTCTTGAGCACTGCGTTGGTTTTCCCTTGAAGAGGAAAGGGTGATGCAGTAAAGCAGCGTAAGTATTTCCCTCAGTTTTTGAGAACCAAGGTATCAATCCAGTAGGAGGCCACGCACGAGTCCCTCGCACCTACACAAACAAACAAATCCTCGCAACCAACGCAATAAAGGGGTTGTCAATCCCTTCACGGTCACTTACGAGAGTGAGATCTGATAGATATGATAAGATAATATTTTTGGTATTTTTATGATAAAGATGCAAAGTAAAATAAAAGGCAATAAAAATAGCTAAGTGTTGGAAGATTAATATGATGGAAGATAGACCCGGGGGCCATAGGTTTCACTAGTGGCTTCTCTCGAGAGCATAAGTATTACGGTGGGTGAACAAATTACTGTTGAGCAATTGACAGAATTGAGCATAGTTGATCATGTATATAGGCATCACGTCCGCGAAAAGTAGACCGACTCCTGCCTGCATCTACTACTATTACTCCACACATCGACCGCTATCCAGCATGCATCTAGAGTATTAAGTTCATAAGAACAGAGTAACGCTTTAAGTTAGATGACATGATGTAGAGGGATAAACTCATGCAATATAATATAAACCCCATCTTGTTATCCTCGATGGCAACAATACAATACGTGCCTTGCTGCCCCTACTGTCACTGGGAAAGGACACCGCAAGATTGAACCCAAAGCTAAGCACTTCTCCCATTGCAAGAAAGATCAATCTAGTAGGCCAAACCAAACTGATAATTCGAAGAGACTTGCAAAGATAACCAATCATACATAAAAGAATTCAGAGAAGATTCAAATATTGTTCATAGATAAACTTGATCATAAACCCACAATTCATCGGTCTCAACAAACACACCGCAAAAGAAGATTACATCGAATAGATCTCCACAAGAATCGTGGAGAACTTTGTATTGAGATCCAAAGAGAGAGAAGAAGCCATCTAGCTAATAACTATGGACCAGAAGGTCTGAGGTAAACTACTCGCACATCATCGGAGAGGCTATGGTGTTGATGTAGAAGCCCTCCATGATTGATGCCCCCTCCGGCGAAGCTCCGGCAAAGGCCCCAAGATGGGATCTCACGGGTACAAAAGGTTGCGGCGGTGGAATTAGGTTTTTGGCTCCGTGTCTGGTAGTTTGGGGGTACGTAGGTATATATAGGAGGAAGAAGTACGTCGGTGGAGCAACATGGGGCCCATGAGGGTGGAGGGCGCGCCTGGGTGGAGGGGGGGTAGGCGCGCCCCCTACCTCGTGCCTTCCTGGTTGATGTCTTGACGTAGGGTCCAAGTCCTTTGGATCACGTTCGTTCCGAAAATCACGTTCCCGAAGGTTTCATTCCGTTTGGACTCCGTTTGATATTCTTTTTCTGCGAAACTCCGAAATAGGCAAAAAACAGTAATTCTGGGCTGGGCCTCCGGTTAATAGGTTAGTCCCAAAAATAATATAAAAGTGTATAATAAAGCCCATTAATGTCCAAAACAGAATATAATATAGCATGGAACAATAAAAAATTATAGATACGTTGGAGACGTATCAAGCATCCCCAAGCTTAATTCCTGCTCGTCCTCGAGTAGGTAAATGATAAAAACAGAATTTTTGATGTGGAATGCTACTTGACATAATTTCAATGTAATTCTCTTAATTGTGGTATGAATATTCAGATCCGAAAGATTCAAGATAAAAGTTTAATATTGACATAAAAGTAATAATACTTCAAGCATACTAACTAAGCAATTATGTCCTCTCAAAATAACATGGCCAAAGAAAGTTCATCCCTACAAAATCATATAGTTTAGTCATGCTCCATTTTCGTCACACAAGAATGCTCTAATCATGCACAACCCCGATGACAAGCCAAGCAATTGTTTCATACTTTAGTAATCTCAAACTTTTTCGACATTCACGCAATACATGAGCGTGAGCCATGGATATAGCACTATGGGTGGAATAGAATATAATGATGGGGGTTATGTGGAGAAGACAAAAAAAGGAGAAAGTCTCACATCAACACGGCTAATCAATGAGCTATGAAGATGCCCATCGATTGATGTTAATGCAAGGAGTAGGGATTGCCATGCAACGGATGCACTAGAGCTATAAATGCATGAAATCTCAACAAAAGAAACTAAGTGGGTGTGCATCCAACTTGCTTGCTCATGAAGACCTAGGGCATTTGAGGAAGCCCATCGTTGGAATATACAAGCCAAGTTCTATAATGAAAAATTCCCACTAGTATATGAAAGTGACAAAACAAGAGACTCTCTATCATGAATATCATGATGCTACTTTGAAGCACAAGTGTGGAAAAAGGATAGTAGCATTGTCCCCCCTTTTTTTGGGCCTTTTTTTATTTGCCCTTTCTCTCTTTTTTTATTGGGACAATGCTCTATGAATGATGATCATCACACTTCTATTTATTTACAACTCAATGATTACAACTCGATACTAGAACAAAGTATGACTCTATATGAATGCCTCCGGCGGTATACCGGGTTAGCAATGAATCAAGAGTGACATGTATGAAAAATTTATGAACGGTGGCTTTGCCACAAATACGACGTCAACTACATGATCATGCAAAGCAATATGACAATGATGAACGTGTCATGATAAACGGAACGGTGGAAAGTTGCATGGCAATATATCTCGGAATGGCTATGGAAATGCCATAATAGGTAGGTATGGTGGCTGTTCTGAGGAGGATATAAGGAGGTTTATGTGTGAAAGAGCGTATCATATCAAGGGGTTTGGATGCACCGGCGAAGTTTGCACCAACTCTCAATGTGAGAAAGGGCAATGCATGGTACCGAAGAGGCTAGCAATGATGGAAGGGTAAGAGTGCGTATAATCCATGGACTCAACATTAGTCATAAAGAATTCACATACTTATTGCAAAAATCTACAAGTTATCAAAAACCAAGCACTACACGCATGCTCCTAGGGGGATAGATTGGTAGGAAAAGACCATCGCTCGTCCCCGACCGCCACTCATAAGGAGGACAATCAAAGAACACCTCATATTTCAAATCTGTTACATAACGTTTACCATACGTGCATGCTACGGGACTTGCAAACTTCAACACAAGTATTTCTCAATTTCACAACTACTCAAATAGCACAACTTTAATATCACTACCTCCATATCTCAAAACAATCATCAAGCATCAAACTTCTCTTAGCGTTCAGCACACTCATAAGAAAGTTTTTTACTAGTCTTGAATACCTAACATATTAGGATTAATTTCCCAATTTAAGCAAATTACCATGCTGTTTAAGACTCTCAAAATAATGTAAGTGAAGCATGAGAGAATAATAGTTTCTATAAAACAAAACCACCGCCGTGCTCTAAAAGATATAAGTGAAGCACTAGAGCAAAAACTATATAGCTCAAAAGATATAAGTGAAGCGCATAGAGTATTCTAATAAATTCTGAATCATGTGTGTCTCTCTAAAAAGGTGTGTACAGCAAAGATGATTGTGGTAAACTAAAAAGCAAAGACTCAAATCATACAAGACGCTCCAAGCAAAACACATATCATGTGGTGAATAAAAATATAGCTCCACGTAAAGTTACCGATGGAAGTAGACGAAAGAGGGGATGCCTTCCGGGGCATCCCCAAGATTTGGCTTTTTGGTATCCTTATATTATCTTGGGGTGCCATGGGCATCCCCAAGGTTAGGCTCTTGCCACTCCTTGTTCCTTAATCCATCAAATCTCTTACCCAAAACTTGAAAACTTCACAACACAAAACTTAGCAGAAAATCTCGTGAGCTCCGTTAGCGAAAGAAAACAAAACACCACTTCAAGGTACTGTAATGAACTCATTCTTTATTTATATTGGTGTTAAATCTACTTTATTCCAACTTCTCTATGGTTTATAAACTATTTTACTAGCCATAGATTCATCAAAATAAGCAAACAACACACGAAAAACAGAATCTGTCAAAAACAGAACAGTCTGTAGTAATCTGTAACCAACGCAAACTTCTGGAACTCCAAAAATTCAGACAAAATAGGAAGACCTATACAATTTGTTTATTGATCAGCAGCAATTGGAATCAATATTTTATCACGTTCTGGTGATTATTTTCGTGAACAGAAAGTTTCTGGAATTTTCAGCAAGATCAAATAACTATCATCCAAGAAGATCCTATAGGTTAAACATGGCACAAACACTAATTAAAACATAAAAACACATCTAACCAGAGGCTAGATCAAATATTTATTCCTAAACAGAAGCAAAAAGCAAAAAAAACTAAAAATAAAATTGGGTTGCCTCCCAACAAGCGCTATCGTTTAACGCCCCTAGCTAGGCATAAAAGCAAGGATGGATCTAGGTATTGCCATCTTTTGTGGGCAATTCTT
This sequence comes from Aegilops tauschii subsp. strangulata, assembly GCF_002575655.3. NCBI lineage: Eukaryota > Viridiplantae > Streptophyta > Magnoliopsida > Poales > Poaceae > Aegilops > Aegilops tauschii. The sequence goes on from NC_053038.3 coordinate 509,970,810, forward strand.
CAATGAGACATCTATCATCCTTAGGAGTTTCTTTCTTTTTATTAATTATCAAACTTCTAGGCACATAACCGAAAAATTCATTTGTAGCAAATGGTTCCTTAATGATAGCAAAAAGATTGGGATGAATACTTATAGATTTGAGATCCGCAGTTTCCTTACTAGAGGATTCACCCTTATTTTTAGGAACATACATAAGCTTGGCAATTTTAGTTGGAGGAATTGGAGTATTCTTTACGGAAGAAAAAGCGGTTCCCAAGTTGGTAATGATACCTCAAGTTTATCGTTTCTAGTGGAATCCTGATTTATTCTTTCATTAACTATGGGTTCCTTCTCCTTAATATTTTTCAAAGTGACTCCTACTTTAGATCCATATTGGGTAATTTGGTTTTGGATCTTTTTATCCAAATTTTCAATTAACTCTACGGTAGCAACTTTATTTTCAATAATTTCAAGCCTTTGCATTACATGCTCCAAAGTTAACATAGTTCCATTAACCGAAAGAGGGGGTGAGCCAAACAAATCTATCATAGCATTATAAGAATCAAAAGAATGGCTACCCAAGAAATTCCCTCTGGTAATGGTATCAAGGATATATCTGTACCAAGGAGTAGCGCCTACATAAAAATTGCGGAGAAGAACGGAAGTAGATTGCTTCCTGGTAGATCTATTTTGAGCATTGCAAATTCTATACCAAGCGTCTTTTAGATTTTCTCCCTCCCTTTGCTTAAAATTAAGAACTTCATTCTCGGGAGACAACGGAGAAGATAGGGGACTAGCCATAACGACAAGCAAGCGAAAAAGAGGCAAATGAAAAAGAGAGGGCGAATAAAACGGCAAGGGTGAAGTGGTGGAGAGGAAAACGAGAGGCAAATGGCAAATAATATATTGCGGGAGATAAGGGTTTGTGATGGGTACTTGGTATGTTGACTTTTGCGTAGACTCCCTGGCAACGGCGCCAGAAATCCTTCTTGCTACCTCTTGAGCACTGCGTTGGTTTTCCCTTGAAGAGGAAAGGGTGATGCAGTAAAGCAGCGTAAGTATTTCCCTCAGTTTTTGAGAACCAAGGTATCAATCCATTAGGAGGCCACGCACGAGTCCCTCGCACCTACACAAACAAATAAATCCTCGCAACCAACGCAATAAAGGGGTTGTCAATCCCTTCACTGTCACTTACGAGAGTGAGATCTGATAGATATGATAAGATAATATTTTTGGTATTTTTATGATAAAGATGCAAAGTAAAATAAAAGGCAATAAAAATAGCTAAGTGTTGGAAGATTAATATGATGGAAGATAGACCCAGGGGCCATAGGTTTCACTAGTGGCTTCTCTCGAGAGCATAGGTATTACGGTGGGTGAACAAATTACTGTTGAGCAATTGACAGAATTGAGCATAGTTATGAGAATATCTAGGTATGATCATGTATATAGGCATCACGTCCGCGACAAGTAGACCGACTCGTGCCTGCATCTACTACTATTACTCCACACATCGACCGCTATCCAGCATGCATCTAGAGTATTAAGTTCATAAGAACAGAGTAATGCTTTAAGTTAGATGACATGATGTAGAGGGATAAACTCATGCAATATAATATAAACCCCATCTTGTTATCCTCGATGACAACAATACAATACGTGCCTTGCTGCCACTACTGTCACTGGGAAAGGACACCGCAAGATTGAACCCAAAGCTAAGCACTTCTCCCATTGCAGAAAGATCAATCTAGTAGGCCAAACCAAACTGATAATTCGAAGAGACTTGCAAAGATAACCAATCATACATAAAAGAATTCAGAGAAGATTCAAATATTGTTCATAGATAAACTTGATCATAAACCCACAATTCATCGGTCTCAACAAACACACCGCAAAAGAAGATTACATCGAATAGATCTCCACGAGAATCGTGGAGAACTTTGTATTGAGATCCAAAGAGAGAGAAGAAGCCATCTAGCTAATAACTATGGACCCGAAGGTCTGAGGTAAACTACTCACACATCATCGGAGAGGCTATGGTGTTGATGTAGAAGCCCTCCGAGATCGATGCCCCCTCCGGCGGAGCTCCGAAAAAGGCCCCAAGATGGGATCTCACGGGTACAGAAGGTTGCGGCGGTGGAACTAGGTTTTTGGCTCCGTCTCTGGTAGTTTGGGGGTACGTAGGTATATATAGGAGGAAGAAGTACGTCGGTGGAGCAACGTGGGGCCCACGAGGGTGGATGGCGCGCCTGGGGGGGGGGGGGGTAGGCGCGCCCCCTACCTCGTGCCTTCCTGGTTGATGTCTTGACGTGGGTCCAAGTCCTCTGGATCACGTTCGTTCCGAAAATCACGTTCCCGAAGGTTTCATTCCGCTTGGACTCCGTTTGATATTCTTTTTCTGCGAAACTCTGAAATAGGCAAAAAAAACAGCAATTCTGGGATGGGCCTCCGGTTAATCGGTTAGTCCCAAAAATAATATAAAAGTGTATAATAAAGCCCATTAATGTCCAAAACAGAATATAATGTAGCATGGAACAATAAAAAGTTATAGATACGTTGGAGACGTATACATGCTCATTCCGGTTGTTATTTATTTTGCTTATCACATGCTAATAGTTCATTCTTTTGCAGCAACTGGATATATTCTAAAGGGGTACGTATTCCCAACGACCTCATCACCGTCTTGCTGAAGTTATACTGGCCGGGGTTGTACTATCCGGATCCAGTCAGGCACCCGGACCGTCGGGTTTTGGCCACGAGCTGGGACCACTGGGAAGCGGCCCTCCACGCGGACCATGAGACCCATGCCAAGGCCGTGATCACTACTTTCTGGGTGAGTTCTCTTCAGAAGCACAAGTCCATTCTAGTTTCATGAATGATTTAACTCATGGCTTCTTCCATTCTTGTTTCATGCATGATTGTAGAAATTCTATCGAGTTCTTCCGGAGCACAGGGCCAGAGCGGACCAGATCGTGCTGCGCCAATGCAACAAGAAGGCCCGCCAGATGCAGTACGAGGTGCGCTATGTGGCCATCTCGACATACTACCACGACTATCTTGGTGTGAAGATGACCAAGGAAGAAGCGCGGAGGATGGGCATTACCTTGGAGAGGGACGAGTTCTTGGCGGTAAGTATAAAAGATTTTTCATTATGCTTTTATTACCTTGTGGTACATTTCACCGTTTCGTGTTGACATGCCATTATGCTTTCATTATGTAGGTGTATCCAAATTGGTGTTATGGAAAAGACGAGTCCTGGGCAGCATTGGTGGATCTTTGGTGTGATGAGGCTGGAGCCTGGGCGGCTATGAGAATAAAGAACAAGGCTAACCGAGGGAAGGAGGGAGTACATGCTCAGGGAAACTGAAACCACTATTTCCACAAGGCAGTTAATGTATGACTAACCCCATTAAACATTCTTCTTCTTCTATTTACCATCACTTTTTTATGTATGACTAACCTCTGTTTGGTGGTGCAGGAGGAGAAACTGAAGTGGCCGCTCTCACACATGCAGGCGTGGGAGATCGCCCATACGCGGAAGGATCCCAAGCCTGGTGAGCCCAAGTACTACAGCAAGAAGACCGCGGGGAGGAAGAAGGCCTACTCCGAAGGGTATCTGAAGTTACATCCTGACACACCTGACCCCATTGCGGCGGATCTGGACGATAGGGTGGTGGTGGGCATGGGGCCGAAGGAGCACGACCTGGAGGCGGTTCTCGATGTTGTGATCGCTCCTACTATCCTACACACAGCTTCGTCGGCTCGACTCGAGCCTGAGCGAGTGCACGAGCACGCCAATGACCAGTGCACAGTCACAGTCCCTCTTTCAGGAGCGGCAATCTGTAAGTATTTTCCCTCTTATCTTCATTGCTCACTTTATTTTCCGCATTTAGTAGTTTTATGAGTTCCATCATGTCATACCGTAGGCCTACCTGGAGTACACACGCCCGGAGACCATAGCGTGGCACGAGAGGCTTTATGCACACCATGAGCAGAGGGATCGATAGATGCAGCACGCTTTTCAGGAAATGGCAGCCGACAGGTGTCCTCAATTGCAACCAGCACAATGTCCTCCAGCACAACCAACGCTACTGACCTTTGAGGAGTTTGTGGCACAGAACACTGGCCCCTCGCCGGTTAGTTCATCCCCAATCTATTCATCCAAAGCATATCATGCCTTTCAACACAGTCATATATCCCGTTAATATGTCTTTTCAACATCCAGGGAACCGGTGGATCAATTGTTGGCGGTGGTTTTCGCAGCACTCCCGAATCACCGAGCCCGACCACTCTGATCCACGGAGGCGGAGGCGGAGGTGGAGGCGGTCTTGGCGGTAGCGCTGCCACTAGCAGTGACGACCTGGGCTTCGGCGGTCTTGGCGGTGACGACCTTCGCGGTGCTCGACGTCCTGGCGCTTAAGCCTTTGGGTCACATTGTGGCGGTCTTGGTGGTGATGATACTTATATGCTTGTGATGTTTCTTATTGTTTTTTGTGAGATTCTTATATGCTTAATGGTGATGATACTTATATGTTTATGCTTTGCGATGCTTGTTAAGATGTGTGATGCTGCTCCTTATTGTTATGTGATGCATATATTTGTTGTGTGATGCTGTATATATTCAAATGAATTGAGCTGAAACAAAACAGAAAAAAAAAGCAGACAGAAACTATGCCGACGGCTAGGCCGTCGGCATAGAGCTGGCGTGAGCTCCCAGTGGCTGACACGTGGCATGTCTATGCCGACGGCCTAGTCGTCGGCATAGTTTGAAACTATGCCGACGGCTAGGCCGTCGACATAGACCTGCCCGAGGAGTGCCCAGTTGCTGCCACGTGGCACGTCTATGCCGACGGTCTAGCCGTCGGCTTAGTTTAAAACTATGCCGACGGCTAGGCCGTCAGCATAGACCTGCCCCAGGGGTGACGCCTGCTCGCCACGTGGCACGTCTATGCCGACGGTCTAGCCGTCGGCTTAGTTTGGAACTATACCGACGGCCTGGCCGTCGGCATAGAAGTGCCACGTGGCGAGCAGCCGTTGGTCAGTACTTGACGGCGGCCGCCGTTAGTCGATAACGTTGCCGACGGCCAGGGCCGTCGGCATAGATGTACGGACACTGTCGGGATAGGGCCTATGCCGACGCCTTCCTGGCTACGCCGACGGATATGTTGCCGACGGCCCTATGCCGACGGGGGCCGTTGGCATAGGTCTGTCCCGACGGCCAGTCAGGGCTATGCCGACGGCCCTGGTCGTCGGCATAGGGTGCGATTCCGGTAGTGTAGGAGGGGCCGTCTCTTCTAGTTAGTGTATGCGGTGATGGCCTGAACTTGGTGATTAAACGAGTCCTTTTGTAGCGTGCCATGGACTCCGTGTTTAAATTTCTGTCCTTGCATCACTGACAATTGTTTTTTAGGCAGCGAGAAGGGATCGGCTAGGCGGCATGATATTCTTTGAGCATGTTTGTGATGTTGCCTGGCAAACTTATTTTTTTTCTTTTCGTCAGTTGAACTTGATGTTTGGACATGATGGTTGCTTTATATATAATGCATGGCTGTTTTGAGATGTATATAATCTCCTTTTTTGCATTTCATGGAATAAAAACAGCGCCGCAAGGCGCACGTTCGCTTCCAGTAGAATCAAACTCAGGTGCATGAAAATGGACAACCTCACATTCATCCGCAGCACACATGGCCGTTCCCCCAACCGAGAGGCTGATTTACAGAGAACATATACGAGTATTTTTCTTTGTGATAAAGAAGAACATATATGAGTTACATACAGGTTTGATACGATCTGTAAGAGAGAACCAACACGCGACGCACAGCGGCAAAGTTCACTAGCTTACACCTCCTTTTCAAAACAAAACTCTGAACTGCACATATCTTGATTAATTCGATTGGAGCAGCGCACACAATCATTACTATGACATGCATGTTTCCTGCATCGAAGGGAAAATCAACATGGCAGCTCAACTTAGCAGGATCCTACAAGCGGCTGCGCGTCAGAGAATGAGAGAATCCTCTGCTAACTGTAAGGCTCACCGTCTCTCTGCCTCGTGAGCACTCCCCGCGCTTACCCTGTTTCTAGGGGGGTGACGAATCCGGTGCTTAGGCTGGCTTCTGGAGCTGGCAAGAGCACCTCCGGTTGCTGCTGCAGCGGCGGGTGAGGAGGTCAGATAGCTCCACAGCCGCATCCCCTGCGACATGAGCAGCTCCAGCCGGGATGCCATTAATTCTCCCTCTCCCTAGCTAGCTAGGCAGTCAAAGGGCAGCTTGATAGTTGCTCAGCGGTGTGGCAAGAGGAGGTTGATGTGTGTGTGATGACTGTCTGTCTCCAAACAAGCCGCTTATATATCCTCGCTCTCCCAGTGAAGTGAACTAGCAACACGTGCGTTCATCGAGTCAAAACGACGAGCGAAGAAGAAATCAACACAGTCAAAGAATAGAACCAAGACTGCACCTCAGATAAAAATCAAACTGAGGATAAACTTACGTTTCATGGACAGGAAAACTGAGGAACGCGGCCGTTCAAATCAAACCACCACACGCGAAGACGACGACTGTACCAGTTCAGTGTTCAGACCACACCAGTCAAAGAATAGAACCAAGACTGCACCTCAGATAAAAATTATGGCCACAGGGTTTTGTTTATTGGTGGGCGCTGGGGTGGTGACCATTTTTTTAAGAAATGGTATGGGGTGGGGTGGTGACCATGCAGATTGGGACGGATATCAGACGTTTCCAGAGTTGCTAGCATAGGATTTTTAAAAATCTCTGCCGTACGTGCGAGCTTAACCAACTGAATTCATATTTTAGTTTCGTGTTTCTGGCAAAAATAAAACTGCGATGATAGGTCGTTGATGGCGCCGAAGCATATAGAGACGTACGTCCTCGCCGGAGTGGCAACACTGCATGACCAGTCAACGAGGGAGGGGGAGCAGAAAGAGGCGACCAGTCAACACTGTGCATTCGGTTTATATCTTCTGATTTATATGTTTTTTTATTTGTGCGGTATTTGATACTTGGTAAATACAGTATTTGAAATTAAAGTACGGTTCGGTTTCGGTACATTATATAATTATTTTGGTATAGCTTTGTGAGGTATTTTAACATGCTCACATGAAACGTAAGAGTATAAAATAGATCTGATCCGTTAATTGCACTAAGTAGTGGGTTTGTTTAAATCTTACCTTCTTACCAGAATAAGCAAAGTTGACGTGAATCTAAAATTGCATAAGTCCATGCAATGTGATGATCCAAAAATCGAAGTTGTTCGCCTCGACGAGACACAATTTGATGATGAGGTCAATCTCGTGAAATCCGACAAATTATGCTCCCAGCTCCTCCCCATTTCACCGCAGAATCAACTCCAAATATCGTGAAAAGTCCACTGGAGGTATAATCCACCTAAAAACCATACAAAACACACAAAAGAAAGAAAAAGGAAAAAACTAAATGGTGAAACGAAGATAAGCTGAGACAAATCTCGAGAATAACAGGGTTTAACTCAAGGAAAATTGTGTGTAAAATACACACATCATCCACCGATAGGCTATCGTAGACGATGTGCTACACTAGGGCTCGGATGAGGTACACACTAATGTGCTATGCTCCAAGGCGCTACACACAACGGTGCCGAGCTCCAACATGGTACACATTACATTTCAGTGCACTCGGACTGAGGAGCAGGTACACATCATTGCTGACCATTCTCCTCCACTCTACTCCACAGACCCAGGAGTGGGTACCTTCCCTTTACCAAATGTATATGAAATTTTATATGTTAGGGTTAGTGTTACAAAATGTTATGCTTAGTGTCTAGGGGATATAAATTTGTAGATGAAAACTTGTGTGTTAGGGTTACCATTGCAAAATTTTAGGGTCAATGTCTAAAGGATGTGATCTTGTAGACGAAATTTTGCATGTTATGCTTAGTGTTTATTGCTGGAATTTTATCTATTTTGGGCCTAGCCCAATAAGCAGTTTCAGAAATTCCTAATAAATCCTAGAGGCCCACGTAGCCCATTCGTGCAAGGCAAGAGGTGGAACTAAAGTTTAGTCCCACATTGCTAGTTTAGAGGGAGTTGGACCTCTTTATAAGGGAGATTCTTTCCCCACTTGTATGAGCATGAGAACAAGAGGGACATCCACGCGCGCTCCTCCTCCGCCGCCCGCCGCGGGTTGCGGGAATGAGCCGATTCTAAATTTTTGCCACGCACTAGGGAGTTCGAATGCGAACGGTGCAACCCTTCATCTTCGTTTCGCCTCCCGTCGCTGCCCTCTCGCCTCCTTCTCTCGCGCCTATAAAAGGGTGGTCGCTCCTCTCAGAGAGGGGCACCAGAACTTCTTCCTCCTCTCGCCACCGGTTCCAATCTCTGAGCTGCTGCTGTCTTCCTCATCCAGGCTTGCGGCGTGCACCGCGAGTCGGGACAGTAGGCCTTCGAAACCGCACCACTTTGAGTCCTGTACGGGAGAAGGGTGATAAGGTTTTTGGGGAGCGCTCCGCGCGACTACTGACTTTTCCATCACGGACTCCGACGACTACTTCCCCGACGACGACTTCTTCCCCGACGTCGACAACCTCATCGACGACATGGCTGGAGAGGATGTCGACCCCAAGTCCAGTGCTTCTGCTGCTGCTGTCCTGTACGTGTTCTTCCTCTTTCTGTTAGAGACCCTGCTAAAGTTCCTTGTTCTAGTGTTTGCCCTAGATATGTTAGACTCTGTTTCTTGTATGCAACTTGCTATACTATCTGCTCTAGATGTGTTTAGTTACAGTTCATATATGAAGATGTTGTTTACCTTCTCTTTAGCAAATCGCATGACTTGTTTTATCACTGTTATACCAGTCGTGCTTTATCTAGTATCTCTGATAATAAAATCATTTGGTAAATTGCTCATATTTCCAACAATCGAAAAACCTTATTATAGGCAATTTACCCCGAGTGGTTTTGCTGCTTCCATGAAACCTCCTATGTTTGAGGGTATCCACTATAAGAGGTGGCGCGTGAGAGCAGTCTTATGGTTTAAAACCATGAGTTGCTATGACGCCACTCTTGGCAAACCTGAAGGAGAGCTTGATGCTCAACAGGCACAAGCTTTTCAGAAAATGGATACTATGTTTAAGGCTGCTCTCTTGGGTGTTCTTGGTGAGAACATAGTTGATGCTTATGCGTCAATTGATAATGGAAAAGATATGTGGGACGCACTCGAGGCAAAGTTTGGGGTCTCGGATGCTGGCACTGAGCTGTACATCATGGAGCTATTCTATGATTACAGGATGACTGAAGAGCGCTCCGTGGTTGAGCAAGCTCATGAGATACAGTCATTTGCTAGAGAACTTGAGCACTTCAATTGTATGTTACCGGACAGGTTTGTTGCCGGAGGTATTATCACTAAGCTTCCTCCTTCATGGAGGAACTTTGCTACCTTACTGAAGCATAAGAGACATGAGTTTTCTGTCTCGGATCTCATTGGTACTCTTAATGTGGAAGAAAAGGCGAGAGCAAAGGACACACGTGCTCGAGGTATTGAGGGAGGATCTAGTGCCAATCTGGTACAGAAGAAGAACTTCCAGCCCCACAAGTTCAAGAACAAGGGCAAGTTTGATGGTAAAGCAAAGTTTGATGGGAAGAACAAGGCTGTGCAACACACGAACTTCAAGAAGAAGAATGACAAGAAGAAAGGTGCTTGTCATGTGTGTGGGGATCCTGATCATTGGGCTCCTAGTTGCCCTAATCGATATGACAAGCGTCATCCTGGGAAAGGCGGCAAGACCGCTAATGTTGTCATTGGAGACACTGACATGAAGGATGCTGGGTATGGTATATTTCCCACTATTCTTTCAGTATGTCATTCTCCTGATTGGTTGATTGACACGGGTGCTAATGTGCATGTATGCGGTGATATTTCCATGTTTTCTTCTTATCAGACCGCAGGGACTTCAGCCGTGCTGATGGGCAATGGTTCAAGTGCTTCTGTTCGTGGTGTTGGCACGGCCGATCTGAAGTTTACTTCGGGGAAGATCATGCGGCTGAAGAACGTGCATTATGTCCCCTCCGTCAATAAAAATCTTGTTAGTGGATCTCTTCTGTGTAGAGATGGCTACCAGCTTGTCTTTGAGTCGAATAAATTTGTAATATCCAAGTATGGAACCTTTGTTGGTAAAGGTTATGAGTCAGGAGGCCTGTTTCGTTTATCCTTATCAGACGTTTGCAATAAAGTTGTTAATCATATTTGCAACAATAATGAATCAAATGTGTGGCATTCACGTCTTTGTCATGTTAATTTTGGTTGCATGTCGCGACTAGCGAAGTTGAACTTAATACCTAGTTTCACCACTGTCAAGGGATCTAAGTGTCAAGTGTGTGTGCAAGCTAAGCAACCTCGTAAGTCTCACACGACTGCGGAAACGAGAAATCTTGCACCACTAGAGCTCATACATTCAGATCTATGTGAAATGAATGGTGTTTTGACAAAAGGTGGAAAGAAATATTTCATGACGTTAATTGATGACTCCACTAGATACTGCAGTGTGTATCTTCTGAAATCTAAGGATGAGGCTTTGAACTTTTTCAAGATCTATAAAGCTGAAGTGGAAAACCAACTTGATCGAAAAATCAAGAGGCTTAGGTCCGACCGTGGTGGAGAGTATTTTTCCAATGAATTTGATGCTTTTTGTGTGGAACATGGTATAATCCATGAGAGGACGCCTCCCTATTCACCTCAGTCAAATGGGGTGGCCGAAAGAAAGAACCGTACTCTAACTGATTTGGTTAACGCCATATTAGACACATCGGGTCTCTCCAAGGCATGGTGGGGGGAGGCGATATTTGACGACATGTCATGTCCTAAACCGTGTTCCCACAAAGAACAAAGAGATAACTCCATTCGAGGAATGGGAGAAGAAAAGGTTAAAACTCTCTTATCTACGAACATGGGGTTGTTTGGCGAAAGTCAATGTTCCAATTCCATAGAAGCGGAAGCTTGGACCAAAGACTGTGGATTGTGTTTTCTTGGGATATGCTTTTCATAGCATTGGCTATAGATTCTTAGTTGTAAAATCTGAGGTACCTGACATGCATGTCGGTACGATCATGGAGTCGAATGATGCGACTTTCTTTGAAGATATCTTTCCCATGAAGGATATGGCTACCTCATCTAATCAGGAGATGCCTAGTTCATCGAATCAGGAACCAGTTACAATTACCGAACCTGCCATTTCGATGGAACACTTTGAAAGTCCTGTGGAGGAGAACAATGAAGTTCCTATTAGGAGCAAGAGACAGAGGATTGCAAAGTCCTTTGGTGATGATTTTTTTGTGTATCTCATAGATGACACTCCCAATTCTATTTCAGAGGCCTATGCATCTGAAGATGCTGACTACTGGAAGGAAGCGGTTCGTAGCGAGATGGATTCCATCTTGGCGAATGAAACTTGGGAGATAACTGATCGTCCTTATGGGTGCGAACCTATAGGATGCAAATGGGTATTCAAGAAGAAGCTTAGGCCTGATGGTACTATTGAAAAGTACAAGGCTCGGCTCGTGGCTAAGGGTTATACCCAAAAGGAAGGTGAAGACTTCTTTGATACTTACTCACCTGTGGCTCGACTGACCACTATTCGAGTTCTACTTTCACTAGCTGCCTCGCATGGTCTTCTCGTTCATCAAATGGATGTTAAGACTGCTTTCCTAAATGGAGAGTTGGACGAGGAAATTTATATGGAACAACCAGATGGGTTTGTACTAGATGGTCAGGAAAGAAAAGTGTGCAAGTTGCTGAAGTCTTTGTATGGACTCAAGCAAGCACCCAAACAGTGGCATGAGAAGTTTGAAAGAACTTTAACAGCTGCAGGCTTTGTTGTAAACGAAGATGACAAATGTGTGTACTATCGCCATGGTGGGGGCGAGGGAGTTATCCTTTGCTTGTATGTTGACGACATACTGATTTTCGGAACAAATCTGAATGTTATTAAGGAGGTCAAGGATTTTCTATCTCGCTGTTTTGAGATGAAAGATTTAAGAGTGGCTGATGTCATTCTGAACATCAAGTTGTTGAGAGACAATGATGGTGGGATCACATTGCTTCAATCTCACAATGTGGAAAAGATCTTGAGTCGCTTTGGCTACAGTGACTGCAAGCCCTCTCCAACACCATATGATGCTAGTGTGTTGCTTCGAAAGAACCGAAGAATTGCTAGAGACCAATTGAAGTATTCTCAGATTATTGGCTCGCTTATGTACTTAGCCAATGCTACAAGACCTTACATCTCTTTTGCTGCTAGCAAACTGAGTCGGTTTGTCTCAGAACCAGGAGATGTGCATTGGAAAGCTCTAGAGAGAGTTTGCATTATTTGAAAGGCACTGCGAATTATGGAATTCACTACACCGGGCACCCAAAGGTGCTTGAAGGGTATAGTGACTCAAACTGGATCTCAGATGCTGATGAGATAAAGGCCACGAGCGGTTATGTATTCACTCATGGAGGTGGCGCTGTTTCTTGGAAGTCTTGCAAGCAGGCCATCTTAATGAGGTCAACAATGGAAGCAGAACTCACAGCACTAGATACAGTTACGGTCGAAGCAGATTGGCTTCGCCGACTCTTGAATGACTTGCCGGTTGTTGAGAAACCTGTACCGGGTATCCTTATGAATTGCGACAATCAAACTATGATCACGAAAGTGAGCAGCTCAAAGGATAACATGAAGTCATCAAGACACGTTCAGAGAAGGTTAAAGTCTGTCAGGAAAATGAGAAACTCCGGAGTTATTGCATTGGATTATATCCAAACGTCTAAAAATCTGGCAGATCCTTTTACAAAGGGTCTATCACGTAATGTGATAGATAATGCATCGAGGGAGATGGGTATGAGACCCACAATATGAGTTGTTCACAGTGGTAACCTATTCTTTGTGATCGGACATCCCGTGAATTAGATGTGGAAGACAAGCTGTTGATCAACTGAGAGGAGAGTATCCTTACTATTAACAATACCACTCCATGAAGATGCAATACTCTCCTAATCTGCATGACAGGTTGATGTATATCTTAATGTGTTCTAAGTGGCTCATTGAAGCAGAGGTGTCGTCTTGCAGAACATCTTTTGAAGAACGCACCTATATGAGTCTGATTATTAAACGTCGCAATCTATGAGAGTAGGGTTCTCTCTAATAAACTCATGAAAGGTCTCGGAGTATGACGCATAAGCTCCACCCGCGGGGAAGACCCACGGTAGCCACGTATCGGTCAAGGCTTTATGTGAAGCTAGATTCGCAGAAAACTTGCAGTTCAAGGCCCAGTCCACTGTTCAAGTTGCTTACTAGTGTAGCATAGAGTTCTAGGTGGAAGTTCAACTTAACAGTCTCCACTGCAGTACCGGCATATAAAACAGTGTTTTGGAACCAAAGGCAAATTTTGTGTGCCTCCGGGATCTGGTGTGGGATTGCTGGAATTTTATCTATTTTGGGCCTAGCCCAATAAGCAGTTTCAGAAATTCCTAATAAATCCTAGAGGCCCACGCAGCCCATTCGTGCAAGGCAAGAGGTGGAACTAAAGTTTAGTCCCACATTGCTAGTTTAGAGGGAGTTGGACCTCTTTATAAGGGAGGTTCTTTCCCCACTTGTATGAGCATGAGAACAAGAGGGACATCCACGCGCGCTCCTCCTCCGCCGCCCGCCTCGCCACGCCTCGCCGCGCCGCGGGAATGAGCCGAGCCGATGTCTAAATTTTTGCCACGCACTACGGGTATACGAAAGGTCACACGGAAGCTAAAAAGATTTTTTGCGAAAGTGGAGTTCGAATGCGAACGGTGCAGCCCTTCATCTTCGTTTCGCCTCCCGTCGCTGCCCTCTCGCCTCCTTCTCTTGCGCCTATAAAAGGGAGGTCGCTCCTCTCAGAGAGGGGCACCAGAACTTCTTCTTCCTCTCGCCACCGGTTCCAATCTCTGAGCTGCTGCTGTCTTCCTCATCCCGGCTTGCGGCGTGCACCGCGAGTCGGGACAGTAGGCCTCCGAAACCGCACCACTTTGAGTCCTGTACGGGAGAATGGTGATAAGGTTTTTGGGGAGCGCTCCGCGCGACTACTGACTTTTCCATCACGGACTCCGACGACTACTTCCCCGACGACGACTTCTTCCCCGACGTCGACAACCTCATCGACGCCATGGCTGGAGAGGATGTCGACCCCAAGTCCAGTGCTTCTGCTGCTGCTGTCCCGTACGTGTTCTTCTTCTTTCTATTAGAGACCCTGCTATAGTTCCTTGTTCTAGTGTTTGCCCTAGATATATTAGACTCTATTTCTTATATGCAACTTGCTATACTATCTGCTCTAGATGTGTTTAGTTACAGTTCATATATGAATATGTTGTTTACCTTCTCTTTATCAAATCGCATGACTTGTTTTATCACTGCTATACTAGTCGTGCTTTATCTAGTATCTCTGATAATAAAATCATTTGGTAAATTGCTCATATTTCCAACATTTATTGGATATTAGAGTTAGTGTTACTAGATAGTACGTATATATGTAAGAAATGGTTTTCTTGTGGTATTTTAGGAATATTTCTCACAAATCGTTGATGGATATGGAGTTTCATGGTTTTCTCCAAGTTGTGAGTCATCCCACGAATGCATCACGGGCGAATGTTCTTTCCCAAAGAGTATTACCCACAAAGAACCTATATGAGCTACATGTTTGATAGGGCTTCGGGCTTGATACAATTTGTAACAGACAAAACCAAGACAAGACGCAAAAAGAGGCAACGTTCAATAACTTGCACCTCCCTTTGAGAACAAAAATCTGAGTGAACATGCACATTTCTTGATCAATTTGATTGGAGAAGTATAGAAAATCAATACTATACATGACATGTTGCATCGAAAGGAAAAACAATATGACAACAATAGTACATAACAGCCGATATCTTTATTCTAGCCCACTATATATCAGGATCTTACAGGCTGTACAATTTTTGCAAAGACTTCCGTTTTTGCGAAGGATGCCGGGGTTCATAAATCGGGTGCTCCAGGGTTGCTCCTGTAGTTAAGGAAGGCAAGACAGCTCCACAGTCGCTTCCCTTTCCTAGCTGCCGCGGCATGAGTTGCAGTCGGGAGCGCATAGACGCCATTAATTTATGGGGAGGATCATGAATCTTGTGTGGAGGGTAGCTCTTGGAACTGGTAAGCATCTGGTTTCCGTAAATCTCGCCATTGGGAGAATGATTCTTCGACAAAGGATCTGAAAGTGCAGCATCGCACGCTAATAGGATCAATAGGAAGAAGATGCGCGTAACGCATGCATGCAAGCTGACAGTACATGAGAGTAGATAAGTAGCTGAGTCCTGAGTTTACACCTTGAAGAGCGGGAGTGTCCCCGGCTTGAGCGGCTGGAGGATCACCGTTGGGATCAGGAATCTGCTGCGGAGGGTCGCTCTTGGAACTGCTAAGAGAAGAGGGAAGATGGCTCCATAATCGCTTCATGAGTGAGACCAGCTGGGATGCCATTGATCCTCACTGAGTCACTAGCCAGCTAGGCAAAGGACAGCTTAATTAGTTGATCACTAGTGTACCACGTTCTGTCAAGAGGAGATTGATGCGTGATGACTGCCTCCAAAACTGCAGGTTCTTGTGTCGATACTTATAATGTCCAAATCTCACCGAGTACTGCGTGCGTTTAATTGTCGAGTGAAAAGCATGAATAAATAAATAAATAAATAATTTAAGACAGAGATGGAGAGGAATACGCGGCCGTTCAAACCACCGTGTGAGAAAACGAAGACTCTGCTCCATACCACATCCGTCTAAGAATAAAAAGACGACCGTATGTACTTCAGACAAAAATTGTGGCCCTGGGGGTTTTCAGAGTTGAGATTTTCAAAGTCTTGGTCGTACTACTAGCTAGTTTTTTTTCGAGAGAACTTTCCGATCTATTCATAATCAATTATGACACTACAAAAACGACTAGAGGTAATAAAAATTACAACCAGGTGCATGGACCACTTAGCGATGACTACAAACACTGGGCGAGTCGAAGGCGCGCCCACGTCATTGCACTTTGATTTTTGCTGAAATACTCTTGTAATATTTTCACCTTCGCAACACTTTGGACCAAAGATAACTTGCAGACACATATTTATAAACCTAGCAAAGACATTTCATAAGCTCTTCGTGGGATCGATCCTCTTATTTCGACAAGCTACAACTGTACCTGGTGCATTTGCATGACATCACTCTCCGGGCATGGCTTCTTAGTCCGTGGCCCCTTCACAGCTCTTCTCTATTGGCTCATCATATCGCGCACTAGGTCGGCAGTGGCGAAGCCACACTTGAGCTGGGTAGTCAATTGACTACACAGCTATTTGCAAAAACGACATACATCAAGTAGAAATCATGCCAAAAAATCTTATGAATGCATATATCTGACAACACAATATTTAGTTGACAACACATAATTGGATTCCTGGCACCGCCACTGTAGGTCGGGCTCCGACTCTGACATGGACCACTCCTTTGTGAAAATATGACTCATTTGACGGTTTCTGCGCAATCGCCTCCCCACGTGGACAGAGGTGGTGAAGTGACACAGCCCTGGCGACGGGCTATACCCTTAGTTTGGTGTCTAGGACCCACCTTTTCGTCTTCTTGCCCGATGCTCGCCTCCTATGGAGCATTGTCCATGAGGCTTTGGGGTCTGAGTGGCAAGCCCCAGACCTTGGATAATTCCTGGAAGCCCAGGCCACACCGTACCGGTAGGCGGGGCCATCTTTTCTAGTTAGTGTACGAGGCGATGATCTCAATCATGTGGACGACACTAAACAATATAGTTATCGGACTGGTCTTTTTGCAGCGTGCCATTGACTCGTGATTAAATTTATGTCCTTGCATCATTGGCACCTGCTTTTTTGGGCAGTGTGATAGGATCGGCTAGGCGGCATGATCAATTCTTTGTGTGTGGCAGGACGCCATCTTTTGAGCATGTTTGTGATGTTGCCAGATAGATTTTTTTTTCTTTTTGCCAGTTGAACTTAATGTTCAGACATGATGATTGCTTTATATATAAAGTGTGGCTGTTTTGGGATGTATATAATTTCTTATTTTGCCTTTAATGGATCAAAAATAGCGCGGCAAGGCGCACGTTCGCTTCCAGTAGAATCAAACTCAGGTGGATGAAAAAGAACAACCTCACATCCATCCGCAGCACACATGGTCGTTCCTCCAACCGAGAGGCTGATTTACGGAGAACATACATGAGTTTTCTTTTTGAGATAAAGAAGAACATGTTACATGCAGGTTTCATACGAGCCTTTAACACACAACCAACACAGGATGCAAAACGGCAAAGTTCAATAGCCAGCTTTTTACACCTCCCATTCAAAACAAAATCCTGAACTGCACGCTTCTTCAGCAATTTGATCGGCGCAGCATATAAAATCATTACTATGACATGTTGCGTCAAACACAAAATTGTATACAAATTCGATATTGATTCTAGCTGCTCAGCTTATCAGGATCTCTGCAAACTGTAAGGCTTACCGTTTCTCTGCCTCGCGAGCCCTCCCTGCCGCGTTTGGCCTGTGTCGGGGGGGGGGGGGGGGGGGGGGGGGGGGGGGGTGTCACGGTTCCGGTGCTTAGGCTGACTTTGTGAACTGGCAAGAGTAACCGTGGATGCAAGAACAACTCCGGTTCCTGCTGCAGCGGCCGATGAGGAGGTAAGATGGCTCCACAGTCGCATCCCCTGCGACATGAGCAGCTCCAGCCGGGACGCCATTGATTCTCACTCTGGCTAGCTAGGTAGGCAAAGGGCAGCTTGATAGTTGGCCAGCAGTGTGCCAAGAGGAGGTTGATGTATGTGTGATGACTGTCTCCAAACAAGCCGCTTGTGTGGGTACTTATGTATCCCATCCCAGCTTAGCTATTGCTCTCCCAGTGAAGTGAACTAGCAACACGTGCGTTCATCGAGTCAAAACAACGAGTGAAGAAGAAATCAATGGGCAGGAAAACTGAGGAACGCGGCCGTTCAAATCAAACCAGCACGCGAAGACGACGACTGTACTAGTAGTTCAGTGTTCAGACCACACCAGTCAAAGAATAGAATGAATACTGCACTTCAGAAAAAGAATGTGGATGTGGCGCTGGTCGGAGAAGTACCATGCATGTGGCAAGAGTTTTGTTTATTGGGGTGGTGACCATGCAGATTGGGACGGATATCAGACGTTTTCAGAGTTGCTAGCTATACATACTGCTCAGTCCATAGGATTTTTATAACAATATATCTGCCGTACGTGCGTGCTTAACCTACCGGATTCATATTTTGAGTCTCGTGTTTCTGGCAAAAACATAACTGCAATGACGGCGGCGGTCGGAGTGGCAAACTGCAATGACCAGTCAACGGCGGAGGGGGGGCAGGAAGAGGCGACTAGTCAACACTGTGCATTCGGTTTATATCTTTTGATTTATACGATTTTTTATTTGTACGGTATTTGATACTTCGGTAAATACAATATTGACATTAAAGCACGGTTCGGTTTCGGTATGTTATAAAATTATTTTTTATAGCTTTGTGAGGTTTTTTAACATGCTGCCTTTTACCTCCCCTTTTCACATGAAAGGTACGAGTATAAAATAGATTTGAGTTGTTAATTACACTAAGTAGTGGGTTTGATTAACTCTTACCTTATTACCATAATAACCAAATTGACGTGAATTTAAAATTGCATAAGTCCATGCAATGTGATGATCCAAAAATCAAAGTTGTTCGCCTCGATGAGACACAATTTGATGATGAGGTTACTCTCATGAAATCCGGCAAATTATGCTCCCAGTTCCTCCCCGTTTTACCGCAGAATCAACTCCAAATAACATGAAAAGTCCACGGGAGATATAATAATCCACCTAAAAAACAAAGAACAATAATCTAAATGGTAATTGTTACGAAGATAAGCCGAGACAAATCTCAAGAATAACATGGTTAAACTCAAGAAAAATGGTGTGTACACTACACACATCATCCACCGATAGGCTATCGTAGACGATGCGCTACACAAGGGCTCAGATGAGGTACACACTAATGTGCTATGCTCCAACGCAGTGCACACCACAGTGCTGAGCTCCAACATGGTACACACTGCATTCCAGTGCACTCGGACCGAGGAGCAGGTACACATCATTGTTGACCTTTCTTCTCCACTCTACTCCACGGACCCAGGAGTGGGTACCCTCTCTTTATCAAATGTATATGAAATTTTATATGTTAGGGTTAGTGTTAAAAAATGTTATGCTTAGTGTCTAGAGGATATGATTTTGTAGATGAAAATTTGTATGTTAGGGTTACCATTGCAAAAAAATTGGGGTTAGTGTCTAAAGGATGTGATCTTGTAGATGAAACTTTGCATGTTCGGCTTAGTGTTTATAGGATGTTAGAGTTTGTGTTACTAGATAGTACGCATATATGTAAGAAATGGTTTTCTTGTGGTATTTTAGGAATATTTCTCACAAATCGTTGATGGATATGGAGTTTCATGGTTTTCTCCAAGTTGTGAGTCATCCCACGAATGCATCACGGGCGAATGTTCTTTCTCAATGAGTACTACCCACAAAGAACCTATATGAGCTACATGTTTGATAGGGTTTTAGGTTTGATACGATTTGTAACAGACAAAACCAACACAAGACGCAAAAAGAGGCAACGTTCAATAACTTGCACCTCCCTTTGAGAAAAAAAAACTCTGAGTGAACGTGCACATTTCTTGATCAATTCGATTGGAGAAGTATACGAAATCAATACTATACATGACATGTTGCGTCGATAGGAAAATCAATATGACAACAATAGTACATAACTGCCGATATCTTTATTCTAGCCCATCATATCAGGATCTTACAGGCTGTGTGATTTTTGCAAAGACTTTCCCTTTTGCGAAGGATGCCTGGGTTCATGAATCTGGTGCTCTAGGGTTGCTCCTGTAGCTAAGGAAGCTAAGACAGCTCCACAGACGCCATTAATTTACGGGGAGCATCATGAATCTTGTGCGGAGGGTAGCTCTTGGAGCTGGTAAGCATCTGGTTTCCGTGAACCTCGCCATTGGGAGAATGACTCTCTCGCAAAGGATCTGAAAGTGCAGCGCCAAAGAGTATGTTAGCGCGCTAATATGATCAATAGCAAGAAGATGTGCGCAACACATTCATGCAAGCTGACAGAGTGACAGTATATAATATTTTTTTCTTTTTATGAAAAGGAGGTTGAAAGCCCGGGCCTCAGCATCATTGCGTTTCTGACAGTACATAAGTAGCAAGAAGAAGTGCGTAATGCATACATGCAGGTTGACAGTAGATAGTTGACTGCGTACCTGCAGGAGCGGGTGGAGGCTGCTGAGCGGCCGGAGTGTCCCGGGCTTGAGCACCAGCTGGAGATGCCAGAGCATCATCCACAGTTGCTGGGTTGAGTAGCACCAGCTCGGATGCCATTGATTCTCACTAGCAGCTAGCTATGTTAAGGACAGCTTAATTAGTCGATGGATCAGTAGACCGTACTTCTGTCCAGACTCCAGGAAGTTGATTTGTGATTAGTGTCTCCAAACAAGCCGCTTGTGTGGGTACTTGTATGCCCAGCTTAGCTACCTCTCACAGTGAAGTGAACATTAACCGTACCACGTGCAACGTGCGTTCATCGAGTCAAAATGACGAGTGAAGAAATAAATAAACACGGTAAACACGGCCGTTCACACCGCCACGCGAAGACCAAGACTATACTTGAGCACCTCGGACCACACCCGTCAAAGAATAGAAAGAACACCGTACTCAGACAAAAAAAATGGCGTAGTGCGAAGAAGTACCAGGTGGACTTCTGTTCATTGGATGGCACTGGGGTGACCGTGCAGATTAGGACGGATATCGTTTTCGTAGTTGTTATTGCTCACTTCATAAGATTTTATTTTAAAGTTCCGTATGTCGTCCAAGCTGCGCTTACCTATCGGATTCATATTTTAAGTTTTGTGTTTGACGAGGGAGGCACAACAGAAATGGTTGACCTTGTAAGAGTGGTTAAGTTCACAAGACGGAACAATGCTTTCAAGAACAACTTTCACAAACCATTTGTGACAACCCGTATTTTTGAGTTATTAATTAATTTTAGTAAAATAATATGTGTCTACTAATTGTTTTGGTTTTGCTAAACGCTAGTATTTTGATTGGGTGTTAACACATGCATGCAACAGAAATTAGAGGAGTTATCACGTTGGAGTTAAAAGATGATTTGTTTATGCATGCATCGATGCATGCATGCATGCATGAGTAGTACGTGGTGCATGTATTCTTTGGAAGAGATTACGTGATGCATGTTCAGATGCTTTGAACCATGCCTCTATGGCGTGAGATATTTTGTAGTAAGGGTCAAGGTGGCTTGTTACTACAGGAGCTAGTAATGGCCTAGTCACCCAGGGTCAGTACGTGGACTTGTTGCATGATGTCCAGGTTGAAGGCTAGTAGCTTTTGGTCACTGGAAGGGATGTCGGCCAGCTCCATGAGTATTTCAAGAGTCAAGAGGCAAAGGTCAAGAGCCACTGCAGCTGAGATATTTTCGTCGGCACCGCCGATCATCAGCTCCTACAAATACCTGCAGCTCCTGCTAGTGAGGCATACTGCAACACCATCAACCAGTCGACCAACATGGAGCACAAGAGAGCGAGGCCACTGATAAACGTAGAGTGGTAGAAAGGTTGGCAGAGAGCTACGTGTATGTCAGAAGAATATTAGTATATGTGCGTTCCTTAGATTTTATACAAAGATGATGGAGTTTCATCTTTTGGCAGAATATTATTCTGAAGGAGAAATGATATTACCTGAAGCAAGTAGCTTCTTTGCTAATCCCTACATCCTGCTAGTAGTAGCTTTGCTACTCCTATTTTATATCTTGTTGTTGTTTCAATTGTGGTGCTTGTGCTGATACTAGCACTATACTCTTGTTGATATCATCATTGATCTCGCTATCGTGGAAGAGATATTCATTTGGTTCTATCTCTGCATTTCTCGTGGTGCCATTAGATGAATGGTATGGCCTCCTGATACCCGTTGTTAGCCATGATACTTCCAGAGAGAAGTGTGTGATGATAAGTGAGAAATCATCATGATTAGTTGGACTCACGCAGAGACGTGAGATTGGATATCTCACCTTCATATGTCTAATATCTTTATTCTTCACATGATATATCCTATTTACATTGGTGTCACGACCGCAAACGTATTGTATCGGTCACAGTTCAGGTATGAGGCTGTCTGAGTTCTCCGCTGGGAGCGACACTTGTTCCGAACAGGGTATCGGTGATGGATCATTGGGAATGACCCATACTAGTAAGTCAAGTTGTCGTGCCTCAGGGGACCAAAGGGCTCTGCTCTTCTGGAACCCACGTGGTTCTGGTCGAGGCTGTCGATATCGGAGTACCCCTCTTAAGAGTGTAAAAGTGTGAATATTCACCCATGTGAGTCCCGGGTTGCAAACCTTGCTGGTCACATGTGATACCGATACATATACCCATTCACCATCTTTAAATTAATACATTTCTTGGGTGAATGATCTATTCCTTTAAATCTAGTTTCACTGGTATTTGGTTTATCTATTCCATCCCATTGATACCTTGGTTAATTCATTTAAATACAGTCAAGCCTTATTACTGTATTTATATTCTTCTTGTCATTTTGTTATATTAGTAAAGTACATGCTTGCTGAGTATGACTTGTCGTACTCACCATTGCTTCCTCTGTTTTTTAGATGCAGACGATGCAACTTAAGTATGCCCAAAAGATGTCATCCAAGATTAGGTTGGACCAGCGGGTGGGAAACGACTAGAGAACTTAATGTATTTTGGCTATTTGTAAATGTAAAGGAATTTGTATAGTCAATATATGTGTCTTTGTGGTCCACTGCTGTTTTATGCCTGCTTTATCACGCCTTGCGTGACTATAGGCCTCTGGTCTATAGGCGCGCGGCGGCTATCTCGCCTAGGTCCGGTCTCGGGGCGTGACACCTTTTAATAAAGGAAAGCATAAGTTCCCCATGTATATCTTTGTCATTAAAAACTAGGTCATTTCTACATAACCAAAGCAACCATAATAAGACATACGCTCTCATCTTTATTAGTGTTTTGAACCTATATAAGGAATACCGTCCAACAATGACTAAAAATATTGGCAACACCTGTGGACTATACATATTAGACGCTATTTGGATGATTGCCCACATAGAATGCGCAAACTTGCACTGGAAAAAGATGTGTCTGATTGTTTCGTCATAAGTTCAAAAGCAACACTTCTTGCTTCCTTGCCAGTTGCGACGGGCAAGCATATCTTTGGTTAGCACCACTCCCCTCCAAAGATACACCTTGAAGATCTTAACTTTTAGTGAAATCTGACTTTCAATTTTTTGTTATTATCCACCAGGACCTTTGAATGTGTTAGCGCACGGTACATAGAGTCGACTGTGAAGGACCCAGATGTAGTGAAGTTCCAGTGGAACACATCTCATCCTTGTGTTAAGTTAATCGCATCCATCTGGACAAAATAAGTTGCCATGAGACAAGCGAGGGCCAATCAAATCATGCCTAAAAGAAATATGCGGTGGAAAAAACTGAGCACCTACACTAGAGTTTCATTCTTATCGCGAACAACACGATATAAAGGTGGATATTGATCTCGGAGAATGGCATTGCCTAGCCAGTTGTCCTCCCAGAAACGAATCTCAGACCCATCTTTAATCGCGAAGGATCCAAAGCGGAAAAGATGTTTCTTTGCCGCCTTTAGACCTGCCCAAAAGGTGAATCACCAGGTTTCCAGTAGGCCTGAGACATGACTTTTTGGCATAGATACTTGTTGTGCGGCTGGTTTTGCCAAACGTCATTTGCGGTAAGAAGTCTAAACAACCATTTACTAAGTAAGGCATCATTCTAAACCTGCAGGTCATGAATGCCAAGACCATTTTGCTAGTCTGTATTTTTTTCATTGTTTCCTTCCCAAAAGAATCTGGATCTGAAATAATCCAACCTTTGCAAGATCCTCTTGGGAGTTGGGAAAAAGAAAGCATATGGAGAACTATATTTATGAGAACCGAGTTGATCAATACCACCCGTCCTCCAACAGAGAGCAACTTGCCTTTCCAGCTGCTCAATCATTTCTCTAAACACTCTGCATTAGTGAGACGGCGATAATGAATAGGAATTCCCAAATATTTGATCAGGAATTGGTCTTGCACACAACTAAACTCTTCTCTTTTGCAGGTTATTTTTGTTGTACACAATCGCTTCGTAGGTCGTCTCTGCTTCACTATACGAAGTTTCAACCGTTGTTCAAGACGGTGTGTACACAATTAGAGCGGGTGGCCATGGAGGTTTTTCCCCAACCTGAGTGGCAGTATAACCTCCGTATAGACCCATCACCTCCTTCGACATAGGCATAGTGAAGGTCCTATTTGACTCTACCGGTGCCGATATGCCAGCTTTTATCTTTTTTTAGACCATTTGTGTTTGGCTATGTGCATCCAAGGTATGCAGAGGACGGGTGTTACTCATCATGATTTTTATCCTCTTGATGCTACTTTATGAATTAATAAAAACACCCGTTATCGAAAAAGTTCCCCATGTATGTCGAAGCCCCCGGACTATATACCCTTTACTTAAAAAAACTGTGCATGTTTAAATAAGGATTTTTTTAGGTTTCAATTAGTTTTCAAATAATTTAAGCCGAGCTATGACATAAATCTGAGTGAAACTCGAAGTAGTAGGAAATACATTGAAACTATGCAAAAATCTATATGAAGTGCTAAAAAACATAGCAAAACTCACTGAAAGTGATATCAGACATACATAGCTCGAGTGGAACTTGAACCAGTATGAAATGCAAAGACATATCAAACCTTCATTGAAAGCCATAATTAAGAAACTTGCATTGACAGAAAAAAGGTTTCAAAAAGTTCCATAAAATATTCCATTCGAGTATCAAGATCTGAAAATTTTAAGTTCCAAAAATCATGGAAACAAGTAGCAAAACTACAGGAAACCATGGAACCACAACAGGGTCACTAAAAGGTACGTAAAGCGTCACATCAATACAAAATTTGTTTAGAAAGTTTCATCATCGTTCATTCTAGTATCAAAATATGACAATTTTAGATTGATCATATTCCACTCTGCTCTTATTTAAAATATCCTATCTAGACAAAGACAATTGTGAAAAGGCTGTAAATTGGCGATTCAAGCTATATGGTCATCTTCTAAGTTTGGAAAAATATATTAAATGAAGGGATGAATGGATGGGAGGAAGAAAGTTAGACTGCGTGTTGATTTCAAAAAGCACTGTGCTTGGACATTCTGTTCAAAAAATAATTATATGCATGGACTAATGGATGGGAGGGAGAGAGGTGGATTACAGGTTGATCTATAAATCCCATCATTCTAAATGTGAAAATGTATGAGAAAGGATCACATGAATCTCGAAGTGTTTGGAACCCTTAGATAGTCCTTGGAGGCTT
The DNA here is from genome assembly GCF_002575655.3 of Aegilops tauschii subsp. strangulata. Classification (NCBI taxonomy): domain Eukaryota; kingdom Viridiplantae; phylum Streptophyta; class Magnoliopsida; order Poales; family Poaceae; genus Aegilops; species Aegilops tauschii. The sequence goes on from NC_053038.3 coordinate 509,996,296, forward strand.
GGACTTTCTCACACATGTGGGAAACCCACTTGACCTTCTAAGCCTCCTTTTCTTATTAGTAAGATCCTTTGGACAACCAACACCTTTGGCATCTACACGACACACTCTTCAATATCCAATTCGAGGGGTTGATTTGCACCAATTTCAAGATCTTAGTATACCATGTCTCAACTTAAAAAAATAACATGTCTCGAGTCCCGTGAGCCGCAAGTTCTTTGCTGCCCTTTTTTGACCAGCTTTGGTGCACGAATCAGCTCACACGGTATGGATGTTGAATTACTATTTTATCCCCCTTTGTGTGAGGCAGCTTGAAATCGTGAACACATCTCTTCATCCAATGTCATGTAGCCCACAACATCTATGAGGCGATCACCGGTTAGCCATGGCGTCTTGCCTTCCCGCCAAAATTGTCTGCGTTGGCATTCATGGGTAAAGTGTAGGATTTCGTGGCATGGAAGACGTGTCCCCTGCCCTCGTCATATTGTGGGTGATCTTGTTGAAGTGGAGCTGCCCCATCTTGAAGAGGCAGATCTCGCCAGTTGATACGTCCATTTTGCATCATGTTTTTCTACTATTATTTATAATATTTTTATGCATAATAATGCTTTATGGAGTAATTCTAATGACTTTTCTTTCACAATATGCAAGGTTTACACAAAGAGGGAGAATGCCGGTAGTTGGAATACTAGACCTGGAAAAAACTACGTCAGAGTTACCTATTCTGCACATCTCCAAATGAGTTGAAAATTTACGGAGAATTATTTTGCAATATATGAAAAATATTGGAGCAAATAACTACCGGAGGGGGCCCACCAGGTGGGCACAATCCATCTGGGTGTGCCAGGGAGCCCAAGCGCGCCCTGGTGGGTTGTGCCCTCCTCGGCCCACCTCCGGTGCCCATCTTCTGGCATATAGGTCATTTTGACCTATAAAAAATGAGGAGATGACTTTCAGGACAAAGAGCCGCCGTCTCGAGGCGGAACTTGGGCAGGAGCACTTTTGCCCTCCGGCGGAGCGATTCCGCCGAGGGAACTTCCCTCCCGGAGGGGAAAATCATCGTCATTGTCATCACCAACAACTCTCCCATCTTTGGGAGGGCAATCTCCATCAACATCTTCAACAGCACCATCTCCTCTCAAACCCTAGTTCATCTCTTGTGTTCAATCTTTGTACCGGAAGCTTAGATTGGTGCTTGTGGGTGACTAGTAGTGTTGATTACATCTTGTAGTTGATTACTATATATTTTATTTGGTGGAAGATTATATGTTCAGATCCATTATGTTATTTAATACCCCTATGATCTTGAGCATGATTATCATTTGTGAGTAGTTATTTTTGTTCTTGAGCTCAAGGGAGAAATCTTGTCCCAAGTAATCATGTGAACTTGATATGTGTTCGATATTTTAATGATATGTATGTTGTGATTCCCTTAGTGGTGTCATGTGAACGTCGACTACATGGCACTTCACCTTATTAGGGCCTAAGGGAATGCATTATGGAGTAGTTATTAGATGATAGGTTGCTAGAGTGACAGAAGCTTAAACCCTAGTTTATGCGCTACTTCGTAAGGGACCGATTTGTATCCAAAAGTTTAATGTTATGGTTAGATTTTATCTTAATACTTTTCTCGTAGTTACGGATGCTTGCGAGGGGGTTAATAATAAGTAGGAGGTTTGTTCAAATAAGAACAACACCTAAGGACAGGTCCACCCACATATCAAATTAACAAAGTAGCGAACATGAATCAAACAAACATGATGAAAGTGACTAGATGAAATTCCCGTGTACCCTCAAGGACGCTTTGCTATTATAAGAGACCGTTTTGGCCTGTCCTTTGCCACAAAAGGATTGGACTACCTTGCTGCACTTTATTTACCGTTGCCGTTACTTGCTCGTTACAAATTATCTTGCTATCAAACAACTCGTTACCGACAATTTCAGTGCTTGCAGAGATAACCTTGCTGAAAACCACTTGTCATTTCCTTCTGCTCCTCGTTGGGTTCGACACTCTTACTTATTAAAAGGACTACGATTGATCCCCTATACTTGTGGGCCATCACTAGTCCATAGCATCGTTGCTTGCATTGTTCACTAAGTCCATTAATGGAGGGTGTGGGGGTGGCAAATCTTGAGATTCTAGCAAGAAGGCAAAATATAGGCTTGGACCCCATTGACATGGATTTTTGTGCGGCCGCCTGCCTCCCAAAAATTCATCAAGGGGGTCCACTTATAGTCTATTCATCGTCTTTCTAGTACTTATGTCCACGCGCATATGTGGTCGTCATGTGGTAAACATTGTAATACCAACGGTTAGCCAATTACTAGTGAAAAACCCAACACATGTAACATATTGTTGGGCATTATTCTATAGTAGTGAAACTATTTTGTTTTCTCATGAAAAATGAAACTGTAACATGCACTCTCATTAAATAAGGCGCATCGAGTCCTGCTACTAGTATTCTTAGCTGATCGTCGTGTTCCTAGATGATTCATTATCCGATGACGACGATATCATGTACATTGTCATAGAGCTGCCCTGATCTCCCAACGTCCCAATGGTCAACACCAGTTGTCGAGGGTTTTACGTGGAATGTTCAGTTGAGGGGACGTAACATGAGGAGACCAGGGGGTCTTAAGCACATAACACAAAGATGCATGATACACTCACTTCTTCGCAAAATATAATTAAGGTGTATTGGTTTTTTCAAAATTCAAAAATTAGGAAAAATATCAGTATCTACAATACCAAATTAGTATCATTAGATCCATCAAGAAAATATTTTTCATATTTTATTTATTTTGTATTGTATATGTTGATATTTTATTGTATAATCTTGGTAAAGCATACACAAGTTTGACTTGCATGAAAACTGATGCACCTTATATTCTGGAACGGAGGGTGTACCTAGGTTCAACCCCCAATGCCGGTAAATCCCTACTTTCTACCTTGATCTTTCCTTGTATATATGCAGATTATCGAGAGTTATGCATGGCAAGGGACTCGGCGAGTTCTAATGATGATGGAGATTCAGGCGTGAAGCGCCAGAATCCTCCTACACGATGTAGGCTAAATCTATGGAGAGGGAGAGCTCCCCTTCTAGGATGCCACAGTATCCCTTATACCTCACAAGTTATGGAAGGCTCCATGTCGGTGCAATATGGGGAATGCAAGAGTGGAGTCAGACACGACGTAGGTATACACCACATTTGACCCTTCCTTACGTTATGTATAGTGTTTCTGAGTTCCCTTGATGTTGTACGTTCGCAAGACTACTCCTGTAGCGGTGACACTTCTCCTGATGTTGGTGCGGTATCTTTGGGCCTTTGGGGATTCCACTTGAGTGGCGACGAGAGGCATGCCTATGGGTAATTTGACATATATATATATATATATATATATATATATATATATATATATATATATATATATATATATATATATATATATATATATATGGGGTCGAAGTAGTTTTTTTTTTCAAATGAGCGAAGGAGGGTTGCCTACTCCTCCCTGTCTTATGGGAGATATTTTTGGAGTGGAACCTTCATGTGTTCAAGAACCAAATCTTGCTAGTCCATAGCATCGTCACTCTCATGGTGGCGCAAGACAATAAGCATAAACATGATACTTGATCAACCCAATGATACTTAGTCATATCCAATAATTGTACATCAATTCATGGTGTTCATACATCTAAAATTCCAACACACGGTAAATCACTTGGGTAATACTCCACTGTGATGCAGAATACCCATGCAACACGAAAATAATAAATATCAAGCTACCGAGAACTGCAATAAAAAATTGGACATATTGTTGAGAGTAAATCTATTCCACAAAACAATACCGAGATAGCTAGAAAACTCCCTTTTTATCCTCATGAGACGAACCAAGAAAGTATACCAATGGGTACAAGTTCTTTAATCTTCTCTATCACCAGGCTAATACACATTGTTCTCTCTCTTTTTTCTTTCTTGCGAAAACTATGTTCTCGTTATTATCCCCTCACTGCAACTTATCCATAATTAGACTAGTACAGCGCAGATCCAATAGACATCCACAAACTAATCGTACAGTCAAAATGAACAACAATATATGAAATTTCCCTAAAAGCAATATATGAAATTATTCAACTGATGACAAAACATCCACTACAAAAACCACTTAGATAATCATACTCATATGATGAAGCTCACATAATGAATACATATAAAACACGCAAAAGGAGATCTCTACATATCTATCTAGTACTACAAACCCATAGTCCAGGAGGTGGGACCACTCGAAGCTCATCGGGAACAAGATGGTGATGTTATTGCTAAAGTTTGGCGATGAATTCCTCCTTTGGCGGGATGCTGGAGAAACAATAGGTATTCTCTAAAAAAAATCTAAAGGTGATGTCCGAAGAAACCCTACGGGAGGCTCGCGCACCCAAGTGATGGGTGCGCCACAATGGTGCGCGGGCCCTTGGTGGGTACCATCGGGATGCCGGCCTTCATGATTCTTCATGAAAGGAGTAATTGCTGACAGGATCATAAATTTTGCGTCGAGGGAAACTGGTGGAACTGCCAAGCTTCGGCTTGGCGGCCAGATCGGGCACAAGTGCACCATCGTGTCCTATGTGTTTGGGACTTGGGAGGTGGTCAAGATCTGAAACTGCAACGCCACAGATTATTATCACGAGATTGGGAGGCAAAAAGATGTGTGTAATGCATGCATGCTGAGAGTTGATAATAGTCGCTGAGTGCATACCTGCAGGAGCGGGTGGAGGCTGCTGAACGGCGGGAGTGTCCCCGGCTTTATCGGCTGGATGACCACCGGTGGGATCATGAATCTTGTGCGGAGGGTCGCTCCTGGTACTGCTAAGAGAAGAGTTAAGAATAGGATAGCTCCACGGTCGCCTCCCCTGCGACACGAGTAGCTTCAGCTGAGAGCGCATAGATGCCGCCATTAGTTCTCTTCTCGCTAGCTAGCTAGCTAGGCAAAGAGGAGCTTGATTAGTCGATCAGTAGTGTACGTACGTGGTTCTGTCAAGAGGAGCTTGATGTGTGATGACTGCCTCCAAACTGCGGGTTCTTGTGTGGATACTTATAATGTCCAACTCTCACCGAGAACTACGTCCGTTTAATTGTCGAGTGAAAATGACGAATAAATAAAATAGTTTAAGACAGAGAAATGAAGGAGAGGAATACGCGGCCGTTCAAACCACCGTGTGAGAAAACGAAGACTCTTCTTCAGACCACACCGGTCAAAGAATAAAAATACGACCGTATATATGTACTTCAGACAAAAATTGTGGCCCGAGCCGGAGAGCCGGAGAGATACCACGTAGATCGGGAGTGGGACGGATCTCGTTTTCAGAGTTTCTAGCTATTGCTCGCTCCGTAACATTTTTCAAAGTCTCGGTCGTGCCAGCTAGCTTAACCTACCGGATATATATTCAGGTTTTGACTTTCCGGTAAAACAAAACAAAAACTGCAATGACGAGTTCAGGAACCGAGACGCGGAGGAGAAAAAGTGGACCTCGTTCGAGTGGTTAAGTTCATACGACGCGGAGCGTTGGTCATTTACATGAGTATCATGAAAGAAAATGGGGTTTAACTCATGGTTTTACCCCTAATTTAAGTGGCAATTCAAGTTTTGGTGCCTGGTTTTTTTAGCCAAAACAAAAAACTCTGGATTATATTGAAGGTTCATCCATAGTAGAAAGGACACCAGCAGTACATAAAATTACAACTACGTCCTCAGACCACACGAGGGTAATTCTGCATCTTGGCTAAGGGCAAGTTTCAAGGATGGTGACGTGTCACTAGTAGAAAAAGGACCTAATGTGAGACACATTAGTCCCGGTTTGATTTTGGCCCGATACTAATGGTACCATTAGTGCCGGTTCGAACGGCTATCCATTAATGCCGGTTCGTGTTGAACATTTAGTACCGGTTCGTGCCACGAACCGGTACTAAAGGGGTGGTGGCAGGCTGGCGTCAGGCCGGGGCCCCACGATCACCTTTAGTACCGGTTCGTGGCACAAACCGGTACTAAAGGGCTAACCTTTAGTACCGGTTCGTTCCATGAACCGGGACTAAAGGGGTCTGACCTATAGTCCCGGTTGTAGACACAAACCGGGACTATAGGGCAATTTTCAAACTCTACCCCCCCCCCCCTGTGTATCGCCATTTCAGTTTTGAAAAAATCAAAAGAAAATGATACAAACTTCAAAAAATAAAATCCTTCAAGAGGTAGTTATATTACTACATCTACTAGTTAGGAAAATTTGAAAACTTCAATTTGGACATGTTTTGCAAAAAAGTGTAGGGAAAATGTAAAACGGCTATAACTTTTGCATACGATGTCAAAAGAAAACGTATAATATATCAAAAAATTCAGCACGAAAATCCGCATACGATTTTGACCGCCTATGGCCTGTTTGCAATTTTTTAGAATCCTCAAATTCCAAAAGGAAAAAAAGATATGCTCAAATTTCAGTTTTTTTGGTTAAATCTGGTCAAACTACTTATTCAAGAAGTATTAATGTTACTACATAATTATTCAAGAATATTAGTGTTACTAAATAAATATTTCAATTTTTTGAATTTTGGTCAAATCTGGTCAAACTGTGGTCAAACTTATTCAAAAAATATTAGTGTTACTAAATAATTACTGTTTTTTAGAATAATAGTTTCAAACTCAAACGGTGAAACGTGTGACCTAATGCTCAAGCTAAACTGCTGAGGGTTAATAGGATTGTCAGCTTACATTTGTCAGGAAAACAACAAGTGCAGACTTGAAAAGTAGAGGGAATAGAACTCCAAAGTTAAGCGTGCTCAGGCTGGGGGAGTGAGAGGATGGGTGACCGGCCGGGGGAAGTTAGACGATTTGGAATGAGTGATCCACACTTGAGTAGTTAAGAGGGGTGATTAGAGACTAAATCATCAAATAATTTAGAAAATTGAAAAAAAATTCAAATTTTTTTCCCAAAAATTTCAAAAAAAAAACCTTTAGTACCGGTTGGTGTAAGGTCCCCCATACCACAGCGCGAGCTCACGCCACGTGGTGGGCCTTTAGTGACGGTTCGTGCCGAACTGGTACTAAAGGGGGGGGGGGGGCTTTAGTCTCCACTCTTTAGTGCCGGTTGCAGAACCGGCACTAAAGGCCCTTACGAACCGGTGATAAAGCTTCGTTTTCTACTAGTGTGTATATAAGGCTCAGAGCAGTCTGGAGCGCGTCATGACATGGATCATGCAAACACATGGCGTCAAACAATGCAGATGTGCAGACGGACAAGACGCAGGGTGGAGCATGGTTGCAGTCGAATAATTTCGGCTGTGTGGGACTAGACAGTCTGATGGATCGAGATGGATGTTGGTCAGAGTAGAAGATGACGGTGATTTCAGCGACGATGACATAAGAGCGTGATGCTGGTGGTGACCGACTTCTGGGGCGTGGAAACATGTGGTACAAGCTTGAGGGCTTGTGCGGCTTCGACAAGACTATGACGCAGGGTTGATTCAAGGCAGTGTGCACACGAGAGAGCTTGAAGTCGACGGGGCGCGGGGTAGCATGGCCGGCTACATGGAGTCATGTTGAAGTTGGAGCTAGAGTCTAGCGAAAGACTTCACTCTGTGCTGCTAGAGGGGCTACGATGTAAGATGCCGGAGAATCGAAGCCTATTTCAATGGGATGGCGAGGGACACATGGCTCGAACTAGGGCACGGTGGTCTGATGGAGACGTGATACTCGGCATCGGTTGGTGATGATCGGTGGTTCTCTGCAGTGGGGGTTGAGTGGTGCGGGTTCACGACTCTGGAGACTTGATCAACCAAGACAGTAGAGGGTCAAGGCAGTGATAGCGGCAAGGTGTGCGGTGAGCACGGGACACATCGATAGTACAAGGCACTGGTGGTCAAACAAAGTGTGCAGATGGTGCTGAAGCAGTGTTGACAAGTACCAGATTCAAGTTGGTGACTGTGTCTATCGGTGCTAGTTAGTGGACGGGAGTTGACCATGGGGAATCTAACAAAGTGACAGGAAAGTCTGAAATTATCAAAAGTTGAGAGTGTGCATGGCTGTATATTCTGTGATATTCTGTGCATATGACAAAGTGCGGATGACAAGAGAGAAGGAGGCGGAGTGCTATAGCGTGGGACATGTCAAAGACTATTCGGAAAAGGGTGAGACAACTACGAATTTAACTCGGGGTGACACGGGGCAACAGTGAAATTCCTTCAAGTTTCAGACAGACAGTCAAGAACGGGCGAGGATCATGAGTTCAGGTAACTCTTATATGCATCCAATATGTGAGTTTTTCATTTTCACGCAGATAGCGGACGATGTATGATGGCGTTGAACGGATACTCCGGAAGTCGGGAGCGCAAACTCGAGTAAAAGAGTAACTTAATTTTGCTTAAGAGTTGACCGTGAAGAAGACGAAAAGAAACTACAATTGCAGGTGGAGTCACATGGAGTCTGGGAGTAGTAGCGATGCTCATGGTTATAATCTCAAGTCCAATGTACATGAAGCTTCGACGCATGGATGAATCTGAGGTGAAGGAGAATATTCGTCAAGGTGGAGTTTGATAGAATTATGTCGAATATATTTGTACAAGCTAGGTTACAATTGGACTTAAATTTAAACTTTGTGTAAACAGGGTAGGAGTCGTGCCCGACACCTATATCCTAGGCCTTTTATATATTAAGGGGTAGACACACGATGTGACCGAAGCCAACATAATGGCACAGGCCCGCAGGGAAGCCGGCGGCGTGTGCTGGCGGCCGGACGGCCAAGTTGCAGTATTGTGACAGTGTCACGGGGAGGAGCTCCCGTAGCTAGTCCCCGGGTTGTAGCCATATCAATGAACATTGTTAACAAATCTCATTGTCGTGCTCGTGTGATTGCTTGGTTCTCGGTAGATAGACTGTACGCCTCAGATTAGTTCTAACACAGGATCGTTCCTCCAACTGAGAGGCTGATTTAGAGAGGACATATATGAGTTTTTTTTTTTGTGATAAAGAAGAACATATATATGAGTAAATACAGGCTTGATACGAGCATGTAACAGACAATCAACACAGGATGCAAAGCGGCAAAGTTCAATAGCCAACTTACACCTCCCTTTCAAAATAAAATTCTGAACTGCACATTTCTTGATCAATTGATGGGAGCATACTATGACATGTTGCGTCAAAGACAAAACTGTACACAATGTCGATCTTGATTCTAGCTGCTCAGCTTGTCAGGATCTTACAGGCGGCTGCGCGTCAAAGAATCCTCTCTAAACTGCAAGGCTCTCGTTTTGTCTGCCTCGTGAGCACTCCCGGAGTTTGCCCTGTTTCTAGGGGGGGTCACGAATCCGGTGCTTAGGCTGGCTTCTGGAGCTGGCAAGAGCAACGGAGGATGAAGAGGTAAGGTAGCTCCACAGTCGCCTCCCCTGCGACATGAGTAGCTCCAGTTTGGAAGCCATTACTTTTCACTCTCGCTATCCAGCTAGGCAAAGGGCAGTTTCGTGATTAGGTGAAAAAAACTGAGTATTACTGTCCCTTGACCAACCTGTTGTACCTTAGATCTTTGAGCTCATTTTATCTCCCCTTCTCTGAGAAGCTTCGCAAACTTCTCCTTAGCCTCTCTTTTAGTCATGTTGTTGGCCATATCAAGAGGATGTATTCATCTATCCTTTGATGTCTAACTCGTTGATGAGATTGAGAAGCCTTTCTTTTTCCACTTCCTAAATCTCACTCGCATTTTTTAGTCCAACCCCGCAAGAAATTTCTTAAATGCCAGATCTTATATTAACATCTTTCCACATTGGACCAAGATAGCTAGAAACTCCCTTTTTATCCTCAGTGAGACGAACCAAGAAAGTATACCAACGGGTACAAGTTCTTTAATGTTCCTGTCACCAGGCTAATCGTTCCCCTCCATCTATTTCATCTAATACACATTATTCTCTCTTTTCTTTTGCGAAAACACTGTTCTCATTAGTAACCCCTCACTGTAATTTGTCCATAATTAGACTAGTAGAGCAGATATCAAATAGACATCCGCAAGCTAATCTTACAGTCAAAATGAACAACAATGTATGGAATTTCCCTAAAAAAATATATGAAATTATTCAACTCATGACAAAACATCCACCACAAAAACCACCTAGATAATCATACTCGTATGTTGGAGCTGTATGTTGGAGCTAGCTCACATAATGAACACATATAAAACACACAAAAGGAGATTCTACATATCTAGTACTATAAACCCATAGCCCATCAGCTGGGACCACTCGAACCTCATTGGGAACAACATGGTGGTGATATTGCTAAAATTTGGCAATGAATTCCGCGTTCGGCAGAGGATGCCGGAGAATAAAGAAATATAATGGTGTTTTACAAGCCTTCAGGATTCTTCGTGAAAGGATTAATTGCCGCCGTCAGGATCATAAATTTTGTGTCGTGGGAAACTGGTGGAACTGCCGAGCTTCATGTTGCCGGCCAGATCGGGCTCAAGTGCACCATCAAGGCATTCTATGTGGTTAGAACTTGGGAGGTGCTCAAGATCTGAAACTGCAACACCACGGATTATTATCACACCGCCGTTCGGGGGACATCATTAGCCAAAAGATGTGCATGATGTATGCATGCATGGGGAGAGTAGATAAGTATTGCCTCTGTATCAAAATATAAGACGTTTTGGTAGTCTATTTTAGCCTACAAAAACGTCTTATATTTGTGATCGAAGGGAGTAGTGGCTGAGTGCATACCTGGAAGAGGGGGTGAAGGCTGCTGAACGGGGGGAGTGTGCCCGGCTTGAGCGTCTGGAGGATGATCACCGTCACCGGTAGGATCAGGAATCTGCTGCGGAGGGTCGCTCCTGGAACTGCTAAGAGAAGAGGGAAGATAGCTCCACAGTCGCTTCATGAGTGAGACCAGCTGGGATGCCATTGATCCTCACTGAGTCACTAGCCAGCTAGGCAAAGGACAGCTTAATTAGTTGATCAGTAGTGTACGTACGTGGTTCTTGGTCAAGAGGAGCTTGATGTGTGATGAACTAATGACTTCCTTCAAACTGCAGGTTCTTGTGTCGATACTTATAATGTCCAAATCTCACCGAGTACTGCGTGCGTTTAATTGCCGAGTGAAAAGGATGAATAAATAACTTAATAATTTAAGACAGAGATGGAGAGGAATACGCGGCCGTTCAAACCACCGTGTGAGAAAACGAAGACTCTGCTTCAGACCACACCCGTCAAAGAATAAAAAGACGACCGCATGTACTCCAGACAAAAATTGTGGCCCTGGGCAGAGAGATACCACACGTACAGTAGATCGGGACGGATCTCGTTTTCAGAGTTGCTAGCTATTGCTCGGTCCATAAAGAGTTTTCAAAGTCTCGGTCGTCCTAGCTACAGCTCTTAACCTACCGGATATATTCAGATTTTGACTTTCTGGTAAAACAAAAACTGCAATGGCGCACTACTGGAATTCACTTGTTTGCCGAGTGCTGAAAAAACTCGGCAAAGGCCCTAAAACACTCGGCAATGGTTTTGCCGAGTGTTGTACTCGGCAAAGCGTACCCGGCTTATACCCTTCCGGCAAACAGATGTTTGCCGAGTTCCTTTCGTCGGGCACTCGGCTATGTCTTTACCGAGTATCAAATCTGGTTCACGGCAAAAAAAAGCGACGGGACAGAACGGAACGAACGGGCGCTCTATTTGCCGAGTTCTCTAGCATGTGCACTCGGTAAAGCTTGTGAGCGTGAACAAAAAAAAATGCCTCGCCGGACTGCATGAGCGCGTCGCCGGCGAGCACAAAATAGGCGTCATCATCAATGGCGACAGTGATTCAAGCCGGCGACCCTGTCCCAGCCGCCGCATCGTGCCTCGCCGAGACGAGGAGGCTGCCGCCGCGCTTGGGTAGAAGCGGAGGCTGCCGCCGTGCTCGGGGAGAAGAGGAGGCCGCCGCCGTGCTCGGGGAGAAGAGGAGGCCGCCGCCGTGCTCGGGGAGAAGAGGAGGCCGCCGCCGTGCTCGGGGAGAAGAGGAGGCCACCGCGCTTGGGGAGAAGAGGAGGCTGCCGCCGCGCTCAGGGAGAAGAGGAGGCCGCCGCCGTGCTTGGGGAGAAGAGGAGGTCGCCGCCGTGCTCGGGGAGAAGAGGAGGCCGCCGTGTTCGGGGAGAAGAGGACGCCACCACCGCTCGGGGAGAAAAAGAGGCCAACCGCGCTCAGGAAGGTGAGTTCGTCGCCGTCCTCCATGGCGTCCGCCAACAGAGCTTGGAAGGAAGCTGGGGTCACCAGTCACGGGGAGGTCCCCGTCCTCCATGGCGCGCACGAGGGAGGTCGTTGGCCGGTGGCCTGCAAGACGGCAGACGGCGGTGCTAGGCTGCTAGCTGAGGCGTGAGGTGCGTGCGTGAAGACAGAGGGGACAGAGATGCGATGAGGTTTGTGCGGCTGGAATTGAGAGGAGATAAGGCGAGTGCATGCGGGGGGAGAGAGAGAGGAGTTTGGCCTATCCCATGACGCCACCAAGGTTTTGGTTACCGAATGGGGCAATTTTACCGAGGGGGGCGGATAAATGTGGTTACCACGGTTACCGAGAAATACCGAGAATATTTTGAGCGAATTTTATAGTTGAATTTTGAATTCAAATAAGTGAATGAACGAATATTCAAACCAGAGACCTCTCAAAACAGGAACTAGGTTGCTACCAACATGCCAGAACCAACTCTCATGGTATTAATTAGATCCTACGTACTTTACTGTAAATCGAGTGTTTAAATTCAAAAATTTCAAAAAACTAGTATTTTTTGCTCGGTATGGCGATTTACCCAGGGGTACGGAAATACGCGGTAACCATGGGAAATCTTGAAATTTCGACCGGTAACCAAAACCTTGGACGCCACATCACTGATCTGTGTGCTATGTGCTCATTGGTAGATTATGTGCTTCTTTGCTATGTTTTGAATATACTTTAAATATAGCAAACAACCACTGAAAAATATCAAATTTTGTCACGGATCGTGTAATGAAGTATATTGAGTGTACAAAAAATTTCAAGCCCAACGGATGTGTATATTTAATATATAGAAAATTACAAAATACACCTTTTTTTACACTTAGAAAATAGAAAATGATATTTTTATACAAAAAGGTTGAAAACTCTATTGGCAACATTGTTTATAATGTCAATATACACCTATGTGTCTAATTTGGGCATATTATAATAAACTATGTAATGAATATATCATCACCTTGGTCATTTCACTTGAAAGCCACGAACGTTCATACACGATAAGCCGTTTTGTGAAGATTTTTTTTCAAATTTGTCATATTGATAGTTTGGTATTTTTCCTTGCAACTAGAACATGTAAAAGGACTCCACGCGAAAGGATTACATTTTTTGAACTTGTATTCCTTTTCTTTCATTTTTTCTAAAATGGGGTCAAAATGGCCGGCATCTCTATTCATGGCAAGGGGTTGAATCTATCAAAACTCTAAGTGGTTATCCCATATAATGATACTTGTCTACCTAAAAATAATTTTTTCCTAATTTCACGATAGAGCTATCACATACTTGTAGTTCAAATTTGAATTACTTTCAGAAAATCGGCATAAAGTCAATTAAATGTGCGAAATTTGCTAGAAAACTAGAAAATCCATGAAAATGGGGAACTGTGCATAAAATATGGTCTACTTACTGTGATAATTGGGGTGGTGCCATTTTGCACCCTGTTTTTTGTACTTGCTTCACAAAAAAAAACCCCATTTTTTGACACTTCAAAAATGAAAATGATTTTTTTTGTACAAAAAAGTTAGAAAGTCTATTTGGAAACATTGGTTGTAATGTCAAGATGCACCTATGTGTCTATTTTGGGAACATTAAAATAAACTATGCAATGAATATGCCCATCACCTTGGTCCTTTGACTCGAAAGCCATGAATGTTCATACACGATAGTCCGATTTGTGAACTTTTTTTTTCAAATTTGTTATATTTAAACTTTGTTGTTTTTCCTCGCAATTAGTACACATAAAAGGACTCAATGCGAAAGGATTGCATTTTTAAACCTGTATTCTTTTTCTTTCATTTTTTCTAAAACCGGGTCAAAATGGTTGACATGACTATTCATCACAAGGAGTTGAATGTCTCAAAACACTAAGTGGTTCTGCCATATAATGACTACTCGTGTATCTAAAAATATTTTTTGGTAATTTTTATGATTGAGCTATCACACACTTGCAGTTCATATTTGAATTACTTTCGGGAAAATTGACATAAAGTCATTTAAATGTGCGAAAGTATCTAGAAAACTAGAAAATCCATGAAACCGGGGAATTGTGCATAAAATATGGTCTACTTACTGTGATAATTGGAGTGGTACCATTTTGCATCCTATTTTTTGTACTTGCTTCACAATAAATAACCATTTTTAACACTTAGAAAATGAAAAATGAATTTTTTGTACAAAAAAGTTGGAAACTCTATTTGCCCACATTGTTTCTAATGTCAGTATGCACCTAGGTGTCTAATTTGGGAGTATTGAAAGTTTGGTATTTTTCCTCGCAACTAGTACACATAAAAGGACTCCATGCAAAATGATTGCATTTTTTTGAACTTGTATTCATTTTCTTCAAAATGGGGTCAAAATGGGCAGCATGGCTATTCATTGCAAGGGCTTGAATCTCTCAAAACTCTAAGTGGTTCTCCCATATAATGCCTATTTGTGTATCTAAAAATATATTTTTCTAACTTTTAGGACGGAGCTATCACACACTTGTAGTTCAAATTTGAATTACATTTGAGAAATCAACATAAAGTCATTTAAATGCGTGAAAGTAGCTAGAGATCCAGAAAATCCATGAAACTTGGGCATTGTTCATAAAATAAGGTCTACTTATTGTGAAAATTGAAGTGGTGCCATTTTGCAGCCTGTTTTTTGTACTTGCTTCACAAAAACTACTCATTGTTGACACTTAGAAAATGGAAAAAATATTTTTTTTCAAAAAATTAGGGAACTCTATTTGGCAACATTGTTTGTAATGTCAAGACACACCTATGTGTCTAATTTGGGAACATTATAACAAACGATGCAATGAATATGATCATCGCCTAAGTCATTTAAGACTAAATTTTTACATGGCAAAAAGTGCAATTAATATGGTCTCAAATGAAAAAGTTGTCAACATCAAAGTTATCCGTCTCGTGAAAATGAACAACTTTTATTTTTGGACCATCTTCATCCGAGGCCGTATGCAATCTGTACAGCCAAAACCATTCGGCGTAGTGAAGACCTCCTTTTGCCGAGTGTGACACTCGGTAAAGACCCCCTTTTGCCGAGTGTAGCACTCGGTAAAGTCCTGTTTGCCGAGTTTTGTTGTTTTACCGAGCGTTTTTCCACGACACTCGGCAAAGTATCTGTTTGCCGAGTTTCATATTTTTGCCGAGTGTAGCACTCGGTAAAGATACTATTGCCGAGTGCCCGACATAATGCACTCGGCAAAGGGCCTAACACTCGGCAAAGGGAAAAATTCAAGTAGTGTCGAGTTCGTGAATGGAGACGCGGAGCAGAAAGTGGGGACCTCGTCCGAGTGGTTAAGTTCATAAGACGGAGTGTAGGTAATTTACATGAGTATCAGATGGAAAAAATGGGGTTTAACTCATGGTTTTACCCCTATGTGGCAATTCAAGTTTTGGTGCCTGGTTAATTGTGTGTTCTAACGATGGCAATTCAAGTTTTGGTGCCTGGTTAAACTCCAATTTGTCCGTTATGTTGAGTACACACCTGACACCTCTGAAAGATTTGTTTCCTGGTATGTTTGATCACTACTTTAGTGATCGAAACGCTCTTATATTTCTTTACGGAGGGAGTATTTGTCAAAGTCAGGATTGTACCATTGATAAATTTTGTCCGTTTAGACGTAGATTGATTGGTGCTATGCCTGAGCAATGGGCAGAAGTTGTTGCTCGGGCCAGGAACTTGCAGCTTACTGATGACCCTTGCAAATCTTGATCGAACCTATATTTGCCTCTTGTGGGAAGGCTGGCTAGAGATTTCTTGGAGGCCGTTATCTAGAAATCAAGTTTTCTCTACAAAATCTATGTACAGGTGGTTAGAACGAAACATCACGGGACTGAATAACAAACTGAATTGGGAGGCTCCTGTACCGCTCAAGATCAAAAACATTATGTGGCAATCATTCCAAAATGCTATTCTGATAAGAGACAATATGAAGGAAAAAAAAACGGCAGTGGCCGGGTAATTCCGCATGCTCCTTTTTCCATGAAGTGGAAACTGACAATCATCTTCTTCTTTTTTCTTTTGCCCTGTTGCACGTTCAGTTTGGGGGTGTTTGGGCTGGTTGTTTACTTCCCAGTTGACAGCCAGGAACAAAGTAACCTTTGTCCTTTGATGCTCATATTCTTCGAACTCCGCTCGAGATAGTGTACACTGTGTGTTCTTTTCTTATGTACTGGACAAGGCTGCTGAAGATCGAAGGCCGTGAGAACGTACAAGGTGCAATACAGAGGGTGATGCAGACTGCGGAAGTGCTTGCTGGCCAGAGCGTGGCACGAGGAAGCGTTCTTCGCATTGCCGATGCCTGATGCTTGGTGGCTTCTCCTCACTCCTGGAACCTTGCACGCTGTAGTTTCCCTGATCCTTGTTATACTTTTGGAGTTTTGGTTTGTATACCCCTGCGTGGGTTCTGTTATGACGCTTTTGAGTTTAGAACTAGGGTAGAAGGTTTTTGCCCGGGTGTTTTGATGGCGAGCACTCGCAGAGGGTTGTACTTCTATTGCCCCAACTCGCTTTCCCCTTTCCTTGTCTCCTTAGTTTGCTTCTCAGTTGGCTAATGTTAGAAAACAATGTTGTTTCCGTTAAGCAATTATAATGGAAAGGGGTTCATCGGTTTTAAAAAAAAGCCGAACCGAACACGGGTGGGTGAAAGTTAAGAGCTTCACATAGGCACATCCATCGGGCCATCACCCACATCACTGATCCTCTTTTACCCAGGCTGATTTACAGAGAACATATGTGAGTTACAGCCTTACAAGTTTGATATGATATTGATCCGGTAATGGTCAACAAACATCTAGGAGTGCGATGCAAAGCAGCAAAGTTCAATAACACAGCACACCTTTGTTTTGAACGTGCACATTTCTTGACCAATTCGACTGGAGCAGCATACAAAATGAATACCCCTATTTATGACAGTGGTAGTACTACGCAACAGCCGAGATCTTGATTCCAGCCCACCGTATCAGGATCTTGCAGGCTGCGCCTTTCTTCCAGAAGGATGTCCGGGTTCATGAGTCCGGTGCTTAGGAAACATTCTTGATCTCCCAAGATAGTTCTAGGGTCGTTTCCCCTGCTGCGATACGAGCAGCAGCAGCTGGGACCGTGGCATGGACGCCATTAATCTGCGGGGAGGTTCACGAATTACGTGCCCAGGGAAGCTTTTGGAGGAACTGGTAAGCATCTGGTTTCCGCCAACCATGTTGTCGGCCAAAGTGGGCTCAAGTGTGCTCCATGAACCATCTGGACGTCCTCCTCCTAGGTGTTCAGGGCCTTGGAGGAGGTGCTCAGCACCATCCGAAACTGCAACGCCATGAGTATGTTAGCGCTCACGGATATGATCAATAGCAAGGAGAACATGCATGCTGAGAGTAGATAGTTGAGTGCACTGCATACCTGCAGGAGCGGGTGGAGGCTGCCAAACCACGGCTTGAGCAGCTGGAGAAGCCGGAGCATCATCGACAGTTCCTGGCTTGAGTAGCACCAGCGGGTGCCATTGATTCTCGCTACCAGCTACCTAGCTTAGGCAAAGAACAGCTTAATTAGTCGATCGAGCAATAGTACGTGGTTCTGCACTGATGACTGCCCACAAACTAGCCGCTTATTTATGCAAGTTAAGCTCAACCAGGAACCCAGCTTAGTTTCCTCCGTCCGGAATTACTTGTCGCGGAAATGGATGAAAATGGATGTATCTAGAACTAAAATACGTCTACATACATCCATCTCTCCGATAAATATTTCCGAACGGAGGGAGTACCACACGCCTTCAACAAGAGTCAAAAGGACGAAAAAATAGTAAATAACTAGAGAGGCAAAAAGAGAGGAACGCGTCCGTTCATACCACCATGTGCACGCGGAGACAAAGACTGTACTACTTCAGACCACGCCATTCAATCAAGGAGTAAAAAGAATTGTGGCACTAGCACAGTTTTGCTCACTGGTGGGCACTGGGGTGACCGTGCAGATTAAGACGGATGTCGTTTTCAGAGTTGCTAGCCATTGCTCACTCCATAAGAATATTTTCAAGGTCTCAATCATCCGAGCTTAACCTACCGGACTCATATTTATGTTTCCTTTTGCTGGCAAAACAAGTTGAGGACGGAGACAGAGCAAAGAGAGGCGGCCTCATCAAAGTATAGCAGAGACATGAGACAGAGGATGGCCTATATGCTTCTTTACTTGCGTTATGGCTCAGTGTTCTTCTAGGACAGCGTCCAAGACATGCTTGGATGGGATTTGCTGCTATGGCTTGGGCTCTTTGGAATGTTAGAAACAACTGACAGAAAAACTATGTTTCTTCCTTGTAAGCCGGTATCCCCAGCAAAACTATGTCGCTTTCAGCCGGCTTTATAAAAAGGTTGTTAATTAGCAGGAGTATCTGTTACTTTCTCAGTCTGAAACCTCGAGTCAAAAGGAGTCCATAGGCGATTTACAAGGATGAAGCGACCATTTAGCAATCGTCAGGACCCCGCGTTTCTCTAGTTGACTCTGAAGAACAATCTTCTCCTTTCAGTGTACTTCTTTCAAATCGCTCGATGCCCATCCATGTAACGACGATCATTAGCACCTTGAGATATACTATCATCCAATGCGTCTTATACTACCTTTCCCAAATAATCCAACAGCAACCTGACAAGGGACAACTTGCTAGGAATCCCATATTGTAAGTCCAAGTGGAGTGCCAACAACCGCTTCCAGCTGATTCAAGGGTCGCAAGCAGGCACATACTCCAAATTAATCACGCGCTCATATACACCTGCCCTGTTGATTTCCACATTACCGTTAAACTGGAAGCATGTGTGCTAATATATTAATTGCCAGGGATAGTACACTCCAAGTTGCAGATATCATCTACTTTGGCTGGACAGGACCCCAACCAAACCATTGTTCTATATCCTGGAAGCTAGCTCATGACTTGCAACAATGACTCGCAGATATCATTGCTGGAATCCTGGAACAATGACTTGCAGATATTGTTATTGAGGTTCAGGCAGATTTTCCACAAGGTCCAAAATCCATTACGTTCCGGTGTTGTGTACCTTACCTGCTCCTCCGTCCGTAGCATCCAGCATGGTCGCATTGCCGCCCATTATGATATCATAGCTTGTTGCTCCAATCCCCTACAATTTAAAGTGGGTGAGGTACTGCTACACACCATACTTAAACATCATCTTGCAAAGCGAGAGCTTCCATCAATCTCGATAGCTGAGCAATGGTGTCTTCGGGTGCCTTCTTGTTTCCGGGCCTCTGTCAATTTCTCTGCCTCTTCTTGGGTTTCTTCTGCAGCCTACCATTACTAGGCATCTGCGATGAATCAGAGAGTGACAGGCAAGCCCTCCTCTGCTTCAAGTCCGGGCTCTTGGCACCCGCCGGAGTTCTAGCTTCATGGAGCAACGCGTCCATGGGATTCTGTGACTGGCATGGGATCACCTGCAGCGCGACACCACCCAGGCGTGTTGTTGCGCTGGACCTTGAATCCGAAGGCATCTCGGGCTCCATAGCATCTTGCATCGCCAACCTCACTTGGCTGGCAAGGCTCCAGCTGTCCAACAACAGCTTCAGTGGCGGCCTACCACCGGAGCTTGGCCTCCTGAGCCGGCTCACCAACCTCAACCTTAGCATCAACGCTTTGGAAGGTAACATCCCGCCTGAGCTCTCTGAGTGTTCCCAGCTCCAAATCCTGGGCTTGTGGAATAATTCCTTCCGTGGAGAGATCCCACCTACCCTTAGCCAATGCAAGCACCTTCAAGAGATTGACCTTAGCAACAACAAGCTCCAAGGAAGCATCCCTCCTGCTTTCGGAGACCTTCCTGCGCTGCGCATACTAGTTCTCGCCAAAAACATGCTTACCGGCACCATACCACCGTCTTTGGGCAGTAGCTGTCATCTCACATACGTCGATCTCGGGATCAATGGTCTCGGAGGGGTAATCCCGGAGTCCTTGGCAAATAGCTCATCCCTTCAAGTACTTAGGCTTATGAGCAATAGTCTTACTGGTGAACTCCCAAAGGATCTTCTCAACACTTTGTCACTTGGTACCATTAGCCTCGAAGAGAACAGTTTTGTTGGTTCAATACCCTCTGTTACTGTCACATCTTCCCCTATTAAGCATCTTGATTTAGCGAATAACAATCTTTCAGGAAGAATACCTTCCTCAGTAGGGAACCTTTCCTCCTTAGTTTATCTTCGTCTTACAAACAACCATTTAGTTGGGAGCATCCCGGAGAGCTTAGGTTATATTCCAACACTAGAGACATTGACCTTGCATATAAACAACTTATCTGGGCCGGTTCCACCATGTATCTTCAACATGTCATCTCTGAGAAGTCTCGCCATAGCAAATAACACACTTGTCGGAAGATTACCCTTCGACATTGGCTACACACTCCCCAATATCCAGAACCTACTACTCTCAGAAAATAGTTTTGATGGACCAATCCCAGCCTCTCTTCTCAAAGCTTACCACCTACGCTGGCTTTACCTGAATGGTAATAGCTTTACTGGATCCATACCATTTTTCGGCTCATTGCCAAATTTGGAGGAACTCGATTTGGGACACAACAAGCTAGAAGCAGATGACTGGGGCTTTGTCTCTTCACTATCTAATTGCTCCAGACTGAGCATGCTGGCCCTGGATGGGAACAATCTCAAAGGGAAATTGCCAAGTTCTATTGGCAACCTTTCGAACAGTCTCGAGTGTCTGTACCTAAGTAGTAACCAAATTTCTGGACCTATACCACCAGAGATTGGAAATCTTAAGAGCCTCAATAGCTTGTACATGAATTACAATCTTCTCACCGGTAATATACCGCCAACAATTGGGAAACTGCAGAACTTGATCTTACTATCCTTTGCGCAAAACAGGCTTTCAGGTCAGATTCCAGATACTTTTGGCAATTTTGTTCAGCTGAGTATGCTGGAAATGGATCATAACAACTTTAGTGGAAGAATACCTGCAAGTATAGCACAGTGCACTCAACTCACCACACTCAACCTTGCTCACAACTCACTAGATGGGCATATACCAAGAGAAATCTTCAAACTCTCTACGCTTTCTGAAGAGTTGGACTTGTCAGACAACAACTTGTCTGGAGGAATGCCAGATGAAGTTGGCAATCTCGTTCATCTGCAGAAAATCAACATGTCAAATAACAGGTTGTCTGGTAACATCCCATCAACTCTCAGCCAGTGTGTTGTTCTGGAGTATCTTGGGATGCAAAGCAACTTGTTTGCAGGAAGCATTCCACAATCATTTGCCAACTTAGTCAGCATAAAACAGATGGATGTTTCTAGGAACAATTTGTCTGGAAAAATTCCAGAGTTCCTCAAATCCATGAAATCACTGCAAGACCTCAATTTATCCTTCAACCATTTTGATGGAGCAGTTCCAACAGGCGGTGTTTTTGACATCGCTGGTGCAGTGTCAATCGAAGGAAATTATCATCTGTGTACAAGCATTCCAACAAGAGGGGTGTCTCTTTGTTCAGCAGTGGTTGACAAGAAAAGAAAGCAGAAGCTACTGATTCTAGTTCTACTGCCAACTGTTGTTGCCACTGCAATCCTTTTCTCATTTATTGCAACAATTTGTTTGAGGAAAAGGATGAAAACCAATCCCCATTTGCAACATGACAATGAGCAGATAAAGATAGAGAAGATATCATATGAAAAGGTATCATATAAAGACTTGGTAAGGGCAACTGATAGATTTTCTTCAGCAAACTTAATTGGTTCTGGATCATTTGGAAGGGTTTATAAGGGCAGTCTGCAGTTTCAAGAAGATCAAGTTGCCATCAAGATTTTTGATCTTGACATTAATGGGGCACATCGGAGCTTCATAGCAGAGTGTGAAGCCCTAAGAAATGTTCGCCACCGGAATCTTGTAAAAATAATTACCTTATGCTCTTCAGTGGATCATACTGGGGCGGATTTCAAGGCCCTAGTGTTCCCATACATGCCAAATGGGAACCTAGAAATGTGGCTACATCTAAAAGACCCTGAAAATGGTGAAAGGAGTATTCTGACTTTAAGCCAAAGGACTAACATAGCCTTGGATGTAGCACTTGCTTTGGATTATCTTCACAACCAATGTGCACCTCCAGTTATACATTGCGACTTGAAGCCAACCAATATTCTTTTGGGTCTTGACATGGTTGCATACGTCATTGACTTTGGCCTAGCAAGATTCTTGTTCAGGACAGAGAATGCACATCAAGATAGTTCAGCAACTTTGAGCCGCTTAAAAGGAACCATAGGATACATCCCACCAGGTGAGATAAGCTTATTTGCAAGATACTGGTTCTGTTTGTTCCTTATGGAGTTGTACAAATAATGATGATTGTTTAATTTTATTGTGTTTTTAAATGTAAATGCAGAGTATGGAATGAGCGAAGAGATATCAACCAAGGGTGATGTCTATAGTTTCGGGGTGCTTCTGTTGCAACTGATAACAGGGTGCAGTCCAACTGAAGAAAAATTTAATGATGGTATAAGCCTTCATGAATTTGTTGATAAAGCATTTAGAAAGAATATTCACGAGGTTGTTGACCCCACAATGCTACATGATAACAGCAGTGCAACTGACATGA
Organism: Aegilops tauschii subsp. strangulata; assembly: GCF_002575655.3. NCBI lineage: Eukaryota > Viridiplantae > Streptophyta > Magnoliopsida > Poales > Poaceae > Aegilops > Aegilops tauschii. The sequence continues at coordinate 510,019,159 of NC_053038.3, forward strand.
TGAAGAATTGCGTTATTCCACTTTTAAGAATAGGCCTCTCTTGCTCCATGAAATCACCCAAAGAGCGGCCAGATATGAGACGAGTTTCTACTGAGATCCTTAGAATAAAGCACATGGCCTCATACACATGCATGTCAGATGAAGCAAAGAATTGGCAGGAAAGTAGCTAGCAACAGAAGTTCATGTAAAGAAGAATAGTAATGTACTATCTTGTTTTTTCGTTTTCTGAATCCAGTTTGAGTCATTTCAGAGGTAGCTAATGCATCCATGTCAAATGGCTTTGCACAGTTTTGTTTCTGCTAATGTATGTTTTTCATATCTATACAAAGTAGGAAACATGTCCTTTTAAGTTTTAATTTACAGCAAAGTTATCTACTCATACATGGCGGAGAGAGGAGTGAAGGGCATAAATGGCACCTAAATATCTTATGTGGACAAGCAAGTTTCACTCAAGTAGATGACTCAACAAGAGCTAAAAAATAAATCAGTGTTCCAAACCTGACTGTGCAATGAATTTCTGAAACAAGGACTTCAGTTCAGCACACAGATCTCCCCTTCCCATCTTGTGCAAACCTTTGGACACTGTAACATAAGCAGAATGGTCAGGCCTGAGGCCCTTCTCCATCAACTCATACAGGACACTTCCAGCCTCGACGATCCTCCCCGACCTGTGCAACAGCTTGGCGAGCAGGCTGTAGTTCCTGTTCGTGGAGTGTGAATCCCTGGTGCTCATAGCCCTCACATAATCGCAAGCATCGTCAATTCTCCCAGCATAGAAGTACCCTTTGATGAAGGCTGTGTGGATTGTAATCCTCGGCGTCAGATTTTCTGAGAACAACTGATCGAGAATCTGCCTTGCCGAATCCATCTTCCCCGCCTTGCAGGCATGGTATGTGAGGATCTCGTACGTCAGTGAGTTCGGGATGTCGTCGTGGTCCGACCTCTCCATGGTCTCAACAAGGTCGCACGCTTCGGTAGCCCTGCCATTCTTCAGCAGGCACCCGAGGAGGTAGTTCCAGGAGTTGGCATTCGGGCCGCAGCTCCCCTTCCTCATTTCGTCGAACAGCTCGTGGGCGCCCCGGAAGTCGCCGGCCTTGCACTTGGCAGCCAAGAGGACGTTGTAGTAGCTCGCCCTCCTCGCCGTCTCCTCGATCACCCACACGGCCGCGTCGAGCTCGCCGATCGAGGCCAACGCCTTGACCAGCGAGAACACGCCGGACGCGCGGCACGGGCCGCCAACACCGTCCAGAGTCGTCAGAGTCGCCCTCACCGCGTCATCCACGCTGCTCGACGACCTCGCCGCGGCCTCCAGGAACGCGAACGCTTGCTCGGTAAGGGAGAGCCGCCGCGCCGACGCTTGCCCGAGGGCGCGGGCCATGGCGGGGTAGTCGGCCAGCCTGCCGGCGTTCTGGACGAGCAGGTTGTGGGCGCGGGCGCTCGGGGGGACGCCCCTGTGCCGGGAGAGCCAGGCGAAGAAGCGGAACGAGGGGACGCCGCGCTCCGTGAGCGCGCGGAGCGCCGCCGACACAGCGGCGTCGGAGAGGGGCGGGCCGAGGCGGTCCAGGTCCGCCTCCAGGCTGCCGCCATCGCCGCCTGCCGCGACGAGGCTGACGATCGCATTCGAGGTGGCGGCGGTGGTGGGGTCGCTGCTGCGGAGATTTGAGGAGGGTCTCGAGGAGGAGAAGGTCGCGCCGCCGGCAGAGACTGCGCGGTGGAGCCGCCGGGGGATGAGACGAGACATTGGTGTGCTCCGAGTCTGGCTGGAACTGGAACTGGACTGTTTTTTTTTTTTTTTTTTTGAGGGGTGGAACTGGACTGCTTGAAACGCCAGTGGCAACTGAGATTGATGGGCCAATCTGGGCCGTGAATGGCTGGCCGAACGGTTCCTATGGCACTTTGAAAATTAGCTACGAAAATGAGATTTATTTTTTTTGGCTGTGGAAAATGAGAATTTAGAAAGCATAACCAGCAACAAGCAAACGTTCAGCTCAGTGGCAAGTTGAGGATATGTTTAATTAGAACATGTGTTCAAAGCTACAGTTTAGTCCATGTAAAAAAAAGGTAAAAAAGAAAGAAGTGCCAGTGGCCATTAGGTCACCATAGTCTCCAAGACTTGACTTTGAAATATTTTTCCTATTTTTGAAATGTAGAAGCTTAATTTTAACTTTTCCCAATTACCTAGAACATTGAATAGATCTCCAAACAGGAAAAAAAAATTCTATCCACAGTTGGTTAAAAAAAAACCCACCGTTCCTACTTGTCATTTGAAACACTTATATGGTGTGATATAAAATACCATAATGCACCTTTGGACCAGATATCAACTCCTGTTGACTCAGATTTTAACTTTTCCCAATTACCTCAAACATTGAATAGATCTCGAAACACACAAAAAAAAATTCTATCCATCGTTGGTTCAAAAAAAAACTCACCCTTCCTACTTGTCATTTAAACACTTACTAGTGGTTAGGGCCCGCCATTGCGAGCCCGAAATTGTTTCACACGCGACACTACTCGCACGACCTGCAGACGATAGCATCAGTAAGGAAAAAACAATTCCTCTCCTGCCTACAGCCTCGCAGTTGGCACTGCGATCGTGCATGCATCGGTCGCAATATATCGTGTGTATAGCACCGTTCTTGCGAGCCGCTTGAGAGAAAGCTGTGCGCACCTCACCTTCATCTCGAAAGTAAAAAAATATCCTCGCGTCACGTGGACATCGTATCCATCTCAAAAAGAAAAAGAAAAAGAAAAATACTAGAAAAACTTTTCTCAAAAAGATAAAAAATTCTCACTTCCATCTTCAAAAATAATCTTAAAAGGTTAAAAACTTTCTCACCATGACCAACCAGCATGCGCCACATGGCCACCTTTCTACCGCATATTACTGTGTTTAATGTAGTTTGATATAAAACATCATAATTGACCGTTGGACTAGAGATCAAGTCCCGTTGACTCAGATTTGGGTAGAAACTCTTGCCAATCCCACATGACGACATAAAGAATATGCATAAATGAATCATATCAAGTCCTTATATTTCCCACGTCTAAGGAAAATTACTCACACATGAGAGGGGATAACCAAATATCACAGAGATAAAGCCAAGGAAAATCATATCGATAATATCGCAAACATCCGCAATAAGATGAATGATTAAATAAGTATTTATCTCAAGATTAGTACAAATAGAGTAACAAAGCTTAACTTACAACTTGGAATTCCTCTCCCTATGGTGGTGTTGCTATGAATGGAAATGAATATGGGTGGAAGAGAAGGAATGGATCCCCGGTGGTTTTTCTTCTCGAATTCTCTTCTCTCTTTGTTCTGGATGTCGGGGCGGCGCCTCTGTCTCTGAAGTATGTTGTGCCTTCACGAAAGTGGCATTTGTAGATGAGGTGGTGGCAGCGCCAAGTTGTACGATCATTGGTATGAATGGGACCCGCGCTTTGTTGGCCCTGTTGACTTTTTGCCCAAAAGAGAAGTTGCTCCAAATATCTTTATTTGACATGTTATTGATTGATTTCCTTTCAAATATGTTCTTTCCTACATAAATACAAGTTTTCTTTTTTCTCGAAGGATTGATGTTAGAAAGATGTGAGAAATATCAAAAACCTTGTGAAAACCACATCAAAACCCTCTTACAAAAGTGACAAAGTATCAAGCCATTACCCATGCCCTTCCGCCATTGGAAGGACTACTCCGACAATGACAAGACGTCGGCGGCGGCACAGACAAAGAAGGAGGTGCCGCTGGCTAGCCCGGATGGAGTACGAGGTCACCATCCGCTACAAGCTATTTTAGTTTTTCTTTTAGGTTTTAGTTGAACAGACGAATATTGTTTCTTTTATGTAAATTTCGTCTGAACTTTAGTGAATTCCATCGTGTTTACTTGAAAATCGTTCAGTTTGTTCAAATCCGCTTTGAAATGTATGCCGGCACAGTTGGATGGCCGGCTCCGGTATCACTGTTCGCGGACGTGTCTGGTGACGCCTGTAGACAAATACAATGTACGTTTTAGGGGTTAGCGTTGGAGATGCCCTAAACATCATGTAGTATATGTTGAGAACGATTGCGCATCTGAGTGATGTATGTGCTGGATCGACCGCCAGATCCTGATCGTTTTCCATCAACGTAAAATTATAGTGATAGAGCCTGCTTTTATATTGGTTGAGGTTTGCTTAAACTAGCTCTGTGCTCGGTTGATCGACCCATGTGAAGAATTACTTATTTTCACCCGGATAATTATTATAAATAAGTCTAACATGAGTAAAATGTAACATAATCTTCTTCATTAACGTGATCAAGCCATAGTGTCGCCTAATTGAACTATAAAAAGTGCAACCATATTGGCCTTTATGGGAAGGCCCTAGCTCGTTATACCATCATATGCCCTTTTATTGTTATCATCCCTATGGAAAGAGTTAGGTGGGTTGTGTTACCTAGGTTAGGTGACCGAGGTCTAAAGTATGGGAGCCTAGACCAGATTGTTATTTTGAGCTCAGATTACTATGTTTGACGAGGCAAGTAGTGCCACGAGATGTTAAACCCCCCCCCCCCCCCCCCCCCCAATGGCAAGTGTTTGTCGGTGGTGTAATAAGATTGGCATGATGGTAAAATGCGGCTTTAATTTGTTGGAGTAACCCTAGACGGCCCCTCATGGGCGGAGGCACGGGACACAAGGGAGAGCTTCATAGTGTAGGTAAAGTGTAAAAATTCTGCAGAGCGTAAAAAAAATTCTTTGAACAGCCGTGTCTGCGGCGATATGGGCACAGTTTGAGATAAGTCACAATATACGGTCAATGTCGAGTACTCCCTCCATCCGAAAAAACTTGTCTCTCAAATGGATGTATAAGAGAGCAAACCTCAAGTAAAATTAATAACTGGGTGAAGGGAAATGAAATAAAGGATCATGAGGTGATCAGGCGGAGTGAGGCCCAAAACTCTATTTTCAATGCCGAGAAAATTGAAATAATGGTGGCTCATGTGACCTTAAATAGACGAATTTTCTTTGCCACAATTGTTTTACTTTATGCACTGGTTGTGCTTCGGACCCTGAGCGTTGAGACATTCAGGATGGGACTGATTACTTTATACACATTCCCGAACTTGTTGTGCCCCATGCCTTTGTGGCGTTTGTATAAATCCTGGATGGTCTGGCAACCTTGCTTGTAGAAATCCTGGGATGGTTTGGCTACCTTACTTGTTGTGCCCCATGCCTTTGGCATTGTATAAACCCTAGAACGATGTGTGCTACCTTACTTGTTGTGCCCATGCATTTGACGTTTGTATAAACTCTGTGATGGTTGGCTACCTTATTTACTTACTCTGATTGTTGAGCCCACGTCTCGGCGGTCGTCGACCCCTCGGCGATGGTGTGTATGCATTTGTCGTGGACCCCATGTCATGGATGTGTGTCCCAATATATAGTGTCCCTAAGGATTGGAGTCTCGCCACTAAGTTACTCTGTTATGTTGTGCTTTCCGATACTAGTTACTGAGGCTCATGATTTGTGCACTAAATAAAGTAAAATAGTTTTGCCGGTGTTGATTCTGTAATCTTAGAGTATTTTTTTCGTAAAGGAGGATGACCCCATGTAATCTTGGAGTATACATGATAGAAGCATACACGGAGAAAGAAATCATGCAAAGAAAAGGAAGCATTAATCTTGGATGGTCTCATGAACGAAGCCGCACTAGTCTGATGTGATGCTTCTGATCGTTAGTCTGATCCCTAGCAATGCCCTTTTCTTTTTCCAGGAATGCGATGGAGCAACCGTGTGAGATAAATCATTTAAAAAAATACAAACTATTCCCTCTATGTTCTTATGGTGTCGAGCCCATAGAGAAACATAATTTGTGGTTTGCGAGATGCAACATGCAATTCTCTTTGACATCATGATGCATGTCATGCCATAAATGGACGGAGTTTCTTTTTCGATCGATGGAAGCAATGGTGAAACCGGGTCGTCGGTTGGATTGATGGTTTGCGAAACAAAAGGATTAAACATAAAGTTGGAGAAACATTATAATTTGGGGAGGGAGAGTGGAGACGCCCCATGAAAATGCATGGGTGTGGTTGCTGTTGTCCTTTGTGTTCGTGTGATAGATAGTAGAGCCATCAAACTCACTAGCTAATTGCCCGTGCAACGCGTACTCTAATGGTTCAACACCAATGTTGTCCACCCGCCAAAAAAAATATCAATTTTATCTGACATATAACTTACATCAATGTTGGTAATATTTATTTTGATGGAGTATGCGTAGAGGAAGGTAAGGAAAGTTTTGAATTAGCTGAGATTTGATAAGATTTATTTGATTTGATTGAGTTATTAATGCAGGAGGGTGAGAACATGGGAGAAAATACCAGGTGAAAGATGGAGGCGACGAGATTTTGTTGGCTTGGCACGTGACCATGAGATGCACCAAGGAGGGAGTGGGGCCGTTTCAGATCCGATCGCGCCATGGGGCATGCAAGCCGGCAACCCCTGATTGCCCCTGAACGGCATCCTTATCCTGACGGAATTTAACCACTCTCGGCCCATTGGAGGGGCTCACGCAGATATTTGCTGCTTGGTGGTTCGTCAACGTCATGGAGGGACCCGTCCCGTCCCTCTCGCTCATTTTCGCCCGCTCCCCTCTCCATCCAATCATCGAGAGACGTACGCCAGCGAGCGAGCGGCAGCCCGAGGAGGAGGAGGCGAGGCGAGGGATGGCGCGGCGCGGGCCGGTTGAGCTGCGGCGTATCGAGGACCGGACGAGCCGGCAGGTGCGCTTCTCCAAGCGCCGCTCGGGCCTCTTCAAGAAGGCCTTCGAGCTCGGCCTCCTCTGCGACGCCGAGGTCGCGTTGCTCGTCTTCTCCCCCGCCGGCAGGCTCTACGAGTACGCCTCCTCCAGGTATATGCAGGGTGTGCTTTGTTTATTTATTTATTTACCTATGTATATCTCCGCTCCAATCATTGTTATATACAGTAGACAATTGCCTGTGACAAATCTGTTGCTATATTTGCACTACTTCCTCAGTCAAGAAATATAAGAGCGTTTAGATCACGCTCTTATACTTCTCCACAAAGGGAGTAGTAAATAAGCAACAATTAATATGGATTGGAGGGAGTACATTTTTCTCACTGTATTTAGATAGAACTGTGTATGAAATTGTCAGTCAAGCCCGCGTAAATCTTTGAATGTACCATTTCCAAACGTTAACGGTATCCATTTGTTTTCAGCATAGAAGATACATACGACCGCTATCAGGCATTTGGAGGAGCCGGAAAGAACCTGAATGAAGGCGGTGCAAGCACCAACAGTGTAAATTTATCTCTCTATATATAGCTTTTCTTATTGCATACACCTTAGAGCTAGTTTAGGAGTGGAAGCTGCCAAGTACGTAGTATCATTCTGCAGATTTAATTGGTCTATATTTCTGAATTTACCATGGAAATGCACTACGCATGATGAAGTGTACGCTTGTAATCATGGATTATGTTGCCTATGCACATGACCAGCAAAACGAATGCAAGGATGATCATTTTCATAATGTACTAGCACTGGCTTATCTGAACAAGTCATCTATGTTCTCTATAATCCAGGTCTAGGTTGTAATTACACCATTCTGTATCCAGGATAACCAAATTGTATAACTATTTATATACACTTTTCAAGCAAGATTGTCTATATACCCACATATCTCTGACATGATATGTTGGTCCTGTACCAGGATGGAGATCCTTCAAATATACAGTCAAGGCTTAAAGAGATTGCTTCCTGGTAGCCCTCAGACACCTTTCACAACATATATATCCTAGTATGTTATTTAATATGTCTAGCTCAATGCTGATTATGTGCAATCCTGAAGGTCTCTTCAAAACAATGCTGATGACGCAGATGCTAATGAGCTAGAGAAACTGGAGAAACTACTCACAGATGCTTTGGAGAATACAAAATCCAAGAAGGTACACCTAAATGGCTCTGTTGATGTTTCTAATCAACTTTTGTAGCCAAGAATCAAGTTTCTGGTTCCTGTTGCACCCTTGCGCCATCAGGAAAATGGCTCTGTTTTCGGCCATTTCAACTAATTCAACAGCTCGTGGCTTTAGCATAGCATGATCTTAGTTCACTCTGGATGATCTAACTACACATAAGCAATCATCACTGATTCCTTAACAAAAAATCCTCCTACGTAATGGTGTAAGGTAAGTACTTTTCATTTCGATTGGCTATTCGTAAGCACTAGAGATAGTTCGATGATGTAGTTGCATATTGACTCTTGAGACAATGGTCCTGAATGTGTTAGTTCCTATATCTTGGTAAATGATAGGTAAAATAGATAGAATGAAAAACTCGTTGGCTACTTCACAGTGCATGTGGCTGTCTTTGATATTTTCACAGCGGCTAGTACATTTTTTAAATTCAGCATTAAGCTAGATGTGCTACTGTGGTTTAAACCTTGATTGTGTGGAACTATACTTGGACGAACTGTCCTGTGATGTGAACATAGCCGAAGTCAACAGATGTTCTGGCTACACAAGAATCGGCAACAAGTGGGTTGCGTTTTCACTTTCTCTGAGAATTGTATCAGTAGTAAGCCTGTTTGCATTGCAGGCTTACTACTGAAATGACAGACAAAATGGGGACATCAGAATAGGTTATGTGAGTTACTTGCAAACAGGAAATTAAGTCTTGGAACAGAACCTGGCATGCGAGTTCAATCAATTATCAATACAAAGACTACTCACAAGGCTATTTGGTGTGCAAAGCAGGAGAGGATACTACTGTATCCTCTGAATCCATGCACAAAGACTTGTTAACAAGCTTTGGTTTGCTGTTGCTGGAGTGCAGATGTTGGCGCAACGAAATAGCGGCGCAAGAACCAGTGCGAGCGGCGCGAACTCCATCAGTCTTAGGGGACAGGAGGAAGGAAGGAGCTGAGCAGTCTATGTGTAATGCATGTATTTGCTGCTGATGCTACACTGCTGCCTTGCCTTGTGCTTTTCCTATCAGTCTGTTGTCAGTCTTCACTGCTGCTAGTGTCATACGCAGCTGCGTGAGAAATAAGTTTATCTTGATGTGCACTTCCTATAAACTAGATGATTTCCCCGTGCGTTGCTGCGGAAACTTAAAATATTTTTTTGGGCTTGCTTCCGTAGACCCCCCCAACAAAACGTAGAAGGGCAGAATGGGCATACGAAAGAAGGGTATGCCCACCTCATATTATACAGTTGTGGATGACGTACGTAGACCGCTTGCATGCAAAAAAAACACAAACAAACTGCCAGCACGATCTACTCGCCCGCCCACCCCGTCTACTCGCCCGGCCCATCCGATCGCCGCCGCCGCGGATCGCCGCCCTCCGACCCCGTCCGACGCCGCCGTCCGAGCCCGTCCGACGCTGCCGTCGCCGTCCCAACAGCGTGCGTCGCCGCATCTCACCGTCATCGTCCACCGCCCGGACGTGAAGGCCCGTGTACTCGCCCGCCCGCCCCGTCTACTCGCCCGCCCCATCCGATCGCCGCCGCCGCGGATCGCCGCCCTCCGACCCCGTCCGCCGCCGCCGTCCGACTCCGTCAGACGCCGCCGTCGCCGTCCCAACGGTGTGCGTCGCCGCATCTCACCGTCATCATCCACCGCCCGGACGTGAAGGGCCCGACGTGCCACGCCGCCTCCGCACCACTCTCCCCACCCCCCGTCGCGGATCCTGCCAAACATCCGGCCGGTGGCTCGTCGTGCACGTCGCCGGCTGCTAGATTCAAGGCGGGGACAGCTGCCGTCGTCGAACGCCGGCGACGCCTACACCGCGGGGCAAGGTTTGTCATCTAAACCTAGCGGGCATGATGGATGGAAGTTAGGGCTAGTTAAGTGGCGAATCTAGGATGTAAGTGGAGGGCAGGCTTAATTTAAAGAACGCTATATTTTTTTCATGACGGCATCATACAATATGCACACACCGCTGGGCAACCTCAACTAGTTGTTTCACACAACACTAAAAAGTGTTGTTTGAACCATTGCATTAAGAAAAAATTCATGGTAGCTGCTGGGTTCATGGATTACACGTCTTTCTCTTTTTTTGCAAACCAACATGAGTTTTTGTCCTTGTTGTAATCAACACTTCAAATGTTTTGCAGTTCTGTGAGTTAGGCGTGTTGACATGGAGAAAGAATCCGCATTCGGGAGGGACGAGAATGATACTGATAAGGTGACTAAGACTGATAACGAAAATTTGAACGAAGATGATGACAACAGCGACAATGATTCCGTCTCGTCATATGATATCTTACCTCCGGATGATTTTCATAATAATGAACATGGCGCAAATAGTGAAAACGTAAGTGGCATATATTTTAATTTTATTTTTGAATTTGCAAAGTATGGCATGGCTAACTATATATCTTTGTGTACAAATTTGCAAGAAGATGTGGATGTTGACAATGTGCAACATAGTTGGCAGGAATCATTTGCAGATAACTTGAGCCAGGTTAGTTGATAGATGTTGTACATCGATCAATACTATGATTTGAATGATAGTAATTGACATATATATTTTCAAATGAATGTTGTAGGAGGAGTCAGATGGTCCTAGCGTTGATCACGATGAGGGAGATATCGATATTGAGGAGGCTCAAAGGCAGCAGAAGATGCTTGAGACACATTGGAAGGTCATGGCTATGACCTTTCGGTCGCAAGGGGATGCATACATATTCTACAACAATCACGCCAGAGAGCACGGGTTTAGCATCAGGAAACAGAAGGTGAAACGAGGTGCTTCGGGAATGATACGGTACCGGCGGTTTCTTTGCTCCAGGGCAGGGAGAAGGCAGAGCAAGTTCATAACCATGGAGGGCCGCAAGCGCAGGCTTAGACCGGAGACTCGTTGCGACTGCGGTGCACATATGGTGGTGAAGCTGGCACATATGGTGGTGAAGCTGGACAGAGAACGTGACGTTTGGTTCGTCGCATCATTCGTGGATGATCACAACCACGCGATGGCTCGGCCCGACGAGGTTTGTTTTTTGTGGTCACACAGACGGATTGGAGATGGCCAGAGGGCCGAGATATTGGCGATGGAAGCGGCCGAGATAAGAAAGCATATTATAATGGACAACTTCATCAGCAGATACGGTTCGTATGATAAGTGCGGGCTTATCAGGAGGGACATTTACAATCTTTGTTGCAGAGAAAAAATGAAGCTCATTGCAAAGGGTGATGCAGAGACGGCAGTTGGCATTATGAGGAGCAGGAAGGAAAAGGACCCTAAGTTTTTTTTGAGTATGTGCGTGACAAGGAAGGGCGACTGAAGAGTATGTTCTGGTGCGATGCACAGTCGCGGAGGGACTATCAGGACTACGGAGATGTTGTCGTGTTTGATAGCACGTATAAGATGAATAGATACGGTATGCCGTTCTTCCCCTTTGTCGGAGTTAACAACCACCGTTGCACCATAGTGTTTGGTTGTGCCATCATTGCTGACGAGACGGAAGGGACATACGTGTGGCTACTGCAGACATTTATGAAGGCAAACTGTCAGGTGAAGCCAAAGTCAATAATCACAGACGGTGACGCTGCAATGATCCGGGCTTTTCGGACTGTCCTTTCAGATGTTTTCCATCATCTTTGCTCCTGGCATATCGAGAAAAATATGCAGAGGCACCTGCATTACAAGTCACTGGATGAGTTCAGATCGCTCCTGTACTATGCCACCTCTCAAGCGAACTTTGAGCAGAGATGGAAAGCTTTCTATGATAAGTGGAATACGGATAGAACTGAAGAGTGGCTTGACAGGATGTATAGGAAGAGGAGACTTTGGGCAGCTTCATATCTTTCCGATGGTTTTTTCCTTGGTATGCGAAGTAACCAGAGGAGTGAAAGCCTCAACTCCTGCCTTCACCTTCACCTGGACTACGGTATGACAATTGTTGATTTGGTGGTGCATTATGAGAACTGTATAGTTCGCCTGCGTGAGAACGAGGCGTACGATGACTGCGAGGCATTCCAGAAGGAACCACCGTCGGTTACTGAATATAAGGCCCTTGAGGAGCATGCCGCCAAAGTATTCACACCTGCTAATTTCTACATCCTCCAAGATGATTTGCATAAGATGGGTCAGCTGGAGATATTTGAGACGCTCGTGGGAATTGGGCGTCAGACATTCATGGTGACATGGAAGGATAACCACAAGTTCAGGTAAAATGTTGTTCATGAACCAGGTAACTCAGAAGAAACTATTACATGCAGTTGTCTTAGGATGGTTCGGAAAGGGCTGCCATGCAAACACATTCTGTTTGTTCTCCATCATCTGAACTTAACTGAAATACCAAAATGTTGTGTCCTGCATCGGTTGTCCAAACATGCGAGAGATGGGTTGCCTCTGCAGCGGAAGAGTGATATGTTTGGATGGGGTTGGTCTGGGCCATTGGAGAGAGAACGGTATAGTGCAATAACCATTAAAACCGCAGAAGCTGCTCATGTTGCAGCAAATGATCCCTTCTTGTTCGACGAGTTGATGAAGTGTCTGGACAACATAATAGCACAGAAAAAGATTTCAGAGGAGGAACTTATAGGAAGTAGAAGGTATGCTATGCTTAAGAAGGAGGCAAGTCAGGCACAACAAGTTGAGCCTGGTATTGGTGATCCTCAGAAAGTTTCGACGAAGGGTGCACCTAAGAAGGGGCGGTCGAAGGGTGGCCCCGACGTTACAAATAATGGTAGGCCAAAAGATTTTACAAAGAAGAAAAGTGGTCCTTTGTGCAGTCTGTGTAGTCTCCCAGTGTTGGGGAACGTAGTAATTTCAAAAAATTTCCTACGCACACGCAAGATCATGGTGATGCATAGCAACGAGAGGGGAGAGTGTTGTCCACGTACCCTCGTAGACCGACAGCGGAAGCGTTATCACAACGCGGTTGATGTAGTCGTACGTCTTCACGATCCGACCGATCAAGTACCGAACGTATGGCACCTCCGAGTTCTACACACGTTCAGCTCGATGACGTCCCTCGAACTCCGATCCAGCCAAGTGTTGAGGGAGAGTTTCGTCAGCACGACGGCGTGATGACGATGATGATGTTCCACCGACGCAGGGCTTCGCCTAAGCTCCGCGACGGTATTATCGAGGTGTAATCTGGTGGAGGGGGGCACCGCACACGGCTAAAATATCGTATATCAAGTGTGTCCATGGGGTGCCCCTGCCCCCGTATATAAAGGAGCAAGGGAGGAGGAAGCCGGCCCTAGGAGGGGGCGCACCAAGTGTGGAGTCCTACTAGGACTCAATAGTCCTAGTAGGATTCCACCTCCCATATGGAATAGGAAAAGAGGAAGGGAAAAGAGAAGGAAGGAAGGGGGCGCCCCCCTTCCCTAGTCCAATTCGGACCAGACCAAGGGGAGGGGTGCAGCCACCCTTGAGGCCCTTTTCCTTCTTTCCCGTATGGCCCAATAAGGCCCAATACGTATTCCCGTAACTCTCCGGTACTCCAAAAAATACCCGAATCACTCGGAACCTTTCCGAAGTCCGAATATAGTCGTCCAATATATCGATCTTTACGTCTCGACCATTTCGAGACTCCTCGTCATGTCCCCGATCTCATCCGGGACTTCGAACTCCTTCGGTACATCAACATACATAAACTCATAATAAAACTGTCATCGTAACTTTAAGCGTGCGGACCCTTTGGGTTCGAGAACTATGTAGACATGACCGAGACACCTCTCCGGTCAATAACCAATAGCGGGACCTGGATGCCCATATTGGCTCCCACATATTCTACGAAGATCTTTATCGGTCAGACCGCATAACAACATACGTTGTTCCCTTTGTCATCGGTATGTTACTTGCCCGAGATTCGATCGTCGGTATCTCGATACCTAGTTCAATCTCGTTACCGGCAAGTCTCTTTACTTGTTCCATAATACATCATCCCGCAACTAACTCATTAGTCACAATGCTTGCAAGGCTTATAGTGATGTGCATTACTGAGTGGGCCCAGAGATACCTCTCCGACAATCGGAGTGACAAATCCTAATCTCGAAATACGCCAACCCAACAAGTACCTTTGGAGACACCTGTAGAGCACCTTTATAATCACCTAGTTACGTTGTGACGTTTGGTAGCACACAAAGTGTTCCTCCGGTAAACGGGAGTTGCATAATCTCATAGTCATAGGAACATGTATAAGTCATGAAGAAAGCAATAGCAACATACTAAACGATCGGATGCTAAGCTAACGGAATGGGTCAAGTCAATCACGTCATTCTCCTAATGAGGTGATCCCGTTAATCAAATGACAACTCATGTCTATGGCTAGGAAACATAACCATCTTTGATTAACGAGCTAGTCAAGTAGAGGCATACTAGTGACACTCTGTTTGTCTATGTATTCACACATGTATTATGTTTCCGGTTAATACAATTCTAGCATGAATAATAAACATTTATCATGATATAAGGAAATATATAATACTTTATTATTGCCTCTAGAGCATATTTCCTTCAGTCTCCCACTTGCACTAGAGTCAATAATCTAGTTCACATCGCCATGTGATTTAACATCAATAATTCACATCACCATGTGATTAACACCCATAGTTCACATCTCTATGTGACCAACACTCAAAGGGTTTACTAGAGTCAATAATCTAGTTCGCATTGCTATGTGATTAACACCCAAAGAGTACTAAGGTGTGATCATGTTTTGATTGTGAGATAATTTTAGTCAACGGGTCTGTCACATTCAGATCCGTAAGTATATTTGCAAATCTCTATGTCTGCAATGCTCTGCACGGAGCTACTCTAGCTAATTGCTCCCACTTTCAATATGTATCTAGACCGAGACTTAGAGTCATCTAGATTAGTGTCAAAACTTGCATCGACGTAACCCTTTACGACGAACCTTTTGTCACTTCCATAATCGAGAAACATGTCCTTATTCCACTAAGGATAATTTTGACCGCTGTCCAGTGATCTACTCCTAGATCACTATTGTACTCCCTTGCCAAAATCAGTGTAGGGTATACAATAGATCTGGTACACAGCATGGCATACTTTATAGAACCTATGGCCAAGGCATAGGGAATGACTTTCATTCTCTTTCTATCTTTTGCCGTGGTCGGGCTTTGAGTCTTTACTCAATTTCACACCTTGTAACACAGGCAAGAACTCTTTGTTTGATTGTTCTATTTTGAACTACTTCAAAATCTTGTTAAGGTATGTACTCATTGAAAAACTTATCAAGCGTCTTCATCTATCTCTATAGATCTTGATGCTCAATATGTAAGCAGCTTCACCGAGGTCTTTTTTTTTGAAAAACTCCTTTCAAACACTCCTTTATGCTTTGCAGAATAATTCTACATTATTTCCGATCAACAATATGTCATTCACATATACTTATCAGAAATGCTGTAGTGCTCCCACTCACTTTCTTGTAAATACAGGCTTCACCGCAAGTCTGTATAACACTATATCCTTTGATCAACTTATCAAAGTGTATATTCCAACTCCGAGATGCTTGCACCAGTCCATTGATGGATCGCTGGAGCTTGCATATTTTGTTAGCACCTTTAGGATTGACAAAACCTTCTGGTTGTATCATATACAACTCTTATTTAATAAATCCATCAAGGAATGCAGTTTTTGTTTATCGCTTTGCCAGATTTCATAAAATGCGGCAATTGCTAACATGATTCGGACAGACTTAAGCATAGATACGAGTGGGAAACTCTCATCGTAGTCAACATCTTGAACTTGTCAAAAACCTTTTTGCGACAATTCTAGCTTTGTAGATAGTGACACTACTATCAGCATCCGTCTTCCTCTTGAAGATCCATTTAATCTCAATGGCTCGCCGATCATTGGGCAAGTCAATCAAAGTCCATACTTTGTTCTTCATACATGGATCTCATCTCAGATTTCATGGCCTCAAGCCATTTCTCGGAATCTGGGCTCACCATCGCTTCTTCATAGTTCGTAGGTTCGTCATGGTCTAGTAACATGACCTCCAGAACAGGATTACCGTACCACTCTGGTGCGGATCTTACTCTGGTTGACCTACAAGGTTCAGTAATAACTTGATCTGAAGTTCCATGATCATCATCATTAACTTCCTCACTAATTGGTGTAGGAGTCACAAGAACAGATTTCTGTGATGAACTACTTTCCAATAAGGGAGCAGGTACAGTTACCTCATCAAGTTCTACTTTCCTCCCACTCACTTCTTTCGAGAGAAACTCCTTCTCTAGAAAGGATCCATACTAAGCAACGAATGTCTTGCCTTCGGATCTATGATAGAAGGTGTACCCAACTGTCTCCTTTGGGTATCCTATGAAGACACATTTCTCCGATTTGGGTTTGAGCTTATCAGGATGAAACCTTTTCACATAAGCATCGCAACCCCAAACTTTAAGAAACGACAACTTTGGTTTCTTGCCAAACCACAGTTCATAAGGCGTCGTCTCAACGGATTTTGATGGTGCCCTATTTAACGTGAATGTAGCTGTCTCTAATGCATAACCCCAAAACGATAGTGGTAAATTGGTAAGAGACATCATAGATTGCACTATATCCAATAAAGTACGGTTATGACGTTCGGACACACCATTATGCTGTGGTGTTCCAGGTGGCGTGAGTAGTGAAACTATTTCACATTGTTTTAACTGAAGGCCAAACTCATAACTAAAATACTCTTCTCCACGATCAAATCGTAGAAACTTCATTTTCTTGTTACGATGATTTTTCGCTTCACTCTGAAATTATATGAACTTTTCAAATGTTTCAGACTTATGTTTCATTAAGTAGATATACCCATATCTGCTCAAATCATCTGTGAAGGTGAGAAAATAACGATATCCGCCACGAGCCTCAATATTCATCGGACCACATACATCTGTATGTATGATTTCCAACAAATCTGTTGCTCTCTCCATAGTTCCGGAGAACGGCGTTTTAGTCATCTTGCCCGTGAGGCACGGTTCGCAAGCATCAAGTGATTCATAATCAAGTGATTCCAAAATCCATCAGTATGGAGTTTCTTCATGCGCTTTACACCAATATGACCTAAACAGCAGTGCCACAAATAAGTTGCACTATCATTATTAACTTTGCATCTTTTGGCTTCAATATTATGAATATGTGTATCACTACGATCGAGATCCAACAAACCATTTTTGTTGGTGTGTATGACCATAAAAGGTTTTTATTCATATAAACAGAACAACAATTGTTCTCTAACTTAAATGAATAACCGTATTGCAATAAACATGATCAAATCATATTAATGCTCAACGCAAACACCAAATAACACTTATTTAGTTTCAACATTAATCCCGAAAGTACAAGGAGTGTGCGATGATGATCATATCAATCTTGGAACTACTTCCAACAAACATCGTCACCTCGCCTTTTACTAGTCTTTGTTTATTCTGCAACTCCCATTTCGAGTTACTACTCTTAGCAACTGAACCAGTATCAAATACCGAGGGGTTGCTATAAACACTAGTAAAGTACACATCAATAACATGTATATCCAATATACCTTTGTTCACTTTGCCATCCTTCTTATCCACCAAATAGTTGGGGTAGTTCCGCTTCCAGTTGACTAGTCCCTTTGCAGTAGAAGCACTTAGTCTCAGGCTTAGGTACAGACTTGGGCTTCTTCACTTGAGTAGCAACTTGCTTGCTGTTCTTTTTGAAGTTCCCCTTCTTCCCTTTGCCCTTTTCTTGAGACTAGTGGTCTCGTCAACCATCAACACTTGAAGTGGTCTCGTCAACCATCAACACTTGAAGTGGTCTCGTCAACCATCAACACTTGATGTTTTTTTTTATTTCTACCTTCGTCGATTTCAGCATCACGAAGAGCTCGGGAATTACTTTCGTCATCCCTTGCATACTATAGTTCATCACGAAGTTCTACTAACTTGGTGATGGTGACTAGAGAATTCTGTCAATCACTATTTTATCTGGAAGATAAACTCCCACTTGATTCAAGCGATTGTAGTACCCAGACAATCTGAGCACATGCTCACTAGTTGAGCGATTCTCCTCCATCTTTTAGCTATAGAACTTGTTGGAGACTTCATATCTCTCAACTCGGGTATTTGCTTGAAATATTAACTTCAACTCCTGGAACATCTCATATGGTCCATGACGTTCAAAACGTCTTTGAAGTCCCGATTCTAAGCCGTTAAGCATGGTGCACTAAACTATCAAGTAGTCATCATATTGAGCTAGCCAAACGTTCATAACGTCTGCATCTGCTCCTGCAATAGGTCTGTCACCTAGCGGTGCATTAAGGAGATAATTCTTTTGTGCAGCAATGAGGATAATCCTCAGATCACGGATCCAATCCGCATCTTTGCTACTAACATCTTTCAACATAATTTCCTCTAGGAACATATCAAAATAAACATAGGGAAGCAACAACGCGAGCTATTGATCTACAACATAATTTGCAAAATACTATCAGGACTAAGTTCATGATAAATTTAAGTTTAATTAATCATATTACTTAAGAACTCCCACTTAGATAGACATCTCTCTAATCATCTAAGTGATTACGTGATCCAAAGCAACTAAACCATGTCCGATCATCACGTGAGATGGAGTAGTTTCAATGGTGAACATCACTATGTTGATCATATCTACTATATGATTCACGCTCGACCTTTCGGTCTCTGTGTTCCAAGGCCATATCTGTACATATGCTAGGCTCGTCAAGTTTAACCTGAGTATTCCGCGTGTGCAACTGTTTTGCACCCGTTGTATTTGAACGTAGAGCTTATCACACCCGATCATCACGTGGTGTCTCAGCACGAAGAACTTTTGCAATGGTGCATACTCAGGGAGAACACTTTTATCTTGAAATTTTAGTGAGAGATCATCTTATAATGCTACCGTCAATCAAAGCAAGATAAGATGCATAAAGGATTAACATCACATGCAATCAATATAAGTGATATGTATGGCCATCATCATCTTGTGCTTGTGATCTCCATCCCCGAAGCACCGTGCTCGTGATCTCCATCTCCGAAGCACCGTCATGATCACCATCGTCACCGGCACGACACCTTGATCTCCATCGTAGTATCGTTGTCGTCTCGCCAAATAATTGCTTTTACGACTATCGCTACCGCTTAGTGATAAAGTAAAACTATTACATGGTGATTGCATCTCATACAATAAAGCGACAACTATATGGCTCCTGCCAGTTGCCGATAACTCGGTTACAAAACATGATCATCTCATACAACACATTATATCACATCATGTCTTGACCATATCACATCACAACATGCCCTGCAAAAACAAGTTAGACGTCCTCTACTTTGTTGTTGCATGTTTTACGTGGCTGCTACGGGCTTAGCAAGAACCGTTCTTACCTACGCATCAAAACCACAACGATAGTTTGTCAAGTTGGTGCTGTTTTAACCTTCGCAAGGACCGGGCGTAGCCACACTCGGTTCAACTAAAGTGAGAGAGACAGACACCCGCCAGTCACCTTTAAGCAACGAGTGCTCCGAACGGTGAAACCAGTCTCGCGTAAGCGTACGCGTAATGTCGGTCCGGGCCGCTTCATCTCACAATACCGCTGAACCAAAGTATGACATGCTGGTAAGCAGTATGACTTATATCGCCCACAAATCACTTGTGTTCTATTCGTGCATAGCATCAACGCATAAAACCTGGCTCGGATGCCACTGTTGGGGAACGTAGTAATTTCAAAAAATTTCCTACCCACACGCAAGATCATGGTGATGCATAGCAACGAGAGGGGAGAGTGTTGTCCACGTACCCTCGTAGACCGACAGCGGAAGCGTTATCACAACGCGGTTGATGTAGTCGTACGTCTTCACGATCCGACCGATCAAGTACCGAACGTATGGCACCTCCGAGTTCTACACACGTTCAGCTCGATGACATCCCTCGAACTCCGATCCAGCCGAGTGTTGAGGGAGAGTTTCGTCAGCACGACGGCGTGGTGACGATGATGATGTTCCACCGACGCAGGGCTTCGCCTAAGCTCCGCGACGGTATTATCGAGGTGTAATCTGGTGGAGGGGGGCACCGCACACGGCAAAAATATCGTATATCAAGTGTGTCCATGGGGTGCCCCTGCCCCCGTATATAAAGGAGCAAGGGAGGAGGAGGCCGGCCCTAGGAGGGGGCGCACCAAGTGTGGAGTCCTACTAGGACTCCCTAGTCCTAGTAGGATTCCACCTCCCATATGGAATAGGAAAAGAGGAAGGGAAAAAGAGAAGGAAGGAAGGGGGCGCCCCCCTTCCCTAGTCCAATTCGGACCAGACCAAGGGGAGGGGTGCGGCCACCCTTGAGGCCCTTTTCCTTCTTTCCCGTATGGCCCAATAAGGCCCAATACGTATTCCCGTAACTCTCCGGTACTCCAAAAAATACCCGAATCACTCGGAACCTTTCCGAAGTCTGAATATAGTCGTCCAATATATCGATCTTTACGTCTCGACCATTTCGAGACTCCTCGTCATGTCCCCGATCTCATCCGGGACTCCGAACTCCTTCGGTACATCAACATACATAAACTCATAATAAAACTGTCATCGTAACTTTAAGCGTGCGGACCCTTTGGGTTCGAGAACTATGTAGACATGACCGAGACACCTCTCCGGTCAATAACCAATAGCGGGACCTGGATGCCCATATTGGCTCCCACATATTCTACGAAGATCTTTATCGGTCAGACCGCATAACAACATACGTTGTTCCCTTTGTCATCGGTATGTTACTTGCCCGAGATTCGATCGTCGGTATCTCGATACCTAGTTCAATCTCGTTACCGGCAAGTCTCTTTACTTGTTCCATAATACATCATCCCGCAACTAACTCATTAGTCACAATGCTTGCAAGGCTTATAGTGATGTGCATTACTGAGTGGGCCCAGAGATACCTCTCCGACAATCGGAGTGACAAATCCTAATCTCGAAATACGCCAACCCAACAAGTACCTTTGGAGACACCTGTAGAGCACCTTTATAATCACCCAGTTACGTTGTGACGTTTGGTAGCACACAAAGTGTTCCTCCGGTAAACGGGAGTTGCATAATCTCATAGTCATAGGAACATGTATAAGTCATGAAGAAAGCAATAGCAACATACTAAACGATCGGATGCTAAGCTAATGGAATGGGTCAAGTCAATCACGTCATTCTCCTAATGAGGTGATCCCGTTAATCAAATGACAACTCATGTCTATGGCTAGGAAACATAACCATCTTTGATTAACGAGCTAGTCAAGTAGAGGCATACTAGTGACACTCTGTTTGTCTATGTATTCACACATGTATTATGTTTCCGGTTAATACAATTCTAGCATGAATAATAAACATTTATCATGATATAAGAAAATATATAATACTTTATTATTGCCTCTAGGGCATATTTCCTTCACCCAGGTCATAACAAGGCTACATGTAGTCTGAACGAGAAGTGAGTTGCTACCTTTTTGTTTTGTTATGTTGCCAATTTGATTCTACCGACTATATTTTTCTCACCCAATTTTTTTATATTTTGTTCAGGAATCGGGCGTAGAGAAGCAGCTTGGTTGGTTAGAAGAATAAAAGTGGTCGCACGAGTCATGTCTAAATAACCTATGCTATGTTTATTCGCACATGTGTGCCAGAAAACTTGATTTGTACTGTTTATATATGCAGTTTTGAAATTCTGTTTATTTTTTTATGATGATTTGTACACCTGATTTGTACTTCTTGTACTGTGATAAAATGCGGCTGGACGCTGCTATTTTGTACTGTGATTCCCTTTGTACTGTTATGAAATGTATGCGGCCGTCCGCTGCTTCTGTCCAAAATAGCAAGTTCGAAAAAAATGCCCAAATACCTCTGCCAGGCCCATAGTAGCAGGCAGAACCTGCCCAAATCTAGCTCGAAGGCGACTAGGGCGGCCGATTCAGCCCACTGATGGGCCCATACACGGAGTCGAACGGGGCTGTGGGTACTAAGTAGAGAGGAGCTCGGTGGAGGGGGCGGAGGCAGGTATTTAAGCCGGTCCTCGACGGCCCCCGCTTCCGAGGTGGGACTAAACACTGAGTTCAACGGCGCGCGGGGGAGGGGAGTGGGCGTGGGCCGGGGGAGGGGGCGAGTGGGGGCGTGCCTTCATTGGGCCAAACTGGGCCGGCCCGAGACAACGCAAATTAGGCTTCCTGAGCCTTGCGGCGACCGCGTGCAGCGTGGGGCGCAATGGGGGCGCCATCTTTAGTACCACCTCGGAAGCCGGGGGGCGCGAGGAGCGGCTTAAATAGCTGCCTCCGCCCCCTCCACCAAGCTCCTTTCTTATCCACGCCCGCAGCCCCGTTGGACCCCGTTGCCAGGCCCATTAGTGGGCTCTATCAGCCGCCCGAGTCGCCCCCTTCGGGCTTGATTTGGGTATGATCTGTTCGCTACTATGGGCCCGGCTGCGGTGGTTGGGCAGTTTTTCTAAGTTTTTTTAGCAGAAAGTAAAGCAGCCGGCGTCCGCATTACATCACAGTACAAAATACAAAACATTATAAAAAAGCAGCGCCAGGCCGGCCACGGCGGCGTAATCATCACACTATATAACAAGTTGAAAAATCATCACCCACAATGATGCAAATAAGAGTGTCACCGACAATAATGCAAATAAGAGTGACATTGAAAAATAGATATTGTAGCAAATACCGACCACGGCACATTTATTTAGTTGTGGAACATGCTAAACCATGCCGCATTACAATATAGAGATGTCTTATTATGAAAATTGTATCAAGTACCGACAACGGCACGTTTATTTAGTGGAGATAATAGCCAACGCCCCATCCTCCGACTCATTTCTTCTCCATGATCTTGAGGATCTTCTCTTACACTACTTCCTTCGTGTTGCACTCTGAAAAAAGTATTTCAGCTAGAATGCGTCCCCTTGAAGCATTAACCTCATCTTGATCAAACTCAAATGTCCAATCATCTCCGTCCCAGTTTTGAACGCATTTCACCACGAAAAGACCACAAGAGACTCTGCAAGAAACCACAAGTCAATTATTGATGGATCAGACAAGTACATACTAATTCAACATTTGCAACATACCCGTCTGTTTGTGACGGCATATCGTACTCCCTTATTGGCCAGGATGATACGTCAGGATGTTCCGTTTCAATAAGAGCATTCACCTCCTTTGTATCATTTGCTATTTCTGCCCTCTGAAATAAAAATGACAAATCCATATGAAGTACGTTTCGAATAACTATATATTGTTTTATGTAACGTTGCAAGCTTACCAGCTTAGCAATCTTTGCAAGAACTCTTTTGCTGCATTTACCAGTAGAGTTTAAAACTTGAAACTCTTTTTTCTTGTTGTGCATAAGAACTGTTATCCAATGATTTTCTTCCATATTAAAAGGAAAGTATGCCTACAACAAAGTTTATTCATGTTGGTGTACACACAGATGTACTACGAATGATCATACTAAACTGAAGTACCTTATCTTTGATGAAATACTCTTCAGTAACTCTAGACACCATTTTAGTTTGGTTTGTGAAGTGATCCATAAAATGCCTCTTAGAGTTGTTAACCTTTCCATCAGCACGAAGAATAAGCCAGTGGGACACCCAAGATGATAATATGTGACGGTCAGCACGAGGATTATGGGTCTGCATATGGTTGCAATATTGATGACCTACAAAATAACATAACATCAATACGCCTATTAGATAATTTATGTAAATGACATGTACAACTTAATAAATTATTGCTAATACTTACACCGCCATGCAACCACTTTTTCGAAATGATGGCTTCAAGCATTTCAGGTGTACATGTTTCCCCACCAATTCCCGTCATGTGCACGACAGTTTTGCTGCAAAGCTTCTCCGAGTCTGCCAGTGTCCGGATATAAACCTTCGCGGCCTCTATGTGATCCTCATTAATGTAATCAGTATTAATCATAGCAGCTCTTATACCAAACAGACCTAAAATAGTAAGAAACAATGAGTTAATAAAGTGTGCATGCAAGGACAGAAGTATGTTGCAAGAATAAATTACCTAGCACTTACTTTTCTTTGCACGTTTACGTCCACCGTTCTGCTGGTAAGGTGAAAGACAATATTTTGACTGTTTCCTCTTGCATTTCCCATCATTCTCCTTCCCATCATTCTCCGGAGTGCCATTTTCTTTCGCATTTTTAATACGGGTGTTCAGACTATCCATACTAATCTCCTCAGATTTATCGGCGCTAGACCCGTCTGACACTTCATTCATATTCTTGGGGGTTGAAGTAATAGCCGGAAAGTCATTCGTGTCTACCGTCACAGGAGATGGGTTGGGTGAATTACCATTGTCCTCAATAACGAAGGGGTCTCCTTCATCTCCTGTACCAGGTGTGTTGTGATGCACACCTTTCTCACGCGCCAATTTATTCCCGTTCCCAGTGGTGAAGGATGCGTCCACCCTATTGTCCATATCTTCTTTTGCAGGAGTTGATTTTACATCTGTCCAATATTTTGATGATTTGTATTTTGATGGACCATACTTCCCCACCCAGTCTTCACTACGCTCCACAAACTCAATGTCATCATCAGACCCCTTGTTTGGCTTGAATACAAGACCTTTCTTCTCCAGCTTCTCCACTACTATCTGCAATGACACATCGAAAGCATTAACTACATGCATAAATTATGAATAATCCAATGTAAACTGAACATCACTCATATTACCTCAGCACATTTTTGAGGGAGAAGTCTAATTTCTTTTTGCATATCTTTGATGCATTTCATCACTTGATCTAATGTACTATCCCTGCTCGATGAAGCCTCATCTCTATTATCTTTCTTTTTTTGGGCACGATCTTCTTGCTCTAATTCTTCCTCCGCCTTTCTTCCTTGTTGACCAATTAATGTCTGCCTGTACTTCTCACTTATCACATCATCAATCTGTGACAGGTAAAATCAATATAAATTTCTCAACATATAAATAGTAACATAAGTGCATGCAGTACGAGATAGTAACATATTAATAGTAACTTACCGTCCCATTACCACGGCCGTATGACGTGTCGTACGCGCCACACTTCTTAGCCTCATCTTCTGACCAATTAAGCATCAACGGATATTCATGAGCCAATGGATCAAATACCTCATCATCCAGTGGCTGCACTTTCTCCCAAAACAAGTACTGCATGAACATGAAGTATATTAGCAATTTTTTTCACAAACTATAGTTCGAAAGAAACAAATATAACATAAGATTTACCTGTAGGAGGGCAAGGTTTCCGATCGGCCAAGTAAATTTTGTAAGATCTGATAAGGTCTTTGTGAAGCCTTCAACGCAAACGCGTAAAGTAAACGCGTTCCAATTAAATGCTTTGATGGCCTCCACATCGTGCACTAACTTGTAATAAGCATTAGGAACTTCTTTCGTGGACTGCGGTGCAAGAACCGTGCCTAGAAGAACCAGAACAATTCTACGGAGGAAATCATCATCGTACGTGCCACTGGCAACGATGTTCTCAATCAGCTCGTCTATCATCATTTCCCCCGTATTGGAATCTAGAAAGCGACTAGGCACCTTCACCTTCGCCTTTAACCCCCCTTTTCCTAGCGCTTTCATGGCATCTTTGCCCTTGTTCTGTAGCCCGAAAATGTCAAACACATCTTCGGTGCGCAATGATATCGCACCATTTTTTGATGGCATGATGAACCTTTTTTGTCCAATGCATATGATTTAATAATGAACTTGAGCAAACATTTTCGCATGAGCACACTAGGAATCATCAGCATTTTTTCCAGACTAGTGCTTGCAAAACGCTTTTTCTGCCTAGAGTTTAGTTTGCTGACCAAGAGACACCACTTCTCAACCGAACAAAAAATATCTCCGTACTCCACCGTCGCTAGGAATAGGAGCAAAAATAATGTTAGCTACTTTATATGGATACATGATAAACATGATGAATGCATAGTACCTCGTGCCATGGGATCAGGGCCGGCCCTGGGGGACGACGGCACGGTGGCGTTGGTGGCAGATGGCGTCGGTCGCAACCTGCAAATAAAATTCATAGATATATAACCTCATTCACATTACATATTCTAAGGTGCAACTTAGGGTGTGTTTGGGAAAACTACACTATAGCCAAACACTTAGGTGGTTTTGACAGAACTAAGAAAAACTATGGTATCTACAGTGCATGTATCAGCCACTCATGCATGCATGTACTTACGCAGTACTTAGTGCACTAACTACACACTCTAATGATCTAGGATAAAAAATTCTAGGATCAAGGTTATCCATGATAAAGCACATGAAACATGCAAGTAGGTCCGAATCTGTGTTTACCAACTTGGGGGCGTCGGCGTTACGTGGTGACGGGGGCGACGGCGTCGGCCGCAGATGGCATCGGGGCAGATCGTGTCGGGGCAGTCGCTGTCTGGTGCGTCGGTGTGAGCTGGCGTCGGTGGCAGATGGCGTCGGCGTGAGGTGGCGTCGGGGGCGGCGTCGGCTGCAGATGGCGTCGGGGGAGGCGATCGTGGAGGCGGCGTGAGGTGGCGTCGGGGGCAGCGTCGGCCGCAGATGGCGTCGGGGGAGGCGATCGTGGAGGCGGCGTGGAGGCGTTGAGGCGGCGTGGACTAGCGATCGTGGAGGCGTGGAGGCGGCGTCCACTTGGGCTTTGACCCCCGATGGATATGCATGTATACGCGGGGCCTATCTATTAATTTTTTTTCTAAGAACCCATTCATTAGTTTTTTTTCCCAATCATTACTTGCGTTCGTTTTTTAAAACAACCATTATCGAAAATACATTGATTGATAGGTACTTTTTTTTCACTCTGCCAGTTCCACACGTTGGCATCACAGTCGACAGCACCCACGCCAATTTTCATATTTTTCGGATGCTCGATGCATTTTCTAGGGTTTTCCCGGTCAAAAATCAATAAAACACTAGCCGGACGTGACGCAACGTTCGTTTTGTATCCGTTTTCGTTCCAACCTTGCGTGGGGGCCTACGTTGGCCGTGCCCACGTGCACGCACACTTTGGTGCACTTGCATGCATGCGATCATGTAGCCCCAGTGCAACCAGCTACTTTTCGGTCTGCCGGAGAGGGGGTTCCCAACTACGGTTTTTTTTCTACTCCGTCAAACGTCATGAAACTTTTTCCACACGATGGCATCACCATCCATAGCACCCACGCCAATTTGCATATTTTTTCGACGCTCGATGCATTTTCTAGGGTTTTCCCGGTCAAAAATCAATAAAACACTGGCCGGACATGACGCAACGTTCGTTTTGTATCCGTTTTCGTTCCAACCTTGCGTGGGGGCCTAAGTTGGCCGTGCCCACGTGTACGCACACTTTGGTGCACTTGCATGCATGCGATCACGTAGCCCCAGTGCAACCAGCTACTTTTCGGTCTGCCGGAGAGGGGGTTCCCAACTACGGTTTTTTTCCTACTCCGTCAAATGCCACGAAACTTTTTCCACACGATGGCTTCACCATCCACAGCACCCACGCCAATTTGCATATTTTTCCGATGCTCGATGCATTTTCTAGGGTTTTCTCGGTCAAAAATCAACAAAACACTGGCCGGACGTGACGCAACGTTCGTTTTGTATCCGTTTTCGTTCCAACCTTGCGTGGGGGCCTATGTTGGCCGTGCCCACGTGCACCCACACTTTGGTGCACTTGCATGCATGCGATCACGTAGCCCCAGTGCAACCAACTACTTTTCGGTCTGCCGGAGAGGGGTTCCCAACTACGGTTTTTTCCTACTCCGTCAAACGTCACGAAACTTTTTCTACACGATGGCATCACCATCCACAGCACCCACGCCAATTTGCATATTTTTCCAACGCTCGATGCATTTTCTAGGGTTTTCTCGGTCAAAAATCAATAAAACACTGGCCGGACGTGACGCAAGGTTCGTTTTGTATCCGTTTTCATTCCAACCTTGCGTGGGGGCCTACGTTGGCCGTGCCCACGTGCACGCACACTTTGGTGCACTTGCATGCATGCGATCACGTAGCCGTGCAACCAGCTACTTTTCGGTCTGCCGGAGAGGGGGTTCCCAACTACGGTTTTTTTTCTACTCCGTCAAACGTCACGTAACTTTTTCCACACGTTGGCTTGACCATCCACAGAACGCACGGCAATTTTCGGTATTTTTTTACGTCCGATGCATTTTCTAGGGTTTTCTAGGCGAAAGTACCCTAAACCGCTGTCCGGACGTGCCGCGACGTGTGTTTCTTGTGTGATTTCGTTCATATCATGCGTGCAAGACTAAATTCGGGATGCGCACACACTCGCAAAATTTCGTTTCATTACATGCATTCAATCACGTACCTTTACATTGAGCATCGTTACTAATTTCTTATGTTTTACCATATATTCGTGTACAAATGCATCATCAAATCAATACTCTCAAATGAAATGGACAAAACAAATTTCACTTAAATTTCATTCAACATAGATAAGATATTTTACATACTCGAGCGAACTCGATGATGATAAGTTCATACATAAAGTCTAGTTCGTACATAAAGTCTAGTACTTAGGCTTAGAACGACATAACCAAATTAACTAAACAACACACTAAAAAAACTACTCGGCGTCGCTATCAACGAGGTCAATCATGGCCGGGCCGTTGCCGCCGTCATCGTCGCTGCTGGACCGGTTCGCGACGTCGTCCCAGTCCACCGGGACGTCGTCCGAATCCTCTTCCTCCTCCGCCGCTGGCGCCTGCTGCCACTCCGGCGGCACCTGCTGCCACTCCGGTGGCGCCATCGCCGCCTGCTGCGCCGCCATCGCCTCGGCCGCCTGGATTGCGGCCGCAATCTCGGCGGCTTCCTTCACCGCCGCCGCCGCCGCAGCCTCCGACGCCCGTACGGCCACGTGGTACCCCGGGGTGTCATCCGGATCGCCGTCCTCGCGGACGATGACCTGCTCCGGCGGCAGCTCTATCTCCGGCGGCGAGGGAGGGCCGGCCGGCGCGGGCGCCGGTGCCGGCTGCGCACCGTGGCCGCCGCCACGTCTACAGCGATCGTGCGGTGGAGGCGGTGCGCGAAGACGGCCGCTGCGGCCCGTCAGGTCGGGGGGTCACGCCGGCCGCCGCATGGCGGAAGGCTGCCATGACCTCCCAATAGTCTTTCCCGTGCCAAAAATTCTTGCGGCCTTCGATGTTGTGTCGGCCGCCGCTGTGGTTGTGGAGCTCCTTCTCCGTCGCGCCGGGACCCGGCGTCGCGTAGCCGTCCGCGTCGATCTTCCAGTTGCGGGGAAGACGACAGCCCGACGGCACGGGGAGGCAGTAGCGGTGGAGCTCCACCATCTACGACACTCCGATGCTCGTCGGCCATGCACCGGGTTTGTCGTCGTCGTCGTCGCCGCCAACGGTGCTGCTGCTGCCGCGGAAGAACGCCATCGACGGTGGTCGTCGGTGGGATGGGTGCGGGTGTGGGCGTGGGAAGGACGGTGTGGGCGTCGGAGGGACGAGCTGGGCCTTTATAAAGCGGCGGGCTGCGGGCGGAGCGATGCGGGGGAGGGGAGGTGGCGGGCGGGACGCCGGGGCTATTAACGTCGGCATGTTAATGACCGCGCGGCAGGCGTGCAGGCGCTTTGACCCTCGGCCGCCGCGAACGACGCGTCTGGAGGGGGCATGCCAGGCGGCGGGGCTGTCGGCTGGCAGGCGAGGAGGCGGCAGCGGTGGCGTCGGGTAGACGAGGAGCCGACAGCGGCGGCAGGCGGCAGCGGTGGCGTCCGGCAGGTGCAGCGGCAGGCGGCAGCGGTCGCTCGGCAAGCGAGGAGCCGACAGCGGCGGCAGGCGGCAGCGATGCGGGGGAGGGGAGATGGCGGGTGGGACGCCGGGGCACGCGCGTGAAACCGCCTGCGTGCATGCGCACCTCGGGCGGCGTGATTGGTGCGGGGGATGTGGGGGGTGGGGCTGCGACGGGTGCGGGCTGGCGTGGGGCGGGGGACGTGGGGGGTGGATCCGCGACGGGTGCGACGCGGCGCGGATGGCGCGCATGCCCGTTGACTGCGGGGCTGCCGCGTTGATCGCGGGCGGGCCGCGCGGGCACGTCTGCATGCCTGCCACGTCACCAGGCGTGTGCGGACGGACGGTTTAATTTTTTTCCCTTGCGGGCGGGCGGCCGACGCCATGCATTTTAGTCCCACCTCAGCCGCGGAAGAACGCCGCGACCAGCTTAAATAGCCGCGTCAGTTAACCCATGCATGGTCATATTTGACAATATGATGTAACGTTACTTACCTGCCCGGGCGGTGCACTGTCCGCGCAGTGCCCGGGCGGTTATGTAACGTTATCACATTATTAAATATGTTTTTTATTTTTTCTATAATATTGTTAATTCGTGTATTTTTTTACGTCAGACAAAAGACGCGAGGCCACTATGTTTTTTTTTACTCCGCCAAATGGCACGCAACTTTTTTCACACGTTGGCATCACCGTTGGCAGCACCCACGCCATTTCGCATATTTTTCCGACGCTCGATGCATTTCCTAGGATTTTCCCGGTGAAAATGCCCTGAAACACGGGCCGGACGTGACGCAACGTTCGTTTTGTGTCCGTTTTTGTTCCAACCTTGTGTGGGTCCCCACGTCAGCTGTGCCCACATGTCTACCCACTTTGATGCAATTGCATGCATGCGATCACGTAACCCTAGTGCAACGAGGTTAGTTTCTGTCTACCGGAGGGGGGTTCCACACTACGTTTTTTTGACTCCGCCAAATGCCACGAGACTTTTTCCACAACGTTGGCATCACCATCGACAGCACCCACGGCAGTTTGCATATTTTTCCGGCGCTCGATGCATTTCCTAGGATTTTCCCAGGAAAAATGCCCTAAAACACTGGCCGGACGTGACGCAACGTGCGTTTTGTGTCCGTTTCCGTTCAAACCTTGGGTGGGTCCCCAATTCAGCCGTGCCCACATGTCTGCCCACTTTGATGCAATTGCATGCATGCGATCACGTACCCCTAGTGCAACGAGCTTCGTTTCGCTCTTCCAGGGGGGTTCCCAACTACTTTTTTTTACTCCGCCAAATGGCACGATACTTTTTCCACACGTTGGCATCACCGTTAACAGCACCCATGCCAATTTTCATATTTTTCCGACACACGATACATTTCCTAGGATTTTCCCGGTGAAAAACCCCTAAAACACTGGCCGGACGTGACGCAACGTTCGTTTTGTCTCCGTTTTCGTTCCAACCTTGCGTGGGCCCTAGTCGGCCGTGCCCACATGTACGCACACTTTCGTGTAATTGCATGCATGCGATCACGTGGACTTTGTGCAACGAGCCCCGTTTCGGTCTACCGGAGGGGGGTTCCCAACTACTTTTTTTTGACTCCGCCAAATGGCACGAACCTTTTTTCCACACTTTGGCATCACTGTCGACAGCACCCACGCCAGTTCGCATATTTTCGGGCGCTCGATGCATTTCCTAGGATTTTTTCAGGTGAAAATGCCCTAAAACACTGGCCGGACGTGGGACGTGACGCAACGTTCGTTTTGTGTCCGTTTTCGTTCCAACCTTGCATGGGGCCCTATGTCAGCCATGCCCACATGTATGCCCACTTTCGTGCAATTGCATGCATGCGATCACGTACCCCTAGTGCAACGAGGTTCGTTTCGGTCTACCGGAGGGGAGTTCCCAACTACTTTTTTTTACTCCGCCAAATGGCACGCAACTATTTCCACACGTTGGCATCACCGTCGGCAGCACCCACGCCAGTTTGCATATTTTTTCGGCGTTGATGCATTTCCTAGGATTTTTCCGGTGAAAATGCCCTAAAACACTGGCCGGACGTGACGCGACGTGCGTTCGGTCTCCGATTTCGTTCATATTTTGCGTGGGGGCCTACATTGGGCATGCACACACCCTCACAAAAAATGGTTTCATTTCATGCATGCGATCACGCTCCCGTAGTGCAACCAGCACCGTTTCGGTGTGCCGGTCGGGCTACTCTCAAAGACTTTTTTTAATCTCGACCGAACGACCCCAAACTTTTTTCACGTACTCCAGGCATCATCGGGAGCACACACGACAATTTTCGTTATTTTTTGACGTCCGATGCTTTTTCTAGGGTTTTTGGGCGAAAATACCCTAAAACACTACCCGAACGTGACGCGACGTGCGTTCGGTGTCCGATTTCGTTCATATCTTGCGCGGGGACCTACATTGGGCATGCACACACCCTCGCAAAAAAATATTTAATTTCATGCATGCAATCACGCATCCCTAGTGTAACCAGCACCGTTCCGGTGTGCCGGTCGCGCTACTCTCAAAGACGTTTTTTTTCATCTAGACCGAATGACCCCCAATTTTTGCCACGTACTCCAGGCACCATCGGGAGCACGCACGACAATTTTCGTTATTTTTTGACGTCCGATGCAGTGTTTTAATGTATTTTCGTTATTTTTTGACGTCCGATACATTAAAACACTGCCTGAACGTGACGCGACGCGCGTTCAGTATTTCATGTGTTTCTTTCACGTTTTTAGCAAGTGAATCGGATAATCCCATACTTTTTTCCACACATTCAGGTCTGCTTATATAGCTAATCTCTCATAAAGTTTTTCATTTGCTGCATGAAATTTAACGTAAGTCATTCCGCTATGACGGAACGGTCCGTTTCGATAGACATTAATTTTTTTTACATCTGTTTAAGGATTTTTTTTAATTTATCACATATTAAAATTCGTAAAAAATAAGAGCACACATGTCTTTTTGATTCAAACATTTCAAATTCCATTCATATTTTAAGGATATTTCACATAAACTTGAACGGAATTTGAAATTACACATAAAAAACAACATAAACAAACTACTCCTCCATGGAAAGGTCGATGACCTCCATCATGCCGCCGTCGCCTCCGTCATCATCGTCGCTACCGTCGTCGCTCTGCTCCGCCTTGAGCGCTGCCTCAACAGCCGCCAAGGCCGCCGCCTGCTCCTCGGCCTCCCGCGCCGCCGCCGCGGCGGCTTCTTCCGATGACCGCGCTAGGGCCGTGAGCAGTCTGGGCGTGTCCTCCGAGTCGCCGTCCTGTCGGAGCGCCGCCACCTCCGGCGGGATCACGGCCTCGGCCGGGGCTGGTGGGGCGGGGCCAGGAGGCGCGGGGCGCGCCCGCGACCGCGCAGGCGGGAGGGCCCGACTTCTCCTATGATGTCGCCGACGGGGAGCCCACGGGCGGCGCGCTTGAAGGCGCCGATCACGTCGTTGAACCGCTTGCCCCTCCAAAATCGGTGGCGGTTCCTCCGGTTGAACCGCCCACCAGGGTGCGCGCTCAGCTCGGCGTTCGTTGCCGGCGGGCCCTGCATGGGGTAGCCGTCGGCGGAGATCCTCCACGGCCACGGCACCTTCGCCGCCGGCGGCACGAACAGGCCGAACCGGAAGAGATCTTCCGTCTGCCCTTGTGTCAGGCTCGAAGGCCAGACGCCGCCCGGTGCCGCGCCGTCGCTGTCCGAGTCGCTCGACCCCTTTTTTGCAGGCCGGTGGAGATGACGCAGCGGTGGGGGGCGAGAGAGGGGTGAGATGGATGGGCGGTGTGGACGACGGGCGGTGTGGGCAGGGCGGGCGCGACGGGAGTAGATTTTATAGCCGGCGGGCGCGGAGCGGGTGCGGGGAGGGGCATTAACGACGGTAGGTGAGAGGCGCGGCAGGCGAGGAGCCGGCAGGCGGTGGCGTGCGGCAGGCGGGGATCCAGCAGACTGGAAAAAAAAACCAACCGTCCAGACGCGACGGGAGTAAATGGACCTGTATTCGTATACGTATACGCTCGGGCATAATACCCTCTGTTATGAAGAGGTATTGGGCAATCTCAGCCGTCCTTGTGTTAGAGGGGGTCTACCGAAGCGGAAGTGATATTTTTTTTGGATGTATTACGCATAAAAAATCACTTAAATCGAAAGCTATTATTTTCAAAAGTAAGTGTGTGTGAACGAAGAGTATGCATGTAGATGTTGTTAGCCTTCCCCTTGACTTGGATTTGGGTGCTTCGAGTTGGGAAAACTTGACTCTCAAATATTTTTCCTAAAATCTTGAGATTATTAAACAAACCTTTAAATTGAAGAAAAAAATTAGTCATTTAAGAAACTCCCCATTTCATATTCTCATTACAACTCTTTGTGGTGTGATATATCACATCCTAACAATCTTCAACTAATTCTAACCTTGCTTCCTGGAAAAGTATAAATAAAAGCTGAAGAAGGAGCAGCAGCAGTAGCAGATATCCAATACAAATAAAATGCACGGACGGGACATTCATCTGGAGAGTGGCCATGTTTCCAGACATCGCAATCCGCTACCAAACTTGTAAACGATACCATGGCGAAGCGTCACGGCGGCAACCTCTTTGCCGTAATGCAGCCTTGCGACTAAATTTTGATTATTTGACGACCATAGCAGTGCTTCATGGAGCTCCCCTTCCTTCCAGCGGATGTCGACGGTCACATCACCGCGGGCCTTCAGCCCTTTGACACTGCCCATGGGCCACTTGTCTCGCGGCAGAGCGGGGAGCAAGTAGAGGTCACTCTGTGTGCTCTGGATCAACATCTCGGCAATGGCAGCTGCAAATCTGTCAGAACAGAAAGTGCAGCATCAGAAATGCTTCTCCAGTTTCTAGAAAGACTCGGATCAGAATCAGATGCCATGGCAAGGCGTTGGGAGGTTGACGTACCCGAAGTTTGCGTCGATTTGGAATGGTGGGTGTGCTGTCCACAGATTGGTATACAGTCCTCCTTCAAACTCAACCTTACCACCAGGAGGAACCAGGGTGATCAGCTTTAGAACCATCCTGTATGCATTTTCACTGTTCAGAAGACGCGCCCACAAGGCCATTTTCCATGTAGTTGACCATCCGGGGCCATCTTCACCTGTCAAGTAGACGGGGGACTAACTTAGTACTACTTGATGAGAGAAATTGAGAAATAGTAGTCAGATGTGTTCAACTTATGAGCTGAGCTAACCTCTTTTATAAAGGCTATTGGCAACAGCTTCACAAACATCAGGGTCATTATCCATGGCTATAGTATGTCCAGGGTAAAGTCCAAAGAGATGCGACAGGTGCCTATGTTGGACTTCTGGGTCCTTAAAATCCAGTGCCTGCATTAACATGTATGACACAAATCATTTTACAACACAGAGTACGTAAAAACGGAGAAAAAAGGGCAGCTTAGTATGAGCACCTACCCATTCCATCACGGTACGATCTCTTGCAATTTGTATGGGAGGAAGTCTTGGGAGCGCTTTCTTGATTCTCTCAACCAAATCAATATCAGATTTTCCGAGAAGCTACACAATTGACCGGTTAAAGTACATACATGTGTAATTACTCCATGGTACTCAAATTAGTTACTACAAGTGACTGTCGCTTAATTACCTCCGCAGATTCAAGGACTGCAAGGAAAACCTCCCGGATGATTGAGATGTCCATCGTTGTCGAGAAACTCACGCTTGCGGGCTTACCATCAGGAGCTACGAAAGCATGCTCCGGAGAAGTTGAAGGATTGGTTTCCAGATAACCTCCAGGTCCTTCAATCAGCCAGTCAACCAGAAAGTTGGCACAGCCTTCCAGCAATGGATATGCCGTGTTTTCCAAAAAGTCCTGAAAAATATCTTACAAGACAGTAAATATTTCACACCTTCGAACCACCAAATAACTATTTTTCCTAACAAGTTTGAAGATTATTGTTTTAATTCTGTATGACCAAAGTTTGGGGTACAACAACATCACTGGAGAGTGAACTAAAATAAGAGAGTAGTACAACGATTTGGTGCCTACTTTGTCCATTGAAAACTGGTAGTGCTCCCATAGGTGTGTGCAAAGCCAGGCTCCACCCATAGGCCACACAGCATGCTTTGGATTCTTAAGGAACGCCGACGATTTTGCCCATATATCCGACACATGATGTGTTACCCATCCACCTGCTTGGTAATTGACCTGCCACAGTGACATAGCTCCCACGGTAAGTAAGCCAAAGGAAATAGGCTTCTGAAATTTAACTTCAATATTTCTACGAAATGGAATAAATGGCACTGATTGTTTGAACGGAACAGAGTACCAGATTTTACTGCAGCATGGTCCAAAGTACCGAGAAAAGAATAACATGAAGATATTACAGTATGACATATACATCTAGACTAACTTAACACTTTGTGCACAGTCACTTCTCGCACAAGTTGCAATAACTGTCAATATGTTGAACATGTTTCATCAGCTCCAATCCTGGGTAATCAGAGCCAGACTTACTTTTGCTGTTTCAGTCCCGTTAACCGCAAGTGATCCCAGGAAATCAAATAATGGTTCTTGGCATTCTCTAAGGTTGCAAGGAAGTGCTGGCCAGTAATTCATCTGTAGATTTATGTTCAGATGAGGAGCTGCACTGAAAAGAAAAGCAGGTAAAGTGTTCAACATATTGTGTTAATGTTGACCCTTGAAATTAAAGTTGAACTTGATCAGTCCAGAATTGCAATTGATCTATCAAATAAAAACAGTGTCCATATGTTCTTTATATTTTATAGAATTTATTACACACAGTAACTTATATGAGGGGGGTGCTAGCTAAATCAATAAAAAAACAGGCCAAAACAGCATACAGAATTATAAATACTACAGTACCGCTTGGAAGTCAGTAACCAGCCTGTTACTTCAGATATTTAATCCATATATAGAGATCAAGCCGTACTAATTATAGCTAGAGTTTGTGTACTACAGGAATAGAGGATTCATGAAAATAACATCATAAATTTGAGTACGTAAGTACTTCCAACAATACAATACTACATTCATATAGTACACATTATGTACCCTGCAATGACTACATTAAATACTTCTGACTTAGCATAGAACCAACTGAAAAAAATTTAGAAAACTAAGATCAACAAATGAACGTTTGAGGCAATAGAAAAATAATAAGGCACAGAAAGCTCTTACTCCCACTCAGGTGCAATATCTTGGCTCCAGATTCCTTGCAGATTAGAAACCTGAGTTCCAGGCCGAGAACAGGAAATGAGGAGATAGCGACCATACTGAAATAAGAGTTCAACCAGAGAAGGATCCTCATCACTACTAAAACTTTTCACCCTATCCGCTGATGCCCTGATGTCTTCAGAAACTTGTTCTGGTCTATCTTTCCGAGTCACCAAAGAGCATGCGTCGTTCAATCCTCGTGAAAGTTGCAAGGTCACGCGGTTAAAAAGGCTCTGATAATCATCCAAATGGGCTGCTTTAAGTTGATCAAATGTGAAGTTCCTGCTGTTATTCAGTGTACTGAGAGCTAGAGATGTGGGGTCTAGTTTAGAGTCTGCAGGATTAACAAGTGGCCCATCAAAAGAGGATGCAGCGGCAACTATGAAAACAACCCAATCTGCACTGTCAAGCTTCAACTTTTGGTCATTCTGCACTGTAACTTTTGCCGTGCTCCCACCCATCTGCAATCCCAGAGCAGCTGTAAACTTAATGCCAGTTGCATTATCGCCGCCGTTTTCTCTCATCGCAGGCCTCTGACCTGGACATATACCTTCCATGATCATTTCGTTTTCATTGGTTACAGTGACGCTGTGGCTTAACTGACTGCTTAAGGACAGTGTGCAGGAGACATGGCCTGGTGTGCTTGCTGAGAACCTGGTGACGATGACTTGATGTGGATTCGAGCAGAAGTGCTCCCTAGTGTACTGCACTCCCCCGATGTTGTATGTGACCAGAGCAGTCGCCGTATGTAGATCAAGCTCTCTTTTGTAAGAATCATACACCCCATCCGAGGTGCTGAACTCGATGTTTAAGTCACCAAGAGGTTGGTATACCTTCAGAACAAGAATCAAAGTATCAATAAAGCAGTGTAAACCCAAGTATGTATCATTAGCAATATCATCAGTTTCACAGTTCAGATGTATTGGGGTACTGTATTTAGCCAGCAAAAGAATATATATTTTAAAAGGCAAAACTAAAGGCAACATACCTCGGACTGTCCACCGAAAAGGCCCTTGGCTGAAGCCGTGGCGTCTGCGAACCTTCCTTGGTCGACCAATTGCCTCACCTCGGCAAGAACACCCGGCCCCTTTGGGTCAGTGTAGTTCCCTGGCACGCCGGTCCATAGCGTATCATCTGGCAGTAGAAAGAGTTTAGCACATCATTTCTGTCCCCTATCTTTAAAACATCAAATCATGGCATAGCCGAATTGAATTTCACAACGTTAAGGCGAGGGGGTTATGCAGGGACCCCGCGCAGCGCTCGGTGCATTTTGTCGAACACCTGGCGGGCGACCAGACGGGGGCACGAGCAATATACCAAAGGTAAATCTAATTCATGCATTTCACACTCAGTTTGACATTTTTTCAGAAAACAAGGCACCCTTGATCTACAACTCTGAACTCACACAATAACAGTTTCGTCTCATGAAGCAAGTGGGTTAGTGAATCACGGACGGTTAAGCTGGAGCTTGTCGGAGGAGACCCCGCCCCAAACCATGGCGCCGAGGCTGCCGTTGCCGATGGGCGCCGCGTCCGTGAAGTACTCGGCCGGCGACGAGAACACCACCTTGAGCGGCCGCTCCTCGGACGTCCATGGCTGCCACGCTTCCTCCTCCGCCGGCCGGCGCACCCAGACCCAGCCGTCGGGACCGTCCATGTCCATGGGCAGTAGAAGATGAGTGCTGGAGGATCGGAAGAAAGAAATGCTTTGGTGCTCTGCTCGGAGGGAGCTTCCATTCTATTCTCTTGGTTGTTTGGCGCCAAGGGAGAGGACAACAACAAGCCGGCGTGCATGCAGGCCTCCGCCTCCGTGTTGGCCTTTTGCAAGCCAGACATCTGCTTCATTTTACTGCAATTGTTTTCTTCCGCTCAAAAGGAAAAAAATACATGAGTATTTTTATCTGAAAATACATGAGCCTAAAATTCAAAAATAAAATAAATACATGAGTGTTTCTGTCTTCAATCAGATATATAAATTTTGTATTGAAAGGATATGTCGAAATTATTAGGCGTAGCCCGTTTAATATTTCAGAATATTGTCAATAATTCATAGTAAATCTTAGAGTCCCATATGGCTGAGTAAAAAGTTTAGTCCCACCACGCTTGTGAAGGATGTGTAAGACCAACTTAAAAGGTGAGTTGTTCCACGCACCACTAGCTAAAAGCTTAAGAAGAGAGCACATACACGCGTGTTCCTCCTCCACCTCCAGCCTCCGCACGTCGTGTTTCGTGATTTTAGCCGAGCCGTGCTAGGGAACTATGCCATGTGTGTGCGCGTCAGTTGTGTCTCGCCTTCCTCTTTTCCATCTCGCTCCTCGGCATGCGCTGGTTTGCGTCATTGTGTTACTTGATTCAATCATCATGTTTTATGTTATGTCTTTCTGGAATAAACTTAGTGAAAAATTATTGAAATCTTCAAAAAGATACATGAGTTTGATGTTTTGCTGGAATGTCGTTTAATTCCGGTTTTGGGAAATCAGGGGCACTCGATATG
Source organism: Aegilops tauschii subsp. strangulata (assembly GCF_002575655.3). NCBI lineage: Eukaryota > Viridiplantae > Streptophyta > Magnoliopsida > Poales > Poaceae > Aegilops > Aegilops tauschii. Next base: position 510,058,595 of record NC_053038.3, read on the forward strand.
TCCTACTTTCTAGCACAAGTCATGCCAAAATTCACGGAAAATTTTGGCACGACCTTTGCTAAAAACAGGACACATCGAGCGCCTGAAATTTACCGGAACGGAAATGAATCAACATTCCGCAAAACATAGGCCACTCGGAGTTTCCCTGCAATAGAAAGAGACATATGTGGCCATCTTTGGCACCACATACACAGCAGCTCAAGATCAACATGTCCATACACATACACATGTCTAAATAGTACAAAGTGGTGGTGGGTATTGATTCGGAAACCCTATCGGAACAGTATCTAGACCTACCAACGGTGGTGGGTAAGTCAAAAGATGGTTTGTTTAAACATGTGAGGGAAAGTTGAAAGGCGATGATGTTCTTAATTTAGGCAATTAGCTAGGGTAACAATTAGTAGTTATGGTTTAGCCTTGAGCTATTATGTTTTCTTCTAGTTATGGTTTAGCCTTGAGCTATTAGGATATGTACCCGAACCGGTAGCAATAATATTTCTTCTAGTTTAGGCAATTAGCTATATCAATTAACTCGGGTTCAATGTCCAATTAACTCGGGTTCAATGTCCTATTAACTGTCTACGACGGAGGGGACTTGGAACGGCGTGACGACGGAGGGGGTTGAGGACGACGGAGAGAGGCAGCGGGGCCTGGCGGCGGCGGGGGGGGGGGGGGGGGTGAGGACTGACGGCAGAGAGGTCCTCCACCACCACCGAGGATGACGACGGGCTCAGGGAAGGCGGATTGAGGACCGGCGGCGGGGGAAAGGGCAGACCCGCGAGGGGGAGGGCCGGTGGCGAGAGAGAGTGGAGAGGGAGAGGGAGGGAAGGGCCGGTGGCGAGAGAGAGTGGAGAGGAAGAGTGAGGGGGATAGTGAGGGCTGACGCGGAAGAGGATAACGTGGTTTAGCGGTAGCATGGGGAAATGGGCCCGCGCTACTGCTACCGAGTTACCTACATCGCGGGTAGGTGACAAGTGCTACTAGTAAGTGAGGCTAGCAGGATGGCTATACGTGTAGATAGTAGCAACGATGAGTACATGACCCGCACTACTGCTACATGGTTAGTTGCAGCACGTGTAGTATACCCCGCACTGCTACTATGGCTTGACCCGAGGCTACCGTATGGCCCACTTAGCAACAACGTGTTTTATGTCAACCGGCGCTGCTACTAAAACATACCTGTAGCGTGTGCTCTTGCCCGGCGCTACTGCTACTTAACAGTAGCGTGGGGCTCTTGCCCGGCGCTACTGCTACTTAACATCTTTGACTCAGGTTTGGGTTCGCTTTACTAGCACCACCTAAACATCTTAATCATTTTCTTGTAACATGGAGCATTGGGTCTCTGATTGGCAAGACGGAGAAGGTTGACATGCCTTTCACTCTCGCAAATGGTGTTGCGAGACTTCTTGTCAGTGTGGTTAGTATTGCGGATGTACTAGATGTGGTTAAATGGACATATAAAGGAGTCACATACACCCTAGATGTCGAGTTTGAGGATGTACCTATGTTCCAGAAGGAGGATGGTCATCAGGACATGGACACGACAGAGGGTGACGGGGCAGCGGGGGGGAAGGATAAGACGCCTGACCTAGGTCCCCGGGACGTGCCTAAGAGTAATGATGGACAGTCTGAGAGGGCACCTGAGCCTGCTAAAGGTGCCTCAACGCCGATGCAAACGAACTCACTGCGGTTTGGTTCTTTTGGAGCATCTTCTGCACCTAGTCGCCTTTTGAGCCACAAGGTAGAGTCTGAAGATCCTTCCGAAACTTTGTTGCCATCGCTACCGACACACGGGTCTTCTCCTTCAGATGAGGGGGTTTTGGGGCAGCAGTCTTTGGGGCTGGATGTCGTCGTTGATGCACCAGGAACCGCGACGATGGGGGCCACACCGAGACAGGAGGTCTTGGGGCCGATCCCTATCCCGACTGATGGCCCACGGCCGGTGAGCCCATCGCTGGCAGGTCCTGCTAGCGGGAGGCTCGAGTGACACCCTCTGCCGACCACTACGCTGCGCCCACGGAGGTGGCGGCGGCCACATCTTCGCCGGCTGACAGCCCATGGCCGGTGAGCCCCTCGCCTGCGGGTCCTGCTAGCTTCAGCGCCTCGGCGGGGTTTCACGAGCAAGAGGCTCGAGTGACACCCTCTGCCGACCACTCCGCTGCGCCGACGGAGGTGGCGGCGGCCGCATCTTCACCCGCCAGGATGGGGGGAGTCCGACCATGGAGCATATGCCGCGGGAGAGTACTACTGATGAGGTTATTGTGTTCGGTGGGATCGTGGATCCGGTATCGGCTGGTAGGCGTATCTTTAACCGAATCCAGGAACAACCGGATGCGGACGACTTGCAGTCAGGGCGTGCTATGAGGGCAGCCAAGCTTCGAGATGTCGAGCCGACTACAGGTATGTCATTTAATAAAAGTTGTTCCATTATGCATTTTACTGAACTTGAGATTATAAATAACGCAAACGACCTAGGAGTCTCACTAGGTTCTAATGGGAAGGAAGTTGCCAAATCTGTTAATGACATGTTAGACTTAGAAGCCGAGCGGGCATCTGAAATTATTCGTAATATGGCGGCAGTACGGCCAATGAATGATGAGGAGGTTAACAACTTAGGTATTATGGCCCTGGAGAGTTTTTGTAATGATCTCTTGCCTACTTCGGAAGTCGAAGGTGAGGTTGAAGAGTCAGAGCCGGAGGGTGTGGTACCGAAATTAAGCATTCAGTCGGCGGGGTTGGATCCCACCGGCTTAAATGGGGTACAGGTGGTGTTGGAAAAACCTAAGCGTTCCTGGAAGAGGAAGGTATATCCTACATCGGCCGTATGTAGAAGTGCTAGGGTGAAGCTAAAGAAAAAATTCCATGATGACCTATGAAAGGAATTTTCTGGAATAGCAGAGGTCTTAAAGACTTGGCTAAAACAAGATTCCTTGGAGAAACATATATAGAGCATAAACTTGACTTTATTGCACTTCTTGAGACGGGAAGAGATAATTTCACCTCGCAGTTCCTCCAAAATTTGACTGGTGGAGTTGATTTTGATTGGCACGTGTTACCTCCCAGAGGAAGATCCGATGGGATTTTGGTGGGGGTTAAGTGTGAAACTTTAGAGGTGATTAATGTGGTTCAAGGGGAATTGCGGTCAAATTTCGGGTGAGGTCAAAAGTGGATGGTTTCCGCTGGTCTCTGGTAGCTGTATATGGAGCAGCCCAACCTGAACTTAAGCCTGACTTCCTAGCTGATCTGGTGAGGATCTGCGGGGATGAAAGACTCCCAATTCTAGTCGGAGGAGATTTTAATATTATCCGAAGAAGAGAAGAGAAGAATAATGACAACTTCGATAGCGTTGGTCATTAATGTTCAACATGATGATTGAGAGTCTCAATCTGAGGGAGATTGAACTACCGGGTAGACAATTCACATGGGCCAATTCGTTGCCTACTCCAACATACGAGAAGCTGGACAGGGTACTCACTAGTGTGGAATGGGAGCAGAAGTACCCACTAGTGTCGATACACGCGATGCAGAGAGCGATTTCTGATCACACTCCCTTGCTTTTAGATTCAGGGGATGCGACACACATTGGGAACAAAAATAACTTCTCTTTTGAACTAAGTTGGTTTGAAAAAGAAAACTTTCTTGACATTGTAGCAAGAGAATGGGTGAAACCCGTTCAAGGGTGATCACATTTAGAAAGATGGCAAAATAAGATCAGACATCTCAGACAATTTCTAAGGGGTTGGGCCAGAAATGAAAATGGGTTTTACAAACAAGAGAAAGAACGACTGATACAGTTGATCGAGGCTTTAGATCTTAAAGCTGAATCGATCTTGCTTGAAGCGTCTGAGCAGGCTGCTAAAGCTGAGGCTGAACAGAGCTTACGTAATCTTCTTAGAGAAGAAGAGATGAAATGGGCCTTGCACGCTAAAGTGCTTAAAGTTGTCCACGGGGATGACAACACTCAGTTTTTCCATATGATTGCAAATGGCAAACATAGGAAGAAGAAGATAATCCAGCTTGAGCAGGATGAAGGGACTATTGTAGGGCACGAGAACCTCAAGGCATACATTTCCAACTACTATAAACAACTCTTTGGGTCTCCGGTAGCTAATGCGGTTACCCTAGATGAGTCGGTTATAGAGGATATTCCTCAACTAAGGTCGGATGACAATGAGATCTTATCCGCACCGTTTACGGAAAAGGAGGTTTTCGATGCTATCGCCCAAATGAAACCGAATAAAGCATCGGGACTAGATGGGTTCCCTGCGGAGTTCTATAAGAAATGTTGGCATATTGTAAAGAAAGATCTTATGCCGATGTTTCAAGATTTCTTTAATGGGCAGCTTGAGCTTTTCCACCTTAACTTCGGTATGATTACTGCTACCTCTTGAGCACTGTGTTGGTTTTCCCTTGAAGAGGAAAGGGTGATGCAGCAAAGTAGCGTAAGTATTTCCCTCAGTTTTTTGAGAACCAAGGTATCAATCCAGTAGGAGGCTACGCGCGAGTCCCTCGCACCTACACAAAACAAATAAATCCTCGCAACCAACGCGATAAGGGGTTGTCAATCCCTACACGGTCACTTACGAGAGTGAGATCTTATAGATATGATAGGATAATATTTTTGGTATTTTTATGATAAAGATGCAAAGTAAAATAAAAGCAAAGTAAAAAGCAACGGAAATAACTAAGTGTTGGAAGATTAATATGATGAAGATAGACCCGGGGGCCATAGGTTTCACTAGTGGCTTCTCTCAAGAGCATAAGTATTTTACGGTGGGTGAACAAATTACTGTTGAGCAATTGACACAATTGAGCATAGTTATGAGAATATCTAGGTATGATCATGTATATAGGCATCACCTCCGAGACAAGTAGACCGACTCCTGCCTGCATCTACTACTATTACTCCACACATCGACCGCTATCCAGCATGCATCTAGAGTATTAAGTTCATAAGAACAGAGTAACGCCTTAAGCAAGATGACATGATGTAGAGGGATAAATTCATGCAATATGATAAAAAAACATCTTGTTATCCTCGATGGCAACAATACAATACGTGCCGCCCCTACTATCACTGGGAAAGGACACCGCAAGATTGAACCCAAAGCTAAGCACTTCTCCCATTGCAAGAAAGATCAATCTAGTAGGCCAAACCAAACTGATGATTCGAAGAGACTTGCAAAGATAACCAATCATACATAAAAGAATTCAGAAGATTCAAATATTGTTCATAGATAAACTTGATCATAAACCCACAATTCATCGGTCTCAACAAAGACATCGCAAAAGAAGATTACATCGAATAGATCTCCACGAGAGAGGGGGAGAACATTGTATTGAGATCCAAAAAGAGAGAAGAAGCCATCTAGCTAATAACTATGGACCCGAAGGTCTGAGGTAAACTACTCACACTTCATCGGAGAGGCTATGGTGTTGATGTAGAAGCCCTCCATGATCGATGCCCTTTCCGGCGGAGCTCCGGAACAGGCCCCAAGATAGGATCTCGTGGGTACAGAAGGTTGCGGCGGTGGAATTAGGTTTTTGGCTCCGTATCTGATCGTTTGGGGGTACGTATGTATATATAGGAGGAAGAAGTACGTCGGTGGAGCAACATGGGGCCCACGAGGGTGGAGGGCGCGCCCAGGGGGGTAGGCGCGCCCCCTACCTCGTGGCTTCCTGGAAGCTTCCTTGACGTAGGGTCCAAGTCTCCTGGATCATGTTCGTTCCGAAAATCACGTTCCCGAAGGTTTCATTCCGTTTGGACTCCGTTTGATATTCTTTTTCTGCGAAACTCTGAAATAGGCAAAAAACAACAATTCTGGGCTAGGCCTCCGGTTAATAGGTTAGTCCCAAAAATAATATAAAATTAGATAATAAAGCCCAATAATGTCCAAAACAGAAGATAATATAGCATGGAGCAATCAAAAATTATAGTTATATTGGAGACGTATCAAGCATCCCCAAGCTTAATTCCTGCTCGTCCTCGAGTAGGTAAATGATAAAAACAGAATTTTTGATGCGGAGTGCTACTTGGCATAATTTCAATATAATTCTTCTTAATTGTGGTATGAATATTCAGATCCGAAAGATTCAAGATAAAAGTTCATATTGACATAAAAATAATAATACTTCAAGCATACTAACTAAGCAATTATGTCCGCTCAAAATAACATGGCCAAAGAAAGTTCATCCCTACAAAATCACATAGTTTAGTCATGCTCCATTTTCGTCACACAAGAATGCTCTCATCATGCACAACCCCGATGACAAGCCAAGCAATTGTTTCATACTTTAGTAATCTCAAACTTTATAAACCTTCACGCAATACATGAGCGCGAGCCATGGACATATCACTATGGGTGGAATAGAATATGATGATGGGGGTTATGTGGAGAAGACAAAAAAGGAGAAAGTCTCACATCAACGAGGCTAATCAATGAGCTATGGAGATGCCCATCGATTGATGTTAATGCAAGGAGTAGGGATTGCCATGCAACGGATGCACTAGAGCTATAAATATATGAAAGCTCAACAAAAGAAACTAAGTGGGTGTGCATCCAACTTGCTTGCTCACGAAGACCTAGGGCACTTGAGGAGGCCCATTGTTGGAATATACAAGCCAAGTTCTATAATGAAAAATTCCCACTAGTGTATGAAAGTGACAAAACAAGAGACTCTCTATCATGAAGATTATGGTGCTACTTTGAAGCACAAGTGTGGTAAAAGGATAGTAACATTGTCCCTTCTCTCTTTTTCTCTCATTTTTTTGGGCCTTCTCTTTTTTATGGCCTTTCTCTCTCTCTTTTTTTATTCCTCACTTGGGACAATGCTCTAGAAAATGATGATCATCACATTTCTATTTATTTACAACTCAATGATTACAACTCGATACTAGAACAAAGTATGACTCTATATGAATGCCTCCGGCGGTGTACCGGGATATGCAATGAACCAAGAGTGACATGTATGAAAGAATTATGAACGGTGGCTTTGCCACAAATACTATGTCAACTACATGATCATGCAAAGCAATATGACAATGATGAGCGTGTCATGATAAACGGGATGGTGGAAAGTTGCATGGCAATATATCTCGGAATGGCTATGGAAATGCTATAATAGGTAGGTATGGTGGCTGTTTTGAGGAAGATATAAGGAGGTTTATGTGTGAAAGAGCGTATCATATCACGGGGTTTGGATGCACCGGCGAAGTTTGCACCAACTCTCAATGTGAGAAAGGGCAATGCACGGTATCGAAGAGGCTAGCAATGGTGGAAAGGTGAGAGTGCGTATAATCCATGGACTCAACATTAGTCATAAAGAACTCACATACTTATTGCAAAAATCTACAAGTCATCAAAAACCAAGCACTACGCGCATGCTCCTAGGGGGATAGATTGGTAGGAAAAGACCATCGCTCGTCCCCGACCGCCACTCATAAGGAGGACAATCAAAGAACACCTCATGTTTCAAATTTGTTACATAACGTTTACCATACGTGCATGCTACGGGACTTGCAAACTTCAACACAAGTATTTCTCAAATTCACAACTACTCAACTAGCACAACTTTAATATCACTACCTCCATGTCTCAAAACAATCATCAAGCATCAAACTTCCTCTTAGTATTCAACACACTCATAAGAAAGTTTTTACTAATCTTGAATACCTAGCACATTAGGATTATTTAAGCAAATTACCATGCTATTTAAGACTCTAAAAATAATCTAAGTGAAGCATGAGAGATCAATAGCTTCTATAAAACAAATCCACCACCGTGCTCTAAAAGATATAAGTGAAGTACTAGAGCAAAAACTATATAACTCAAAAGATATAAGTGAAGCACATAGAGTATCCTAATAATTTCCGAATCATGTGTGTGTCTCTCAAAAGGTGTGTACATCAAGGATGATTGTGGTAAACTAAAAACAAAGACTCAAATCATACAAGACGCTCCAAGCAAAACACATATCATGTGGTGAATAAAAATATAGCTCCAAGTAAAGTTACAGATGGAAGTAGACGAAAGAGGGGATGCCTTCCGGGGCATCCCCAAGCTTTGGCTTTTTGGTGTCCTTAGATTATATTGGGGGTGTCATGGGCATCCCCAAGCTTAGGCTCTTGCCACTCCTTGTTCCATAATCCATCAAATCTTTCACCCAAAACTTGAAAACTTCACAACACAAAACTTAGCAGAAAATCTCGTGAGCTCCGTTAGCGAAAGAAAACAAAACACCACTTCAAGGTACTGTAATGAGCTCATTGTTTATTTATAATGGTGTTAAACCTACTGTATTCCAACTTATCTATGGTTTATAAACTCTTTTACTAGCTATAGATTCATCAAAATAAGCAAACAACACACGAAAAACAGAATCTGTCAAAAACAGAACAGTCTGTAGTAATCTGTAACTAACGCAAACTTCTGGAACTCCAAAAAATCAGCCAAAATAGGAAGACCTAGAAAATTTGTTTATTGAGCAGTGGCAATTGGAATCAATATTTTATCACGTTCTGGTGATTTTTAACAATTGTTTTCGTGAACAGAAAGTTTCTGGAATTTTCTGCAAGATCAAATAACTATCATCCAAGAAGATCCTATAGGTTTAACTTGGCACAAACACTAATTAAAACATAAAAACACATCTAACCAGAGGCTATGACAAATATTTATTCCTAAACAGAAGCAAAAATCAAAAAACTAAAAATAAAGTTGGGTTGCCTCCCAACAAGCGCTATCGTTTAACGCCCCTAGCTAGGCATAAGATTTCAACGATGCTCACATGAAAGACAAGAATTGAAGCACAAAGAGAGCATCATGAAACACGTGACAAACACATCTAAGTCTAACATACTTCCTATGCATAGGAATCTTATAGGCAAACAAATGATCATAACAAGCAAAAACTAGCGTATGCAAGGAAGTAGAAAGAAACAATAGCGATCTCAACATAACGAGAGGTAATTTATTATCATGAAAATTTCTATGACCATATTTTCCTCTCTCATAATAATTACATGTGGGATCATAAGCAAATTCAACAAAATAGCTATCACATAAAATATTTTCAACACGATCCACATGCATGCAAAGTTGGCACTCTTCCGAAATAGTGGGATTAACATTAACTAAAGTCATGACCTCTCCAAACCCACTTTTATCTAAAATTTCATAAGATTGAATATTCTCCAAATATGTGGGATCTAAAGTTGACACTCTTCGAAACCCACTTTCAATACTATTGCAAACAATATTATCAATCTCATATTCATCATGGGGATTAAATAAATTTTCAAGATCATAAGAAGAATCACCCCAATCATGATCATTGCAACAAGTAGTAGACATAGCAAAACTAGCATCCCCAAGCTTAGGGTTTTGCATATTATTAGCACAATTGACATCAAGAGAATTTATAGTAAAATCATTGAAATCATGCTTTTCATCGAGGGAACTATCAAGCATGGGTGCAATAGCAACAATCTTATTTTTAACATAAGGAACTATAGCAAATTCATCTTCATAAATATTGGCATCATGGCCACAAGAATAGCAAGCATCACGTTCATCAAGGGATATTTCAATCAAATCATCTTAATCATCATTATCTATAGATTCATGCATATCATTATTTTCTTCCAAAGCAACGGTCATTCTCTCAATAAATTCTTTGACATAGACATTATGAGCATAGTTTTCGTAGCAATATTTAAGTATGTCAAAATTTTCAGATTCGTAGAGAGTAATATCATACTTTTCAATCAAAGAAGCAACTTCATAAGCACCCTTAAAAGCAACAAATTCTTCAATTTGTTCGATATCATAGTAACTATAAACACCCTTTGCATAAGAAGATAAGATTTCATTTTCATTAAACTCACATAGGTAGGGAAGGTGTTTTTTAGGGTTCTTAGAGCAACAAGTAAAATCACAAATTTCACAAAGATTCCAAGCATAACACAGCAATCTGTTTATTTGATTCCATAAGAGTCTCCCTTACAGACAAACGGTGACGCACAAAATGAGCATGCTCATCAAAAGATTTCACATCAACTAGGCTAGTTGGGGTTTCAGCAAGAGCGCATAAGGATCGAAGATGATCCAAGTAGAACACTTTAAGTGGATCCATGTCAATAGATTTTTAGCAAGCAAAGATGCAAGCAAATAGAAGGCACATGGTAACACGAGCAAACAGAAGGACGAACGGAAGAGGGGTGAATAAAACGGCAAAGGTGAAGTGGGAGAGAGGAAAACGAGAGGCAAATGGCAAATAATGTAATGCGGGAGATAAGGGTTTGTGATGGGTACTTGGTATGTTGACTTTTGCGTAGACCTCCCCGGCAACGGCGCCAGAAATCCTTCTTGCTACCTCTTGAGCACTGCATTGGTTTTCCCTTGAAGAGGAAAGGGTGATGTAGCAAAGTAGCATAAGTATTTCCCTCAGTTTTTGAGAACCAAGGTATCAGTCCAGTAGGAGGCTACGCGCGAGTCTCTCGCACCTACACAAAACAAATAAATCCTCGCAACCAACGCGATAAGGGGTTGTCAATCCCTACACGGTCACTTACGAGAGTGAGATCTGATAGATATGATAGGATAATATTTTTGGTATTTTTATGATAAAGATGCAAAGTAAAATAATAGCAAAGTAAAAAGCAACGGAAATAACTAAGTGTTGGAAGATTAATATGATGAAGATAGACCCGGGGGCCATAGGTTTCACTAGTGGCTTCTCTCAAGAGCATAAGTATTTTACGGTGGGTGAACAAATTACTGTTGAGCAATTGACACAATTGAGCATAGTTATGAGAATATCTAGGTATGATCATGTATATAGGCATCACGTCCGAGACAAGTAGACCGACTCCTGCCTGCATCTACTACTATTACTCCACACATCGACCGCTATCCAGCATGCATCTAGAGTATTAAGTTCATAGGAACAGAGTAACGCCTTAAGCAAGATGACATGATGTAGAGGGATAAATTCATGCAATATGATAAAAAAACATCTTGTTATCCTCGATGGCAACAATACAATACGTGCCGCCCCTACTATCACTGGGAAAGGACACCGCAAGATTGAACCCAAAGCTAAGCACTTCTCCCATTGCAAGAAAGATCAATCTAGTAGGCCAAACCAAACTGATAATTCGAAGAGACTTGCAAAGATAACCAATCATACATAAAAGAATTCAAAAGATTCAAATATTGTTCATAGATAAACTTGATCATAAACCCACAATTCATCGGTCTCAACAAACACACTGCAAAAGAAGATTACATCGAATAGATCTCCACGAGAGAGGGGGAGAACATTGTATTGAGATCCAAAAAGAGAGAAGAAGCCATCTAGCTAATAATTATGGACCCGAAGGTCTGAGGTAAACTACTCACACTTCATCGGAGAGGCTATGGTGTTGATGTAGAAGCCCTCCGTGATCGATGCCCCTTTCGGCGGAGCTCCGGAACAGGCCCGAAGATGGGATCTCGTGGGTACAGAAGGTTGCGGTGGTGGAATTAGGTTTTTGGCTCCGTATCTGATCGTTTGGTGGTACGTAGGTATATATAGGAGGAAGAAGTACATCGGTGGAGCAACGTGGGGCCCACGAGGGTGGAGGTCGCGCCCAGGGGGGGTAGGCGCGCCCCCTACCTTGTGGCTTCCTGGAAGATTCCTTGATGTAGGGTCCAAGTCTCCTGGATCATATTCGTTCCGGAAATTACGTTCCCGAAGGTTTCATTCCGTTTGGACTCCGTTTGATATTCTTTTTCTGCGAAACTCTGAAGTAGGCAAAAAAACAGCAATTCTGGGCTGGGCCTCCAGTTAATAGGTTAGTCCCAAAAATAATATAAAAGTGGATAACAAAGCCCAATAATGTCCAAAACAGAAGATAATATAGCATGGAGCAATCAAAAATTATAGATACGTTGGAGACGTATCAATTACACTCTTACCGAAGAAAGCGGAAGCAATTCACATTGAGCAGTTCAGACCGATATGCCTATTAAATGTGAGTTTCAAAATTTTCACCAAAGTGGGGACTAATATATTGACACGGATCGCACACTCGGTGGTGCAACCAAGTCAGACGGCTTTCATGCCAGGACGACATATCCTATAAGGGGTGGTTGTCTTACACGAAACTCTAAACGAAATCCACTCGAAGAAACTAGATGGGGTTATCTTCAAAGTAGATTTTGAAAAGGCATACGATAAAGTCAAGTGGTCGTTCCTTCAGCAGGCAATGCGCATGAAGGGTTTCAACGACATGTGGAGGAATTAGGTGGATTCCCTAGTCCAAAAAGGTAGTGTCGGAGTTAGGGTTAACGATGATATAGGTCACTACTTTCAGACTCATAAGGGTCTGAGACAAGGTTATTCGATGTCTCCGCTCCTATTCAATATAGTAGCAGATATGTTAGCCATTCTCATTGGAAGGGCCAAAGAGAAAGGTCGCGTAGGTGGACTAGTACCACATCTCGTTGATGGGGGAGTTTCCATCTTACAATATGCCGACGATACTATCCTTTTCATGGATCATGATCTCTCAAAGGCCAGAAACATGAAACTAGTGCTATGTCTTTTTGAACAATTGTCGGGATTAAAAATTAATTTCCATAAGAGCGAATTGTTCTGTTTTGGGAGAGCCAAAGAAGAACAAGAGACATATAAACAATTGTTTGGATGTGAATTGGGATCTATGCCTTTTAGTTATCTGGGCATTCCCATTCATCATCGAAAGCTGACTAATAAAGAATGGAAATGTATCGACGATCGATTTGAAAAGAAAACTTAGCTGCTGGAAGGGCAAGCTAATGTCGTATGGAGGTCGGTTAGTTCTAATTAATTCAGTATTAACTAGTATGCCAATGTTCCAGTTATCTTTCTTCGAAGTACCTAAGGGGGTATGGAAGAGACTTGATTTCTATCGATCTAGATTCTTCTGGCAGTCAGATGACATAAAGAAGAAATACCGATTGGCTAGGTGGGATATCATTTGCAGACCCAAGGACCAGGGTGGTCTTGGCATTGAAAACCTAGAGATTAAGAATAAATGCTTAATGAGTAAATGGTTATATCGGTTGTCAGTAGAACATGATGGTATGTGGGCTGAGATACTACGAAACAAATATTTATACTCAAAAACCTTAGCCCAACTTGCCGCAAGACCTATAGATTCTCCTTTCTGAAAGGGACTCATGAGAACGAAAGATTTGTTCTTTCGAAGGGCCAAATTCTGTGTTGGCAATGGGTTGACAACAAGATTTTGAGAAGATACGTGGCTAGGGGACGAGCCTCTAGCACTGCAATACCCCACCTTATATAATATTGTTCAACGTAAAGAAGATTACGTGGCCAATATCTTACAAGAGGTACCCTTAGATATACAGTTTAGGAGATCTCTAGTCGGGGAACGTTGGAATTCCTGGCTACACTTGGTTAGACGGTTAATGGATGTTCAATTATCTGACCAACCTGATTCTTTTATCTAGAAACTAACAAGCAACAGTGTGTTCACGGTTAAATCATTTTATATGGATCTCATTAACTCTGGCCCAATCCCAAGATCCCTACATATTTGGAAGGTGAAGGTCCCCTTGCGTATTAAAATCTTTATGTGGTTTGTACACAAGCAAGTGATCCTTACCAAGGACAACTTGATAAAGCGAAGGTGGGTGGGTAGTCCACGATGTTGTTTTTGTGTGCATGATCACTACAACAAGACCCCCACTATAGCAACGCTTTTTTCGGTATCTAAAAGCCCATATATGCGTTGTTTGTGTCTTTACCAACGGTTTGAGATGTGTTGCCTTATCCAGTGTTGCTAGCGCATAATGCAACGGTTATATTGCCGTTGGTAAAAGAAACCGTTGCAAGACTACAACAGATAAAGGGGACTTCTACAATAGTTCTATATATGTTGGTGGTTAATATACAAGCACTAGTAGAAAAAGGGTCAAATGTCAAGCACATTAGTGCCGGTTTGATTTTGAGCCGGCACTAATGTGTGCATTAGTGCCGGTTCCAACGGCTAGCAGGCCGCTCTCATTAGTACCGGTTCATGGCTAACCTTTAGCACCGGTTCGTGCCACGGACCGGTACTAAAGTGAGTGGTGGCAGGATGTTTTCAGTCCGGGGCCCCTCCAGCACATTTAATACCGCTTCGTGGCACGAACCGGTGCTAAAGGTCGTCGTACATAAACCCTTCGTCCACCCGAGCTCGCTCTGTTCTTCCCCTTTCCCCTCTCCTCTCTGTTCTTCCCCTCTTCCTCTCGAGCTCATCACACATTTTGCCCAAAATTTGTCAAGATTTGAAGGCCCCCATCCATTCAAATGATCACAAAGGTTAGCAACTTTGTCCTTTCATCTCTCATTGCTAGATTAGCTCTTGCAATGCTTTGTATAGTGATTAATTTATGAGTTTAGTAATTTGGGAGGAAATATATGTGCTAGTATTTGATTTATATGCAATTTGAGGTCAAAAATAACACTTAGTTTGCATATGTAGGTGTGGTTTACTTAGTGCCTTCTAAATCTCCGTCGTAACCACCGTCGATCGCCCGCACCGTCCCGTCGCCGGCACCACCTTGTGGTGAGCCTCTTGTTCATGAATGTTTTACATTACCAAATTGATGTTTGTGTGATTTGGATATATAGTTACTCGTATAATTATCTTACCCGTACGTTGTTTGTTATACATAGTGCCATGGTTTTGATATCTGTCCTCGTCGGCCCTCGTCCTTGTTATGATTCGGATGTGGTATATTCTCTTTTAAAACTAGTTGTTGCATTTCGTATTTATGACAAATTATTATGCCCATCAAGTTGACATAGATATTTTTATCTAGGAGGTTTGTGAACAGGAAATTCCAACCGACCCTATTGTCGAGAGGTTAAATTCAGTTGAAAGAGAAAATGAGCATTTGAAAGAAAAATTGAAAAGAATTGAGGGGGAGAAGATGGAATTGGAGTTGCATGTTGCCGATGTCGTCGATGATCACAAGATCAAGATGGAGAAAATGCGCTTGAAGATTAGAAAGATTAGAAAATATGCCATTGATAGTGAGGCTTGGTATCATTATGATCTTGGATCAATTGTTACCTTAGTTGCGATCTTGATCGCATTTGTTGTTGCATTTAAATGCTTTAGTTAGAGAGTTATTTGTTTGTTGCATTTAAGTGTTGTATGAACTTTATGTATGAACTTTATGTATGAACTTGTATTAATTTGGTCTTTTCGGTGTTGTGTAATGAAGATGAGCCGACAATGGATGTACAATGACCGATGCTCTCCCGAGTTCATTAATGGCGTGCAAACTTTTCTGCTTGCGGCTGAGGCAAACAAGCGGGCGGATGGTTTTATGCCTTGTCCATGTGTTGTCTGTAAGAATGATCACAATTACTCTACGTCAAGAACCATTCACGTCCACCTATTTAAGTCCGGTTTCATGCCCCACTATAATGTTTGGACCAAGCACGGAGAAAGAGGGGTTATGATGGAAGACAATGAAGAAGAAGAGGACGACGACAGCTATCCTGGCCATGGGTTCCCTGAATACGATGATACAACAATGGGGGAAGAAGCTGAGCCGGCAATGCGGGAAGAAGCTGAAGAAGAGGCATAAGATGAGCCCGCTGATGATCTAGGTCGGGCCATTGCCGATGCAAAGAGAAACTGCGCAAGTGATTTGGAGAAGAAGAAGTTGCAGCGCATGTTAGAGGATCACAAGAAATTGTTGTACCCGAATTGTGAAGCTGACAAGAAAAAGTTGGGCACCACACTGGAATTGCTGCAATGGAAGGCAGAGGATGGTGTATCTGACAAGGGATTTGGAAAGTTGCTGGTAATGATAAAGAATATGCTTCCAAAGGACAACGAATTGCCCGAGAGTACGTACGAAGCAAAGAAGGTTGTCTGCCCTCTAGGGTTAGAGGTGCAGAAGATACATGCATGCCCTAATGACTGCATCCTCTACCGCGGTGAGTACGAGGATTTGAACGCTTGCCTGGTATGCGGTGCATTGCGCTATAAGATCAGCCGCGATGACCCTGGTGATGTCGAGGGCGAGCGCCCCAGGAAGAAGATGTTGGGGAACGTAGTAATTTCAAAAAACTTCCTACGCACACGCAAGATCATGGTGATGCATAGCAACGAGAGGGGAGAGTGTTGTCCACGTACCCTCGTAGACCGACAGCGGAAGCGTTATCACAACGCGGTTGATGTAGTCGTACGTCTTCACGATCCGACCGATCAAGTACCAAACGTACGGCACCTCCAAGTTCTACACACGTTCAGCTCGATGACGTCCCTCGAACTCCGATCCAGCCGAGTGTTGAGGGAGAGTTTCGTCAGCACGACGGCGTGGTGACGATGATGATGTTCCACCAACGCAGGGCTTCGCCTAAGCTCTGCGACGGTATTATCGAGGTGTAATCTGGTGGAGGGGGGCACCGCACACGGCTAAAATATCGTATATCAAGTGTGTTCTTAGGTGCCCCCCTGCCCCCGTATATAAAGGAGCAAGGGGGAGGCCGGCTGCCCTAGGCGCGCCAAGGAGAGAGGGGGAGTCCTCCTCCTAGTAGGAGTAGGACTCCCCTTTCCTAGTCCTACTAGGAAAGAAGGGGGGAAGGAAAGAGAGGGAGAGGGAGAGGGAAAGGGGGCTGCGCCCCCTCTCCTAGTCCAACTAGGACTCCCCTTGGGAGGGGGCGCGCCACCTCATGGCTGCTGCCCTCTCTCTCCCCTCAAGGCCCACCAAGGCCCAATACTTCCCCGGGGGGTTCCGGTAACCCTCCGGCACTCCGGTTTAATCCGAAACTTCTCCGGAACACTTCCGTTGTCCGAATATAGTCGTCCAATATATCAATCTTTACGTCTCGACCATTTCGAGACTCCTCGTCATGTCCGTGATCACATCCGGGACTCCGAACAACCTTCGGTACATCAAATCACATAAACTCATAATATAACTGTCATCGTAACTTTAAGCGTGCGGACCCTTTGGGTTCGAGAACTATGTAGACATGACCGAGACACCTCTCCGGTCAATAACCAATAGCGGGACCTGGATGCCCATATTGGCTCCCACATATTGTACGAAGATCTTTATCGGTCAGACCGCATAACAACATACGTTGTTCCCTTTGTCATCGGTATGTTACTTGCCCGAGATTCGATCGTCGGTATCTCGATACCTAGTTCAATCTCGTTACCGGCAAGTCTCTTTACTCGTTCCGTAATACATCATCCCGCAACTAACTCATTAGTCACAATGCTTGCAAGGCTTATAGTGATGTGCATTGTCGAGTGGGCCCAGAGATACCTCTCCGACAATCGGAGTGACAAATCCTAATCTCGAAATACGCCAACCCAACAAGTACCTTTGGAGACACCTGTAGAGCACCTTTATAATCACCCAGTTACGTTGTGACGTTTGGTAGCACACAAAGTGTTCCTCCGGTAAACGGGAGTTGCATAATCTCATAGTCATAGGAACATGTATAAGTCATGAAGAAAGCAATAGCAACATACTAAACGATCGGGTGCTAAGCTAACGTAATGGGTCATGTCAATCACGTCATTCTCCTAATGAGGTGATCCCGTTAATCAAATGACAACTCATGTCTATGGCCAGGAAACATAAGCATCTTTGATTAACGAGCTAGTCAAGTAGAGGCATACTAGTGACACTCTGTTTGTCTATGTATTCACACATGTATTATGTTTCCGGTTAATACAATTCTAGCATGAATAATAAACATTTATCATGATATAAGGAAATATATAATACTTTATTATTGCCTCTAGGGCATATTTCCTTCAGTCTCCCACTTGCACTAGAGTCAATAATCTAGATTACATAGTAATGATTCTTACACCCATGGAGTCTTGGTGCTGATCATGTTTTGCTCGTGGAAGAGGCTTAGTCAACGGGTCTGCTACATTCAGATCCGTATGTATCTTGCAAATTTCTATGTCTCCCACCTGGACTAAATCCCGGATGGAATTGAAGCGTCTTCTGATGTGCTTGGTTCTCTTGTGAAATCTGGATTCCTTTGCTAAGGCAATTGCACCAGTATTATCACAAAAGATTTTCATTGGTCCCGATGTACTAGGTATGACACCTAGATCGGATATGAACTCCTTCATCCAGACTCCTTCATTCGCTGCTTCCGAAGCAGCTATGTATTCCGCTTCACACGTAGATCCCGCCACGACACTTTGCTTGGAACTGCACCAACTGACAGCTCCACCGTTCAATGTAAATACGTATCCGGTTTGCGATTTCGAATCGTCCAGATCAGTGTCAAAGCTTGCATCAACGTAACCCCTTACGATGAGCTCTTTGTCACCTCCATATACGAGAAACATATCCTTAGTCCTTTTCAGGTATTTCAGGATGTTCTTGACCGCTGTCCAGTGATCCACTCCTGGATTACTTTGGTACCTCCCTGCTAAACTTATAGCTAGGGACACATCAGGTCTGGTACACAGCATTGCATACATGATAGAGCCTATGGCTGAAGCATAGGGAACATCTTTCATCTTCTCTCTATCTTCTGCAGTGGTCGGGCATTGAGTCTTACTCAATCTCACACCTTGTAGTATAGGCAAGAACCCTTTCTTTGCTTGATCCATTTTGAACTTCTTCAAAACTTTGTCAAGGTATGTGCTTTGTGAAAGTCCAATTAAGCATCTTGATCTATCTCTATAGATCTTAATGCCTAATATATATGCAGCTTCACCGAGGTCTTTCATTGAAAAACTCTTATTCAAGTATCCCTTTATGCTATCCAGAAATTCTATATCATTTCCAATCAGTAATATGTCATCCACATATAATATCAGAAATGCTATAGAGCTCCCACTCACTTTCTTGTAAATACAGGCTTCTCCAAAAGTCTGTATAAAACCAAATGCTTTGATCACACTATCAAAGCGTTTATTCCAACTCCGAGAGGCTTGCACCAGTCCATAAATGGATCGCTGGAGCTTGCACACTTTGTTAGCTCCCTTTGGATCGACAAAACCTTCCGGTTGCATCATATACAACTCTTCTTCCAGAAATCCATTCAGGAACGCAGTTTTGACATCCATTTGCCAAATTTCATAATCATAAAATGCAGCAATTGCTAACATGATTCGGACAGACTTAAGCATCGCTACGGGTGAGAAGGTCTCATCGTAGTCAATCCCTTGAACTTGTCGAAAACCTTTCGCAACAAGTCGAGCTTTATAGACAGTAACATTACCATCAGCGTCAGTCTTCTTCTTGAAGATCCATTTATTTTCAATGGCTTGCCGACCATCGGGCAAGTCAACCAAAGTCCATACTTTGTTCTCATACATGGATCCCATCTCGGATTTCATGGCTTCAAGCCATTTTGCGGAATCTGGGCTCACCATCGCTTCTTCATAGTTTGTAGGTTCGCCATGGTCTAGTAACAGGACCTCCAGAACAGGATTACCGTACCACTCTGGTGTGGATCTTGATCTAGTTGACCTACGAAGTTCAGTAATAACTTGATCTGAAGTTTCATGATCATTATCATTAACTTCCTCACTACTTGGTGTAGGTGTCGCAGAAACTGATTTCTGCGATGATCTACTTTCCAATAAGGGAGCAGGTACAGTTACCTCATCAAGTTCTACTTTCCTCCCACTCACATCTTTCGAGAGAAACTCCTTCTCTAGAAAGGATCCATTCCTAGCAACGAATATCTTGCCTTCGGATCTGTGATAGAAGGTGTACCCAACGGTCTCCTTTGGGTATCCTATGAAGACACATTTCTCCGATTTAGGTTCGAGCTTATCAGGTTGAAGTTTCTTCACATAAGCATCGCAACCCCAAACTTTAAGATACGACAACTTTGGTTTCTTGCCAAACCATAGTTCAAAAGGCGTCGTCTCAACGGATTTTGATGGTGTCCTATTTAGAGTGAATGCAGTCGTCTCTAAAGCATAACCCCAAAACGATAGCGGTAAATCAGTAAGAGACATCATAGTTCGCACCATATCTAATAAAGTACGATTACGACGTTCAGACACACCATTACGCTGTGGTGTTCCGGGTGGCGTGAGTTGCGAAACTATTCCGCATTGTTTCAAATGTAGACCAAACTCGTAACTCAAATATTCTCCTCCACGATCAGATCGTAGGAATTTTATTTTCTTGTTACGATGATTTTCAACTTCACTCTGAAATTCTTTGAACTTTTCAAATGTTTCAGACTTATGTTTCATTAAGTAGATATACCCATATCTGCTCAAATCATCTGTGAAGGTGAGAAAATAACGATATCCGCCACGAGCCTCAATATTCATCGGACCACATACATCTGTATGTATGATTTCCAACAAATCTGTTGCTCTCTCCATAGTTCCGGAGAACGGTGTTTTGGTCATCTTGCCCATAAGGCACGGTTCGCAAGTACCAAGTGATTCAAAATCAAGTGATTCCAAAATTCCATCAGTATGGAGTTTCTTCATGCGCTTTACACCGATATGACCCAAACGGCAGTGCCACAAATAAGTTGCACTGTCATTATTAACTCTGCATCTTTTGGCTTCAACATTATGAATATGTGTATCACTACTATCGAGATTCATTAAAAATAGACCACTCTTCAAGGGTGCATGACCATAAAAGATATTATTCATATGAATAGAACAACCATTATTCTCTGATTTAAATGAATAACCGTCTCGCATTAAACAAGATCCAGATATAATGTTCATGCTCAACGCTGGCACCAAATAACAATTATTTAGGTCTAAAACTAATCCCGAAGGTAGATGTAGAGGTAGCGTGCCGACGGCGATCACATCGACTTTGGAACCATTTCCCACGCGCATCGTCACCTCGTCCTTAGCCAAACTTCGCTTAATCCGTAGCCCCTGTTTCGAGTTGCAAATATTAGCAACAGAACCAGTATCAAATACCCACGTGCTACTGCGAGTATTACTAAGGTACACATCAATAACATGTATATCACATATACCTTTGTTAACCTTGCCATCCTTCTTATCCGCCAAATACTTGGGGCAGTTCCGCTTCCAGTGGCCAGTCTGCTTACAGTAGAAGCACTCAGTTTCAGGCTTAGGTCCAGACTTGGATTTCTTCTCCTGAACAGCAACTTGCTTGCTGTTCTTCTTGAAGTTCCCTTTCTTCTTCCCTTTGCCCTTTTTCTTGAAACTAGTGGTTTTACTGACCATCAACACTTGATGCTCCTTTTTGATTTCTACCTCCGCTGCCTTTAGCATTGCGAAGAGCTCGGGAATCGTCTTATCCATCCCTTGCATGTTATAGTTCATCACGAAGCTCTTGTAGCCTGGTGGCAGTGATTGAAGGATTCTGTCAATGACGCTATCATCCGGAAGATTAACTCCCAGTTGAATCAAGTGATTGTTATACCCAGATATTCTGAGTATATGCTCACTGACAGAACTATTCTTCTCCATCTTACAGCTGTAGAACTTATTGGAGACTTCATATCTCTCAATCCGGGCATTTGCTTGAAATATTAACTTCAACTCCTGGAACATCTCATATGCTCCATGACGTTCAAAACGTCGTTGAAGTCCCGGTTCTAAGCCGTAAAGCATGGCACACTGAACTATTGAATAGTCATCAGCTTTGCTTTGCCAGACGTTCATAACTTCTGGCGTAGCTCTTGCAGGAGGCCTGGCACCTAGCGGTGCTTCCAGGACGTAATTCTTCTGTGCAGCAATGAGGATAATCCTCAAGTTACGGACCCAGTCCGTGTAATTGCTACCATCATCTTTCAACTTAGCTTTCTCAAGGAACGCATTAAAATTCAACGGAACAACAGCACGGGCCATTTATCTACAATTAACATAGACAAGCAAGATACTATCAGGTACTAAGTTCATGATAAATTTAAGTTCAATTAATCATATTACTTAAGAACTCCCACTTAGATAGACATCTCTCTAATCATCTAAGTGATTACGTGATCCAAAGCAACTAAACCATGTCCGATTAACACGTGAGATGGAGTAGTTTCAATGGTGAACATCACTATGTTGATCATATCTACTATATGATTCACGCTCGACCTTTCGGTCTCTGTGTTCCGAGGCCATATCTGTACATATGCTAGGCTCGTCAAGTTTAACCTGAGTATTCCGCGTGTGCAACTGTTTTGCACCCGTTGTATTTGAACGTAGAGCCTATCACACCCGATTAACACGTGGTGTCTCAGCACGAAGAACTTTCGCAACGGTGCATACTCAGGGAGAACACTTTTGTCTTGAAATTTTAGTGAGAGATCATCTTATAATGCTACCGTCAATCAAAGCAAGATAAGATGCATAAAGGATTAACATCACATGCAATCAATATAAGTGATATGATATGGCCATCATCATCTTGTGCTCGTGATCTCCATCTCCGAAGCACCGTCATGATCACCATCGTCACCGGCTCGACACCTTGATCTCCATCGTAGTATCGTTGTCGTCTCGCCAACTTATTGCTTTTACGACTATCGCTACCGCTTAGTGATAAAGTAAAACTATTACATGGCGATTGCATCTCATACAATAAAGTGACAACCATATGGCTCCTGCCAGTTGCCGATAACTCGGTTACAAAACATGATCATCTCATACAACACATTATATCACATCATGTCTTGACCATATCACATCACAACATGCCCTGCAAAAACAAGTTAGACGTCCTCTACTTTGTTGTTGCATGTTTTACGTGGCTACTACGGGCTTAGCAAGAACCGTGCTTACCTACGCATCAAAACCACAACGATAGTTTGTCAAGTTGGTGCTGTTTTAACCTTCGCAAGGACCGGGCGTAGCCACACTTGGTTCAACTAAAGTGAGAGAGACAGACACCCGCCGGTCACCTTTAAGCAACGAGTGCTCGCAACGGTGAAACCAGTCTCGCGTAAGCGTACGCGTAATGTCGGTCCGGGCCGCTTCATCTCACAATACCGTTGAACCAAAGTATGACATGCTGGTAAGCAGTATGACTTATATCGCCCACAACTCACTTGTGTTCTACTCGTGCATAGCATCAACGCATAAAACCAGGCTCTGATACCACTGTTGGGGAACGTAGTAATTTCAAAAAAATTCCTACGCACACGCAAGATCATGGTGATGCATAGCAACGAGAGGGGAGAGTGTTGTCCACGTACCCTCGTAGACCGACAGCGGAAGCGTTATCACAACACGGTTGATGTAGTCGTACGTCTTCACGATCCGACCGATCAAGTACCGAACGTACGGCACCTCCAAGTTCTACACACGTTCAGCTCGATGACGTCCCTCGAACTCCGATCCAGCCGAGTGTTGAGGGAGAGTTTTGTCAGCACGATGGCGTGGTGACGATGATGATGTTCCACCGACGCAAAGCTTCGCCTAAGCTCCGCAACGGTATTATCGAGGTGTAATCTGGTGGAGGGGGGCACCGCACACGGCTAAAATATCGTATATCAAGTGTGTTCTTAGGTGCCCCCCTGCCCCCGTATACAAAGGAGCAAGGGGGAGGCCGGCTGCCCTAGGCGCGCCAAGGAGAGAGGGGGAGTCCTCCTCCTAGTAGGAGTAGGACTCCCCTTTCCTAGTCCTACTAGGAAAGAAGGGGGGAAGGAAAGAGAGGGAGAGGGAGAGGGAAAGGGGGCTGCGCCCCCCTCTCCTAGTCCAACTAGGACTCCCCTTGGGAGGGGGCGCGCCACCTCATGGCTGCTGCCCTCTCTCTCCCCCTCAAGGCCCACCAAGGCCCAATACTTCCCCGGGGGGTTCCGGTAACCCTCCGGCACTCCGGTTTAATCCGAAACTTCTCCGGAACACTTCCGGTGTCCGAATATAGTCGTCCAATATATCAATCTTTACGTATCGACCATTTCGAGACTCCTCGTCATGTCCGTGATCACATCCGGGACTCCGAACAACCTTCGGTACATCAAATCACATAAACTCATAATATAACTGTCATCGTAACTTTAAGCGTGCGGACCCTTTGGGTTCGAGAACTATGTAGACATGACCGAGACACCTCTCCGGTCAATAACCAATAGCGGGACCTGGATGCCCATATTGGCTCCCACATATTGTATGAAGATCTTTATCGGTCAGACCGCATAACAACATACATTGTTCCCTTTGTCATCGGTATGTTACTTGCCCGAGATTCGATCGTCGGTATCTCGATACCTAGTTCAATCTCGTTACCGGCAAGTCTCTTTACTCATTCCGTAATACATCATCCCGCAACTAACTCATTAGTCACAATGCTTGCAAGGCTTATAGTGATGTGCATTACCAAGTGGGCCCAGAGATACCTCTCCGACAATCGGAGTGACAAATCCTAATCTCGAAATACGCCAACCCAACAAGTACCTTTGGAGACACCTGTAGAGCACCTTTATAATCACCCAGTTATGTTGTGACGTTTGGTAGCACACAAAGTGTTCCTCCGGTAAACGGGAGTTGCATAATCTCATAGTCATAGGAACATGTATAAGTCATGAAGAAAGCAATAGCAACATACTAAACGATCGGGTGCTAAGCTAACGTAATGGGTCATGTCAATCACGTCATTCTCCTAATGAGGTGATCCTGTTAATCAAATGACAACTCATGTCTATGGCCAGGAAACATAAGCATCTTTGATTAACGAGCTAGTCAAGTAGAGGCATACTAGTGACACTCTGTTTGTCTATGTATTCACACATGTATTATGTTTCCGGTTAATACAATTCTAGCATGAATAATAAACATTTATCATGATATAAGGAAATATATAATACTTTATTATTGCCTCTAGGGCATATTTCCTTCAGAAGATTCCTGCCAAGGTGATGTGGTATGCTCCTATAATACCACGGTTGAAACATTTGTTCCAAAACAAAGAGCATGCCAAGGCGATGTGATGGCACAGAGAAGACCGTAAGAAAGACGGAAAGTTGAGAGTACCCGCTGACGGGTCGCAGTGGAGAAAAATTGAGAGAAAGTACGGGAAGGAGTTTGTAGATGACGCAAGGAACGTATGGTTTGGTCTAAGCGCAGATGGCATTAATCCTTTTGGGGAGCAGAGCAGCAACCATAGCACCTGGCCTGTGACTCTATGTCTGTATAACCTTCCTCCTTGGTTGTGCATGAAGCGGAAGTTCATTATGATGCCAGTTCTCATCCAAGGCCCTAAGCAACCTGACAACGACATTGATGTGTACCTAAGGCCATTAGTTGAAGAACTCTTACAGCTGTGGAATGGAACAGGTGTACGTGCTGTTGGAGATCGTAGCAGAATTTTAAAATTTTCCTACGCTCACCAAGATCCATCTATGGAGTATACTAGCAACGAGGGGAAAGGAGTGCATCTACATACCCTTGTAGATCGCGAGCGGAAGCGTTCCAATGAACGTGGATGACGGAGTCGTACTCGCCGTGATTCAAATCACCGATGACCGAGTGCCGAACGGACGGCACCTCCGCGTTCAACACACGTACGGTGCAGCGACGTCTCCTCCTTCTTGATCTAGCAAGGGGGAAGGAGAGGTTGATGGAGATCTAGCAGCACGACGGCGTAGTGGTGGATGTAGCGGGATCTCGGCAGGGCTTCGCCGAGCTTCTGCGAGAGGGAGAGGTGTAGCAGGGGAGGAGGGAGGCGCCCAAGGATGTAATGTTGCTGCCCTCCCTCCCCCCCTTTATATAGGCCCCCTGGGAGGGGGGCGCCGGCCAGGATCCCATCTGGATGGGGGGCGGCGGCCAGGGGGGTGACTTGCCCCCCAAGGCAAGTGGGGCGCCCCCCACCCTAGGGTTTCCAACCCTAGGCGCAGGGAGGAGGCCCATGGGGGGCGCCCCAGCCCACTATGGGCTGGTTCCCTTCCCACTTCAGCCCATGGGGCCCTTCGGGACAGGTGGCCCCACCCGGTGGACCCCCGGGACCCTTCCGGTGGTCCCGGTACAATACCGATAACCCCCGAAACTTTCCCAGTGGCCGAAACTGGACTTCCTATATATAATTCTTCACCTCCGGACCATTCCGGAACTCCTCGTGACGTCCGGGATCTCATCCGGGACTCCGAACAACTTTCGGGTTTCCGCATACTTATATCTCTACAACCCTAGCGTCACCGAACCTTAAGTGTGTAGACCCTACGGGTTCGGGAGACATGCAGACATGACCGAGACGCCTCTCCGGTCAATAACCAACAGCGGGATCTGGATACCCATGTTGGCTCCCACATGTTCCACGATGATCTCATCGGATGAACCACGATGTCGAGGATTCAATCAATCTCGTATGCAATTCCCTTTGTCAATCGGTATGTTACTTGCCCGAGATTCGATCGTCGGTATCCCAATACCTTGTTCAATCTCGTTACCGGCAAGTCTCTTTACTCGTACTGCAATGCATGATCCCGTGACTAACGCCTTAGTCACATTGAGCTCATTATGATGATGCATCACCGAGTGGGCCCAGAGATACCTCTCCGTCACACGGAGTGACAAATCCCAGTCTCGATCCGTGCCAACCCAACAGACACTTTCAGAGATACCCGTAGTGTACCTTTATAGTCACCCAGTTACGTTGTGACGTTTGGTGCACCCAAAGCACTCCTACGGTATCCGGGAGTTGCACGATCTCATGGTCTAAGGAAAAGATACTTGACATTGGAAAAGCTCTAGCAAACGAAACTACACGATCTTTTATGCTATGCTTAGGATTGGGTCTTGTCCATCACATCATTCTCCTAATGATGTGATCCCATTATCAATGACATACAATGTCCATAGTCAGGAAACCATGACTATCTGTTGATCAACGAGCTAGTCAACAAGAGGCTTACTAGGGACACGTTGTGGTCTATGTATTCACACATGTATTACGATTTCCGGATAACACAATTATAGCATGAACAATAGACAATTATCATGAACAAAGAAATATAATAATAACCATTTATTATTGCCTCTAGGGCATATTTCCAACACGTGCGTGGGATGAGCACATGGGGGAAGAATTTGACCTAAAGGCGTTGCTGTTCGTGACCATCAATGATTGGCCTGCTCTCAGTAACCTTTCAGGATAGACAAACAAGGGATACCGCGCATGCACGCACTGTTTGGATGATACCGACAGTATATATTTGGACAATTGTAGGAAGAATGTGTACCTGGGACATCGTCGATTTCTTCCGAGCAGGCATCCCGTAAGAAAGAAAGGCAAGCATTTCAAAGGTGAGGCGGATCACCGGACGAAGCCTCGCCACCGTACTGGTGCTGATGTACATGATATGGTCAAGGATTTGAAGGTAGTCTTTGGAAAGGGTCCTGGCGGACAACCTGTTCCGAATGACGCTGACGGACGCGCACCCATGTGGAAGAAGAAATCTATATTTTGGGACCTGCCCTATTGGAAAGACCTAGAGGTCCGCTCCGCAATCGACGTGATGCACGTGACGAAGAATCTTTGCGTGACCCTACTTGGCTTCTTGGGCGTGTATGGGAAGACAAAAGATACACCTGAGGCACGGGAGGACCAGCAACGTATACACGGAAAAGACGGCATACATCAGGGTCATGCCAGCTACGCTCTTACCAAAGAAGAGAAGGAAATCTTCTTTGAATGCCTGCTCAGTATTAAGGTACCGTCTGGCTTCTCGTCGAATATAAAGGGAATAATAAACATGGCAGAGAAAAAGTTCCAGAACCTAAAGTCTCATGACTGCCACGTGATTATGACGCAACTGCTTCCGGTTGCATTGAGGGGGCTTCTACCGGATAACGTTCGATTAGCCATTGTGAAGCTATGTGCATTCCTCAATGCAATCTCTCAGAAGGTAATCGATCCAGAAATCATACCAAGGTTAGAGAATGATTTGGTGCAATGTCTTGTCAGTTTCGAGTTGGTGTTCCCACCATCCTTCTTCAACATCATGACGCACGTCCTAGTTCACCTATGCGAAGAGATTAACGTTTTGGGTCCTGTATTTCTACACAATATGTTCCCCTTTGAGAGGTTCATGGGAGTCTTAAAGAAATATGTTCATAACCGTGCTAGGCCAGAAGGAAGCATCTCCAAGGGCCATCACAATGAGGAGGTCATTGAGTTTTGTATTGACTTTATTCCTGACCTTAAGCCGATTGGTGTTCCTGAATCGCGGCATAAGGGCAGACTGGAGGGAAAAGGCACGCTAGGAGGGAATCAACTAATATGTATGGACGGACATTCTCTCACTGAAGCACACTACACAGTTCTACAGAATTCCGCCTTGGTGGCTCCGTATATGGACGAACACAAGAATTTTCTACGCTCCAAACACCCGGAGCGGTCTGATGACTGGATTACACGTGAACAAACCAGGAGTTTCGCCGGCTGGTTGCAGACACGTACCATGCATGACGCCTCTATTGAAGATGACCTGTACTCGCTGTCCCAGTTACCATCTTCGAATATAATGACTTTCAAAGGGTACGAGATAAATGGTAATACATTTTACACGATCGCCCAAGATAAGAAGAGCACCAACCAAAACAGTGGTGTCCGCTTTGATGCAACAACCAAGACGGGAAAGGAAACATATTATGGTTACATAGAGGACATATGGGAACTTGACTATGGACGTGGTTTGAAGGTCCCTTTGTTTCGGTGCAAATGGGTCAATATGACACGAGGCGGGGTAACGGAAGACCCGCAGTACGGAATGACAACAGTGGATCTCAACAATCTTGCGTATTGAGACGAACCATTCGTCCTAGCCAATGATGTGGCATAGGTTTTCTATGTGAAGGACATGTCTACCAAGCCGAGAAAAAGAAAAGATAAGGAAGCTAATGCATCATACGATGAGCCAAAGCGCCACATAGTTCTTTCTGGGAAGAGAAACATCGTGGGAGTGGATGACAAGACAGACATGTCAGAAGATTATGAAAAGTTTGATGAAATTGCTCCATTCACAGTGAATATTGACCCGAGCATCCAGTTAAATGATGAAGATTTTCCATGGCTATGGCGCAAAGGGACACACTCGAAGAAAAGGTTTCACACCCAAAGATCTGGGATGTGATCGGCTTCACTATCATCACTTTCTTCTGTGTTTCACACCCAGGAGGGAATCTCTGTAATAGTTAGGGTAGTTATGTGTTTTGGCATTTGAAATGCGAAGAAATTTTATGTGCAAACAAATTCTTTCATGCATTTACTGATTTTTTCAGCTAAATGACCCTGAAATTGGAAAGCATTTCAAATGAACTCAGAAAAGGTTGAAAGTTGGCATGGTATCATAATTTCACCCACATAGCATGTGCAAAAAAGTAGAGAGGGTTACCGCAAAAACTAGATGCACTTCGTGTACAAAATGGACAATCTCTTTCGAAGTATCAGGGTTTCGGACGAAAACTCATCTGTTACAAAGGCATTTCATTTTTTAAATAACCTAAGCATTACCAAATTGAATATAATGACAAAACACACTAATATTAAACATAAGAAAAAAGAAGCACTGAAAAATCTATTTTCAAAGTTAAGTTATTCACAAACTAGTGATTCACACAAATTTCAAATAATTCAAAATTTAAACTATTCAAATTTGAAAACTACCGGCACTAACAGAAAGTTTGTAATTTTTTGTACCTAAAGCAAAAATATTCACAAAGAAACTCTAAATACAGCAAAAAAACAACTCAAAAATAAATAAACCAAAAATAAATAAAGCAAAATAAGAAAATAAAAAAGCCTACCTACTGGGCCAGAGCGGCCTGCATACGACTAGAAACCCAACCTGTAGTTGGGCCAGGATGCAGGCCCGTAAGCCCAGTAGGCCCACAGGCGGAGTAGGAGAGGTAGGCCCAGAAGGCCTGCTTTTGAGAGGAGCTCAATGCAGTGCCCGCGCCGGGGCTTATAAACTGGTCTTGGCGCTCCTCAACTAGCGAGGTGGGACTAAACTTCTGCGCCCCTCGCCTGGCAGCGCACACCCTTTAGTAGCAGGTCGTGGCTCCGACTGGTACTAAAGGGGGGTCTTTAGTACCAGTTGGTGCCACCACCCGGTACTAAAGGGGGTGCGCTTCCCGCCGCTTCGCCTGGCCAAAACAGACTTTTAGTACCGGTTTGTGGCTCCAACCGGTACTAAAGGGGTGTTCTATATAAGAAAACACTTCAAAAAAATTCAGTTTCTCATCTCTCCCTCTGCTTCTTTCTCCTCTGCCTCGTCGCCGCCGCCCCTCGTCGCCGCCCCCGTCGTCGTCGCCGTGTCAGGGAGGAGGAAGAGCACGTCCATCGATACATGGATGCTATGGACGTCAGGTTCTCCAATACCTGGCAGGTTCTTTGGGCAGATGACCGGAGATATGATCCTGTGATGGTTCCTTCTCTTTGGGTGTCCATCGCTCGCGCCCCAGGAACCGCGAGTGGCCTAGATTCTTCTGTAGTATTCGATCTTTATTAGCTACCTAGCCAGTGATGTATTCGATATATAATATTCGAGACGATGTATTCGAGATTATATATATTATTCGAGATGATGTACTCGAGATTATATATCATTCGAGACGATGCATATTATGTACTATATGATTCAGTTTTTCCTTATTGATTGCATCCATGCATTGTAATTTGATTACTAAATTGTTTTATATTTCTTCTGTATTAGTTAAGTAAAAGCTATGGCGGACAATACCGGCAGAGAGAGAGAAGAGGAATTGTTCGAGATCATACGCAGCCCTCGCAGGCTAGATGATCTGAATGAAGCAGATGACGGCTCCCAATATCTGAACAATACCGGGGAGGGTGATGATAAGATATTCGATCTCGACGACCAAGCTGATGAAGTCATGAACTATGATTATGATTATGATGACGCAGACAATGTTTATGATGACACAGACAATGTTGATCTTGAAATAACAAAGACTACCGGCTAGGTATATTTATATAAGCAGGCATCTGGTGATCATCACATGTTTTTTTGATTTGAAGATATATTAACGAATCGATCTTTCTTCTTTCAGCCCTCCGGATCGAGCAAATCTGCTTCTACAGACAACAGGACAAAGCGAGGCCCGGGCAAAAAGTTGAAGGAGGATGTAAAGTACAACATCGACTCCATCAAAGCTAATGGCGAACCCCTCACGCCTAAGAACATTGCGAACAAGTGGACTCGTTAGTGCGGAGTTCTTGTGAAGGACCAACTCCCGATCTCCATTCAAGAATGGAAAGAGCCAAAAACTAAACGTCCAGATGTTACTTGGGTCGACGACAGAGCAAAAAAAAATCTTTGGGAATCTCTGATGGAACATTGCACCCTACCAGATTATTTCACTGATGCAGATGTGCAGAAAGTCAAGGACGCTGCTCTTAAGAAGATGGCAATTGCATTCAACACCCACAAGAAAACTGTATGGGCCAACTACCTCGCTGCAAAAAGGAAGACTCCAGAATTCAAGGGAACACTGGAGAAGCAAAGAGAACACTGGCCCGCTTTCGTGAAATTCAAGGAATCAGAATTATCTAAGGAACTGTCGAGAAAAAACAAGGCCAATGCCGCAAAAAAGACGCAGAGAAGCAGTTCCATAGGCTGGGGCCAGGTGGCTACACGGTGGCAATGCCTAAGTGGGATAAGTCTGAGCAAGAGATGGAGGATGCAGGGGTCACTCCGGTTACTAGGAGCTGGTCCCCTATGTGCAGAACTTGGTTCTATGTGCATGGGGGGCGTTGGACCCGAAGACATGCCTGGTTTCGAAGAAGGCAAGTCTAAAAGGAGCCGAACAAAAGTTACTTGACGCAGTAGAAGATGCTCGAAAGGGGGTGTTCCCGCCCAACAAAGAGAAGGACGAGCTTACGCGCGCCCTGGGAAATCCTGAACACCCGGGAAGAACACGAGGCAAGGGCGTTATTCCCTGGTATGAGGGCTTTTTGGAATGGAACGACGACTACAGGACCCGTGCAAGAAAGAAGATGGAGGAGGAGAAGAAGAGGAAGCTGGAGGAGGAGCAGAGGAAGCAGGACGCAGAACGCCTTCAAGGCCTAGAAGCAAGGCACGCGGACTTGGCACTCAAATTCCAGCAGCAGCAGCAGCAGCAGCAGCAGATCGACTCACTTAGCCAGGAAAGGGGGTCTCAGCAGCGGCAGCAGCAAGCGGATGATCGTCCAGCATTGGATAGCATCGTCCCATCCATGCCGAGAAGCAGCGTTGGTTCTGCCCCGGGCGATGCACTGCTGGATACATACCCTGTGGATGACATCATAGAGAACACTAACTGTGAGCTACACTTCAAAATGAAGAACATATCCATGAAGGTGGCGGACGCCGTTGCTTTTACAATTACCCCCGAAGCAACCTTCCATTGCACCCCGATTCCAGCGGGCTATGCTCGTGTCTTGGTTGATGAAGTGGTGGACCCATATTCGGGGCTACAGCTTGACATTCCTAGAGGTGACGACGAGCACACACTGGGAGAGGCCATACATCGTATCATCCCGTGGAGAAAGGATTGCATCGTCTTTTGAAATCCACCGACACCGCGTCTGCCGACTCCTCCTCGAAGTCCGCCACCGAGTCAGCAGACTCCCGCTCCTCCAAGTCCACGAATGCGTGAGCCGACTCCTCCTTGAAGTCCGCCACCGTGTCAGCAGATTCCCGCTCCTCCAAGTCCATGAACGCGTGAGCAGACTCCTGCTTCAAGTCCGGCACAACATCAGGCCACTCCTCCTGTTTCAAGTCCGACACCGTGTCAGGCCACACCTCCTGCTTCAAGTCCGGCATAGCGTCAGGCCACTCCTCCTGCTCCAACTCAGCCACGTCAGCCATCTCCGCCGCCTCAACAATCGCAGAAGAGACACGCTGCAGCTATGGTGCGTAGCGGTACGAGTCGAGGTAGTACAGGAAGTACAGGCGGAGACAAGCGATATAAATATGGTCCAAGCCTCGCTCCTCTTCCTCAGATGCCTTACAACATGACCGGGGAGCAAAACGATGCCATAGTGAAGGCCCAAGTGGACGCCCATTTTAGACCGGAACCGGCACCGCCGCCGAGGGAGAAAGTGTGTGAGGAAAAGATTGACCACTTCATTCGTATGGCTAGACCACCAGCTCCCAAGCCTGTTGACTCAGACTATGAGCGCCAAATCAGGAAGGCACATCGAGCACGACTACAGAAAGAAGCGAGCTCGAGCTCGAGCCAACAAGCAGCTGTCAAAAAATGCGGGAAAACCGTTCCCCAGCTGGGAGAACAGGCGGCGCAATCGATCCCCCCGCTTGTTGTGCCAACAACACATGAGAGTACGCGCGCCCAATATTATTGCGGCTAAACCGTTTACGTTCCCCAGCTGGGCAATGTGGTAATAACCGAGGATCATATAATGCAGGCTGAAATGCTCAAGATCACTGTTGGACAACTCCTCGATATCGAGCCCATGTCTCCGCTTAGAGAGGAGGAAATAAAACGGAAATATGTCCGGGGCCAACCTTTGGTCAAGCCAGACGAGGTCAAGAACCTCCCAACGAGAATGTATGAATTGCATCAATGGTACATGAACATTACCAAGATTTCCAATCGAGAGTCCCTCATGGTGAAAGTCGAGAAAGATCATTACTTCCATAAGCTAGCTGTGTCCGTTGAGTATTCAGAACTATTTCAATTATTCAATCAAGATGCACTCAACAAATCTCTCGTCAGTTGCTATTGTCTGTAAGTGATTTCTTTCTTTAATTTAAGTCTCAAGCTAGTTTTAGTGCTCATTGATCGATCATTACCTGTAATTATCCTCACTATATTCTTTTCTGTGGTATTATGCAGGATGAAGATCTATGAAATGAAAAAAGCTGGACGCTATGGCATTGGGTTCATTGACCCAAATACCGTTAATGAATACACATGGAAATTGGAATGGTATAGACAAGATGTAGAGAATAAAATGTTAGAGTTCTTGAAGCGCCTCAATAGCAATGAAGATATACTACTTCCTTACAACTTCGAGTGAGTCACACTGTCTTGTACTACAAATTCTGTTTTTGCTTACTAGCTAGATGTTAATAAGTGTATAGGGTTTACGGTTAGTTGATTAGTGTTATGCACATGCCCGCTTAATTTATACATGCAAACGTATGCGCATGCAGGTACCACTGGATCTTGTTAGACATTAAAGTTGAAGAAGGAAAAGTTGAAGTACTGGACTCACTACTTAAAAAAGAAAGTGACTACAACATCGTGAAGGGGATAGTCAACAGCTAATTTCAATCATTATTAACTATATCTCAGCCTATTTAGTTCGTCATTTCCTGATATGAACTATTTAATAACCCCTTTATTAATTTTCTTTGCCGGCGGGCAGGGCTTGGGCAAAGTTCATCAAGGTGACTCCAGGAAAATGGCGAGAAAAGCTATTTTGGTATCGACCCAAGGTAAGTAATTAAGTAGTACTAGCTAGCTAGCTACCATCTCTTTAATTCTTGTTTCAATACCATTAATTAATTATCATGCTTGATTAATTATTACCTGATTAAATTAAATTCTCGTAAAGGCCCTCAAGAAGGCGCCGGGGACTGATCTGTGTGCATTCTACGTTTGCAAGAACATTCGCATGATGGCGCCCGAAAGGAGCAGATCTGATAGACAGGCCTGGGTACGTTTGTCAGAAACTATTCACAAATTTTTACACCATTATCGATATCTAGTCACACAACTAATACACATGCATATTGATCTCCTTCTTAACAGTTCAGAGAGGTGCGGGAGCAACTCCTACCAACGGAGCGCATACTAGCACTTCAAGAGGAAATAGCGGGATTTTTGCTCGACCAGGTCATAGATCCCAAAGGAGAATACTATTACCCGCTACCGCCCCCATGAACCACTTGTCATCGTGCTTCGAAGGCACCAAGGCAACATGTAGGAGAAATTGTATATATATACATGTGTATGTGTGAATAATTAATGGTGGTTGTGAGACATTCGATTATATATATATATGATGGGTTCTACGAGAAAATCTATTTATATATATGCATAACGTGTACAATATGTACTGTCGTAAAATACCAGCAAAAAAAGAATTAAATGGAAAACACAAAATTAATGGAAAAATAAAAATCAAACCAACCCCCCCCCCCCAAATATTTAGTACCGGTTGGTGCTACCAACCGGTACTAATGGTCTACCAGCACCCAGGCCTGGCTCGTGCCACGTAGTGGCACTTTAGCGCCGGTTCGTGCCGAACCGGTAGTAAGGGAGGGCTTTAGTCTCCACTCTTTAGTGCCGGTTGTAGAACCGGCACTAAAGGCCCTTACGAACCGGCACTAAAGCCCGGTTCTGCACTAGTGAAGAATCAAAATCCCATTACTTGGCAACGAAGAATTTCCAACGCTTCAAGTGTTGGCACAGATTTAGTGTGATTATTATTATTATTATTATTATTATTATTATTATTATTATTATTATTTAATCAATGCTCCATAATAGTGCAGTTTTTGTTGAGGGCCATGCAATCTTTGTTTTTTCTGCATTACCGAGAGTAGTGCAGTTTTTGCGACTCCGTACCAAATTTTCAGTTTTCACAAGTGCCATATCAACATGCACCGCCCAGAATTCATTCCTAATTTCAGCACCATCAAGTTTAAAGTTTGGATCACAACTTACAATTGTAGCAAGAGCTACATCCCTGTTATGGTTTTTCAGGCTCTTCAAGAATACTTTAGTTCCTGCCTGTTAGAGAAAATCAAAGTAACCATATGAGAAAAATAGAAAGAAAACAGAGGAACATATGAAATGAATGAGCACTCTTACAGGTAATTCACTGGCACCCAACCAGCTCAGCGAACCACTTTGAGCACTCTTACTGCTTGCATTGGCACCTTTTGTTGTTTTTTTGATCTGGACAACAGTATGATAGCAAAGAAGAAGTCATAAACAAATAAACAAGCTAGCATTATAGTTTGAACAGAAATGTGTATGTGATTATGAAAAGATACCCGTTTGTTTGCAGCAGAAGTTTTATCTCCCTGACGTGCACTAACATTCTCAAGAAAAGTTTCTTTGTTCTGAACAACATTCTGATGGCAAGACGACCAGTAGATACATAACCATCAGAGCAATATATTTTGAACATATTGTATATGGTAACGGAAATATACCTTATGTGTAGCAGAATTTATTTCCCCTTGCTGAGCACTGAAATTATGAGGAGTTTCTTGGTTCTGGACAACATTCTGATAGCAACAAGTAAAGACATAGACATGGGAGCACTATAGTTTGATCATAACTTTGTATATGGGACTATGTTGATACCTTGTGTGCAGTAGAGCATTTTTCTAGTTGTCGTGCACTGCCACCATTATGAACCATAGTTTCTTTGTTCTAGGATAAAATGATCACACATCAAGTTTTGGGTATTTTATATGCAATTGCAAAAAGTGCAAGCACAACAACTTAAAACTCAGCAATGACAGGTTGTAAAGATTATTTAAGTAGACAAACCTTATCTGAAACATAATTCTTGTTTGATGCTTGCAAATCTGCATCTTTTGATCCACTTGGCTTGTTCTGTAAATTATTTGATCGTTTTTTAACAAGTTGGAGTCCATCAACCGGAGGAGCAAGCACTCTCTACAGATAGCATAACATAAATATCAAATGAGAAATAATTTCTGGAGTCAAATTTGAGGAATTTTATTGTGTACTTTGACAAGATACAAACTTTTCTGTTTGAGTTGTGTCCATCAACCGAAGGTTCAAGCCCAATTGTAGCCATTGGATCTGAAGTTTCCTATGATAGGAATACGGAAAGGTTAGTGCACAAAATAAATGAAGCTTACATTTGTTAGAAATTTACCTGATTTGGTTGTCTTTCCATTCTTCTCATCTTCTCCTCTAGTTCCGTAATTTTAGCATCCTGATTTTTATTTACTTGATATCTTCATTTGGTGTATCCTCCATCGAAGTAAAATGTGTATTCTGGAATACACGTGAAGTGGAAACATCAAAAAGTTTTTTTGGGTTTGGAACTAGTCCCAAACCATGTACATGGCCAGGCTTGTCATCCCCTAATACTTTGCTCAACGCATCTCCTTTCCATGCAGTCTTTCCACCGCTGTTATCTGCTAATTCAAGGTTGTTGTCCATAATATCTTTCAACACTTCCTAAATACAGGAACAATGCGAATAATAAGAATATATATATAATATCAAATTCAAATACGAATGGTTGAGAGTTTTAAATGTACCACATCAAGTGGCAGAAATCGCCGGTGACCCATAAAACAAGCTTTCTTGCCATATTTCAAGCGCTTGGTCCATACATTTGCACCACAAGGTGGACATGCATAATCTCCATGAACCATATATGAAGCAAGCATTCCTAATGCTGGGAAATCATTTATGGTCCACAAGACAGCCGCTCTGAGTTTAAATGTTTTCTGTTCGGATGCATCATAGGTTGTCATCCCATTCACATAAAGATCTCTCAAATCTTCTAAAAGAGGCTGCATAAAAACATGAATCTTATCTCCAGGGCTCTTAGGTCCAGGAATAATCAAAGACAATGACAGATAAGATTTCTTCATGCATAGCCATGGAGGCAGGTTATACATGACTAGCACAACTGGCCAACAACTATATTTATTGATCAGCATCCCATATGGATTAAATCCATCTGTTGCTATGCCAAACCGAATATTACGACAATCATCTGCAAACCCATGCTTCTCATCAAATTTCTTCCATGCCTCGGAATCTGCTGGATGCCGTAGCACTCCATGCTGCTTGGTGCGCCCTTCATCATGCCATCGAGCTAGAGTTGCTGTTTCTTTGCACATGAATATCCTTTTCAGCCACTCTTTGATTGGAAAGTATCTCAGAACTTTCATTGGGGTAGCTCTCTTTCTTTCCTTTTTAGTTAACTTGGTTTCGGGCATTTTATCTTTCCACCTAGATGCATTGCATTTAGAGCAAAAATCATCATTTTCTGTCTCTTTCCAGAACAACTGACAGTTATTTGGGCAGACATGAATTTTTTTATATCCTAATCCAAACTTTGATATGATCTTCTTGGCCTCGTAAAAATTTTGGGGCAGAGCTTTACCATTTGGAATAGCCATGTGCAGAATATTAAGTAGATCTTCAAATGACTTATCTGACCATAACAAAAGTGCAAGTAAGGAAAGCTGAGACAATTCACATCCTGGCCCAAAGGCTTCTCTGAATCTTGAATTAATTTGTACAATGCTTCTGCTTCTTTAGTTGCTCCATCAGGAAGTGGATTTGAAAAATCTGTACTATCACTCATAGGCACATCACCATCATATATTTTCCTAATTGAATCCATAATCATTTCATTCATATTAGCATTTTCTTCAGTTTCAGGTTGTGGTTGTTGATCATCATTGTGATCGGATGAAGACTCGCCATGAAAAACCCATTTGTCATAGCTCTGAAGCATTCCATTCCACATTAAATGGTCACGGGCATCATCCCTTGATAGTACTTCAGTGTGAACACAATCTTCACATGGACATCGGATCATTGCATCTGCTGGTAAATCTTTAGAGGTAATAGCACCAGCAGTCCCAGAACTTGCATAGGATGTGATGATCTGGTCCAAAACTTGCAAAAGACAACTATTGAGTCCCACAACTTGCAGCCAATGTGCAAATCTAGTCCTAGCCAATCGTAGCACGACAAGTGGAGCCTAGTCAGCACAGCCGGTCAGCGCAGCACACTTTGCATTTACCCCCCTGGCCTATTCACTAATGAACCCACACTACACCGCACTTTTCACCTGAATTTATTGGGTCTCACTCCCCCTCGACCAATCATTCGTCGCCCTCTCCCCCCTGTCCGTGACCGACTGACAGGAGGCCGTGCTGGCTGCGCTCGTCGCCCTCTCCCCCAATGGCGTCGTCGCCGAACTTCACCGGCGGTGTGCAGCCACCGCCTACCGCGCACCAAGTTCGGCCGTTCGGTGTCAACCCTCCGGATTATGGTTAGTTGTCTCATCCTCTCTGCTCTGTCGTCCTCTCTCTGCTCGATGTCAACCCTCTTGGTTAGTGTTCTCCTCCCTGTTGGATCGCCCTGCTCTGAGCTCGTTTCAGGCACATTGTTTGGTAGTTAGTGGTTGTAGTGGTTCCCGCGACGTCAGGCTGGTCTTCGGGTAGTCGATTGTAGTCTAGGGTTTTGGGTGAAATTGGCGATTTTAGGCAAGAACCTAGGGTTCTTGTTTTGAATGTTTTCCGGTGAGACTTAAGGTTCATGGCGTACATACTGTTTTGCAAATACATGCCAATTTGGCCTAGGGTTTGTGCGTAGGGGGCAGCATCTGCAGTGTAAAAAGTCTGAACTTTATTTGGCCAATGTAGGGCACGGCTTGAGATAAGTAGTGGATTAAAGCTTAGTTTGTACATTAGCCGTGCTAACTTAGTTTGTTACTGCTTTTGTTGAGTTAATTTGCAAGTTGTAGTTAACTGAATTTATTCTGTTAACTGAATTCAGTTGGAAGTTGCAGTTATCTGAAAAAATTCAGTTAACTCAGTTTCTGAAGATAGCTGAATTTTTTGTTCAGTGACTTGAAGATGCAGTTAAATGTATTTATTCAGTCATCTTTTTTGATGCTTGTGCTTACATTATGCACTGTGTGGTTGTAGTTTGTGATTCAGCAATGGGACTTAGTGTGGACACCCCTTTCTTCACATTAGAACTGGAGCATGGTGGACTATTCTGTGGACCAATAAATAACATGGAGTACTATAATCCTTCAGTGGAGGTGCTTGACTATGTTGATGCAGGTACATTCTCATATGCAGTCATTGAAGAGCACCTGCTATGGTCGGGATATCCTGTCAATGAGCACATCATTTATTGGTGCATGCCTGACAAAACAGTTTCAGATGGTATGCTGAGAATCATAGGTGATGAGGATGTGAAGCAAATGATAACTGCCAGTGCTCAGCATAAGGTTCTTGCAATCATGGTTGATCATTCAGATTTCATCAGCAATTTCAGGCAAGATTTGATATGTACAGTGGGATCAGTTGAGAATCCTGTCAGTGTGGTAAACCCAAATGTTGTTGCAGCCAGTTCTCACAGCATCATCTCAGTCAATGATGAAGATCCAATTTCAGACTTTGCAGCACATGAGACAGAAGCAGACATCTTGCAGGCTAATGTTGCAGAAGAAGAGCTTTTGCTTACTGATGTTGCACAAGGAGAGCACTTGCTGATTGATGTTGCAGTAGAAGAACAACTGTTGACTGATTTTGCTGAAGAAGATCACTTGACTGATTTTGCTGAAGAAGATCACTTGCTGACTGATTTTGCTGAAGAAGATCATTTGCTAACTGATGTTGCAGAAGATGTAGTGCTTTCAGATTCAGATTTCATTGACAGTGATTATGACATAGATGATGGAGATGATGATCTTTATGAAGAGAACATTGACTTTGATGTTGATGAAGAAGCTGAGCAAGAGGAGGAAGAGGTGGAACCTGACTATGAACTTGATGATGAAGATTTGAATCTTTCAAGAGAAGAAGAAGAGCAACTGATGTACAAGTTCAAAGCTTTCAGTTCCAAGGTGGACATCAAAAACCCTATATTTAAAGTAGGGATGGTCTTTGCTGATGTGGTTGAGCTGAGGAAAGCTATTACTGCATATTCAGCTCATCCCTCTATAACACCACTTTGTCCAACTCTTCCTTCATGCTGTCCATCTGTTGCTTCATCTCATCCCTCTCTTTCTCTGCCTTAGCCCTCACAACCTGATGAATGCTAGTGGTAGATTTATCAGACATCTTCTTCTTCTCAAGCTCTTCCTTTAGGTCAGAAAGAGCAAGTCTTGCATTGCCCAATTCAGTAATTGCCTGCTCCTTGTCACCCACCATCTTAGCAAAATCTAGTTTAAAAAACCTCAGATCATTTTCCATCTTTTCTTTCTCTTTCACAACCCTAAAATTTTCTTCAGCAAGAACTACACTTTCCCTGAGCCTTAGCTTGTTCTCATCATCATACATGCCCCAAACCCTGGCTAAACTCATCTTCAGAGTGGCAGGCCATTCAGGGTCAATCCACTCCACATAGTTGCATTTTGGTATTTCCTACCAAATAAGAAAAAAAACAATTTTAGGTAAATGGCAAAGCATGGAGCACTATTAATCTACTCTTACAACATAACTTCTGGTAAAACTATATTAATTACACTGTCAATCATTCAATATATTTACAACACTATGGCACAACAAACATAATATCAATTCTTAGCATAACCAATACTTCTGCACAAAAACAAGATGCAGTTAACTGAAATTTTCAGTTAATTAACTGCACTTTTCTTCAGTCAACAGAATTTTCCTCAGTTAACTATATTAGGTGCTGAACTAAAGCACAGTTACATGACACACTATAAGCTTACACAGATGACAGTAACATGACACATTCCAAGAATCTCAAGCAACTGTAGATCTACTCACCTTTTGTGGACAAGCAAGATACCTCCTTCCACTGTCAACTGATTCAAACGACACAAACTTCTCACAGACACATTGGTGCTCACATCTAGCTGCAAGATCTGAAGCAGGCCTGTCCATTCAGAGCAGAAAAGAGCAGCAGGAGCCTACAACATATTCTTGTTAGCAAAAATTCCCCATTTTTTACCTAACCCTAAATGCCAGTGAGTATGAATGTAAGTACTGGAGCTAACCTCACTTGTGACAGAGTAGCCGTCGGACGACGAGCTGGATCCTTCACTCCAAGACACCATGGCGGCGAGCTGGACGGACGGCGGCGGCTTGCTGGACGGCGGCGGCGAGCTGGAGCAGGGCCTCGTCGACAGAAGCAGAGAGGTGAGTGAGCTGAGGAGGATATTCCAGGAATATACCATGCAGTTAAACTCAGGTGGTGTAGTGCGGGTTCATTAGTGAATAGGCCAGGGGGGTAAATGTAAAGTGTGCTGCGCTGACTGGCTGTGCTGACTAGGCTCCACTTGTCGTGCTACGATTGGCTAGGACTAGATTTGCACATTGGCTGCAAGTTGTGGGACTCAATAGTTGTCTTTTGCAAGTTTTGGACCAGATCATCACATCCTGTGCAAGTTCTGGGACTGCTGGTGCTATTACCTCAAATCTTTATATGCAAACTCCAGAAATTCAATTACACCAGCTGAGTACTGTGTACTTTCTCTTGGAAATCGCAATAGTAATTTGGTGGACTCTAAATCCATTGCACACTGCATAAAAATAACAAATATTAGGCCCTGTTTGGATATGAAGTATTATCAGAATACTATGGTTTCTACAAAAACTGTAGTTTTAAATACTGTGAGGTGTTTGGCTAAACCAACAACTGTAGTTTCATAAGCAGTTGTATTCCTGATACATTGTTTTTTTTTTTTAGTTTTAGAAAACGCTAGTGTCATCATGTCCTTGACTACCATACAGCTTGGTTTGTAACCTAAAAGCACAATTAACCTGAAATCACAATTAACCTGAAAGCACAATTAACACCTATGGTTTCTACAACTACTGTAAAACAGTACCAGCCAAACATATCAGTAGTTTCATTAGAACTGACAAAATTGATGTTTTCAGAAACTGTAGTATTCATTGCCAATACCGAAGTTTTGGAATACTGCGGTATTTTAAAAACTACACTGCCAAACTAGGCATTACTGCATATAAGTTTCATAATGTAATTTCGTCCAAAGCATGGAGATTCAGAGATCAGGGGACGCCGGGATGAGATACCTCTCTGAGCTGAGCAGGGGATGTGGATTGGGGAGGACCGGAGGATCAGCGGCTGAGGAAGCGACCGCGGAGCGGACTGGAAGTGGGTAGCTCCGGTAGTCCGGTCAGCAGGGCACGGTGGTGCGCCCTGCGCACCTGATTGGACAGCAGCCGGCCGGGCACCAAGCGGGGCAGGCAGTGGCAAGTCGCGGGTGTCAGCCTTCAGGCCGGTCAGGATCACAGGGCGGTCTACCGGTGGCTCCGGGCGGCCGGGCAAGGACGGCGAGGCAGGCGGCTCGTCTGGCTTCCAGGCGGCGGATCGAATATTCCCGAGACTGGAGAAACAGGGTTGACCGACCGTGCGTGGCTGCTTCCGCTTCGGCACGACGCGACGAGCAGGGTAGGCTGTTATTGGGCTTTTTTTCCTCCAAGCCCATCTCTTATATTACCATTTTTTTAGAGAGGTCCTGCAAAACGGGCCGGCCCATTCTCACTAAAAGGAAATGTCACGAAAAACAACCGACCTAGTGATAACGCGCCACTGAACTAACGACTGAGCATGTGTTAAATTACAGCGCTCAAATTTACCTATTATGTACAGCGGCAGATCCTTTTTTAATAATTCGTTCAAGACATAAGGACGTTTTCTTGAACAAATTTTGAAACTCGAACATTTTTTTAAAACGTGATTTTTAGTAAAAAGTGAATAATTATTGAAACCACGAAAAGAATTTGAAAATCCAAACATTTATTGAATTTTATAAGTTTAAAATATACATTTCATTTTTTTAACATACGCCGAACAATTTCTAACTACACGGTGTACATTTTTGTGATATTTGATGAACAAATTCTAAATATACATTGAATATTTTTGTAATATACGTTGAACAATTTTGAACAACACGTTGAACAATTTTTTATATACACTAAACAAATATTAAATACATATTGAAATTTTAGGGTGGAGCGTGGCCCACCATGTGCCTCCTCCAATGACCTGGATCAGAGAATAAATGGAAGGGACTATGCCAAATTTGATTTTTGCCGAACGAATTTTCACGCCACACTCCTTATGTGTACCGGCGTCTAATTAACTTTTATTTTTAATTATGTATATTTGCAGTCTTATAGCAGATATAATTTGCAACACATACATGACAACATATAAGATCTGTTGCAATCTATGTAGGACACTATGGTCACGAACAAGAAGTCGACAACGCATATGCTGCAACGCTTATATGCATATCTCTTGTGAATTTTGCAACTTATAGTCAAAACGTTGTACAATA
Source organism: Aegilops tauschii subsp. strangulata (assembly GCF_002575655.3). Classification (NCBI taxonomy): domain Eukaryota; kingdom Viridiplantae; phylum Streptophyta; class Magnoliopsida; order Poales; family Poaceae; genus Aegilops; species Aegilops tauschii. Next base: position 510,102,583 of record NC_053038.3, read on the forward strand.
TGTGTTGCTTTATAGGGTGTATCCTTGTAGTGGATGAGACAATACAACACTTATTTATAGAATGCCCCCTCGCGAGATTACTCTGGCAATCGATTCATATAGCCTTTAACATTAATCCACCAACTAGCATTGAAGGTTTATTTGGGACCTGGCTAGCTGGTATAGATTTGCTTACTGCGTCTCGTATTCGGATTGGAATATGTGCGCTTTTTTGGGCTATATGGAACTGCAGAAATGATATGATCTTTAACAGACAATATTCCTTAACATTCTTGCAGGTCATTTTCAGAGCTACTGCTTGGATCCGTACGTGATCCTTACTCACTCGTATGGAGTCCAGGGAGCCTTTGGTTACTGGGTGCATCCAATGTGAGACGGTAGCACGGGATATATTCAACCGGTTTGGATGGCGGTCTCTTAATAGAATAGGCGTTTAATATTCTATTCTTTTACACATGCCGGTTGTGGCTTTGATAACTCTTTAATTTTCGCTCCTCTTGCGAGCTGTAATGGAGATAAGACTATTTTTGTTTTGAACTTCGTTTTTAATAAAGATGGCTGCATGCATTCTTCGGATGCAGAGGCCGGGGGTAAGCCTCCTTTTAAAAAAAAACTTATCAATAGCGTGGGGCTCTTACCCGGCGCTACTGCTAAGCATCTACCTATAAGGTATTTCCTAGTAGTGCATGGCGAAATAAGATTTAAGAACAAACAAGCCTCTTATGTAAAGCATATAATATGGGGATCAAATAGCACATCTTTTGTTGAGGATAACTAACTTTCGGAGAACAAAAGTGCAAAAGCTGTGAAAACTATGGATCCCAAATGAAAACGCAGGGGGGCAACTCAAGGAGGCGTTAGCTTGGCGAGGAACATACAACCAACAAACAAGACATTGAAGAGAGCGGTAGAGGGAAGTCCTGGCCACCGGTGCAGCACCGGGTGTGGGAAAGAAGAGAAGAGGCGCGACCAAGCAAACCCCATGTGTGTACCATAATTGTTTCCGAACCGGATTATTTCAAAGATTTTTCTTAAAATAGTAATCAGTTTTTAACATGGAAAAAATGGTATCACTAAAAATGAAAAAGTGTTGATGTATGTACATATGAATAAAAATTCCACCGCGTATATAAAAATGTTTGTATATACAAAAAGGTTCATGTATTTTTTAGAAATAGTTCATAGCTAGTTTTTTTTAATATTCATACACATTTTGAATATATATTCATGTACTCTAAAAAAAGATGTTAAAAGTAAGTATCCAAGAAGAAAAAGAACATAAATAGACAACAAAAAGGTGGAAATAGAAATAAAAAAATAAAAAAAGAAAAGGTAAAACAAACTAAGCCGAAGTATTGAAAGAAAAAGGAAAAGTCCGACTAAAGAATCTGCCCAATAGACTGACTGAATCTACTCTCTACCAAGCAGACTGAACTTGCTGTAGCAGTTGAGCGTGAATCTAGCTAGGAGCGAAGAATGGGTCACACGGCCTGCAGCTCGCCCGCCCGCCCGATTCCACAAGAATCTCTCCTCTCCCCTGGTTTGTTACTTCACTCCAGTGCTTGGCGCATCGATCGCCCATCCCACTCGACCCCCGCAACTCGCATCACAGAACTCCTATTCTTGTTGGCTGATCAACCAAGTTCTCGTCGTCTCGATCGAAAATCTATTGATGGGGTCGTCGTTTAAGTCGGAGTGGGGGCCGGCGATCTGCATGGTGCTCATCGAGCTGTTCACCACGGGGCAGCTGCTGCTCACCAAGGTGGTGGTCGACGCCGGCCTCATGGTCTTCGCCCTCCTCACCTACCGCTTCTTCCTCGGCGCCGCCCTCGTCGTCCCTCTCGCCCTCATCTTTGAGCCGTACGTCGTCGCTACTCTTCTCACCGCCCATGCATCTCATCTTCAAGATTTTATTATTACTCCCTCTGATTCATATTAATTATCGCTGGTTTAGTACAAAGTTGTTAGAGGGAGCACTTATTAATTTATGCGTGCATGCATTTCTGATCGATTATATTCATGACGTGACGTGATTGAATTCCTTCTTTGCACTTATATTGATATGTGGTTCGTGTGTGCCTATGGGTGGATGGCATGTTGTGTTTGCCTGTTGCCGCCGTGTCACTAGCATGTACTCCTAAAAAAGTACTCCCTCTGTTTGAAATTACTTGTCTCGAAAATGGATGTATCTAGAACTAAAATACGTCTAGATACATCCATTTCTATGACGAGTAATTCCGAACGGAGGGAGTATAAGATTGTTTAGACCACGAAAGACTATTTCTTTACAGAGGGAGTAGTCTCCAGACAAGTTTAGCTTGACAGACCATTTGTCTTCTTTCCTGGTGGCCGAAGAAGCTACTGAGTTTGGCGGTGGGAACTGTAAACATGACAACAACGCAACCTTGGGCGCCCGCCTTATAAGTAGTATGGAGGGTCATCACACCATTAGGGAATCAAGGGGAAGTAGTGGCTACTGGCTAGGCCTACGCCCGGTCGAAAACATAGCAAAACATTTCAAAAAAAAAAATCTCTGTATTTTTTACATCCCAGGAGCTCTGTAGCTCTGTATTTTTTACAAAGCTGCTCGGATGTCATTTGGGAATCAGACTTTGCAAAGACCTATAACACTTGTTCATAATCATTGTCACAAAGTTAGACAATATGGTCTACAAGTAACACTTAAGGCCGCAACAACGAAAATTACGCTCGTAAATTAAAACTACTCCCTCCGTTCGGAATTACTCGTCACAGAAATAGATGTATCTAGACGTATTTTAGTTCTAGATACATCCATTTTCGAGACAAGTAATTTCAAACGGAGGGAGTAATTGGATACACTAGCACCACCTCATGATCAGAAATTACAATATGCATGATCTTTGCATTCATATTGATCTGTTATGTTCTTCCCTGCTGGACCAATATATGGTTCGTGTTTGTCTATGGCGTGTTTGTCTGTTGCGTTCACCGTGTCGCCAGCATGTGGTCTGTTACTTCTGTACTGTGTTTAGCTAGATAGGTTGTTTATCTTCTTTCCTGATGGACAAAGAAGCTATACTGGGTTTGTAGGCGTGGGAATCGTAACCATATCAAATCTGATATGCCACACATATTTCCCAGGATCTTTTTAAAAAAATCAATAAAAAATGCAGCAAAGTCCAGCTATTTCTCTCAAAAAAAAAAATCCCAGGATCTCACTAGCCTTTTTTTTCGAAACGAAGGCAAAAGCTTTGCCTCATCTCATTAATAAACAAAAACGGAAACAAATTGCTTGGTTAATTAACGAAGACCCGGGCGAAAACCGCTACAACACGCCCACAAGAAAGGGCACCCCGGTCGACTTGGCACCGACGAGACCACACACACCACCGACAAGGGGACACCGCCAAGGTTGTCTGCAATGTCATCGTCATCACCTCTCCCCGAGCAGGCGACTCAGACCATCGCTCACCAACGTCATCCCACACAAGCCGTCAAACGGACCTCTCGCATCACCGGCCACCTGCCGCGATGCCGTGCAAGTCCAGCCCCGGGATCTCACTAGCCTTTCATGGCAACAACCTTGCATGTTTCTCATGTGGTTATTTACCAGCATGGGTTTAGCTCACGATGTCTTTGGAAGCCCTCCGCCGAACGAGTAGTATTTCACCACGAAAGGCTTACAAGGAAATTCCACTAGTATCCTACAGACTACGTACTCCCTCCGATCCAAATTAATTGACATAGATTTAGTACTAAAGTTGTGTCAATTAATTTGGACTGGAGGGAGTACATGATACAGGTTTAGCTCATTACTCGAATGAAACCAAGTCTACGACAAAAGACTAGGAATTACTTTATTAATTAATTGGAGGCATGTAGCTAACAGAGCAGGCCCTAAATCTGAAAGATTAGAAAGTTGAAAGTATAGCTAATTAGATGCAAACACAAGTTCTCTGTATAGCTAACAGAGCATGCACCGCCCACCCATATTCAAATATTTATTTTTTAGAGATTGAGGAATAACTATTATATATCCCTCAAACATAAAGAGAAAAATTAGAGGGTGTAGACATCTTGCAAACACAAGTTCTCTGTACATGCACGCCACTAGCTCACACATAAAGAATGACAAGCACTTGGTGAGTTGTTAGAGCCAGCACTCATCTCCCCTCCCTCCCCGTAGCTTTGCCATTCCCTCCTTGTCACTTTGCTCAAAGGCTATCTCCATTCTCCAATTCTCCACCACGTACGTCCAGCGACAGTAATGGGGGGCTCGACGAACGTGATGGAATGGTGGCCTGCCATCTTCATGTTGTTGATCCAAATTTTCACGACAGGGTTAATGTTGCTCACGAAGGTGGTGGTGGACAGTGGTTCACTTGCTTGGACCTTGCTCACGTACCGCTTCTTCCTTGGCGCCATCTTGACCATCCCCTTGGCGATGTTCTTTGAGAAGTTAGCTCTAATTAACTACTGTTATTTTAGCATATTTTTCTCCTTCTCATGGTTGTCATATGACAGGGAACATTTGGCAAGTAATTATCAAAATGTGTCGTGATATAGAAATATTTTGCAAATGATTATCTGTTTACTTACCCTCATCACCTCATGTAGAGGGAGGTTGAAGGAGCTTAAACTGAAGGCGTTCATATGGATTTTCACCAGTGCACTTGTGGGGTTAGTCATTTCGTTCACATCATCTCAGTTCGGCAATGGTTCTGATAAATATCTACGCACAAAGTAGTAGTGATTGTTGCTGTCACCTTCCAGATTCACAATTCCTGGTTTCGCCTACATTGGCCTTGGAGACACATCGCCAGGATACGCAGTTAACTTCTATAACATCATACCGATTGCCGCCTTCATCCTCGCGGTCCTTTTCAGGTAAACAAGATGGAAATATAATCACAAACGCCTACTATAGGAATATTGGGGCCATAGAGGAAGGAACTGCAACAACCGACTGTTTTTTTTTCTCAGGAAGGAGCCACTGGACATGAGGAGCCTGGTGGGGAACATCAAGGTCATTGGAACCCTAGTCTGTGTTGGAGGAACGCTGGTGATCAGCCTGTACAAGGGCAAGGTGCTGCACCTTTGGCCCACAAATATCATCGGCTACCACCCGAAGCAAGCCGGAGCTGCTTTTGGTCACCACCATGTGCGTGGAACCATCTTGCTCATCACCAGCAGCCTCAGCCTCGCCGTTTGGTACACAGTACAGGTATATAACAAACATATAAGCAACAACTCACCATTGCAAAGTCTCAAATAAATAGTATTACCTATATATCATTAATTTTGTACAGGTATTTCATGCAAAATTCAACTACTCCTCCGAGGGAGTATTACCTTTTTTTTAATTCTTAAGCAAAGTGTGACCAATACAGCTTAATTATATATGAGTTTGTAATGAGCAGGCTCAGATGCTAAAAGTGTTCCCATACAAGTACTGGTCCACTGTCGCTACATGCTTCGTGGGGAGCATCCAAACGGCTGTCGTCGGGGTTGCCATGAACAGAGAGAAGGCAACATGGGCGCTCAAATGGAACATGAGCTTGCTCACCATTGTGTACTCGGTAAAACTATTCGGCTATTCCTTTTGTTGTGCATCAGTTCACTTTGTGGCTCTCAGTTGAAGGTCCTCATTTACATCTTGCTGCAGGCAATACTCAACACTGCTGCCAAGTTTGTGATGATTTCGTGGGTCGTCACGCAGCGTGGGCCAACCTATCCGGCCATGTTTTGCGCCGTGACGGTGTTCTTCACTACTATTCTTGACTCGTTGCTTCTCGGCCATGATCTGTCCGTTGGGAGGTATGCTTACCACTTCTCTCCATCCTATGTTAATAAGTGCAGATTTTGGCTAACGTTCTTAAGACCGTAGGTATATACCAGAATATGCATCGCCAATTACTAACATTATTTTCTTAAAAATTGTTGCTGAGTTTTCCTTGCAATTAATAATCGATCTGTTTACATGCCTGCAGTGTTCTAGGCATGTTCATGATTCTAGCTGGGCTCTATCTTTTCCTTTGGGGAAAGAGAAAAGAATCGGTACCTCCGAGTGAAGAAAATCCAACGGAACAAATGTTGTTTCAGAATGGAGACAAGAATGATAAATCAGTAGCTAATGTATGATTATTTCATTTGGCAATCTTACAAAAGGGACTATTCAGAAGTTTGTGTATACGAAAAACAGAGAAAAAAGGTCAATACAGTTTGTGATGTCCTCAACCATTCATCCAATTTGATCATCACGTAAAAAGGTCAATATCCCAAAATTGTTGATTATGGTTGAGTTTCTTCATTTTAATTAGCAAAATTCAAACCAGAAAGTGAAAATAGCAAAATGACACAATTAGTTCTAAGTTTTGTAGTTTCTTTGTTTGGTTTTATATGAAGTCCTCGAGCATTGACCCTGCATTATTGTATCTCTCCACTGCCTCATGCTTTTCCTCCTGTCTGAATGGATCGAGATGGATCTGTGAGGGGGCCGGGGTGTGAATAGGTCTCTACAATATTTATGATGCTTGCAAGGTCAAGGGACCAAAGTAAAACGCAGATGAACGAGCTACGGTTAGGGACAATCAAAGGCACGAGGAAACGAAGATTTATTTCGATGTTCACTCCCTTGGAGGGGAGATAATCGCCGTTGGAGAGGTGGGAATCCACAAAGTAAACCAACACCACATTGCATAAGAGCAACTCCAACACGCCGACCCAAACGGACACGCGCTTTGTCCGTTTTTTGTCCATTTGGGTCAGCCGCCCGCTTGGCGTCCACCCTCTTTTTGATTTGGATCAGTCGTGTGCCCAATGCTCGCGGCCCATTTCATGTCCTGAAGGAAATATGCCCTAGAGGCAATAATAAAGCTATTATTTATTTCCTTATATCATGATAAATGTTTATTATTCATGCTAGAATTGTATTAACCGGAAACATAATACTTGTGTGAATACATAGACAAACAGAGTGTCACTAGTATGCCTCTACTTGACTAGCTCGTTGATCAAAGATGGTTATGTTTCCTAGCCATTGACATGAGTTGTCATTTGATTAACGGGATCACATCATTAGGAGAATGATGTGATTGACTTGACCCATTCCATTAGCTTAGCACTCGATCGTTTAGTATTCTGCTATTGCTTTCTTCATGACTTATACATGTTCCTATGACTATGAGATTATGCAACTCCCGTTTACCGGAGGAACACTTTGTGTGATACCAAACGTCACAACGTAACTGGGTGATTATAAAGGTGCTCTACAGGTGTCTCCGAAGGTACTTGTTGGGTTGGCGTATTTCGAGATAAGGATTTGTCACTCCGATTGTCGGAGAGGTATCTCTGGGCCCACTCGGTAATGCACATCACTATAAGCCTTGCAAGCATTGCAACTAATGAGTTAGTTGCGGGATGATGTATTACGGAATGAGTAAAGAGACTTGTCGGTAACGAGATTGAACTAGGTATTAAGATACCGACGATCGAATCTCGGGCAAGTAACATACCGATGACAAAGGGAACAACGTATGTTGTTATGCGGTTTGACCGATAAAGATTTTCATAGAATATGTAGGAGCCAATATGAGCATCCAGGTTCCGCTATTGGTTATTGACCGGAGACGTGTCTCGGTCATGTCTACATAGTTCTCGAACCCGTAGGGTCCGCACGCTTAAAGTTCGATGACGGTTATATTATGAGTTTATGTGTTTTGATGTACCGAAGATAGTTCGGAGTCCCGGATGTGATCAAGGACATGACGAGGAGTCTCGAAATGGTCGAGACATAAAGATTGATATATTGGAAGCCTATATTTGAATATCGGAAGTGTTCCGGGTGAAATCGGGATTTTACCGGAGTACCGGGGGTTACCAGAACCCCCCCCCCCCCCGAGGGGTTTAATGGGCCAAGATGGGCCTTAGTGGAGAAGAGGAGGGGCGGCCAGGGCAGGCCGCGCGCCCCCTCCCCCTCTAGTCCGAATTGGACAAGGAGGGGGGCGGCGCCCCCCTTTCCTTCCTCTCTCCCTCCTCCTTCCCCCTTCTCCTACTCCAACTAGGAAAGGAGGGAGTCCTACTCCCGGTGGGAGTAGGACTCCTCTCTGGCGCGCCTCCTCCTGGCCGGCCGCCTCTCCCCCCTTGCTCCTTTATATACGGGGGCAGGGGGGCACCTCTAGACACAACAATTGATCTCTTAGCCGTGTGCGGTGCCCCCCCCCCTCCACCATAATCCACCTCGATAATATCGTAGCGGTGCTTAGGCGAAGCCCTGCGTCGGTAGAACATCATCATCGTCGCCACGCCGTCGTGCTGAATGAACTCTCCCTCAAAGCTCGGCTGGATCGGAGTTCGAGGGACATCATCGAGCTGAACGTGTGCTGAACTCGGAGGTGCCGTACGTTCGGTACTTGATCGGTCGGATCGTGAAGACGTACGACTACATCAACCGCGTTGTGCTAACGCTTCCGCTTTCGGTCTACGAGGGTACGTGGACACACTCTCCCCTCTCGTTGATATGCATCACCATGATCTTGCGTGTGCGTAGGAATTTTTTTGAAATTAGTACGTTCCCCAACAGTGGCATCCGAGCCAGGTTTTATGCGTAGATGTTATATGCACGAGTAGAACACAAGTGAGTTGTGGGCGATATAAGTCATACTGCTTACCAACATGTCATACTTTGGTTCGGGGCGGTATTGTTGGATGAAGCGGCCCGGACCGACATTACACGTACGCTTACGCGAGACTGGTTCTACCGACGTGCTTTGCACACAGGTGGCTAGCGGGTGTCAGTTTCTCCAACTTTAGTTGAACCGAGTGTGGCTACGCCCGGTCCTTGAGAAGGTTAAAACAGCACTAACTTGACAAACTATCGTTGTGGTTTTGATGCGTAGGTAAGAACGGTTCTTGCTCAGCCCGTAGCAACCACGTAAAACTTGCAACAACAAAGTAGAGGACGTCTAACTTGTTTTTGCAGGGCATGTTGTGATGTGATATGGTCAAGGCATGATGCTATATTTTATTGTATGAGATGATCATGTTTTGTAACCGAGTTATCGGTAACTGGCAGGAGCCATATGGTTGTCGCTTTATTGTATGCAATGCAAATGCCTTGTAATGCTTTACTTTATCACTAAGCGGTAGCGATAGTCGTAGAAGCATAAGTTGGCGAGACGACAACGATGCTACGATGGAGATCAAGGTGTCGCGCCGGTGACGATGGTGATCATGACGGTGCTTCGGAGATGGAGATCACAAGCACAAGATGATGATGGCCATATCATATCACTTATATTGATTGCATGTGATGTTTATCTTTTATGCATCTTATCTTGCTTTGATTGATGGTAGCATTATAAGATGATCTCTCACTAAATTATCACGGTATAAGTGTTCTCCCTGAGTATGCACCGTTGCGAAAGGTCTTCGTGCTGAGACACCACGTGATGATCGGGTGTGATAGGCTCTACGTTCAAATACAACGGGTGCAAGACAGTTGCACACGCAGAATACTCAGGTTAAACTTGACGAGCCTAGCATATGCAGATATGGCCTCGGAACACTGAGACCGAAAGGTCGAGCGTGAATCATATAGTAGATATGATCAACATAGTGATGTTCATCATTGAAACTACTCCATCTCATGTGATGATCAGACATGGTTTAGTTCATTTGGATCACGTGATCACTTAGAGGATTAGAGGGATGTCCATCTAAGTGGGAGTTCTTAAGTAATATGATTAATTGAACTTAAATTTATCATGAACTTAGTACCTGATAGTATTTTGCTTGTCTATGTTGATTGTAGATAGATGGCCCGTGTTGTTGTTCCGTTGAATTTTAATGCATTCCTTGTGAAAGCAAAGTTGAAAGATGATGGTAGCAATTACACGGACTGGGTCCTTAACTTGAGGATTATCCTCATTGCTGCACAGAAGAATTACGTCCTGGAAGCACCGCTAGGTGCCGGACCTGCTGCAGGAGCAACACCAGATGTTATGAACGTCTGGCAGAGCAAAGCTGATGACTACTCGATAGTTCAGTGTGCCATGCTTTACGGCTTAGAACCGGCACTTCAACGACGTTTTGAACGTCATGGAGCATATGAGATGTTTCAGGAGTTGAAGTTAATATTTCAAGCAAATGCCCGGATTGAGAGATATGAAGTCTCCAATAAGTTCTACAGCTGTAAGATGGAGAAGAATAGTTCTGTCAGTGAGCATATACTCAGAATATCTGGGTATAACAATCACTTGATTCAACTGGGAGTTAATCTTCCGGATGATAGCGTCATTGACAGAATTCTTCAATCACTGCCACCAAGCTACAAGAGCTTCGTGATGAACTATAACATGCAAGGGATGGATAAGATGATTCCCGAGCTCTTCGCAATGCTAAAAGCTGCGGAGGTAGAAATCAAGAAGGAGCATCAAGTGTTGATGGTCAACAAGACCACCAGTTTCAAGAACAAGGGCAAAGGGAAGAAGAAGGGGAACTTCAAGAAGAACAGCAAACAAGTTGCTGCTCAGGAGAAGAAACCCAAGTCTGGACCTAAGCCTGAGACTGAGTGCTTCTACTGCAAACATACTGGTCACTGGAAGCGGAACTGCCCCAAGTATTTGGCGGATAAGAAGGATGGCAAGGTGAACAAAGGTATATCTGATATACATGTTATTGATGTGTACCTTACTAATGCTCGCAGTAGCACCTGGGTATTTGATACTGGTTCTGTTGCTAATATTTGCAACTCGAAACAGGGACTACGAATTAAGCGAAGATTGGCTAAGGACGAGGTAACGATGCGCGTGGAAAATGGTTCCAAAGTCGATGTGATCGCGGTCGGCACGCTACCTCTACATCTACCTTCGGGATTAGTTTTAGACCTGAATAATTGTTATTTGGTGCCAGCGTTGAGCATGAACATTATATCTGGATCTTGTTTGATGCGAGACGGTTATTCATTTAAATCAGAGAATAATGGTTGTTCTATTTATATGAGTAATATCTTTTATGGTCATGCACCCTTGAAGAGTGGTCTATTTTTGTTGAATCTCGATAGTAGTGATACACATATTCATAATATTGAAGCCAAAAGATGCAGAGTTGATAATGATAGTGCAACTTATTTGTGGCACTGCCATTTAGGTCATATTGGTGTAAAGCGCATGAAGAAACTCCATACTGATGGACTTTTGGAACCACTTGATTATGAATCACTTGGTACTTGCGAACCGTGCCTCATGGGCAAGATGACTAAAACGCCGTTCTCCGGAACTATGGAGCGAGCAACAGATTTGCTGGAAATCATACATACAGATGTATGTGGTCCAATGAATATTGAGGCTCGCGGCGGGTATCGTTATTTTCTCACCTTCACAGATGATTTAAGCAGATATGGGTATATCTACTTAATGAAACATAAGTCTGAAACATTTGAAAAGTTCAAAGAATTTCAGAGTGAAGTGGAAAATCATCGTAACAAGAAAATAAAGTTTCTACGATCTGATCGTGGAGGAGAATATTTGAGTTACGAGTTTGGTCTTCATTTGAAACAATGCGGAATAGTTTCGCAACTCACGCCACCCGGAACACCACAGCGTAATGGTGTGTCCGAACGTCGTAATCGTACTTTACTAGATATGGTGCGATCTATGATGTCTCTTACTGATTTACCGCTATCATTTTGGGGTTATGCTTTAGAGACGACTGCATTCACGTTAAATAGGGCACCATCGAAATCCATTGAGACGACGCCTTATGAACTGTGGTTTGGCAAGAAACCAAAGTTGTCGTTTCTTAAAGTATGGGGCTGCGATGCTTATGTGAAAAAGTTTCAACCTGATAAGCTCGAACCCAAATCGGAGAAATGTGTCTTCATAGGATACCCAAAGGAAATTGTTGGGTACACCTTCTATCACAGATCTGAAGGCAAGACTTTTGTTGCTAAATTTGGATCCTTTCTAGAGAAGGAGTTTCTCTCGAAAGAAGTGAGTGGGAGGAAAGTAGAACTTGATGAGGTAACTGTACCTGCTCCCTTATTGGAAAGTAGTTCATCACAGAAACCGGTTCCTGTGACACCTACACCAATTAGTGAGGAAGTTAATGATGATGATCATGAAACTTCAGATCAAGTTGTTACTGAACCTCGTAGGTCAACCAGAGTAAGATGCGCACCAGAGTGGTACGGTAATCCTGTTCTGGAGGTTATGTTACTAGACCATGATGAACCTATGAACTATGAAGAAGCGATGGTGAGCCCAGATTCCACAAAATGGCTTGAGGCCATGAAATCTGAGATGGGATCCATGTATGAGAACAAAGTGTGGACTTTGGTTGACTTGCCCGATGATCGGCAAGCCATTGAGAATAAATGGATCTTCAAGAAGAAGACTGACGCTGACGGTAATGTTACTTTCTATAAAGCTCGACTTGTTGCAAAAGGTTTTTGACAAGTTCAAGGGATTGACTACGATGAGACTTTCTCACCCGTAGCGATGCTTAAGTCTGTCTGAATCATGTTAGCAATTGTCGCATTTTATGATTATGAAATTTGGCAAATGGATGTCAAAACTGCATTCCTGAATGGATTTCTGGAAGAAGAGTTGTATATGATGCAGCCGGAAGGTTTTGTCGATCCAAAGGGAGCTAACAAAGTGTGCAAGCTCCAGCGATCCATTTATGGACTGGTGCAAGCCTCTCGGAGTTGGAATAAACGCTTTGATAGTGTGATCAAAGCATATGGTTTTATACAGACTTTTGGAGAAGCCTGTATTTACAAGAAAGTGAGTGGGAGCTCTGTAGCATTTCTGATATTATATGTGGATGACATATTGCTGATTGGAAATGATATAGAATTTCTGGATAGCATAAAGGGATACTTGAATAAGAGTTTTTCAATGAAGGACCTCGGTGAAGCTGCTTATATATTGGGCATCAAGATCCATAGAGATAGATCAAGACGCTTAATTGGACTTTCAAAAAGCACATACCTTGACAAAGTTTTGAAGAAGTTCAAAATGGATCAAGCAAAGAAAGGGTTTTTGCCTGTGTTACAAGGTGTGAAGTTGAGTAAGACTCAATGCCTGACCACCGCAGAAGATAGAGAGAAGATGAAAGATGTTCCCTATGCTTCAGCCATAGGCTCTATCATGTATGCAATGCTGTGTACCAGACCTGATGTGTGCCTTGCTATAAGTTTAGCAGGGAGGTACCAAAGTAATCCAGGAGTGGATCACTGGACAGCGGTCAAGAACATCCTGAAATACCTGAAAAGGACTAAGGATATGTTTCTCGTTTATGGAGGTGACAAAGAGCTAGTCGTAAATAGTTACGTCGATGCAAGCTTTGACACTGATCCGGACGATTCTAAATCGCAAACCGGATACGTATTTACATTGAACGGTGGAGCTGTAAGTTGGTGCAGTTCTAAAGAAGGCGTTGTGGCGGGATCTACGTGTGAAGCGGAGTACATAGCTGCTTTGGAAGTAGCAAATGAAGGAGTCTGGATGAAGGAATTCATATCCGATCTAGGTGTCATACCTAGTGTATCGGGTCCAATGAAAATCTTTTGTGACAATACTGGTGCAATTGCCTTGGCAAAGGAATCCAGATTTCACAAGAGAACCAAGCACATCAAGAGACGCTTCAACTCCATCCGGGATCAAGTCCAGGTGGGAGACATAGAAATTTGCAAAATACATACGGATCTGAATGTTGCAGACCCGTTGACTAAGCCTCTTCCACGAGCAAAACATGATCAGCACCAAGGCTCCATGGGTGTTAGAATCATTACTGTGTAATCTAGATTATTGACTCTAGTGCAAGTGGGAGACTGAAGGAAATATGCCCTAGAGGCAATAATAAAGTTATTATTTATTTCCTTATACCATGATAAATGTTTATTATTCATGCTAGAATTGTATTAACCGAAAACATAATACTTGTGTGAATACATAGACAAACAGAGTGTCACTAGTATGCCTCTACTTGACTAGCTCGTTGATCAAAGATGGTTATGTTTCCTAGCCATTGACATGAGTTGTCATTTGATTAACGGGATCACATCATTAGGAGAATGATGTGATTGACTTGACCCATTCCATTTGCTTAGCACTCGATCGTTTAGTATTCTGCTATTGCTTTCTTCATGACTTATACATGTTCCTATGACTATGAGATTATGCAACTCCCGATTACCGGAGGAACACTTTGTGTGCTACCAAACGTCACAACGTAACTGGGTGATTATAAAGGTGATCTAAAGGTGTCTCCGGAGGTACTTGTTGGGTTGGCGTATTTCGAGATTAGGATTTTTCACTCCGATTGTCGGAGAGGTATCTCTGGGCCCACTCGTAATGCACATCACTATAAGCCTTGCAAGCATTCAACAAATGAGTTAGTTGTGGGATGATGTATTACGAAACGAGTAAAGAGACTTGCCGGTAATGAGATTGAACTAGGTATTAAGATACCGACGATCGAATCTCGGGCAAGTAACATACTGATGACAAAGGGAACAATGTATGTTGTTATGCGGTTTGACCGATAAAGATCTTCATAGAATATGTAGGAGCCAATATGAGCATCCAGGTTCCGCTATTGGTTATTGACCGGAGACGTGTCTCGGTCATGTCTACATAGTTCTCGAACACGTAGGGTCCGCACGCTTAAAGTTCGATGACGGTTATATTATGAGTTTATGTGTTTTGATGTACCGAAGATAGTTCGAAGTCCCGGATGTGATCACGGACATGACGAGGAGTCTCGAAATGGTCGAGACATAAAGATTGATATATTGGAAGCCTATATTTGGATATCGGAAGTGTTCCGGGTGAAATCGGGATTTTACCGGAGTACCGGGGGTTACCGGAACCCCCCCGGGGGTTTAATGGGCCAAGATGGGCCTTAGTGGAGAAGAGGAGGGGCGGCCAGGGCAGGTCGCGTGCCCCCTCCCCCTCTAGTCCGAATGGGACAAGGAGGGGGTCGGCGCCCCCCTTTCCTTCCTCTCTCCCTCCTCCTTCCCCCTTCTCCTACTCCAACTAGGAAAGGAGGGAGTCCTACTCCCGGTGGGAGTAGGACTCCTCCCTGGCGCGCCTCCTCCTGGCTGGCCGCCTCTCCCTCCGCTCCTTTATATACGGGGGCAGGGGGCACCTCTAGACACAACAATTGATCTCTTGATCTCTTAGCCGTGTGCGGTGCCCCCCTCCACCATAATCCACCTCGATAATATCGTAGCGGTGCTTAGGCGAAGCCCTGCGTCGGTAGAATATGGAACTCTCCCTCAAAGCTCGGCTGGATCGGAGTTCGAGGGACGTCATCGAGCTGAACGTGTGCTGAACTCGGAGGTGCCGTACGTTCGGTACTTGATCGGTCGGATCGTGAAGACGTACGACTATATCAACCGCGTTGTGCTAACGCTTCCGCTTTCGGTCTACGAGGGTACGTGGACACACTCTCCCCTCTCGTTGCTATGCATCACCATGATCTTGCGTGTGCGTAGGAAATTTTTTGAAATTACTACGTTCCCCAACATGTCCACGCATAAATTTTAAAAGGCCCGCAGACATAGATCATGTCAGCGGCCATGCCATCGGCCAAAGTTCATGTCGGTGCTATGCCAGCCTCCAAAAAAGCCACCACACAGTTCATGCTGGCGCACTTGCCAGCGGTCGGCACACATACCAGCACACAAAAAGGGGCGGGAATTTGACCACGCCATCTCGGCCGTGGTCATGCCGGCATACAAAAAACAGATGGCGCTCTCCGCCATAGATCACTCGTCGTCTTGCAGGTGCTTCTCCTCCCTTGCGTCCTTCTTGCTCTCCACGATTGCAAGCAAAGAAATCGGCGCCGCATCGCGCTTGTCCTCCTTCTTGGAGTTGGTCTTCCCCCGCGGCCGTGACTTTTCGCCCTCCCCAAGCTCCTCCACGGCTTCCTCCCCCCCCCCCCCCCCCCACGCGACATGAGGATGGCATATTGCGCCTTGAACTTCTCCTCCCCCTTGATGACCATCCAATAATGGGAGAGGTGGAAGGATTTACCATCATGTTGGACCTTGAATGCCTCCAAAGCCTGGAATGCCTACAAATGAATAGCATGCAAGCATATGGGCAAATGGACATGCAAGCATAAACGAAAACAGAAACGGATACGAAGAGGGGCACATGTATACCATATCTTGCATGCCGATGCCGCTCATGGGGCGTGCCTTGATGGTCTCAAGGGTGGCACAAAACTTGTTGTACTCTTGTTGTATCACCCTCCATCGCTTCAAGAGGGACACCCACCCACGGTTGCTTTGCATTTGGTATGGCGCAAACTTCTTGCGTTCATGGTACTCGCGATGCACACAAATCCAAAAGGTTGATGCCTTTTGTTCAGCGCTGACCTTGGGGTATTGCCCAATATCCCTCCAACACTCACAAAGGAGCTTGTCCTTGGACGGGGTGTATGCCTTCGTCGGCTTGCTTTTGCACTTCGGCTTTGTAAGTGCTAGTGCCACTCCTAGTTGGTTTTGGAGTATTGACGACAAACTTGGTTGAGGGACTAATGTGTTTGTGAGAATTGCAGGATAACATAGGTTGTAGTCCCTTATTGATTCGGTTTACCTACCAGAGATGACCCCTAAAATGTATGAAGACATTGAAGATAATGGTGGTTCGTGAAGACATTCACGACGAAGATTATGACATGTGATGACATTCACTTGAAGATTATGGAGTGCGAAGACATAGTTGTTTCGTAGTTTCCTTTTCTTCTTTATTGAGTCATAGGAACCACCGTACTGTTAAGTGGGTTCCAAGTGAACAAAGTCAGAGTGACTGAAGTGATGCTCAACCAAAATCCTATGTCTTCGAGCGAAGACAATGTGAGTAAATCTTATCCAGAACTAGATGAGTCAGCTCTACTTGTAGCCCAAGTCAAGCTGCCGCGTGTGTTTGAAATCCTACCGTTGGACACGTGTCGGTTCCTTAGTGACCCAGGGTCATTTCGGACATATCAGGTCGGGTTGCCTCCTGGCTATAAATAGCCCACCCCCTACACCCTAAATCGGTGGCTGCTCAGAGTTAGTGCACGGCTTTTGTCGTTTGACAGCAACCCACCTCCGAAGTCTTTGAGGGAGAGATCCTTGCGAGGACAAAGCCCAAAACACCCAGAGCCAAAGAGTGATAGGCATCACTGAAGTCCTTCTGTCCGCGTGACCTGAAGACTTGTTACACTTGAGGACTGTGAATCCTCCAGCCGGTTAGGCGTCGCGTTCTGAGCATCCAAGAGTCATTGTGGATCGCCGGTGAGCGAAGTCTATGAAGGTTTGGAAGTCTACCTTGAAGACTTACCAGAGTGATTGGGCGAGGACTGGGTGTCCTTAGCTCAAGGGGAATAAGGTGAAGACGCGGTCTTCTGAGTTCAATCTCAGCCTCCCTAACCAGACGTACAGTTGTCACAGCAACTGGAACTGGTCTACCAAATCCTTGTCTTCACCAAGCAACTGGTTCTATCCCCCACTCCCCTTTACTTTTCTGTTTGTCTTCGTGAAGTCATTGCTTGCCTGTCTGATCTGATTGACTTCACTGTGTGAAGACTGTTACCTGTTTGGCTTCATACTGTCTTCCATCCTGATCCATACTACCTAGTTGTTGATAGTCTTCGTACTTTCACTACATTTCTTACTTGACTATGGCTTGTCTAGTGTAGTATATCTTCCGCTGCATATCAATAGGTTCATTTCATCTGTTTGTCTTCAAAGACCTCGTGTTTTGAAGACTTTCATAAAAATCGCCTATTCAACCCCCCCCTCCCTCTAGTCGATAACTAGCACTTTCAGGCTTCGCGCCAGCTTAGTTGAGGAGCTCGTCCTCGAACAAAGGCTCCCCATCGATGTTCATATCATCCTCTTCCTCGAGGACTCGTGGTCGAGCGGGAAGCTGGCCAGGCCGACCTGATCTTGCATGAACGCGTCCTCCATGCCAGCTTGATCATAGGTCGATGGTGTGAATGGCGCTCGGCAGTCTTGGCTTTGGGTCTCCTCGGGATCGTAGGCAGCTGCGGCGGCACCGCCAGCGAAGGCAGTGGCCGCCGCACCACCTTCGAAGATGATGTTCTCCATGATGGAACGGCTGGCCCTTTCGTCCTTGCTGACCATCGGCATTATGTCGAATAGGTTGCGTGCGCCGGGGAGCATGTCGGCTGGCATCTCCCGCGGGTATTTCCTCGCTCCTCCAGAGGATGATGAACTGGCCACCGGCATGGCATTGAGGTCGATGGCCACAGGCGCGGGCATGGACAGCACCACCACGCTCACCTCCGGCGAGCATTCCCCGGAGAAGCGGGAAGCTTGCGGATAGACGTGGAAGCCGGGAATCGTTGTGTGGCAGACGTGCGCGGTGACTCTGGCAGCACCATGCGAGCAAACGTTGACGAGCCCGTGCTAGCCGCGGCCACGGAGGCGCTAATGAGCCCGTGCTGGCCAGGATTCAACCCTAGGTACATCAGGGCCTCCCTCGTTGCAACAGCGACTCGGGCATTGGTTTCCTCTTGCTGTGCGGCGGCGGAGAGGGCGGCGACGGCCGCCGCTTGGTCTCTTGCGTACGATGCGTGCCTCCGGTCCTTTCGCTTCGCCAACTGCACGGCCCGCTCCTCGGGCGTTAGCTTCTTCTTCTTGGGCAGCGCCACGATCTTGCCGGGCGCACGGGGATTTCCTTTCGCGGAGGCGATGGAGGCGAGGTCGGGCGAGGCCGGCGGCAGCATCGAGGGTCGGCGCATCGTCGACCATGGCTGGGAGCGTGAGCGGGCGGGAGGGTTTTGGGAAAGTGGAGGGAAATGGTGGTCGTTGTGCCACCGACTGGCGGGCCAGGGGGAGGAGTAGGCATTTCGTGTCCGCGCCGACGCAAATGAGGCTCAAATTTAGGCCGGGAATGGGTCGGCAGGCGGCGAAAGGCGGACGCGCGTTCGTTTGGGTCGGCGCGTTGGGCCAACTTTTTTGTCCTCGGCAACCCAAACGGATGCGCGCAGACGAAATGGGTCGGCGCGTTGGAGTTTCTCTAAGGGACTAAAACCTGAGTGTACACTTAGCAAACATATTAGTCCCTATAATTGTGTGACATCAATACTAAAACAACATTAGGGGCCAAGATGTACTTTCACCCTCTCAATGGGACACTTTAGAGTCACAATTAAGAAAAATAATGTCAATAGCAAGAATGATTTGGCATGAGTTTTTTTTTACAATTCCTATTTTCCTTCTATTGTCATACAAATCCAACACCTTTCCTGCAAAAGTTTTGACTCTTCTTACTGGATATCTCATCAAATTTTCACTTCCCTTGTGACACACCCATGCCACAA
Organism: Aegilops tauschii subsp. strangulata; assembly: GCF_002575655.3. Classification (NCBI taxonomy): domain Eukaryota; kingdom Viridiplantae; phylum Streptophyta; class Magnoliopsida; order Poales; family Poaceae; genus Aegilops; species Aegilops tauschii. The sequence continues at coordinate 510,121,912 of NC_053038.3, forward strand.
GATCTCCCCAGTAATGACCTTGAGCAATTTTTTGCCAAACATAGCTTGGATTTATGATAATCCAAGAGTATCCATGACACCGTTCATATTCGATGATAGCACATGGAATTAAGTAGGCAAGTAGCAATAGGTGCAATGACATTTGACAATGAAGGAGATGTAGTGCATTTAGCACATCGAGGAAGTTCTTCAGTTGGATCAAGTTAAGAGTACATTTTTGTACATAACTTGACGAGCTGCCCGATGAGGCTCCAAGCTTGTAACTTTTGCACGTATGATGTTTCTTCATGGATCTCCATGGTACTGTTGTGAAATCTTCTTGGTGTTGCCTATTCTCCTTGAGATATCACCACAAAGGTGATTAGCAACCACTAGTGTTAGACCTTGAGACGGCATCCAAACCTTCACAAACTTTTCGGGGGGAAATCACAAGTTGATTCCTCATAGGTCCATCTCGGTCATTTCACCCCCAACCCATTCATAGGTTCCAAATCACTGCAAATCCAAACAAGAAGACCTCGGAGGGTCCGTAGGAAACATGCTCGACAACTTTGAATGAACTATTGTTAGCCTATCCTAGAAGGGTCTGAATGAATGGAACAAAGGGTTTTGTAAAATTCACTTATCCCAATTCGAAGGTTCCGACTACTCGCCATTCAGATGGTACGGATTATATTGGGACCTAGGGATGTCGCTAGTGATCAATATCGAGATGTTTGGACGGATATGTCTATAGTGTCCAATTTCTTTGAAACCAAACTTCACTGGCTAGAGGGTCTTGGACGAATTCACTTGGAGGAACCGAATGAGAGTAGGACCTTCTTTGGCATCATGTAATGCATGAACCACCCGGTCGAAGGGTCTGAACAACACTTAAAGTAACTCGAACACTCTTTAAAGGACTCGAGGTTCCAAAGATAATGCACTCGAAGGCTCGGGACATGAAAAGAGGAGAGGATATGGGTGGAAGAGTGAGGGGTTTTGTGCGAGTTCTGGAAGTCTAGGTTTGAGCACTTAGCAAGAAATATCTTCTCATCACAAAGTCCAATATCCCCTGGTTTCTTCGACCACAAAAGGCTAGAAATATCATTAATCTTATCGATCATTTCTCATAGTTTTTTAGGGGTCAAGAACATCTCTACCAACTAGGTGGACTAGAAATGATTAATACTTGAGCAAAATGTTCGACCATCAATCTTGTCTTGAATCGTCAAAACCCAGTATGGGGGCCTAGATGCACTTTCCACCTTTATTATACGAGGTATTATTTTGTAGATGTATATACTAGTATTTTAGTTTTGTCTTGTACATATGCGACGATACATACACAAATATATGAGTACACTCTCGTACAAATTGTAGATCTTCAAAACGTTGAACAAAACCAAACTAAGAGTACCTCATATGGTTAGGTTCCACTAGTGCTCCCATTTTTCTGGATTTAGGCTTTTCGACGATGTTCGTTTGGTGCGAGCAGATGTTCCCGTCGACTATGAGGCATCTGTGGTGATTTCGTCAATCCCACGATGTGATGTAGGCTCGGTATCTCAAAGGTGCTCATAGGGGTCGTGCATGTGCATTCATAGGGGTTGTACTGTGTTAAATAAAAGTGTTGAACGAAAAATTTGAAAATTGACATTACTACTAATTCTATTTCGATCCAAACACCGAAACTAATGGAATTGATCACCAATTATATTGCTTGAGGAACTGGAATTGGTAAACGGATCCTAAGTAGAATTTCAATTGTCTACTGTCTACTTACCCTCTATAGTCAAAAAACGGCAGCGCTATATCTAGCATTCAGCGAGACGGTAGAATACCTCGCTGAAGCGTCTACAGTAGTTGGGCCAGCCCATCCGCACACATTAAAGGAAAAGGAGAATGAAAAAGTAGGAGAACGCAGCTTCTAGTTAGTGATAAGTAGTACGGGCACAACCTACTCGAGGCGATTGGACTGGTTTCCTCCGGGTTTTTTTCTTTTGTTTCTTTTCTTCTTCCTACCCTAAATTTTTTTCATTCTTTTTTCTTCTACATCAGCTTACATACATAGTATTACTACCATTTTCTTTTTCTTCTCTGATTTTTTCATTCTTTTTGCATTTGTTTCTTTGTTTTTAATTTATGTTTTTCATTTTTCTTCTTCTTTTTATTTTATCATTATTTTTGCATGTGTTTCTTTGATATAATTTTTTGATTTATTTTTTTCTTTTTTATGTTTTGTTTAATTTTTTGTTTCTTTTGGTTTTCATTTTACATTTTTTATATGTCAGCACCATTTTTTTAATAATGTTTAACATTTCTCAATGCAATTTTTAAAAAAAATACATGGTCAACTGGTTTTCTTTACATATTTTTAAACATTTTATGAATACATGGTCAACATTTTTTCTATACACACTTTTAAACTTTTTCAAATGCTTGATTAACATTTTTCAAATACAAGATTTACATTTCTAGTACATGGTCAACATTTTTTCTATGCAAAATTAACATTTTTTCCAAATCCTTGATTAACATTTTATAAATGCAATATTAACAATTTTATCACATGGAAAACATTTTTTCTAAATATATTTAACATTTCTCAAATGCTTGGTTAACATTTTTCGAATACTTGTTCAACATTTTTCAAATGCTTGATTAACATTTTTATAGACATGATCAAAAAAATCATCATTTTTTAAATACATGGTCAACATTTTTTCTCTAGACATTTAACATTTTTCAGATACTTTTCAACATATTTTCAAATGGTTGATCAACATTTTTATATACATGATCGAATTACTTTCATCATTTTTTTAATACATGGTCAACACTTTTGTATACACAATTCACATTTCCAAATGCCTACGTAACATTTTTTCAAATGCTTGATTTACTTTTTTAAAACACATGATCAAATTGTTTCATGCCCATTTTATTTATATCTTGTACTATAAATTCTTCGTATACATGATATACATTTTCTCTATACACGTTTAACATTTTTCAAATGTTTAATCAACATTTTTCAAACGTTTTGTGTAGATTCATTTTTGTAATTTATTTATTTAGAATATTAGGAAGTATAAACAAAAGTAAACAAAAAACAAAAACGTGAAAAAAAACAGAAAATAAGTGTTGTTGTTTCTCATGCGCCTGGGCCGGCTCAATTCACGCACCCTTCAGCGAGGGTTGCCTCTATCTCGCTGGGCTGAATCCCGAAATCACTAGTTGAGGAGTACTCGTTGCAAAGATCACTCCAACTCCCCTGGTTGCAACAAGTGGCGAACATGCACGCCACTTGTTGCAACCTGAGAGTTTTCCCTTTTTCCGTAGACCCGTTTATTCAAAACGTTTTATCTCTCAAACCGTGCGTCCAAATCTCTAACCGCTTTCACCGTTGGATTCCTCGCGTCGAGATCTTCAAAACTAGATCTCGTGTTGATAGGTTTTGACGAACTTTTTTTTCACGAAAAAAACCCGACAAAAAACTGACCGGGAGCACGGGTTTTTTTCCTTTCCGAAAGAGGCACGCCCGTGCCTCTCACGAAAATCACAACCGTGCCTCTTGTGGAAGCAAAACCGTGACTCGCGAAAGGGGAAAAAAAGAGAAAACGCATTTTTTTTCGTTTCCGAGGAGGCACGGCCGTGACTCTCGCGAAAGCACAACTGTGCCTCTCGCGGAAGCAAAACCGTGACTCTCGCGAAAGAAAAAAAATAGAAAACATGTTTTTTTCGTTTCCGAGAGGCGCGGCCGTGACTCTCGCTAAAGCTCAACCGTGCCTCTCGCGGAAGCAAAACTGTGACTCTCGCGAAAGGAAAAAAACAAAAAACATTTTTTTTCAAGAGGCGCGGCCGTGACTCTCGTGAAAGCAAACCGTGCCTCTCGCGGAAGCAAAACCATGACTCTCGCGAAAGGAAAAAGAAAAAAAGAAAACGCGTTTTTTCGCGCAAAAAGAAATTCCAAATTTTTTTCCCGAAAAGCTAAGGAAGACCGGTGGAAAACCAAAACGTCAAAAAAGAAGCTGAAAATAAAACCGTTTAAAAAAGCAGAAAACGCGTGCGGAAAAATAAAAAAATTCCAAAGGAAGCGTTCAGAGCGCGACACATGGCGAATGGCTGAGAACGTGCCAAGTGGCGTTGGTCGTTGCGAGGCTCCCGGAGAAGCGCTCGTTAACTAGTTGCTCTCGCTGAATCCGAGATTCTTCTAAAAAAAAACCTGAATCCGAGACATGGGCCCGCCCAGATAGGTTCCTAACGCCACCACCATCCGTAACAATGCTAATTATCATGTTTCAAATGGAATTTGCGTCATAATGCACCGTCAATGGAAGAAACTAATTATCATGTTTCAAATGGAATTTGCGTCATAATGCACCGTCAATGGAAGAAACACAGGAGGATTACGGCATGGTTGAGCAAAGGCATGAGAGGAGGTACGAAAAGGGGAGCAAGAATGACCTTGCAGCCCCATGGTACTAAGGCTCCGTTCGGAAGCTCTCGAGGAGCTGGCTTCCAAAAATCGCTCCGAGAAGTCGGCCGAACGACTCCGCTCCGAGAAGCTGGCTCCGCGGAGACGAGTTCTAGGCAGTGCAAATATCACGGAGATGAGGAGCTGCGCTGGCTCAGCTTCACAAAAATCAGAAGCTGGAGTTCATCAAAATTACGCTAGCAATGCCACCCCGAAGTAACACTGAGTCGAATCGTTTTCCTCCATCAAAGCCCAGCCTGATGGCCCGACTAGCAGCCCGTACAGAAACGAACGCCCACCTGCTCTGCTCTTGCAACCCTAGCCACCGGCCGGCGCCCCATCGCCGGCCGGCCACCCCGCCATCGTCCGCCGCCGCAGACCCCTTGGATCTACGCCTCGTCTCGCAGATCCCTGTCCACCGCCGTTTGCAGCAGCCGCCACTCCCCATCAGCCACCACTCCCGCAGGTCTGCGACCATCTCCGCCATCTGCCACCACTCCCTCCATTGATCGCCGCCGGCAGCTGCATGAACTAGAGCTCCTGAACGGGCATGCCACAAGATCCACGCCGGAGAAAGCCGTTCCCCCAGCTCAAGGTGAGCAGCCACCTCCAGCGTAGCCGAACAGGCTGGGAGCTGCAGCAGTGAGCCGAACGCTTCCTGCTCCTCACAGAAGCTGGCTGCTGGCCGGATGAGAAGCGGGAGCCAGCGAGTTTTGGAAGCGAGAGGACTTCCGAACGGGGCCTTAGTGGCACGTAAGATGACTCAGGATGTGCAGACCACAGTTTCACAACATAATCTAAAGAAACTAACATAAACAAGCTATTTTAACAATGATTCAGCACCCGGTCCTTCAATAACACCACCTCCTATAACTATCATGAGTGCAAAAAATGTCGCAGGCGATGTACATATACAGCCATAGAAAATAACTGCCAGTCAACACGGAGATATATACATATGCTGCTAACTCAGAACCGGGGATCAACTAACTACGAAGGTGCATGATCTGGGTGAGGATTCAAAAAATGGATGATGCCACCATCATATGCCTGCATTCTGATTGTTGCCAGCCAGGATGAGAGAAATCTCCAAACCTCTGCTGAAAGCCTGGTTGAACAGTAGCCGTGTCTGGAAGGTGGAGATGAAGGGAAACCAGGAGCAGATGGCTATGGGCACAAAAATGATCATTCCCATGCCAGCATCATACAGACGAGCCAGCGAGCGCACTATTTTCCACAAACCCAATCTCTTCACAATTGGTTTCCATGCCACAGCAATCTGCAGAAGCAAAAACAAGATCGATAAAGATTTGGTTAGTAAGAACTCTTGTATCCTGAAATTTGGATTTGTTTTCTTTGAGATAAAAATCTATATGGTGTTTGAAACAGTTGTACGGTAGTAAAGATATCTCCGCCTGTCGAGCTAACAATGGAGCAACATTCTGTTACTATGCAAAGGTAAACCACATGGAAGACTTGACATATACCATCTGTGTCATCATTCTATATATAAATCCTTTCATTAGCTACGCAACATGAGCAGATCCACTACCAAGTTTTAAGTTGCGTAATAACCAACTAGCCTTTACTATCCAGTGTCATTTTGAACAATGGCACGGTTTCCGAAATGCAGGATTTCATGGTACCAAAGTTGCCACATGAAACTCACCGAAAGAATTCCCCATCCAGTAGGGACATATGCTAGGATGGAAGCAAGTACATCTAAAACAGTGAGGGGTGTCATCGCAATTGCCACAACCAAACCTGCCAAAACCACTAACAGTGCAATGCTTTTGACCAGACGCAGGAGCAACTGGAAATGAACCATGGCCTTGGGGTTTAAACTAAATACCTGCAGATTAATACAGAAAGCAACACAGGTGAACACTGCGATCAGTAAAAACCAGGTATGGCTGTTAAGCATTACATTGCGAATACACGTACCATTAGGAGGACAAAAAGCCCTCCAAGCACTGCCCATGAAACCCAATATACCTGCAGTGCCAAGACATGATATTACTATTCTAGTATTCTTTTCTTTTGATAAAGTAGGCCAACAAATACATGCAATTGATTCTTCCCCAACTGTTCTCAAAGGAACAACTGATACATCGGTAAGCTTAAACCGCATTCAAGGAAATAGTAGAACCAGACATGGTGCTGTGATGTTCTCAAGCAGTTAAGACGACCAAAACTAGCAAAAGAATGGCAATGCTTAACATTCAATCCAAGATCAGTTTTATGCGGTGTCGGAATTGCACCTGTGTATGCGTTATGGGTGGGTTCAGGTAACAGAAAAACAGATTAGTGTTTTGAGTTAATTTTGGTGTAATGGGGTCACTACTAAATTAAGTAAATGGCAACCATTTTTAACATGGTCTTCCTTCTAAACATACAAGAAATGAAAGAAAATATTTTTGTAATCTTCTAAAGTACAAGTGGAAGATCAGACAATCAACGATATATACAAATATAGACTTTGCCTTAGCAAGTGCTTAAAGAAACTGCAGTATCTTTGGTACATAAAATCCATGTTCATTTGTCAGTGAATTTCATGTCAGCAAGCAAAACAGTGCTGAAACACAAACATACCGATAATGTTGTACTTTCTTTGGCTGCATGCATGTGGTAAACAACTCCATACTGGAAAATAAAAAATCTTAAACTAAGTATAGTTTCCAGTATCCTCCCGCGGAAGGTGTGAATATGTGCCTGAAAAGGAAATGTTTGGAAATGAATTATTTTCAACACCTTGGACCTCAACAAAACTTAGTGTATGAAACTTCCAAGCGTAATACCAGGGGCGGATCCACATGGGGTCAAGGGTGTACATCTGTACACCCAAATGTTTTGGCAGGAAATTTTTATATATGATTTATACTAGATACATGTATAAAAAGTGGTGTGGTTTGTGCAATAAACATCATGCCGATTCATATAAACCGGTCTCAAACCTTTGGTCCAACTATCACAAACATCTTGATTCCCTTAAGACCAATTACCATCGATGCGTTTTCACCATCTCGTATTACTATTACCAATCCTACATGAACTATGGTTTTAACGACGCCTTGTTTCTGGCCATGACATATTTTATGATTGTATAGAAAACAATCGTCATTTTTTTTACTATTTTCTGTAGGGTACTGTCATTATTATTGAGGAAAAAGTTTTTACTAGCTACATGAACCTTTTAGTTATTACTTACGTACTTACGAAGCCTTTTATCCCAAACAATTTTGGGTAGGCTAGATATGAAACCCTTTCACGAGGACTTCCCAGGAGGTCACCCATCCTAGTACTACTCTCGTCCAAATGGGTTTCATACCCAAAGGACTGGCTAGTTTTTACGTTGGCTCGCCAAGCATATCACAACCCTTAAATATGAAACCCTTTCACGAGGACTTCCCAGAAGGTCACCCATCCTAGTACTGCTCTCGCTCAAATGGGTTTCATACCTATGGGACTGGCTAGTTTTTATGTTGGCTCGCCAAGCCTTTTAGTTATTACATTGGAAAAAATATTTGAACACCCAATTTTCGAATCCTGGATCCGCCACTGCATAATACGTATTGGTATCACATGAAGAACATAAACCCAACTGCAGACTTAAGGAGACAAATTATGCAATGGCACAAAGGAATTAACACCTTTCAGTATTTTCTTTAATTGTGTCCTTTTCAAAGAAAATAATTGCGGAAAGAGCACAAGTAATGACATAATCAGTGTAGAGGTGGTGCAAAAACAGAGCAGGAAAAGTACGCAACATTTGGCATAGTAGTAAGCAAGACGAAAGATAAAGTGAGCTTATTGAAACTATTGATACATCTATATAAGAATTCAAAAGCATAAATCACAATGCTGCTTCAAAGAAATATGCCAATATGTTCTCATGACATCATCAGGCTGCAGCAGGATATTTGTAGAAGTTCAGTTTTGTGACAATGTTGAACTTCAAAAGCAATTCAGGTGTTGACACAAATAATGCAGCAGATAGATGTCATAACAGATCATTCGAGACTGGAGAGGCTAGTCAAAGCAACATTGAATTACCAGTTCTTCATCCCACCAAGCTTCCCAGCTTTCTTCTCCTTTAACCCCAATACCACCTCGGTAAAAAAGCCAGTTTGTCCAGTCTCTGAAATCCTCGACGACCCTGAGAGAGCAAGAGAGAAGGGGTGGCACAGGATTTTATCTTTGTCCTGACAGTTTATAGTGATTGGCTGGAATAAACATACATACAATGCTAAGTGGCTTACTTTTGCCATTCAAATCCAGAAGGGTTGAATACATATGGAGCAAAAAGCCAAGAAAGAGCCATAAACCAGCTACTTATGGAAAGTAAGATATAGCCAATTGCTCCACTGTTGTTAAAACCATAAGCTAGAAAGATAACCAACAGAAGTGCAACCTCCAGCCTACAAAATGGAACAAGAATTGTTGGCTTGGATATTACTGAAATTGCACATACAATCATGAAAGTAACATCACATGACAACATACCCTTTCACAAAATGGCTTCGGGAATAAAGACGGTAATTCTCAGCAAACTTAATATGCCGTACCACAAAACCCCTACCAGTTGCTCTATACTGGTAATAAATAAGAAAAACAAGATCAGTATAGTGCGAAATTCTCAACAACAGAAAAATGTAGTGTGAGATTAAGAAGACGAGCATGACTTCCAGAAAGCCCTACCTTTGCACCTCCATGCAGTATTGTGCGACCAAAATAGTGAGTCCTTGTTCCAAGAGAGAACGTGAAAAATACAGAGCATAGTTGGAACTGCATAGTAATGAAGCTAACAAAAGCCTGCATCCACACATTCACATGTAAGGATTCATAACCGGCTGTTCTCTAGGGAAATATTTACAAAGTAGTGGCTATTCATGAACCAAGCTAATAAATATGGCCAAGGTTCCACATAACACACCAGAAAGATAAGCTCATCTAAAAACGAATAAATTAGAACTATATTGGAATCAGAAGGAACATAACTTAATTTAAACTCAATATTCTTTTCAGAGTAGAGACAGTAATAAACCAACCATAAATAGAGATATGATAATAAACCCAGAAGTCTGCAAGGTAAGAGAAATACCGTCAGGACACCTTCTTCCAGGATGAAACCTAGAATCATAGGAATTGCAGTAAACACACCAATCTGGAAAAGAAACTGGGTGTTCAGAGCCACGCTCAATGCTTTATTTCCCTGTATATCCGCCCTATTTTGAATTGATTCTCCAACACCAGATAAAGCCTACAATACAACAAAAAATGCGTCAGAAAAAATCCAAAACGTGACAAAGAAAAGACTGAAGAATCTAAAGATGCAAAGGTATTTTTGACACATAAACTGTTACATACCATTATAATAACAAATGAAGAAGTTTCTTTTGAAAACAGGTAGTATTTAAATGCCATGCAAAGCTTGAGAAAGTTTGCATTCACTATAACTTTGTGTGAACTTCATGTCCCAAAAGTAACATGTACTGGCAGCCGCATGAGCCAACAAAAAGTGCTTATGCTGTCACCAAACTATGTTGCATGAAAAGTAGTGGAGAGAAAGAATAGCCGAGACATAATTCAAGCAATATGTGCGGCCTATATGACTGGAACAGCAGTAACTAGAGGCATAGATAAGCATGACAAAAGGCGCAGGAAACAAGTAGGTTTGACATTTACATGCAAGTAGATTGACATGATAAAAAACGACCTGTCTGAGATTCTCGCAGAGATCTTACTGCAAAGAAGGAGAACAATGGATATTGAATCTTACCAGATAAGTTTTACCATAGAGAAATATGTACACTGTCAGTACAGTTAGCTGCAAAAATAAATAAACAATTAAATATCGGTAACTCTTAAGGACAAAAGAAGAAAAGGGATACAACAGCGGAATTCTCAAGGTCAACAGGCAGCATCTTCAATTTGTATAATTAGTTTTATCAATGTGACTTGCAATAATACAAATCCCACAGATACAGGTATAGCTCTTATAATGCACAAAACATGAGCTTGCACAAGAAAATGTATTAGTTGGGAATTTAAACTAAGAATAATATTTGAACATTAAAGATTCGTTCGAATGATAATACATGGTAGATTCACAGAAAGTAACAAAAATATTATGGGATCATAGTGAGCATTTGGAAACAGAGTAAAGTAATTGCCATAGCAATGCCTGAAGATACATACAACCTTTTCCACCCCTTTTCAATGAAAAGAAACGCAAAGTCTTTGCGTTTTCTCAGAAAAAGAAGATCCATGCAATATACTCTGTTCATAAATAGATGACCTTTTGGGCCTTCACAGTTACCAACATGCAACTTTGACTATCAGTTTTCATACGAATATTCTAGTGAGACTTGATAGAACTGCAATATTATGACAACACTTATCTTCAAGAATCTAAATAGTATGAGTTTCACATGACCAAACTACTTTTTCATATATATGAGTCGAGGTTAGAAATGTTTGACTGCACACATTCTAGGACATTGTATATTTACGAACAGGATAGTAGAAAACACAGCTGCCAGAAAAAACATAACATATCGTATCAGATATAGAATTACCATAGTACAGAAGTAAAACCCAACAGTAGTCACATAGAAGGATAACATCCTGAAAAAATCAAAAAGCTGCCCAAGTCTGTATATATCTCTGCTAAGAACTTGTTCGCCGTTTCCTCCCGCAACTTTTCCTTCAAATAGTGCGATCTGATTAAGCCCAACATCTCTTCCTTTACCAACCTACAGAATATGTCAAACATCCATATAATGTTCACAAGGCAGTAGTAGAGCCCAAGTTATATGCTACAGTCGGATAAGAGTGGAGATCAATGTGTGGGAAGAGAGAATCACACTGAGGGCATCAGTACTTTTTTAAGCATTTCATTCATTTATAACTATAAAATTGCTGGTAAATATAATTAAGTGGTAGAGGCAAACTATATTGCTCTCTGAGTAACATAAAGTAAGCAAGGTTTAAAGCTGGCAGCTCAAAAGTGGAATCACTCAAGGCCAAACATATTTAGAATATGAAGATGAAGAAAAAGTGGCATCCATCAGAAATTGAAAATACTGGAACACTTGTGTTGCTTACTTCCCCTTAACACACCGGAAAGTTAGCTAGTAATAACCAAATGGAAGTAATCTACCTCACACGACTGAATGACTTCGATCAAGAGTTCATATATGCTCTAATTTAGCAGAAACTGCAATGTAGTCACATAGTCATCTAAAGTTTAGTACAAGACATGCCGTAGATTAAGTTCTGTTATCAAGTCTATCAAAAAAAATTGCAGGGTGTTATTAAGTCTATCCTTGCTGAGTTCTGTAGTACAGTTTTGTCCAATAAAGGAGTATAGATGCGAGGAGTGAACTAATAAAAGTTTACTTGTTTAGAAAGATTCATAGTCAACAAACAAAGAAAGCTTAAGGTTTCCGTTGACTGAAACACCTGATCAGCAGGTACAGTAAAACAATTACAAATTGAAGAAAAACAATACCTGGATATACTCATGGTGAGTTATGTTCCCTTGACGCAGAGTAGAGTTAAACCCTGCAATTCAAAGATGGTGCACCAGTAAGAAGATACAACTCCACGAGTGTAATATATTATCAGCTAACTAGCGTAATGATAAATGCTATAGCAGAAACAAAGATAACTTTCACGCATATATGGAATCAGTAAGAGGGATACCATAAACAATTGACATACTGATTGTATATGGAAGAGATACCGTCCAGCTAAAACATGAGAAAAAACACAAGACTAAAATATGGTGTTCACAGATGTGTGCGAGGCTTCTACTTGTTTCTTGAGAATACGGTTGCATATAATATCTAGATTACAAAATGGCATTGCAACATATCATTATTAACTTGTTAATTTCATCAAAATTCCTTTCCATGAATAACAGCAAAAATACTGTTAGTGTTTTGTTAAACAAACATGAAAATTGTGAGATATTTCGTATGCTTTCCACTTTTACAGATCAGCAAACAGTACATAATATCAAAATGAGTAAAACATTAAAAAATGTGTATAGTTGACTCCAAAGTGAAGAATTTCTTTCCCTTATGAAGAGCAACACAGAATGGTAACCAGTTGGGATCTAAAGACAAATCACAACAAGATTTAAAATATTATTAGCTAGCACGAGTAACAGAAAGGAAGGGCAAGATAATGCAAAGACTCACTTCAAACATAACCTAATATATACTGCTCAGCTTCTGAGATGAGAAACAGATATAGTTTCCAATGAACTATGTAAAAATGGTGAGCCGTGTACCATCATGTTCTTAACTCAGAAAATAATAGGCAACCACAGAACAAATTAATACTAGAAAAGTAAAGAATGATACACAAACACCAAGAGACAAAGCAAAAAAAGGGTATTTGATCTTACCTGCAAATATATCCTCGCTGATATTGATGATACGGGACGCCTTACTTATGCCACCCCTCGTAATATGAAATATTCTATCAAACACGTCTGGGTGACCATAATGCATTCTCACTCTGCAAAAAGAAAAAGATGTTAACAAGATGTAATTCTAAGATACTTCAGTCGATTAGAAAATTATTATGTAAATGCACTTACTTCAGTGGATTAGAAAGAACACGCTGTCCTAATGTCACAAAACTAGTTTCCTGATTTGACATAAACGAAGCAAGGGAGGAAACACTACACAAGAGAAAATGTTATTTTGACTGGGTTTACCAATGGAGCAAACCAGAAAGAAAATAAACAACCAAAGTATACTGAAATATCACCTTCCGGTGAAGACATGTTCTCTAACACCAAGAATTGAAGGCCTGAACTTGCCATGATTTTGAGAGAATTCCTCAAGCAGATTTCTCATTTTGAGTGCCTCCTCGAAATAGTTATCCTTCAATTGAAAAAACAACTCAGCAATGATAAACAAAACAGTTGATACAGTCTTGCAATGGATCATTAGTCAAATCCTCGAACAGAGACAATATACATAGCAGAGTGAATAGAAACTATGCACAGAATACAGAACTACCAAATGTATAAGAAATGAACACACAAGAAAAAATGTACATGGGAAAGTGAAGAAGGTGCAGCAAATAAATACATTTTTTAACAGAAAGTACTAGATAGCTGCCTCTATTACTGTAAAACCTTCTCTGAGTTGATAGAAAACTACTATTCCCTTGCAAAACAAGAAACTGAATGTCCTAGAATATTTAAATGTGCAGAATTTGGATTAAAATGACACTAATTAAGACAGGATCAAAAAGGCAATGCGTATTGATAGGCGGGCTTGAACAGTAACCTCTCCTATCTTCCTGATTTGCAAGGAGGAAGAGAAGATATTCGGCATGCTCTGTCTGGGAGACGCCGGGTGAGGAATATTTGGAGGTGGGGTCCCAAAGACAGGATCAAAAAGGCAATGATTATTGATAGGGTGGGGTCTGCTATTTTGGATTAACTTATTAGTGGCGCTGATGTTAACAGTATGTATATGGAGCATGTTTCTATGGCCGTCCTTATTGCTGTGGGATGCTGGTATAAGTTGTGAGAGAGAAGGCAGCAGGTTAATAATGAAGCGGTATAATTGCCTGAATGATCGGCGCTCTCGATTCAGACATTGCCTCTGAATTACTGTCAGGCCGGAAGCACTGTCAGCAATTCCGACAAAACAACTCTTTTAATTGTTCAAGCTAAATGTCGATGCCTCGCTGTCATATGATGATAGTACAGGTTCTTGTGGTCCGATGATACAAGATGATGCTGGCGATTTTGTTGTGGCGCAGAATTTCTTCACAGGGCCCATAGCGGATGCGCATACCGCAGAGGCAATGGCACTGAAACGCATACCGTCACTAGCTCACGTAATGGGCATTGAACATCTGCTGGTGCATTCAAATTGTTCGGACCTCACTGATCGCAGAAGAAGTGAGCTTGAATCCCCCCTGTGGCAGTGTCGATCATTGATGATTAGTTCGACATTAGTCAGGAGTTTGGCAAGCTTAGCCAGGATTCATCCCTTTTTCTGCTTTGGCTCCGAAATGGATGATGTATCTCTATTTGATTCGAAATAAAGCTAGCCAGTAGCCATGAAGTATTTCCCTAAAAACAATGACAGTGAATGACTCAAGAAGCGTGAAGATAGCTGGATACCTGATTCATATCAATGGTTTGTACGGCATTTCCGCGAGTGAATATTACAGCATGGTTTTGATTTTCGGGTTTACCCTCCCCAAGCTTTGGATTGCCGGGCAATTTAACAGAATAAATTTCCTGCAACGGGAAGTTTAGTTTGGTCAGAGTGAACACATTGCTCATATAACAAAACACAATATTGAAGTTTAAAATTGAAGATTTAGTGCAGCTTGGATAAACAGGTGTATGGTCATCAAGTAAGTATATGAGAACTGCGATAATAGTATCAGTATGAAGAATCAATGTACTTACTGTCACGGTCTACCCCACAGTTTTATGCACAGATTTTACTTAATGTACCAAAACAATTTAAAAGAACTAACATCGTAGACATTAAAGGCGTGAGCAGGGAAAACAACGGCTGAAACCCAAGCCAACTGCTATTGAACAGCCCCTTAAGAAAATCGATAAGAGCAATCAACCTTTAGCCAGGAGGAAAGACATCCAAAACTAAACTACCTTGTCCTTTCCATGGATGTCAGCTTTAACAAGCTTTGAGTAATACTCAGTGCTAGGCTTTCCATTCTTAACGCTCTCAACAACATCGATGTAAGCAATTCTGAGAGCTTCATTTCTGAAAAACAAAGAAAAATCAGAGATGGTGTACTGGTGTAGCACAATATAATACGCACAAAAAGAAAGAGCTAATCAGCTCCTTCACTGATTCTAAAAAGAGAAGCATCGCTTATTTAGCATGAAATATAAAGAGCACCTTTGCATCAGAAGGGCTATATCTGCAGCTTCTGGTTTCCCTTCTCCTTTCTGCACTCCATATATTTGGCAGGTAACCACATACGTAAATTTCAAATCAGCCTGTGCGCGTGCTTCAGGGGAGTACTCAAAATGTGTGTCAGCCAGACCAGCCATATCAAATGCAGATTCGAGGTCTGGACAAGAAAAACATCAGAAAAGGATGTTACATACATTCAGTTAAGTAAAGAATTTATGTCTGAAAAGGAAGCTAGTAGACATACCTTCAGAATGCATCCTCTCCAAATAACTTTGCAACATAAGGGCCTTCCTGTAGTACATCATCCCACGAACTACAGAGAAACATAGTTACAAAATATAGATCCATGCATAGGAAGAGTATTTACAAAAGGAATGCACACGGGGAAGAATCAACATGTAAATCCAAAAGAAAGCAAACCTGTTCGCGCTAATGTTTGCCCACGGTAAGATGCCCATAGCCGAAGTTCTAATATGTCATTCGCACTGCTAAAAAGTTCAGTGTCTGCTGCATTTTCATCCCTGTTGATGCGAGTAAGGAAGTTCTTCCATTCATCTGTATACAGAAGTTAACCGCATAAGGTTTGGACAAGGAATTCCCATGGTAACAAAGAAAAATGCATTCTCAACAATTAAGACGGGAATGAAATAAGCTCAGTTGTATAGCATTGGTATTGATGACAGTATACGCTAGGTCGAGTTGTCCATGTTTAGATATTAACACTCCTCAAACAGGAGGCTATGGTCCATAGGTGTTTATCAATATTCAAGCTGTAAACCGATTGGTAAAAACAAGTGGGGCATCCGATCTACTCGAATATAGAAACAGATCTCTTAGAAGGAACATGGTTTGAGCGAGGAAACCACCTTTTACATAAGTGTCACCAAATTTCACCAGGAAAAGAAAGAACAAACCTGGATAAATCTTCTGAAGATAAAACAGTGTAGATATACCATCTTCATTTTTCTTTTGGAGTTCGGCGATGCTATAAAGCACAGTCTCAGAGTAATATGGAGTAAATACGCTACAAAAGAGCATGGCAATGTCAGAGCAGCAAGTGCAACTGAATGGGGGGAAAAGGAGAACTGAAGTTCATACCCTCACTTGGTCAGGAAACTATACCACTCGAGCATATAATTCTCAACTCGTAGTTTCAGCAAACTAAAGTTGAGAATTATATACTCAAATGGTATAGTTTCAAATACAAAAATACAAATGATTTAGTTCTAGTACTGTCAAATACGCTGCCTACTACACATCAAGGAATATGTTTATGTTACAGAGTTGCAGACTGGGTATTATACCAATACATGGACAAATATGTAACAAGAGCCTTTCTACGGCCGAGTATCGCAGTAACTGTAGGATATTCGGATGTGTACCAAAACCACTAAATTGTACATAAGATGCTGTTTAGCAGGACCCTGCTAAAAACGCTATAGCCCACCATTTAAAACTATGGTCATCACTCATCAATAGATTCTAAAAGAAACCTCGGCAGAAACTTTTGGATGGATAGTTGTGAACACATTAGCTCTATCAACCACTAGGATTTATTTAATGTTTACAAGGAAATTAGACATGTACAACTTAAAAAATATAATGAAGTAATACATAATTTGGGTAAAAAGCATATATAATGTACTTTGTTATGCTACAGTAAAGATTGAATGAGTTATACTTTATGTATTACTTATTCAAACCACCAAGAATATGGAATCATACACTTGTTATACAAAGTATTGTTAATTCTATATACTATTTGTACTACAAAGGCATGATATGAACAAGAATATGGAATCATACACTGGTGTTTTTTTAACAAAACTACATATTTCCAATATGTTATCCAGTATGACATCTGATATGCCAAAGTCAAACCAGTATGAACTTAATATCCACTAACTGAGATAATACTTTGCTTATCCTTGTACACATTAGTGGATATACTAATAAAACGACCTAAGAACATATACTGCTCCTGCCCCTCAGGTGCTTTCATGCCAAAATAAGGTGCAAATGGTCATGAAAGAATTGAAAACAAACAATCAAGCATCCAAAAAAAATGATCTGTAATATGGCAAACATTAGGAAAAACAGAAAAGGAAACAAAATCTCACTTTAGTTTTTTCTTTATTTCCTTGCAGTCAGAATTTGTTTCTCTTTTAGTTTCACCATTTGTATATAAAGAATACCTTTCAAATTTAGTGGCATGGTAGATACATTTTTTTGTCAAACTTTTGAAATAAGTGCACCGTATTTGCGGAGGGGGCTGTAGAGAACAGCTGTGTGGCAGTAACTTTAGGGGAGAAAAGGACATGGCGCTACAGATAAGAATGACTTGGACAAGAAAACAGGAGATTACAGATGAGAATGACTTTATTGGTTGCTTTTGCTTAATTCCAAATAGTATGTGCAGCACATTATATAGACCTCAAGCATATATCACTTATAATAGTATCTTATCTTAATTCTTTTTTGCGCAAAAAAAAGGCATCTTCTTATTTAGTACAAAGGCAAGTTCGGTATACAAGAGCTTGAGGACGTGGGGCAAACAAAAAATAAACTAACAACACGCACATAAAACCTAATCCCATAACAGGATACTTATATTTATCAGTTGGAGCTCTACCAGGTAGGATGTTTAGCAGGGTCGGCTTAGCTGTTGCTTTACACATGAATAGGAGCAGTAGAAAACTGATAACCACTGCATGTGCTCTCAGTTTTCCAAAACAAAGGACAGTTTTGGTCAGCGTCTGATTAACATCAGCTAATTCTAGATTCTTGTTATAAATTACTTATGGGAGAATGGGCCATGGCAGCACTTTCTCCCCACTGTAAGATTTGTAGCAACATGTGCAACACATAGTATCTCAGTGTATCATTATTCTTGGCTTGTTTTCAACTAAACATCCTACCGGACAATATTATTAGGAAATACTGAAAATCAAAGGGCAGTTGGTTTTAACCAGTTTCTAGTGACAATCAGCTCGTTCTTGCTATGTTATGGGGCAACCTTAACTTGCAGAATTAATTATATTGAAGTTTAAAAGGTGGAAAAAGCAGTTTGCAGCTGTTACTGTTATTAGAACCTGCAGAGAGTGGAATCAAGTGCGGTGGCAGTACTGCTTGAGAGAATATTAAATGCTAAAGAAGCCTCACCTAAAGGAAAGCATTTCTGAAACAGGCCTTGCAAGAGGCATTTGCATGAACAGAGAGTTCGTGAAGAACTGCAGTCTCCGGCTGGCTTCCAGGTTTTTAGGAACATTTGCAGCTGATTCCTTGATGGTCAGAAGTGAATGCAATCGTTTGATCATGTCCTTCTGCATTCCATTATATCAAGATATATTTAAATAAGAGCTATAAAGAGATCAAAGCTAACAGGAAAATATCAACTCAACAAGATCATACGACAATACCAATCCAGGTTCATTTGGCCACTTGAGATTACTGAAGAGGCGGCCTTCGGCTCTTGCTCTATTTATCTGACTCCAATCGTCAATGTTACCACTAACATTCATAAGCAAAGGGGATTAGAAATGAAATGGCACAGCAGCATACAGATCTGACTAAAAGGTTAGAACATTATAGACAAGATAGCAGACCTCAAATCAACAAAAAGCACTTCGTGATGAACAACTTCATATAGATCTTGAATCGCATTAACTGCCCCCTTCTTCATATCAGCAGATTCCGTTTCTTTCTGCAAAACATCATTTCAATTTTCAACAGTTGTATAAACTAGTAACCTGTTCTAAACACCAGACTACAAAGAGTATTTTAGGAGCGGGGGTTAAAATGTTTGATCCGGTTTGGGAAAAGATCTGTATCGTAATTGACTACTTTCTCCGAAGTCCTGAACACCCTTGAACAAAACCAAATAATACACTTTAACTTCTAAAACTTGAGTGCATGGTTTTTGAGTCGCTGATTAGTCGCTGTATAGTCGCCGACTAGTCGCCGACTAATCGCCAAGTCGTTTTCCAAAAATCAGGGCGACTCGCGACTATACAGCGACTTATGGCGACTATACAGCGACTTTCGTCGACTATACGCTGAGCCGCAGGGCTCGCGGCGACTCGCCAAGTCGCGACTCAAAAACCTTGCTTGAGTGAATAAGTAGGTAGTGTTATGACATGCGGAACCAAACTACCGCAGATGCAGCAGCAAAAACATTTTTTGGGAAGCTCCTCGTGTTCTCTCCTTTGCTGCTGCAAGTCCATCTCCAGTCTCCATCCAAAGCCATAATCATGTTGTCTAAGGTAGTGATGGCACTCAGCAGCGATGACAGACAAAGATAAACTCATTTGCGAATGGAACAGCCTGGTGCGAGGTAAAGAACATGGATGAAGCTGGGTTGCTAATCAAGGCTGACAAGGAGGCAAGTTGGGGAAGCCTCCAGCGGAGGTGAACTAAGTGAAGTACAGTTGGGCAGGCTCATTGATACGATGCCAAGTATTGGTGGTGGTCAGAAACTACAGTGATTACACTTCAGTTACTACTGATGTGTAATGTTTCTTGCTGAGAAGAGTTAGATCATTAGCAAATTTATATAAATAATTAATGCATGGCAACGATTAAGAACTAGGGCTTTTTGGGTTAGAAAAGGCCAACATTGCTCCATGATTTATAACATATGATTTCACCTATTTCTTGGAACCAAACAGCCTTTCTCACAAACCAAAGACTCAAAATTACTGCATTATGTGTTCTTTTTCATGAATCAGTTACCAAGTAACTCGATCCTTATGTTTGTATCACAAAAGATGTATAAGAAAAGTTGTCTTCCAAATGCTAATAAGATATAACACTACCAACAAACTCACATCGTTGGTCTAGTCCTAGATAGTAACAGCACTGTAATGGACTTGTGTAAACGAAAATAGACAGCACACTCCAGTTTATCTTACAGGTGGTAGTTACAGGTGGTAGATAACTAGCCTCTTTATGCAACAAAGCCTTTAGTCCCAAACAAGTTGGGGTAGGCTAGAGCTGAAACCCATAAGATCTTGCAACCAACTCCTGGTTCTGGCACATGGATAGCAAGCTTCCACGCAGCCCTGTCTATTGCTAGTTCCTTGGTAATACTCCAGTCCTTCAGATCTCTCTCTATGAACTCCCATGTCAAGTTCGGTCTACTCCGACCTCTCTTGACATTATCAACATGCTTTAGCCGTCCGCTATGCACTGGAGCTTCTGGAGTCCTGCGTTGAATATGCCCAAACCATCTCAGGCAATGTTGGACAAGCTTCTCTTCAATCGGTGCTACCCCAACTCTATCCCGTATATCATCATTCTGAAACCGGTCCTTCCTTGTGTGGCCACACATCCATCTCAACATGCGCATCTCCGTTACACCTAACTGTTGAACATGTCACCTTTTAGTCGGCTAACACTCAGCATCATACAACATTGCGGGTCAAATTGCCGTCCTACAGAACCTTCCTTTTAGCTTTTCTGGTAATCTCTTGTCACAGAGAACACCAGAAGCTTGGCACCACTTCATCCATCCGGCTTTGATTCGATGGTTCACATCTTCACCAATATCCCATCCTTCTGCAGCATTGACCCCATCGAAAGGTGTCCTTATGAGGCACCACCTGCCCATCAAGGTTAACCACCTCCTCCCCGTGCTAACAGTACTGAAACCGCACCTCATGTACTCTGTTTTAGTTCTACTAAGCCTAAAACCTTTTCCAAGGTTTGTCTCCATAGCTCTAACTTCATATTAATCCCCGTCCAACTATAATCAACTAGCACCACATCATCCACAAAGAGCATACACCACTCGTTCATAGCAGACCCCTGGTGCAGTCCTATTTTAATCGGAAAGCAAAAAAGAGAAGGGCTCGAAGCTGACCCCTGGTGCAGTCCTATTTTAATCGGAAAGTCATCAGTGTCGCCATCACTTGTTCGAAAACTTGTCACAACATTATCGTACATGTCCTTGATGAGGGTAATGTAATTTGTTGGGACTTTGTGTTTCTCCAAGGCCCGCCACATGACATTCCACGGTATCTTATCGTAGGCCTTCTTCAAGTCAATGAACACCATATGCATCTCCTTCTTTTGCTCCCTGTATATCTCCATAAGTTGTTGTACCAAGAAAATGGCTTCCATGGTCGACCTCCCAGACATGAACCAAACTGATTTTTGGTCACTCTTGTCATTCTTAAGCGGTGCTCAATGACTCTTCCATAGCTTCATTGTATGGCTCATCACCTTAATTCCACGGTAATTAGTACACCTCTGAACATTCCCCTTGTTTTTGAAGATTGATACTAATATACTCCGTCTCCATTCTTCTGGCACCTTGTTTGCCCGAAAAATGAGGTTGAAAAGCTTAGTTAGCCATACAATGGGGATACACACCTCAATGCGGATACAATCACGGTCCATCGCCTTGCCTCCTTTCATCCTTTTTAAAGCCTCCTTGACCACAGACTCCTGGATTCGCCGCACAAAACGCCTCTCATCGAACGGGTCGTCCAGTTCAATGGTAGAGCTCTCATTCTCCCCATTGAACAGCTTGTAGAAGTACTCCCGCCATCTATGCTTAATCTCCTCATCCTTCACCAGGAGCTGGTCTACTCCGTCCTTGATGCATTTGACTTGGTCGACATTGCTCGTCTCCCTCTCTCAGATCTTGGCCATCTTACAGATGTCTCTTTCACCTTCCTTCGTGTCTAAACGTTGGTGGAGGTCCTCATATGCCTGACCCCTTGCTTCACTCATAGCTCGCTTTGAGGCCTTCTTTGCCACCTTGTACTTTTGTGTTGTCTACACTCCTATCCAGGTAAAGGCGTCTGAAACAATATTCTTCTCTATCATAAGCCTTTCGGACATCATCGTTCCACCACCATGTATCTTTAGCTTCGCTTCTACTTCCCCTGGACATTCCAAACTCCTCTGAGGCAACCTTACGAATGCAAGTCGCCATCCTCATCCACATATTTTCGGCATCACCTCCTTCCTCCCAAGGGCCCTCCTTAATGACCCTCTCCTTGAATGCCTGAGCTACCTCCCCCTTAAGGTTCTACCACTTCGTTCTAGTTACTTTGGCACGCTTATCCCGCTGGACACGAATCTAAAAGCAAAAGTCAGCCACCACAAGATGCTGAGGGACAACACTCTCCATGTATCACCTTACGACCTAGGCAAGCATGCCTATCTTCTCTTCACGAGAGGATGAAATCAACCTGGCTAGAGCGTTAACCACTACTAAAAGTCACTACATGTGATTCTCTCTTTTTAAAGAGGGCGTTAGCTACAATCATGTCGTAGACTAGAGCAAAGCTTAAGACATCTTCTCCTTGATTCCTGATGCCATAGCCAAAGCCCCCATGCACCCCTTCAAAACATGTGTTAGATGTACCAATGTGGCCATTGAGGTCTCCTCCTATGAAGAGGTTCTCGCCAATAGGTACACTCCTAACCATGTCCTCCAGGCCTTCCCAGAACTCACTCTTGGTGTTCTCATTGTAGCCAACTTACGCGTTGATAACATTGAGAACTAAATCCCCAATTACCAGCTTGACGAGGATAATCCGGTCCCCGCGCCTCTTGACGTCTGCCACTCCATGCTTGAGGCTCTTGATGATCAAGATGCCTACTCCATTACTGTTTGCAGCCATACCCGTGTACCACAGCTTGAAGCCGGTATCCTCCGCCTCCTTCGCCTTCTGCCCCCTCCATTTGGTTTCTTGGACGCAAAGGATATCAACACCTCTCCTCACCGTTGTATCAACTAGCTCCCGAAGCTTACGTGTCAGGGACCCTACGTACCAGCTACCTAAGCGGATCCTCCTAGGCTCGGCTAGCTTCCTTACCCTTCACATTCGTCGAGTCAAATGCGAAAATAGCCTCTTCGTGCATACATAAAGAATGTTTTACTGCATATGCTTGAATAAGGGACTTCGATCACATTTCACTCCAAAGCCAACATGTCAGAAGTGGCCCAAATGGACATGCTAGTGTTCTAAGTCATGGCTATACAAGGAAGTGCAAAACTGGAAATGTTGATAAGAGTTGTCAATGCCAATTAAAGGACGTGGACACCATATTTTATATAATAAGAAAATACATCCAACACTGGCAGCCACAGGGGCAGATCAAAATGGTGTAGGGAATGTAGCAGGTTTCAGCAAAGCTTTTACAGTACCAGTGACATCTAGCTTGAGTAGATGCACTCTTGCTATAGAATACAGGAATTCTAAAGAGAATCTAGTTCTAGCAAATGGTACAGATTGGATTTCAGCCATGAATAAGGTGATCTTCCGGCAAATATGGCCTATACAAGCCATGTAACTGAAAAGGGAATGCTAGGAGGTTTCAACAGAGCTTTCGCAGTACCAGGGATATCTACCTCAGTAGACAGTGAGCAAGCTAAATCATATATCCAAAGAGAATCTAGTTCTAGCAAATGGAAAAGTTCGGACTCCAGTGGAATAACGTGATCTTGCCGTAAATATGACCGATACACACATGTAACTGAAAAGGCACCCAAAAGGCACACCACAATATTGATGTATTCAAACTAAATCATAATATTTACCAGTATTCCCGCTACAGCAACAAGCTTGGCAATGACATTAGGCAATTTGCTGAAATGAATATCACTCTGGATGTTGTTCTTTGAAATGCTTTCTTGAATACCATCAAAAATCCTTTGCACCCTAAAAAATTAAAATACTTTGCAGCATAAAAAATCTGCTGAAGAACACAGGATGCAAATAAATAATGTTCTAAAAAACCATTACCAGAGATGGCCTTCTTTATCTAGAATAGATGACAGGATATACTTGATGCTATGAAAGCACTCCTCGACAGCATATTGCATATATTCGTCCTTTGAGATCCTTAGCCAGAGTTCATCTTGTGAGTCGTTGCAATCGACTGCAATATCTTTGGCCAAAAAAACCTGCAATGAAAGGGCAACTAATCACTAAAGAGACACTAATCAGAGACGGCACGTGGAAAATATGCGAGGGAATACTATTAGAAGTTAAATTTGGTTGACTTTTGACCTTGCTGGCAAGCAAAAAAAGTGGCCACTGCACAATTGGAAGACCGCCTATATTCTTGGGCATCAAGAGTAAATCCAGTTCACTGCAAAAGGGTCAAAACATCAAGCTATGGCTTTCAACAAAACAATAGCACAAATTTAAAAGAAATGTGCTTACGTGTTACTAATGTAGTCCTCTTCCCGCAAATTCTTCACAATTTCATTCCAGAAAGGAGCGAATCTAGATGCATCAAGCTTGTTTAGCTCTGCTTGCTGGTAAATTTGGATTTCCAGTGTCAACATATTTAAACTAAAAACAAATAACTGAGAGAAAACATGGTATATTTATAATTTGCACACAAAAAGACAGTTTGTATTACCGTACTTGTTTAAGCGAGAAATAGCAATACAGACACAAAACACTTAGCCATAACTGTCATAACTAACAAAAGCTTAAACAACCATGAGGAATTTACGAGTCCAGTGCAAGGCATACAGGACAAGCCAAAAACGAAATAAAAATTACGATATCTAGAAAACGCTAAAGAGAGGGCATCACAGGTGTAAGGCATAGGAAGCAGAGATGCTCGTGTAATGGAGGAGGATTAGGACTGAGCAAATACTCAGACAGCAGGAGGAGGAATGCCTACCTATTTAACTTTTAGTGGAGAATTGGCTATTTTGCACAGGTACATATAACAAATATATTCACTTTGTAGGAACGAAAATATTTCAAGTCTGAAGTTCATGCTTTAAGCTAAGGAGCCAGTTGCTAAAAAAAAAAATTGTATAACCGACAAAACAAGATACCACTGGTCCAAAATTTATCACTTTCATGTCCATTAACAGACACAGTTTTGGTAATTTTGACCACAAATATGTGCATAGATTAAGTTTTCACGAGAAAATTAGACTGTATTTGTCGTAAAAGGTACTTCAATGGTACATTTCTGCATGTTTCTAGTAACATATGAGAGTAAATATCAAGTTGAACCATGAGCTCTTTACAAAACAAAGCTTCTTAACTTGAGGAGGAAATAAATATTGAATTTGGAGAATATATATTTTTTAAAACATGCGATCAGGGATCCACATACAGAAAGCTAAACTGTGAAGGAACAAGTTGTGAAATGCTGGTGCGAAAAAGAAACACACCTGACCAGATGATAGCAGTTGTTTCCTGTATGATCCATCAAAACCAGCTTTAGTGTATTGAAATGAAGTGTAAAAAAACTGTATAAACATTTAAAACCTTTTTGGAACAGCAACATGAAGTTTATCCATGAATACTTCAGGGAACTTCTCAAAGAACCTGTGGACTGCTTCAACAGATCTAATCTGTAAAAATAGGACCACCAGGCAGGATAAATCAACAGATGATTAAACAAACCACGCTTTATCAGCCATAAATATATGAAGAGCTAGGAAAGAAAACATCAAAGTATGAACTATACGCTGGCGGGGCAACCAAAAGTTAACACATATCCATCCAAAATGTAAATATATTTTGCATGTGAATGGTTCATGTGCTATTTATGATTGCATTTCCTTACAGAAGTGCACTTTACCCAAACTAACTACACATAATAAGCTGCCTCCTTAGCTCAGTTGTCTAGCGCCACAGTTGGTGGGATAGCCAACAGGTTCGATTCGACCCCTCATCCTCTATTAACAGAAGTCGGTGGAAGTCTTCCTCCCACATCTTCCCTTTTTTTACTAATTACACAGTGATAGTCCAATAAAATCATCTTACAAAAAATAACAAAATTTCCCTTGTAAACAATAAGAGTAATAGATCTTCCAGAAGCAACTTATGAGAAAATAACAGCATGACAATTAGCATAAAGCTAAAGTTTAAGGACTAACCTCTCCCAGGCGATCACGTGCACCAAGGAGGAATCCAACAATAGCAGACATGATAGTGTAAAAAACATGGATGTCCAAAAGATAAATCTGCACAATAATATTCGTCTTATAAATATGCATTTCATATATTCACTGCACATAAGAAGCAGCTACCTGCACAATCAGCCCAACAGAAATAAAAGGAACAAGCAAGCTGATGGAATAGGCATAGGCACGTTTAGCCTCCCACGAGTCTGATCTTAATTATCAAGGTTGCATGGTGATTCAGCCAAATAATATAATTTGCCACAGAAACAATATTTATCAGTTTGTTATCTATCCATGTACTAATAACCAGCATGCCAAAATAATGATATAAGAAGATAATTTACCATCAAAAAAGATAGGCGAAATATGTTGTAATATTACTTATCCTATGGCTGCTGGCAAGGAAACCATACTTTTGTTCAGGTCAGACGCTATGTTTACACCGCGCGTCAGCTGACATCTATGTGGTAGTTCAACTACTGACTCTAGAGAACTTTCAGTCTACAGCACAGAATTCAAAATTCATCGCCTACGCAAGCGGGGGCTACATGCACCGGGCTGCCCTTTTTTTATGCTCTATAGACCAGGATCAAGTAAAGCAATGACCACAACTGATATCATCAGCTAACCAATATGCAGTGAGCACATCAGCACAAGAGCACCCATGTTTGACCTGGTAATGTTGGGTTTAGGCCCACATGGTTTAATCCTAGTTGTGTGTGAGTTGCACATAAACACTGAGGAAGCGCCCATAGTCAGCCACTCAAGAAGAATGGAAGTGTATGGGCTCGATGTACATAAACTGACTGATAATTAGTTAGTGTTCTTTTAGTGTTACAAATTCCAATGCCTTGGAAATACCTTCTGCACATCTGCTACATATAGCCTACTTACTCCTTTGTCATCCATAGAAGCTCTGTACAAGTATTTTCTCTTGTTGGATAGTAAGGACATAGTTTATCCGAGTGGTATCATGTCACTAAAGAAGTGTATCTGTGCATTTCTACCAGACTATTGAGCTTATTAGGCGTGACACACTGGAACTGATACCAAATTATTGTCATTCTTTGGAGTCCTGCGAGCTGGAGTTGTGTCTCCAGTAAGTTGTGCAATGTTTCAACAAGACCCAAAGTTACACTGAAATGATAGTCAAATTAATTCTTCTAAAGGAACCTTATTACATTGTCATTTCGAAATACCATTGTTAATGATTGTGTAGTGCCATGGATCATATATCATACCTACAGTTCAATAAGTCGGAGGGGATGCATGTGAAATAATACTATAATGGTACATAATGTCAACCAAAGCTATAAGGAAAAAAGGTTACTTACTGAGGCCACTGGAGCCCATAAAGCAAGGATTGTAATCGCATTATGGTTATCTGCAAGCATTCCAAGAACCAATACAAAAATTAAAATCTGGGCCTACAAGCTCACTTCAGAATGATAGAAATTGCATACAAGTTTTGCACATCAAAGGGCACAGCTTAGCGCATCACACTGGGATAGCAATGGAAAAACATGGTGGCAAGTTGCAACATAACAGACTTAAGAGATTAAGGGCACTAATGTTTGGGAAGAGATACATTTTTCAAGAAAAAATATTTCCAGATATACAACAGAACCCAGAAGGCACGAATATTTGCAAAGAGATTTAGAGGCACTACTCTTAGGCCTGCAAATAGCAGATTTTTGTTCTATCAATATAACCAAACGAAATATGCTCATGTGTTTTCTCAAAGAAGAAACAAGAAAGAAAGTTGAATATCCATTTCTGAGCCTGGGCTCATCTGCACTCTATGAACAGTAAAATCAAATAAATACTCAAAAAAATCCAAAAAAAATTGTATGGAAGATGTTTCAGTGCGTGAGGTCCGTGCAAAATTTCAGTTCGTTTGGACATCTGAGTAGCTCTCAGCAAAAAAACAAAATCGGTCCAAACAGTACATGAACAGTACACTTTCACAGATCTCAAATTTGTCTTTTGCTGAGCGCTACTCAGATGTCCAAATGAGCTGAAACCTGGCACGGACCTCTCGCACTGAAACATCTATCATGCGAAAAAAATCAGAAAATTTTGAACATTTCAAGTATTTTATTTGATTTTACTGTTCATGGCGGGTGTAGATGAGCTCAGGAGCCAAATCGCCCCTCTCAACCAAGAAAGTGAACTATTACTATGATCAATTGATGCTAAAAATGACAGTGTAATGATGGGATAAAGTGTGTATATACTTACTCTTTGAGACAAAGTCATGCCATTGATACTGTAAGCCTTTGAAACTGATTATCAGTCTTGTTGGTTTTACAAGAGGTTTGATCTGCATAAGAAAGCCAACTTTCAAATACAAATTGATGCCGGTATAAGCAGAGAGCAGAGTTAAAACAGATAAACTATACTTTCCTGGAGGAAATAGGTGAATGAAAATTTCGCAGCAAAAATAACAAGCCAGAAAGCGACATATCTGCACAGTAAATCAAGTTAGTGATGATGTGCTTCAAACATGCCAGCACAATCACAGAACTATGCTTCAGGGTTAGACCAGATTACTTGATATAATCTAGAGGCCTTTCATGCAGGCCTCTTCCAACATAATTGTGTTCCTTCAGTATATAAAAAAAAGTCAGACATCAATAACATAATCTAGAGGACTTTCATTACAAATGTTTCTACAGAAAGGCAGCTTTTAGATAGTCCGAACGCGTGAAAAGGGACAAGACCTGATGCATCCACTTGGCAAGGCGTACAAAAGACCAGCTGTAGCAAGCATTGGTAAAACCACGGCAGCAGGGAACACTCATGAGTAGGCTGATGATTATCTGGAAACCCGCATACGCGCTGATTACAACAACATAAATCTTAAAAGGTGCAGATTGCACCCCATCTTGAAGTGCCTTGCTGCAAAAACGACAAGTTATTAATACTTTTACTGAAACTGTGTAAACACCACAAAGGGATTTTCCCCACACTTAGATACCAAGTAAGGAAATCTATTAATAAGCTTGGGCAGAAAGTTTTGCTAAATATTGTGGTCATGGATGCAAAGGCGAGTAGGTACGAAACAACTAAGTTTTTCATCCAAGTAAACTAGCATAAGCATTAGAGTTGACATCAAAGGGTCTCAATACTTTGCTCCTCGATAAGTAGAATTGTCAAAATACATACAAAAACGTTTGGATGGCTAATGTGATAGTTTCATCAATAAAACTGAACTGATGCCCTGGTCCACAGGCCAGTTTTAGTATTTTTATTTCAGAAAAACAGAAGAGATGTTCTTGGGCCAACCTGCTATTAACTTTTTCAAGCAAACCACATAAAGCCTTGTTCTATCCATCTTATTCTCAGAATTAAGATGTTACACTTAACCAAAACCGTCAAAAGAGATGCAGAATGCCAGAAACTAATGGAGGGTGGTTTGCATAATGACAAGCTTCAAAGGGCATACAAACCAAGTCAAGGTGGGCCAGACATCACAATTAGGTACAAATTCGATCTTTCTACTGTTGGCCATCATGTCCTTATATTCAACACAACTAAGATCATAGATATTTCAAATGACTAACAGAGAACCATTAATCCTTTCTTTATAAAAATGGTAAGGCTAACTAAATGTTAGCCATTAGTCCTTATGCTTGGGCCTTAAGAACAGATCATATTCAACCTACCAATTAAGAGTGCCAGGGAACATTGAGGGCACCAGGTCAATTTTTGGCATACTAAGTTTCAGAGATGTTACAAAATATTATTATCTGTTTTTCAACAGCCCAGGATCAAACGCTTACTGATTGAATCCCGGGACAAGATATGTTCCCAGAATTTCAGTATTCATCCTGAGCTAGATGATAAGATCCTTAATGGAACGATTCAAACAAATTATCCAGTTACATAGTGAATTATTGGCAATTCACTCTGGGCAGGCATCGAAACTTACATATATAGGTAACAGATGACCAGTGAAGACGCAGTAAACCAACAGAATCGCCAGATCACTCTAGTAATTGCAGAACCACGAGATGTTGAATAGGCGCCATACATCATTAGAATGTCCAATACACCTTCCGCAAACAAAACAAAGAACAGGAGCAATTAGTCGCCTACAAGAGAATTTATGCAAAAGATCACACTGCTATGGTAACAGAAAGGTTTTTTGGTACAAACTCTCGATAAATTCCATTATGATATAAGTTGGGCCAAGGCTAAGAAGTTCCAATACAGTATTTGTGTCAAAACTGCCATTGTTAAAAGCAATGATAGTAAGTCCCTGCATGCACATAAACAGAACCGCACTGTTAGGTGACACAACAGGCACGATAAAAGAATTTAAAAATGACAAGAAAGCACAATAGAATTTTCAAGGCAAGGAAATACCATCCGAAACAGCAATAAAGAAACACGAAAAGTTGTGCATCTCTCCTACTGAACATAATTTTTTAAAGTCTTAACTGTAAATGCATGAATTTGTATGACGATGAACTCGCATGTGAAAAGAATACACGTTGGTCAGCAAAGCAGTATCATACTGCCAGTGTAATGCATGGCAATGAAGCATATAAAGAGAAGTCCAACTATTATTAGGTTATACTCCCTCCATCCCAAAATAAGTGTCGTGGTTTTAGTTCAAATTTGAACTAAAATGAACTAAAACCACGACACTTATTTGGGGACGGAGGGAGTATGTACAAAAGTAAGCTTCTGCAATGTCTCTGTAAGGCTAAATCATTCTTCACTCTAAAAAGCTGGCTCCTGATTCAGCATTGCCTTTAAGCCACATCACCTTTAAAATATTGTCATTATATTGATGTTAATAATAAATACTAATAATTGGATCATAAATTGCTAGAGGGGTTAACAAGAATGGGCAGCTTTAGAGGAAGGGTGGAAGTTTCTATCAAATCATGTAATATTTCATGAAAGACAAATACACAGTTCAAAAAATTCATGGGAATATTTTCTGTAAATATCATTCAACAGACCAGCAGCAAAGCACAGTTGATACTTCCAACAGACACTAAAGTGACACTATCCTAAGACACACACACACTCATGAACTGTGCCTCTAAAAGACACACATTAGTTTAAAATATCCCTTATTATTCCCCTTCAAAATACAAATCCCCAAGACACAAGCCTTTAACCAGAGTAATGTGCCCCTGGCACCTCCCAACTCATGAACAGAACAAACCTAAGACACAGACCACAAAAGTTACAACAGAAAGGGTGGACATTTAAGGTGAACCCAAAGCAGAATACTGAGACCGTTGTAGGATAATTCATGTACCTGAAACATCAATAGTAGGAACATCCAGAGGCGGTGAAAGCTATGGTAAAGATGCAGAAAAGTTCTGTGCTCCACGAAAGATGTCTTTCCGTAATGATGATTCCTACTTATCAAGCCCTGTAAAAGAAATTGCGCCAACACAATTTTTATGAAAACTACCAAACAATTCATAAAATATATAAACAAAGAAAAAATATCAAAGTATTCAACATAGCTAATGATGTGTACAGCATTCAAGAACAAAATTCGTCGATTCTAGGATTAGGGCCTGTTTGGCGAGAATGTTGGGTTTGTGTTGGTAATTGCTGAAAGATGTTATGGCACTGATAAAGCATAAAATGGGAATATATTTCATAACCTAACAATGAAAATTCCAGATCCCTCTTCGTTGCACACAATCCAAATCGCTACTCAATACTCACCTCCCAATACCATGACAATCCTCCCCAAAACAACAATACACAAGTGAACAAAAGACAACACTACTGTCAAGCACAGCAGAACAGCAGATCTCCGAGTTCCAACGATTCTGCTCAACAGTAAACCTCGTCAAACACTTTGAGAGCTGGCGGGTAACTGCGCCACAGTGGCAGCCCTCATTAGGAAAGCAGGAGCTAGGGAGCAACACACCAGAGAAGCCACTATGACGGTCTTAGCTGACCATGTCAAGTAAGGTAAAGAGAGTGGCTGGGACGCCGGGAACAAGTGATGAGCTACCAAGACCCTCAAAAAGAGTGACAGTGGCTTACGTGGATAGATAATAGTGCAACTTAAGTCAGAAAAGAAGATAAACAATATCCTTGTGACTGACAGTCATACTAACAAATAATCATCAAACGAGAAAAAAAAAGGATCCCGTAACACACATTTATTAGTTTAGTTCCATCTACTGCAAGATCCAAAAATCTTATATACAGTTAATGCAAACAAACCTGTTCTTTCCTACTAGGCTTTGAGAAGAATGGGTTACTCAGTTTCCACGGCCAACCCAGCTGAAAACATTTCTCAGACCTAAAAGAGAGAAGCAACAGTATTTGAAAATAGCAACAGAATAACAAAATCCGAGAGCTCAATTGATCCACCTACCAGAAGAACTCATTGAAATCATCATAGTTTCTCCATGCAGAATGTGCTGCCCGCCCATTGTCATTGTTGCCTGCTTCCTGCAGTAGAACCACCATTCAGACATTTATATAGGACAGAACATATCGAGTTAGACTAGCTGATAACCCTTGAAAAAAAAGTTAAGACTAGTTGATCAAGCAGCACCACTTACAGCTGCAACGATTTCATATAGAGGATAAATGACTTGGTCAAGAAATGATACGCCATCATTAGAAATGCAGCTTCCAGCTGGCTCAGCAGTCTGTTTCTGCATAATCACCTCTAGTTCTCTTGCTAGCTACAAAATTGAAAGGAAGCAGGAATTTCAACAACAAAAGTTGAAATTTGGCATCATTTACAAATTTAATTGGTTAGAGATCATCTATACATTTAACAGCTGCAACTGAATATGCAAGAATGAAAGAAAAATTGAGGTTAGTAATCTACAAATATAATAAGATGAAGGTTAGCCATGCGCTTAATTTTAATATAATATGCTAACATAATTTGCTGATTTGTTTGCTCCTAAAGATTAAAGATGATCACCTTAGAAATACATAAGGCCGAAAAGCCTACAAGCCTAGAACAATCCCCAGCCTTACAAGCATGCCAACGAGGTAATAGAGCAATTAAGGAAGTGTAATTTGTGCTCCTAGGAGTTTGCTCCCCCACTGTCAAGAATAGTTTGACTATAATGTATACTGTTAAGCTTCATGCACTAGCCAACGCAACCAAAAGTCCGGACCTTTCCATCAGTTCGGACTTCTGCAATTTATCCAAAAATTGCTGGTAGCTCCCCTTTGTGTCCACGTATAGGCCTCTTGAGTCATACGTGAGTTTCGCGCGCCATCACTCTCTTCCTGTTGCACGTGTTGACTTGTCTTCCCCATCACACGTGAGAGGGGATGTGACAGTATATGTGTATTGGACTAGCCCTTATCAAAAGTCCGAACTGATGGAAAGGGCTAGTGCAATCCACATATACTTCTTGTTGTTGCTTTTTTTAATTTGATGCGTGTTCATACTTGAAGTGCACTTTTAAGTTTGGCCAATACAAGTACCATCCAAACATGATTCATCCAAGGGCCTATGTTCAAAGTAAGCATAATAGCACACAAATGTGAGGCTTGCGCGAGATTCTTAAACAAATATACAAGAGACAAGAAAAAATGAGTACTCTCATGATATTCATGCATGAAAGAAGTAAATGGAGGCACAACATGCACCAAAATAAGCACATTGGAGAATTTGAGTAGAATCCTCTACGGACTTACATGATGAAATATGTAGCATAAGCCTTCTGGAAGAAATCGTACGTTGGCAGCCTCTCCCCAGATCAAGTAGTATAAACAAACATATAGCAACTTCTTTTCTTTGGTCAATGATTCAATGCTAACAGAAAACAATGCAGTCGCTTGGTATTTGTAACAAATAAGGCAAGAATAAGAATTGAAGTGCAGAATATAAGAAATCATACTTATTCCAGACAGGGCGTAGTGGTAAATAGTTGCACCATTTTATGTAGTTATCCAGGGACTTGGAAAACACAACATGTACAGCACCCTCGTCAATTTTCTAGCAACAAATGAAAACAATGTTAAATACCATGCATAAGCTCAATCAACACGATAATAAGGCCGGATGAAAAAACGTATTTAGCTGTTACCATATTTTATCACATGATGGAAGTAAAAGGATATGCTCTGAAGTGTCATCATACATGGAGCAAAAATATCATTGACTACAGTAAAGAAATGTTCCATAAGCATTTTAAATGGCACCTGATTTGTGCATGGGTTAGGAGGCAGTAAGTCCTGCCCATATAAATAAGGAACAAGATCCCAATAGTGGGGATTAAATTATATGTACTTTTTAGCGAAAAATTATACTATTTGTTAGGGACTCACTATCTCTTGATCATTGTGTGTTTCAAAAAATGCCTCTTCTTGATCATAAAGTGTTTCATGCGTTCTAAAGCACTAGACAAAATGCCTTTTCTTGGTTAGGAAGACAAAAGTGCTGAAGCGGAAGTGAGTACATGTATGAGTAAAACAATACACAAACAGGAACATGACATATCAACTTATCACCAACAAGAAAGAAGAAAACATATGTATATGTTGCTATCAGATAGCGAGCTAGGTAAATCCAAAAGAAACTGTTCGGTTCATACACAATAGAGAAAACATTGATCGGCCAAGTACAACTATGTTGGCACAAGAAAAAGGAACATCAATAATAAGTTAAAACACCTAATGTTTTGTTCAGGGTGATAACTTGTTCCAAATTCTAACTAAAAATTCCAACTGACGTATTTTAATATTTATTAGGACAAAAATCATTTAACTGGCCCGGGAAGGAGGGTATAGCTAAAGGAAAAAAAACAAATATATTCACACGTGGTCTCCTGCATGCTCTCGTAATTAAAAAAACAGAACAATGAGCTGAATATATAGTGTGCACACACCGGTTCATTCCCTGATAGTTTGCCTAATCGAGACTGCTCATTTGCCAACAGGTGAACAATGTGCTCCCGTTGATTGCTCACATTGTCTTTCTGCAACCACAAGATCAAGGGGGTTATCACATATTTCGATGAAAGCATCAACATTATGTAGCATTGTCATTCTATAATGGATCAAGAAAGCCCAGATAAGTTAAAAGGGGTGTGTTAAGTTTGAACCGAAGACAGCCGTGCCAAGGATTTGATTGCCCATGTTGAAGCCAATGTTGGCAAGAAAATACACTGGGAGACTACAAGCAGCTAAAGGAGCATGGGCATACCCAATTTGGCAACCATCCAAACAACGGCCATAATCTTGGGCATGACCAAATAACTAAAAGGATAGGTTTGGTCAGAAACCAAACATACCCCAAGTGCAAGGACCAAGAGATATTATGTATCGCAACCTGTATTTCTATTTCCATCTTAGAAATCATAGAAATAACACATAAGTCAATATGCTTATTTTATTCCTGCCTCATTTTCCATAACAGCTTCAGTCATACACTCGTACTGTTACACTAGGATGCAAGTTTGGCTCCACAAATATAATTGTTTATTTATCATTTATAAGTGTGCACAGTTACATGCTAAGACACTATATTATTCACCAGCGTGACTTGTAAATATATGCATTGCCTTATTTTTCAGTTAAATGCTCGATGAAATGTACATCAGCGTACAAAAGAACATGTGATAAGGATAACATGGGAAGTATTAATCTCAACATCTCAAGTAATGTTGAACGGGTGCACAATTTAACATAGTTTCCAAGTTTGCAGTATCCAGAAATATGCATATAGCATAGCACATTTACTATTATATCAGTTAACCCATATAGTTGAGTACGACGAGCAAGCAATTTGCTGATTGCTAATCAGAATTAGTGTTTGTCCCTCGGGTTGGCAACTAAATTTTTGTTGGCAGATAATAAGGTAGTTCATCAAGCAGTAAAAAGATTACAGCAGTAACTCCACAGAAAATGTAGGCTAGCTTACACAACAGGTGAGCCACATGCTAGCTAACCTGAAAACCAAACACGCAGTGCAAAAGGTCCAGCATATCAGAATTCCTAGCATCAGGAACTGAAATGGTATTCGGAAGCCTGGGCAGATCCCTATGGTACTGCAAAGATGATATTGCTGCCCTCACCTGAAATTCAAACAACGTTACAGGAATATAATCACTACCAGATCTAAAAACTGTAAGAATAAAAAAAGACCAGGCCCTGAACTATACCTCTGGAAAAGTGACAATTAGGTTAGTTGTAGACAAGGAATCTAGAGGAATGATATTATACGCCACAACATCCTCTGTCCTTGCCGCATCCTTTTGCATGACTTTTTTCATCTGAGTAGAAAAGAGTGCATTACTATTTACACACACAAAATAAAATAATGGAACATTTATTTTTGCCAAGTAGGTTCAGAAGGTGGGAGCAAAACTGAACAGGCACGGACTCATAATAATCGCACCACACTTGAATTCAGTTATACATTAAAACTTTGTTCGCAATTCAATTTATGGTGCTATTGATACACTACAGTTTATAGTTAAGATAATGGTCAGGTAAAGAGCAATGCCTGCTAAACAATGGAGTTTCTTTGCACAGCACCTTATACTAGAGACGTGGGCAAGAATAAACGAGTAAGGAAACTACACCCTGAGGTTACACAATATGCATGGGGCCAATATGCATGTTTTTGGTCAAAGTAAATCCTTGAGACAACTCAACATTATATCTGTTAAAGCTCAATAAAATAACTGAAATCTTAAAGTTAAAGCTTCTGTCTTGTTAATCTCACATATTTGATACTTCTACAAGATACATGGTTCCTGAATATTTGTTAATCCACTGCCGCTGGTAACAGAACATATGAATGTACAAATAACAGTAGGTGAGGTCACTCTTTTAGTTTTTAAAAAGATGAAAATACTTTCATTATCTCCATGGTGGCACTCAACCACGTTACAGTAAAAGGAAGTACTCCCTCCTTCCCAAAATGTTGGGCGTCTAATCTTTTGCGTGCAATCCCAGAATGTAGGGCGTGCATGTCTTCCTCTCTCCTTCCGTTACAACCATAGATAACGATAGCTAATTTTCTGGGAAGGAAAACGATCGCTGAATGGGTCTCCATTGGAGTTAGCCCACGTCATCTCCCTCTCTCTCTCACTTATCTCCCCAGTCCCCACGAAGGCACCCCACCTGGCTTTCAATCCCATGACAGAGGAGTTCGTGAGGAGTAGAGGAGATCAAGGGAGGCAATTTCCCTCTACCAGCCAACGACAGCTCAAGTAACGAACGCCTGCGCTAATTTTCGTGCTGAAACACTAGACGCCCAAGATTTTGGGAAGGAGGGGATACTGTTAATATTTTCTCTGATCTTTAAACATTTGAATGAAGGAGAAACGAAGTCAAGAATTAATCATCAAGGATAAGAACAAAACCTCTTCAGAAATCAAATTTGCTGCATCCTCAGGGGAAATTTCCTTTGTTATATCCTCTATTACTGACCATAAGACCTTGAGAGTTGCAAGTACTTTTTTGCGCTTAAGTGTTTTGCGCTCCAGCCTGCTCAAATAACAGTAGTGTAAACACCACAATGCTAGAAGTTGAAGTAACAACCATGCTTAAAAACAGCATGTCTCAAAAGCAAAAATGAATTAGAACTTTCAGCAAGGTCTCCATAGGAGGAATACATACTCTCCAAGGTTACCGCTGAACACACCAGATTCCCTCAGCTTCATTTCGTCGTCACACAACTCGTCAACTTTATGTCTTTCTCTGTAGAGCTTATAAAATTCTTGCAGTTTAGCTATATCCTGGCTTCGGTCTATAGCACCACCTTCCCTCTTAGCTAGTTTTTGCTAAAATTTTGAGAAAGACAAAAGCACTGTTAGAAGATGTTTTACTTTCCCAAACAAAGAAGTCTACTGCAATTCAACAAGTCATGGTTCAGGAGATGTGGTGTGTGATTTGATTCAGGACTGAGATTGAAATGCAAAAGCCTTCCTGCATGCCCAAGGCAGTCATGAAATGTTACAGCTCTGATTGGCAAGCAATACATAAAAAAAAGTAAATTATAGCTTATTTTAGAACGTCCGCAGTCAAACATTTGTGAACTACTAGATTAGTGACTAGTAACATAGATAAGTGTGTCTGAATGGTCATGTAACAATAATAATAGTAGATTCACCCCCAAAAACAAGAAAGGGGTGAGGAGAGGGAGTAATGGCAGACATGTGCATACCCGGATTACTGACATTAAGCCGGTCTTGAACTGAAGCACACCTCTCCCTTCGCTATTTGGATCCAGATTTTGGGCGAGGGCATATGCGTGCTCACACACTGCTCATGGAAGTCGAAACATATTACAAGACAATACCACATTGCGAGTAAAAGTTAGATGCGCTAAGGAACTTAATTGCTATGGAAGTCAAGACATATTACAAGACGATAACATATTGCGAGTAAAAGTTAGATGCGCGAAGGAACTTAATTGCTCAGATATAGTCCAGATCATTTCATCAGCGTTGTGTTTGCTTTTCTCAGAGAACTGCTAGTTTAGTTTCTACTAACATATCTTTGGTCTACCAAGTGTGTTCAGTGGAGCAAAATAGCTGAAGCATGGCAGGCGAATTCTGGTCATGGCAATGTCGTAGACAGGCAAACTGTGTGCCAAAGTAAAACGTGCAATGGGACTTAATTGCTCAAACGTTAGTGCGAATCATATCAGAAGTGTTGCGTTTGCTTTTCTCAAGAGCACTGGTACTTTGTGCTAGCATCTCTTGGGCCCAAAAGGTGTTTTCAGTGATGTAGTAAAAGGTACGGCCCAACTATGAGAGGCGGATTCTGGCCATAGCAGCGTCGTGGACAAGCGGCAGCAGGCAAGGGTTAGAAACGGTGGTGGAGGGGGCCTTACGAATCCTGGCGACGGTGGGGTCCTCGTCCTGGATCTCGTCGGCGGCGCGGAGCACCTCGTCGATGTGGGTGTTGTTGCCGAGCGAGGAGGGGACGTTCCCGGCGATGCCGCTGGCGGGGACCCCGTAGACGCCGCCCATCCGGTCCCCGCGGAGCGCCGCCCGCACCAGGCGCTCCCAGTTGGCCTCCGCCCTCGCCATCTCGCCGGGGCCCCTGCTGGATCTGCACGCGCGCGCGCTCTCAGAGGCCGCCCCGCATGAACGCCCGAGCTGCCGGCGCGCCGAGCTGGCGAGAGAGGGAGGGGGGCGATCGGGGGCTAGGGTTTGCGCGTGCGCGCTCGAGCTGGGGCGGGGCGGGGCGGGGGTGGGGAGGAAGGAAAGGGGATGGGGAGGGGGGAGGGGAGAGGAAATGCGGCAAGGAAAAATCTCAAAACCTCTCTCGGCTTTCTGGCGAGACTTTTGGTTTGGACTGGAGGATGCGATCTACCGCCGCTCGCTCCAGGTGGAAGAGGAGGGGGAGGGGAGCGGGGTGGGGCGGCGGCGTGTGTGAAAATCGCACCGCGCGGCTCGGCTCGGCTCGGCTCGCAGGGCGCCGCTTGCTTGCTTTCTGTTGCTTCCGGCCCCAGCTAGCGCGTGCGCCTGCGCGCCCAGAAGAGGAAATGCTCAACGCGGAAGGACCCGTGTGCGCGTGCGACCGCAGTTTGTGTGACTGACTGACCTGAGACGTGCGCGGCGGCCGGGCATGTGTGGTGCGGCGCGGTGCCTCGGTCGGTCCGTCAAACAGTGCGACGACCACGCGCCGCAGACTGGGGACGCGCATTTGAAAGAGCCTCCCATTGCCATGCCTAAAAACCTGTCCCGTTGGAGCTTTTTTTTTGAAGAAAAAAATGAACAGTTACGGGCGTGTTTGATAGGTTGCGTCGTTTTTTTTAACTATGCATTGGTTGAGAAAATGCGGACAAAAGAAAAACATATTGTCTTGGTGGCCAAGGATGGCAAATTCCAGTAACACACGGCAAGTTTCGGTTAAAAAATAAACTAAAGCACGAAATTGTCATGCTTGCCAACTAAATTTGTCATTCTCGCATAACTAAACTTGCCATAGAAAACGTTCGGAGTTGCCATGTGCTCGTACCAGACGTGTGGCACTTATCAGGGTCCATCATTTTTTCCTGACTTTGGTGGCATGCAATGGGCTGGTTTGATGCACTACGCGGTGTTTGGTTGTGCACGGCGCAATCAAAACATTGTTTCCGTTCTAGCCAGTAAACAAATGACAGTTCATCCTAACTACTAAGAAAAAGCAGTACAATTTAACAGTGTTAAGGCTAAATAGGGGAAAGTCCATCGATGTTGAAATAGGTGTAAGTCCTTCGTCTTCTTCTCCTTCTTCATATCCTTGTCTGACATCTGTTTGCCTGCATCGCCTCATTCTACTTCATCTTTTTGTTATTTCAAGCTTCATTGTCAGATGCCTCCACACCATGGTCAAAGTTTTCAACATTATTAGC
Organism: Aegilops tauschii subsp. strangulata; assembly: GCF_002575655.3. Lineage (NCBI taxonomy): Eukaryota > Viridiplantae > Streptophyta > Magnoliopsida > Poales > Poaceae > Aegilops > Aegilops tauschii. The sequence goes on from NC_053038.3 coordinate 510,162,519, forward strand.
CATCGCATCTTCCTCCTCCGACACAAGCTCATCACAACCTCATTGTAGGATCCAGTTTTGGAGGATGCAACATGCAAGAACAAGCCTAACTTGAGTGGGGAAGTGTGGAATGGTTTCTGATCCAGGATCTTAAATCTATTCTTCATAACTCCAAATGCCCTCTCAACTATGGGTAGAGTGCCTCAGATTGAACAATTCCTGTTCAGTCCTAGGATAGTTCTTGAAAGAGAACTCGTTCGGATGGTACCTATTTTTTCGAATGGTGGAAGACCACCAGGCCGACATGCATATCATCTTTTAGAGGTAGAGCTTATCGCCGGGGATATTGATGCCATCAGGTCGAGCCGTGATGTCAGCAAGAATATTAGCATCGAGGGCAGATCCCTCCCAGCCAGATAACACAATGTGAACGTCACATCGAAATCAACAACAGTAAGCACACTCTGACTTGTGTATTACTTTATACCCCTATATGTTGTAGCATGTGACTTCCGCCCCTCGCAGTCGCATGAGTACCAACTCATTGCACCGATGCAATCCTGGAAGTGGCATGAAAACATGGTGGTATGGTTGTATTAAAAGGTGGCATGAAAACATGGTGGTATATAGTTTTTGAAAAAAAACACAGATTTAAAAGAAGTTCAAGAATTTAAATAAATATTGTGCGAATTTGAAAATGGGTTGAGATTTTTTTAAATCATGAATTTGAAAATAATTTGATAATTTAAAAAATAATAAATTTGAAATAATTTATGAATTCAAAAAGCTATTCGGTACTGTCGCTAGTTTGAAAAAAGTTCATTAATTCGGAAAACATGAATTTGGGAAAAAACTCGGGAAATAAATCGCCGATTCCACTAGTTTGAAAAAAGTTCACGAATTTCGAGGAGACATAAATTTGAAAGTAATAAGAATATCTAAAAAATGTTCATGTATCCGATAATGTTCAGAAAATAAAAATAAATCATGCATTTAAAAAATAGAAAAAGGAAAGAAGAAAGAAGAAAGAGAAGGGAAAACAGAAAATAAAAAGAAACATAAAAAATGTAAACTAGTGAACATGCAGATAAAAACAGGAAAGAAATTGAACAAGAAAAAACCCGGGTGAAGGGACATTCTAGGATGTTCCCATGAGGCGGCTCATTAAGGAAGAAGGAATGGGCTGTGCCGCGTGAAACAAATAGGCGCTGAAACGCGGAGGGCGCCCGAACAGGTCGCTGGCGCCCACTGCAACTCCTTCTTTGGCCGCCCACAAAGGAAAGACAACGAACAAATAACACAAAAAATGCCACTTCTGATTGATAATAGCTCTAACAGTATAAGAACAAGTGTGGCCGTGTTATTTTTTAATAACTTAGATTTTTTATTTTTTAAGGAAAATTACGAATTTGAAAAAAATCACAATTTTGCGACAAAAGTTCATCATTTTGGAAGAAAAGTTCACAAACTTAAAAATAGTTCATCATTTTGAATAAAAAATCACAAAGTTAATAAAGTTCAAAGATTTTCAAACACATTTATGAAGAAGTGGGAAATAGTTCATTGTTTTTGCAAAAAATCATCAAATTTGAAAAAAAATCATAAATGTTGGAAAAAGTTCATCGATTTTGAAAAATAGTTCATTGATTTTGAAAAAGTTTACAAATTTTACTAAAAAACATCAATTTTGAAAAAGTTCATCAAATTTGTAAAAAAATTCATCACGTTTGAAAATAGTTCGTCGAATTTGATTTTTTTAAAAAAATTCATCAAATATGAAGAAAATGTTCAAGAACTTGACAAAAAGTTCATCCAATTTGATAAAATATATTTTTTTAAATCATTTATTTTGGAAAAATGAAGACAAATTTGAAAATTTCATCGAACAAGGAAGAAGGAAAAAATAAAAACGAAGTAAAGAAAAAAAACAAGATAAGAAAATTATGGAAGGATTGCGCTCTATTTTTTCAGTTTATCAGAAAAAGGAGGAAAGCAAATAGGCCGGGCCCAACTAGCACGCCTTGTAGGCGACCGTTTGCACAAACAATAAGAACGGGCGCCTACAGCGCTAAATAGGAGTCGGCGCTGAAACGCACAGGCCTCAGGAGGGCAAGAACTACCCTTGTTGCGATTGGGTCTGTCTTTGGATTTTTATTTTTCTGTGTTCTTACTTTGTTTCTTTCGATTTTGCTTCGTTTCTTGCTAATTTTTTTACTTTTACCTTCTCCCTTTCATTTCCTTGTATATTATGTTTTATTCATTATCTTTTGGCTTTGTGATTTATTTTTTATAATATGAACATTTCATTATTCGATGATCTTTTCTAAGTACACACTGAACATTTTTAATACACATTAAACATTTTCTTAATATAAATAAAAAGAAAAATACTAATATGGAAAATGCTTCATTCCTACCGGCGGATACTCGGAAGAAATCGGCCGCGCGTGTTGCCGTTCAATCAAACTTGATCGTAAGGTACGAGTTGCAATCGCTTTTCTGGAAACATCCGGCTTGAGCCGTTCTTATCCTCATATAGTCAGCCCCCACCAGATCGATCCATCCCGTCTCCTAATCTGTTGGGAACGTAGTAATTTTAAAAAATTTCCTACGCACACGCAAGATCATGGTGATGCATAGCAACGAGAGGGGAGAGTGTTGTCCACGTACCCTCGTAGACCGATAGCGGAAGCGTTATCACAACGCGGTTGATGTAGTCGTACGTCTTCACGATCCGACCGATCAAGTACTGAACGTACGGCACCTCCGAGTTCTACACACGTTCAGCTCGATGACATCCCTCGAACTCCGATCCAGCCGAGTGTTGAGGGAGAGTTTCGTCAGCACGACGGCGTGGGGACGATGATGATGTTCCACCGACGCAGGGCTTCGCCTAAGCTCCGCGACGGTATTATCGAGGTGTAATATGGTGGAGGGGGGCACCGCATACGGCTAAGAGATCTCAAGGATCAATTGTTGTGTCTCTGGGGTGCCCCCTGCCCCCGTATATAAAGGAGCAAGGGGGAGGCAGCCGGCCAAGGGGAGAGGCGCGCCATAGGTGGGAGTCCTACTCCCACCGGGAGTAGGACTCCTCCTTTCCTTGTGGGAGTAGGAGAAGGGAAGGGGGAAGGAGAAAGAAGGAAGGGTGCGCCCCCCTTCCCTAGTCCAATTCGGACCAGACCATGGGGAGGGGTGCGGCCACCTTTTGAGGTCTTTCTCTCCTTTCCCGTATGGCCCATTAAGGCCCATTACGAATTCCCGTAACTCTCCGGTACTCCGAAAAATACCCGAATCACTCGGAACCTTTCCGAAGTCCGAATATAGTCGTCCAATATATCGATCTTTACGTCTCGGCCATTTCGAGACTCCTCGTCATGTCCCCGATCTCATCCGGGACTCCGAACTCCTTCGGTACATCAAAACTCAATAAAACTGTCATCGTAACGTTAAGCGTGCGGACCCTACGGGTTCGAGAACTATGTAGACATGACCGAGACACGTCTCCGGTCAATAACCAATAGCGGGACCTGGATGCCCATATTTGCTCCCAAATATTCTACGAAGATCTTTATCGGTCAGACCGCATAACAAAATACGTTGTTCCCTTTGTCATCGGTATGTTACTTGCCCGAGATTCGATCGTCGGTATCTCGATACCTAGTTCAATCTCGTTACTGGCAAGTCTCTTTACTCGTTCCGTAATACATCATCCTGCAACTAACTCATTAGTCACAATGCTTGCAAGGCTTATAGTGATGTGCATTACCGAGTGGGCCCAGAGATACCTCTCCGACAATCGGAGTGACAAATCCTAATCTCGAAATACGCCAACCCAACAAGTACCTTTGGAGACACCTGTAGAGCACCTTTATAATCACCCATTTACGTTGTGACGTTTGGTAGCACACAAAGTGTTCCTCCGGTAAACGGGAGTTGCATAATCTCATAATCATAGGAACATGTATAAGTCATGAAGAAAGCAATAGCAACATACTAAACGATCGGGTGCTAAGCTAACGGAATGGGTCAAGTCAATCACGTCATTCTCCTAATGAGGTGATCCCGTTAATCAAATGACAACTCATGTCTATGGCTAGGAAACATAACCATCTTTGATTAACGAGCTAGTCAAGTAGAGGCATACTAGTGACACTCTGTTTGTCTATGTATTCACACATGTATTATGTTTCCGGTTAATACAATTCTAGCATGAATAATAAACATTTATCATGATATAAGGAAATATATAATACTTTATTATTGCCTCTAGGGCATATTTCCTTCACAATCAACCATGGCGCATGCTCTTTGTCCTCTCCTCTCTCTTGCAGATGCATAGCTCTATGGCGAAGCTTTCATCGGAGCTTCCTCCATCCCTTTTGAACCAAGCATCGCGACGCTCCTCCTCTTTGCAACATCGAAAACCACGACCACTGCCACCCGCCTCCATCACGACCATCACTGGGCGCGTCCCTGCTGCAATTGCAACGACTGAGTTGCAAATGGCAACGACCAGCGACGACGGTGTTTCTGAAACATCATCTTCATTGCATTTTTTCCGCAACACCATCTGTGTTGCAAAAATTCGTTCCGCAACAATACTCACATTGCAAAAGAGCGAAGACGAAAAAATAATTTACGAAACATCAACTATGCTACAAAACTTTCTGCAGAGTTTCGTTGCAAAAAATTCTGCAACACTACTTTTGTTGCAATTGTAAGGACAAAGCTAGATCGCTGGATGGTGCTCGATCTAACGAACACTGAGGATCCGCCGACTGACACGTAGCATGCCCATATCTGTTTCAGCATAAAATGCACCTTTACTTTAATTATTTCAAATTATTTTATTTGGAATTGGAACATTTCTGTGGGTATCTTTTTTTTACTTTCTAGAATGTAACTACGTTCTACGGGCTGGATATGCATAGATAATACGACATTCGTAACTGCTACCGAGAACAAATCAAACAAGGTTGTATGATCAGAGTCAGTTTGGTTTCTGTCCTAGGCGTCGTGCATACGAGAAAGTAGCACGTGACCTTGACATGAGAGGCTGAAACTTTTTAACCGACGATGCTAGCCAATTGGAAGAAATGTGTTTAGTATAGCAATTTTTCTGCACAGTACAGTTTTTCTGCCTAGCGAGCAGCGGCGGAGGTATGTGCAGCTCTGGGGTGGCCGCTGCCCCCCCCCCCCCCCCCCCAGCCGTAGCCTAACTACTGAAGGGAAAAAATTTAGAGGGTTAAATTAAGGAGAGTTTAGCCATTTGCGCCCCCCCATCCCCCAAAGATGTGTATTTCTTGTTTGGCCCCCCTGAGATCTTCTGCTAGCTCCGCCACTACTGGTGAGGCTAACCTGAAAGAAATATGTTTAGTATAGCAATTTTTTTGCACAGGAGAAACTTTCTACCCTATCCTGGCCTACATCGCTAGCACTAGCATTAACGAACAACTCTTCAAGCTTCTTGTAGTGCTTTTCTTCGGGTTTTTTTCTTTCAAAATCTTTCTTCACTTTTCAAATCCATCCATAATTTTCAATTTCATGATTTTTTCCTCAAATAAATGAACATTTTGACTGAAATTCTCAAATTCATGAAGTTTTCCATGACATTTTCAGTGAACAATTTTCAAATCCATTCACTAAATAAGTTCTCAAATGCATGATTTTTTTTTTCAAATTCACAAAAAAATTGACTGAACAATTCTTCAAAAGTCAAGGTTGCTGAACAATTTTTTAAATGGTCAATATTTTTCCCTACACAAAATTTCAAAAATCTCATTTAGTGAACAATTTTCAAAATCACAATTTATTTAAATACATTAACACTTTTCAAATTCATGAATATTTTTCGCTAAACAATTTTCAAAATCTCATGCACCAAATAGTTTCCAAAATCATTAAGTTTTTCATGAATTTTGGGAAAAATGTGAATACTATTTACTGAACAATTTTCAAATCCGCGAACATTTTTTTGGAAAATTTCAAACCTTTTTTGGGAAAGTGAACAAATTTTATAATTTCATTTTTTAGAGATTTTTTTTTCTGAAACATGTGAATTGTTTGAAAAACAAGAAAAGAAAAGGAAATGGACAAAAAATAAAATTAAAAACCAAAAAGAAAACTGGCAAAACCAGTAAAGATAACAACTCAACAGGAATAAACATGGCCCGTAAGCTTCCTAAAACCGTCAGGGAAGCTTTCGGAACCTTTCCGAATGAAATCGTTGCTTGCCATTAAGTGGGACGGCCCGATGCGGGCGCACATAGGCGATCGGACGCTCCAAGCATTTACGTTAGGTAAGCTCACCACATATTATATGTGTGCAAGGTAACAACATTGGGCCAAATGTGTACTCCCTCCGTTCCTAAATATAAGTTTTTTTAGACATTTCAAATGGACAACAACATACGGATGTATGTAGACATATTTTAGAGTGTAGATTCATTCATTTTGCTCCGTATGTAGTCTCTTATTGAAATCTCTAAAAAGACTTATATTTAAGAACAGAGGGAGTACAACCCAACATAAAAGTCCTCTTCTGCCGCCGAGCTCAAATAAACCCGGGATGAACAGCAAAAATCGAGACATGCGTTCAGCCTGCCCAAATTTCCAAAATGCGAGCAACCAAACGGTGGGGTTTTCACGGTGCTCTAAAATCTTCTCGGCCCTGCTCATGGTTTCATGGTCACGCAACACAGCCAACACGAAACTCATACGGGCTGCATTCCCTGGCAATCAAATACTCCTACTCCGTAATAAACATTTGAGACCTATTCTTTTTTGAAACCTATTACAGTACTGTACGTATGTTGCATCGATGCCTTTCGCCGTTCAGTACTGTCGACAGGCACATCGAGTTACTCTCAACCCCTGTGGAAAACGTGGCATCCAATGCCATCTTAATTCCGATGTGACTGTCGAGGGCGACCCCTGTCTGTCTCTTTGCGCATGGATCAGGCCACGCAGCACGAAGTTCGGTGAAAGCTGTGTCCATGGATCATGGACGCGATCATGAGTGGCTGCCTGTGCCTGGCCATGGCCTGCCCGACGGCGATCGGGCAGCAAAGCGGCCTGCTCGAGCTCTCGAGCACTTCCATTCCGTTCCGTTCCCCGAAAGCTGAATGTGCTCACGGCTTTCCATGCCGCGAAAGCAACGGCACAGGACGTCACCCATCACCCGTCAGGCGTCACCAGCGGCAGCAGGCTTTAATCTGTATCATGAGATGAGTGAGACGGACAGGTTTCAAGTTTCAGCTCACTCGTCAGTCTCCCAGACGTCCAAGCAGCAGCACATTTCAAATTCCTGCCTGGAGTGCAGGTCTGGCTCCACGGCCACACGCACTGTTCTCGGCTCAGCGCTCACGCGCGCGGAAAGCAGCCAGAGCGCGACGGCGATCCCTCTGCGCGCGGCCAGGCTTATCCAGAAGCAGAAGCTAGCCTTGCTGTATTCCCCCGTACCCTGCCCGCGAGGCCGTGATCGATTCCAGCAACGGGCGCTCTGCCCGGCGCCGGAGTGGGGCTGCAGGCTGCAGCGGGGTGGTGGATTCGCCGTCGTTCTCCATCGCGTCGCACTCGGGTCCCTGCCCGGCGCCTGTTCCACGGGCCACGGCGATTGGCAGGCAGTCGGCCGGGCATGCGAGACTGCAGACGACGCACGCACTCACACGACTGCTCGTGCAAGGCGACGAGCAGCTCGCTCTCGCGCAGACAAGGCTGCGGAAGACGGAAGTGGACGGGCGATGCGGGCAGCAGGACGGGCCCGGGCTCGGCGGTCCACCAAAATCATCAGCGCCGGGCCGCCGGGTGTGGCTGTGGGCGCGCGTAGCTCTCGCTCGTCGACCATGTCCAATGAACTCAACCGGTCCGCGTCAGCGAACGAAATCATACCTGGCTCCGTCGCCTCCGGGCATGTCTGGCCTTGGACAGCTCGGCGCCATTAACGCCGATCACGACGCGCCGTGTCCGTCCCTGCCCGCGTGCATGCCAGCCCGCGCGCAGCTGCAGCCTCTCGTCACCTCTGCCTGCCTGCGCCGTGCGTGCATGCATGCATGCATGCATGCGGCGTGGATAAAACGTACAGTACGTACGTGAAAACACAGTCCGTGCGTGCGTGCGTGCCGCCGTGGCGACAGGCGGCAGGGCCCTCCGGCCGTCGTCTTGGTCGCGTCGAGTGGCGTGACGTGTCGCCGTGCAAGCTGGCCGGCCACTTGCTACGGTGCTACTACGTGCCACCGGGGAATACAGCGCGCCGTTCAACGTTCGTCCGCTAGCTACAGCGATAGCTGCCCGCTTGTTCGCTCCAAATGATTGATTCCCATTATTCCATATGATGATTTGCATGGGTGCTGCAATGGCGACGGGTATCATCATCGGGTCGGTTCGGTGCACGGTCCTTGTCGCCGTGTCGGCAGTTCGGCACGGTCGAATCACGGCCGTGGAATGAAATATCGCAAGCTGTTACGTACGTGTGCTTGACGAGTGACGACGCTGCATGCATGGGCTCGAGCTCATCTGAAAACGATGCGTGATGCCAAAGTTCAACCTGTTAAGTTTCATGTACTAGCTAACACAACCAAAAATCTGAACTGATGAAAAAGATTAGACAATCCACATATACACTTCACCACAACCGACTAGCTAGTTGCATGCATTCATGACTCGTCGTCAGTCGTCTTACTTGGTTCTTGCACACCCTCGTCAACTTTTACTACACACAGTCCGGGTTTCTTCAGTGGTTGGATGTCCCGGTTATCAACAACATCCGTCCGGAAAGATATTCGGAGAGCACACGCATGGGATATATTGATGCCAATGCTATCCTCCGACCGGGCCCAATAATTGGTGCCCATCATGTACCATTACAGAGAATTTCGGCTCATCATTGGAACGAATTTCACCAGTCCACACCTTGCCTTATCCTCTGAGGAAGAAAAGAACTCAGCCCACTTTGCTGGAGCGTAGGCAGGAGTCTTTTGAGGCGATTGGACAAGAGATACCGCTACAAGTATATATCTAGGTGTATGATCTCTCATAATGCATGCATCTCTACTACTTCTAGACCTAACTGCAATCAGTGCTAATAATGAAGCAAGGGAGTACGGGAGCAGCTACGCTAACTATCTAGCGGTCTAACCCTTTTGAGCTTTAGGTTAGGCAGGCAGGCGCGGTGTACGTTAAGCTCCACTCGCCGCTCTGCCTAGCTACCACATGCAGCTTTAGGTTTTGCATGATGATCAATTAAACCTGGCCAGCGACGCAGCTACATCTTTACGTTTGTATTAGGGCATCTGTCTGTCAGGCAGGGCTTGGACCGGGCTACCTCCTTCCTTATCAGCCGGGCATGCATGGCCACACACGCCACTGCTTGAAGTTGAAGTTGAAGTTGATGGACGACAAAATATGGTATGTCAGCGAAATATTTTTGTGCAAGGGATGGCGAGGCATTTCCACAGGACGAAGCAGGCCGCTATTTTGCTCAAGCTTGACATAGCAAAAGCATTCGACACTGTCTCATGGCCCTACCTGCTGGACATGATGCGGGCGCGACGATTCGGGTCACATTGGTGCAACTGGATCGCCATGCTCCTCGCCACCAGCTCGTCCAGGGTGCTCGTCAACGGGGCGTTGGGCCGGTCGATCAGGCACCACAGGGGGCTCAGGCAGGGCGACTCGATCTCCCCGTTCCTGTTCATCCTCGCCATGGAGCCGCTTCAGAGGCTGTCGGACTTAGCCGTCCGTGATGGGCTGCTTTCCAAGTTGAAGGGGAGAATTCCAAGCCTACGAACCTCTCTCTACGCGGACGACGTTGCTCTTTTCTTAAACCCCGTCCGACAGGAGCTTCAAGCCATCCGGCAGATCCTGCAGGCCTTTGGGCAGGCCACGGGGCTTCAAGTAAATTTCTCCAAGAGCAAGGCCATCCCAATCCCCCCCGAGCTCTTCGATGTGGACGATATCATACAGCTGCTTGGGGCTGCACGCGCCGCCCTGCCGTGCTGTTTTTTGGGCCTCCCTCTGTCACTTCGCAAGGTTCGCAAAGCTGAATTGCAGCCGTTGCTGGACAAGATCTTGGCCCGATTGGCTGCATGGAAATTCAAGCTTTTCACTGCCGCCGGCCGTCTCGTGCTACTGAACTCCGTTATCTCCGCGCTGGCCGTATATTGGCTATCAGTTCACCAGTTACCAGCCTGGGTGAGGCGTCAGATCGACAAAATCAGGAGGGCACTGCAAGGTTGCATGGGGCAGGATATGCAGGCCTAAAGAACTCGGAGGGCTGGGCATCATCGACCTTGACCGCTTCGGCATTGCGCTCAGGCTGAGATGGCTTTGGTGGGAGAAGACGACCCCCTACAAGCCTTGGATCGGTCTTCCTATGCCTTGCAACGAGGACGACCGCTGGCTGTTCGCGGCAGCCACGACGGTAGCACTAGGCGATGGCCGAACGGCCTCCTTCTGGATGGATAGTTGGCTGCAAGGCCAAGCTCCATGCCACATTGCGCCAGAACTGTTTCGCCTCTCCAAACGCAAGCACCGCACCGTGCGTCAGGCACTAACCGGCAACCGCTGGGTAAACGACCTAGGAGGACGAGTTCCAAGCAACCTCCTCGCGGCTTTTGTTTCCCTCTGGGGCCGGATCAGTGCTACGACCATCCTTGATACGGGCAGGAACATATTCACCTGGAAGCTTGAGGCCTCTGGCAGCTACTCGGCCTCTTCGTCATACCATTTGCAATTCTTGGGGTCCACCTTCTCGCCAATCATGCAGTCCGTCTGGCGTGCCCGGGCGCCGGCCAAGATTAAGTTTTTCTCATGGCTCCTCTCCGCTGGTAGACTACTCACGGCGGACCGGCTCATGGCCAGGGCATGGCCTAATTCCTATTTCTGTCCGTTATGCTGGCGCAACCTGGAGACCGCTCAACACTTGTTCAGGGAGTGCACTTGGTCAAGGAACCTCTGGACGGCGGCGGCCAGCCGCTTTCGCGTCCCCACCTTCCTTCCAAGCTCCTGGAGGTCTTCAAACTGCATGGTGGATTGGCTGGACGGACTTAGCACGGTGCCTGTTGGCCGCAAGCGGGCGAGATCAATCGCTCTCCTAACCACCTGGTGGATCTGGCTCGAGCGTAACGGCCGCATTTTCAGGGATCTCGAGCGCCCTGTCCGGGTAGTGCTGGAGCTTCTCACCGACGAGCTAGCTACGTGGGTATTGGCGGGGGTAACCACTTGATGCTGCGAGAGTGAGGTCTAGGCAGCCTGGGATCCTGTTTTTTTTCTTTTGTTTTTCGCAGCCTTTGGTTGCTTTTGTACAGACTAGCTGTTTCTTCTCATAATGCGAACGCAGTTCGCCTGCGCTTTAAAAAAAATGGTATGTAAAGACCGATGATTAGCTCCGGCACTGACGAGTTAACAATCTAATCCTCCGTCCCGTCTCCATCATTAGCAGCGTTGATTGCTGACTGTTGGTTAGATTAATAGTACTAGCTTGTGTACGTAGGCTCCGGCGCCTGATTTTGATATTCCAAGCAGAGCATCACCTCACCTCAGTCTGATTCAGAGGGTCAGGGTCAGACCAGGCGGCCAGGCCAGGCCAGCTGCTGCGCCGCAAGTATCTGTATGACTTGATCCGTCATCAGGATCCAAGCGAGGAGACAATAATAATAATAAAAACGGCGATGCCTTTCCCTACCAACCAGACACGGCGGCAGAGCCGGTGAAGGCCGGGACCCGTGCGCCATGGCCGACCGCTACGTGTTGGCCGGACCGCCCCGCCATGTTCCCTCGATTTGTTTACTCATCAACCAGGTGATCTCCATGGCCGGGCCGTGTCCCGTCACCTTGTTTATTCAACCGGGGCCGCTTCCATGCGGTGCAGGTGATTCATCTGATTCCCAGTGCCTGCCCGTGTGCTCTCGCTGGCTCGCACATTGCATCGGGAAACCACGGTCGGAGAGGCCATGCAGCATGGCTCATTGGTGGCGGTGGCTCTCCTTCGCCGCATGGGACGGCGCTGTTTCAAACGCAGTACAGTACGTAGTGGTGGTCTGATCGAGCGAGCGGCATGAAGCAGTGCACCGAGGATCCCGGTCGATGGGCGGTAGTGCGCCGAGGAGGTGCGCGCGCGCGCGCTGTGCCCTTGCACTACCTACGCCGGTTGCGGCGAGGGACATGCTCCGTTGGGGGAAGGGAACCGAGCGAGTGGGGCGGCGGCGCGCGGCCACCGGCCGGAGAAAAGAGGCCCGGCCGTCCCCCGCATTTTCGTGCACCGGTGCGTGCCATCATTTTCCACATACGCGTACGAAGAAAACGGCACCATCGGTGCGGGTAGGCGCGTGCTCCGGTTTTAATCGGCAGGGAACATGGACACCCATCATCATGCACATTTGAGTACGTAGTAGATGAAAGCTTTCCATGATTGGTCGGCGTTAGATTTCGACTTGCTGTGAGCGAACGAATGGTCTGGGAGCCGAACATTCCTAGGCGTGCACGCGTCGCCTTTGTAGTCAACATAAATAAGACAAAACAGTTTGACGCCGTAGTCACCTTCGGTTCTTTGTGTACAGTTCATTCTGTAACAAATTCTGACCTTTGAAAAAAATATTCCACTATAGATCTGATGCCAGATTTTTACCATGGCAATCGAACGCTTTTCATGGTAAAATATGCTCTTCGAGGATGGCAAGTTTAGTTGGCAAGCACGACAAATCCGCCTCATTATTTATTTTTTGTTAGAAAATTGTTGTGCTCACAAACCAAATTGCCATGAAAACCGACAGATTTACTATGCCTAAAATTTTGACGTCAGATTTTAGTGTTTCCGAGAAAAAAAGATCATACTCTGATCCTTTTAAGGAAAAAAAATACACCCATCAAGATTAAAAAAAAACCTGGAATTCATATGTTAAAAGGTTGTCTGCGATTCTGGTTGATGCAGTCTAGGAGAAGTGATTTCTTTCAAAAGAAAATCTTGGAAAAAGTAGCACGGGATTTATTCAACCTGACATGGAGGCAAAAACTTTGCCTCATCTCGTTGGAAAGAAGGGAAGTAACAAGGTCTCGAGAGGGACATTGCTCCTCACACAAATGAAAAAAACAAATGCTTATTCTCGCGGCATTATAGAACCAAATGCTTTGCCCGTGTGATAACCCAGTTTTCACCTCGGCCTTAATAGCCTTGCCCAACACATTAGGCAACCTACCCACATGTTGGAATACTCTCGCATTTTTCTCTTTCGAGACTCCCAATAGACTAGCATGATAAGTGATAACATCCCCTTCTTCCTATGACCATGCTCGAGGACCACCATGGCCCACCACTCCTTGACCGAGGGGATCCTGGTCCAGGTCACAACATCCAATTTCGGGGCATCCACCCAAGCTCGGATCGCGCCCGAAATAAATGCGGGCGAAGAACCTACACATGAAGAGAAGATGCGCCGCGGTCTTCGGCTCCCGCTTGCAAAGTTGTCAATAGTTGCAGTTTGGCCAACTTGTCCTTCACAGTTGGTCAGCGGATCCGAATTCTATCCTTGATAACGAGCCAGGCAAAGAACTTGCACTTGGGCGGAGCCCAATTCCTTGACACCACCTTGGTCATGTTGGAAACGATAGAACGCTCGAATTGAGCCGTGTAGGCCGAGGCCGATGAATAAATTCCATCGACAGTGAGGTTCCACGTGATATCATCGGCAAGATCGTCCTGGAGGTGAACCGCGACGAGCCTCTTCCAAAGGCCGCAGAATTGCTCAATGTGCTCCATCGAGAGGCCTCCAAACATGTTGATCCAACGAATCCAATGGTTTGTGACGTCAAGAAAAAAATATATTTAGGAATTTCTACGGTCGGTTGCTGATCAAGTGTTGGAAAACAAAAAAAAACCTGGAATATGATGCTTTTCTATTTCTTCCTTTTTTTCGGCGGATAATCAGGGAGCTTTACTCCATGAAAATATATGCCCATTAATCAGGGAGCTTTATTCCATGAAAATAGAATTACAATCATTCCCATGGACGCCTACGAAGAAAATGGTACCGATCGGTTTGGGTAGGTACGTGCTCCGGTTTAACGGGCAGACAACATGCAGATCCATCATGCTCATGCACATTTGAGGTAGCAGTGGTTCGTAGCAGATGAAAGGTAGTCCATGATTGGTTGGCCGTTGACGTTAGATTTGGATTGCCAGCGTAGATTAGAAAAGTTTGCCATGCCCATGCATGGCTGGAGCACCGAAGAAACCCTGCCTTTGTGCCCAAAAATAAAACGTCGTGAGCAGTTATTCGCCCAAAGCTAGAACCCACTTGGGTTCTCTCGACCCGTGCTGTTTCGGTCCTGCCGCGGCGAGGACGTCTGGAACTCTGTTCCTCCACGTAGACATGTTGGAGCGAGCATTGTTCCACGAGACACGGGCCCACCGTCGATAGTTCGCAACAGTACGGCTGCTAGAATCGAACAAGGCAAAGTGGGACTCGACGTTCAATAAATATATTCTCACATCTTCGATTAGCACCCATGATGTGAGCACCCAATTTTTCTAAGCCCCTTCTCGTGCAAAAGCGACAAGCAGAGAGAGAGAGAGAGAATTAAATCAAACGCACATGCATCTTCGGACTACCTTGGTATCTCACTCAACTCTAGCACCAGCTCTGATGCCTGCTCACGACTAAATTTTCCTAAGCCAAGAAACAATTTTTTGGGTGGCTTTAATCTACTCTAATTGATCCCTCAAATGACCTAACTGTCAATACCATTTTTGTGACAAAAATAGTCATTGTATTCACCGTTGATATCATCAAGCCCACTTCCATGTCCACCATTAGACCTCCGCTGTTGTAGTTCTCCGATTAGGATCCCCCCTCCCCTCTATTCAAGGAATTTCTACACCCGGTTGCTCATCAAGTATTGGAAAACCTGGAATCTGAAGCTCCCTATTTCTTTTTCTTCATACGAATAATCAGGTTGTTGTATTTCATGGAAATGGGATTACAATCTACTAAGGGCGTGTTTGGTACTCATCCGTGGCCGCAAAATCCTGAACTCCACAACCAGCTTCCGATCGCCACTTTTTCACGAGAGAGCCGAGATCTAGGGATATGTTCGGCTACACGGCTTCTCGCTCGCACAAGGAGCGAACCTGAAGCCCAACATATTGCCCTTCCGTGGCCCATTCGGATAGGCATTGTAGGAGGCTAATAGTCCAAACAGTGTGAGATTGATGGACAACCCATAGGCCCGGTTGGCTGTAGCTGTTTTAGCAAAAAAAATAGCAGGTGCGGGGTGTGGAGGAGAAAGAACGAGCGAAGCGGTACGAGAGGGGCTCACTTCGCGGTGGCAGGGACCGGTAATATACTCTCTACTCGCGCTTCCCGGTTTTGGAGGAGCTAGGATTTCTCAACTCCACAACTCCTCAGATATCACACTGTGTTTTTAGCTAGCTTCCCACACCCATAACAAGGAATTGAACCGTCCGGCTGCACTCCACACCTGAAGTTGCAGATTTGAGAAGCGGGAGGGTTCCCGCACACGCCCTAACACAAGAGCATGTACGAAAGGGGGTTGGCCTTCCTCATATCCCCCTCCCCCTTTCCTTTAAATAGATTTAGTTCCATCCTCAGTCGCCCCGAGACAAAGATGGTGAGAAGCATTGCGACCACCGTGTCGTGTCCGCCCAACTTCCATGGTGGTGTCCGCGGCGCCGATGGCTGAGGCAATCGCTCGGAGTAAGGAGGCGGGCCATCCGCGCATTTCGTGTGTGGTGTGTCCCATTAGTCCCATATATACACACGCGCACGAAGAAAATGGCAGCGATCCGTTTGGGTAGGCACAAGCCCCGGTTTTTAATCGGCAGACAAGATGGAGATCCATGATGCACATTTGAGTGAGGTGGTAGTGGTTCGTAGCAGATGAAAGGTTTCCATGATTGGGCGGCGTTGTTAGATTTCGTTTGCCATGCATGGCCGGAGCGCCGAAAAAAGAAAAAGGAAAATCCGCCGTGAACGCGCTGCCTTGCGCCCAAAAATGAACCAACCGCTTGACATCGTGAGCAGCTTCTGCTTCGGTTGACCCACATACATACATATATGCATCTCGTGACCACTTCAGTTCTTCGCCCGAAGATAGAATCCCACTTGAGCTCTCTCGACCCGTGCCGTTTCGGTCCTGCCGCGTAGACAAGTTGGAGCGGGCATTGTTCCACGAGACAGGGGCCCCACCGTCTGTAATTCGCAACAGTACAGCTGCTAGAATCGAACAAGGCAAAGCGGGACTCGACGTCCAATAAATATATTCTCACTCCTTCGCTTAGAGCACGTACAGAGCACCCAATTTTTCTATGCTCCCATCTCGTGCAAAAGCGACAAGCAGAGAGAGAGAGAGAGAGAGATGAGTCTCGTCGAGGCCGAGACCGATTCCGTCCCGTTCAGACGACATCTGTCGTTCCGAGGCGGCCCACCGCGGAGTCGAGTCAAAGAATGATTGACCCGGCACTAGCACCACTCTAAAATACTACTCCATCAGGGCCCGCACGCCGGATATCATTAGCCGGAAACTGTCCCCGACGGCCGGGGCCCGCGCCGCACCGATCGCCATCCATCGGTCGGGGAGGCCACCGATCGAGTCGAGTCGGGTCGACGAGAGGCCCCTCACGACCGCACGCGCCGGGAGGGAATGGAATGGAGGGTAATACGACGCGAACCGCTACCGTCCGGCCCGGCGTCCAGCTGTGGGCACGATCGATCGACCGATGTGGCGATGCTTAGCGCTAAAGACTAAAGAGCATGCCACGTGTGCTGCTGATGATGCCACGAAACGAGATGGTATGTGTGCAGTGCTTGGCCTCCGGCGTCCAGCTAACGGCAAGATCGACGTGGTGATGCTCAGAGTATGCATGCCACGAGTGCTGATGCTAGTAAGAAACAAGATATGTTTTGAAATGTTTGGCTTTTCGCTTGGCAATCCGGAGTCCAGCCAAGCAACCGCGCCGAACGCCCGGCCAGCCATCGACCCATACACCTGCACTCCGGTTCGAATGACATTTTTCCTTTTGAGCTGGAAACACAGCGTTCGGTTAACCAAATGGAGTAAACATTTTGTCGCCAGCTAAACCAACCCGTCCACGCCCCAGCCAAACGCTGTGATAACTACAAACAGCAAGCAACCTCGTGTCGCAAATTCTTGGGCAAGAAGCCACGCGAAAAGCACTAGGGAAGTTTGTGTGCAGCTAGAGAAATTTATCCTCCTCTTTATTCGAATAACATTGGATGTAGGCCTGTGGGCTCAGTGACGCTTTTACTGTTCCGAGTTTGAGTCCCGCAAGATACTATCTAGCGCCTAGTGCCTACGGTGGCAGGAGTAAATACCATGAACGCATCCGTCGATCGCACGTCAGTGGGTTCCGTAGCGTGCACCAAGTTTGGGCAACAAAGTTACTCCTCCTACGCTCCGGCTCCGCTCCCCTGCCCCGGTGCCTTAACTGCCGCAGTTACGTGAAGTGTCGCCTCAGAAACGCACAATGAATGAACCCCAAGCGTGGGCGCGCGTGGCCAAACTCTCATGCCACGCACGCCGGAGCGTCAGCGCGGCGCGGCGCACGCGAGCGCGGACGGCGTGACGCGAGTGAAGAAGCCCGGCCGCGGGGATTCAAAATCAACGGCGGCGGAAATTCAAAACCAGCCCGAGCCTCCCTCCGCCTCCTGGTGCCCTCCAGCTCACCGCCAGCGTCCGCCCGCCCGTCCGGTGCCGCCCATCACTCACTCACCCTCTGCCAAGTGCCACCCCTACATAAACCCCGGCAACCCCCTGCTCTCGCCACGACACGGCCACGGCCACTCCACTTCACTCTCCCACCTTCTCCATCCCCCAGCTGCCGCCCACCCAAATCAAAATCGGCTCCACCTCCACAGCACCCAGGCACGCCGTCCGTCCGTCCACCCATCCGGCTCGCGTGCGTGCCATGAGGACCCTCGTGCTCGTGCCCGTCCTCCTCCTCCTGCTGGGCGCGTGCCATGGGCAGCAGCCGGAGCAGCGGAAGAACTACGTGGTGCACCTCGAGCCGAGGGACGACGAGGGGAGCGCGGCTGTCCCGGTGGAGGACTGGCACCGCTCCTTCCTGCCGGAGGCCGCGCCGACCTCTGCCGGCGACGGCGGGGCGGACGCCGGGCCCAGGATCATCTACTCCTACAGCCACGTGCTCACCGGGTTCGCGGCGCGGCTCAGCGACGCCGAGGCCGAGGCGCTGCGGGGCAGGGCGGGCTGCATCAGGCTCTACCCCGAGGTGTTCCTGCCGCTCGCCACCACCCACTCGCCGGGCTTCCTGGGCCTGCAGACCGGCAAGGACGGCTTCTGGAGCCGCTCTGGGTTCGGCCGCGGCGTGGTGATTGGGCTCGTCGACACCGGCATCCTGCCCAGCCACCCCTCCTTTGGGGACGCCGGGATGCCGCCGCCGCCCAAGAAGTGGAAGGGCGCGTGCGAGTTCAAGGCGATTGCCGGCGCGGGGGGCTGCAACAACAAGGTCATCGGCGCGCGCGCGTTCGGCAGCGCGGCGGTGAACGACACGGCCCCGCCCGTCGACGACGCCGGCCACGGCACGCACACGGCCAGCACGGCGGCCGGCAATTTCGTGGAGAACGCTGACGTCCGCGGCAATGCGCACGGCACGGCGTCCGGGATGGCGCCGCACGCGCACCTGGCCATTTACAAGGTGTGCTCGCGCAGCCGGTGCTCCATCATGGACGTCATCGCCGGGCTCGACGCCGCCGTCAAGGACGGGGTGGACGTCATCTCCATGTCCATCGACGTCTCCGACGGCGCGCAGTTCAACTACGACCTCGTCGCCGTCGCCACGTACAAGGCCATCGAGCGTGGCATCTTCGTCAGTGCCGCCGCCGGCAATGCGGGGCCGGCCGCCGGGAGCGTCTCCAACTGCGCGCCGTGGATACTCACGGTCGCGGCCGGCACCACGGACCGGGCGATACGCACCACGGTGAAGCTCGGCAACGGCCAGGAGTTCGACGGCGAGTCCCTGTTCCAGCCCCACAACAACTCCGCCGGGCGCCCGCTCCCGCTCGTGTTCCCCGGCGCCAGCGGCGACCCGGACGCCCGCGGCTGCAGCTCCCTCCCCGACTCCGTGAGCGGCAAGGTGGTGCTCTGCGAGAGCCGCGGCTTCAAGGAGCACGTCGAGCAGGGGCAGACCGTGAAGGCGTACAGCGGCGCCGGCATGATCCTCATGAACAAGCCGGAGGAGGGGTACACCACCTTCGCCAACGCGCACGTGCTGCCGGCGTCGCACGTCAGCAACACCGCCGGCTCGAAGATCACCGCCTACTTCAAGTCCACTCCCAACCCCACGGCGAGCATCACGTTCAAGGGCACGGTGCTGGGCATCTCCCCCGCCCCGACGGTGGCCTTCTTCTCCTCCCGCGGGCCGAGCAAGGCCAGCCCGGGCATCCTGAAGCCGGACATCAGCGGGCCGGGGATGAACATCCTCGCGGCGTGGGCGCCGAGCGAGATGCACCCGGAGTTCGTCGACGACGTGAGCCTGGCCTTCTTCATGGAGTCCGGCACGTCCATGTCCACCCCGCACCTGAGCGGCATCGCCGCCGTCATCAAGAGCCTGCACCCGAGCTGGTCCCCGGCGGCCATCAAGTCGGCGCTCATGACCTCCTCGGACCCCGCGGACAAGGCCGGCGTGCCGGTCAAGGACGAGCAGTACCGGCGGGCGAGCTTCTTCACCATGGGCGCCGGGTACGTGAACCCGTCGCGCGCCGTGGACCCGGGCCTGGTCTACGACCTCTCGCCCAACGACTACATCCCGTACCTGTGCGGGCTGGGCTACGGCGACGACGGCGTGAAGGAGATCGTGCACCGCCGCGTGGACTGCGCCAAGCTGAAGCCCATCACGGAGGCGGAGCTCAACTACCCGTCGCTGGTGGTGAAGCTGCTGTCGCAGCCGATCACCGTCCGCCGCACCGTGAAGAACGTGGGCAAGGCGAACTCCGTGTACACGGCCGTGGTGGACATGCCCAAGGAGGTGTCGGTCACGGTGCGCCCGCCCATGCTGCGGTTCTCCAAGGTGGACGAGAGGCAGAGCTTCACGGTGACGGTGCGGTGGGCCGGGAAGCAGCCGGCCGTCGCCGGCGCCGAGGGGAACCTCAAGTGGGTCTCCCCGGAGCACGTGGTGCGGAGCCCCATCGTGGTGCCGCCGGCCAAGGTGGTCGTCTAAATCGGTAGGGAGGGGTTGGGCTCTCGGCGTTGCTCGTAGGCGTGCGTGACAGAGGGTAAGAACATTGCGTTGTATAGGGTGGCGCGGTCGATTAATTAGGCGCGTGCGTACTTCGTCGAGCGCCGCCATTGCCACGGCGCGGCAAGCTCGGCTGCGACGTTGGCGATGGCGGTGGGTGTATAGTGCAAATAATGGAATTTTATTAACCCGTGAAATGTAGCTCGCAGCAATATTTGATGACTGTTCCATTGCACACTGGCAAGAGACCGATCGAAAGCAGAGCATTTCACTCCAATTCTTTCTTCAGATAGAAAAGACAGAGCGTTTCTCTGCTTTCTTCTTCAGACAAAAACAGAGCATAGTGCATCTCCCACAGCACTATAGAAGGCCAGTGGCATCATCTGACTGTTCCACTGCACTTGCACATCGGCAGGAGCACATTTCATTTCTTTCTTTGGATCTTAAAAAAAACAATTTCTTTCTTCAGGAATATGAACAGGGTGCTCGTTTTTTCTTGAGACAAAAAGCAGAGCATCCGGCTGCCCGTAGCGGTTAGGCAACCGTTCGGACGGGTGGAATTGAAGACCACAAGACAACCTTCAAAGATGGGAGGGTACAGTACATGCATTACTGTGATTATTAATCCACGCGCTTCGGGATGAGATGACACACTCTAGGTTTGGCCTTTATTTATTTTTATTAAAGAAATGGAGTCGGCGGAGCTCGATAAAAGGCTCGAATCTAGCCCAACTTTGAATTAGTAAAGCCGTCAGCCGGTCAGGATTATAAAGACACCACAATACGAAGAAAATGAAAACAGAGCGAACAAAGATACAAGGTGCTAAGAGAAACGACTCAAAGGGAACAACAAACACCGTTGCCATCGACCAGACGACCACCGTTACGCCCAAACCAGCAAACCTAACTAAGGCCGTTGGAGGAGGGCAAGAGCTCGCGCAGTCACCGCAACGCCGACGACCGACACTTTCGTAGGTGTCGCGCCGATGAGTACCTCTGGTGGTGACGGAGGTAGAGGAGAGGCAGGGAGGGAGTGTGGCGGCAGCGGTAGGCTTAGCCCTCGAGTCGCCTCAGAGGAGGCGGCGTGAGGGTGGTGGGAGGGATGGTTGTTTCCGTCTCACTTATCTTAGAGCATCTCTAACAGACCCTTTAAAAGTGGTCGAAACCTTATAAATTTTGCGTTTTCAGGTTTTGATAAAAAAAAGTGTCCAGAACAGAAACCATAAAAGTGGTTCAACCTGTAAATTTTTTAAAGGGCACCGAAAATTCACACCCGAGACCCTTATGTTTGAAGGTTGGAAGGCCGAACCGATGGTGCCCCGTATACCGGTCAAACCTCGTCGGAGCAAACGCGCCGCCATGGAATTTGCCGGAATCCGCCCGAAACTCGCTGGAATTCGTCACCACACCTGGAAAGGCCGCTTGACGCAGGAATCGACCGTCGCCGGTTCGAATTGGTCGAGCTCGACCTCGCCGTGGCCTCAGCCTGGCCGCTGGAATCCTCCTGGCGCGGCCGGCAAAGGGGCAGGGCTCAGCCGGCGCGACCGACAACGGAGCAGGGCGCAGCCGGCGGGCGACGGGGCGCGGCAGGCGGGCGACGGGGCGCGGCAGGCGGTCGACTGGGCTAGGCGCGCCCGGGTGGGTGAAGTGGCGGCGCCGGCTAGGCTGGAGAAAGGAGCTCTTATCCCAGTTTGTTTTTACAGTATATATTCGGGCGTAGCTAAAATGAACCCTTAAAATGCCTTTTTTTCAACCTTTATTCCAGTTTTACAGTTTATAGTTTAATATAAGGGGTGCTCTTAGATTCTTGCGGGACAATGTCAGAACCGGCTTTAGCCTTTAATTAACGTGGCAATTGCGCC
Organism: Aegilops tauschii subsp. strangulata; assembly: GCF_002575655.3. Classification (NCBI taxonomy): domain Eukaryota; kingdom Viridiplantae; phylum Streptophyta; class Magnoliopsida; order Poales; family Poaceae; genus Aegilops; species Aegilops tauschii. Next base: position 510,184,587 of record NC_053038.3, read on the forward strand.
TACTACAGTACTCGTTACAGTGTTTGAGACCACCAGTGCTCCATGAACGAGCCGGCCGTGTGCCATTGCTATCCAGTTTATGAAATGCCACAGCAGACAGTAGTACTACTCGCTGACTCAGACGAGGAGTGTAAATAAATGAGTGGATTGATGACAGCCAGAGCCAGAGTCAGAGCCATTTACTGAAGCCGCGTTCGACTTTTGCACTGCACACGGGTAGTTACTGTTGGTTTAAAGTCCATTTCCTCCCCAGCTGGAGTACTACGTAGCGGTACACCTACAGGCTACAGTCCTAGTACGACTCCCCCTCGTTCGCTTCAGGACGGCAAACATTGGATTTCCAGCCTGTGAGGTGCCGAGCACGGTACACGCGCAAGTTGGGCTGAGCCTGACAGACCGACTGTGGCACTGCTCACTGTTCATGCCCCGCACCGTCGTACGTGCGCCCATATAGTATATGGATGCGTCCACCGATCACTCACCCAGCCCATGCACATAGATTTACAGCGTGTTCGTAGCATCAGGCCAACTCCACCGCGCGACCCCAAGCGGACGTTCGTTTTGTCGGGTTTCTATCCGTTTGGGTAGGGCAATGGGGTCGTGTCCGGGCGTGTCCTGTGATGCGGTGGCCGTGCGCCCAGCGCGCGGCCGCATCCCTTTGCCCCATCCTGTTCGTCAGGGCAAAAAATGCCCATATTTTCATCAAAACTAATTTTACAACCGAAATATTTGTCTGAAAATTAAAATAGTTTTACAACCCAATTGAAATTGTCTTTAATAAAATAGTTTTACAACCGAATCGAAATTGTCTTGACTGCACATAAAATGGACCAATACATCTATTGGTTGCCAATGTGATCCCACACGTGCTCAACCAAGTCATTTTGAAGATTCAAATGAGCGTGCCAATCACGCATCTCACAGTGGAATTGGACAAACTGTTCAAATATGGCCGGGTCTTGGTGCAGGGCTCAATATTTTCACCTTGATAATCAAATCCTTGGTCGAAGATACTCTCATCACGCTCGTCCTCGACGATCATGTTGTGCATGATCACACAAGCAGTCATCACCTCCCAAAGCTTCCTTTCATCCCATGACAGTGCAGGGTTTCGAACGATACCCCACCAGGATTGAAGCACATCAAAAGCACGTTCCACATCCTTTCTAACACTCTATTGCATTTGGGCAAATCTCTTTCTCTTCTCACCTTGGGGTTTCGAGATTATCTTCACAAAAGTTGACCACTGAGGATATATACCATCTGCTAGATAGTATCCCTTGCTGTACTGGTGGCCGTTGATCTCAAAGTTCACAGGTGGGGAGTGGCTTTATGCAAGCCTCGCGAAGACTGGAGAACGCTGCAGCACGTTGATATCATTGTGAGAACCTGCCATGCCAAAGAAAGAATGCCATATCCAAAGATCCTGCGATGCCACTGCTTCTAATATGACAGTGCACCCGTTGACATGCCCCTTGTACTGGCCCTGCCAAGCAAATGGACAGTTCTTCCACTCCTAGTGCATACAATCTATGCTGCCAAGCATGCCTGAAAAGGCTCTAGCTGCGTTGGTCGCCAACAATCTCTGTGTATCACCGGCAGTTGGCTGCCTCAAGTACTCTGGGCCAAACACCTCGATCACAGCCTGGCAAAACTTGTACATTGACATCAGACATGTTGTCTCACTCATACGCACATACTCATCCACCAGATCGCCTGGAATTCCATATGCAAGCATGCGGATGGCCGTGGTGCATTTCTGGTAAGAGGAGAATCCAAGCTTGCCAAGGGCACCCGTCTTGCACTCGAAGTATGGGTCATGAGCAACCACTCCCTCTCGGATACGATTGAACACATGCCTTGCCATTCGAAATAGGCGACGGAATTTATCCGGCTTGAAGAGCGGGGTGTTGACAAAGTAATCGGCATAGAGCAGCGCGTGTCCTCTCTCCCTGTTGCGGTTCACGTTGGGAGCACGGCCAGGGACTGACCCCCTGCACCGAGGAAGCTGCCGTTGAATGTGGTCGTGAACGACCAGTGCAGCCACCACAAGATCTTCATCATCCGACGACGAATCGTCCGATGAACAAAGGAAGTGATGGAAGAAAAACTCGTCTCCACTGTCCATACCTTCGTGGGCAAAATGTTGAACACCTTGCAGTCGTGGTGGCGAAGAGGCCGCGATGATCACCTCGACGCAGCAGGGGTGGTTGCCGGCCGGCTACTGGCCGCTCTGGAGCTCTCGTCGGAAGCTGCCAAGGCCGCCGTGGTACGTCGCCGGCGGTCGTGGCCCCTCTGCGACCGGCAAAGACGACGACGGCCAAACCTCCGATCGACGGCCAAAACTACGGCCAAAGCGCGGGCGTGGTGGCGGCCATGTCGAGACGTGGTTTGATAGGGACGGCCGGGGGCTGCGCTGTGAGGAGGCGGCCGGAGAATAGCGGCGGCGCCGGCGGCGGGGCGGGGCGGAAGAGAGAGGGTGGAAGCGTTGGGAGCGAAGGGACTGCTAGTGTCCCCGACAGGCGGGCCAGGGGGGGGACAAGGGCGTGCGTCCAGGCCGTCCGCGCGCGTCCGTTTCACCCCAAACCGAGCGCAAGTTTGGGTCGGGGATGGATCGAAAACGGATGGAATCCGGACATTTGCCCGTTTGAGGCCGTGTGCTGGGTCGCGCTATTCGTCCGTTTTACCTTAAACGGACGCGCGGACAGGATAGCTGGCTGCTGGTTACTACCTGCTCCACTGTTGCTCACATTCAGATTCAGTGCAGTGCTGCTCCTTTTTGAATTGGCACGCTGCTTTCTCACTTCTTCACCGGCAGTGTGGCACTTACTAGTATGTAGCATGGAGTCTGGTAGCAGCACATTAAGTGCAGCGTAACGAAACCTTGGTGTGTTAACCTAGATTGGGCCGGCACAGTAGTAATCACTGTCTTTTTATTAGTCCTACTTATTATTAGCCTCCAAGTTAGGCCTGCTCGAGCGCTCAACACCTGCACTGGCCACTGATTTGATCGAGCCGCTGGTGATTTGTTCGGACTCCAAAGGCGGCAGGGCTGCGACGACACGCTGTCCCGTAACTTTACGTGGCTGTCGTCTAAAGAGAAGCTCCTTTTGATGCACTAGAATTTCTGTCGCCGTTATCCTTGGATTATCCCATCAGATCGACCCTTGATTAGCTAACAAAATCTAGCGTGGACATCACCGCCTCGTGCATGCTTCTAGAAACACCACCAAACACTGTCCATGCCAACAAAGATGCTAGTACCTACACTTGACACTTTGCTTTTCTGCCCCGCTCTCCTCTGGCACGCACGATGATCCGATCCATGATGGGATAAAAGAGGCCGATAAAAGTGCAGTGGACCTGTGGAAAAGGGGTTGCATTTTTCAGGGAAAAGTTACACCCCCCGTTGTTCTGTTGCTGACAGCACTTATGTTGAGTAAAATGGGCCCGGCACTGCGTTGCGTTGTTGCTGGTGTTTGCTGGCGTGACCAGCAGTTTTTATGCCCAGACACCTGGTCCGCAAGCGTGCGCGCCGTGCCGGCCACCTTCCTTCCCTGGATGCATAGAGAGAGCCACGGTAGAACGGACGAACGGACGAACGTCAGGAACACCGGCGCGCACCCGTTGTCGTCGAGACATGAACATCAGGAGAGATCTCGGGCGGCGGCCGGCCGGGAGGCAGCGGAGATCGGCGGGGATCGAGCGAGCACGGCGCCGTTGGCGTGCGGGTGTAGAGAAGAGAGGCAGAGTACACGGGCGGGCACGCGCTGTTGGTGCTGGTGCAGCTGCTGTGCATGTACTTACCACGCACGCACGCAAGCATGCTCCGGGTGTGAGCTGGGAAGGCCGAGAGCTGGCGCCTGGCGGTAGGAGCTTGTTGCCTCGTGGGCCATGGCTTTGCGCCAGATGGATGGGCCAAGCAAGCAAGCCAGGCGATGCAGGCAGCAAGGGGGGCACAGCTGTGGGCCGTACCGGGGCGGATAAGCCCCTGCCTGCGTGCCTGACTGCAGAAAAGAAAGCAGGCGCCATGGCGTCAGGAAGGTTGACAAATCAAATCAGCCGCACGCGCGCGCGCTCTGGTGCGCCCGGACATCCTGATGCAAGCGCCAGCGCATGTCCTAGCGTCATGGACCCGACCTACCGTGCTGCTCACAGTCCGTCGAGGATGGTTGATTTGAAAACGTGTGACCACCGGAACGGGATCCTCTAACAGCATCTCCAGCCGGGCACGTCAAACCCGCCTCAGATGTCCGGGCATGCAACAATCGGTGTTCCTTTGCGTGTCCACATGTTGGATCCCTCGACCTGCACTTCTCTTCATCAGCGATGGTTTTTGTTTTGTTGCGTTGGTTATGTGGGGCCTTATCACAATGGCTTCCCGACTGTCTAAAACAATAAGTTCTGCCCGACTCCGATAAGGGAGGGGAGATGATGACGAGGCGACTTCAGCTTGCTCCAATGCTTGTAGTCATCGTTAGATGATCAACGAACCTGGATATAATTTTTATTATTTCTGGCATTCCTTGTAGTGTCATGACAGATGATGCATAGGTCGAAATTTTTCAAAAAAATAAAAGTAAATCATATACAAACTAAACTAAAATGGACCGGCACAAAACATGTTTCTGACCTTTTGCAAACAAAACCAATCTAAGCCTACAACAGTTCTTGGGCCGAGGCAAAACAACAACCCGTTAACCCGTGGTGGTGTAACCTGAAAAATAAATTATCAAACAAATAGAAATAAAGAAAAACAAAAGTAAACTTTTTCGAGGATGAATGAAGAAGTTGTATCGGTGTTACCTTTAATAAGAAAGTGGATGATTTTTTTTAAAAAAAAACAAACAATGCCACCTCTTAATGTCTGATGAGATTAAGTAGCTTTCAGTTCTGGACTAGAACAATGGCTCAACTTTATTTTTTTATTTTTTCAACCAATAATAGCAGTGCTGGATCTGTTGGTTGGCCTGCTACTGGGCCTCTGGGGGTTGCCCAACCCATATGCTAGATCTGAATGATGATGTTTCACAAGCCCAGGATATTACCCAAGGGGCCTAGCCCAATTGTTGTTGCTCCATTTTGAATGGGCCCAATATGTCTTTGGACCTTGATATTTTCGGACTGGTCTTATCTTTGGAAATGAATTTGTAGAGGCAATCCTTCGTTTTCCACAATATGTCTGTAGAAGGAATTAAAAATTCACTATTGCTATGAGCGAGTTGGCCTGTGATAATGGTTATCCTCATAGCATTGTGGAGAAGGATGCTTTACCGAATAATCTTTTTAATAGTGCCCAAGGCTGTTGCGCATACTATCACAATTTCCAGTTTGAAAGTGCCCCTGTTATGTTTGAAGGTGCGATGAACGCCACACTCAACCATCGCTCTCTCATTGTGTGTTGGTTTTCTTCGACAACGTATCGGTTTATTCGGAAACCCTCGAAGATCATCTTGCCCATCTAGCTAAGTACCGCAACTCCTCCATCGTGATTGATAGAAAATTAAGATGTCCAAGTGTTTTTTTGTCCACAGACAAATCTCCTAGTTGAGATTTGTGATTTTAGAACTAGGTGTATCCACTAAACCTCAGAGATCAACCGTGTCCAAAACTGGCCAAAACCTTTGAATGTGAAGCATCTTCACCAATTCTCGAGTTCTTCGGGCTACTACCGCAAATTTGTGAGGCATTATGGCATAATTGCTCGGCCACTCACCCAATTACACAAGAAAATCACTCATTTTGTTTGGACCAGCGAGTTTGCTACTACGTTTTAGGTTCTGAAAGATTATTTGACAAGTGCACCTTGCACTGCCGGACTTCTCCGCAACTTCTATTGTCAAGACGAGTGCGAGCGATTTCGGTATTGGAGTAGTTCTGCAACAAGATGGGCACCCCCGGCGTTCCCACTTTGAACGCATAAGATATATTGATCCTTTTGTGATTCTGCATAAGTCTTGTCGCCTCATCGAAGCTTTGTCTATTTCGCAGAGAAAAGGGAAAACCAAATGGAGCTGATGTGGGCAGTAAAACTTCTAGAGTGTGTAGCAAGTGAAGTATTCCATGCGTCAAGAGGATGGCGCCCTAGGGTGCTCAGGATTACTGGTGGCTAAGGATGCTTTTGGAGGGAGAATATGTCATCCCTTCTGTTGGCCATGGAAAGTTCTTCAACATTTGCGGTTGCGCCTACCTAGAAGACCGTCTTTGCTGCTGCTTTAGTTTTCGTTTTTGCTTTTGTGTTACATTGTTTAAGGTGTATTTGTAATAACTCTAGACTCCGAATTCCTGGTTTTAGTTGCTGGCAGCTTATCTTAGTTTGGTAGTAGCTGCTGAGCTGGCTTCGGTTAGGAAGAAATGGCGTTTTAGGTTGTGTTCTAGAGTCTCTTCCTGGGGTGAAGAGGGCTTGTCCTCTTCCCGATAGTTAGAGTTCTGCTGATGTGTGTGTTGTGGTGGTGTACAAACTCTGATGGTTTTCTTACTGAAAATCGGGGGGAAACCCCTCACTAGTAGAAAACTGGGCTTTGATCACAGAACAATATTCACATTAGTCCCGGTTCAGTCACGAACCGGGACTAATGTGAGCATTGGTCCCGGTTCGTGCGGCCAGGGGCCTGCCGGGCCTCGTGGGGGCATTGGTCCCGGTTCGTCTGGCCCCTTTGGTCCCGGTTGGTGGGACAAACCGGGACCAATGGGCCTCGCTCCTGGCCCACCACCATTGGTCCCGGTTGGTGGCTTGAACCGGAACCAGAGGCTCACCCTTTAGTCCCGGTTCATACCACAAACCGGGACTAAAGGGTTGGTCCTAGTAGCAGTCAAAGTTTGGTCCCACCTCGCCAACCGAAGGGCGCTCACACCGGTTTATAAGCCCGTCCCTCTCTGCCTTGTTGAGCTCCTCTCAAAGTGAAAATAGATGCCCTTATACAGGGAATTTGACCTAAATTCACAGTAAATTTGTTTGAATTTCATAGAAATTTATTATGAATTTAGGTTGAATTTTCTCTATAGGCGCATCTATGTTCATTTTTTTATAGTAAATAAAATAAATAAACCTTAATAAAATAAATAAACCTTAATAAAATAAAATAAATAAAATATAGTAAATAAAATAAATAAAACCTTAATAAAATAAATAAAAATAGCAGCAGTAAAATAAATAAAAATAGCAGCAGTAAAATAAATAAAAATAAAATAAATAAAGTAAAATACATAAGTAATTAGAAATAAAATGGAATAAAATAAATAATTTTTTTGTTGTAAGTAGAAAAAAACAAAATAAATAAAGCAAAAGAGAAAACAAAAAACAGGGAAAAAAATTATGCCACCTACTGGGCCACCACGGCCTGAATACGACTTGAAACCCATCCATGGGCCAGGATTCGGGCCCGCAGATGGCCCAGTAGGCCCCACAGGCAAAGAGAACGGTTAGGCCCGAAAGCCTACAGTTGAGAGGAGCTCGAGAGGGTGGGCGCAGCAGCGCTTATAAACCACTCTCGAGCTCTCTCAACTAGCGAGGTGGGACTAAACTTTTGACGCGGGGCAGCACAAGGCCTTTGGTCTCGGTTGGTGCCACCAACCGGGACTAAAGGGGGGCATTGGTCCCGGTTCGTGGCACCAACCGGGACCAATGCCCCCCCCCTTTAGTCCCGGTTGGTGCCACGAACCGGGACCAATGAGTTGCCTATATATACCCCATTGCCACAGCAGAGCACTCCACAGTGCTCTGTTTTTTCTGGCCGGCGAGGGGAGGGCATTTGGGTGCTCTAGCTCACCTCCTATGCACATGAGGTGTTCGATGAAATGTCTGAGCCACACTAGTTAATCTTTCTCCTCTCGAAACTCGACCTCCGAGCTCCATTTTTCCCGAGATTTGTCTAGGTTTAGCGGTCCGTCACGTCCCGTCCCCGTCTTCACCGCCGTCGATCGCCCGCGCCGATCTCGTCGCCAGCACCATCGTGGTGAGCCTCTTGTTCTTATCTTCTTTCTGAAAGAATTTTTTTTACTTTAGATAGATACTTGTCTAATTTTGTTACTTTTATTATTCCTTCTTATTACATAGTGCGATGGTTTTGGTATCCGCCCCCGTCGGCCCTCGTCCTTGTAGGGGAACGTAGTAATTTCAAAATTTTCCTACGCACACGCAAGATCATGGTGATGCATAGCAACGAGAGGGGAGAGTGTTGTCCACGTACCCTCGTAGACCGACAGCGGAAGCGTTATCACAACGCGGTTGATGTAGTCGTACGTCTTCACGATCCGACCGATCAAGTACCGAACGTACGGCACCTCCGAGTTCTACACACGTTCAGCTCGATGACGTCCCTCGAACTCCGATCCAGCCGAGTGTTGAGGGAGAGTTTCGTCAGCACGACGGCGTGGTGACGATGATGATGTTCCACCGACGCAGGGCTTCGCCTAAGCTCCGCAACGGTATTATCGAGGTGTAATATGGTGGAAGGGGGCACCGCACACGGCTAAGAGATCTCAAGGATCAATTGTTGTGTCTATGGGGTGCCCCCCTGCCCCCGTATATAAAGGAGCAAGGGGGAGAGGGCCGGCCAAGGGGAGGTGGCGCGCCCAAGGGGGGAGTCCTACTCCCACCGGGAGTAGGACTCCTCCTTTCCTTGTGGGAGTAGGAGAAGGGAAGGGGGAAGGAGAAAGAAGGAAGGGGGCGCCCCCCCTCCCTAGTCCAATTCGGACTAGCCCATGGGGAGGGGTGCGGCCACCCTTTGGGGTCTTTCTCTCCTTTCCCGTATGGCCCATTAAGGCCCAATACGAATTCCCGTAACTCTCCGGTACTCCGAAAAATACCCGAATCACTCGGAACCTTTCCGAAGTCCGAATATAGTCGTCCAATATATCGATCTTTACGTCTCAGTCATTTCGAGACTCCTCGTCATGTCCCCGATCTCATCCGGGACTCCGAACTCCTTAGGTACATCAACATACATAAACTCATAATAAAACTGTCATCGTAACGTTAAGCGTGCGGACCCTACGGGTTCGAGAACTATGTAGACATGACCGAGACACGTCTCCGGTCAATAACCAATAGCGGGACCTGGATGCCCATATTGGCTCCCACATATTCTACGAAGATCTTTATCGGTCAGACCGCATAACAACATACGTTGTTCCCTTTGTCACCGGTATGTTACTTGCCCGAGATTTGATCGTCGGTATCTCGATACCTAGTTCAATCTCGTTACCGGCAATTCTCTTTACTCGTTCCGTAACACATCATCCTGCAACTAACTCATTAGTCACAATGCTTGCAAGGCTTATAGTGATGTGCATTACCGAGTGGGCCCAGAGATACCTCTCCGACAATTGGAGTGACAAATCCTAATCTCGAAATACGCCAACCCAACAAGTACCTTTGGAGACACCTGTAGAGCACCTTTATAATCACCCATTTACGTTGTGACGTTTGGTAGCACACAAAGTGTTCCTTCGGTAAACGGGAGTTGCATAATCTCATAGTCATAGGAACATGTATAAGTCATGAAGAAAGCAATAGCAACATACTAAACGATCGAGTGCTAAGCTAACGGAATGGGTCAAGTCAATCACGTCATTCTCCTAATGAGGTGACCTCGTTAATCAAATGACAACTTATGTCTATGGCTAGGAAACATAACCATCTTTGATTAACGAGCTAGTCAAGTAGAGGCATACTAGTGACACTCTGTTTGTCTATATATTCACACATGTATTATGTTTCCGGTTAATACAATTCTAGCATGAATAATAAACATTTATCATGATACAAGGAAATAAATAATACTTTATTATTGCCTCTAGGGAATATTTCCTTCAGTCCTGTCTATGATTCGGATTTGGTATATATTATCTTTTATTAATTATTTGGTTCATTTATTGTTTATGACAAATATGCCGACCAACGTGACATAGATTTTATTTATCTAGGAGGTGGTTGAACCGGAAATTCCAACCGACCCTATTGTCGAGAGGTTAAATTTAGTTGAAGAAGAAAACAATTACTTGAAGGAAAAAATAAAAAAAATTGAGGAGGAGAAGATGATATTGGAGTTGCATGTTGCGGATGTCGTCGATGATCACAAGATCAAGATGGATGCAATGCGCTTGAAGATTAGAAAGATTAGAAAATATGCCATTCATACTGAGGCTTGGTATCGTTATGCCGTTGGATCAATTGTTACCTTGGTTGCGATTATGATTGCATTTGTTTTCGCATTGAAATGTTTTACATAGTTTCAATGTATGGTTTAATTAATTAGATGCTCTGGAGAGCTATATATATGTTGTTAGATGAGAACTATGTATGTACTTTGATTTTAATGTGATGATGAACTTCTATTAATTTGGTCACTTAATTATCTATTCATGATGTTCTGTAATGGTTTTTGACACACTTAATTATATATAATGCACACAGATGAACCGGCAATGGATGTACGGTGACAGACACACCTCCGAGTACATTAAGGGCGTGCATGATTTTCTCGAAGTGGCTGAGGCAAACAAGCAGAATGGTTTTATGTGTTGTCCATGCCCTACATGTGGGAATACGAAGTCTTACTCTGACCGGAAAATCCTTCACACCCACCTGCTTTACAAGGGTTTCATGCCACACTATAATGTTTGGACGAGGCACGGAGAAATAGGGGTTATGATGGAAGACGGCGAAGAAGAAGAGGACGATGACAACTATGTGCCCCCTGAATACAGTGATGCTGCAACGGGGGAAGCTGCTGAAGATCAAGAGGAACCAGACGATGTGCCCAATGATGCTGCAAGGGGGGAAGCTGCTGAAGATCAAGAGGAACCAGTGCCCGATGATGATGATCTCCGCCGGGTCATTGTCGATGCAAGGACGCAATGCGAAAGTCAAAAGGAGACGCTGAAGTTCGATCGCATGTTAGAGGATCACAAAAAAGGGTTGTACCCCAATTGCGAAGATGGCAACACAAAGCTCGGTACCGTACTGGAATTGCTGCAGTGGAAGGCAGAGAATGCTGTGTCTGACAAAGGATTTGAGAAGCTATTGAAAATATTGAAGAAGAAGCTTCCAAAGGATAACGAATTGCCCGACAGTACATACGTAGCAAAGAAGGTCGTATGCCTTCTAGGATTGGAGGTGCAGAAGATACATGCATGCCCTAATGACTGCAGCGTACAAGGATCTGAACGCATGCCCGGTATGCGGTGCATTGCGGTATAAGATCAGACGAGATGACCCTGGTGATGTTGACGGCGAGCCCCCCAGGAAGAGGGTTCCTGCGAAGGTGATGTGGTATGCTCCTATAATACCACGGTTGAAACGTCTGTTCAGAAACGAAGAGCATGCCAAGTTGATGCGATGGCACAGTGAGGACCGTAAGAAATACGGGAAGTTGAGAGCACCCGCTGACGGGTCGCAGTGGAGAAAAATCGAGAGAAAGTTCTGGGCTGAGTTTGCAGCTGACCCAAGGAACGTATGGTTTGGTTTAAGCACGGATGGCATTAATCCTTTCGGGGAGCAGAGCAGCAATCACAGCACCTGGCCCGTGACTCTATGTATGTATAACCTTCCTCCTTGGATGTGCATGAAGCAGAAGTTCATTATGATGCCAGTTCTCATCCAAGGCCCTAAGCAACCCGGCAACGACATTGATGTGTACCTAAGTCCATTAGTTGAAGAACTTTTACAGCTGTGGAATGAAAACGGTGTACGTACGTGGGATGAGCACAAACAGGAGGAATTTAACCTACACACGTTGCTGTTTGTAACCATCAACGATTGGCCCGCTCTCAGTAACCTTTTAGGACAGACAAACAAGGGATACCACGCATGCATGCACTGTTTAGATGACACTGAAAGTATATACCTGGACAAATGCAGGAAGAATGAGTACCTGGGCCATCGTTGATTTCTTCCGACCAACCATCAATGTCGAAAGAAAGGCAAGTATTTCAAAGGCGAGGCAGATCGAAGAAGCCCGCCATGCGTACCGGTGATCACGTACTTGCTATGGTCAATGATTTACACGTAATCTTTGGAAAGGGTCCCGGCGGACTAGCTGTTCCGAATGACGCCGAGGGACACGCACCCATGTGGAAGAAAAAATCTATATTTTGGGACCTACCCTACTGGAAAGAGCTAGAGGTCCGCTCTTCAATCGACGTGATGCACATGACGAAGAACCTTTGCGTGAACCTGCTAGGCTTCTTGGGCGTGTATGGGAAGACAAAAGATACACCTGAGACACGGGAGGACCTGCAACGTTTGCACGAAAAAGACGGCATGCCTCCGAAGCAGTATGAAGGTCCTGCCAGCTACGCTCTTACGAAAGAAGAGAAAGAAATCTTCTTTGAATGCCTGCTCAGTATGAAGGTCCCGACTGGCTTCTCGTCGAATATAAAGGGAATAATAAATATGCCAGAGAAAAAGTTCCAGAACCTAAAGTCTCATGACTGCCACGTGATTATGACGCAACTACTTCCGGTTGCATTGAGGGGGCTTCTACCGGAAAACGTCCGATTAGCCATTGTGAAGCTATGTGCATTCCTCAATGCAATCTCTCAGAAGGTGATCGATCCAGAAATCATACCAAGGCTAAGGAGTGATGTGGCGCAATGTCTTGTCAGTTTCGAGCTGGTGTTCCCACCATCCTTCTTCAATATCATGACGCACGTCCTAGTTCATCCAGTCGACGAGATTGTCATTCTGGGGCCCGTATTTCTACACAATATGTTCCCCTTTGAGAGGTTCATGGGAGTCCTAAAGAAATATGTCCGTAACCGCGCTAGGCCAGAAGGAAGCATCTCCATGGGCCATCAAACAGAGGATGTCATTGGGTTTTGTGTTGACTTCATTCCTGGCCTTAAGAAGATAGGTCTCCCTAAATCGCGGTATGAGGGGAGACTGATTGGAAAAGGCACGCTTGGAGGGGACTCAATAATATGCAGGGACCGATATTCTTGGTCTCAAGCACACTACACAGTTCTACAGAACTCTACCTTGGTGACCCCGTATGTCGATGAACACAAGAACAGTCTGCGCTCCAAACACCCGGAGCAGTGTGACGACTGGATTACATGTGAACACATCAGGACTTTCATCAGTTGGTTGGAAACACGTCCCAGAGGTGACACCACTGTTTGTGATGAGTTGTACTCGTTGTCCAGGGGACCATCTTCGACTGTATTGACTTACAAAGGATACAGGATAAATGGGAATACATTTTACACGATCGCCCTAGATCAAAAGAGCACCAACCAAAACAGCGATGTCCGCTTTGATGCAGTAACCGAGAGGGGAAAGGACACATATTATGGTTACATAATGGACATATGGGAACTTGACTACGGACATGATTTTAAGGTCCCTTTGTTTAAGTGCAAATGGGTCAATCTGTCAGGAGGCGGGGTACAGGTAGACCCACAGTACGGAATGACAACAGTGGATCTGAACAATCTTGGGTACACTGACGAACCGTTCGTCCTAGCCAATGATGTGGCACAGGTTATCTATGTGAAGGACATGTCTACCAGACCGGGAAAAAGAAAAGATAAGGAAGCGAATACATCATACGATGAGCCAAAGCGCCACATAGTTCTTTCAGGAAAAAGGGACATTGTGGGAGTGGAGGGCAAGACAGACATGTCTGAAGATTATGAAAAGTTTCATGAAATTCCTCCCTTCAAAGTCAAGGCTGACCCAAGCATCCTGATAAACGATGAAGATTATCCATGGTTACGGCGCAATAAGCAAATGACACAAGCGAAGAAAAGTGAAGACTTTCTCCCGCAACTATTATGATGATACCATGCCAACTTTGTAATAGACGAGTATGATACCATTGTCCGTTTTGTACACGAAGTGCATCTAGTTTTTGCCGTAACCCTCTCAACTTTCTTGCACATGCTATGTGGATGAAATGATGATACTATGCCAACTTTCAACCTTTTCAGAGTTCATTTGAAATGCTTTTCAATTTTAGGGTCTTATAGCTCAAAATAATTAGTAAATGCATGAAAAATAACAAATGAAGTCAGAAAGGGTTGAAAATTGATGATGTGGCTTTGAATGGTGAATTTTGAACACACAAAAAGTCAGGAGTTCAAATAAGTTTTAAAAAATGAAATCCCTTTGTAACAGACGAGTTTCCGTATGAAATCCTGATACTTCGAAAGAGATTGTCCGTTTTGTACACGAAGTGCATCCAGTTTTTACCGTAACCCTCTCAACTTTCTTGCACATGCTATGTGGATGAAATGATGATACCATGCCAACTTTCAACCTTTTCAGAGTTCATTTGAAATGCTTTTCAATTTTAGGGTCTTATAGCTCAAAATAATCAGTAAATGCATGAAAAATGGTGCTTGAAAAATAACAAATAAAATAAATAAGTAATTAGAAACAAAATAATATAAACTTTAATAAAATATATAAGTAGAAACAAAATAAAATAAACTTTAATAACATAAATAAAATTTATGAAACTAAAATTATCGAAGTATTTTCTGTTCAAAATCATTGAAAGCAAAAATAATTTTCATAAAGAACTTTTTTTGTTAGAAACTTTAATAGCAAAAAGAATTATCATAAAGTAAAATAAATAAGTAATTAGAAACAAAATAAAATAAAATAAATAAGTTTTTTGTTGTAAGTAGAAACAAAACAAAATAAATAAAGCAAAAAAGAAAATAAAAAAACAGGCAAAAAATAAAAATTATGCCACCTACTGGGCCACCACGGCCTGAATACGACTAGAAACCCATCCATGGGCCAGGATTCAGGCCCGTAGAAGGCCCAGTAGGCCCACAGGCATGTACAGAGAGGTTAGGCCCGTAAGCCTGCTTTAGAGAGGAGCTCGACAGCTCAGGCGCACTTCACCTTATAAACAGGTGCGGCTCTCTCTCAGCTAGCGAGGTGGGACTAAACTCCCACCACCACGCCGCTGTGCAAGGCCATTGGTCCCGGTTGGTGGCACGAACCGGGACCAATGCCACCCTTTGGTCCCGGTTCGTGGCACCAACCGGGACCAATGCCCCCCCTTTAGTCCCGGTTGGTGCCACCAACCGGGACCAAAGGCCTCTTTTCAACAGCCCAAAGGGCGGGAAGCGGCGGCCTTTGGTCCCGGTTGGTGGCACCAACCGGGACTAAAGGGGGCATTAGTCCCGGTTGGTGCCACGAACCGAGACTAATGCTTGGACTATATAACAAACACTTGTGAAAATTTTCAGTTTTCATCGCCAGTTGCCTCCCCCCCCCCGCCGTCAGGCTGCTCCACCTCGTCGTCTACGCCGCCGCCAACGCCGTCGCCTCCCCGAGCCCGCGCCGTCCTCGTCGCCTCCCCGAGCCCGCGCCGTCCTCGTCGCCGGCATCCCTGAGCCCGCCGTCCTCGTCGTCCCCATCGCCGCGTGCCTCCCCGAGCCCACCCCTCCACGTCCCTGTCGCCGCCTGCCGTCCCGAGACCGCCGTCCCCGTCACCGCGTGCCGCCCCGAACCCGCCATCCTCGTCGCCGGACTCCTGCCATCGCCGCCCCCCTCGAAGTGAGCCCCCCCCTTTCCCATGGTCCCGATCGAGCGCCGCTCTTGCGCCCGAGTGCCCCTTGCTCTCTACCGCCCCTGATCCATGGTCGCCGCCGGCCCGTGCATTGAAGAGCAGAAGGAGAGGAGAGGAGAAGGAGTGGAGCAGCAGCAAGACGCCGTCCAATTTTCTGAAATTTCTGATTTTTTTACAGATATGAACAGTGCATATAGAGGGTGTTTGATCAAATGCTAGATGGCTTTGGGCATTTTTAGAATTTATGATATTTTTTGTGGTGAGGTACTGATGCAAGACAAATGTGATGGCAAAATTTCAGAATTTTTGGATTGGTTTAGAATAGGTTTTCAGCAAGGAATTTGAATCTCGTTCAAATTTCATTTGAATGAAATTTGAAAATTTTGAACTATGGATCAGAAGGTTTTTGGTGAAATGGAGTGTGGGTACTGTCATGAAGTTGGAGTAATTTTTGTGGTTGTAAAAGAGTTAGGAAAATTTAGAATGTGCTAAATATGTCAAAAAATGTTTTTTTGTTCATATACAGAAAGTTTTTATATATGACTATGGATATATGAGCAATGATGATCCATGGATGTATGCATTGATATATATGAGAAACGATGTTCATAGAATATTTACCAAGTATATATATATTTTTGTTCATAGCATTTTTTTCCATTTATATATGTATGTGGCTATAGATGGATATATATGAGAAATGATGATCCATGGAAAAGGTTTATATATGCAAAAGTTACATTTTTAGAAAAGTTTTATATATCTAGCTAGGAAAGTAAGAAGAAGAAAAATAAGGAGAGAAAAAAGGAAAATAAGAAGAGGAAGAAAGGAGAAGAAGAGGAGAGGAAGAAGAGGAGAAATAAATAAGAAGAGGAAAAAAGAAGAAAAAAAAGAGGAGAAGAAGAAAGGAATAGAAGAGAAGAAGAAAAAATAGAAAAAATTCTATTTTTTCTTCTTCTCTCCTCTATTCCTTTCTTCTTCTCCTCTTTTTTTTCTTCTTTTTTTTTCTTTGATCTTCTCCTCTATTCCTTTCTTCTTCTCCTTTTTTTATTTCTTCTTCGTTTTCTTATGTTTTATCGGGTCTGTCGTCGTCGATATACCCCTCTCCCGATAACTTCAACACGAGGGGGGGGGGGGGTCGATATACCCCCTCCCCGATAATTATTTTCCCATGTACGTATGTCGTCGTTCTCGATATAACCCCTCCCGATAACTTCAACACGTGGGGGGGGGGTCGATATACCCCCTCCCCGATAACATTATTTTCCCATGTATGTATGTCGTCGTTATCGATATATATAACTCCCTCCCAGATAACTTCGACATGATGGACGGTCGATATTTATACCCCCTCTCGACCGTGATAACTTATACCACGGGAGCACCCCCCGGCCCTCTCGCTCGACCAAAACTCTCGAGGACACCCAAACCCTAGAAAAAAAGATGTCGGTCTCCTACCCCCTCCCGCCGCGCCCCTACCCTTGAAGCGTTGCCGAGGCCACCCCAAACCCGGAATAAGCTAGGTCTACGTTTGCACTAATATATCCACCTACTGTCATGTTTGTGTAATAATTGCCATGTTGTAATATTTGCAGAAACAATGGAGCACGGACGAGACGAGCAAGCAGAAGAGGTGTTGGGGGACATAATCTTAGCCGGAGGTGATATCTTGTCGTATCTTAACGGCAATGATGGTCTGGAAGAACAGGGTGAAGAAGCAGGCTACGGTGATCGAAGAGTGGAGGAGGAAAGACATGATTATGATGGCTCCGGTGACCCAATGCTGGTGCAAGAAGGAGCCCGTGGTGACGGCTCCGGTGACCGAACAGAGTCCGGCCAGGTAAATATATTAGTTAAGCGTGTGCTGACTAGCTAATTGATGCATTCATTGTTTTGGTATGTACACATATTAATTAACACTCGTCTTTCTTCTTTTTTCAAGCCCTCCGGATCGAGCACAACTTCGGTAAAGAGACGAGGCCCGAAGAGAAAGTTGCGCTCGGATGAAAGGTTTGAGATCACAGCAATCGCGCGCGACGGCCAACCGATTGAACCCATCCGGACAAAGGATGCATTTGCTGCTCAGTGCGGGGTTCTAGTTAGGGACAAGATCCCGATCAGCATCCACCAATGGTATAAGCCTAAGAAGGAAGACCCTGAGGTGTCTTATGTCAATGATATGCAGAAAGATGATCTTTGGACTGAGCTGAAGGCAAATTTCACCCTACCGCCAGAGGAGGATCCGGAGAAGCCAGTTAAAGAGGAATTAATCAAGTCTCATGCTCTTAAGAAGATGGCAGACCTATTCAGGAGGTGGAAGAATGAGCTGAAAACGTTTGTCGACAAAGAAGAGACACCAGAATTCATCGGCCGGTATGAGAAGATCAGAGATCACTGGCCCGCATTTGTGGCCCACAAGACATCGGAAAAGAGTAAGAAGATGTCAGCGACAAACAAGAAGAATGCTGCGAAGAAGAAGCTTCACCATCGCACGGGGTCAGGTGGCTACCTCAAAGCCTGGCCTAAGTGGGCCAAGGCTGAGAATGATCTGCTTGAAAAAGGGATCGAACCACAGACAATGAACTGGACAGACCATTGCCAGACTTGGTTCTTCGGGGCTGGCGGAACCTTGGACCCTGTATCAGGGAGGTGCGTTTGGACGAACGAGCTTTTGAGAATACCAGTCAAGAAGGTTCAGCAATATATCGATGCAGCGCAGGAAGGGACGTTCGTTCCAGACAGAGAGAATGACGAGCTCACAATGGCCCTCGGGAATCCTGAGCACCCTGGACGGACACGAGGCACGCCAGGCTCCGTTCCATGGAAGGCTGGTTTTCCGGACGCAGGCGGTTACAAAAGCCACGAGAGGAGGAAAAAATTGGAGTAGACCCAAATTCAGAAGCTGCACGAAAGGGTTCAAGCGCTAGAGGAACGAGACGGCAATCGACATGCCGAAACTACCCCCGAAGCTACCCCGCCATCTCAGCGGAGAAGCGGCGTGGCTTCCACCGAGCTGCTTCAGCCGGAGCATGTCTTGACGGCTCCTGCTAGCTACCCCGTGGATGCTATCACGGAGTCTCAACATTGCCACCTTATGGCGCAATGACAGAACTTCAAAGTCAAGGCGGCTGTTGGCTCTGTTTTACCTCCTGAACCCGGCGCAACCTACCACTGCCGGCCGATTCCAGAAGGATATGCTAGGGTGATGGTGGATGAAATAACGGACCTCCAGCTTGACCACCCTACCGGTGAAGGGGAGACTCGACTGGGTTTAGCTCTGAAGACTCCATGCCTATGGCGGAAGGAGCTCATTAACCTTCCGAACTGGACGCCTCCGGCGAGTAAGGGCACTCCACCGCCGCCTCCTCCTCCGGCGAGTGATCAGGGCACTCAGCCTTCTTCTCCGGCGCGTGGCGGCACTCCGCCTCCTCCTCCGGCGAGTGATCAGGGCACTCAGCCTCCTTCTCCGGTGCGTGGCGGCACTCCGCCTCCTTCTCCGCCTGCGCTGGCGTGCCAGAGCAGCCAGCCTCCTCCTTCTCCGCCTCGTCAGCAAGGGCGGAAGAGACCCGCCGCCGCTCCGGCTGCTCCGGCGCGTCTTAGTCCTTCTCCTCCGCCTCGTAAGCAAGGAAAGAAGACAGCCGCAGCCCCTCCGTCTGCTCTGCCGGCGTCTAGCAGTACAGCTGCCAGAGGCGGGAGGCAATACAGATTCGGTCCTTCTCTGAAGACTCCAGAGAAGTTACCATACGAGAGGACCGAGGAGGAGAACGCGAAGATCGTGCGAGCCGAAGTGAAGAACTTCTTTGAAGGGGTGAAAGCAAAGAAACATCCACCTCCGGAGGAGAAGGTAGATCCGGTGAAAGCGAAGCGCACTCTGGATGCCCTGACAAAACCACCAAAGTCTCCGCCGAAAGGCAACTATGAGCGCATTATTGCAAAGACATTTGTCGAAGCGGAGCGGTCGGGAAGTACTGTCAGTGATCAAAGGTTAAAAGAACGACGAGCTGGGAAAAAAATTGCCCAGCTCGGCGAACAAGCGAACCAATCGTGCCCCCCCGCTCAAGGTGTCTAAAGACATCGTCGCTAATGATCCGAGGATGGTGGCCGGTTATAGCAATCTTGGAGATTACCTGCCCGACGATGTACATTATGAAATCATGGAGGTGGACGAACACAAATACCATTACGGGAAGCCTCTCGTCAAAGATGAAAGATCTCTAACAACGATGATGCGAAGATTACATAATTGGTACATGAAAACCTGCAAAGATTCTGATGGGATGAATACTTTGACGCTGAGAGTTAAACCGGAGCATGACCTCGTTGGAATTGAACTGCTGAATGTTCCATTTGAGGAGTTCTTCCAGTTTTTCAATCAAAAGGCCCTCGATAAATCAACGATCACTTGCTACTGTCTGTAAGTAGTAGTACTTCTGTCATTAAATCTCTCTATATAGGTCAGCTCTTTCATTGCATGTATTTATAATTATCCTCACTATATTATGCAGATTGAAGATCGCCGAATTGAAGAAAAGACAAATCGATGATATTGGGTTCATTAACACAAATCTCATAGATGCATATACGGTTGAAAAACATGCCAAAGAAGCCGAGGCCAACTTGCTACGATCGTTGGTATTAAATTAAAACAAAGATATAATACTCTTTCCTTACAACTTCAAGTGAGTGTTACTGTCTTGTGCATATTCGATTTCTCTTATTAGTCCAGGTTATGGTAATGTAATTGATGACTTATGCATGCATGCGCAGCTTCCACTATATTCTCCTAGAGATTAAGCTTGAGCAGGGAGTAGTAACCGTCTTAGACTCGAGACGAAAAGATCCCCAGGACTATGCGGACATGACTCAAATGCTCGAGAAGTAAGTTAAATCGATCATTATCCACCATATCAGCAACTTTGTTCATTTCCTGATATCAAGTAATTGTTTTCTTTGTCTGGCAGGGTTTGGAGAAAATTCACCACAAAAGCTCCGGGACTGCCGAAGAAGCTGCAATTTAGACACCCGAAAGTAAGTACTATAGTAGCATGTTCCGCACATCTCCTAGTGATTCAAGCGCTAGTTTCATCAATACCATTTAGCATGCTTGCTTATCAGTTAGATTGACCTCTATTTCTTGTAAAGTGGTTGTGGCAGGAACAAGGGAATGATTTCTGTGGATACTACGTTTGCGAGTCTATCCGCCACACGACCTGTGAGCGGGGCTACTCTGACGAACAATATGAAGTGCGTAAGCAATAATATTCACAATTTTATTTTATTACCATCATTTGTGTCGAGTTTCATTTATTCATATATATATATATATGTATTGACCCCCTTCTTCAAATTAGATGTTTCGGATGCGGGATGAACTCCTAGCAGAAGATCGTATGCGAGCAATTCAAGAGAAATTGGCGGCATTCTTCCTTGACCACGTGATCGCTGAAAACGGAGAATACTATGTGGACCCTGTGTTCTTACAATTTAATTAGGAGATTATATGAGATAATTATTGTATATATGTAGCCGGTAGTGTCAGATAGATATATGAGAACTTGTTGTTCGACCAATCTCTCGGAGAAGGAGAGGTGGTCGATATCACTTCTCTCTGTATGCATATGTTCATGACGATCTTCTGTTTCCTTCATTTGCTTACTAGCTAGCGTGTCTAGTCCTCTCCATACGTATATAATACGTAGCGTCGACCAAGCACGAAGATAAGAGAGGACACTTCTCTCTATTAATTAGCTAGCTAACACAATATATGAAACACCTAAATTAACCCCCAAAACCCCCCAACCCCCCCCCCCCCTCCCTTAAAAAAAAACAAAACCCCAGCCCCTGAAATGCTGACGCGTGGATGCCTATTGGTCCCGGTTGGTGACACCAACGGGACAAAAGGCCCTGCCTATTGGTCCCGGTTGGTGGCACCAACCGGGACCAAAGGCCCCCCTGCCTGGGCTGGCAGCAGCGGCCACGTGGAGGACCTTCTGTCCCGGTTCGTGTAAGAACCGAGACTAAAGGGTTAGGGCTTTAGTAACGATCCTTTAGTCCCGGTTCGAAAACCGGGACAAAAGGCTCTTACCAACCGGGGTAAAAGCCCCTTTTTCTACTAATGCCTTTTCATAAAAGTAAAACTGGCGTTCCTCGGTAAACCGTTGTACCCAAGCAGCCGAGAGTTATCAACCTACGAGAGGAAGTGCTCGCCATTCTACCGGGAGAATAAAAGGATACGCGATACCGAGACACGCTTCATAGATGAACAATGGGTAAACCAAATGGGTATAAGTACAGAGGAACACGAGAGTGAAGGCATCTAAGATCTATCACGGATCTAGGAGGGCGGCTACCTACTCTCACCTCGGCTATGAACCCTAATCCCCCTTCGTGCTGTTTGATTTGGCACGCTTGTGCTTGTATCCCAATGTAATAGAGTTTCTAAGCTACTCCCTCCGTCCCATAATATAAATAAGAGCGTTTTGACTGCACACTAGTGTAGTGTTAAAAACAGTCTTATATTATGAGACTGAGGGAGTACTTTGCAATTTCCCACTAAGCAATGTATAGAGAGATCCTAGCACCACGTAGCAACAGGAGGTCCGGACAGTGATTTTTTTTTCTTGTTAAGATTAGCTAAAAGGGCCATACAGTATATATGTACACAGTACACACGATCCAGTGCAAATGATAGTGTCAATCTACTGAAACTAAATGCGTATACTAAAATAGTACATCAATAGTATTTGCAAATGGATGTACTTTCGATCGACAAATTTTTGCAATTTTTGTTTTGATATTGACTTCCACACAATGCATGCATGACAAAAGCACTGAAATAAAACCAGGACGTTACATTCTTCGCTTCTTGAGATAGCAGCATCTACGTAATACTAGTTCATACTCGGTCGCTGCTACCAATACGTTCCATGAAAATTCAGATTAAGAGATGTTATTCCTGCAGCCTTACTTACTTACGAAGCGTGTAGTTTAATCGGTTGAGTGCAGATTGGGCATGGACCAAGAAGGCCATTGCCAGCAACTGGTAGACGAGTGGCTCTTGAGGTTACCCATCCCAAGACACTTGGTTGTAATGTAAGGTCTGCCAAGTCGAGCACGCCGACGTTGTACTTCCCGTAGAAGCTGTCCAAGTCCGTGTACGAGCTCGCGACGTACATGCAGTTCCCCCGCACCCCGTCGAGCCCGTCGGCCTCGACGCAGAACGCTCGGAGGTGGTCCACGAACGCGGCACGACCGCCGATGTCAGGGTGAACACATGCCTACTTATCCTTTATTATCTGCTTCAATCTCTCACGCGTGAAATCCTCACTTGGGAATCCTGGGTTCTTATTTTCTTCCACAGCCCTTGAAAAGACTCAGGTATGGAGTAGTACTCATGAAACATCAGCCATTTGACCTGCAAGAGGATGGATGGATGGCGAAATGAGATCATTAGTTAGAGCGATCATGCTGAACGCTAATCGGGGATGAGGTAGGAAGCGAATTGAGAAAAACCGTACCATTCATGACGATTGCAGTAGGTGAGAAGATGATCAGCAAGAGTGAAGGGCCGCACGGATGGGCAGATCATTTTCTTTCCGTCGTGCACCTGACACAACGCCGTTGGCCGCTCGAACGATCGGCTGCTCAAACAATGCACGACGACCGGATCCGGGAGTGACACCGTGAGGTAAATCGAGTTGCTGCTGATGGACGGAAGGTTGTTGGCCGACACGGACAAGCACCTGTCCAAGGAGACGAACAATGCCCGGTCGCCGAGACTTGTTACGGGAATCAGTTCATGGTGGCCCAGCCCCGCGCCGGAGTGGGGATAGACCGGCGTTTGCAGGGGGAGAGAAAGGGGAGCGATGGACCCTTGCGCTTCCGTCCGGCCGGAGCGAAAGGAGGCGCCTTTCTCCCCATCCCGCAGCTTGGCTTGTTCGGATGCGTTGCTCTCGCGCGTCGGCCGGAGCTATATACAGGACGGCTCCTGCTGCGATCCCAAATCGCTTTATGGGTCACGTCATCTGCAGAAGAGTATCATGTACTGATGCCTTTTGCCATTTCGGAGCAGACGGCGCGGAAGGCAATTTTTTTTTTTTTGCGATTTCTTTAATACCTCACGTCATCTCAGACTTTCGGAGCTTCATGGGTCCTGATGCCTTTTGCCATTTCGCTTCCATTCTGCAGAAGAGTATCATGTACTTCTCCCAAAACTGTTTCCCCTTTGTAATATGGGTTTTTGTTTCTTGGCACCGCAGTAAACTAGTCCTCATTGATTTTCGCAATAGAAGAGATTGTTCTTGTAATGTAATCGTTGCCCTCTTGCTGAGTAAATATGTTTCCTTTCATTAATCTCTGTATTGTTTTTCTCACCTGTTTTTTTTTCCTTTTCCTTTTTCTGTTTGATTTTTTGTTTCTTTTCTAATTCACAAACATTTTTACATTCATGATTGTCATTAAATTTTATGATTCACTATTTTATTGAATATGTGAATAATATTTGAATCTGAAAATATTTTTATGATTTTCTTTCTTCAGATTTACAGATTTTTTTTCAGATTCATGAACATCTTTCTAATCTGTAATTGTTTTATATTCATGAACAATTTTTTTAATCCGTGGACATTTTCTTAAAATCATGAATATTTTTTCAAATTTGCGAACACTTTTTGCATCTGTGAACATTTTCATATTCACGGACATTTTTTAAATTCATGATCATTTTCAAATTAAAAAAAACAACTGAAATTTTGAAAAATAAAGTGAAAATTCATCATTATTTTTTAGGCAAAAAACACGTGAAGAGTTGGGTTGCTTACATTACTGGACCGGCCCAATTAGACGCGCTGCAGCCGATCTGTCTATACGGCTCGCAATGAGTGATAGACAACAGTGCCAACAAAATGGGTCCTAATTTTATCCGTTTATGCCCAATATTTAGCATATTTGATTAGTTTATTTCTAATAATAAAAAGGAATAAAAATGTACCTAAGTTAGAATATTAATTTTTCTCTCATAGAAAGAATACGTTTATTAATTGATTCCACATATAACAAGCACCATGGCTCCTATATAAAGACCGCTATGGGTCTACGCTTCCACAAGATAGAAAGGCAATATTACCACCCGAAACACAACTAGTATAAACAATTCCTCCTAGTTCACTAGTTCTCCTATCAGGCATGACCACTACCAAGGTGGTGTTCCTAGGCCTCGTCCTTTCGGTGCTTTGTTTAGGTATTTTGTGGGCATTGTTCTTGCTCTATTTTCTATAGCACATGTGTATGAAACATTCTAATGATCATTGGATCTGTAGGTGTTATGTCAAAGGAGAGAATAGACGATGGATCCTATGTCCCACAGGGTTGCGATATACACGTCGTCTCCAAGTCGTGTCCATCCAAAGATGCATGTATGACACTATGCAAAAAGACATACCACTCAGACAAGGTCTACGGTGAATGTGTTCCTGAAGGATGCCACTGCATAGTCTGTGTGATATCTGCAGGAAATTGAGGATACTAGCTAGCCTCGCACGGCGCCGCATGTTGTTTTCTACTTCCTCTGTTCCTAAATATAAGTCTTTGTAGAGATTCTATTAGGTGGACTAAATACGGAGCAAAATGGATGAATCTACACTTAAAACGCATCTATATACATCCGTATGTGGTTCATCGTAGAATCTCTACAAAGACTTATATTTAGGAACGGAGGGAGTAAGATTTATGGAATATTTGTAGTAATAATATTTACATGTTCGTTTAAAACAAAATTTAAAGTCTGGAAATTTGTGTTTCGAGAAACATGATCGAAATCCTCTCATAATTTAACCATGAGCAATGTATTGCTACATTCAATCTTGGGATAGCCCATAAGCTCGACCATTTTAATCGATCTCTCGAAGGGAAATTGGCACCACGGAATAGCTAACCGCCATCCTCCGTAATTGTGTGCGTAAGGGAAGATACAAGGCTTTTTTTAGCGTTAAAGATACAAGTTTTATGCATCGGTCATTTTTGTTATTCGACAACCGGAGCCTATAGATCCTTCCTAAACGTCCGAGAGGCCTGCCCGACCACTTTCTGAACAGTAAATTACCACCCAATTGGACCATCCATAGTCAGTACAAACGTCTGGACTGCCCGGCACTTCCCATACCCAGTCATGTGGAACAGATATGGAGAGCCCCATACATGTCCGTCACATCGGATCCAGCCCATGCGGGCCCACGCCGACCCCACAAATACCCCACCCACAGAAGAAACCCTAGTCAAACCACACTCTTGACGCTCCACTTCCAGTGCACGTCTCTTCCACTCCCCTCCCGTCCATCATGGCTGGCTCCTCAAACCAATCTGGTAGCGCCTCCGGCAGCGCATCCGACCCCGTCGACTAGGACGGGCTCTTGAAGGAGGAGGGATCCGACAGCGACACATCGGACAAGAAGGAGTTGTTGCTCCACATTGCACTTCGGCGGTCGCAGGTGTACCAAGATGGGAGCTCGGGCTCCGCTCCGTCCCTAGTGGCCTGACGACGCAATGTGGTTGAGCGCATCGGCCCGTCGCGCTCCGCGCCACCACGAATCCATGGTCGGGTGTGCTCCTAGCTCCCCTACTCTCCGGCCCTAGATCCTCCCGGGCAGCGCTAGGTGCTCGTGCTGCGTAGAGGGCGACGGAGGCTGGTTTCTCCTGCATAGGCGCAGGGCCTGTGCCGGTCGATCCGGAGGAGTAGCTCCTGAGCGAGATCCTCTGCCGGTCATTGACCACGATGGAAACAAACGCGAGACACCTCCGCCGCAAGAACACGAAGGTGCTTCGGCTCGGCATCGAAGCGTATGCCTACGCGGACGACTACTATTTGTGTGGTGACCGCAGGGGGAAGTGATCGGCGCAAAAATGGTGAGGTCTAGCGCCCCCCTCCGTTTCTGTCTAGCTACTGTGAGAGGGAGCGAGCCACGCAGAGGGCGGCGGAGGCCTCTCACACAGACGCGAGGTCTGCCTCGGTCGATCCGGAGGAGCATCTCTTGCGTGAGGCCCTGCGCTAGACATTGCCATGGTGGAGACGGGCGCGGGGTGCCTCTGCCGCAAGAACGCGAAGGCGCTTCGGCTCGGCATCAAAGCATCCGATTGTGCGTCAAAAGCGGAACGGCTCTGGTAGGAGCAGTCCCGCGCCGCCCGATGTCTCGTCGGCATCATCACCTCTTCTTGTTTCTTGTCATCCGATACAACGAGTGAGGAGGACGACCCCCTCCAGCGGACTACGCGGACGACTACTATCGGCGCTTTGGTGACCGCAAGGGGAAGGGACCAACGCAGAAATGGTGATGTCCGGCGCCCCTCTCCGTTCTATCTAGCTATCTAGTTTATTTAATGTATCTAGTTTATCTGCCGGATGATGAACTTGATCTTTTGGATCCGATTGCATGAAAACTTTCTCTTTTGGGTCCGGATGACGCTATGTATGTATGTTGATCTACGTAGTTGCATGGATTGTATTGGATTAGGAGGGGAGGGGGGGGGGGACATTTGAGGACCATGACTGCGGAGAGGACAAATAGGGAATGATTTGTCACTTCTGCGGATGTATAGGGTGCCACATTTGGCAGCTCATGGTTGTGGATCTTTTTAGCTAATGTGTATATAGTTAGATTAATTTATATTTTTCGCTCAAACTCGAGATATTTACTTTGCAAGCGACAATTGTTTTGAGCCAACAACAATAATTGTAGATAATATCAATCAAACAATACAATTACGAAAAGGCAGATTTTTAGGTATGGCAATATGACGTTTTTCATGGCAAATTATATTGACACGATGATGGCAAATTTAGTTTGCAAGCCCTGCAATTTTCTGGCAAACAAATGAACTTGGACGGATTTGCCATGTTCACCAACTAAGTTTGCCATACTCGACAAACATGATTTGCCATGAAAAACGTTTGATTTGGCATGCCTAAAAATTTGACATTCGCTGGATATCCGGGTCCTAAGATTAATCATCTTGTATTAAGCCATTTGTGTACTACTAGTATATTTCTATGTGGCAAATGTTTTGGGAGACTATATATAAGAAATCCATTTATGGCAATGTTATAAGAAATTATGTTTCCAACAAGACAAAAGAAAAAAAAACCTCCCCTGCATTTCAGGGGAAGCAGCTAGCGATCCACCACCAGTACCGAACAACGGGGAGAAGGAGAGAGAAGGTGGGCAGCTGCATGCAGACGCGAGCGCGGCACCGGCACATGCACGCGTGCGCAGCGACGATCATCGCGGCAACAACGCGAGACCACCAATCGATCAGCAGGCTAGACGTGCGTAGGAATCGAGACACAGATCGATCGTCGTGCGCGCGCGGGCGATCGATCCAGCAGCAGCGGCGGCGATGTCGGACGACGAGGACTGCCGGACGACGGCGGCGCTGCTGGCGTCGACGTCGTCTAACCACCGGGCGGTGCTGCTCCACGGCAGCCTGGACATCTGGATCGACGAGGCGTGCAACCTCCCGAACAAGGACATCCTGTCCAACACCATGGGCGGCCTCCTCAAGAGCTGCACCTCCGACCCCGGCTCCAAGTCCACCAGCGACCCCTACGTCACCGTGCTGGTCGCCTCCGCCACGGTGGCGCGCACCTTCGTGATCCAGGACGACGAGAACCCCAAGTGGCGGCAGCACTTCCTGGTGCCCGTGGCGCACGAGACCGCCGCGGTGAGCTTCGTCGTCAAGGACAGCGACGTGATCGGGGCGGAGCTGATCGGCGCCGTGGCCATCCCCGCGGAGTCCCTCCTGGCCGGCGACCGCGTGGACGGCGTGTACCCGGTGCTGGAGTCGTCTGGGAAGCCGTGCCGGCCGGGCGCCACGCTGCGGATGTCGGTGCAGTACGTGCCCGTGGCGAGGCTCACCATGTACAGCCACGGCGTGACGCCGGGCCCGGACTTCCCCGGCGTGCCTAACACCTACTTCCCGCTCCGGCGCGGCGGGCGGGTGACGCTGTACCAGGATGCGCACGTGCCCGGCGACGGGCAGTGCCTGCCGGAGATCCGGCTCGGGAACGGGCAGCTCTACCGGCACGGGCAGTGCTGGCACGACGTGTACGACGCCATGTCGCAGGCGAAGCATCTCATCTACATCACCGGGTGGTCGGTGTTCCACACGATCCGCCTGGTGCGCGACGGCGGCGACAAGGCGCGGCCGCTGGGCGATCTGCTCAAGAAGAAGTCGCAGGAGGGGGTCCGGGTGCTGCTGCTCGTCTGGGACGACCCCACGTCCAGGAGCGTCCTTGGCATCCAGATGGTAATAACTGAATTCAGTTGTCGATTTAATCAAAATGCTGCAGAATTTTGCAATTTATGTTCATGTCATTTATCTGAATTAATTCTGCTCCAAGTTTCATCGTTGGCTTTGATGAATTTGAATGAACTGATAAGAATAATTTCCATATGTAAATTATGACTTCATGCCATCGTCATATGTAGGAAGGTTACATGGGCACACGAGATGAGGAGACGCGTAGGTTTTTCAAGCATTCTTCGGTTCAGATACTGCTCTGCTCACGATCTGCCGGGAAAAGGCACAGCTGGGTGAAGCAAAAGGTTGTCTTTCATTTCATCCGAGGAGATAAACTTACTTAGATATTATCTTTATGGGCAATGAGCTGATGATGGCAACCATTGGAAACCAGGAGACAGGAACTATTTTTACCCACCATCAGAAAACGGTGATCGTCGACGCCGATGCCGGCAATGGTAAACGGAAGATAGTCGCTTTCGTCGGAGGCCTTGATCTATGTGGTGGGAGATATGACACTCCAAGGCACAATCTGTTTCACACTCTTCACACGGTGCACAAGGAGGATTATTACAACCCAAACTTCGCGGTGAGAACTCCTGAATATGGTCTGAACTTTGTTAGAGATTTTCATTCAAGGATCAATTCTATATTTGATAGCCAAAATGCGCCGCTTGTCTCGATGCAGGTAACTGATGAGCGCGGGCCGAGAGAACCATGGCATGATTTGCATTCCAAGATCGACGGCCCGGCAGCATTCGATGTCCTGAAGAACTTTGAGGAGCGTTGGTCAAAATCATCCAAGCGCCACGGGTCCAAGAAATTGTCGAAATCATGTAATGACACGTTGCTCTGGATCGAAAAGATATCTGAGATCGCAGCTATTGACGATGATGTATACTCCAATGACAATGACACGGAGAGATGGGATGTTCAGGTAAGATCTTCCATAGTATTCCAGAGTTTCCAACCAAAGTCGTGTGTCGAAACATTGAGCAGTCTCATGTTGGAGTGCAGATTTTCCGATCGATCGACTCGAACTCCGTCAAGGCTTTTCCCAAGGATCCACGAGAAGCAACCATTCAGGTAACTGAAATACAGTTTTCACCTGACCATAACTGTGTTCAGACAGAGCTCCATTTGTTTTACCTGATAGACAACTTTTGCTTTCTTGACAGAATCTTGTTTGCGGGAAAAATGTACTAATCGATATGAGCATACACACAGCCTACGTTACCGCCATCCGAGCAGCCCAACACTTCATCTATATTGAAAATCAGTATTTCCTTGGCTCTTCATTTCAATGGGATTCACATAGAGATCTTGGTAAGCAAGGACTAGTACAGTTTCTTTCAATCTTAATGGCATGCTAGGTTGTGTTGTTTAGTGTCGACTTTGCTATCTCTTTGTTCTTGATGAACTAGTGCAGGTCACCAAATTAAAAAAAAAATCTGATACCTTAATTCCCCACATCATGCCAGCAACAAATATGCCCGGTACTTAAACTTCTGGCAGCCCCGGACTCTGAAATTGGTTTTCTTGCAGGCGCGAATAATTTAATACCGATCGAGGTAGCCCTGAAAATTGCTAACAAGATCTACGCGAACGAGAGATTTTCGGCCTACATAATAATTCCGATGTGGCCTGAAGGCAACCCAACCGGTGCTCCAACACAGAGAATTCTTTACTGGCAGGTTAGGTTCTTTATCTCTCTCAGTGACTCAGAGCTTTGTCACTACAGTGTCAACTAAAGCACATCAGTTTCTAAGAACCTTCATTATAAGCATAGCTGCTTCTGTTAGGCTAATGCAATTCATGTGTGCCACTGCAGAAGAAAACAATGCAGATGATGTACGAGATAATCTACAAGGCATTGAAAGACACGGGATTGAATGGTTCATATGACCCACAGGACTACCTGAATTTCTTCTGCCTCGGCAACCGAGAAGCGGTGGAAAATGCCGCTTTCTCCGAAGCATTTTCACACACCAACCCTCAGGTGAGAATCGATCGAGTCAAGGACTGCAAGCGGCTGAAATTCTGTGGCAATGCGAGCACCACTATATGTAGGTGCCACTTTTTTTCTGAAAGATTATGCAGCAGAACTCACACCTGTGTGCCCTGATGGGCATGGATGGTTCAGGACCAAGCTAGGAAGAACAGGAGGTTCATGGTGTACGTGCACTCCAAGGGCATGATCGTGGACGACGAGTACGTGATCATCGGGTCGGCCAACATCAACCAGAGGTCCATGGAGGGGACAAGGGACACCGAGATCGCCATGGGCGCGTACCAGCCCCACTACACCTGGTCCAACATGTTCTCTGCTCCCCGCGGACAGGCAACCAGCCAAATCCATTCCCTCACCCCATCATCATCATAAATCTACAACGACTGACGAACTGGAATGCTGCTGCAGATCTACGGGTACAGGATGTCGCTGTGGGCGGAGCACACCGGGGGCGTGGAGGCGGTCTTCGAGCGGCCGGACACGCTGGAGTGCGTGCGGCGGGTGCGGGGCATCGGGGACGCCAACTGGAAGCGGTTCGTGGCGGAGGAGGTGACCGAGATGCGGGGGCACCTCATCAGGTACCCCGTCGCCGTCGAGTGGAACGGCAAGGTGGGGCCGCTGCAGGGGTGCGCCGCCTTCCCGGACGTCGGCGGCAACATCTGCGGCTCCTTCTCCGGCATCCAGGAGAACCTCACCATATGATCTCTTCTCTAGTAGTGCGCCAAGCATTCGTAGACGCACGATTAACAAATTAGTGGTCCAGATGCAAAGAGAGAGACAACTCAGTCATATGTAGTGCTCCCCGCAGTTTTATGCTCTTTCTCCGGTAAAAAAAAAGTGTTTTTGCATGGGTTTCACAATATTTTCAGGCATGCTGGAGCAAAGTTTGCTGAACATATTTTCAGGGAAAAAGAATGTTTTTAACACGTTTGTTTTTCTGTTTTGAAATACGCGATTTCAAACAAAGTTCCATGGTTCATTTCCTTTGGCCGCGTTTTCCCCATAATATTTAGGTATATTTCGCACGATTTTGTGAATGCTTGAGCATTTCGCCAAATTTGGTTAACATTTACACATTGCTTACATAGCCGTTTCATTCGAGTTTCAATAAATGAAAATTTTCAAAACATATTCAACATTGATCATGTATCGAAGAGCACGTCCAGACCAAGAGGATGGCGAAAACAGTTACTAAATCGGACACACACTTCGAAAAAAGATCTTACTTTGGGTAATTTTTTTAAAGCATGGATTAAATAATCGGAGACGGAAATGGTAGACTGTGGGCAGTTTTTTTAAATAGCTCACATATGTAAGTGAAAAATGTTTGAATCTAGATCAGCAAATCGAACGTCTCACAGTTAGGCCCCTCAGCATAGTTGTGCTTCCCCACAAATTTAACCACGTATGTGCATATGCGTGAAGCACATTTGTGCTTCCTCGAAAGTGAAGCATAGTTATGCTTCACCCCGTGGAAGCACATATTTTTCTAGGGGATGGGGAAGGACATGTTAGTTTATTTGAAAGCACGGGTTAGTATAGTTTGAAAGCACATATTACTGCTAGTTAAAAGCACAAATTAGCCCCAAAAAAAGTTCATCAAAAGTTATCAACATGAGATCTAGTTTCGAAGATCTCGACACGAGAAAGACAACAATGAAAATGGTTCGTGATTTGGATGCACAGTAAAAGAGATAAAACCTTTTTAAAAATTGAATCTACAAAAAGGCACAAACAAACCCAATCGTGTCTCCCTGCGTGGGAAAAAATGCCACCAAAATTCTCAAGTTGCGATAAGTGTCACACATGCAGTCAGTAGTAGAAAAATGGCCTAATGTGAAGCTCATTAGTCCCGGTTTGTAATTGAACCGGCACTAGGTTCGAACGGCTAGGCGGGCGGCGCTCATTTGTATCGGTTCGTGGCGAATCTTTAGTACCGGTTCGTGCCACGAACCGGTACTAAAGAGGTTGTGGCAGGCTATTATCAGGATGGGGCCCCACCAGCACCTTTAGTACCGGTTCATGCCACAAACCGGTATTAGAGTTTTTTAGTTGATTCTTTTTGCAGCGGTTTTTTAGTCCCACCTCGCTCCGCTAATAGGTTTTTTACCACCTTAAATATGTTACTTTTCAAATTATCACAACCACTTGGTCTTCATTGAACTCTATGTGTAGAATTTGTGGCCGCAATATGAGTCTCCTCCGGTTTCAAAATCGGTGAGGACTCATATTGACAATTCAAATTGTATACAAAAAGATCATTGATGATCAATGTATTTTTGATATATATTTTTTACATGTTTACACATAGCAGTAGCGCGTTTTAGCTGAAAGGTGCTACTGGTCAATGTATTTTTCATGTATATTTTTACATGTTTATACAATCTCTTTCGAAGTATCAGGGTTTCGGATGAAAAACTCATCTGTTATAAAGGCATTTCATTTTTTAAATTTATTACACAACTTCAGACTTTTTATGCGTTTAGTATGCACCATTCAAAGCCACGTCATCAACTTTCAACCTTTTCTGACATCGTTTGCTATTTTTCATGCATTTACTGATTTGTTTTGAGCTAAATGACCCTGAAATTGAAAAGCACTACAAATGAACTCTGAAAAGGTTGAAACTTGGCATGGTATCATCATTCCACCCACATAGCATGTGCGAAAAAGCAGAGAGGGTTACGGCAAAAACTGGATGCACTTCGTGTACAAACTGGACAATCTCTTTCGAAGTGTCAGGGTTTCGGACGAAAACTCATCTGTTACAAAGGCATTTCATTTTTTAAACTTATTACAACTCCAGACTTTTTGTGCGTTCAGTATGCACCATTCAAAGCCACGTCATCAACTTTCAACCCTTTCTGACATCATTTTGCTATTTTTCATGCATTTACTGATCTCTTTTGAGCTAAATGACCCTGAAATTTAAAAGCACTACAAATGTACTCTGAAAAGGTTGAAACTTGGTATGGTATCATCATTTCACCCACATAGCATGTGCAAAAAAGTAGAGAGGGTTACAGCAAAAACTGGATGCACTTCGTGTACAAACTGGACAATCTCTTTCGAAGTGTCAGGGTTTCGGACGAAAACTCATCTGTTACAAAGGCATTTCATTTTTAAAACTTATTACAACTCCAGACTTTTTGTGCGTTTAGTATGCACCATTCAAAGCCACGTCATCAACTTTCAACCCTTTCTGACATCATTTGCTATTTTTCATGTATTTACTGATTTGTTTTGAGCTAAATGACCCTAAAATTGAAAAACACTACAAATGAACTCTGAAAAGGTTGAAACTTGGCATGGTATCATCATTTCACCCACATAGCATGTGCAAAAAAGTAGAGAGGGTTACGACAAAAACTGGATGCACTTCGTGTACAAACTGGACAATCTCTTTCGAAGTATCAGGGTTTCGGACGAACACTCATCTGTTACAAAGGCATTTCATTTTTTTAACTTATTACAACTCCAGACATTTTGTGCGTTTAGTATGCACCATTCAAAAGCACGTCATCAACTTTCAACCCTTTCTGACATCATTTGTTATTTTTCATGTATTTACTGATTTGTTTTGAGCTAAATGACCCTGAAATTTAAAAGCACTACAAATGAACTTTGAAAAGGTTGAAACTTGATATGGTATCATCATTTCACCCACATAGCATGTGCAAAAAAGTAGAGAGGGTTACGGGAAAAACTGGATGCACTTCGTGTACAAACTGGACAATCTCTTTCGAAGTATCAGGGTTTCGGACGAAAACTCATCTGTTACAAAGGCAACGCACCCCCTTTACTACTGGTTCGTGGCTCCAAACTAGTGATAAAACACAGTAATATTAAACATAAGAAAAAAGAATCACTGAAAGTCTAAATTTTAAAGTTAAGTTATTCACAAACTAGTGATTTACACAAATTTCAAATAATTCAAATTTAAAAACTACTCGCACTAACATAAAGTTTGTAATTTTTTGTACCTAAAGCAAAAATATTCACAAAGAAACTCTAAATACAGCAAAAAATAACTCAGAAATAAATAAAAGAAAATATATAAAGCAGAAAAGAAAAAAAAACTACATAAGAAAAACAACTTTGCGCGCTGCCTAGTGGGCCTGCTTGGCCTTGGGCCAGGATGCAGGCCCGTTAGGCCCACAGGGCAGCGCGCAGTTAGGCCTAGAAGCCTGCTATAGAGAGAAGCTCGCGAGAGCTACCGCACTGGGGCTTATAAACCAGTGCGGACGCCCCTCGGCTAGCGAGGTGGGACTAAACTTGCCGCACCGCACTTGCGCCAGCGCACCCCTTTAGTACCGGTTCGTGGCTCCAACCGGTACTAAAGGGGGGGGGCTCTTTAGTACCGGTTTCAGCCACGACCCGGTACTAAAGGGGATCGCTTCCCGCCGTTTGGCCTGACCAAAATTGACCTTTAGTACCGGCTGGTGGCTCCAACCGGTACTAAAGACCCCTCCTATATATATAGCACTTACGAAAATTTCAGTTAGTTTCTTCTTCATCTGCTTCGTCGTCGCGCCCGTCCCCGTCGTCGCCCATGTCGCGCGCGCCCGTTCCCTTCCCCGTCCCCGCCCCCGGCCAGTCGTCGCGCGCACCGCCCCCGGCCCGTCCCCGTACGTCGCCGCCCCGGCCCGTCGCCCCCCACCCCCCCGTCGCCTCGTAGCGCCGGCCGTCGTCCCGCTGTAAGACCGCCCCGGCCTGCCGCGCCATGGCGGCCCTCACACACACACAGTACACACACACAGTGTACACACACAAAGAGACATTTTTTTCTTAATTAATTTCTTTTTTTTAGTTTTTTATACTTTTAGTTTATATAAATGTTAGATTAATGTCAACTTTTGGATGATTATATATATATAGAAATGTGTGCGACCAAACGTCACAACGTAACTGGGTGATTATAAAGGTGCTCTACAGGTGTCTCCGAAGGTACTTCTTGGGTTAGCGTATTTCGAGATTAGGATTTGTCACTCCGATTGTCGGAGAGGTATCTCTGGGCCTTCTCGGTAATGCACATCACTTAAGCCTTGCAACTAATGAGTTAGTTGCGGGATGATGTATTACGGAACGAGTAAAGAGACTTGCCGGTAACGAGATTGAACTAGGTATTGAGATACCGGCGATCGAATCTCGGGCAAGTAACATACCGATGACAAAGGGAACAACGTATGTTGTTATGCGGTCTGACCGATAAAGATCTTCGTAGAATATGTGGGAGCCAATATGAGCATCCAGGTTCCGCTATTGGTTATTGACCGGAGACGTGTCTCGGTCATGTCTACATAGTTCTCGAACCCGTAGGGTCCGCACGCTTAAAGTTTCGATGACGGTTATATTATGAGTTTATATGTTTTGATGTACCGAAGGTTGTTCGGAGTCCCGGATGTGATCACGGACATGACGAGGAGCCTCGAGATGGTCGAGACATGAAGATTGATATATTGGAAGCCTATATTTGGATATCGGAAGTGCTCCGGGTGAAATCGGAATTTTACCGGAGTACCGGGAGGTTACCGGAACCCCCCGGGGGCTTAATGGGCCATAGTGGGCCTTAGTGGAAGAGAGGAGAGGCGGCCAGGGCAGGGCCGCGTGCCCCTCCCCCCTAGTCCGAATAGGACAAGGAGAGGGGGGCGGCGCCCCCCCTTTCCTTCCTCTCTCCCTCCTCTTTCCCCCTCCACTCCTAATGCAATAAGGAAAAGGGAGGGAGTCCTACTCCCGGTGGGAGTAGGACTCCTCCTGGCGCGCCCCCTCCTGGCCGGCCGCACCTCCCCCCTTGCTCCTTTATATACGGGGGCAGGGGGGCAACCTAGAGACACAACAATTGATCGTTTGATCTTTTAGCCGTGTGCGGTGCCCCCCTCCACCATAGTCCACCTCGATAATACTGTAGCGGTGCTTAGGCGAAGCCCTGCATCGGCAGAACATCATCATCGTCACCACGCCGTCATGCTGACGGAACTCTCCCTCAACACTCGGCTGGATCGGAGTTCGAGGGACGTCATCGGGCTGAACGTGTGCTGAACTCGGAGGTGCCGTGCGTTCGGTACTTGATCGGTCGGATCGTGAAGACGTACGACTACATCAACCGCGTTGTGCTAACGCTTCCGCTTTCGGCCTACGAGGGTACGTGGACAACACTCTCCCCTCTCGTTGCTATGCATCACCATGATCTTGCGTGTGCGTAGGAAATTTTTGAAATTACTACGTTCCCCAACAGTGGCATCCGAGCCAGGTTTTATGCATAGATGTCATATGCACGAGTAGAACACAAGTGAGTTGTGGCCGATATAAGTCATACTGCTTACCAGCATGTCATACTTTGGTTCGGCGGTATTGTTGGATGAAGCGACCCGGACCGACATTACGCGTACGCTTATGCGAGACTGGTTCTACCGACGTGCTTTGCACACAGGTGGCTGGCGGGTGTCAGTTTCTCCAACTTTAGTTGAACCGAGTGTGGCTACGCCCGGTCCTTGCGAAGGTTAAAACAGCACCAACTTGACAAACTATCGTTGTGGTTTTGATGCGTAGGTAAGAACGGTTCTTGCTAAGCCCAGTAGCAGCCACGTAAAACATGCAACAACAAAGTAGAGGACGTCTAACTTGTTTTTGCAGGGCATGTTGTGATGTGATATGGTCAAGACATGATGCTAAATTTTATTGTATGAGATGATCATGTTTTGTAACCGAGTTATCGGCAACTGGCAGGAGCCATATGGTTGTCGCTTTATTGTATGCAATGCAATCACCCTGTAATGCTTTACTTTATCACTAAGCGGTAGCGATAGTCGAAGAAGCATAAGATTGGCGACACGACAACGATGCTACGATGGAGATCAAGGTGTCGCGCTGGTGACGATGGTGATCATGACGATGCTTCGGAGATGGAGATCACAAGCACAAGATGATGATGGCCATATCATATCACTTATATTGATTGCATGTGATGTTTATCTTTTATGCATCTTATCTTGCTTTGATTGACAGTAGCATTATAAGATGATCTCTCACTAAATTTCAAGATAAAAGTGTTCTCCCTGAGTATGCACCGTTGCCAAAGTTCGTCGTGCCCAGACACCACGTGATGATCGGGTGTGATAAGCTCTACGTCCATCTACAACGGGTGCAAGCCAGTTTTGCACACGCAGAATACTCAGGTTAAGCTTGACGAGCCTAGCATATAACAGATATGGCCTCGGAACACGGAGACCGAAAGGTCGAGTGTGAATCATATAGTAGATATGATCAACATAGTGATGTTCACCGTTGAAACTACTCCATCTCACGTGATGATCGGACATGGTTTAGTTGATATGGATCACGTGATCACTTAGAGGATTAGAGGGATGTCTATCTAAGTGGGAGTTCTTAAGTAATATGATTAATTGAAATTAAATTTATCATGAACTTAGTCCTGATAGTATTTTGTAAATTATGTTGTAGATCAATAGCTCGCGTTGTTGCTTCCCTGTGTTTATTTTTGATATGTTCCTAGAGAAAAATTATGTTGAAAGATGTTAGTAGCAAAGATGCGGATTGGATCCGTGATCTGAGGATTATCCTCATTGCTGCACAGAAGAATTATGTCCTTGATGCACCGCTAGGTGACAGACCTATTGCAGGAGCAGATGCAGACGTTATGAATGTTTGGCTAGCTCAATATGATGACTACTTGATAGTTTAGTGCACCATGCTTAACGGCTTAGAATCGGGACTTCAAAGACGTTTTGAACGTCATGGACCATATGAGATGTTCCAAGAGTTGAAGTTAATATTTCAAGCAAATACCCGAGTTGAGAGATATGAAGTCTCCAACAAGTTCTATAGCTAAAAGATGGAGGAGAATAGCTCAAGCAGTGAGCATGTGCTCAGATTGTCTGGGTACTACAATCGCTTGAATCAAGTGGGAGTTAATCTTCCAGATAAAATAGTGATTGACAGAATTCTCTAGTCACCATCACCAAGTTAGTAAAACTTCGTGATGAACTATAGTATGCAAGGGATGACGAAAGTAATTCCCGAGCTCTTCGTGATGCTGAAATCGACGAAGGTAGAAATCAAGAAAAACATCAAGTGTTGATGGTTGACGAGACCACTAGTTTCAAGAAAAGGGCAAAGGGAAGAAGGGGAACTTCAAGAAGAACGGCAAGCAAGTTGCTGCTCAAGTGAAGAAGCCTAAGTCTGGTCCTAAGCCTGAGACTAAGTGCTTCTACTGCAAAGGGACTAGTCACTGGAAGCGGAACTACCCCAAGTATTTGGTGGATAAGAAGGATGGCAAAGTGAACAAAGGTATATTGGATATACATGTTATTGATGTGTACTTTACTAGTGTTTATAGCAACCCCTCGGCATTTGATACTGGTTCAGTTGCTAAGAGTAGTAACTCGAAACGGGAGTTGCAGAATAAACAGAGACTAGTAAAAGGCAAGGTAACGATGTGTGTTGGAAGTAGTTCCAAGATTGATATGATCATCATCGCACACTCCCTATACTTTCGGGATTAGTGTTGAAACTAAATAAGTGTTATTTGGTGTTCGCGTTGAGCATGAATATGATTTGATCATGTTTGTTGCAATACGTTTATTCATTTAAATTAGAGAATAATTGTTGTTCTGTTTACATGAATAAAACCTTCTATGGTCATACACCCAATAAAATGGTTTGTTGGATCTCGATCGTAGTGATACACATATTCATAATAATGAAGCCAAAAGATGCAAAGTTAATAATGATAGTGCAACTTATTTGTGGCACTGCCGTTTAGGTCATATTGGTGTAAAGCGCATGAAGAAACTCCATACTGATGGGATTTTGGAATCACTTGATTATGAATCACTTGATGCTTGCGAACCGTGCCTCATGGGCAATATGACTAAAACGCCGTTCTCCGGAACTATGGAAAGAGCAACAGATTTGCTGGAAATCATACATACAGATGTATGTGGTCCAATGAATATTGAGGCTCGTAACAGGTATCATTATTTTCTGATCTTCACAGATGATTTGAGCAGATATGGGTATATCTACTTAATGAAACAGAAGTCTGAAACATTTGAAAAGTTCATATAATTTCAGAGTGAAGTGGAAAATCATCGTAACAAGAAAATAAAGTTTCTACGATCTGATCGTGGAGAAGAGTATTTGAGTTACGAGTTTGGCCTTCAGTTAAAACAATGTGAAATAGTTTCACTACTCACGCCACCTGGAACACCACAGTGTAATGGTGTGTCCGAACATCGTAACCGTACTTTATTAGATATGGTGCGATATATGATGTCTCTTACCGATCTACCACTATCGTTTTGGGGTTATGCATTAGAGACAGCTGCATTCACGTTAAATAGGGTACCATCTAAATCCGTTGAGACGACATCTTATGAACTGTGGTTTGGCAAGAAACCAAAGTTGTCGTTTCTTAAAGTTTGGGGTTGCGATGCTTATGTGAAAAAATTTCATCCTGATAAGCTCAAACCCAAATCGGAGAAATGTGTCTTCATAGGATACCCAAAGGAGACAGTTGGGTACACCTTCTATCACAGATCCGAAGGCAAGACATTCGTTGCTAAGAATGGATCCTTTCTAGAGAAGGAGTTTCTCTCGAAAGAAGTGAGTGGGAGGAAAGTAGAACTTGATGAGGTAACTGTACCTGCTCCCTTATTGGAAAGTAGTTCATCGCAGAAACCAGTTTCTGTGACGCCTATACCAATTAGTGAGGAAGCTAATGATGATGATCATGGAACTTCAGATCAAGTTATTACTGAACCTCGTAGGTCAACCAGAGTAAGATCCGCACCAGAGTGGTACGGTAATCCTGTTCTGGAGGTTATGTTACTAGACCATGACGAACCTACGAACTATGAAGAAGCGATGGTGAGCCCAGATTCCGCAAAATGGCTTGAGGCCATGAAATCTGAGATGAGATCCATGTATGAGAACAAAGTATGGACTTTGATTGACTTGCCCAATGATCGGCGAGCCATTGAGATTAAATGGATCTTCAAGAGGAAGACGGACGCTGATAGTAGTGTTACTATCTACAAAGCTAGAATTGTCGCAAAAGGTTTTCGACAAGTTTAAGGTGTTGACTACGATGAGAGTTCCTCACTCGTATCTATGCTTAAGTCTGTCTGAATCATGTTAGCAATTGCCGCATTTTATGAAATCTGGCAAATGGATAAACAAAACTGCATTCCTTAATGGATTTATTGAAGAAGAGTTGTATATGATGCAACCAGAAGGTTTTGTCAATCCTAAAGGTGCTAACAAAATATGCAAGCTCCAGCGATCCATCTATGGACTGGTGCAAGCATCTCGGAGTTGGAATATACGCTTTGATAAGTTGATCAAAGGATATAGTTTTATATAGACTTGCGGTGAAGCCTGTATTTACAAGAAAGTGAGTGGGAGCACTACAGCATTTCTGATAAGTATATGTGAATGACATATTGTTGATCGGAAATAATGTAGAATTATTCTGCAAAGCATAAAGGAGTGTTTGAAAGGAGTTTTTCAAAGAAAGACCTCAGTGAAGCTGCTTACATATTAAGCATCAAGATCTATAGAGATAGATCAAGACACTTGATAAGTTTTTTCAATGAGTACATACCTTAACAAGATTTTGAAGTGGTTCAAAATGGAACAGTCAAAGAAAGAGTTTCTTGCCTGTGTTACAAGGTGTGAAATTGAGTAAGACTCAAAGCCCAACCACGGCAGAAGATAGAAAAAGAATGAAAGTCATTCCCTATGCCTCGGCCATAGGTTCTATAAAGTATGCCATGCTGTGTACCAGATCTATTGTATACCCTACACTGATTTTGGCAAGGGAGTACAATAGTGATATAGGAGTAGATCACTGGACAACGGTCAAAATTATCCTTAGTGGAATAAGGATATGTTTCTCGATTATGGAAGTGACAAAAGGTTCGTCGTAAGGGGTTACGTCGATGCAAGTTTTGACACTAATCTAGATGACTCTAAGTCTCGGTCTAGATACATATTGAAAGTGGGAGCAATTAGCTAGAGTAGCTCCGTGCAGAGCATTGTAGACATAGAAATTTGCAAAATACTTACGGATC
This sequence comes from Aegilops tauschii subsp. strangulata, assembly GCF_002575655.3. Lineage (NCBI taxonomy): Eukaryota > Viridiplantae > Streptophyta > Magnoliopsida > Poales > Poaceae > Aegilops > Aegilops tauschii. Next base: position 510,226,514 of record NC_053038.3, read on the forward strand.
TGAATGTGACAGACCCGTTGACTAAAATTATCTCACAAGCAAAACATGATCACACCTTAGTACTCTTTGGGTGTTAATCACATAGCGATATGAACTAGATTACTGACTCTAGTAAACCCTTTGGGTGTTGGTCACATGACGATGTGAACTATGGGTGTTAATCACATGGTGATGTGAACTATTGATGTTAAGCACTACAACATTTCTGATAAGTATATGTAAGTGACATATTGTTGATCGGAAATAATGTAGAATTATTCTGCAAAGCATAAAGGAGTTTTTCAAAGAAAGACCTCGGTGAAGCTGCTTACATATTGAGCATCAAGATCTATAGAGATAGATCAAGAAGCTTGATAAGTTTTTTCAATGAGTACATACCTTAACAAGATTTTGAAGTGGTTCAAAATGGAACAGTCAAAGAAAGAGTTTCTTGCCTGTGTTACAAGGTGTGAAATTGAGTAAGACTCAAAACCCGACCACGGCAGAAGATAGAAAAAGAATGAAAGTCATTCCCTATGCCTCGGCCATAGGTTCTATAAAGTATGCCATGCTGTGTACCAGATCTATTGTATACCCTACACTGATTTTGGCAAGGGAGTACAATAGTGATCTAGGAGTAGATCACTGGACAGCGGTCAAAATTATCCTTACTGGAATAAGGATATGTTTCTCGATTATGGAAGTGACAAAAGGCTCGTCGTAAAAGGTTACGTCGATGCAAGTTTTGACACTAATCTAGATGACTCTAAGTCTCGGTCTAGATACATATTGAAAGTGGGAGCAATTAGCTAGAGTAGCTCCATGCAGAGCATTGTAGACATAGAAATTTGCAAAATACATACGGATCTGAATGTGGCACACCCATTGACAAAGCCTCTCTCATAAGCAAAACATGATCATACCTTAGTACTCTTTGGATGTTAATCACATGGCATTGTGACCTAGATTATTGACTCTACTAAACCCTTTGGGTGATGGTCACATGACGATGTGAACTATGGGTGTTAATCACATGGTGATGTGAACTATTGATGTTAAATCACATGGCGATGTGAACTAGATTATTGACTCTAGTGCAAGTGGGAGACTGAAGGAAATATGCCCTAGAGGCAATACTAAAGTTATTATTTATTTACTTATATCATTATAAATGTTTATTATTCATGCTAGAATTGTATTAACCGGAAACATAATACTTGTGTGAATACATAGACAAACAGAGTGTCACTAGTATGCCTCTACTTGACTAGCTCGTTGATCAAAGATGGTTATGTTTCCTAGCCATTGACATGAGTTGTCATTTGATTAATGGGATCACATCATTAGGAGAATGATGTGATTGACTTGATCCATTCCGTTAGCTTAGCACTCGATCGTTTAGTATGTTGCTATTGCTTTCTTCATGACTTATACATGTTCCTATGACTATGAGATTATGCAACTCCCGTTTACCGGAGGAACGCTTTGTGTGCGACCAAACGTCACAACGTAAATGGGTGATTATAAAGGTGCTCTACAGGTGTCTCCGAAGGTACTTGTTGGGTTGGCGTATTTCGAGATTAGGATTTGTCACTCCGATTGTCAGAGAGGTATCTCTGGGCCCACTCGGTAATGCACATCACTTAAGCCTTGCAAGCATTGCAACTAATGAGTTAGTTGCGGGATGATGTATTACGGAACGAGTAAAGAGACTTGCCGGTAACGAGATTGAACTAGGTATTGAGATACCGACGATAGAATCTCGGGCAAGTAACATACCGATGAGAAAGGGAACAACGTATGTTGTTATGCGGTCTGACCGATAAAGATCTTCGTAGAATATGTGGGAGCCAATATGAGCATCCAGGTTCCGCTATTGGTTATTGACCGGAGACGTGTCTCGGTCATGTCTACATAGTTCTCGAACCTGTAGGGTCCGCACGCTTAAAGTTTCGATGACGGTTATATTATGAGTTTATATGTTTTGATGTACCGAAGGTTGTTCGGAGTCCCGGATGTGATCACGGACATGACGAGGAGTCTCGAGATGGCCGAGACATGAAGATTGATATATTGGAAGCCTATATTTGGATATCGGAAGTGTTCCGGGTGAAATCGGAATTTTACCGGAGTACCGGGAGGTTACCGGAACCCCCCGGGGTCTTAATGGGCCATAGTGGGCCTTAGTGGTAGAGAGGAGAGGCGGCCAGGGCAGGGCCGCGCGCCCCTCCCCCTAGTCCGGATAGGACAAGGAGAGGGGGGCGGTGCCCCCCTTTCCTTCCTCTCTCCCTCCTCTTTCCCCCTCCACTCCTAATCCAACAAGGAAAAGGGAGGGAGTCCTACTCCCGGTGGGAGTAGGACTCCTCCTGGCGCGCCCTCTCCTGGCCGGCCGCTACTCCCCCCTTGCTCCTTTATATACGGGGGCAGGGGGCACCCTAGAGACACAACAATTGATCGTTTGATCTTTTAGCCGTGTGCGGTGCCCCCCTCCACCATAGTCCACCTCGATAATACTGTAGCGGTGCTTATGCGAAGCCCTGCGTCGGCAGAACATCATCATCGGCACCACGCCGTCGTGCTGACGAAACTCTCCCTCAACACTCGGCTGGATCGGAGTTCGAGGGACGTCATCGGGCTGAACGTTTGCTGAACTCGGAGGTGCCGTGCGTTCGGTACTTGATCGGTCAGATCGTAAAGACGTACGACTACATCAACCGCGTTGTGCTAACGCTTCCGCTTTTGGTCTACGAGGGTACGTGGACAACACTCTCCCCTCTTGTTGCTATGCATCACCATGATCTTGCGTGTGCATAGGAAATTTTTGAAATTACTACGTTCCCCAACAACTATACGATGTTCTTCAACAGGGACTCCCGATGATAGTTGTGCCTCAGTGGATCGAGACTAAAGGTCGCATGTCAATGGTTGATACGTCTCCAACGTATATATAATTTTTGATTGTTCCATGCTATATTATATTCTGTTTTGGACATTAATGGGCTTTATTATACACTTTTATATTATTTTTGGGACTAACCTATTAACCGGAGGCCCAGCCCAGAATTGCTGTTTTTTTGCCTATTTCAGAGTTTCGCAGAAAAAGAATATCAAACGGAGTCCAAACGGAATGAAACCTTCGGGAACGTGATTTTCGGAACGAACGTGATCTAGAGGACTTGGACGCGACGTCAAGATATCAACCAGGAAGGCACGAGGTAGGGGGGTGCGCCTACCCCCTGGGCCCGCCCTCCACCCTCGTGGGCCCCATGTTGCTCCACCGACGTACTTCTTCCTCCTATATATACCTACGTACCCCCAAACTACCAGATACGGAGCCAAAAACCTAATTCCACCGCCGCAACCTTCTGTACCCGTGAGATCCCATCTTGGGGCCTTTTCCGGAGCTCCGCCGAAGGGGGCATCGATCACGGAGGGCTTCTACATCAACACCATAGCCTCTCCGATGATGTGTGAGTAGTTTACCTCAGACCTTCGGGTCCATAGTTATTAGCTAGATGGCTTCTTCTTTCTTTTTGGATCTCAATATAATGTTCTCCCCCTCTCTTGTGGAGATCTATTCGATGTAATCTTCTTTTGCGGTGTGTTTGTTGAGACCGATGAATTGTGGGTTTATGATCAAGTTTATCTATGAACAATATTTGAATCTTCTCTGAATTCTTTTATGTATGATTGGTTATCTTTGCAAGTCTCTTCGAATTATCAGTTTAGTTCGGCCTACTAGATTGATCTTTCTTGCAATGGGAGAAGTGCTTAGCTTTGGGTTCAATCTCGCGGTGTCCTTTCCCAGTGACAGTAGGGGCAGCAAGGCATGTATTGTATTGTTGCCATCGAGGATAACAAGATGGGTTTTTATCATATTGCATGAATTTATCCCTCTGCATCATGTCATCTTGCTTAAGGCGTTACTCTGTTTCCATGAACTTAATACTCTAGATGCATGCTGGATAGCGGTCGATGAGTGGAGTAATACTATGAGAAGTTTGATACTTGGTAATTGTTTTGAGATATGAAGATGGTGATATTAGAGTCATGCTAGTTGAGTAGTTTTGAATTTGAGAAATACTTGTGTTAAAGTTTATGATTCCCGTAGCATGCACGTATGGTGAACCGTTATGTGATGAAGTCGGAGCATGATTTATTTATTGATTGTCTTCCTTATGAGTGGCGGTCGGGGACGAGCGATGGTCTTTTCCTACCAATCTATCCCCCTAGGAGCATGCGCGTAATACTTTGCTTTGACAACTTGTAGATTTTTGCAATAAGTATATGAGTTCTTTATGACTAATGTTGAGTCCATGGATTATACGCACTTTTCTTCCTTCCACCATTGCTAGCCTATCTAATACCGCGCATTTTTCGCCGGTATCATACACCCAACATATACCTTCCTCAAAACAGCCAGCATACCTACCTACAATGGCATTTTCATAGCCATTCCAAGATATATTGCCATGCAACTTACCACCGTTCCGTTTACTATGGCACGCTCCATCATTGTCATATTGCTTTGCATGATCATGTAGTTGACATTGTATTTGTGGCAAAGCCACCATTCATAATTCTTTCATACATGTCACTCTTGATTCATTGCATATCCCGGTACACCGCCGGAGGCATTCACATAGAGTCATATTTTGTTCTAAGTATTGAGTTGTAATTGTTGAGTTGTAAGTAAATAAAAGTGTGATGATCATCATTTTTTAGAGCATTGTCCCAAGTGAGGAAAGGATGATGGAGACTATGATTCCCCCACAAGTCGGGATGAGACTCCGGACTTAATAAAAAAAAGAGGCCATAAAAAAAGAAAAGGCCCAAATAAAAAAATGAGAGAAAAAGAGAGAAGGGACAATGTTACTATCCTTTTACCACACTTGTGCTTCAAAGTAGCACCATAATCTTCATGATAGAGAGTCTCCTATAATATCACTTTCTTATACTAGTGGGAAATTTTCATTATAGAACTTGGCTTGTATATTCCAATGATGGGCTTCCTCAAAATGCCCTAGGTCTTCGTGAGCAAGCGAGTTGGATGCACACCCACTTGGTTCCTTTTGTTGAGCTTTCATATACTTATAGCTCTAGTGCATCCGTTGCATGGCAATCCCTACTCACTCACATTGATATCTATTAATGGGCATATCCATAGCCCGTTGATACGCCTAGTTGATGTGAGACTATCTTCTCCACAACCACCATTCTATTCCACATTTAGTGCTATGTCCATGGCTCACGCTCATGTATTGCGTGAAGATTGAAAAAAGTTTGAGAACGTCAAAAGTATGAAACAATTGCTTGGCTTGTCATCGGGGTTGTGCATGATTTAAATATTTTGTGTGGTGAAGATAGAGCATACCCAGACTATATGATTTTGTAGGGATAACTTTCTTTGGCCATGTTATTTTGAGAAGACATAATTGCTTAGTTAGTATGCTTGAAGTATTATTATTTTTATGTCAATATTAAACTTTTGTCTTGAATCTTTCGGATCTGAATATTCATACCACAATTAAGAGAATTACATTGAAATTATGCCAACTAGCATTCCACATCAAAAATTCTGTTTTTTATCATTTATCTACTCGAGGACGAGCAGGAATTAAGCTTGGGGATGCTTGATACGTCTCCAACGTATCTATAAATTTTGAATGTTTCATGCTATATTATATTCTGTTTTGGACATTAATGGGCTTTATGATACACTTTTATATTATTTTTGGGACTAACCTATTAACCGGAGGCCCAGCCCAGAATTGCTATTTTTTTTGCCTATTTCAGAGTTTCGCAGAAAAAGAATATCAAACGGAGTCCAGACGGAATGAAACCTTCGGGAACGTGATTTTCGGAACGAACGTGATCCAGAGGACTTGGACCCTACGTCAAGACATCAGCCAGGAAGGCACGAGGTAGCGGGGCGCGCCTACCCCCCGTGGGCGCGCCCTCCACCCTCATGGGCCCCACGTTGCTCCACCGACGTACTTCTTTCTCCTATATATACCTACGTACCCCCAAACTACCAGATACGGAGCCAAAAACCTAATTCCACCGCCGCAACCTTCTGTACCCGTGAGATCCCATCTTGGGGCCTTTTCCGGAGCTCCGCCGGAGGGGGCATCGATCACAAAGGGCTTCTACATCAACACCATAGCCTCTCCGATGATGTGTGAGTAGTTTACCTCAGACCTTCAGGTCCAAAGTTATTAGCTAGATGGCTTCTTCTCTCTTTTTGGATCTCAATATAATGTTCTCCCCCTCTCTTGTGGAGATCTATTCGATGTAATCTTCTTTTGCGATGTGTTTGTTGAGACTGATGAATTGTGGGTTTATGATCAAGTTTATCTATGAACAATATTTGAGTCTTCTCTGAATTCTTCTATGTATGATTGGTTATCTTTGCAAGTCTCTTCGAATTATCAGTTTGGTTTGGCCTACTAGATTGATCTTTTTTTGCAATGGGAGAAGTGCTTAGCTTTGGATTCAATCTTGCGGTGTCCTTTCCCAGTGACAGTAGGGGCAGCAAGGCACGTATTGTATTGTTGCCATCGAGGATAACAAGATGGGGTTTATATCATATTGCATGAGTTTATCCCTCTACATCATGTCATTTTACTTAAAGCGTTACTCTGTTCTTATGAACTTAATACTCTAGATGCATGCTGGATAGCGGTCGATGTGTGGAGTAATAGTAGTAGATGCAGGCAGGAGTCGGTGTACTTGTCGCGGACGTGATGCCTATATACATGATCATACCTAGATATTCTCATAACTATGCTCAATTCTATGAATTTCTCAACAGTAATTTGTGCACCCACCGTAATACTTATGCTCTCGAGAGAAGCCACTAGTGAAACCTATGGCCCCCGGGTCTATTTTCCATCATATTTAATCGTCCGACAACAAGTTATTTTTAGCGCCGTTTTTATTTTGCTTTCTTTACTTTGCATCTTTATCATAAAAATACCAAAAATATTATCTTATCATATCTATCAGATCTCACTCTCGTAAGTGACCGTGAAGGGATTGACAACCCCTTTATTCCGTTGGTTGCGAGGATTTATTTGTTTGTGTAGGTGCGAGGGACTCGTGCGTGGCCTCCTACTGGATTGATACCTTGGTTCTCAAAAACTGAGGGAAATATTTATGCTACTTTACTGCATCACCCTTTCCTCTTCAAGGGAAAACCAACGCAGTGCTCAAGAGGTAGCAATGGTTTACGGCCAAGACATCCTACAACGCACATGAGTGCATTCAGGATTTCTAAAACCGTGGAATGCTTAATAGTGAAAGACTGGAGCAAAATTGTGAAGGATCGTAGAGAAGTACTTGGGGGCAGCAATCAAAAGCGCAGCCCACGATTAGGAGACAGGTTCATCTACATGCTCCAATATGATGAATAAGTAGAACTACACATGTTCTATGCTATTTTACCTGAGAGAGAGCAGCAGGAGTGATTAGCTAGTTCCTGCTCTTAGTACTTTGTCCTCTCATGTCCGTGTTCTTCGTCCTGAACTGAATCTCAAAGTGATTTGCTTTTGTGATCTTATGAACACTTATAATGTCGTGACCATGTTGAACTCGATGATATCTTTGCTTCTGGTACAAGTGAATGTTTCTTCTTTAAGCTAGTGTTGGTGTGGTGATTAGATAGCGGTAATGACTATGATGATTAAATAGTGGTAATGACATGATGATTATTAGCTAGTGTTGTTGGTGATGATATGATGCAAGAGTTTTTATATTAATATGATGATGATGATAAGTTATTATATCATTTATGAAAGAACCGCGGATTAGTTTCAACTGGATGGATCCTAGCTAAGTGATCAAGTATTATGGATAATTCATGTTACTTGATCACTTAGGATCCATCCACTTAAAACTAATCTGCGGTTCTTTCACCTAATGATTTAATAACTTATTATAATGTAAAAACAATCTCTAAATTAAATGAAAAACACAAAATTAAAGGAAAAAATAAAAAATAAAATCAAAACCCCCAAACCTTTTAGTATCGGTTGGTGTTACAAACCGATACTAAAGGTCTCCACGCCCTCGTCGCTGGCTCGTGCCACGTGGTGGCCCTTTAGTGACGGTTCGTGCTGAACCGGTACTAGGGGGGACCTTTAGTCCCCACCCTTTAGTGCCGGTTACAAAACCGGCACTAAAGGGCCTTTCGAACCGGTGATAATGCCCGATTCTGCACTAGTGAGTGTGTCATCGAACATATAAACCACGCTAGGCAACTCGCCTAGCGAGGGCACTTGCATCCCGCTTTTGATCTCGTTCGCTCGATCTGCCTCGCTGGAGGTTTTTCACCCCGGTGTCAAAAATCCCACGGCTTGTTTCTTTCCACACCACTCTTTCTTGCTCAAGCGGATGACAAGTGAGCCTTCGTCTCTTACGGGCCTAGCTTGGAAGTGCGCGTGCTGTGTGTTCGTCGCCCGCGCCTTGCGTGAAAAATACATTAACCGCGCCCATCGTGGATGATTCACCCACCAATCCCGTGTCCTCCCCCCGCTCATCCTCTCCAGACGCCGCCGCCGCCGCCACCGCCGCCGCCACCCCTGTCTCTCCTCCTCTCTCCTCATCACCATCATCACGCGTGCCCACCCAACGAATCAGGTGGCCAGTGCGGGATGCAATGGCGCATCTGGCCAGAGGAGAACGGAGCGGCTGCATCTCCTGGCAACGGCAGTGGGGGCGGGCGAGGTTGCAAGGTGACGGGCTGAGGCGGCTGCGGTGCCAGCGGATGGAGGAGCCGCTCTCAGGTCGAGTTGGGGCTGGCAAGACTGCAGGGCGACGGCCCCAGGCGGGGGTGCAAGGATCCGGTCGGTGTGCTGTTGCTGCCGCCGACGGACAGAAGAGGCGCCCTCGGCCGGGTCGAAGTGGCAGCGCTGTCGGTGATGCCAAGGTGAGCTTCTCTGCGTCCTGATCCCCCTTTGCTCCTGGTCTTTATCCCTCTCTTTTTCTGCTCATCTATGCAAGTGTGTGTGGTTCCTTTTTTTTTGAATAAACCTCTGACAGCAAGCCAAGCAGGGGCAAGGAAATGGGCAAGCGAGACCAGAGAGGGAAGGAACAGGGCGTGGCCTCACACTCGTCGTCAGCTTCACCGTTACTTGCAGCTGAAGAAGACAGATACCAGCAGCCGATGGCGCCGTCCCAGCTGGTGTTGCTTACCACAGGCTCTGAGGTATGGTAGGATGCGATTCTTATTTTGAAGAGTGGCACGCTCGAGTTGTGAATCTGCTGCCATACGTTGGCTGAGGAAAAAATAATGGCACTTATAATATTTGTGCAGCCAAGTTTGCGAGATTTACAGACTTGATGCAGTAACACTGTAAATAGGTATAGATTCAGACCTCACCAAAGACATGTTCATCCTATTGCTTGCGTCGGTATTCCATAGATTATCTGCCCTGTATGCCTATTGCTTTCCTAGCTTGGTAAGTTTGTTAGCCTGAATTTTTTGAGGTGAATATGCTAAGTTTACATGTTGTAAATAGATTATGATCTAATAGCCAGCAATCTCTCGGCACATTCGCTCACAGTAGTTTGTGTCATTGATGTTTTTCTTAATCTACACATGCGCTTGTATCATGCCCCTCATATATTAGAATAGATCAGTTTTGTTCTAAGGTTTTATTCATTTATTTATTTCTGCGAGGTGGCTATCCAGTATTCAAATTAACCAGACCATTTTTTACTTACCTATAGACCATTTTAGATCTACTCTGACAACCAATACGGCCTTCAAGTCCACTAGAAGAAGCAGCTTGTGAAGCATCCAAGTGGTTAGCCTAGAGCACATGAAACAATTACCAGCTCATCAAAATTTATAGCTGAAGTTAGGTAAAAAAATTAGTAACAGTGATCAAGTGGATGTACACCCAACTGGATTTATAGCTGAAGCAGAAATAAAAGGAAACTAGCAACAAAATAGATGTGTTACACGAGATCTGACTTAAAATGGCAGATTGCTTGAAGTTGCAGAACTAGCTAACTTGAAATTACCTCAGGACCAAGGGGGTCTTCTGGGTGTCTTTCTCTACGTACAGGTGAATATTTATATCCAGAGGATCCAATGGCACCATTCAGAGTGACATTAGCTGTTTGCTGAATGTTATTTTTATCAGATGCATTATCCCCTTGAGTTATAGCCTATAGTTCCTCACTTCCTTCGAAGTTCTTGCAATCCATACATTTACAATTCTTGGAGCAAAGAATATTTGCTTGAAAGCATTCACAGTACTTCTTGAGACGCCCTGATTTTTTGCAGTGCCAGCCTTTATTATGTTTGGGAAGTGAAGGTGCTCTAGCATCCTGATGGCAGCGAAGATTAGTCAAATGCACGAAAAAGAATCACAAGAAAGTATTTTATTTAAATGCAGTAAACTTATTTTTGAGTAATCATGTTCTTTTTCTGTTTTCCAGGAAGGTACAAAGGCTAAGGTAAAAAATGATTTTAGTGGGAGATTCAACCTGGGAGAGGTGCGCAGAACTACTCAAGAAAAGAGGTAATCACTATAATAAGTGATATATTTCACTGTTTTATGGTGGAACTTGCATATGAGGTCTTTTAATGCTTCAGAAAGGAACTCAACAGTTTTACGTGGATAAAAGAAGACCTGCCTAATGTTTTATTGGTCTTCTTTTATCAACATACCTGCTAAACACCATATTTTATATTTCATTTTTAGCTGGACAGTAGGCAGTCTTAAACAATTTAGACCCACCCCCCTGAACTTCACATTCTAGACCCAGCCTGCTTTATTTATGAATGTGAAATGGCATTGCATTGTTACTTTATATTAGTGACAAATTCCTGAACATACTTTGGTTCTCTGAACTTTGTTTGAAGTGCTTCTTCCGTTATCAAGTCTCTAACTAGGCTTCGTTAACCATGTTGCTGAATTTTCCTTATTTTATAGTAGACTCACATGATTAGTTGATGCAGATTCTACAACTTGAAAAGCACCTCAAGGAATTGTTATTTCTGATTGCAGTTGCATCCCAGGTGTGCTGAGGTGATAACAACTGAATTCTGTTCTACTGCAGATAGATTCCGTATTCACTTATATTTGCATGGGCCCAAGGATAGTTCTCTTTATGTTGTAGTACCACTTACAAATGTATATTCTGTGAAAGGAAGCGGATAATTTAAATGGGCCCAAGGGACTTGTGGTGAGGCCTACAAGGCTGGAACACTGTCTGTTGGATATTTATTTGTCAACTAATACATGACCATACTAGAGAAGCACACACCACGCACACACAAGGACCCTAACAGGTTGTATATATGTATGTGGACGATCTTTAAATACCTGGATGATAATCATTTAAATACCTGAATGATTATTCCGCATAAACAAAGTCATATTGTCATTTTTAACACAAGAACAAAGCGGTGTCCCATAACACAAATAGGTACTGTTTGTGCTGAGTAGCAAATTCATTTATTAGTTATCTGGCATCAAGAAGAGCAAACACCAATGCGGCGAGACATACCTGTTCCATGTAAACATGCGGAAAGTGGTAAATCCTTTCACCTTGGCGAGGCACTGTGATCAACGGCCTAGCGCAAGCATGCCATAGCTCCTTGTATAATGTGTCGCTAGAACTCCCTGCACAAAGGACTCATTATGTGAACTGGGCATGCAATTCAAGGGACCTTTATTTATAGCAGCAAATTCTAACAGTTGATCATGAGTTAATTTTACCAGTATTGCATCATCTTTTATTTCTAAATAGCAATACTGAATATGCTCATTCCTATGGCTACAGTACAAGTTAAACCATCCCAACTCCATAGCAGTACTACTCCAAGCAGAACTGGAATGATTATATATTTTTTATTGATTTTACAAATTCAGCAGGTTGAGCATTTTCCTATGATTTTCTTGATAAATCAAATATTAGAGTAAACTTTCATACTCAGCGACAACTTGACTTAGCCTAATATATGTTGGTTTCTGAACTTGGTAGATCAAATCAGCCAGGAAAGCTACATGTGTGCAAGCTAGCTAGACAAGCACACAAGGAAACTGCTCGATTGATGAACAGTAGAGTTAAACATAATATAGTACGAGAAAAACAATTCTCCCATGCACGGGATGTCCCGTGCATGTGGGAGCCGTTGATTTAATTTGGAGATCCGATGCCATGCAATGCATTGATTGTTTGATACGGCTGGTAGTTGGTTACGTCTTTCTCTGACCACATGAAAGCACACTGTTCTGGTTAGGCTCCACCATCCCATACTTTTGCATTTTATTTCCAAGTAAAAATCTATTCTATCTTTTAAACCAAAGTACAATTTATGACCCGTTTGCATATTTGTGTTTATGACAACAAGAACTTTAATATGAGACCAATTTTTAATATATTTCAACAATTTTAAAATTGAAGCTCTGAAACATGGTAAACAATGTTAATTAATAAGAAAATCAGTTTGATACACATTGTTACACAACGTAAAATTATGATACGAAACACGGCGAGCCATAGTGAAACAGTAATATATTTTTAAGAAATAGAATGAAACATTTTTTATTTTTTCGCATGTAATTAAAAATTACGAAACAAGTTTGAGCATGGTTATTTAGTTGTTTAAAAGTTAATTTCTAAAAATATACTCAATATTAGTCTTGTTTTAAAAATCTTGTAAGGAAAAATATATACAGTTGTGCAAACAGATTGTAAATCAAAATTTTACTTCAACATACATGAGGTGTCTATTTATTTGAATGAAACTGAGTGAGTAGACAAAACACTGAGGATGTTAGTGGGCCCACACAGCAATAAAAGAGGAGATGGATGCATATAGCAAAAAGCTCTCTCTTTCTCAAGTACAAGCAGCCCACGAGCAGCAGCAAGCAGAGCAATAGCGAGCAGCCAACAAACAACAACAACAAACAGCAGAAGTAGCAGCGGCAAGCAGCAGTAAGCAGCAAAAGCGAGGGGCAACAACCTCGTGGCCTAAACATGTTGGCCCGGACAAAAATGGTCACAGGAGGCAGCGCCACAACCATCTCCAGCGACGGTCTGAATGAGAAAAAAACGACGTTGACCAAGAAAAGAGGGCACGAGAAGGCAGGGCGGCTTCTCACCCTACTGTTTGTAGCGAGGCTGGACGGCATGGGGACGAACGACAGCGAATTCAGGACGGCAGCAACGGCAGTCAGCTTCAAGGAAGAAGTAGGAGAGACCCGCTGCTTCGAATTCTTGGTCCAGAGGAGACGCGGGGCCCGTCACGGTCCCTGAAGTTGCTCGGGGAGGAGGACGACCGTGACAGCGTCGCAACGGCGGCTGACGGAACAGAGGAAGGCGGCCTCGGTCCAAAAGTTTGCTGCATGCTCGATGTCCACGAATAGCATCAAAACGACGTCCGGAGCTGAACAGAGTTAGGGAAAGTACCTAGGATCAAGGACTCACTGGAAAAATGAGGCAATTCACGGCGTTGTCCAGCGGGCCTGCATGTTGGACCCTGGGGCGTGGACGTCGAGCCGGACGGAGGGCCGGTGGATCCCGCCCGTTCCTATGGCTGGCGTTGCTGCGGCGAGCCGCGGTGTCCCCGGCGAGCTCGACCAGAAAGAGGATCCAGGAGGAAGACGAAATGGATTGAGGAGGGAGGTAGTGGAGTAGGAGTAAAACGTGAAGGGGCAGGGAGTCGCGGGCGCATGTGCCGCGAGCTGGCGCTGCCAGCCTGACTGGTGGGTTCACGAGAGGGACCCATTGGTCAGTAAGGTTGAAAGAAAAATAACAAAAATAAATAAATGAAAATGACTGTAATATCTCTTCCTCCTCTACTCCCTCATAATCTACTCAGTATTAATTTCAGTGCTCAAAACTCATCAGAAATATCTTGAAAAATTTCACCTATGCTACTACTTATATAACTGTGAAAATGTCCAAGACTTTTCAGGAGTATTTGACTGCCTTTTTTCAGATTTGAATTCAAATATGCCCTGAGTTTGGGTTTGAATTGTAAGCCGGTGATATGAAATTCCAAAATTCATCAATCTTTTACTAGAGTTTGTAAATAACACACAACTCCAAGATATAGCATGGAGTATGACTTAAGACTTGTCAAACTATTTTAAAATTTTGTCTGCAGATTACTCTTGGTTTGGATCAGTTTTTTTTCGTCTTAGAAAACATGTATCATCATGAACCATCTATCTATCATCAATCCGTACTTATTTCCATATGTTTCATTCTGTGTCTATATATTTTAATGCACACTCTTTCAATACTTGGCTTGCACTCGGCCTTTACGCCATTGGCGCAACGGGTCATCTAGTTTGTAGAAACTCTCAAGGTGTGAGTGATCTGTGTAAGGGGTACCCCTTAACAAACAATGTCGTTTTTTCAAGCCCCAAAAGGAAAAAAATCACGTGAAGTAAGATTTTTCGGGCGCTAGAGCCCGTTCCACGGTGGTGCAATGGCGGGCTGGGCCCAAATTATTTTTCCTCTGGGCTAGACACTCACATAAAACAGATTTTTCTGTGAGGCATAGTTACTCCTACGATACTCCCTCAAAAAAAAAGTTGCTCCTACAGTAAACTAGGTAATTTTTCCTGTGATGAATTCGTTTGAGCTACTCGCCCGGTCCATACATCTAGATACATTCGATTGTGCGACAAGTAATATGAGTTGGATGGAGTATCTAGTAATGAATCCACATATGTGCTGCTTTGAAGCTAATACTCCTTCCATTCCACAATGTAATGCCTATAAATTTTTGTGAAAATCAAACTTTGCTAACTTTGACCAAGTGTATAGAGAAAACCGTCTACATCTACAATACCAAACATGTACATTCTGAAAATATAACTCATGATGTATCCAATGATGTCTATTTGGTATTCTAAATGTACCTACTTTTGTTTATAAATATGGTCAAAGTTTGTAATGTTTGACTTTTACAAAAAATCTATAGGCACTACATTATGGAACGTAGGGAGTACTAGTTTGTTTGCAGACGCAAAAAAAAAAGAAAAAGAAAAAAAGACGCTCATCTTCCCTGCAAGAGACAGGTCCCGCTCTGCTCAGAGCCGTGTACGCAAGCATGGCCCACCTCGAGTTCCACGAGTAAAATTTTTAAATCCATATTAGTTGCTGTCGTAGGAGGTAGTTAGAAGTTAAGTAGACGCGTCCTTTAATTCCAACAGTCACGATCCCGGCCTGGTCGTATCATCTTCCCTGCAAGAAGCAGCTCCCGGTCCCGGCTGTGCTCCTACGAGGCGTGTACGCAAGACATGTCCACAAAAGCATGGCCCTCCACGGGTTCCACGAGCGAAATATTAAATCATGTTAGTTGCTGCATACGTAGTAGTACTAGCTAGCAGTAACACAAACGCATGCTATATAAATCCTCTTAGCCAGCCGAGCAATTTACACCCACTACACAGCCCTGAGACTGGAGAGTGATAGAGCAAGAATGGCAGCTCACATGACAGTCCCCAGCGACGCCCAGCTGATTAAGGCGCAGGCTGACCTGCAGCGCCACAGCCTCACCTACCTCACGTCCATGGCACTCAGGTGCGCCATCGAGCTCGGCATCCCGACGGCCATCCACCGCCTCGGCGGCACCGCGTCGTTGGCCGACCTGATGGCCGCGCTGTCCCTTCCGCCACCCAAGGCGCCGTTTCTCAGCCGCGTCCTGCGGCTGCTGGCCAAATCCGACGCACTGTCGTGCACCGAGGACGGGGTCTACAGCCTCACCCCGCTGTCCTACATCCTTGTGGACGGCGTGCTCATCGACGGCGAGGCCAGGCAGATCGCCTTCCCGCTGGCCGTCACCTCGCGGTACCACATGGAGTCAGGTTTAGGACTGGCCGACTGGTTCAAGAATGATCGTGCACTACCAGTGCCATCTCCGTTTGAGCATGTGCACGCGGCGGCGCCCTTCGACGAGAGCATGACGCTCCTCGATCCTGAGACCGACAAGCTGTTCTATGAGGCCTTGGCCGCCCATGACCATATGGGGATCGGCACGGTTGTACGGGAATGCCGTGGGCTGTTCAATGGTCTGGAGTCACTCACCGACTGCTGTGGTGGTGATGGGACGACCGCAAGGGCCATCGTCAAGGCCTTCCCGCATATCAAGTGCAATGTGTTGGACCTTCCAAAGGTGATCGAGAAAGTCCCAAGTGATGGTGTTGTTAACTATGTCGCTGGTGACCTCTTCCATACCGTCCCACCAGCTCAGGCCGTCATGCTCAAGGTACGACGATATATATGGCCTTCTCTCCATTTAATGTTCTAATATATATTTTTCTTCTACGTACAGAGGAATTTTGGGATATAACCAAACTAATATAGACCGTTAATTCTTCGTGATCCAACTGCTAGCCACTTGTAGACAGTATTGCCTGTTAATAGGTACACAAGATTTTTTTTTTCTTCCAAAAGTCAAACTTAGCAAAATTTGACCAATTTCTAGAAAAATAATCTATATCTACAATACCAAACACTTACAATATAAAAATATATCTCATGACATATCTTTCTTAGTGGGGTATCTCATGACGTATCTAATGATGTATATATTGTATTCTAAATATAGACATTTTCATATATAAACTAGGTCAAAATTTGCAAAGTTTGACTTTGAAAAAAAATCTATAGACACTACATTATCGAACAAAGGCGGTAATAGCTATGTCCTTGACTAAAAAAATACAATATAGACTTATTTATAAGTAAACTGTGTCATCATAAGCACAAAGTGACTATTTTTTCCATGCATGTTAAGTTTTTTTTTTACTTTGGTGCTATATCCCGCAAGTACAAAGTTTGATTTTGACTACAAGTCGGTACGAACAATTATCATTTCAAAAATGCTGAGCGATTTTGGTAAGTGATATACCAACACATAGGCTAGATATATCTTACTTTGGGATGTGGTACAAATTTATTTTCTTAATTATGAATCATCCTAAAATGATCTAAATAGGCAAAATGTTTAATTCCTCGCAATCTTATTAAGTGATGCACCTATTTCCATGTATACGACTATACATGTAGTGATCGATCTCTCTACTATGGCATGATCTTATTTTAGAAAAGAAAGCCTAACATTTTAAGGTGCATACAAAATAGTAGTGGTATCCTTGTGCTCTGTACTAGTGAAATTCATGCAATTCGTGTGATTCGAAATTATGTGTTATGGATACATATGGTATTAACCAAGTGAAGAAGAAAATGGTACTCCCCCATTTCTAAATATTTTTTAGATATTTCAGTATGGACTCTAAAATATTTCTACATACATCCGCATGTAGCTCATACTGAAATCTCTGAAAGGACTTATATTTAGAAACGGAGGGAGTAATTTAGTTCATTGGAGCCTTCCTTTTTCTAACAAACAACGAACAGCTTGCCATAATTAGACATTTTTATACACAAACTTACCCTTTGCCAACGAAGGACTGTAATTAATATTCTTCTTGCCTCTAAGGAGGTAAGTGGGAGCACCTTAAAATTGCTCTTCCATATAACATACCACATAGCACAGAGGGAACTGAGAGTTTGGATTGAACCAATTATTTCATGTTTCGGTATTGGTTTTTTGTAGGACTACCAACACCTATGCATAATTACATTATGTTGATAACTTCTGCGTCCCTGATTATCCATTGCTTAAACAATATAGATTTTTTTTCCATTCCAGCTTGTTCTACACTTCTGGAGCGACGAGGATTGCATCAAGATCCTCGCTCAATGCAAGAAGGCCATACCTTCCCGAGAAATGGGAGGAAAAGTGATCATCATAGACATAGTGCTTGGATCTTCTCTAGAGACAATAACTGAAACCGAACTGCTGATGGACATGCTGATGTTCATATGTACCAGAGGACGGCAACGGGATGAAAAGGAGTGGAGCACGATCTTTACGAAAGCAGGGTTTAGCAACTATAAGATTGTCAAGAAACTTGGCCATCGAGGTGTCATCGAGGTCTATCCATAAGGTTGGTGCAGATGCCCATCTGGTGTGTGTTCTATATGAATAGTAGTGTGAAATAAGAAATAAATAAGTACAGTGCCTTACTCGTCAATGGAAAATGCAACAAATTCTTAAGTAGACGAAGTGGTAAGGGGCCGGTCGCTTGAGAACTGTATGCACGTAACCACTCATATGTATGTATGTATGTATGTATGTATGTATATGGCATGTTTGTATGTTCCAATAATTTAAGATGTTAAGCCTTGTTGTTTTGGTATGTGTATAACTTTATTTTTGAATAGTTTAGTGGGCAAGTATTTGTGTATGTTCATCATGCTAAAGCTAGCATTTTCTTAAGAATAGCTACATATCTGTTGTGTCTTGGGAAAGGAGATAAGTCATTTTTTTTTCATATGCCTCCACCAGCACCGCCCTCCTTGTCGGTTCTCCAATTTTCTCTATGGTTCCTTCGCTTGTAGTTGCACTCTTCAGTGAATAGATTTGCAATAGGAAGATTTTCACAATAATGACACTAGTGTCAAGAAATAGACATCGCTGGAGGTGACAACGACAAGAAAAGAAGACAGGCCTAGTAAAATAGAAGAAATCTGGAAGTTCAATCAATGGTCGTAGAACCGAGGAAGATGGAAAACACACATTCCGACAAGGCTAGAGTTTTCCGTAGCATGCAGATGGTTCATATCTACAATGACTTGGGAGTGCCAACCCTCCCTGCCGGCACTCCTCAACACCCCCTCCTCGCAGTCATCTAGAAACACCCTTGCGGCGGCAGCAGCAGGGCATCTACCTTTGCTTGCAGACGGTGGTATTTGCGCATGGAAGAGGTTGATCGGGTGTCCGTTGGGTGGCCCATCAGCATGACGTGGATCTGGCTGGTGGCCAACACGTGGACCTAGTGGAAAATGTGATGCATCGAGGCATGTGGCTCCTCCCAGGTGTACCAGGGGAAACTGTATCTCACGCTTGGTGTTCGGGACGCGTATATCCGACACCGCTATGGGTGCATATGCAGTGGCAGTTCTGTACATAGATTATTACTGGGAGTCGACAAGTTGCCCCAGGATCCTCCCTCTCTCTCCTCTGAGCCGCCTTGCCGGCTAGTGGGGAGGGGGGGAGGAGGCATCGTTACGTAGATAGTAGTATCCTATATATCTAGGAGAATGATCACCACTACTCTATTTATCTTGACATGCAACATATCTACATCATCAAGTATGTCCAACATGCAATAAACGCTTCTCACTACCTCTTCATGTGCATGCAACCTACCATAAATAACCATTTTTCATGCACTCTCAAGCATGCACATCATCCTACATTTCTTTTCGCTATGTGTACATGTGTTGACGTCGTCCGATCATCCAGACGTCCGACAAGAGTCCCTTACCAACCATTTGGTTAGACTTCACTTGTTGTTAATGTGATCATTCGATTCGGAAAGCCCAACCGACCGTCTTCCCTAATTCTCATGCCTTTCATGTCCATGTCTCCTTTTTTCCCCATAGAATTCCTTACTTCTTCATTGCCCATGCCAAGCTATCGTCTAGACTAGTTGAACATTTAGCTACTGCATGCGGTTGGCTCCTTGGAATTTCCCTGTGCTGCTCACTCACTATGCTCAAGTCTGCACCATGCACATGGCCCTCAACAGCCGCCTGAGTGCACGCCGGCCTATCGATCGACCTCAACTTCTCTTCATCTGGTCCACAACGTACGAAGATACAACAAGACAATAGTGTGTATGCTTTATCCCGGTCATTCCTCTATGTATGTTGTTGACTATAGAAAACAATCAAACCGTGTGATTGGTTTTCTTTCATGCAAACCAGCTTTGATAGATTACAAACAGAAAACCAAGTCAACAAATAGAAAACCAAGTCATGTGCACTATTTTGGTTGCAGGATTTGGCCATGTCCCAAGGTTTATGTATCCTCTATTGTAGAAAAATCGGCCCAGAGCAATTTAAAGGCATGCTTTACCACCATTAATGTTGTAAAAACTATGTGCTAATAATAGCACTTGCTATTATATCTCTATGATCACTCTTACATGTTATTTCATAAGCAACTACCTGATGATTCTTATTTAAAATTTTGATTTAGTATAAAGTTTATATTAGTCTTAATATAGTTATTATTAGTGGTAGACGTGGACTTCTCATGTGGGAGACTGACATTAGCATGGGAAGAAGCCGCTGGTGCAGGCGAGCCTGGTGGCTGGTGGTAGCTTCCTGTTGTCCATGGTGCTCCTGAGGTCGGACCTGACGGAGTATCTGTTGGCACCCCTATAAATATGGTACTTGGTCTGACACTCTGACTAATACCAGCCGCGTCCATTTTCAAAATGGTTGAAAACACCTGGAATGGTTTGAAAGAATATCCTCTGCTAATTGAAAAGGAAAACACCATCGACCACACTTATGACCCCCTCATCATGAGCCAAACTGTCTTCCTCCTCTTCCCCGTCCACTGCACAAATGTTCAGATCCCAGTAAAGACCACGACGTGGTCTCACTTCCATGTCCGCGTTGTTACGTCGTCGCTTCACCCGTTGGGAGGAAGCGGAAGCCACAGACCTCGAGTCACACACGTCGGAGCTCAGCACCACGATGGCATCCTCCAAACCAACCATGTCATCGTTGTATCCCCTCGCTATTGTTCCTCCCGCGATAGCATTCTTGATGCGCATTTCCGAATCGCCATCCAGTCGGTTGACGCCATCGATCAATATGACGCGGTGAGGGTTCTCCACAATCGCTTCAAACAGCCTCGCCCTGACGTCACCACCATTGCCCTCGCCGTCGATGTCCGGTGATCTCTGCCTCTTGAGGGCAAGTTTGCCGGTTTGTGCGGGGATGTCGGGGTTACCCTGAACCTGCAAGGTGGTGAACTCGGCGTAGGAGCCAAACACGAGCCTCGCGAGCTCGCGAGCAACCGCCGTCTTGCCCCCACTGTCCCTTCCTCGGAAGAGCAGCCAGGTCGTCGGCCATACGCCCGCCCTCCGCCTTGTCACGCCGGACCGGCATCGAAGCACTGTGCTCGATATGCCGGGAATGATGTTCGCGTGCCGTGGAACGCGCAGCTCGAGCGCGCCACACAGGATCTTGAGATTTTGCGCGGTGAGCTCCGTGAACTTCGGACGGCAGGAAGCAGACTGCATGTGTCACGTGTCATGGATAATCAAATCGCGAGTTTTTGACTTCATGCGTGCATGATACATTAGACACATGTATCTATCTGAAAATGTGTTATACGTACGTTTGCTTGAAGACTGGCGCCGCAGTACGTTGTACTGGTGTATTTTGTACATTTGTAGCGGTGGAGCCAGGGAGGCAGGATCACCTCGGTGCCGCATAAGAAAGCCGGCTGCGCTGTTCCTGATTTTGCTTTGCTAGCTTGACATTCACTGCAAGAAAGCAGGCAAATTAGTCTATTTCTCAGCCCTAATTATGTTCCATACATACGCATGCATCTACATTGGCCAAATGGGAGATTGTTGCCTTGTTAGAAACTAGATTTACTTCCAGCACAGACTAGGATATTCGAGATGGATAAGGTTTGGTTGGTCCCGGTTCCACAGACACCCTCTATCGACTTCGAATATGAACATATATGAAAATACTAATAATGGTGAAGTGAAAATAGTACTATCATAAATATATTTTGCAAAAAAAAGACCATACTTTCTTACCAACATAGTAAACGCATACAATGTTACATTCAAAGATACACAGACCATGTCAGTATCTAAAACAACAACAATTTATGGAGTGGTTTTTTACAAGGAAAATGACTTCTATTATTATGTAAGTAAACTAGTGCAAATTATCCCCACAAAAAAAGCTAGTGCAGATTAACTCTAGGACAAAACAAAAGAGAATAACTCAAGTCATAGGGACCTTCTTCCTCGACGGTTTTTTAATTCACCAGCTAGGCAAAACTAGTATTTCATCTTCAAACCGTTGCTAAACTAGAGGAAGAATGAAATACCCGTAGGCATGTGGGCTCCTAATCCCAAAGAAGTTGGCATATGACAACACGAAGATTGTGTAAAAGGTTCACTATGAGAAGCATGATCGACAGGACAGAATAGTGCATCATGCAAGGAAAACTGCATAGATGAAAATATAGTGCCATCCCTCCCGGTGGTCGGACAAAGAGGCCATCATCTGTAGTAGTCGATGAAGAGAGCCCTTGTTACATTTCTAACACTAGAACTGCATGATAACACTCTCATCATCCATGACTCCATGTAGTGACACCTTACACAATTAATGCCAACGAGTGAAACAAAATGTTAGAGAACCATTATTATAACCGCGTGAATCCATAGTGTGATATTTCAAGTAGCTCACTAGTTGAACTATTAGGCTGGTTTGCAAAAGGTAAACTTTCCTTCCAAGACGTTTGTTGTGTTTCCAAGCGTGTGCCTTGTAATAGTGAGGGCCCGGACTATTAATAGTCTCTTCGCCCGGAATTATTTGTCGCAGAAATGGATGTATCGAGATGTATTTTAGTTCTAAATACATGTATCTATTTTTTATTCATTTATGTGACAAGTAATTCGGGGCGGAGGGAGTAATTTGAAAACACTGAAACCCTATGTTTCTAAAGATCCATCTATACACAGACCGAGCGGATCATGTTCAAACACATAGGTTCCTCAGGGTCAAGGAAGCGGATCCGGGAGAGGTTGCCACTCTTTCCCTTGCGGAACCACGCGCGATGCCTATGCTATCATTTGTGCCAGTCAGGAAGAAGAAAAAAGTCAATCATAGACGTTCATGCATGCCACACTCTGGAGCTAGTAGGCTACGTACCTTCCGTCCGGGACGACGTGGGCGACGACCGATGGCTGGAGTTTCGGGACGTCGCAACTTGCCCTAATCGGCTGCTCCCACGAGACGGCGGCGCCTACCATGGTGGCCCCGACCTGGGACTGGGAGCTCCAGAAGCCGGCCGCGCGCATGACGCGGTCGACGCTCGGGTCGTTGAGGATGGAGAGGACAAGCTGCTCGCGGCTCGCCGACCACGACGCCCCTGCGCCCCCGGTGCGCCTGCGCCCGCTTCAGCGCGGCCACGAACGCGTTCGAGGGCGCCGGCTCCACGCGGTCGCCACCGTGGTGGATCACCGATGCTGGCCTGGCCAGGGGGAGGCGGCCGAGCGCCATGTCTAGGCGGAGGCCGAGCGCGTTGTGCTGCTGCAGGGGGTGGGACTGGGACCTGGCGCAGGCGGCGTGGAGGATGGCTGCCGCTGCCGGGGACGCCGAGAGCATGGCGCTGGCGATGTGGAGCGGGGTCACCTGCGCGTGCCCCCGCAGCCTCGCCAGGCTGACCGCCTGCCGGACCACGGCCGCCGCCTCCTCCCCCAGCGCGTGCTCCTGCCCGCCGGTGATCCGCATGCTAGACCGATCGTCCCACGCGCGCTAGCTAGCTACTCCTACGTACTTTTGGGTGTGGTAGACCGTAGACATACCCACACGCCGAGATTTATGCAGGTATGAGGCCGTGATCGAACTATGTCGTGGTTTTCTTGATGCATTATTCGGTTACGTACTTAGGATAGATCTGAGGACCCGCAAATCTTTTGTGGTCACTAGTCCCGGCACAAGATCGACCGTACATCATCCTCATCCATGTACATGCAGAGTCATGGCAGAAGGGTGCAGGGCCCATATATATAGAAATATATCTGTGCCTATTTTTATCCATGCGGATGTGGTAATCGGCAGTACTCATGGTGGACACGACCTAGTGATTATTGCCGAACATACGAAGGACAACAGCTATAATTTTCTGGATTATTACTAAGAGCATCTCCAATAGGCGCTCAAAAACAGCTCCGCGCGCTAAAATTCAGGTGTTTTGGACGCCGGACAGCTCCTCGAGAAGCTGTAAAACAGTGCGCGCGCCAAAAAGGGTTGGGGCCGCGCGAAAAAACGCTATCGCATGCTGCAAATTTGAGGTGCCGGATTGCGCACGCTTCACAATTTACACTGCGTGTTTTTTTGGGCGCGTGTTTTTTGGCATCTGATAAAGCAATGTTGGGCCCGGCGCGCTAAAAGTGCTACAATGACGCGCTAAAACTATTTTAAGACGTGAAACTTTTGTACGCCTGTTGGAGATGCTCTAAAGTGTTTTTTTTTTCAGATGGGAATATATGAATTGGAACTCTATCAACTTTTTCTCTGATTGCAGGACTTTGATAGAAGTGGTGAAGGCGAAGGACCTAATACGACATCCAGGACATTGGAACTTACGGCCTACTTTTGCTGATTAGTTCTTACAGGATCGAGCACATTCCAAGGATCAAGAATCTTATAGCGCATAATCTTGCAAAGAAGGCTTTCTCTAGTAGATCAAGAATCTTATAGCTGGAGCTTTCTTTGCAGGACAGGTTTAAGGTGTAACTCTAAAATGGCTTTTGAAGCTATCTCTTTTCCTAGGGAAACTTGATCTCTGTACATTGCCTTGGTTGCTAATAATAAAACGTGAAGCCCTCTTTTGAGGGTTGTTGTTTGCTCTCCAAAAAAAAGTCTCGCATGGGAACTGACGTCGTCAATATAAGTACCAAATCCTATGTATAATGTTTACAAATTTTATCGATGAAGAATCTAAATATATATTTTTATAACATACAACACATTTTCTACTAGTCAAATCACAGATCTAAAACTCCATGCCCGACCCTCCGGAGGGAGTAGTATACTCCCTTCGTTTCATCTGGCGTTGCATCAATGAGTAAGACACACCTTTCTAGAATCAAGTTTGGCCAATAAAATGTGGGCTCTATGCGAGAAAAGTAGTAAACTTGTATACGGAAAAGGTTTTCAATGGTATAACTTTGCTGTCCGACGTATTTGTCGAAGGGTTCTCGCCAGGGGTTCCTTTGCGATGTTATGTTCCATATGTCATGGGCTTGAAGTTGTTGCGTCTGGGTAGTGTCTAACGGTTCACCTTTGCGGGCGCGTGATTATATGCTTTGGGAGTAGTTCACATGTGGACATGTTTATAACGGTTTTCATGCGTTTTATGTTAATTAACTTAGAAATTCTATATGCAGACTAAAAAAAACGGAGGGAGTATAAGGGACGAGGCAAATCATTGAAATGAAGTGAGAGTTTGTAGGACAAAGCAATATTGTGTGTGCATGTGCATGTATCATTGTGTGAAGAATGAAGTACCCTTATGGTTTCAAGGTTAGCCCCTCAGCACTAAAACTAGTTACTTAATACCCTGAGTTTATAAAAACATAATAAATCATCCCCGAAGTGACCCGGAAGTGGTTTTGAGAACCTTTTCACAAATACTCTCTCCCTTTTGGTTTAAAGAGCATATGTCAAAATTTTCAAATTTAGATTATATTAGTCCCATGTTAGGTCTCATTTAGTTGTGTTTTGAGTCCCACACCATATTTAATCCATTGAGATGAGAGGGAGAATTAGAGGCCACACATGCACTCTTATTTTAAATGTACATGCAAATCCAATAATGAACAAGAAGGAGGATGACGCACTTACAGCTTCGGGAGTCGAACATGTGGGACATATTTCATTAGACAGTTTTGAACCTGCGAAAGTCGTGTCCTCCACTCACCATCTACCTTGATTGTTGAGAACTTTAAGATGAACCCTTTAAACCTGAAAAGAGGGATTATCTTAGTGTCCCCATGCAGTATATCTTAAGCTATATATCTAATAGCATGAAATAAATGTTTAGATATAGCAGTCCCATTCACCCGCAAAAAAAAGAAAAGATATAGCAGTCCCAGTGCACTATATCTTACTAGTGTTGTATCTAAAAGCAAGACTATGCATGTCAACGATATGCATGTTCGAATCTGAAGTACAGCAGTCCATCTTCATTTTTCAAACCTAACACATGTGCAATATAAATTCTGAAACCAGAAAAGCTTGTTAACTCTGTGGAATAGATTTACTCTACTGCCTAGAATCAACGGCAGGCAGCATGCTGCGGCAGCTTTTAATCCTGCACTGCTCCGTATGCACACACACACAATATCAATCTGATGTTCACCGGCAGTGTGGCAGCAGCAACGTCAGAGCACAGTGCCGTATCCAGGCCAGCTAAACATATCCTGATCTAACATTAGTTCCTCCTCTATTAAATGGTCTGACTGGCGGCACTTATTCAAAAGACAGCCAACGGTAGTAAAGGCATGCAGGTGGAGTCATTTACGCCAAATATTTTCTGATCTTGGCTCGCAGCGTTGCACTTGCAACCAGCCCCATCCTCCATTGCCAGAGACAATCTTGAAAGTGTACCTTCAGCCAATCTTTACTCTCTCCTGCTGTAGAGATTTTTTTTTTTTGAGACAACCTCTTGCAGTAGAGATGGTTGCCCCAGCCCACAACTGACACCACCGTCCAATGGAGCTAGTTGAAGTGCTGAGCCCAAATGATCGAGCAGCAGCTGTAGTAGCGCTGCGACTGGCTACTCACTGGAGCATTTACAAGACAGTTAATATTGGACCAATGTTCTCCCCATTAATAAGTTGCATGCCACCCTAAAAAAAATTGCATGCCGTATCAAATTTTTTTACAACAGGGAGGGGTCCTGAACGACCTAGAAACTGGCATGACGAATAAAAGCCATTATATCGCAGCAAGTAACTGAAACACGACATTTTTAAAAAATATTGATAAATATTTGAATTTTATGAACATTTTTCTAAAAAAAACTTGAAAAGGAAAATGAACCAAAGGAAATCGGTAAAAAGAACAATAGGAGAAAGAAAAGGGAAAAACTCTCTCACACACGCTAACACGCGGACCCCAACCAAAAATAAGACTTATTTAAAAAAAATTGTTAAGCCCCAGGACCCACATGTCACTGGCACAAATTAATAGTTTTAATTAGCAATGGCACAAATAACAGTTGCTTAGCCTAACCAGGCATTTATTTACGTCATTATTCCTGTCAAAAATATATTTTACCTATCAGTGGCCGAATGCTGGCACCCGCGCGCGAAGGCACGACGGCGATGTAGGGGAAGATGATTGAGCGGTCAAGGGGCTGCGAGAACAGGCTTGCGACGATGCCGGCGCGAAGCTGCACTGGCCTGGGGTGGTTGGGTTCAGCGGGGCTTTCAGAGACCACGACAACGGTGAGCGGCGGCGCTAGGCAGGGAGAAGCTACGGGCACGACAAGGTCTAGGAAAAAAGGGGAAACGTCCTACGGCTCGCCGAGAGACGTGATTCAGGACCATGGTTCAGCCGAACCTATAGTCTATGCCGTACGATTTAACATCCTACTACATGTGAATCTGTGACATGCATGCCAACTGCATTTTTTAATCAACCATGCATGGATTCTCATGAATAGACATGCATGCCAACTGCATTTTTTAATCAACCATGCATGGATCCTCATGAATAGTGTCTAGAAATCAATGGCGTCGAGCGTAGGTTCGGCTGAACCATGGTTCCGTAAAACATTTTCGACGGCTCGCCAGGAACTCGAGTATGCTCTCAGAAGAAGCTGGGGTAGCACATCAGAGGAGATCGGGCGATGAGCGCCGCCGGTCGTCGGAGGTCTTTGCCATCGATTCTGGCGTGCCCCTCTCCAATTCCTAGCGGCAAGGGGCCCTCCTCGAGCCCCTTATTCCTTCACGCTCGTCAATTTTGTGCTTGGACGTCCCCTGTGAGCTCCCCGCGACGACCATCTCCGTGCGCGTGATGGATCTGGGGGCTTCTTGCGTGCCGAACTAGGGCCAATCGACGCGTGACGGAATGATGGTGAGCTCACTGGGGCCACGCCGGCGAGCCTGGCACCGCCACTTGTTGCTGGCCGCTTCAAGTTCCTTGTACACACCGGAGTTGAGAGAGAGAGAGACAGGGAGGGAAGAGAGAGAATATTTATTTTTTATTTTTTCTTCAAGTGGGTCCTGCATGTAAGTGACACATGCATAGAGGTGCAAAAATGTCCAAATAACGTCTCCTAAACGGTCAAAGGTGGATGAAAACGGCACGGAAGAGCATTTCTGTAAGGGCACCAAACGGTAGAGGGGCAAATTTGAGCATGCTTCGAAATTAGGGGTAAATCTGAATAATGGGTTCGAGTTAGGGGCACAAATGTAAAAGCTCTTTTTTTAACGCCGACCCACCGGCGCGAACACATCTGTTTTTTAACGCGTGAAGGAGCGAGTTTGCAAGGATTAGAACTCATGACTTTGCAGTCCTGGCGCGAGCTGCTAACCCCTCGACCTGACGGCTATCGATGATCATGGGAAGCGTGAAATATATAAGAACACATAACAGTGTTCAAATTCAAAAAATAATTAGAAACATTTCTTGAAAATCGTGAACGATTTTGAAATGCCTCAATATTTTTTGGACACGCAAATAATTTTTGAACAAAAATTCCAAACTTTTTTAAATTCCCAAATATTTGCTGTATTGCCAACAAATTTTGAAAACATGAACATATTTTGAATTCCTGAACAAATTTAAAAAAAATTAACATTTTTCTAAATTCCCAAACATTTTTGGATTTGTTAACAAAATTTTAAAATGTGAATTTTTTTTCTGAATTGTGAACATTTTGTTGAAAAGAAGCAAACAATTTTCGAAATAATAATATTTTTTGAATTACTAATCATTTTTGAAAGTATCCGAACGAAATCTGGAAACAGGAACGATTGTGAAATTTTGAACTAATTTTGAAAATGCGAACATTTTTTAAATTTCTGATATTTTTTGAGAAAATAAAACTAGACTTGGCAAAAAGATACGGGAAAGAAAAAGAAAAAAGCAAAAGAAAAATGGAAACAGAAAAAAGTGACAACGGGACGGGCCTGTCGTGGGTGCCCCTACGCGAAGCACCGACTACCTGATCTTTGAAAAAATACTGTAAAATATGATAATTGGTCTGACTAATACCTGCCGTCCATTTTCCAAACCGTTGAAACTACCTGGAATGGTTTGAAAGAACATCCTCTGCTAATTGAAAAGGAAAACACCATCCACCACATTCTGGCTGGTCATAGTGGGGAGTAACTTAGACTAGTAACATGCATATGTTACTAGTTTATGTTACTACCTCTATAGTGCATAGTATCATAGATTAGTATCATAGATGGTCTCATTTATTGTCATGCATGACACATAGTAGCATTACATGTATTATGTTACGGTATCTACCTACACTAGTAGAAAAAGGGGCTTTCGTTCGGGCCTGGCCAGCCCATTAGTCCCGGTTCTGCCACCAACCGGGACCAATGGAGGCATTTGTCCCGGTTCGTGAGCCCAGGGGGCCGGCCGGGGCCTCGTGCGCATTGGTCCCGGTTCGTCTGGGCCCATTTGTCCCGGTTCTTGGCACGAACCGCGACCAATGGGCCTCGCTCCTGGCCCACAACCATTGGTCCCGGTTCGTGGCAGGAACCGGGACAGAAGGACGGCCTTTAGACCCGGTTCCAGCCACGAACCGGGACAAATGAGTTGCCTATATATACCCCATCGCCCGCGAGCAGAGCACTCCACAATGCTCTGTTTTTTGCTGGCCAGCGAGGGGGAGGGCATTGGGTGCTCTAGCTCACCTCCTATGCACATGAGGTGTTCGATGAAATGCCCGAGCCACATTAGTTAAGCTTTCTCCTCTCGAAGCTCGACCTCCGAGCTCCATTTTTCCGAGATTTGTCTAGGTTTAGCGGTCCGTCACGACCGTCCTCGTCTTCACCGCCGTCGATCGCCCGCGCCGATCTCGTCGCCGGCACCACCGTGGTGAGCCTCTTGTTCTTATCTTCTTCCTGAAAGAAAAAAATCTTACTTTAGATAGATACTTGTCTAATTTTCTTACTTTTGACACACATAATTATATATAATGCACGCAGATGAACCGGCAATGGATGTACGGTGACAGACACACCTCTGAGTACATTAAGGGCGTGCATAATTTTCTCGAAGTGGCTGAGGCAAACAAGCAGAATGGTTTTATGTGTTGTCCATGCCCTAATTGTTGGAATACGAGGTCTTACTCTGACAAGAAAATCCTTCACACCCACCTGCTTTATAAGGGTTTCATGCCACACTATAATGTTTGGACGAAGCACGGAGAAATAAGGGTTATGATGGAAGACAACGAAGAAGAGGAGGACGATGACAACTATGTGCCCCCTGAATACGGTGATGCTGCAACGGGGGAAGCTGAAGATCAAGAGGAAGCTGAAGATCCAGAGGAACCAGACGATGTGCCTGATGATGATCTCCGCCGGGTCATTGTTGATTCAAGGGAAAAGTGCGAAAGTGAAAAGGAGAAGCTGAAGTTCGATCGCATGTTAGAGGATCACAAAAAAGGGTTGTACCCCAATTCGAAGATGGCAACACAAAGCTCGGTACCGTACTGGAATTGCTGCAGTGGAAGGCAGCGAATGCTGTGCCTGACAAAGGATTTGAGAAGCTACTGAAAATATTGAAGAAGAAGCTTCCAAAGGATAACGAATTGCCCGACAGTACGTACGCAACAAAGAAGGTCGTATGCCCTCTAGGATTGGAGGTGGAGAAGATACATGCATGCCCTAATGACTGCATCCTCTACCACGGTGCGTACAAGGATTTGAACGCATGCCCGGTATGCGGTGCATTGTGGTATAAGATCAGACGAGATGACCCTGGTGATGTTGAGGGCGAGCCCCGCAGGAAGAGGGTTCCTGCGAAGGTGATGTGGTATACTCCTATAATACCACGGTTGAAAGACTGTTCAGAAACAAAGAGCATGCCAAGTTGATGCGATGACACAGTGAGGACCGTAAGAAAGACGGGAAGTTGAGAGCACCCGCTGACGGGTCGCAGTGGAGAAAAATCGAGAGAAAGTTCTGGGCTGAGTTTGCAAGTGACCCAAGGAACGTATGGTTTGCTTTAAGCGCGGATGGCATTAATCCTTTCGGGGAGCAGAGCAGCAATCACAGCACCTGGCCCGTGACTCTATGTATGTATAACCTTCCTCCTTGGATGTGCATGAAGCGGAAGTTCATTATGATGCCAATTCTCATCCAACGCCCTAAGCAACCCGGCAACGACATTGATGTGTACTTAAGGCCATTAGTTGAAGAACTCTTACAGCTGTGGAATGGAACAGGTGTACGTGCGTGGGATGAGCACATGGGGAAGAATTTGACCTAAAGGCGTTGCTGTTCGTGGCCATCAATGATTGGCCCGCTCTCAGTAACCTTTCAGGACAGACAAACAAGGGATACCACGCATGCACGCACTGTTTAGCTGACACCGAAAGTATATACATGGACGATGCAGGAAGAATGTGTACCTGGGCCATCGTCGATTTCTCCCAACCAACCATCAATGTTGAAAGAAAGGCAAGCATTTCAAAGGCGAGGCAGATCACCGGAAGAAGCCCGCCTTGTGTACCGGTGATCACGTACTTGCTATGGTCTCTCATTTACACGTAATATTTGGAAAAGGTCCCGGTGGACTAGCTGTTCCGAATGACACTGAGGGACGTGCACCCATGTGGAAGAAGAAATCTATATTTTGGGACCTACCCTACTAGAAAGAGCTAGAGGTACGCTCTTCAATCGACGTGATGCACGTGACGAAGAACCTTTGCGTGAACCTGTTAGGCTTCTTGGACGTGTATGGGAAGACAAAAGATACACCTGAGGCACGGGAGGACCTGCAACGTTTGCACGAAAAAGACGGCATGCCTCCAAAGTAGTATGAAGGTCCTGCCAGCTACGCTCTTACCAAAGAAGAGAAGGAAATCTTTTTTGAATGCCTGCTCAGTATGAAGGTCCTGACTGGCTTATCGTCGAATATAAAGGGAATAATAAATATTCCAGCGAAAAAGTTCCAGAACCTAAAGTCTCATGACTGCCACGTGATTATGACGCAACTGCTTCCGGTTGCATTGAGGGGGCTTCTACCGAAAAACGTCCGATTAGCCATTGTGAAGCTATGTGCATTCCTCAATGCAATCTCTCAGAAGGTGATCAATCCAGAAATCATACCAAGGCTAAGAAGTGATGTGGCGCAATGTCTTGTCAATTTCGAGCTGGTGTTCCCACCATCCTTCTTCAATATCATGACGCACGTCCTAGTTCATCTAGTTGACGAGATTGTCATTCTGGGCCCCGTATTTCTACACAATATGTTCCCCTTTGAGAGGTTCATGGGAGTCCTAAAGAAATATGTCCGTAACCGTGCTAGGCCAGAAGGAAGCATCTCCATGGGCCATCAAACAGAGGATGTCATTGGGTTTTGTGTTGACTTCATTCCTGGCCTTAAGAAGATAGGTCTCCCTAAATCGCGGTATGATGGGAGACTGACTAGAAAAGGCACACTAGGAGCGGACTCAAAATAATATGCAGGGACGGGCATTCTTGGTCTCAAGCACACTACACAGTTCTACAGAACTCTACCTTGGTGACCCCGTATGCCGATGAACACAAGAACAGTCTGCGCTCCAAACACCCGGAGCAGTGTGACGACTGGATTACATGTGAACACAGCAGGACTTTCAGCAGTTGGTTGGAAACACGTCTCAGAGGTGACACCACTATTTGTGATGAGTTGTACTCGTTGTACAGGGGACCATCTTCGACTGTATTGACTTATAAAGGATACGAGATAAATGAGAATACATTTTACACGATCGCCCAAGATCAAAAGAGCACCAACCAAAACAGCGGTGTCCGCTTTGATGCAACAACCGAGAGGGGAAATGACACATATTATGGTTACATAATGGACATATGGGAACTTGACTACGGACATGATTTTAAGGTCCCTTTGTTTGAGTGCAAATGGGTCAATCTGTCAGGAGGCGGGGTACAGGTAGACCCACAGTACGGAATGACAACAGTGGATCTGAACAATCTTGGGTACACTGACGAACCGTACGTCCTAGCCAATGATGTGGCACAGGTTATCTATGTGAAGGACATGTCTACCAGACCGAGAAAAAGAAAAGATAAGGAAGCGAATATATCATACGATGAGCCAAAGCGCCACATAGTTCTTTCAGGAAAAAAGGACATTGTGGGAGTGGAGGGCAAGACAGATATGTCTGAACATTATGAAAAGTTTCATGAAATTTCTCCCTTCAAAGTCAAGGCTGACCCAAGCATCCTGATAAACGATGAAGATTATCCATGGTTACGGTGCAATAAGCAAAGCACACAAGCGAAAAAAGTGAAGACTTTCTCTCCACAACTATTATGATGATACCATGCCAACTTTCAACCTTTTTGTAGTTCATTTGAAATGCCTGTTGTAACAGAAGAGTTTCCGTATGAAATCCTGATACTTCGAAACAGATTGTCCGTTTTATACACGAAGTGCATCCAGTATTTGCCGTAACCCTCTCTACTTTCTTGCACATGCTATGTGGGTGAAATGATGATACCATGCCAACTTTCAACCTTTTCAGAGTTCATTTCTAGTGCTTTTCAATTTCAGGGTCTTATAGCTCAAAATAAACAGTAAATGCATGGAAAATAACAAATATCCTAAAAAATAAATAAGTAATTAGAAACAGAATAAAATAAACTTTAATAAAATATATAAGTAGAAACAAAATAAAATAAACTTTAATAACATAAATAAAATTTATGAAACTAAAATTATCAACGTATTTTCTGTTCAAAAGATTATAAGCAACCTCTATTACTGAAACTAAAATTATATAAAATTTATGCAACTAAAATTATCAAAGTTTTTTCTGTTCAAAATATTAAAAGCAAAAAGAATTTTCATAAAGAACTTTTTTGTTAGAAACTTTAATAGCAAAAAGAATTATCTAAAATAAAATAAATAAGTAATTAGAAACAAAATAAAATAAAATAAATAAGTATTTTGTTGTACGTAGAAACAAAATAAAATAAATAAAGCAAAAAACAAAAGAAATAATCTGGGAAAAAATAAAAAACGCCACCTACTGGGCCACCACGGCCTGAATACGACTAGAAACCCACCCATGGGCCAGGATTCAGGCCCGTAGAAGGCCCAATAGGCCCACAGGCAGATACAGTGTGTTTAGGCCCAAAAGCCTGCATTTGAGAGGACCTCGAGAGGGCAGCGGAAGTGGGGCTTATAAACCACTCTCGAGCTCCCTTAGCTAGCGAGGTGGGACTAAACTTCCGTGCCGCGATGCAGGCAGCACAAGGCCTTTAGTCCCGGTTGGTGGCACCAACCGGTACTAAAGGCATACATTGGTACCGGTTCGTGGCACCAACCGGTACCAATGCCCCCCCTTTAGTCCCAGTTTGTGCCACAAACCGGGACCAAAGGCCTCTGCTTCCCTCCCTTTGGGCTGCTGAAAAGAGGCCTTTGGTCCCGGTTGGTGGCATCAACCGGGACTGAAGGTGGGCTTTGGTACCGGTTCGTGTCACGAACCAGGACTAAAGCTTTTCCTATATAAGCCAACACTTAGCATTTTTTCAGATTTCATCGCCAGTTGCCGCCCGACGACGCCGACCTCCTCGACGCCGTCAGGCTGCCCCGCCGACGTCGCCATCACCCGTGCCCCCGAGCCCACGCCGACGCCGTCCGCCGCCCTCGAGCCCACGCCGTCGCCGGCCGCGCCCCTGCGCCACGCCCCGACGCCGTCGCGCCCCTGCCCCGACGTTGCCTCCTCGTCGCCGTCGCCGCGCACCCTGTGAGTGCCACCCCGATCCCCTCCTCCTCCTCCCTGTAATGGCCGCCGCGCCCCCTAGCTATTATATATGTGTAGTTTAGATTTTTAATTTGGATGTGTAGTTAGATGTGTAGTTAATTTAGTTGTTGTAATTTAGATGTGTAGTTTAGATTTTTTTGGTGATATTATTATTGAATATGCAAATGTTTGTATGTTCATATATATGCAAAGAATATATCAATTTTTTCATAGAATTTTTATGATTTTTTTCTGTTGTAATTTTTTTCATAGAATTTTTATGATTTTTTTGTTCATAGAATTTTCTTTGTCAATTTATGTATGTATGTATGTTCATATTTAGAAGAAAAAGAAGGAGAGAAAAAAGGAAAATAAGAAGAGGAAGAAGGAGAAGAAGAAGAAGAATAAGAAGAAGAGGAGAAATAAATAAGAAGATGAAAAAGAAGAAGAAAAAAGAGTAGTAGAAGAAGAAGAAATAGAATAATATATTATTCTATTTTTTCTTCTTCTCCTCTATTCCTTCTTCTTCTCCTTTTTTTCTTTTTTTTTCTTCGATCTCCTCCTCTATTCCTTTCTTCTTCTCCTCTTTTTTTTCTTCTTCTTCCTCTTCTTATTTTTTATCGGGTATGTCATTGTCGATATACGTACCCCCCTCCCCGATAACTTTTAGTAAGTACTACTTAGAAAGTGTTTAATAGAATTAGTTATAAAAATAATAGAACTAGTTAAACTAGCTAGTTTATTTTTAGTAAGTACTACTTTATTCTATTTATAGTAAGGAAATTAATAGGACTAGTTTGTTTTTTTAGTTAAAGCAATTATTCCCGCATCGACGTCGACGATGCCTATCCCGCATCCTCGTCGTCGACTCGGCGGAGGAGGCCGGCTTGATCAGAGCGGCCATGTCCGGGACTGGGCTCCGCCGGGCTGGTTTTGGGAGGTGCTACCTTCCGGGGGGCGTAGGTTGGTGAGGAGCCAGCCCGTCGTTGACCCGATCATTGTTTGGTGGCGGTCGCGTGGGCCAGTGATGGTGCCAAGGCTTCCGGACACCGCGGAGGTGGTACGTCACCGTGTCAGCGAGGAGGACTAGCACGTCCGTCGCTACATGGTTGCGTTGGAGGGCAGGTTCGACAATACCTGGCAGGTTCTTCAGGGATCTCACTAGAGCTATGATCCTGTGATGGTTCCTTCCCTTTGGGTGTCCACCGCCCGCGCCGATACCCGTCGGGCGCTACGGTTCTAGCTGTACTGGCGATATGTATGATAGAATTCAAGGTGTATTAGTGATAATATTCGACGACATACGGACGCATGGAGATGATGTAGCTTTGCTTATAATTGAATGCATCCTAATTTGAATACTACTTTATTTTGCGATTTGATTTTGCTTATTGAATGCTCAAATTGGAAAACTACTCCTACTTTGAATGCTAAAATTGGAGAGCACTATGCAAGACATATGCATACGATTAGTTGATAGCTTATAGGGTTTTTGTTTTTGCAGAAATCTAGGAGCCCCCGGCCCCTCCATCATCCCCGCCGTCGTCCCCGTCACCGACCCCCTCCGACATCGAGGTGAGACCAGCCAAATCCTCTTTTAGAAAGATAATTAAACGATATTTCGGGTTGACTTTAAGTCTGTCGAGTCTCCACCATATATGAGAGGACGAAGAATCCCGACTGTTGTCGTGGGGGTAGCTTCTCCTTCGTTCCCGTGTGCTAGACAACTTGGGGTAATGCACTCGAGAACGAAAGGAGGAGCTACCATCACCGACGGTCGCAAATGTCAGAGAGGAATCAATGAGGGAGAGTTCCGACTGTTGCCGTGGGGGTCGCTTCTCCTTCGTTCCCGTGTGCTAGACATTTTGGTGTAATGCACTCGGGGACAAATGGAGGAGCGACCATCACCAACGGTCGAATGTATACACCACGTGAGCTGAGAGTTTTCAAGAAAAGACTCGACAAACCGATAGTCAACCCGTGATGAATAATAATGATCTAATTTAGTTTTTGTAGTACATATATTTAATTGTACAAGTTTAATATTTGAATTATGAACGTAGGAAATGTCATCATCGGACGACGAAAGTCTCCCGGGGGAGTGCGGGTGGTGCCATGACGATCGAGGTTTGTGCGACAGGCCTCACCTGGACGATGATCGGCGCTTCAGCATTAAGCTCGAGGAGACCTTCGATGTTGAAACGGTACGCAACGGCGACAAGTGTTTTTTCGCAGTTAAGCATGACTTCAACTATTTCAACGTGTAATTTTCATCTTTTACAATTCGAGTATAGCTTATCCCATGCCATGCAAGACGCTATGTCTTGGAGAGGATGGATTTTGAAGACCATGAAAATTTTGAAACGAAGAAAATTCACCTAAGGACCCATCATGATGTGGATTTTGAAGTAAATCTGTATAATGCTGAGAGCGTAACCCATTTTGGTTGCAAAAATTGGGAAGCATTTTGTAAGATGTATGGTTTTGATGAGGGTATGCTTGTCACCATGGATCTTGGTGATCCTGAAATCGAGCAAGACAATATGGACATTTGGGTCCTTGTTGATACGCCTCCAGTTCTACCGCTATGTGAGTTTCTCAAACATAGTTATTAGCTAATTTATATTGTTTATTTCAAAATAGTTGACAGCTTATTTCCATTGACAACTTATTTTGATTGTTCAAACAATGTGCGGAACATGGTAGACAAAACCCACTACACCGATGGCTCCGAATTAACTTATCAGGAGAAAAATCATCTGGTCGGATTTTGTACTGATATTGAGAATTACAATATCTACAATCAAACTCCTCAACATTATGGTCAATACGTGCCACTAGTGCACGTGTTGAACTACGGTAACTACCATGGAGATACCCTGGTAAGGTATTTTACTATTACGACATCCGTACATCTTTTGCATACTTCTAAAACTAGTACATCATTGCTAACTATGAAGTTATTACTATGTTTTTCAACAGAGAATCCCAGAGGATTGTGTGCCTCATTTGATGTATCAGAATGGCAGCCTTCGTGTTTTGAACATATATCCAGGTCATCCTATGAATCTCAACTGTCCATACCGGATTTCTCAAAGAAGTGGAGACATGCTAATCAATAAATGGAAAAAATGTATGGACACTCGTAAGGAGGTTCTTGGAAGCAAAAGGAAGCGAAGTGCAAGAATTGGAGACAGGATGATCTCCATTCTCCATAATGGAAAGTCAGGGTCTATATTGTTTTATGCTATTTTACCTTAAAGAGGGTATTTAGGTCCTACCTAATACTGATGATCATGTGCTAAGAACAAAGTAGGGTTGGTTCGATGACTATCAGGATGATGATCGTATGACTTGTTATTAATAACGAGTAGAAGTTGTATGATGATGATTAGTAGGACTTGTTATTATGATGATGCATGATGCGAGCATGAAGAGTTATTATATATCTGTGGATGAAATGAACATGGATTGGATTGAAGTGAAGGCAACATGCATTTGGTGCATGTCGAAAGTAGTACAATCCAAACTTGATCAAGTTAGGATTAGTATTACTTTCGACATGCACCACATGTTGCCTCACTTCAATCTAAGTCATGTTTAGGCATAGCAGTAGCAGTAGCACGGAGATAAGAGAGGACACATCTCTCTATTAGCTACCTATACCAACCTAAATTAACCTTCAAAACCCTAAAACCACCTTCTTTCAAAAAAAACCCAGCCACTGAAATGCTGACGCGTGGAAGCTTATTGGTCCCGGTTGGTGCTACCAATCGGGACCAAAGGCCCTCCTGCCTGGGCTCGCCGGAGCGGCCACGTGGAGGCCCATCTTTCCCCGTTTGTATAAGAACCGGGACTAAAGGCCTAGGGCATTAGTAACGACCCTTTAGTCCCGGTTCCCCAACCGGGACAGATGGGCCTTATGAACCGGGACAAATGGGCCTTTTTCTACTAGTGCTATGTTACTATAATCATCTTTTTTTTAATTGTTTGCCACATAAGCATGTTTGCGAGTCCCAAGTGCATGATACTTCCTCCGTTCGGAAATACTTGTAATCAAAATGGATAAAAGGGGATGTATCTAGACGTATTTTAGTTCTAGATACATCTCTTTTTCTTCATTTTGATGACAAGTATTTTTGGACGGAGGGAATACTAATGTTACCCCACTATGGCTAGCCTCAGGATCCATCATCATCAGCCAAACTGTCTTCCTCCTCTTCCCCATGCACTACACAAACGTTCATGTCCCATCAAAGACGATGACGTGGGCCCACTGCCATGTCTATTACGTCATCTTCGTCCTCGTTGTCATGTCGTTTGCTCCACCCGTGGGGAGGAGGCGGAAGCCATAGACATCCCCGAGTGACACACGTCGGAGCTCAGCACCACGATGGCATCCTCCAGACTGACCATGTCGTTGTTGCATCCTCCCACCATTGTTACTCCCACGATCGCGTTCTTGATGTGCATCTCCGAATCGCGATCCAAGCGGTTGACACCGTCGATCAATATGACACGGTGAGGGTTCTCCGTGGTCGCTTTGAATAGCCTTGCCTCGACGTTGCCACCATTGCCATCGCCGTCGTTGTCCAGTGATCTCTGCCTCTTGAGGGCGAGCTTGCCGGTGCGTGCAAGGATGTCAGAGTTACCCTGAACCTGCAGGGCACTGAACTCGGCGTAGGATCCAAACACGAGCCTTGCAAGCTCCCAAGCAACCGCTGTCTGGACACCATCGTCCCTTCCTCAAAAGAGCAGCCAAGTTGTTGGCCATACGCTCGCCCTCCGTCTCGTCACGCCGGATTATTTGCTACTCTTTTTTATTTTCTTAAAAACACGAGTCCATGTATCATGAAGTGGAGTGTTAGCCATCGGAGAAATAGATGTATCTAGACGTATTTTAGTTTTAAATACATTCATTTCTATTTTTTCGCACAAGCAGAATCACGGAAACTGCTCTCCCCAAAAAACGGATCGGCACCCGCGTCCTCTCCGGCAATGGATGTACGGTGACAGACACACCTCTGAGTACATTAAGGGCGTGCATAATTTTCTCGAAGTGGCTGAGGCAAACAAGCAGAATGGTTTTATGTGTTGTCCATGCCCTAATTGTTGGAATACGAGGTCTTACTCTGACAAGAAAATCCTTCACACCCACCTGCTTTATAAGGGTTTCATGCCACACTATAATGTTTGGACGAAGCACGGAGAAATAAGGGTTATGATGGAAGACAACGAAGAAGAGGAGGACGATGACAACTATGTGCCCCCTGAATACGGTGATGCTGCAACGGGGGAAGCTGAAGATCAAGAGGAAGCTGAAGATCCAGAGGAACCAGACGATGTGCCTGATGATGATCTCCGCCGGGTCATTGTTGATTCAAGGGAAAAGTGCGAAAGTGAAAAGGAGAAGCTGAAGTTCGATCGCATGTTAGAGGATCACAAAAAAGGGTTGTACCCCAATTCGAAGATGGCAACACAAAGCTCGGTACCGTACTGGAATTGCTGCAGTGGAAGGCAGCGAATGCTGTGCCTGACAAAGGATTTGAGAAGCTACTGAAAATATTGAAGAAGAAGCTTCCAAAGGATAACGAATTGCCCGACAGTACGTACGCAACAAAGAAGGTCGTATGCCCTCTAGGATTGGAGGTGGAGAAGATACATGCATGCCCTAATGACTGCATCCTCTACCACGGTGCGTACAAGGATTTGAACGCATGCCCGGTATGCGGTGCATTGTGGTATAAGATCAGACGAGATGACCCTGGTGATGTTGAGGGCGAGCCCCGCAGGAAGAGGGTTCCTGCGAAGGTGATGTGGTATACTCCTATAATACCACGGTTGAAAGACTGTTCAGAAACAAAGAGCATGCCAAGTTGATGCGATGACACAGTGAGGACCGTAAGAAAGACGGGAAGTTGAGAGCACCCGCTGACGGGTCGCAGTGGAGAAAAATCGAGAGAAAGTTCTGGGCTGAGTTTGCAAGTGACCCAAGGAACGTATGGTTTGCTTTAAGCGCGGATGGCATTAATCCTTTCGGGGAGCAGAGCAGCAATCACAGCACCTGGCCCGTGACTCTATGTATGTATAACCTTCCTCCTTGGATGTGCATGAAGCGGAAGTTCATTATGATGCCAATTCTCATCCAACGCCCTAAGCAACCCGGCAACGACATTGATGTGTACTTAAGGCCATTAGTTGAAGAACTCTTACAGCTGTGGAATGGAACAGGTGTACGTGCGTGGGATGAGCACATGGGGAAGAATTTGACCTAAAGGCGTTGCTGTTCGTGGCCATCAATGATTGGCCCGCTCTCAGTAACCTTTCAGGACAGACAAACAAGGGATACCACGCATGCACGCACTGTTTAGCTGACACCGAAAGTATATACATGGACGATGCAGGAAGAATGTGTACCTGGGCCATCGTCGATTTCTCCCAACCAACCATCAATGTTGAAAGAAAGGCAAGCATTTCAAAGGCGAGGCAGATCACCGGAAGAAGCCCGCCTTGTGTACCGGTGATCACGTACTTGCTATGGTCTCTCATTTACACGTAATATTTGGAAAAGGTCCCGGTGGACTAGCTGTTCCGAATGACACTGAGGGACGTGCACCCATGTGGAAGAAGAAATCTATATTTTGGGACCTACCCTACTAGAAAGAGCTAGAGGTACGCTCTTCAATCGACGTGATGCACGTGACGAAGAACCTTTGCGTGAACCTGTTAGGCTTCTTGGACGTGTATGGGAAGACAAAAGATACACCTGAGGCACGGGAGGACCTGCAACGTTTGCACGAAAAAGACGGCATGCCTCCAAAGTAGTATGAAGGTCCTGCCAGCTACGCTCTTACCAAAGAAGAGAAGGAAATCTTTTTTGAATGCCTGCTCAGTATGAAGGTCCTGACTGGCTTATCGTCGAATATAAAGGGAATAATAAATATTCCAGCGAAAAAGTTCCAGAACCTAAAGTCTCATGACTGCCACGTGATTATGACGCAACTGCTTCCGATTGCATTGAGGGGGCTTCTACCGAAAAACGTCCGATTAGCCATTGTGAAGCTATGTGCATTCCTCAATGCAATCTCTCAGAAGGTGATCAATCCAGAAATCATACCAAGGCTAAGAAGTGATGTGGCGCAATGTCTTGTCAATTTCGAGCTGGTGTTCCCACCATCCTTCTTCAATATCATGACGCACGTCCTAGTTCATCTAGTTGACGAGATTGTCATTCTGGGCCCCGTATTTCTACACAATATGTTCCCCTTTGAGAGGTTCATGGGAGTCCTAAAGAAATATGTCCGTAACCGTGCTAGGCCAGAAGGAAGCATCTCCATGGGCCATCAAACAGAGGATGTCATTGGGTTTTGTGTTGACTTCATTCCTGGCCTTAAGAAGATAGGTCTCCCTAAATCGCGGTATGATGGGAGACTGACTAGAAAAGGCACACTAGGAGCGGACTCAAAATAATATGCAGGGACGGGCATTCTTGGTCTCAAGCACACTACACAGTTCTACAGAACTCTACCTTGGTGACCCCGTATGCCGATGAACACAAGAACAGTCTGCGCTCCAAACACCCGGAGCAGTGTGACGACTGGATTACATGTGAACACAGCAGGACTTTCAGCAGTTGGTTGGAAACACGTCTCAGAGGTGACACCACTATTTGTGATGAGTTGTACTCGTTGTACAGGGGACCATCTTCGACTGTATTGACTTATAAAGGATACGAGATAAATGAGAATACATTTTACACGATCGCCCAAGATCAAAAGAGCACCAACCAAAACAGCGGTGTCCGCTTTGATGCAACAACCGAGAGGGGAAATGACACATATTATGGTTACATAATGGACATATGGGAACTTGACTACGGACATGATTTTAAGGTCCCTTTGTTTGAGTGCAAATGGGTCAATCTGTCAGGAGGCGGGGTACAGGTAGACCCACAGTACGGAATGACAACAGTGGATCTGAACAATCTTGGGTACACTGACGAACCGTACGTCCTAGCCAATGATGTGGCACAGGTTATCTATGTGAAGGACATGTCTACCAGACCGAGAAAAAGAAAAGATAAGGAAGCGAATATATCATACGATGAGCCAAAGCGCCACATAGTTCTTTCAGGAAAAAAGGACATTGTGGGAGTGGAGGGCAAGACAGATATGTCTGAACATTATGAAAAGTTTCATGAAATTTCTCCCTTCAAAGTCAAGGCTGACCCAAGCATCCTGATAAACGATGAAGATTATCCATGGTTACGGTGCAATAAGCAAAGCACACAAGCGAAAAAAGTGAAGACTTTCTCTCCACAACTATTATGATGATACCATGCCAACTTTCAACCTTTTTGTAGTTCATTTGAAATGCCTGTTGTAACAGAAGAGTTTCCGTATGAAATCCTGATACTTCGAAACAGATTGTCCGTTTTATACACGAAGTGCATCCAGTATTTGCCGTAACCCTCTCTACTTTCTTGCACATGCTATGTGGGTGAAATGATGATACCATGCCAACTTTCAACCTTTTCAGAGTTC
Source organism: Aegilops tauschii subsp. strangulata (assembly GCF_002575655.3). Classification (NCBI taxonomy): domain Eukaryota; kingdom Viridiplantae; phylum Streptophyta; class Magnoliopsida; order Poales; family Poaceae; genus Aegilops; species Aegilops tauschii. Next base: position 510,269,648 of record NC_053038.3, read on the forward strand.
ATTTCTAGTGCTTTTCAATTTCAGGGTCTTATAGCTCAAAATAAACAGTAAATGCATGGAAAATAACAAATATCCTAAAAAATAAATAAGTAATTAGAAACAGAATAAAATAAACTTTAATAAAATATATAAGTAGAAACAAAATAAAATAAACTTTAATAACATAAATAAAATTTATGAAACTAAAATTATCAACGTATTTTCTGTTCAAAAGATTATAAGCAACCTCTATTACTGAAACTAAAATTATATAAAATTTATGCAACTAAAATTATCAAAGTTTTTTCTGTTCAAAATATTAAAAGCAAAAAGAATTTTCATAAAGAACTTTTTTGTTAGAAACTTTAATAGCAAAAAGAATTATCTAAAATAAAATAAATAAGTAATTAGAAACAAAATAAAATAAAATAAATAAGTATTTTGTTGTACGTAGAAACAAAATAAAATAAATAAAGCAAAAAACAAAAGAAATAATCTGGGAAAAAATAAAAAACGCCACCTACTGGGCCACCACGGCCTGAATACGACTAGAAACCCACCCATGGGCCAGGATTCAGGCCCGTAGAAGGCCCAATAGGCCCACAGGCAGATACAGTGTGTTTAGGCCCAAAAGCCTGCATTTGAGAGGACCTCGAGAGGGCAGCGGAAGTGGGGCTTATAAACCACTCTCGAGCTCCCTTAGCTAGCGAGGTGGGACTAAACTTCCGTGCCGCGATGCAGGCAGCACAAGGCCTTTAGTCCCGGTTGGTGGCACCAACCGGTACTAAAGGCATACATTGGTACCGGTTCGTGGCACCAACCGGTACCAATGCCCCCCCTTTAGTCCCAGTTTGTGCCACAAACCGGGACCAAAGGCCTCTGCTTCCCTCCCTTTGGGCTGCTGAAAAGAGGCCTTTGGTCCCGGTTGGTGGCATCAACCGGGACTGAAGGTGGGCTTTGGTACCGGTTCGTGTCACGAACCAGGACTAAAGCTTTTCCTATATAAGCCAACACTTAGCATTTTTTCAGATTTCATCGCCAGTTGCCGCCCGACGACGCCGACCTCCTCGACGCCGTCAGGCTGCCCCGCCGACGTCGCCATCACCCGTGCCCCCGAGCCCACGCCGACGCCGTCCGCCGCCCTCGAGCCCACGCCGTCGCCGGCCGCGCCCCTGCGCCACGCCCCGACGCCGTCGCGCCCCTGCCCCGACGTTGCCTCCTCGTCGCCGTCGCCGCGCACCCTGTGAGTGCCACCCCGATCCCCTCCTCCTCCTCCCTGTAATGGCCGCCGCGCCCCCTAGCTATTATATATGTGTAGTTTAGATTTTTAATTTGGATGTGTAGTTAGATGTGTAGTTAATTTAGTTGTTGTAATTTAGATGTGTAGTTTAGATTTTTTTGGTGATATTATTATTGAATATGCAAATGTTTGTATGTTCATATATATGCAAAGAATATATCAATTTTTTCATAGAATTTTTATGATTTTTTTCTGTTGTAATTTTTTTCATAGAATTTTTATGATTTTTTTGTTCATAGAATTTTCTTTGTCAATTTATGTATGTATGTATGTTCATATTTAGAAGAAAAAGAAGGAGAGAAAAAAGGAAAATAAGAAGAGGAAGAAGGAGAAGAAGAAGAAGAATAAGAAGAAGAGGAGAAATAAATAAGAAGATGAAAAAGAAGAAGAAAAAAGAGTAGTAGAAGAAGAAGAAATAGAATAATATATTATTCTATTTTTTCTTCTTCTCCTCTATTCCTTCTTCTTCTCCTTTTTTTTTTTTTCTTCGATCTCCTCCTCTATTCCTTTCTTCTTCTCCTCTTTTTTTTCTTCTTCTTCCTCTTCTTATTTTTTATCGGGTATGTCATTGTCGATATACGTACCCCCCTCCCCGATAACTTTTAGTAAGTACTACTTAGAAAGTGTTTAATAGAATTAGTTATAAAAATAATAGAACTAGTTAAACTAGCTAGTTTATTTTTAGTAAGTACTACTTTATTCTATTTATAGTAAGGAAATTAATAGGACTAGTTTGTTTTTTTAGTTAAAGCAATTATTCCCGCATCGACGTCGACGATGCCTATCCCGCATCCTCGTCGTCGACTCGGCGGAGGAGGCCGGCTTGATCAGAGCGGCCATGTCCGGGACTGGGCTCCGCCGGGCTGGTTTTGGGAGGTGCTACCTTCCGGGGGGCGTAGGTTGGTGAGGAGCCAGCCCGTCGTTGACCCGATCATTGTTTGGTGGCGGTCGCGTGGGCCAGTGATGGTGCCAAGGCTTCCGGACACCGCGGAGGTGGTACGTCACCGTGTCAGCGAGGAGGACTAGCACGTCCGTCGCTACATGGTTGCGTTGGAGGGCAGGTTCGACAATACCTGGCAGGTTCTTCAGGGATCTCACTAGAGCTATGATCCTGTGATGGTTCCTTCCCTTTGGGTGTCCACCGCCCGCGCCGATACCCGTCGGGCGCTACGGTTCTAGCTGTACTGGCGATATGTATGATAGAATTCAAGGTGTATTAGTGATAATATTCGACGACATACGGACGCATGGAGATGATGTAGCTTTGCTTATAATTGAATGCATCCTAATTTGAATACTACTTTATTTTGCGATTTGATTTTGCTTATTGAATGCTCAAATTGGAAAACTACTCCTACTTTGAATGCTAAAATTGGAGAGCACTATGCAAGACATATGCATACGATTAGTTGATAGCTTATAGGGTTTTTGTTTTTGCAGAAATCTAGGAGCCCCCGGCCCCTCCATCATCCCCGCCGTCGTCCCCGTCACCGACCCCCTCCGACATCGAGGTGAGACCAGCCAAATCCTCTTTTAGAAAGATAATTAAACGATATTTCGGGTTGACTTTAAGTCTGTCGAGTCTCCACCATATATGAGAGGACGAAGAATCCCGACTGTTGTCGTGGGGGTAGCTTCTCCTTCGTTCCCGTGTGCTAGACAACTTGGGGTAATGCACTCGAGAACGAAAGGAGGAGCTACCATCACCGACGGTCGCAAATGTCAGAGAGGAATCAATGAGGGAGAGTTCCGACTGTTGCCGTGGGGGTCGCTTCTCCTTCGTTCCCGTGTGCTAGACATTTTGGTGTAATGCACTCGGGGACAAATGGAGGAGCGACCATCACCAACGGTCGAATGTATACACCACGTGAGCTGAGAGTTTTCAAGAAAAGACTCGACAAACCGATAGTCAACCCGTGATGAATAATAATGATCTAATTTAGTTTTTGTAGTACATATATTTAATTGTACAAGTTTAATCTTTGAATTATGAACGTAGGAAATGTCATCATCGGACGACGAAAGTCTCCCGGGGGAGTGCGGGTGGTGCCATGACGATCGAGGTTTGTGCGACAGGCCTCACCTGGACGATGATCGGCGCTTCAGCATTAAGCTCGAGGAGACCTTCGATGTTGAAACGGTACGCAACGGCGACAAGTGTTTTTTTCGTAGTTAAGCATGACTTCAACTATTTCAACGTGTAATTTTCATCTTTTACAATTCGAGTATAGCTTATCCCATGCCATGCAAGACGCTATGTCTTGGAGAGGATGGATTTTGAAGACCATGAAAATTTTGAAACGAAGAAAATTCACCTAAGGACCCATCATGATGTGGATTTTGAAGTAAATCTGTATAATGCTGAGAGCGTAACCCATTTTGGTTGCAAAAATTGGGAAGCATTTTGTAAGATGTATGGTTTTGATGAGGGTATGCTTGTCACCATGGATCTTGGTGATCCTGAAATCGAGCAAGACAATATGGACATTTGGGTCCTTGTTGATACGCCTCCAGTTCTACCGCTATGTGAGTTTCTCAAACATAGTTATTAGCTAATTTATATTGTTTATTTCAAAATAGTTGACAGCTTATTTCCATTGACAACTTATTTTGATTGTTCAAACAATGTGCGGAACATGGTAGACAAAACCCACTACACCGATGGCTCCGAATTAACTTATCAGGAGAAAAATCATCTGGTCGGATTTTGTACTGATATTGAGAATTAAAATATCTACAATCAAACTCCTCAACATTATGGTCAATACGTGCCACTAGTGCACGTGTTGAACTACGGTAACTACCATGGAGATACCCTGGTAAGGTATTTTACCATTACGACATCCGTACATCTTTTGCATACTTCTAAAACTAGTACATCATTGCTAACTATGAAGTTATTACTATGTTTTTCAACAGAGAATCCCAGAGGATTGTGTGCCTCATTTGATGTATCAGAATGGCAGCCTTCGTGTTTTGAACATATATCCAGGTCATCCTATGAATCTCAACTGTCCATACCGGATTTCTCAAAGAAGTGGAGACATGCTAATCAATAAATGGAAAAAATGTATGGACACTCGTAAGGAGGTTCTTGGAAGCAAAAGGAAGCGAAGTGCAAGAATTGGAGACAGGATGATCTCCATTCTCCATAATGGAAAGTCAGGGTCTATATTGTTTTATGCTATTTTACCTTAAAGAGGGTATTTAGGTCCTACCTAATACTGATGATCATGTGCTAAGAACAAAGTAGGGTTGGTTCGATGACTATCAGGATGATGATCGTATGACTTGTTATTAATAACGAGTAGAAGTTGTATGATGATGATTAGTAGGACTTGTTATTATGATGATGCATGATGCGAGCATGAAGAGTTATTATATATCTGTGGATGAAATGAACATGGATTGGATTGAAGTGAAGGCAACATGCATGTGGTGCATGTCGAAAGTAGTACAATCCAAACTTGATCAAGTTAGGATTAGTATTACTTTCGACATGCACCACATGTTGCCTCACTTCAATCTAAGTCATGTTTAGGCATAGCAGTAGCAGTAGCACGGAGATAAGAGAGGACACATCTCTCTATTAGCTACCTATACCAACCTAAATTAACCTTCAAAACCCTAAAACCACCTTCTTTCAAAAAAAACCCAGCCACTAAAATGCTGACGCGTGGAAGCTTATTGGTCCCGGTTGGTGCTACCAACCGGGACCAAAGGCCCTCCTGCCTGGGCTCGCCGGAGCGGCCACGTGGAGGCCCATCTTTCCCCGTTTGTATAAGAACCGGGACTAAAGGCCTAGGGCATTAGTAACGACCCTTTAGTCCCGGTTCCCCAACCGGGACAGATGGGCCTTATGAACCGGGACAAATGGGCCTTTTTCTACTAGTGCTATGTTACTATAATCATCTTTTTTTTAATTGTTTGCCACATAAGCATGTTTGCGAGTCCCAAGTGCATGATACTTCCTCCGTTCGGAAATACTTGTAATCAAAATGGATAAAAGGGGATGTATCTAGACGTATTTTAGTTCTAGATACATCTCTTTTTCTTCATTTTGATGACAAGTATTTTTGGACGGAGGGAATACTAATGTTACCCCACTATGGCTAGCCTCAGGATCCATCATCATCAGCCAAACTGTCTTCCTCCTCTTCCCCATGCACTACACAAACGTTCATGTCCCATCAAAGACGATGACGTGGGCCCACTGCCATGTCTATTACGTCATCTTCGTCCTCGTTGTCATGTCGTTTGCTCCACCCGTGGGGAGGAGGCGGAAGCCATAGACATCCCCGAGTGACACACGTCGGAGCTCAGCACCACGATGGCATCCTCCAGACTGACCATGTCGTTGTTGCATCCTCCCACCATTGTTACTCCCACGATCGCGTTCTTGATGTGCATCTCCGAATCGCGATCCAAGCGGTTGACACCGTCGATCAATATGACACGGTGAGGGTTCTCCGTGGTCGCTTTGAATAGCCTTGCCTCGACGTTGCCACCATTGCCATCGCCGTCGTTGTCCAGTGATCTCTGCCTCTTGAGGGCGAGCTTGCCGGTGCGTGCAAGGATGTCAGAGTTACCCTGAACCTGCAGGGCACTGAACTCGGCGTAGGAGCCAAACACGAGCCTTGCAAGCTCCCAAGCAACCGCTGTCTGGACACCATCGTCCCTTCCTCAAAAGAGCAGCCAAGTTGTCGGCCATACGCTCGCCCCCCGTCTCGTCACGCCGGATTATTTGCTACTCTTTTTTATTTTCTTAAAAACACGAGTCCATGTATCATGAAGTGGAGTGTTAGCCATCGGAGAAATAGATGTATCTAGACGTATTTTAGTTTTAAATACATTCATTTCTATTTTTTCGCACAAGCAGAATCACGGAAACTGCTCTCCCCAAAAAACGGATCGGCACCCGCGTCCTCTCCGGACGACACGGCGGCAGGCCTTCTCCTCCGTCCTCTACCGGCGCCCGATCTTCTCGCCTTGCCGTCGTCCGAGGACGTCGCCAGGCAAAGCCTGCCGACAGCGGCGGCGAGGACTCATTTTTAGGTCTACCATCGGCGCGGCGGCCGCGTTCTAGTGGTGGTTTTGATCGGCTGCGCGTGCTCTACGTGCAGCAGCAGCGATGAGATGCGGTCGTCGCAGATGTGCTGCGCGCTGCCAAGACGGTGTGCAGTCCGGCGGCGCAATCCCCGGTGTGAGCTGCCTGACGGTCTGTGATCTTGTTGGGGCCTTCTCTCCGGATCAAGTGGCCGTTTAGCACTCCACGTCGGAGCTTCTCTTGAGGTGTCGTCTCCGGTGGCTGCCGGACTAGGGACGCCCAGATCGTGGCTGAACGAGGCACGGTATGTGTCAAGTACCGAGTACGTCCAGATGCAACCTTGCATGCAGTGCGGTGCCTCCTCACACTAGCTGCTCTCCATGGCCGGCGTACAGATGTAACGGCAAGTCCTCGTCATCGACGGCATCTTACATGCGCATGGTAACTGGATGCCGCGACTAGTCCTGTGCTATTGATGAGGACGCCATAGCAAGAGGGCATGGTGGTGTCATTTCAGATTTGCCACCGGCATTCACTTGCTAGATGGCGCAAGGCTGCCGAATCGTCCCGATCTTGGATTTTGGCCATGCTGATGCCCTTCCTCCCTCGTTAATGACCTCACCTCGATGTGTGATGCTGTTGGGATGGCGGAAAGTGGAGGCGGCAACACATGATGACTTCGATTGGTGGTGCATTTCGAGTACCTGATTTCGAGCTTCGGGGTGAATTCCCTATGTCTAACCTTAGTTGGTTGTACCTGGCAATGACGGTGTTTTGCGTCGTTACCTTTTTGAAGGCATTGCTTGGAGTTTACTCGGACATAATCTTCAGGGTGAAAACTCATGGTCTGACATTCAATGGTTGGATCTGGTGATGACGGCGCTTGTGCGTCGTTCCCTTCTTGAAGGCGTCACTTTTGAAGAACTTTTCTCGTAGTCCTTGTGTTGTCAAGAGATGATTGGTGCTGCTGATGGTCTTTTTTTTCAACACCTAGGTATAGCTTCGGTCTTGTATGACTTTGCTTTTGCCAACGTGATCCTTTGTGTGTGTGTGTTATTGTTGGCTGTGTGCATCCTAACTATGCAGAAGCCAGGTGTGTTCTCATTGTGTTGTATCCCCTTGATGTTACATTATGAGTCAATAAAAACGTCCTTTGTCGAAAAAAGATTTTATTTATTTATGCAATAAGTAATTCGAACAGAGGGAATACGTAAGAGTTGAAAAGCACCAAAACGCTGGTGTACTAACCTGATGCACGTCCCGAACGGAATATAATTTTTAAATGTCAATCAGACAAACGTGCATGCATGCATGCCACACTCTGGATGTAGCGAACTACCTTCCGTCCGCACAACGTCGGCAACGAGCGGCCACCGGCGGGTGGAATTCCGGGACGATATGACGAGAACGAGATGCTAGTCCACCAGCCCTAGCCTTCTTGGGAACCGGACTGAGAGAAGGCGTGACGTCGGAACTTGCCCTACTTGTTCCTTTCGGGTGCTTCACTGTGGACAGGTACTAAGCATACCACATAAGCAATATGACATGACATGGCAATTAAGGAAGAGAGAAAAGGCACTTTGGTGACCCAGGAAGAACTAATGTTAATCACGTGAACCTAGGCAAACCACTTAAATAAAACAATTTGACCAATGCATGAAAGATTTGGTGCTAACTCATTAAATAAGGTGAGCTTCGCAACAACAAGTTAAACACCTATGCATTATTAAGTTATGTTGCTAAGCTATTTAATGCACCTAGGACCTCGTCTAACCACCTTTGCATTGGATCAACTGCTTGGACGAGACGGTGCTGACTCTGACCTGCGAGCTCAACAAGCCAGTTGCGCGCATGACACGGTCCACGAGGATAGAAAGGACGAGCAGCTTGAGCTCGACCTTGCATCCTCTGCGAGTGCGCCCCCGGTGCGCCTGCGCCCGCTTCAGCGCAACCACGAACGCGTTCGACGGCGCCGGCTCGACGCGGTCCGAATCGGGGGCGACGGCGGACGTTGGCCTGGCTCCTTTGGCCAAGGAGAGGCGGTCGAGCGCCAGGCCTAGGCAGAGGTCGAGCGCGCTGTGCTGCAACGGGTGGGGGCAAAATTTCGTGTTTTGACCCTTTTATGGTACAAAATCGGGATCTGACCCCCTTTGATTTTTTTGGACATTTGACCCTTTTTCCTACCGCCACGAGGCCCGGCGGTAGGATTACCTAGGCTACCGGCGGACACTGCGGGGGTAGGAAACTTATCCACATCAGCAGCGTTAACGGCCTCCCTCCCCTCTCCGTCCCACCCTACCGCCGCCGGTCATGGCGGTAGCCTGTCCGATCCTACCGCCGGGTACCCTGGCGGTAGGGTGCGGGCTGTTATAAGCCGCCGGCCGCCCCACCCTCACCTTCTCCCCTAACCACCCGCCCAAGAACAGAGGAGTTCTTCCTCTCGCCCCTCTCTCTTCTCCTCCACTCCCCCTTGGATCTTCGTCGTTTGTTCACCGTTTTTGCGGATCGAGATGGCCCAGAAGAAAGAAAAGTAAGCTCCTTCGACCCCTCCAATTAGTTTTAGTCAAATAGTTTCCGATTCGTCGCATTATTTGATTCAAATCACCCCCCTTCTTGAACTAGATTTAAATATTTTGAACCCTAGGATTGATTTAGGTTGATTATAGATGTTATATTGTGTTAGATATGAACTCTAGTCACTAGTTGGTATGGTTATGTGAAGATGAACCCTCGTTCATATTATTTTTGGAGGATTTTTTTGATATGATGCATGTTGGAGGAATTTATTGTGATATGATGATGCATGTTGATATGCTATGATGCAAGTAGTGGATATAGTTGGAGGACAAATGTTGAACCCTCAAGATGAACCTAGTTCATAATTTTTTGTGTTAAATTTTTTTTATGATATGATGAATATTGGAGATATTTGTTTTGATATAGGATGCATGTGGATCTTATACGATGCAACTAGTGGATTTTGTTGGAGTAAACATGGTTAATCCGTCAAGATGAACCCTAGTTCATGGTTTTGTTCTTGAAAACAATATGATATGATGCATGTTGGGTGTTGTTGGAGAAATATGATATGATATGATATGATGCATTTGAACCATGGTAATTGCATCTTGGTATATGTATTTTATTTAGTTCTTGATATATGTATTGTATTTAGTTCATGTTCATGATAATCTTGATATATGATTATTCAAAGATTGAACTCATAGGTTTTTTTGGATGTGATGAACCTTTGTTATGCATCGATAGTTAATGATGAACCCTAGTTCATGTTGAAAAATCTTTTGATATGCTTATGCAATTCTTTTAGGAGGCCACCTCTTGCGGACGACATCGGCACGAAGTACACCATGCTTGACCCTAGGTTAGACAAGCGTCACCGTGCCCGTTTCATTGAGAATGGAGTGGTAATAACATTTTAAACCAACTCTTTCGAATTGATGAAAATAAGTTGCTAACTATTATGTCCATGCTAATTATGCTTTGGTTATTGATTTTCACAGATGCTGCCGCCACTGCGGATGAGGGCTCACAAGACGACGGTTAAGATGGAGTACGACGAGCGGTACGCAATGTTCTTCAGGAGAGCCCGACTATTGGGTTTTGTCCTGCAGTTCAAGCGTAAGCCGCCGACGCTCGTCCACTCGGCTCTCACGACTTTGATCGACCGGTGGCGGCCAGAGACGCACAACTTTCATCTTCCATGTGGGGAGATGTCCGTGACCCTCGAGGATTCGGCGATGATTACGGCCCTACCGCTCGAGGGTCGTGCTCTCACAGGAAGAGTGGAGAGGGCGAAGTGGCACAATAGGGTTGTCAGCCTCATCGGCGACTGCCCCCCCCCCCCCCGCTAAGAGCAATCGGACTTCCGGCATACCGCTGCCATGGCTCCTCAAGCACCGGAGCAAGTGCCCGGAAGATGCCGAGCCCTGGGTGGTGGAGCAGTACGCCAGGGCCTACCTGTGGTACATTCTCACGGAGGTAGTGTTTCCGGACTACTCTGGGAACTCTGCCCTATGGATGTATCTCGACTTCCTAAAGGACTGGGATGCGGCGTACAGCTGGGGGGCCGCCGGACTCGCCTACCTATACCGTTCGGTAAGTGAATATCACTTTCTTTCAAATATCATGGACGTGTGCTGCTTTAGATTTTGACATCTTATCATCTATACTTGGTTTGTAGCTCAACGACGCGACCCAGAGAGCGGAAGACACGTCCAGTATGTGTGGATGTGTATGGGGCCTCTCTATTTGGATGTGGGAGCGAATCCCGGTGGGCCATCCGGAGAAGCTGCGCTCGCGTGCATGGACAGACTATGGCGAAGATGACGAAGATGATCGGAACCCGACCGTTGCATACGCTTGGGACGTGGTGCGTGTCTACACGGGCGAATCGAAGGCCTTGTACAAGGTCTTCAGCAACGAGCTTGATGCTCTCACGCCTTTCCAGGTATAAGAACTACATTTTGAATAGTTTCGATAACACTTTCACTCGAGCTTACCATTGTTTGGTTATAGGTTACTTGGCGGCCGTATAACGATGATCGAGAGTGGGCGTTCGAGCTGAACAACATGTGCAAGCAGGACCGGCTTCTCTTCCGGTGCATCGTGCCCATGATTTGTGTCTATGCCGTGGAGTACCACTTGCCACAGCGCGTTGCCGCACAATTTGGTAAGGCACAACACACACCACCAGCCGGCCACGATACCGGTGGCTACGACCTACACCAGTGAGTACCACAAGCCGTCCTCATCGATTCTAAGTTCTTATTTTGATGTTTTACATTCATACAAGAAGGGTGTTTTACATTCTTTCTTATGCATTGCAGGATGAGCAGGAAGAACAATCAATCAATCACGGATTGGGAAGCCGAACATGCGAGATACGTGAAGGAATGGAACGAGTGGAAAGGACGCAAAGACACGGAGAGGAGAGTGCTTGACTGGGACGAGTACGAGGATCACATGCTGTGGTACGACGATGGCATCAAGCATCGTCTGCGTCTGAGGCCCCAACGGACGACAGCTGATGCCGAAGACCTGTTCGATGACGCCTCCGAGAATGAAGCCTACAACGAGAGCATCAGAGAGCTTCAAGGCGGGTTTAGGGAGTACGGACCCCTCATGAACAGAGTGGTATGTTGTTCTTACCTCTTTTGAACCGACGGTTGGATGAAATCAGCTTTTAGTGGTACTGACTCATTTTATTACTTTGCAGTCTTCGGAGCTGAACAAAAGCATTTTCATGCCTCTGATGCGCTTAGTGCTATCCCTGGGACTCGAGCTAGTGAGAACAAGTTGAGGGAAATGGTGAAGGTAATACGGAGTTCATTTTCGTAAGTTCATTTGTAGAAATTGGACATTCGAGAAGTTCACATTGTTTCGTTATCATTGCAGAAATACGTCAACAAAGCACGCCGGCTTGTGGGTCTGCTTGGGTGCGCTACAAACACCGAGGATGTTTTTCCTCCTGCACCGACGCGTAGCCTCGCTTCATCGAGCCATGCAACCTCGTCGTCTAGGGCGGTTCAAGATGAGGAGGAGGAGAGCGAGGACGATGATGATGAAGAGGAAGATGAAGAAGAGGGCACAGAAGAAGAACATGGTGAGGAAGAGGAAGAGGACGATGATGACGACGGACCTCCAGCAACTCAGCCAACCCAGCGTGAGAAGAGGAATGTGCCGAAGAAGGATTGGAAGAGTCCATCCCCGTTTCAGAAAGCACGTCCTACTCATCGCAAGAAGACGGCAGCCGAGAGGCGATCCAAGGATAACGAGGACCGAACGTCGAAGAGGGGAAGGAAGGACTGAAGTTGCTGCCGTGTCGTTGAACTAAAAACTTGCATGTTTGCTTCGTGAACCTCGTGAAACTATTTTGTTAATTTGCTATGTATAACTTGGTGAAAACCTTTGTGGATGTCTATTTGCTATGTATCCAACGTATCTTATTTATAGATTTGTGGATGTGTGCTTCATATATCATACATATGCTTCATGTTTACAAGTGTTTAAATGTTGTCTGCCAAAAATTGAACATAAGAGAAGTTAGGAGGTGCAAAAAATGCACTCTGGGCCACCCTACCGCCGGGTGTCACGGCGGTAGGTCTGTACAGCCTACCGCCGTGACACCCGGCGGTAGGGTGCCTCCCCCCACGCCCCCCTCCTGTGACCAAAAAAGCAAACTGCTCAGCGGTAGGGTTGCACACCCTACTGTCGGGGAGTTCGGCGGTAGGAGGGTGTGCAACCCTACCGCTGAGCAGTTCGCTTTTTTGGTCACATAACCCTAACACAGAACCCTAACACATGCTCCCATCCTACCGCCGTGCCCTATGGCGGTAGGTTGCGGTTTCCTGCCGCCGCGCCCTATGGCGGTAGGGTTTGGGCATTTATAAACCCAACCGCCCCGCCCACCCCACCCCAACCCCTTATCCCCAGCCACCCAGCCGCCTTCTTCTTCCTCTCGCCCCTTTTCTCATCTCCTCCACTTCGCTCCTCCGATCTTCTTCGTTTATTCACGGATTTTGCGGATCGAGATGGCTTCGGAAAGAGGAAAGTAAGCTCCTCCCATCCCCCAATTAGTTTGAGTCAAATCAATCCGCTTTTTTGTAGCCTAAAAAAGGTTCATGTTCATGTTCAAAATCATGAGGATCCCTAGTTGATATGATGAACCCTAGTTAATATAATGAACCTAGATGATTGCAATGTGATGAACCTAGTTGATGAACCCTAGGTTTAGTTTTTTTGACCATATGAGGAACCCTCCCTAGTTGATGAATGGTTTAGTTTTTTTGACCATATGAGGAACCCTCCCTAGTTGATGAACCCTAGGTTTAGGTTTAGATTTTTTTGACAAGTGTTGAACCATCAACTTCTCAATTTTTTTGTTAACAAATTTTTTGATATGATGAATATTGGAGTAAACAAAATTTATATGATGCAAGTAGTGGAGTAAATATGATATGATATGATATTGCATTTGACACATCTTGATATATGTATTTTATTTAGTTAATGATGAAATTTTGTTATCATCCATATGTTTAGGTCTGCAACAGTGGCGCAACCATCGCCCATTCATCTCCAACACGACCCTTCTGCCTTGCCACTTCCGTACGTGTACGAGTCCTTCCCCGAGCTTCTGCGGCCGGTGGGAGCTTTTTTAGACGAGTTCCTAGAGGAGACGAGGGCAGTGCGGTGGCACGAGAGGGAAGAACGGATCGCCGACGATGTGAAGTCTTGGTCGCTGAGTGTGAAGGAGTTGAAGAGAATGACTGCAGAGATGGAGGGAGATCCAACTATCTCCGGTGAACGCCGGGAAGGGACCATTGAAGTTGCCAAGCAGCACTCCAACTGCGAGCTGCGCAATTTGGGCCGGAGGATCTACTTGGAGAGCAATGCGGAGGAGAGAGCTAGGATGCCGCCCCCAAGTGCATCGGCGTTCGATATCATCAGCTGGGGAAGGGCGGAGGCGAGAACTCCAGCGGGCAAGGCAAGGTGGGAGTGCTTGAACGGTCGGATGCCGACCAGCGTTCCGCCTCCGCCTGAACCGGTGGATCCGCTGCCATATCTGTCTCCACGGCCAGCCCTAACATACGAGGGGGGGGGGGGGGGGGGGGAGGTTTATCCTCCCTATGAACTTGTCTTATGCATATGCATCTATGTGTTAGTTGGGGTTGTGAAACTATGTGGACAAGTTTCCTATTTGCTATTTCCTACTTATGAATCTATGTGTAAACTGTTTGATATTTGCTATGTGGAACCTTTATTAATATGTGAGCTCATATTTTGCTATTTGTGAAACTTGTGACAAAACAAACAATCAATAAAACTTGTAAAAACCTAAACCCACAGGACCTTACCGCCAAGACCTGCGGCGGTAGGGTAAGTCAACCTACCGCCAAGAGCTTCGGCGGTAGAGTAGTGCGCTGGCCGTTAGCTAACGACAGTGGGCCATCATGCCACCGCCAGAAGCCCTGGTGGTAGCCCGCGTGACCCTACCGCCGAGCCATTTGGCGGTAGCAAACAGGTCAGATGTCAAAAAAATTTCAAAATGGAGTCAGATTCCAATTTTGTTTGACAAAAAGATCAAAACACGAAATTTGGCCACGGCTGGGACTGGGATCTGGCGAGGAGGATGCCTAGCTGCCTAGCTGCCTAGCTATAGCTACTCTTCGGGTGTAACAGACGTGACGCACGCAGAGATTTTTAATAGCGTTCGTGCGTCCTTGTACAGCCCCAAACCCTCTCTCTGCGCAGGTGAGGCCGTGATCGAATTATGCGCTGGTTGTCGGATGGACGATTTGTCCTACGTACGTACGGTACATATGCGGAGGACTCCGTCGCGTCAGCCGATCTTCAGTACCATGTAAGAGCATCTACAGCCGCGGTGGACAAATCTGGTACCTTAAACATCCGCGGACGCGTCTGAACCCGTCCACGGACACTAACCTGTCACGCCTCAACTATTTAATTCTACAACCAGACACCTCAAATTAGAACCCTCAAATCTATATTATTACATGCAACGTGAAACCTAATCTAACCGGAGCTCGCCCGTTGTACCGTGGCCATGTCCGGCAGCCGGCTGCGCTCACCAGAGTGTTTGTCCAGTCGCCGGCAAGGTAGAGTAGGGCATAGGACACGAGCCGGCTCATAGGACTCAAGGCGCCGCCGTCTCTCATGCCCTACTCTTCCTCGTCGGAGCCCGTAACTCGGACGGTGCAGGTGGACGTCAAATCGATGATGGATATGAGCCGGCGACGTCCACCACGATGCGGTTGCGCCGCCCGGACTGATGCACCATACGGGGCGCTAGAGAATGCGACTCCGCCTCGCCGACATCCACTGCCGCGAGGGCTTCCGCCGCCTCCCGCGCCCGCTGCCTGGCACGGCGGGCACGCCATGCCATGTTCTCGTCAGACGAGGACCACGGTGCGTCCCGATGCTCGACGCGCCAATGGAGGGGTTGCACATCCGCCACGTGTTCGGACGAGGCCCATGGTGCGTCCCGATGCTCGTCCGGAACAAAATTTAAATAACAGGAACTCTTTTCTAAATTCCCAAATATTTTTGGATTTGTTAACAAATTTTTAAATGTGAAATTTTTTGAAAATTTGAAATTATAATTGTTTCTGAATCGTGAACATTTTGTTGAAAAGAAGCAAACAATTTTCAAAATTATAAACTTTTTTCGAATTACTAATCATTTTTTAAAATATCCGAACGAACTCTGAAAACAGAAACGTTTTTGAAATTTTGAACTAATTTTGAAAATGTGAACATTTTTTTCTGATTGTTTTTGAGCAAATTAAACTAGACTTGAAAAAAAAGATACATGAAAAAATGAAAAAAAAGCAAAAGACAAATTAGAAACAGAAAAAACTGACAACGAGACGGCCAGTCGTGGGTGGCCCTACACGAAGCACCGACTACTTGACGAAGGGCGCGTTAAATAGTTTTTCTGCGCTTTGGTAGTTCCTTGTGCCGAAATCAGTGTACTCGTTGCAAAGAACACTCCAACTTTCCTGGACGCGACAAGTGGCGCACATTCAGCGTGCCACTTGTCATAACCTGGGAGTTTTCTGTTTTTTCTAGATCTGTTTATTTAAAACGTTTTATCTGTTAAACCGTGCGTTCAAATCTCGAACCGTTTTCACCATTGAATTCTTCGCGTCGAGATCTTCAAGACTAGATCCCATGTTGATTGGTTTTGACGAACTTTTTTTCATGAAAAAAACCGGACGAAAAAACCGAAGCGGAAGCACGGATTTTTTCCTTTCCAAAATAGGCACGCCCGTGCCTCTCGCGAAATCAGAACCGTGCCTCTCGTGGAAGCAAAACCGTGACTCTCGTGGAAGAAAAAAACAACAGAAAATGCGTTTTTTTCCGTTTTCAAGAGGCACGGCCGTGACTCTCGCAAAAGCACAACCGTGCCTCTTGTGGAAGCAAAACCGTGACTCTCGTGAAAAAAAACAGAGAACGCGTTTTTTTCCTTTCTGAGAGGCACGGCCGTGACTCTCGCGAAAGCACAACCGTGCCTCTCGCGGAAAAAAACCGTGACTCTCGCGAATGAAAAAAAATAGAAAACGCGTTTTATTTTTCCCTTTCCGATAGGCACGGCCGTGACTCTCGCGAAAGGGCAACTGTGCCTCTCACGGAAGCAAAACCATGACTCTCGCGAAAGAAAAGAACAGAAAACGCGTTTTGTTTTTCCCTTTTAGAGAGGCACGGCCGTGACTCTCGCTAAAGCACAACCATGCCTCTCGCGGAAGAAAAACCATGACTGTCGCGAAAGAAAAAAAAAAGAAAACGCGTTTTTTCGCGCAATTTTTTTTTGAATTTTTTTATTGAAAAGTTAAGGAAGACCGGGGGAAAACCAAAACGTCGAAAAACCCCAGGAAAAACCGTTTAAAAAACAGAAAACGCGTGCGAAAAAAAAACAAAATCCGGAGGAAGCGTCCAGAGCGCGACACGTGGCGAATGGCTGAGAGCGCGCCAAGTGGCGCTGATCATTGCGAGGCTCCCGAAGGAGCGCTCGTTAACTAGTTGCTCTCTCCTTGTGCCGCCCTTGGGGACGAGTGACGTGGAGTGCTGGCAAAAAACAACCCATATGAGGCCCAAAAAAACATAATTTTTTGCGAGAAAATTTCTGATCTATTCATCAACTGTCAAGGCAGTACTAAGAACACTAGAGGTAAAAATTACATCCAGGTTCGTAGACCACCTAACGACGACTACAATCACTAAAGCGAGCCGAAGGCGCGCCGCCGTCATCACCCCTCCATCATCGGAGCCGGGCAAACCTTGTTGTAGTAGACAGTCGGGAAGTCGTCGTGCTAAGGCCCAAGAGGACCAGCGCACCAGAACAGCAGCCGCCGCCGATGAAGAGAAGCGTAGACGGAAGGATCTAACCTGAAGACACACGAACACAAACGAACGAAGACCGGATCCAAGTGGATCCACCGAAGACAAACACCGACCGAATCCCTGTGAGATCCGTCAGAGACAAGTCTCCAACGCCCTCTGATAATGCTAGACGCATCACCAGAATGGGGCATAGGCGAGGAGAACCTTATTCCAACATCAGAAAGCCGCCGCCGTCTTGTCTTCCTAAACAAAACACAATCTCTAGATGGACACAAAAAACATCTAAAAAC
The DNA here is from genome assembly GCF_002575655.3 of Aegilops tauschii subsp. strangulata. Lineage (NCBI taxonomy): Eukaryota > Viridiplantae > Streptophyta > Magnoliopsida > Poales > Poaceae > Aegilops > Aegilops tauschii. Next base: position 510,287,148 of record NC_053038.3, read on the forward strand.
GATGTAGGAGCCTTCCCGTCCGCCGGCAAGAGCCGAGATCCACTACGTCTCCATGGCCGGACACCACGGAAGACAAAGCGATCTACGACGGCGCCAGTGGGAGGCGTCGGTTCGCCCTCACGCGAGCGCACGAGGCGAGGGGCTGGAGACGTACGTACTCCTCTGACCTAGTGGTTGCTAAGTTTAATCATATTCTAGTTCATAGAACCGTAATAATCTCAGAAAAGAAAAAGTTGACAGAACCAAAATCTTTTTATGGTACAAATGGTTTTTTTAGGAATCACCAGAGGTGCAAGCTGCCCCACCTGAATATATATCTAAAACTAAACTGCAAAGCGGCCGATGTTCTAGAAGAACAACACAAGCAGGAGGTCTCACAAGGCTTATTACAACGGCCTGGCCTAGGACTTTGGTCTGAAAAAATGCTCATATTAGACATTATAAACTATGATCTTTGAAAAAATACTGTAAAATATGATAATTGGTCCGACTAATACCTGCCGTCCATTTTCCAAACCGTTGAAACCACCTGGAATGGTTTGAAAGAACATCCTCTGCTAATTGAAAAGGAAAACACCATCCACCACATTCAGGATCCATCATCATCAGCCAAACTGTCTTCCTCCTCTTCCCCATGCACTACACAAAACATTCAGATCCCATCAAAGATGACGACGTGGTCCCACTACCATGTCTATTCCATCATCTTCGTCCTCATTGTTATGCCGTTGCTTCACCTGTGGGGAGGAAGAGAAAGCCACAGACGTCCCCGAGTGACACACGTTGGAGCTCAGCACCACGATGGCATCCTCCAGACTGACCATGTCGCTGTTGCATCCTCCCACTATTGTTACTCCCACAATCACATTCTTGATGTGTATCTCCGAACTGCGATCCAGTCGGTCGACACCGTAATCAATATGACACGGTGAGGGTTCTCCGTGATCGCTTTGAATAGCCCTGCCTCGATGTCGCCACCATTGCCATCACCGTCGTTGTCCAGTGATCTCCGCCTCTTGAGGGCGAGTTTGCTGGTGTGTGAAGGGAAGTCGGAGTTACCCTTAACCTACAGGCAGGGATGGATCCAAGGGGGGAAATCTTTGTATCCAAAGGTCCCTAAAGGACATTCCTTTTTTGCTCCTAGGATTGAAGAAGAGATTATACGAAAGACTATCAAGACTTCCTAATTATCTTACACTACCTACACTAAAGTAAAGTCTACTAACTATGTCTGGAATTAGATTGGATAGGTTGATGGGAAATTTAGGAGTTGTGGAAAGAAGAGACTTTCTTTCCATAGTTACGATAGACTCCGAGTACTCAAACATTCAAGCAGGATGGTTGGTTAGCTCGATTAGGCAGTCGAGAGAAAAAATGATTTTTTTAGGGTTCAACCAAGTCTTTATTCATTCAAATTTCACAAATTGTGGGATACAAAATGGATCGTGCGGGATCGACAACCACATGTGTCTCCCTTGATCCAAAAAATGTGCAAACTTGGTTAGTTTATCAGTGTCATGATTCGCCGCTCTACTTTCAGACATAAAATTACAAGGAAAAGGAAAAGACCTAGAGTTTATTTCGGTAATAATAGCTCCATATCTCCCACTGCTACCTCTATGAATATCACCGATGACCTGCTTGGAATAAGAAACGACGATGAAACTTTGAAGGAGGAGATCCGCCGCAAGAGACAGGCCTTCTCTACAAGCTAGAGCTTCCAATGTAGCCACATCAGTGATGCCATTAATTACCAACGGTGAACTTCCAAGGTAGTTTCTTGTGCCATCTCGACATACTGCCGCTGTTGCTCCCCTAGTGTGCACTTTGGAGATCGCTGCATCAACCTAAATTTTGGCGAATCCTGGAGGTGGCGCCTTTGGCTTGACAACCGCTGGTTTGGGAGCTACCTGTTGCTTCTTCCTCTGAGTGGGTAGAAGAGCGAGTTCATGGATGAATCGAGATGAACTGGTGTGTTGCTGCGGGAGTTTGAAAAATTTGTTTGTGGATAGCCTTCCTCCTTGCCCACCATATAGCCCAAAATGTCCCAGCTAGGCGGATGAATGCCTCATGAGATAACGTGTCAATCATAGTAAACAACCATTGTTTTGCATCCTGTTCGGTCGTGGCACAAAGATGCTCCGCTAGTTCTCGATCCACCATGGCCCAAACGCACTGGGACATCGAGCACTCCAACAACGAATGGCGCCAACAATATGGAGCACCACAAAACCCACATGCACAAGAAGTCGCCATGTTTCGATGTACCCAGACATCTTCGGTAGGAATAGATTGTTTAGCTAGTCTCCAAAGAAACATTCTAATCTCTCCAGGAACATGAGTTTGCCATAATTTCTTCAATGAATCAGCATCTCCGGCTGTACTTGATGATCCTGTCGATCCATTCAGCCATGCACCTCTTCTGTACTTAGTGTCTATCATCATTCTATATGCTAATCTTACCGAAAAACACCCATTCTTCTCGAAAAACCATGTCCATGTATCCAAGATAGTACGGGTGCACAAGGGTATCTCCAATATTGCTGTTATATCAATTGGTAGACAAACTTCTTCCAACCTGGTGATATTCCATGTCACTACTAGGGAAAACCCTAGTAGTAGCGCTTGTTTTATAGCTAGCAGTAGCGCTTGTACAAGCGCTACCACTAAGGCGCTACAGCTAACTCGTAGCAGTAGCGCTGGAAAGGGAGCGCTACTCCTATACCTAGTTAGCAGTAGCGCTTTTGTCGGGAAGCGCTACTGATAGTAGTAAGTAGCAGTAGCGTTTCTTCTGAAAAGCGCTGCTGCTAACATTTTCTGTATTTTTGAAAATACAGCTTATTTTCGTTGTGGTTTTATATACAATACTTTCATCATATGATTTTATGACCATGATTAGTTATTATATATAACAGTGGGTGAAATGAACGTGGAGTAGATTCAAGTGGAGGCAACATGTGGTGCATGTTAGAAGTACTACTAATCCAAACTTGATCTAGTATGGATTAGTAGTACTTTCGATGTGCACCACATGTTGCCTCCACTTGAATCTAATCCATATTCATTTCACCTATTGATATATATATAATAACTCATCATGCTCATATAAGAACTTAGCATCATGCATCATCGATCATAATAATAAATAACTCATCATTGGTATCATAATAACAAGTCCTACTCATCATCATCGATCAGACAACTTCTACTCGTTATCATAATAACAAGTCATACTCATCATCATCATAGTCATCTAACCAATCCTACTTAATTGTTCTAAGCACATGATCATGAGTATTAGCTAGGACCTAAATACCCTCTCTAAGGTAAAATAGCATAAAACAAGATAGGCCCTGACTCTTCATTATGGAGAATAGAGATTATCCTGTCTCCAATTCTTGCCCTTCGCATAATGTTGCTTCCAAGTAGCTCCCTACGATTGACCATACATTTTGTCCAATCTTTGATTGTCATGTCTTCATCGGTTTTAGAAATCTGGTATGGACAGGAGTGATTCGTAGGATGACCTGGCCGTAAGTTCAAAACATCAAGGCGACCTTTCCGAAACATCAGATGAGGCACACAATCCTTCGGGATTTTCTGTTGGAAAACATAGTAATGACTTCGTAGTTAGCAATGTAGTTGAGTTTTTGAAGAATTTATGCAAAAGATGCACGGATGTCATAATAGTAAAAAATCTTACCATGACATCTCCATGGATGTTACCATAGTTCAACACGTGCACTAGTGGCATGTATTGACCATAATGTGGAGGAGTTTGATAATAGATATTGTAATTCCCAAGATCAGTAATAAATGAGATCAGATGATTTTTCTCCTGATAAGTTAATTCTGGGCCATCGGTATAGTATGTTCTGTCTACCATCTTCCGCACATTCTTTGAAGAATGAAAATAAGCTATCATTGGAAATAAGCTGTCAACTATTTTGAAATAAACAATATAAATTACTTAATTACTATGTTTGAGAAACTTACATAGCGGTAGAATTGGAAGCGTATCAACAAGGACCCAAATGTCCATATTGTCTTGGGCGATGTCACGATCACCAAGATCCATGGTCACAAGCATACTCTCATGAAAATCATACATCTTGCAAAGTGCTTCCCAATGCGGGCAACCAAAATGGGATACGCTCTCAGAGTTGTATAGATTTACTTCAAAATCCATACCATGTTGGGTCCTTCGGCAATTTTTTTTGTTTTCATACTTTCATGATCTTCAAAATCCATCCTCTCCAAGACATAGCGTCTTGCATGGCATGGGATAAGCTAGTCGAATTGTAAAAGACGAAAATTACACGCTAAAGTAGTAGAAGTCATGCTTAATTACGAAAAACACTTGTCATCATTGCATACCGTTTCAACATCGAAGGTCTCCTGGAGCTTAATGCTGAAGCACCTACCTTCGTACAGGCACTAGTAGAAAAAGGGTCAAATGTTCAGCTCATTAGTCCCGGTTTGTTTTTGAGCCGGCACTAATGTGACCATTAGTGCCGGTTCCAACGGCTAGGCGGGCTGCTCTCATTAGTACCGATTCATGCCGAACTTTTAGCACCGGTTCGTGCCACGAGCCGGTACTAAAGAGAGTGGTGGCAGGATGTTATCATTCTGGGGCCCCTCCAGCACCTTTAGTACCGGTTCGTGCCTCGAACTGGTACTAAAGGTGGTCCTATATAAACCCTTCGTCCACCCGCGCTCTGTTCTCCCCCCTTTCCCCTCTCCTCTCCGTTCCTCCCTTCTTCCTCGAGCTCATCACACATTTTCCCAAATTTTTTAAAGATTTGAAGGCCCCATCCATTCAAATGATCACAAAGGTTAGCAACTTTGTCCTTTCATCTCTCATTGTTGGATTAGCTCTTGCAATGGTTTATATAGTGATTAATTTATGGGTTTTAGTAATTTGAGAGGAATTATATGTGGTAGTATTTGATTTATATGCAATTTGAGGTCAAAATAACACTTAGTTTGCATATGTAGGTGTGGTTTACTTAGTGCCTTCTAAATCTCCATCGTAACCACCGTCGATCGCCCGCACCGTCCCGTCACCGGCACCACCTTGTGGTGAGCCTCTTGTTCTTATCTTTTTTATATAAAAAATTCATGTTTGTTTGATTTGGATATATAGTTACTCGTATAATTATCTTACCCGTACGTTGTTTGTTATACATAGTGCCATGGTTTTGATATCCGCCCCCCTCGGCCCTCATCCGTGTTATGATTCGGATGTGGTATATTCTCTTTTAAAACTATTTGTTGCATTTCGTGTTTATGACAAATTATGCCCATCAAGTTGACATAGATATTTTTATCTAGGAGGTATGTGAACCGGAAATTCCAACCGACCCTATTGTCGAGAGGTTAAATTTAGTTGAAAGAGAAAACGAGTATTTGAAAGAAAAATTGAAAAGAATTGAGGGGGAGAAGATGGAATTGGAGTTGCATGTTGCCGATGTCGTTGATGATCACAGGATCAAGATGGAGAAAATGCGCTTGAAGATTAGAAAGATTAGAAAATATGCCATTGATAGTGAGGCTTGGTATCATTATGCTGTTGGATCAATTGTTACCTTAGTTGCGATCTTGATCACATTTATTGTTGCATTTAAATGCTTTAGCTAGAGAGTTATTTGTTTGTTGCATTTAAGTGTTTTATGAACTTTATGTATGTACTTTATGTATGAACTTGTATTAATTTGGTCTTTTCGGTGTTGTGTAATGAAGATGAGCCGACAATGCATGTACGATGACCGATGCTCTCCCGAGTTCATTAATGGCGTGCATACTTTTCTGCTTGCAGCCGAGGCAAAAAGCTGGCAATGGTTTTATGCCTTGTCCATGTGCTGGCTGTAAGAATGATCACAATTACTCTAACTCAAGAACCATTCACATCCACCTGTTTGAGTCCGGTTTCATGGCCCACTATAATGTTTGGACCAAGCACGGAGAAAGAGGGGTTATGATGGAAGACAATGAAGAAGAAGAGGACGATGACAGCTATATATCCTGGCCATGGGTTCCCTTAATACAATGATACAACAATGGGGGAAGCAGCTGAGCCAGCAATGGGGGAAGAAGCTGAGCCGGCAATGCGGGAAGAAGCTGAAGAAGAGGCATCAGATGAGCCCGCTGATGATCTAGGTCGGGCCATTGCCGATGCAAAGAGAAACTGCGCAAGTGAAAAGGAGAAGAAGAAGTTGCAGCGCATGTTATAGGATCACAAGAAATTGTTGTACCCGAATTGCGAAGCTGACAAGAAAAAGTTGGGCACCACACTGGAATTGCTGCAAATGGAAGGCAGAGAATGGTGTATCTGACAAGGGATTTGGAAAGTTGCTGGTAATGATAAAGAATATGCTTCCAAAGGACAATGAATTGCCCGAGAGTACGTACGAAGCAAAGAAGGTTGTCTGCCCTCTAGGGTTAGAGGTGCAGAAGATACATGCATGCCCTAATGACTGCATCCTCTACCGCGGTGAGTACGAGGATTTGAATGCATGCCCGGTATGCGGTGCATTGCACTATAAGATCAGCCGCGATGACCCTGGTGATGTCGAGGGCGAGCGCCCCAGGAAAAACATTCCTGCCAAGGTGATGTGGTATGCTCCTATAATACCACGATTGAAACGTTTCTTCCAAAACAAAGAGCATGCCAAGGCGATGCGATGGCACAGAGAAGACCGTAAGAAAGACGGGTCGCGGTGGAGAAAAATCGAGAGAAAGTATAGGGAGGAGTTTGTAGGTGACGCAAGGAACATATGGCTTGGTCTAAGCGTAGATGGCATTAATCCTTTTGGGGAGCAGAGCAGCAACCATAGCACATGGCCTGTGACTATATGTATGTATAGCCTTCCTCTTGGGTTGTGCATTAAGCGGAAGTTCGTTATGATTCCAGTGCTCATCCATGGCCTGTGACACTACACAGTTCTACAGAATTCCACCTTGGTGGCTCCGTTTATGGACGAACACAAGAATTTTCTATGCTCCAAACACCCGGAGCAGTCTGACGACTGGATTACACGTGAACAAACGGAGACTTTCGCCGGCTGGTTGCAGACACATGCCATGCATGACGCCGCTATTGAAGATGACATGTACTTGCTGTCCCAGTTACCTTCTTCGAATATAATGACTTGCAAAGGGTACGAGATAAATGGGAATACATTTTACATGACCGCCCAAGATAAGAAGAGCACCAACCAAAACAGTGGTGTCCGATTTGATGCAGCAACCAAGACGGGAAAGAAAACATATTATGGACTTGACTATGGACGTGGTTTGAAGGTCCCTTTGTTTCGGTGCAAATGGGTCAATATGACACGAGGCGGGGTAACGGAAGACCTGCAGTACGGAATGACAACAGTGGATCTCAACAATCTTGCGTATCCAGACGAACCATTCGTCCTAGCCAATGATGTGGCACAGGTTTTCTATGTGAAGGACATGTCTACCAAGCCGAGAAAAAGAAAAGATAAGGAAGCGAATGCATCATACGATGAGCCAAAGCGCCACATAGTTCTTTCTGGGAAAAGAAACATCGTGGGAGTGGATGACAAGACAGACATGTCATAAGATTATGAAAAGTTTGATGAAATTGCTCCATTCACAGTGAATATTGACCCGAGCATCCAGTTAAATGATGAAGATTGTTCATGGTTACGACGCAAAGGGACACACGCGAAGAAAAAAGTTTCACACCCAAAGATCTGGGATATGATCGGCTTCACTGTCATCACTTTCTTCTGTGTTTCACACCTAGGAGGGAATCTTTGTAATAGTTAGGGTACTTATGTGTTTTGGCATTTGAAACAGGAAGAAATTTTATGTGCAAACAAATTCTTTCATGCATTTACTGATTTTTTCAGCTAAATGACCCTGAAATTGATAAACACTTCAAATGAACTCCGAAATGGTTGAAAGTTGGCATGGTATCATAATTTCACCCACATAGCATGTGCCAAAAAGTAGAGAGGGCTAGGGCAAAAAAGGATGCACTTCGTGTACAAAATGGACAATCTCTTTCGAAGTATCAGGGCTTTGGACGAAAACTCATCTGTTACAAAGGCATTTCATTTTTTGAATAACCTAAGTATTACCTAATTAAATATAATGATAAAACACACTAATATTAAACTAAAAAAAGAATCACTGAAAAATCTATTTTTGAAGTTATGTTATTCACAAACTAGTGATTCACACAAATTTCAAATAATTCAAAATTTAAACTATTCAAATTTGAAAACTACCGGCACTAACAGAAAGTTTGTAATTTTTTATACCTAAAGCAAAAATATTCACAAAGAAACTCTAAATACAACAAAAAACAACTCAAAAATAAATAAAAGAAAATAAATCAAGCAGAAAAGAAAAAAAGAAGAAAAAACTAAATGAAAAAAGCCCGCCTACTGGGCCACAGCGGCCTGCATACGGCTAGAAACCCAACGTTTAGTTGGGCCAGGATGCAGGCCTGCTAGCCCAGTAGGCCCAACATGGCATCGCAGCAGAGGTAGGCCCATAAGGCCTGCTTTAGAGAGGAGCTCGAGACAGCAGCGGCGGCAGGGCTTATAAGCAGGTGCGAGCGCCCCTCGGCTAGCGAGGCGGGACTAAACTTCTGTGCCCCTCGCCTCGCAGCGCACCACCTTTAGTCTTTAGTACCGGTTGGAGCCACGACCCGATACTAAAGGTGTGCCCTTTCCGCCGCTCCGCCTGCCCAAAACAGGCCTTTAGTACCGGTTGGTGGCTGCAACCGGTACTAAAGGTCAATCCTATATAAACAACACTTCGAAAAATTTCAGTTTCACATCTCCCACTTCTCCTCTCTGCTTCGACATCGCCGCCGCCACGTCCCGCGCCGTCGCCCGTCGCCGTCCCCGCCGCGCATCATCACCTTCGCCGTCCCCGTCGCCGCCGCCCCCGTCCCCGACAACATCCCGGCCTGTCGTCGTCGCCGCCCCATCGTCGTCGTCTTGCAGCCGCCTCGTACGCCACCGCCCCGTCGCCGTCGCCGCCCCGTCGCCGCTCCCATCGCCTCGCCGCGCCCCGACCCGTCGCCCTGCTGTAAGAACCCCAGCCGCCATGCATATGGCCGGCTACTCTCGAGCCCGGCCGCGCGCGCCCACACACACACACACTTATATTAGATGTGTTTTTCTGTTTTTAGTTTTTAGTTTTTTCTGTTTTTTTAATACAAAGGTTTTAGATGAATTAATTAATTAGATTAGATTAATGTCAAATGTCAAATGTCAAAGGTTTTAGATGAATTAATTAATTAGATTAATATCAAATGTTAGATGAAATTAGCTAAATATATTAATGTTACATGGATTATTTTTTATATACTTTTAGTTCCATGAATTAGATATATTAATTAATGTTAGATGAATTAGTTTTTTATACTTTTGCCAAAATGTTAGATGAATTAGCTAGCTAGATATATACAAGAAATCACAATCCAATCATTTAAAAAATGTTACGTTTGCATATAGTATTTGTTCTCGACGATGCCCGGCCCGCATCCTCGCCGTCGACCTGTTCGCGACGACGTCCTGCTTCAGAGGACCCATGTCCGGGACTGGGCTCCGCCGGGCTGGCACTGGGAGGTGCTACCTTCAGGGGCTCGCCGCTTGGTGAGGAACCCGGCTCCGGGTCCCGTCGTCGACACTGAGCTCCTTTGGTGGCGTTCGCATGGGCCACGTTCGGTGCAGAGGGAGCCGGCCCTGCCGGAGGTGGTGCGCCGCTGTGTCAGGGAGGCGGACGAGCACGTCCGTCGCTACATGGCTGCTATGGACGTCAGGTTCTCCAATACCTAGCAGGTTCTTTGGGGAGATGACCGGAGCTATGATTCGGTGATGGTTCCTTATCTTTGGGTGTCCACCGCCCGCGCCACAGGAACCGCGAGTGGCCTAGATTCTTTGTAGTATTCGATCTTTATTAGCTAGCTAGCTAGTGATGTATTCGATATATAATATTCGAGACGATGTATTCAAGATTATATATATTATTCGAGACGATGTATTCGAGATTATGTACTATGATTCAGTTTTTACTTATTGATTGCATGCATGCATTGTAATTTGAATACTAAATTGTTTTATATTCCTTCTGGATTAGTTAAATAAAAGCTATGGCGGACAATACTGGCAGAGAGGGAGAAGAGGCCCTGTTCGAGATCATACGCTCCCCTCGCGGACCAGATGATCAAAATGAAGAAGATGACGGCTCCCAATATCTGAACAATACCGGGGAGGGTGATGATATGATATTCGATCGTGATGACCGAATTGATGAAGTCATGAACTATGATTATAATGACGCCAAAAATGTTGATCTTGAAATAACAGAGACCTGCGAGGTATATTTATATAAGCAGGCATCTGGTGATCATCACATGTTTTTAATGATTTGAAGATATATTAATGAATCGATCTTTCTTCTTTCAGCCCTCCGGATCGAGCAAATCTACTTTTACTGGCAGCAGGACAGTGCGAGGACCGGGCAAAAAGTTGAAGGTGGGCATAAAGTACAACATCGATGCCATCAGAACTGATGGCGAACCACTAGCGCCTAAGAACATTGCGAACAAGTTCGTTTGTCAGTGCGGAGTTCTTGTGAAGGGCCAACTCCCGATCTCCCTTCAAGAATGGAAAGAGCCAGCAAAGAAACGTCCAAATCTTACTTTTGTCGACGATAGAGCAAAATATCTGCTTTGGGAAAAACTCATGGAACATTTCACCCTACCAGATCATTTCACGGATGCAGATGTGCAGAAAGTCAAGGACGCTGCTCTTAGAAAGATGGCAATTGCATTCAACACCCACAAGAAAACTGTATGGGCCAACTACGTCAAAGGAGGAAAGAAGACTCCATAATTCAAGGGAACACTGGAGAAGCAAAGAAAACACTGGCCCGCTTTCGTGAAATTCAAGGAATCAGAATTATCTAAGGAGCGGTCGAGAAAAAACAAGGCCAATGCCGCAAGAAAGGAGTAGTTCCATAGGCTGGGGCTAGGTGGCTACGCGGTGGCAATGCCTAAGTGAGATAAGTCTGAGCAAGAGAGGATGGATGCAGAGGTCACTCCAGTTACTAAGAGCTGGCCCCCCAGGTGCAGAACTTGGTTCTATGTGCATGGTGGGGCGTTGGACCCGAAGACATGCCAGGTTTCGAAGAAGGCATGTCTTAAAGGAGCAGAAGATAAGTTACTTGATGCAATAGAAGATGCTCGAAAGGGGGTGTTCACGCCCAACAGAGAGAACGACGAGCTTACGCACGCCCTGGGAAATCCTGAACACCCGGGAAGAACACGAGGCAAGGGCGTTGTTCCGTGGTATGAGGGCTTCTCGGACTGGAACGCCGACTACAGAAGCCGTGCGAGAAGGAAGAAGCTGGACGAGGAGTAGAGGAAGCAGGAAGCAGAATGCCTTCAAGGCCTAGAATCAGCGCACGCGGACTTGGCACTCAAATTCCAGCGGCAGCAGCAGCAGATCGACTCACTTAGGCAGGAAAGGGGGTCTCAGCAGCGACAACAGCTAGCGGATGATCCAGCATTGGATAGCACCGTCCCATCCATGCCGAGAAGTAGCGTGGGTTCCACCCCGGCAGACGCACTACTGGATAGATACCCTGTGGATGACATCATGGAGAACACTAGCTGTGAGCTACACTTCAAAATGAAGAACATATCCATGAAGGTGGCAGACGCCATTGCTTATACAAATCCCCTCGAAGCAACCTTCCATTGCAACCCAATTCCAGCCGGCTATGCTCGTGTCGTGGTTGATGAGGTGGTGGACCAATATTCGGGGCTAGAGCTTGACATTTCTGGAGGTGACGAGGAGCACACACTGGGAGAGGCCAAACATCGTATCATCCTATGGAGAAAGGATTGCATCATCTTTCGAAGGCCACCGACACCGCGTCAGCCAACTCCTCCTCGAAGTCTGCTACCTCTTGAGCACTGTGTTGGTTTTCCCTTGAAGAGGAAAGGGTGATGCAGTAAAGCAGCGTAAGTATTTCCCTTAGTTTTTGAGAACCAAGGTATCAATCCAGTAGGAGGCCACGCACGAGTCCCTCGCACCTACACAAACAAATAAATCCTCGCAACCAACGCAATAAAGGGGCCATAGGTTTCACTAGTGGCTTCTCTCAAGAGCATAAGTATTACGGTGGGTAAACAAATTACTGTTGAGCAATTGACAGAATTGAGCATAGTTATGAGAATATCTAGGTATGATCATGTATATAGGCATCACGTCCGAGACAAGTAGACCGACTCCTGCCTGCATCTACTACTATTACTCGACACATCGACTGCTATCCAGCATGCATCTAGAGTATTAAGTTCATAAGAACAGAGTAACGCTTTAAGTAAGATGACATGATGTAGAGGGATAAACTCATGCAATATGATATAAACCCCATCTTGTTATCCTCGATGGCAACAATACAATACGTGCCTTGCTGCCCCTACCGCCACTGGGAAAGGACACCACAAGATTGAACCCAAAGCTAAGCACTTCTCCCATTGCAAGGAAGATCAATCTAGTAGGCCAAACCAAACTGATAATTCGAAGAGACTTTCGAGGGCGGGGCCGACGAAGGGCGGCGAGGTCCGAGGCGGCGGGGTCGACGCTGGAGGAGCGCCGACCGGCGGCGGAGCATGGCGGCGGGGGCGCAGCGACGACGAGGCGCGCCGGCTCGGGGCGGCTCGGGGCGGCGGCGAGCGGGAAGCCAGCGGCGAGGTCCGGCGGAGAGGCAAGGCGGCGACCGGCGGCGAGGCGCCGCGGCGGAGACGGGCGGCGGGGGAGGCGATGGGCGCTGCGGGGCGCTGCGGGCTTCGGGGGCCCGCACCAGGCCTGGCGGGCCGGCAGGGCGGGGCGGCGGAGGACGGCGGCGGCGGGGACACATGGCGGCCCGTGGTTGGCTGCGGCGGCAGGGCGGATGTGTCCGGCAAGGGAGCGGACATGTCCGGCGGCGCGAGGGGAGCGGGCTAGGGTTTGGACTGCGAGAAATTTCGGGGGAATGCACATATATATAGGTAGCGGGAGCTAGTAGAGTCCAAATGAGGTGCGGTTTTCGGCCACACGATCGTGATCGAATGACCGAGAGCATGGAGGGGGTTTGGATGGGCTCATGGGCTGTGGTGGAGGGGAGCTGGGCTGCAAAGCTAGAGGGGTTTCGGGCTACGCGGTTATCCGTTGGGGCATCAAACGACCTCCAAATGGAACGAAATTGGACGAGCGGTCTGTCGGTGCTATACCAAGGCCACTCGGCAAATCTCGGCCCATTCCGAGAACGTTTTTCTCCTGCTCACGAAACAAGGTCTGAGAGGGGCGACGGGCGCGAGGGAGAGTGTCGGATCGCGAAACGGACAACGGGGAAAAGGACCGGATGCAAGTTTTGAAAAACATGCAGATGAAATGCAGATGATGACATGGAAAAATGAAACACGCAAGCAAATGACATGGCAACAACGACGAATAACTGGAAGACACCTGGCGCATCGGATCCAGGGCATTACAACACTCCTCCACTAACAAGAGATCTCGTCCCGAGATCTTAGGACCGAGACGGAAGGAAAAAGGGATGAGGTGAAATAAGAACAAAACAGTGAGGATGAACAAAGTCAAGGACACTCGAGTAGGAAAGAGGAATGTTGGATGAGACAAGAAGCAAAAGCTCAAGGAATAAGGCTGAATTTGAAACCACTCCGGTTAGGACAAGGTAGAAAAGGAATAATAACGAAGGAATTTATACAGCACTCCGGCTGAACAAGGAAAGAATAGAACATGAACTTGAGAAATGGAACGATACTTGACTTGAGGAACAACACAAAACCTCCGGAAGACTTGAAAGAGTGGAATGAGAATAACGGGGAAGAAGATGACAACTTCTACCATGAATGAAATAGAGAGCATCCTTAGAAGGAAACATTGAACGGAGTTGTTGGAAAATCAACAACAAAAGAATAAGCTTGTTGTGGACTTATGGATAACATCTCAAAATTATGAGGTGGTAACCTACCACAAGCGGAAAAGATTGAAAAGCTGAGAAGAACGAGGAAATGCAAAACTCCACTTCAGAAGAATATGGAGAATTAATTGCACTTTGAGAAGCAAGACGAAGATACTTGAGCTATGCCTACAAGAATCTTGATGAACACTTGAAGAATGAATTAAATCATGACGAGCCACCGTGATGAACTCCGGTAACAAAAGAATGACGAGATAAAATTGAAGGATGAAAGGGATAAGATTAAATCCTTGCGATGATTTGGATGGAGGTTCACGACGAAATCGGCGAGAAGCTTAGAACTCCGAAAAAGAGAAAATGGAAACACTTTGAACCGAGAATGTGATAAGATGAACAATCTCCGAAAAGAAGAGATAAAAGCACTTGAAGAAAGAAGAATAAGGATTACGTTATGCTTATCCTCCACCAATTAAATTGATGAGAAACAATGGATTTGCATACTACTTATTCTCGTTGGAAAGATTAAGGGGGGATATAGCGCAAAACTTAAGAAAGTCTTCGTGAACCACCGGTAGGGCTGGAAAGAACGAATGAATTGATATGATAACAACAGAAAGAATCTTGAACGAGCCACCGTAGGAATTGAAACGAATGACGAAAAGAGAAATGAATTACCGGAAAGAATTAGAAAAGCACGAAGATACTTGATTGAATCTAGAGACAAGAGAACGAAGAGATCGCAAACTGATTAAAGAGCAAAGCTCCGGAAGAATATGGAGACGAACGAAAAGGCATGAATATAGAATAATCGGAGAACGGATTTGAAAACTCTACTTCGGTCTTCAAATGTTGAGAATGACGACGAGAAACAACACCAAAATTGATGAGATACTCCGGGAGAATGAAAAGTGGAAAGGTTGACCCGATCATGAAAGAATTTGAAAGCGATCTTGGAGAAGCATCTGACTGATGAAATTAATACTTACGTCAAACTTCGAAAAGGATTTGAGAATAGCTCCGGGAAATTAGAAGAGTCAGGTAAGATCCTGGGAAAAGACCTGTGGGTTAGGGCCCACTGAAAAGAAAAACACCGTTGAAAAAGGATTGTTGAAGAGATGATGATGCACCGGAACAACTGAAGGACTTGAATGAGATGACAACCTCGAATTAATTGAATACAGACGAACAAGAATATGAACAACACCGAATACTTGTATTGAGTCCACCGGAAAAGAAAAGGGGATGAAGAATGTCGAACGAAACGAGAATTCACCGATTGAAATAATTGAGGAAAGACTGAAGAGGTTCCGCACGAATGAAATTGATGATTGAAGGAGACTCAAGCTTCGGAAAGAAGAGGGTGGGAGGGCGGGAAAAAAACAGGCAACTCGGAATGGGGTACCGATGAATAACTTGACGAGAAAGGCACCGGTTGAATTCAATGAGAAAAGAATGCAAAGTTTCGCACGAGTAGGATGGATACTCGATTACGGACTCCGGCTCCGAGAAGAGAAAAGGGTGGGTGGGCGGGAAAAGAAGACAACTGAGGACCGAGAAACAACTTCGTTGAGAGAGAACTGAGGATTGAACTTGCAAAAACAAAGAGGTCAAATCGACTTGACGAGAAAATGCACCGGATGAAAAGAGCTGAGAACCCACGATCGAAAAACTAATCGCGTGATCCTAAGGAAAGTTTGAAGGGGAAGAGGAGTAATTCAAAATACCTACGTCAAGATTTCTCACCAGAGCGACGAAGGGGCTGAGGAGTAAGAAGAATTCCTACTCTCCGATATAACTAGACTCAGAAAAGTTTTTCTTCTAGACTCAACAACGGCCAAACTACACTATCAATCAAGGGGGGCTCCTATGGTCGGTCGAGGCTCTGATACCAACTTGTCACGCCCAATATGCAACCCTATCCGAGAGGAACTCGAAGGTCCCACCAAGGATAGACCCGCATATTGAAACACTTTTGCAAGGTGGATATCATTACAGCAACATTACATAATAGATGGGGATACATACAAAAGGCACAAACGCCCCAAGAATACACCAATACATCATACATAAGATCAACATCCGACTACGGATGAAACACAAACAGAAACTCAGACGAGATCCACCCTGCTAACCCAGGCTGCCGACCTGGAACCTATCCCCTGATCGAAGAAGAAGCAGAAGAAGAACTCCAAAACAAGCAACATCGCTCTCGCGTCATGATCATCGCATAACCTGTACCTGCATCTGTTGTTGTAGTAATCTGTGAGCCACGAGGACTCAGCAATCCCGTTACCATGGGTATCAAGACTAGCAAAGCTTAATGGGTAAGGAAAGGATAGGTGGCGAGGTTGTAGCAGCGACTAAGCAATGTATGGTGGCTAACTTACGCAAATAAGAGCGAGAAGAGAAGCAACGGAACGGCCGTGAAGCTAGCAATGATCAAGAAGTGATCCTGAACTCCAACTTACACCAAACATAACCCGAAGACCATGTTCACTTCCCGGACTCCGCCGAAAAGAGACCATCACGGTTACACACGCGGTTGATGCATTTTTAATTAAGTTAAGTGTCAAGTTCTCTACAACCGGACATTAACAAATTCCCATCTGCCACATAACCGCGGGCACGGCTCTCGAAAGTTTATACCCTACAGGGGTGTCCCAACTTAGCCCATTATAAGCTCTCACGGTCAACGAAGGATATTCCTTCTCCCGGGAAGGCCCGATCAGTCTCGGAATCCCGGTTTACAAGACATTTCGACAATGGTAAAACAAGACCAGCAAAGCCGCCCGATGTGCCGACAATCCCGATAGGAGCTGCACATATCTCGTTCTCAGGGCAACACCGGATGAGATATCCTACGAGTAAAACCAGACCTCGAGTTTCCACGAGGGGGCCCCGCAGTCTACTCAGTTCAGACCAACACTTAGAGAAGCACTGGTCGGGGGGGGGGGGGTGTTAAAATAAAGATGACCCTCGGGAGCGCGACTCCCAAGGGAAAAGAAATAGGCGATAGGCAAAAGGTAAAACCAAGGTTGGGCCTTGCTGGAGGAGTTTTATTCAAAGCGAACTGTCAAGGGGCCCCCATAACACCCAACCGCGTTAGGAACGCAAAATCAAGGAACATAACACCGGTATGACGCAAACTAGGGCGGCAAGAGTGGAACAAAACACCAGGCATAAGGCCGAGCCTTCCACCCTTTACCAAGTATATAGATGCATTCATTAAATAAGAGATATTGTGTTATCCCAACATAAACATAATCCAACATGGAGAAATCTTCATCTTCACCTGCAACTAGCAGCGCTATAAGAGGGGCTGAGCAAAGCGGTAACATAGCGAAACAACGGTTTGCTAGGAAGGGTGAAAAGGTTAGGGGCTGACATGGCAATTTGGGAGGCTTGAAGAGCAAGTGATAGGTAGCGCAACATAGCGATAGAACGAAGCAACTAGCATAGCAATGATAGTAGTGAGATCCAAGGTGACGGTCATCTTGCCTGAAATCCCGCTAGGAAGAACGAGTCCATGAAGAAGATGAAGCCACGAAGACGAACCAAGCGTAGACGAACGAATCCTCACGATCGCAACGAAACGGGAACTATCGAGAAGAAGCACACAACATGGTAAACACACCACACATGAACAAGGCATGATGCTCAACCAAGTATGATGCATGACAAAGCTACATGAAGCTACTCATGGCAAGAGATGATGCAAACAAGAGCAACACATCAAAGCAAGTTTAAATGAGGCCGGAAACAACATATAACAAATCCGGTAAGTCCTCATATGCAAGTTTCGAAATTGGTCAAGATCTGAATAAGCCTTATGTTTAAGTTGTTAAACAGCAAGTTAAGATGCACCAAGATGATCTACACGAAATTCTAGTCAAGTTACATATAAAGTTCATTAGATTCGGAGCTACGGCCTAGAAGATATGAGCAAAACAAGTTAAACATGGCATTGATGCAAAATGCATTCAAACATCAAGCAAACACATTCAAAACAAGGATGCAACAAGGTAACATGAAACTACATGCAAAACTAAGCAAGTTTCATATAGAGCATGCTCAAGACGGAGCACCGGTGCAACACACACTCCAAACAAGATATAGCACAATCTGTCCAAAACAGCAAGTAGGCACCTTGCAAGCATCAAAACAATATGCTGCAGCACCTCAACATGAACAAAAATGACATGGACGTGATGTACAGGTAAAGCATGACAAAACATGAACACTGAGCTATCTCCAGAAATCAATAAAACATGCTCAAAAGGAGATGGAAAAATTGCAAATAATAACAGTTCACAGACTTGGCAGAAAATCACTGGGCATGGCAGAAATAACATCAGGTTGCAATGTTTAGAGCTATCAAACAACATGTTACAGCAAGCTATCATGGCAAACTTAACCATGGAATGAATCTAGTAATTGCGTAGAACAAAAGTCCCTTACTGATTACGAGCCAAAAAGGCACAGAAGATATGATGGCACCCATGTAAACATAGCAAGTTTCATAAACAGATTCAGACTTGGCAGAAAAACTGAGCAAGGCATAAACAGAATTATGAAGGCATCTTTGCGATCTCAAAACACTCATCACAAAGCATTTCATGGCATGTGAAGGCATCCAACAGTAATATGGCATAATTGTGAAGCTAAGAATGGCAAGAGAAAGTTCATAGGGTGCATGGATCACTAGCAAAACAGATGTCAAAACTGAACTTCATGTTAATAGGCTGACAGCAACATTATTTAGCAATTTGAGAGCAAGATAACAACAAGCTACAGCAGGCTATAGATGCAACCAATGGCATGTATGGATATAGAATAACATGTACAACAAAACATCCTTAGTGAACATCTCGATATTATGCATGTAACTCATGGTAGCAGCAGGTTTACGTAGCAACAAAATATAACAGACTCAGACTTGGCAGAAATGACAAGTCACAGAAATCAGCAACATCATGGAGGCTACTTTGCATGCTTGTGCTAGTCACCATATAGATCACAAAAATACAAGACAAGCACCACTGTAAAGATGGCATGATGTAGTTCAAAACACATGTAGATCTCATGCTCATAGGATGCACACACAAAATGCAATGAAAAAGACAAATCATCAAGTTCTGTTAACAGGCAGCAGATAACATCATATAGCACTCTTGCAACGATTATTTGGGCATCACGATGGACTCCAATGAACATGACACAACGGAACAAAATGAAGAGCATCTCATGATGAATACTTTGACATACTATCTGCATGAAACGGAGTAGCAAACATGGAGTTATAGCATGATGAATAATGCACCAGAAGGTTAAAAAAAGGACTTGGGGAAAAATTCGGGGGGGGGGGGGGGGGGCGACCTGCGGATCTGGACCTGGATTCACATCGGGCCTGCGAGCTGGGGCAGGCGCGGCGAGGCTCCGGTGGCCGGTGGCGACGGCAGAGGTCGGGGGCAGGGTCGGCGCTGGAGGCGCGCCGGCCGACGGGGCCGCAGCGGCGACGAGGCGCGCCGGCTCGGGGCGGCGGCGAGCGGGATGCCGGCGGCGAGGTCCGGCGGAGAGGCAAGGCGGCGACCGGCGGCGAGGCGCCGCGGCGGAGACGGGCGGCCGGGGAGGCGATGGGCGGTGCGGGGCGCTACGGGCTTCGGAGGCCTGCACCGGGCCTGGCGGGCCGGCGGCGGCGGGGACACGTGGAGGCCCGTGGTTGGCTGCGGCGGCGGGGCGGACGTGTCCGGCGGCGCGAGGGGAGCGGGCTAGGGTTTGGACTGCGAGAAATTTCGGGGGAATGCACATATATATAGGTAGAGGGAGCTAGGAGAGTCGAAATGAGGTGCGGTTTTTGGCCACACGATCGTGATCGAATGACCGAGAGCATGGAGGGGGTTTGGATGGGCTCATGAGCTGTGGTGGAGGGGAGCTGGGCTGCAAAGAGAGAGGGGTTTCGGGCTACGCAGTTAACCGTTGGGGCATCAAACGACCTCCAAATGGAACGAAATTTGACGGGCGGTCTGTCGGTGCTATACCAAGGCCACTCGGCAGATCTCGGCCCATTCCGAGAATGTTTTTCTCCCGCTCACGAAACAAGGTCTGAGAGGGGCGACGGGCGCGAGGGAGAATGTCGGATCGCGAAACGGACAACGGGGAAAAGGACCGGATGCAAGTTTTTGAAAAACATGCAGATGAAATGCAGATGATGACATGGCAAAATGCAACACGCAAGCAAATGACATGGCAACAAGCACGAATAACTGGAAGACACCTGTCGCACCAGATCCGGGGCGTTAAACTTGCATAGATAACCAATCATACATAAAAGAACTTAGAGAAGATTCAAATATTGTTCATAGATAAACTTGATCATAAACCCACAATTCATCGGTCTCAACAAACACACCTCAAAAGAAGATTACATCGAATAGATCTCCACAAGAGAGGGGGAGAACATTGTATTGAGATCCAAAAAGAGAGAATAAGCCATCTAGCTAATAACTATGGACCCGAAGGTCTGAAGTAAACTACTCACACATCATCGGAGAGGCTATGGTGTTGATGTAGAAGCCCTCCATGATCGATGCCCCCTCCTGCGGAGCTCCGGAAAATGCCCCAAGATGGGATCTCACGGGTACAGAAGATTGCGGCGGTGGATTAGGTTTTTGGCTCCGTATCTGGTAGTTTGGGGGTACGTAGGTATATATAGGAGGAAGAAGTATGTCGGTGGAGCAACGTGGGGCCCACGAGGGTGGAGGGTGCGCCCCCCTACCTCGTGCCAACTAGTTGATGTCTTGACGTAGGGTCCAAGTCCTCTGGATCACGTTCGTTCCGAAAATCACGTTCCCGAAGGTTTCATTCCGTTTAGACTCCGTTTGATATTCTTTTTCGGCGAAACTCTGAAATAGGCAAAAAACAGCAATTCTGGGCTGGGCCTCCGGTTAATAGGTTAGTTCCAAAAATAATATAAAAGTGTATAATAAAGCCCATTAATGTCCAGAACAGAATATAATATAGCATGGAACAATAAAAAATTATAGATACGTTGGAGACATATCAAGTGCCCCCAAGCTTAATTCCTGCTCGTCCTCGAGTAGGTAAATGATAAAAACAGAATTTTTCATGTAGAATGCTACTTGGCATAATTTCAATGTAATTCTCTTAATTGTGGTATGAATATTCAGATCCGAAAGATTCAAGACAAAAGTTTAATATTGACATAAAAATAATAATACTTCAAGCATACTAACTAAGCAATTATGTCTTCTCAAAATAACATGGCCAAAGAAAGTTATCCCTACAAAATCATATAGTCTAGCTATGCTCTATCTTCACCACACAAAGTATTTAAATCATGCACAACCCCGATGACAAGCCAAGCAATTGTTTCATACTTTTGATGTTCTCAAACTTTTTCAATCTTCACGCAATACATGAGCGTGAGCCATGGACATAGCACTATATGTGGAATAGAATGGTGGTTGTGGAGAAGACAAAAAAAAGGAGAAGATAGTCTCACATCAACTAGGCGTATCAACGGGCTATGGAGATGCCCATTAATAGATATCAATGTGAGTGAGTAGGGATTGCCATGCAATGGATGCACTAGAGCTATAAGTATATGAAAGCTCAACAAAAGGAACTAAGTGGGTGTGCATCCAACTCGCTTGCTCACGAAGACCTAGGGCATTTTGAGGAAGCCCATCATTGGAATATACAAGCCAAGTTCTATAATGAAAATTTCCCACTAGTATATGAAAGTGATATCATAGGAGACTCTCTATCATGAAGATCATGGTGTTACTTTGAAGCACAAGTGTGGTAAAAGGATAGTAACATTGTCCCTTCTCTCTTTTTCTCTCTTTTTTTATTTGGGCCTTTTCTTTTTTATGGCCTCTTTTTTTATTTAGTCCGAAGTCTCATCCCGACTTGTGGGGGAATCATAGTCTCCATCATCCTTTCCTCACTTGGGACAATGCTCTAAAAAATGATGATCATCACACTTTTATTTACTTACAACTCAATACTTAGAACAAAATATGACTCTATGTGAATGCCTCCGGCGGTGTACTAGGATATGCAATGAATCAAGAGTGACATGTATGAAGGAATTATGAACAGTGGCTTTGCCACAAATACAATGTCAACTACATGATCATGCGAAGCAATATGACAATGATGGAGCATACATAGTAAACGAGACGGTGGTAAGTTGCATGGCAATATATCTCGGAATGGCTATGGAAATGCCATGTTAGGTAAGTATGGTGGCTCTTTTGAGGAAGGTATATGGTGGGTGTATGATACCGGCAAAAGGTGCGTGGTATTAGAGAGGCTAGCAATGGTGGAAGGAAGAAAAGTGCGTATAATCCATGGACTCAACATTAGTCATAAAGAACTCTTATAGTTATTGCAAAAATCTACAAGTTATCAAAGAAAAGTATTACGCGCATGCTCCTAGGGGGATATATTGGTAGGAAAAGACCATCGCTCGTCCCCGACCGCCACTCATAAGGAAGACAATCAATAAATAAATCATGCTCCGACTTCATCACATAACGGTTCACCATACGTGCATGCTACGGGAATCACAAACTTTAACACAAGTATTTCTCAAATTCACAACTACTCAACTAGCATGACTCTAATATCATCATCTCCATATCTCAAAACAATTACCAAGCATCTAACTTCTCATAGTATTCAACACACTCATAAGAATTTTTTTACTAATCTTGAATGCCTATCACAATTAAAGCAAATTACCATGCTGTTTTGTAGGACTCTCAAAATAATCTAAGTGAAGCATGAGAGAAAAATAGTTTCTATAAAACAAATCCACCACCGTGCTCTAAAAGATATAAGTGAACCACTAGAGCAAAAACTATATAACTCAAAAGATATAAGTGAAGCACATAGAGTATTCTAACAATTTCTGAATCATGTGTGTCTCTCTCAAATGGTGTGTACAGCAAGGATGATTGTGGAAAACTAAAAAACAAAGACTCAAATAATACATGACGCTCCAAGCAAAACACATATCATGTGGTGAATAAAAATATAGCTCCAAGTAAAGTTACCGATGGAAGTAGACGAAAGAGGGGATGCCTTCCGGGGCATCCCCAAGCTTTAGCTTTTAGGTGTCATTAGATTATCTTGGGGAGCCATGGGAATCCCCAAGCTTAGGCTCTTGCCACTCCTTGTTCCATAACCAATCAAATCTTTTACCAAAAACTTGAAAACTTCACAACACAAAACTCAGCAGAAAATCTCGTGAGCTCCGTTAGCGAAAGAAAAAAAAACACCACTTCAAGGTACTGTAATGAACTCATTCTTTATTTATATTGGTGTTAAACCTAATGTATTCAAACTTCTCTATGGTTTATAAACTATTTTACTAGCCATAGATTCATCAAAATAAGCAAACAACACACGAAAAACAGAATCTGTCAAAAACAGAACAGTCTGTAGTAATCTGTAACTAACGCAAACTTCTGGAACTCAAAAAAATTCAGCCAAAATAGGACGACCTAGAAAATTTGTTTATTGATTAGAAGCAATTGGAATCAATATTTTATCACGTTCTGGTGAGTTTTAACATTTATTTTCGTGAACAAAAAGTTTCTGGAATTTTCAGCAAGATCAAATAACTATCATCCAAGAAGATCCTATAGGTTAAACTTGGCACAAACACTAATTAAAACAAAAAAAAACATCTAACCAGAGGCTAGATCAAATATTTATTCCTAAACAGAAGCAAAAAGCAAAAAACTAAAAAAATAAAATTGGGTTGCCTCCCAACAAGCGCTATCGTTTAACGCCCCTAGCTAGGCATAAAAGCAAGGATAGATGTAGGTATTGCCATAATAATAGGATAGATCATTAAAACTCATTTCATATTCTCTAAGTTCAGCAGCGAGTTTTCTTTGAGGCAAGCAAAAGTAATCAAAAGGGCTAAATTTAATGGGACAAAAGTCCCCAAGATCAACTTTAGGAGGTATAGGTTCCTCCTTCGGCCCTTCGTATTGCACAACCAATTCATCATTATAAGCATTCTTTTGACAGAACTTTGTGAGCCTATACTTGAGAGAATATCCTAGCTCATTATTTCGGATAGCAATATCACTATTAAGTTCAGAAATTCTATCGACTAGAACATTGGTAGGAACCTTTTTTCTAAGGTTCTCATTAAAAGCAACATAGTCTAGAGATTGAAAACGCATTATTTCCTCTTGATCGAATAAGATAGCTTCTATGGGAGTACGGCCAGCGTCTGCCCTATAATGCGCAAAGATTTCTTTGGCCTCTTTTATTATAAATCTGAACTCATGAGGCAAAAAGATAGTAGCGGCACGCTTAACAGAAGAATGCTCAATATTAGAAAATTCTAGGAAAATCCTTTGTATGCAAGGGTGCATGTGCATGAATTGCCTTTCAAGTTCAACTACAAGCATGGCAATAGCGTCCGCAAGACTACTAGTTCTATGAAGAATAGAACTGCCCATAGAAGGCAAAGCACCGACACAAGTAAAGAAATCTTGAATAACCCCTTTTCCAATAATGTTACCACTGCCAATTCGGAATTTTTTTGTATGCAAGATAGGGGGTTCTTCAGCGAGAGCATCAGAATTTTCCATATTATTACTATTGTCCATATCGACAATAGTTTCCCCAATTTCAAACATAACGATAGAAAGTGCAAGGAGCAAAAAGAAAGAGGGAGGCAAACGGAGAAGAGAGGGCGAATAAAACGGCAAGGGTGAAGTGGGGGAGAGGAAAACGAGAGGCAAATGACAAATAATGTAATGCGGGAGATATGGGTTTGTGATGGGTACTTGGTATGTTGACTTTTGCATAGACTCCCCGGCAACGGCGCCAGAAATCCTTCTTGCTACCTCTTGAGCACTGCGTTGGTTTTCCCTTGAAGAGGAAAGGGTGATGCAGTAAAGCAGCGTAAGTATTTCCCTCAGTTTTTGAGAACCAAGGTATCAATCCAGTAGGAGGCCATGCACGAGTCCCTCGCACCTACACAAACAAATAAATCCTCGCAACCAACGCAATAAAGGGGTTGTCAATCCCTTCACGGTCACTTACGAGAGTGAGATCTGATAGATATGATAAGATAATATTTTTGGTATTTTTATGATAAAGATGCAAAGTAAAGAAAGTAAAATAAAAACGGCGCCAGAAATAGCTTGTTGTTGGGAGATTAAATATGATGGAAAATAGACCCCGGGGCCATAGGTTTCACTAGTGGCTTCTCTCGAGAGCATAAGTATTACGGTGGGTAAACAAATTACTGTTGAGCAATTGATAGAATTGAGCATAGTTATGAGAATATCTAGGTATGATCATGTATATAGGCATCACGTCCGAGACAAGTAGACCAACTCCTGCCTGCATCTACTACTATTACTCCACACATCGACCGCTATCCAGCATGCATCTAGAGTATTAAGTTCATAAGAACAGGGTAACGCTTTAAGTAAGATGACATGATGTAGAGGGATAAACTCATGCAATATGATATAAACCCCATCTTGTTATCCTCGATGGCAACAATACAATACGTGCCTTGCTGCCCCTACTGTCACTGGGAAAGGACACCGCAAGATTGAACCCAAAGCTAAGCACTTCTCCCATTGCAAGAAAGATCAATCTAATAGGCCAAACCAAACTGATAATTCAAAGAGACTTGCAAAGATAACCAATCATACATAAAAGAATTTAGAGAAGATTCAAATATTGTTCATAGATAAACTTGATCATAAACCCACAATTCATCGGTCTCAACAAACACACCGCAAAAGAAGATTACATCGAATAGATCTCCACAAGAGAGGGGGGGAACATTGTATTGAGATCCAAAAAGAGAGAAGAAGCCATCTAGCTAATAACTATGGACCCGAAGGTCTGAATTAAACTACTCACACATCATTGGAGAGGCTATGGTGTTGATGTAGAAGCCCTCCCTGGTCGATGCCCCCTCCGGCGGAGCTCCGGAAAAGGCCCCAAGATGGGATCTCACGGGTACAGAAGGTTGCGGCGGTGGAATTCGGTTTTTGGCTCCGTATCTGGTAGTTTGGGGGTACGTAGGTATATATAGGAGGAAGAAGTACGTCGGTGGAGCAACGTGGGGCCCATGAGGGTGGAGGGCGCGCCCAGGGGGGTAGGCGCACCCCCTACCTCATGCCTTCCTGGTTGATGTCTTGACGTAGGGTCCAAGTCCTCTGGATCACGTTCGTTCCGAAAATCACGTTCCCAAAGGTTTCAATCCGTTTGGACTCCGTTTGATATTCTTTTTCTGCAAAACTCTGAAATAGGCAAAAAACAGCAATTCTGGGCTGGGCCTCCGGTTACTAGGTTAGTCCCAAAAATAATATAAAAGTGTATAATAAAGCCCATTAATGTCCAAAACAGAATATAATATAGCATGGAACAATAAAAATTATAGATACGTTGGAGACGTATCAAAGTCCACCACCGCGTCAGCTGACTCTCGCTCCTCCAAGTCCACCAATGCGTCAGGCCACTCCTCCTCCTCCATGTCCGGCACAGCGTCAGGCCACTCCTCCTGCTTCAAGTCCGGCACAGCCTTAGGCCACTCCTCCTGCTTCAAGACCGACACCGCGTCAGGCCACTCCTCCTGCTTCAAGTCCGGCACGGTGTCAGGCCACTCCTCCTACTCCAACTCAGCCACGTCAGCCGTCTCCGCTGCCTCAGCAATCGCGGAAGAGAGCCGCCGCAGCTATGGTGCGTAGCGGTACGAGTCGAGGTAGTATAGGAGGTATAGGCGGAGGCAAGCGATATCAATATGGTCCAAGCCTCACTCATCTTCCTCAAAGGCCTTACGACATGACCGAGGAGCAAAACACAACCATAGTGAAGGCCCAAGTGTACGCCCATTTTGGACCGAAACCGCCACCGCCGCCAAAGGAGAAAGTGCCTGAGGATAAGATTGACCACTTTATTCGTATGGCTAGAAAACCAGCTCCCAAGCCTGTTGACTCAGACTATGAGCGCCAAATCAGGAAGGCACATCGAGCACGACTACAGAAGGAGTCGAGCTCGAGCTCGAGCCAAGCAGCTGGCAAAATATGCAGGAAAACAGTTCCCCAGCTGGGAGAACAGGCGACGCAATCGATCCCCCCGCTTGTTGTACCAACACATGAGAGTACCGGCGCCGGTCAGCTGGTAATAACCGACGAGCATAGAAGGCAGGCTGAAATGCTCGGTATCACTGTTGGACAACTCCTCGAGATCGATCCCATGTCTCCGCTTAGAGAGGAGGACATAAAACGGAAATATGTCTGCGGCGCACCTTTGGTCGAGCCTGAGGAGGTCAAGAACCTCCCAACGAGAATGTATGAATTGCATGATTGGTACATGAAAATTACCAAGCGTTCCAATCGAGAGTCCATCATGGTGAACGTCAAGGAAGAGCATTACTTCCATAAGCTAGCTCTGTCCGTTGAGTATTCAGAACTATTTCACTTATTCAATCAAGACGCACTCGACAAATCTCTCGTCTGTTGCTATTGTATGTAAGTGATTTCTTTCTGTAATTGAAGTCTCAAGCTAGCTGTAGTGCTCATTGATCGATCATTACCTGTAATTATCCTCACTATATTCTTTTCTATGGTATTATGCAGGATGAAGATGTATGAAATGAAAAAAGCTGGACGCTATGGCATTGGTTCATTGACCCAAATACCATTAATGAAGACACATGGAAATTGGAATGATATGAATCAGATGTAGAGAAAAACATGCTAGAGTTCTTGAAGCGCCTCAATACCAATAAAGATATACTACTTCCTTACAACTTCCTGTGAGTCACACTATCTTGTACTACAAATTCTGTTTTTGCTTACTAGCTAGCTAGATGTTAATAATTAAGTGTATAGGGTTTAGGGTAGTTGATTAGTGTTATGCACATGCCCGCTTAATTAAGACATGCAAACGTGTGCGCATGCAGTTACCACTGGATCTTGTTAATCATTAAAGTTGAAGAAGGAACAGTTGAAGTACTGGACTCACTACTTAAAAAAGAAAGTGACTTCACCATCTTGAAGGGGATAGTCGATAGGTAATTTCAATCATTATTAACTATATCTCAACCTATTTAGTTCGTCATTTCCTGATATCAACTATTTAATAACCCCTTTATTCATTTTCTTTGCGGGTGGGCAGGGCTTTGGCAAAGTTCATCAACGTGACTCCAGGCAAGTGGCGAAAAAAGCTGTATTGGTTTCGACCCAAGGTAAGTAATTAAGTAGTACTAGCTAGCTACCATCTCTTTAATTCTTGTTTCAATACCATTAATTAATTATCATGCTTGATTAATTATTATCTGATTAAATTCTATTCTCGTAAAGGCCCTGAAGCAGGCGTCGGGGACTGAAGTGTGTGCATACTACGTTTGCGAGAACATTCGCATGATGGCGTCCGAAAGGAGCAAATCTGATAGATAGCAATGGGTACGTTTGCCAGAACACTATTCACAATTTTTACATGATTATCGATATCTAGTCATACAACTAATACACATGCATATTGATCTCCTTCTTAACAGTTCAAAGACGTGCGGGAGCAACTCCTACCAACGGAGCGCATACGAGCACTTGAAGAGGAAATAGCGGGATTTTTGCTCGACCAGGTCATAGATCCCAAAGGAGAATACCATTACCCGCTACCGCCCCCATGAACCACTCCCAATTGTCATCGTGCTCCGAAGGCACCAAGGCAACATGTAGGAGAAATTGTATATATACCTAATTGTATATATACATGTGGATGTGTGAATAATGGTGGTTGTGAGACATTCGATGATATATATATATATAAATTCTATTCATATATATGCATAACGTGTACAATATGTAGTATCGTAAAATACCAGCAAACGAAAAAGAATTAAATGGAAAACACAAAATTAAAGGAAAAAGAAATCATGAATCCAAAACCCCCCAGACATTTTAGTACCGGTTGGTGTTACCAACCGGTACTAAAGGGTTCCCCGCCCCCGGCGCTGGCACGTGCCACGTGGTGGCCCTTTAGCGGCGGTTCGTGCAGAACCGATACTAAAGGGGGGACCTTTAGTCCCCACCCTTTAGTGCCGGTTACAGAACCGGCACTAAAGGCCCTTATGAACCGGTGCTATAGCCCGGTTCTACACTAGTGAGGTGAGGCCTGTCGCACAGACCCCAGTCGTCGTTGCACCAGTCGCACTCCCCCGGGAGAATTTCGTCGTCCGATGACGAAATTTCCTAGGTTCATAATTCAAAGATTAAACTTGTACAATTAAATATATGTACTACAAAAACTAAATTAGATCATTGTTATTCATCGGGTTGACTATCGGTCCGCCGAGTCTTTTCTTAAAAACTCTCAGCTCACGTGGTGTATACATTCGGCCGTTGGTGATGATCGCTCCTCGTTTCGTCCCCGAGTACATTACACCAAAATGTCTAGCACACGGGAACGAAGGAGAAGCGACCCCCACGACAACAGTCGGGATTTTTCGTCCTCTCATATATGGTGGAGACTCTCCCTCACTGATTCCTCCCTGACATTTGCGACCGTCGGTGATGGTCGTTACTCCTCCTTCCCCTAGTGCAAAACAAAGGTCTAGAACAAGGAGAAAAAGGAGAAACGACCCCCACGACAACAGTCGGGATTCTTCGTCCTCTCTCATATATGGTGGATACACTCCCTCATAGATTTTTCGACCGTCAGTGATGGCCGTTATTCCTCCTTCCCCTAGTGCATAACAAAGGTCTAGCACAAGGAGAAGAAGGAAAAAATGACCCCCCACCACAATAGTCGGGATTCTTCTTCTCTCATATATGGTGCAGACTTTCTCCCTCACTCATTTGTTGACTATCATGTATGGAGCCTCGACAGACTTAAAGTAAACCCGAAATGTCGTTTAATTATTTTTCTAGAAAATCCAGGCCACTCGATATTTCCTACATTAGCACAAGTCATGCCAAAATTCACAGAAAAATCCGGCATGACCTTTGCTAAAAAAGGATATATCGAGCGCCTGAAATTTGTCGGAACGGAAATTAATCAACACTCCGGCAAAACATAGGTCACTCGGAGGTGTAACCTGCAAACATGGTCGGCCACTTGAGCAAGCACATATCCTATTTGAGCAACACAAGATATACATGTTTATATCTACATCATATGAGCATTCAAACTTGATGGTCATTGCATTTCAATGGTTGAAAATATGAACAAAAACATTTCAAAATATCTTATAGGACTCATATTGACATGGAGATTTGGCTGGTCTCACCTCGAGGCCGGAGGGGGTCGGTGACGGGGACGACGGCGGGGATGATGGAGGGGCTCCTTGATTTCTGCAAAAACAAAAACCCTATAAGCTATCAACTAATCAAATGCATATGCCTTGCATAGTGCTCTCCAATTTGAGCATTCAAAATAGGACTAGTTCTCCAATTTGAGCATTCGATAAGCAAAACCAAATCATAAAATAAATTAGTATTCAAATTAGCATGCATTCAATAAGAGAAACTAAATCATCTCTTGCGTCCGTACATTGTCGAATATTATCACTAATACATCTCGAATAGTATCATACATATAACATCACTAATACAGCTAAAACCCTAGCAAATGACGGGTATCGGCGCGAGCGGTGGACACCCAAAGAGAAGGAAGCATCACAGGATCATAGCTCCAGTGAGATCCCTGAAGAACCTACCCTCCAACGCAACCATGTAGCGACGGACGTGCTCGTCCTCCTCGCTGACACGGTGACGTACCACCTCCGCGGGGTCCTCAAGCCTCTGCACCGTCACTGGCGCACGCGAACGCCACAAAAGAAGGTTCGGGTCAACGACGGGTTGGCTCCTCACCAAGTTGTGCCGCCCGGAAGCAGGACCTCCTAGTACCCGCCCGGTGGAGCCCAGTCCCAGACATGGCCCCTCTGATCAAGTAGGCCTCCTCCGTCGAGTCAACGACGAGGATCCGGTATAGGCATCGTCGACGTTGATGCAGGAATAATTGCTTTAACTAAAAAATGAACTAGTTCTATAGTAAAATATTAATTAGATCATCAAATCTCATATATCTAAATTTTCTTACAAAAAATAAACTAGTTCTATTAATTCAACTAGTTCAACTAAGCACTTACTATAAATAAAAATAAACTAGTACTTACTAAAAATAAACTAGTTCTATTAATTTTCTAACTAATTCTATTAAACACTTACTAAAAACAGTAAAAAAACTATATTGAATTTTTCCTCTAAACTAAACACTACTGCCCTAAATTAACATCTAATTAGTTACCTAACCTAATTAACATCTACTTAGTTACCTAACCTACTTCCCTAACTAAAAAACATCTAATTAACAATACCACTACTGCCCTAACCTAATTAACATCTTCTTAGTTAACCAAATTAGTTAACCAAACATCTAAAAACATATAATTAACCTAGTTAGTAAACCAAATTAACCTAGCTATTTCACTTAGTTCAACTTAGTTAACCTAATGAACTAAATTCACCTAAGTTAATTAACCTAGAGGGAGGAGGAGTACCTCTCGATGGAGGACGGCCGGCGCGGGGGGGGGGGGGGGGGGGAGGAGGGCCGCCGCGGGAGGTCGGTCGGCGCGGGAGGAGGCCTGCACGGGGGAGGGTGGCTGGCGGGGGAGGAGAGCCAGCGCGGGCAAGGGCGGTCGGCAGGAGAAGACCGACGCGGGGGATGGCGGCGCGCGGGGGACGACAGCAGCGATGGCGCGCGGCGGGGGCACGCGAGTGAGATTGTGTGAGGGGGAGTGAGATCGAGCACGGGCCGTGGGTGTGGATAAGGAGCTAGTAGTAGTAGCGCTTTTATGTAGAAAACGCTACTGCTACTTTAAATAGCAGTAGCGCTTCCTACATAAAAGCGCTACTACTATGGCTGGCCTGCCGGCAACGGTCTGGCAATTTTAGTAGTAGCATGTTTTATGAACACAACGCTACTGGTAAGTGCATAGTAGCAGCACTTATCATGTGCAAGCGCTACTGATAAGTAGTAGCAGTGGTTTCTTATAAAAAGCACTACTAATAAGCTCATGTGTATAGGCATTTCCCTAGTATTGTGTGGCCAACGTGGCATCAATCAAATCACCGACCATCTGGGGAGGGTTGTTTATTCGTGCACCATAAGGCTGCATCATCTCCTTCCTAGGGATCCAGTTCTCATTCCAAATGCTAGTGGAATTACCATTGCCAATAGTCCATCAAGCCCTGTTTCAATATGTCTCGGCCTTCCACTATGGATCTCCAAACTTGGCTCGGATGGCTGCCTAGCCTCACCTGACAGGATAGATGACTCCGGAAAGTATATGCTTCTAAGAATCCGAGCACTTAGCGACTCCGGGTGTTGAAGGATCCTCCATGCCAGTTTTGCCAAAAGTGCTAAATTGAATAATTCAAAATCCTTGAATCCCAAGCCTCCCATGCTCTTTGGTTGTGTCATCGCCTCCCACGAGACCCAATTTGGTTGGCGCTTTCCATCTTTGCTCCCCCACCAGAACTTACGATTAGCATGTTTAGATGTTCACATAGTCCCCTAGGCAACTTGAAACATGACATATAGAAAAGTGGTACTGCCTGGGCCACTGATTTCACTAAAACCTCCTTGCCTGCTGTTGACATCGTTTTCTCAATCCATCCTTGAACTTTACTTGAGTGCACCATTCTTGGAGGATCCCACATCAGAGGGCATCTCTAAGTATTTTGCACTTAAATTCTCATTTGGAACTTGCAGCAATGCCTTTACCTCCTCTTTTATAGTGTCAGGGCATTTCTTACTGGAGAAAATTGAGGATTTCTCATGATTAATCCTTTGTCCCGAAGCCTGGCGATATTGTTCAACAACTGGTTTACCTCATTCGCCCCATCTGCACTAGCCTTAAAAAACAGTAGGCTGTCATCAGCGAATAATAAGTGATTAACTGGTGGTGCAGAAGCTGCCACCTGTATCCCACCTATGTTGGATGACTCGTCAATAGATTTTAAGAGACACGAAAGGCCCTCTACTGCAATCAAGAATAGATATGGGGAAATAGGGTCTCCCTGTGGAATTCCACGAGAAGGTTTTAACTCTTCTAGCTTCCTGCCATTAAAAAGAACTGAGAATTCCACAGATCTTACCATGCCCATGACTATATTTACCCACATCTCGATGAACCCCAATTTCAACATAATTCCTGGAGGTAATCCCACTCTACTCTGTCATATGCCTTCATCGTGTCAAGTTTTAGTGCACAGTGGTTGTTTCTCTTAGATATGTTATGCTTCATGAAGTGAAGACACTCATAGGCAGTAATATGTTGTCAGTGATAAGCCTGCCAGCAACAAAGGCAGGTTGTTCCTCTGAGATGATGTCAGGAAGCACTAACTTGAGCCTATTTGATATCACCTTGGATGCTATCTTGTGAAGCACACTACAAAGTGAGATAGGTCTAAACTGTGTCAATGAACTGGGGTTCTTTACCTTCGGTATAAGGATAAGGATTGTGTCATTTATGGACTCCACTGATTCAGTTCCATTGATGATGCGAAGAAAAATATATGTTACCTCTGTCCCACAAACTTCCCAATGCCGCTGAAAGAAATGTGCTGGAAATCCATGTGGACCCGGCGCCTTCGTGGGAAACATTTGGAAAAGGTCTACCTTGACTTCCTCTTGCATGTAATCCGCTTCCAGAATCTGGTTCATCACCGGGGTGACCTTTGGGGGTACCGAGTCAAGCATCCGATTAGTATCATGTACTCCCTTAGACAAATACAAGTTGCCGTAACAATTTGTAGCGTGCTCTTCCATCTCGGCTACATCCTCGGTCTCCCACCCATCTAGTAGTCGTAGAGCCTTGATCTAATTATTTTTCCTCCGTCTACTTGCCCTTAAGTGGAAAAAATATGTGTTCTTATCACCATGTACTAACCACTCCACCCGGGCCCTCTGACGTGATAGGATCTCTTCTCTATTGAACAGTTCAACCAGCCGGTCACACGCTTTAATCTCTGCCCAAGAAGGTTCGGTTCTTCCTGGGACAGCATGTAGCAAAGCCAGCTAATTCTGTAAGCTTCGGATCTCGCGCCTGACATTGCCAAAAACATTGTGATCCCATGCAGCTAGATCTTCTGAAAGCAACCCGAGCTTTTCTTTAATCCCTTGAACAGTTCCCTCCTGTTGCTATCCCCAACCTTTTGCCACAATAGCCACTAGCATCTCATGTGATTCCTATTGGAAATATGAGCAATTTACCGAATAATTTTATTAATGGAAATACTAGATAAAGCATGACTAATATAACAGAGATAAAGCAAGTCATGCAATCTGACAGAGAGAAGGTAAATAGCATCTGCATATATGAACTAGAATGAGTATGAGAACATACGGAATAGGAGCAG
This sequence comes from Aegilops tauschii subsp. strangulata, assembly GCF_002575655.3. Classification (NCBI taxonomy): domain Eukaryota; kingdom Viridiplantae; phylum Streptophyta; class Magnoliopsida; order Poales; family Poaceae; genus Aegilops; species Aegilops tauschii. Next base: position 510,321,578 of record NC_053038.3, read on the forward strand.
AAGCACCGGTCTTGGGGTCGGTGTCCTCGCCAGCCATGTCATCGAGGAGGTTGTCGATGTCGGGGAAGAAGTCGTCGTCGGGGAAGTAGTCGTCGGAGTCCGGGGCGTCCGTGATGAAGAAGTCAGTAGTCGCGCGGAGTGCTCCCCAAAAACCTTATCACCCTCCTCCCGTTCAGGACTCAAAGAGGTGCGGTTTTGGAGGCCTACTGTCCTAACTCGCGGTGCACGCCGCAAGCTAGGATGAGGAAGACAGCAACATCTCGGAGATTGGAACCGGTGGCGAGAGGAAGAAGAAGTTATGGTGCGTCTCTCTGAGAGGAGTGACCTCCCTTTTATAGGCACAAGAGAAGGAGGCGAGAGGCCAGCGATGGGAGATGAAGAAAAAGAGGGAGACGAAGCGAACAGACTTCAGCCGAAGAGGCGCGCCGTTCGGATTCAGTGTCCACTACAGAAAATGCTTCAGCTCTCACGTGACCTTTCGTATACCCGTCGTGCGTGGCAAAAATTTAGACATCAGCTCGGCTCATTCCCTCAACCGCAACCCACATCACGGCGCGGCGCATCGTGACGAGGCGTGGCGTGGCGAGGCGGGCGGCGGAGGAGAAGCACGATGGATGTCCCTCTTGTTCTCATGCTCATACATGTGGGGAAAGAACCTCCCTCATAAAGAGGTCCAACTCCCTCTAAACTAGCAATGTGGGACTAAACTTTAGTAGTGCCCCTTGCCTTGCACGAATGGGCTATGTGGCCTCTAGGATTTATTTGGAATTTCTGAAATTTTGATTGGGCTGGCCCATAATTAGATAAAATTCCAGCAATCCCCCACCAGATCCAAGAGGCACACAAAATTTGCCTTTGGTTCCAAAACACTGTTTTATATACCGGTATTGCAGTGGAGACTGTTAAAGTTGAACTTCCACCTAGAACTCTATGCTACACTAGTAAGCAACTTGAACAGTGGACTGGGCCTTGAACTGCAAGTTTTCTGCGAATCTAGCTTCACACAAAGCTTTGACCGATACTAGGCTACCGTGGATCTTCCCCGTGGGTGGAGCTTATGCGTCATACTCCGTGTCCTTTCATGAGTTAACTAGAGAGAACCATACTCTCATAGATTGCGACATTTGACAATCAGACTCATATAGGTGTGTTCTTCAAAAGATTATCTGCAGGACAACATCTCTACTTCAATGAGCCACTTAGAACACATTAAGATATACATCAACCTGCCATGTAGATTTAGGAGAGTATTGCATCTTCATGGAGTGGTATTGTTAACAGTAAGGATACTCTCCTCTTAGTTGACCAATAGCTTGTCTTCCACATCTAATTCACGGGATCTCCGATCACATAGACTAGGTTACCACTGTGAACAACTCATATTGCGGGTCTCATACCCATATCCTTCGATGCATTATATATCACATTATGTGATAGACCCTTAGTAAAAGGATTTGCCAGATTTTTAGACGTTTGGATATATCCAATGCAATAACTCTGGAGTTTTTTATTTTCCTGACAGACTTTACAAGTTTCTCCACAACCGGCAAGTCATTCAAAAGCCGATGAAGCCAATCTGCTTCGACCGTAGCTGTATCTAGTGTTGTGAGTTCTGCTTCCATTGTTGACCTCGTTAAGATGGTCTGCTTGCAAGACTTCCAAGAAACAGCGCCACCTCCATGAGTGAATACATATCCGCTCGTGGCCTTTATCTCATCAGCATCTGAGATCCAGTTTGAGTCACTATACCCTTCAAGCACCTTTGGCTGCCCAGTGTAGTGAATTCCATAATTCGGAGTGCCTTTCAAATAACGCAAAACTCTCTCTAGAGCTTTCCAATGCACATCTCCTGGTTTTGAGACAAACCGACTCAGTTTGCTAACAGCAAAAGAGATGTCAAGTCTTGTAGCACTGGCTAAGTACATAAGCGAGCCTATAACCTGAGAATATTTCAATTGATCTCTAGCAATTCTTCGATTCTTTCGAAGCAGCATGCTAGCATCATATGGTGTTGGAGAGGGCTTGCAGTCACTATAGCCAAAGCGACTCAAGATCTTTTCCACATAGTGAGACTGAATCAGTGTAATCCCATCATCATCGTCTCTCAACAACTTGATGTTCAGAATGACATCAACCACTCCTAAATCCTTCATCTCAAAATAGCGAGATAGAAAATCCTTGACCTCCTTAATAACATTCAGATTTGTTCCGAAAATCAGTATGTCATCAACATACAAGCAAAGGATAACTCCCTCGCCCCCACCATGGCGATAGTACACACATTATCAGCTTCGTTTACAATGAAGCCTGCAACTGTTAATGTCGGAGTAAATGACCACGGGTAGCCTCATCGGCCCCCCATGGTATTTCAAGGCATCGGGGCTAGCTGCGCCCCTCAAAGCATCTAAGCCGAATGGCCGCATTCTTGGGCCGGCTGGTCCAAGCGGCCGGCTGCTAGAAGGCGGCGGAACCCAGAAGGCGGCCACAAGGTAGGCCGGCTCCTGGCAGGCGGCCCCTCGTCCTCTCGAAGTTAGCACCTCATTACCATGATGAGACAGGGCGTGACCACAGTGCTGCCTGCCACCCCCGAATCCGGGGCCGAACGTGGTCATAGTGTAGCGTACTAGGCGGACATCCCTTGCCCGGCGCAACACTGTTGCCACGCTACCCGTGACATCATCCATGGCAGAGGAAGCCATGCTCCCACGACGGGCTGTCGGTACGGCCCGCAGGCGGTGGGCCCTACCTATCCGTGAGATACCAGATGGCGGCGAGCCCTGACCAGGCGGCACGGGGGTGGGCCGACTCCTAGCAGGCAGCCTTCCTCCTCCCTTGGAGTCTGTGCACCATTAACTAGATAAGACGGGATGTGGCTACAGTGAACGCCCGCCAGGCGGTGGGACTGTAGCCATGCTCCCCCCGACAAAGCCTCCGTCATCAGGGGCGAGGCTACAGTACAGAGCAGCTGACATGACCCATAGGCGGCGGGCCCTACCTGTCGACCGAGAGCACGGCAGCTGGCGAGACCCACCAGGCGGCGGACCCCACTCGGCCGGATTACCATTGTACCCCTGGGGGTAGGCCTATATAAACCCCCCAGGTCACCCATGCAAAAGGTTCAGACTTTAGACACCACACACACATAGAGAGAGTGGAGTAGGGCTAGCCTTGTTCTTCTCGCTCCTCTAGCCAAAACAGCTCAAGGAGCAAGCTTGTAGCTCCCTTGTTGAGATAGTGATCATGCGGAGACCCCGCAGAGCAAGACAAGGGGTGTTATCTCCTAGGAGAGCCCCGAACCTGGGTAAGACTCGCCGGCACAGGCGATCTCGCTCACTCCCGCTTCTAGGCACCGGCGACGTACTCTTGTCCTCCTCCATGATAAGCCACACCCTGGCATATGTCGCTAGATATCCCTGACATTTGGCACCCACCGTGGGGCTAGGTGCACCGTCGTCCGGAGACATGTTCTCGACGGGAACCCTCTTCCTTCCTAGTGAGCATAGCCATCCCGACAAGCCCGATGGCGTTTGCGCCGATGCGCTGCATGGCGCAGAAGTCGCTTGCGCGGCGAGCTGCCTCGTTGATCTCATCGGCGGGATCCGCCTCCCCGACGAGCCCTCACCCGACGCGGGAGCGGCTAGCTCTGAGAGCTGCCTCATCGACCTCCTCGGCAAGCTTCACATCGCCAACGAGCCGGCCTCTAACCTAGAGTCAGTTGGCTCCACTGACCCGATGCTCGTCGACTCTGACGCGGCGTCCCTCGACGCTTTCCCCACCAACATGGTGATCTTCGACGACCCCCTCCCTCGCACGGACAGCAACGGCAGCACCGTCACGGAGGTGCTTGTCATCAGCCACAATGAAGCGTCTGGTGGGGCCGGCCAGGATCCGCTGTAGGCGGCAGTGCGGAACCTGTCCGCGCCCACCACGGCAGACGCCAATGGCGAGACACTGGAAGCCTGCCGCATCGCACTCCTCGAGAGCGCCAACAAGTTGAAGGCCATGAGGCGCCTCACTGAAGCCTACCAGTGCGAGATCGACCGCGCCGTCTGCGGCACGCTGGCTACTGGCTAGCCCAGCCGTGTGGGCACGGTCCGACAACGCGGTGCGGCCACCGCCAGCATGTTGGGGGCCGACCGCCCAGTCTACGCCACGCCTATGGAGAACCTACGCACTGCCCACGCAGCAGCTGACGAGCTGGACCACCTGGAGGGCGACGAGCGTCGCTGCATGACGGAGCGCGTTCAGCAGCTCCTCGACGTGGCCGCCGCGTGGTGGAGCCCGACCAGCAGGCTGAGAACCCCCCTCCCCCCGCCGAGAACACGGCGTGACCTCTCGGTCGCCGACAGCTGGCGCCCGAGACCGAAGAGACCAAGAGCCGGCTGCTAGCCGCAGCCGCACACGCATCACCATCGAGCGCGACCCAGACGGCCACCCATGAGTAGTGGAACGGCGGGACGATCGTCCGCCTCCCTGCCGCTTGTTGAGAATCCGACTTTCGGAGGCCGCCTGGGCCCCCGTGAAGGAGTCGGAGAGAATGACGCTCGCCACCGGATCGACCGACTGGCCCGGTCCCTGGCAGTAGAAGAAGAAGATGCAATCGGCCCGCCTTGTTTTGGCCCCCGCATTCGTGACGAGCCCTTCCCCAAAGGGTTCTCGCTCCCTCGAGACACTCCCAAGTACAACGGCTCCATGAAGCCGGAAGATTGGCTGGTTGACTACTCCACCGCAGTCAACATAGCAAACGGCAACAAGCGTGTTGCCATGAAGTACGTTCCGCTCATGCCCCAGGGCACGGCCCGGACATGGCTGAACAGCCTCGAGCCCTACAACGTCAACAGCTGGTTGGACTTCACCGAAGTCTTCATCCGCAACTTCACCAGGACTTACAAGCGGCCGCCCAAGCCTCGCCAGCTCTCTCTGTGCGTCCAAGGCCCCACTGAGTCCACCCGCAACTACCTGACGCGGTGGGCCGAACTGCACAACTCCTGCGAAGGGGTGCACGAGGTGCAAGCCATAGAGTACCTCACCACCGGGTGCAGAGAAGGTACCCTACTCAAGCACCGACTCCTCTGCGATGAGCCGGCCGCACTTGACGAACTACCGATCATAGCAGACAAGTACGCCACTGCCGACTCCTCCATGAAGTCGGAGCTCCAGGTGGACACGTCCGGGAAGGTGCTCCCTCCGGCTCCTCGAACACCGGCTGGTGACTCCAGTCGGCGCCAGCAGCAGAGCGACAACAAGCGCAAAGCCCCGCAGCCGCCTTCTACCAGCCGACAGGTGGCAACTGTTGAAGACCAGCAGCCGGAGGGCCAACCCCTCCCCAAGCGTCAGAAGGGCGGCAAGCCTGCTTGGTTGCCCGCCTTCTCCTATGAGCAAACCCTCGATGCTCCCTGCAAGTTCCACAGCGACGCGAAGCCGTCCAATCACACCACGCAGAAGTGCCACTGGCTCACCCGAATCGCCAAGGGCGAAGGACTGCCGCCTCCGCCTGCTGGCCAGCCGGCGCCGCCTCCTCCTCAGCAGCAGGCGGCCCGTCCAGTCGCCGCCATCCAGGACGAATTCCCTTAAGAACACAGAGCCTATGTCGTCTTCACCATCGTGGCCGATGATAGGCACAGCCGACGCTAGCAGCACAGAGAGGTGAATGTTGTCGCTTCTGAAGCCCCAGATTTCATGCATTGGTCCGAAAGGTCCATCAGTTGGAGCCGTGCTGACCACCCGGAGGTGATGCCTTCTCCGGGGTCTTACGCCCTGGTGTTGGATGCCACCTTTTCAACGGAGAGGTGAGCTGCTCGCTTCTCCCGAGTCCTGATAGACAGCGGTAGCAGCATCAACATCCTTTACCGCGACACCAAGGAGAAACTGCACATCAAAGAGAAGCAACTCCAGCCCAGTCGGACTGTCTTCCACGGCATTGTACCTGGCCTTTCCTGCTCACCAATCGGCAAGATCAAGAGAGATGTCCTCTTTGGAGACAAGGATCACTTCCGCCGCAAGGCAATTTGGTTCGAGGTGGTTGACCTGGAGAGCCCTTATCACGCGCTCCTAGGCCGGCCAGCTCTAGCCAAATTCATGGCGGTACCGCACTATGCCTACCTCAAGATGAAGATGCCGGGTACCAAGGCATTATCATCGTAGCCGGAGACTACAAGAAGTCGGCCGCATCTGCTACTGCTAGCAGCCGGCTGGCCGAGTCCCTTGTGATTGCTGCCGAAACGAAGCTCCTTGACCGGGTTGTGGCCATGGCCAGCAAGCAGCCGGACATGTCGCCAGATCCCAAGGAGTCAGAGACCCAGGGCTCCTTCCAGCCGGCCAAAGAAACCAAGAAGATACCCTTGGACTCGGACCACCCGGAGAGGCACGCTATCGTGGGGACCAACCTCAATATCAAATAGGAAAGCGAGCTCGTCGATTTCCTCCGTGAGAATCGGGACATCTTCGCATGTCTCCCAAAGACATGCCGGGTGTTCCGACGGATTTCGCCGAGCACAAGCTACACGTCAGATCAGATGCAAATCCAGTCAAGCAGCCTCTCTGCCGCCTATCAGAAGAGAAGAGAAGAATTGTTGGTGAAGAGATAGCCCGGCTTCTAGCAGCCGGCTTCATTATGGAAGTGTTTTTTCCAGAGTGGCTTGCCAACCCAGTCCTTGTACTGAAGAAGAACAACAAATGGCGCATGTGTATAGATTACACTAGCCTCAACAAAGCCTGTCCCAAAGATCCGTTTGCTCTGCCCCGGATAGATCAAGTGATAGACTCCACAGCCGGATGCGAGCTGCTGTCTTTCCTTGATGCCTACTCCGGCTACCACCAGATTAAGCTGAACCTGGCCGATCGGCCGAAGACCGCCTTCATCACACCATTCGGAGCCTTCTGCTACCTGACCATGACATTCGGCTTGAGAAATGCCGGTGCCACCTTTCAGCATTGCATGCAGAAGTACCTCCTCAAGCAACTCGGCAGAAATGCCCATATCTACGTAGACGATATTGTGGTGAAGACGGAGAAGCGCGGCACCCTCTTGGAAGATCTCAAGGAGACTTTTGATAATCTGTGCCGTTTTCAAATCAAGCTCAACCCAGAGAAGTGTGTCTTCGGAGTCCCAGCCGGCCAGCTCCTTGGTTTCCTTGTCTCGGAACACGGCATCGAGTGCAACCCTGTCAAGATCAAGGCCATCGAGCGGATGGAGAGACCTACCCGACTGCGAGACGTCCAGAAGTTCACCGGGTGCTTGGCATCCATCAGCCGCTTCATCAGTCGGCTGGGCGGGAAGGCTCTCCCCCTGTACCAGTTGATGAAGAAAACCACTCACTTTGAGTGGAATGACAAGGCGGACGAGGCCTTCCTCCAGCTCAAGAAGATGTTGACCACGCCACCTGTCCTGGCGGCTCCGGCTGCTAAGGAGCCCATGCTCCTCTACATCGCCGCCACTAGCCGGGTGGTCAGCACTGTCATTGTGGTAGAGCGCCCAGAAGAAGGCAAAGCACAGCCGGTCTAGAGGCCTGTGTACTACTTGAGTGAGGTGTTGTCGGCCTCAAAGCAAAACTACCCCACTACCAGAAGATGTGCTACGGCGTGCACTTCGCTGCCAAGAAGCTAAAGCCATACTTTCAAGAGCACCCCATCACGGTTGTCTGCACCGCCCCGCTTGCTGAGATCATAGGCAACAGAGATGCATCAGGCCGGGTGGCCAAATGGGCCATCGAGCTGGGCCACTACACCATCTTCTACCAGCCTCGCACCGCCATCAAGTCCCAAGCGCTGGCCGACTTCCTCGTCGACTAGGCCGAGGCCCAGTTCCTGCTGCCAGCGCCGGATTCCACCCATTGGCGGATGCACTTTGATGGCTCGAAGATGCGCACCGGTCTGGGAGCCGGCATCGTCCTCACTTCTCCCAATGGCGACAAGCTCAGATACACGCTGCAAATCCATTTTGCCGCCTCCAACAACGTGGCCGAGTACGAGGCGCTAGTACACGGCCTCCGGCTCGCCAAGTAGATTGGCATCCACCGGATTCTGTGCTACGGCGACTCGGACTTGGTGGTCCAATAGTCGTCTGGCGATTGGGACGCCAAGGATGCAAACATGGCAAGCTACCGCTTCCTCGTGCAACAGATCAGTGGATACATCGACGGGTGCGAGTTCCTTCACGTGCCACGGGCCAACAACGAGCAAGCAGATGCCCTGACATGCATTGGCTCTACCTGGTAGGCCATATTGCTACCTCTTGAGAACTGCGTTGGTTTTCCATTGAAGAGGAAAGGGTGATGCAGCAAAGTAGCGTAAGTATTTCCCTCAGTTTTTGAGAACCAAGGTATCAATCCAGTAGGAGGCCACGCATGAGTCCCTCGCACCTACACAAACAAATAAATCCTCGCAACCAACGCGATAAGGGGTTGTCAATCCCTACACGGTCACTTACGAGAGTGAGATCTGATAGATATGATAAGATAATATTTTTGGTATTTTTGTGATAAAGATGCAAAGTAAAGAAAGTAAAATAAAAGCGGCAATGGAAATAGCTTGTTGTTGGAAGATTAATATGATGAAAATAGACCCGGGGGCCATAGGTTTCACTAGTGGCTTCTCTCAAGAGCATAAGTATTTTACGGTGGGTCAACAAATTACTGTTGAGCAATTGACAGAATTGAGCATAGTTATGAGAATATCTAGGTATGATCATGTATATAGGCATCACGTCCGAGACAAGTAGACCGACTCCTGCCTGCATCTACTACTATTACTCGACACATCGACCGCTATCCAGCATGCATCTAGTGTATTAAGTTCATAAGAACAGAGTAACGCTTTAAGCAAGATGACATGATGTAGAGGGATAAACTCATGCAATATGATATAAACCCGATCTTGTTATCCTCGATGGCAACAATACAATACGTCCCTTGCTGCCCTACTGTCACTGGGAAAGGACACCGCAAAATTGAACCCAAAGCTAAGCACTTCTCCCATTGCAAGAAAGATCAATCTAGTAGGCCAAACCAAACTGATAATTTGAAGAGACTTGCAAAGATAACCAATCATACATAAAAGAATTCAGAAGATTCAAATATTGTTCATAGATAAACTTGATCATAAACCCACAATTCATCGGTCTCAACAAACAAACCGCAAAAGAAGATTACATCGAATAGATCTCCACAAGAGAGGGGGAGAACATTGTATTGAGATCCAAATAGAGAGAAGAAGCCATCTAGCTAATAACTATGGACCCGAAGGTCTGAGGTAAACTACTCACACATCATCGGAGAGGCTATGGTGTTGATGTAGAAGCCCTCCGTGATCGATGCCCCCTCCGGCGGAGCTCCGGAACAGGCCCGAAGATGGGATCTCACGGGTACAGAAGGTTGCGGCTGTGGAATCAGGTTTTTGGCTCTGTATCTGGTAGTTTGGGGGTACGTAGGTATATATAGGAGGAAGGAGTACATCGGTGGAGCAACGTGGGGCCCACGAGGGTGGAGGGCGCGCCCAGGGGGTAGGCGCGCCCCCTACCTCGTGGCTTCCTGGTAGCTTTCTTGACGTAGGGTCCAAGTCCTCTGGATCATGTTCGTTCCAAAAATCACGTTCCCGAAGGTTTCATTCCGTTTGATATTCTTTTTCTGTGAAACTCTGAAATAGGCAAAAAAACAACAATTCTAGGCTGGGCCTCCGGTTAATAGGTTAGTGCCAAAAATAATATAAAAGTGTATAATAAAGCCCAATAATGTCCAAAACAGAATATAATATAGCATGGAACAATCAAAAATTATAGATACGTTGGAGACGTATCAAGCATCCCCAAGCTTAATTCCTGCTCGTCCTCGAGTAGGTAAATGATAAAAACAGAATTTTTGATGTGGAATGCTACTTGGCATAATTTCAATGTAATTCTTCTTAATTGTGGTATGAATATTCAGATCCAAAAGATTCAATATAAAAGTTCAATATTGACATAAAAATAATAATACTTCAAGCATACTAACTAAGCAATTATGTCCTCTCAAAATAACATGGCCAAAGAATGTTCATCCCTACAAAATCATATAGTTTAGTCATGCTCCATTTTCGTCACACAAGAATGCTCTCATCATGCACAACCCCGATGACAATCCACGCAATTGTTTCATACTTTAGTAATCTCAAACTTTTTCAACCTTCACGCAATACATGAGCTTGAGCCATGGATATAGCACTATGGGTGGAATAGAATATAATGATGGGGGTTATGTGGAGAAGACAAAAAAGGAGAACGTCTCACATCAACAAGGCTAATCAATGAGCTATGGAGATGCCCATCGATTAATGTTAATGCAAGGAGTAGGGATTGCCATGCAACGGATGCACTAGAGCTATAAATATATGAAAGCTCAACAAAAGAAACTAAGTGGGTGTGCATCCAACTTGCTTGCTCACGAAGACCTAGGGCACTTGAGGAGGCCCATTGTTGGAATATACAAGCCAAGTTCTATAATGAAAAATTCCCACTAGTATATGAAAATGACAAAACAAGAGACTTTCTATAATGAAGATTATGGTGCTACTTTGAAGCACAAGTGTGGTAAAAGGATAATCACATTGTCCCTTCTCTCTTTTTCTCTCATTTTTTGGGCCTTCTCTTTTTTTTATTTGGCCTTTCTCTCCTTTTTCTTATTGGGACAATGCTCTATGAATGATGATCATCACACTTCTATTTATTTACAACTCAATGATTACAACTCGATACTTAGAACAAAGTATGACTCTATATGAATGCCTCCGGCGGTGTACCGGGATATGCAATGAACCAAGAGTGACATGTATGAAAGTTATGAATGGTGGCTTTGCCACAAATAGTATGTCAACTACATGATCATGCAAAGCAATATGACAATGATGAACGTGTCATGATAAATGGAACGGTGGAAAGTTGCATGGCAATATATCTCGGAATGGCTATGGAAATGCCATAATAGGTAGGTATGGTGGCTGTTTTGAGGAAGATATAAGGAGGTTTATGTGTGAAAGAGCGTATCATATCATGGGGTTTGGATGCACCGGCGAAGTTTGCACAAACTCTCAATGTGAGAAAGGGCAATGCACGGTACCGAAGAGGCTAGCAATGATGGAAAGGTGAGAGTGCGTATAATCCATGGATTCAACATTAGTCATAAAGAACTCACATACTTATTGCAAAAATCTACAACTCATCAAAAACCAAGCACTACGTGCATGCTCCTAGGGGGATAGATTGGTAGGAAAAGACCATCGCTCGTCCCCGACCGCCACTCATAAGGAGGACAATCAAAGAACACATCATGCTTCAAATTTGTTATATAACGTTTACCATACGTGCATGCTACGGGACTTGCAAACTTCAACACAAGTATTTCTCAATTTCAAAACTACTCAACTAGCATAACTTTGATATCACTACCTCCATGTCTCAAAACAATCATCAAGTATCAAACTTCTCTTAGTATTCAGCACACTCATAAGAAAGTTTTTACTAATCTTGAATACCTAGCATATTAGGATTATTTAAGCAAATTACCATGCTATTTAAGACTCTCAAAATAATCTAAGTGAAGCATGAGAGATCAATAGTTTCTATAAAACAAATCCACCACCGTGCTCTAAAAGATATAAGTGAAGTACTAGAGCAAAAACTATATAACTCAAAGGATATAAGTGAAGCACATAGAGTATTCTAATAATTTCCGAATCATGTGTGTCTCCCTCAAAAGGTGTGTACAGCAAAGATGATTGTGGTAAACTAAAAATCAAAGACTCAAATAATACAAGACACTCCAAGCAAAACACATATCATGTGGTGAATAAAAATATAGCTCCAAGTAAAGTTACCGATGGAAGTAGACGAAAACAGGGGATGCCTTCCGGGGCATCCCCAAGCTTTGGATTTTAGGTGTCCTTAGATTATCTTGGGGGTGCCATGGGCATCCCCAAGCTTAGGCTCTTGCCACTCCTTGTTCCATAATCCATCAAATCTTTTACCCAAAACTTGAAAACTTCACAACACAAAACTTAACAGAAAATCTCGTGAGTTCCGTTAGCGAAAGAAAACAAAAGACCACTTCAAGGTACTGTAATGAACTCATTCTTTTTTTATATTGGTGTTAAACCTATTTATTCCAACTTCTCTATGGTTCATAAACTATTTTACTAGCCATAGATTCATCAAAATAAGCAAACAACACACGAAAAACAGAATCTGTCAAAAACAGAACAGTCTGTAGTAATATGTAACTAACGCAAACTTCTGGAACTCCAAAAAATCAGAAAAAATAGAAAGACCTAGAAAATTTGTTTATTGATCAGCAGCAATTGGAATCAATATTTTATCACATTCTGGTGATTTTTAACAATTATTTGCGTGAACAGAAAGTTTCTGGAATTTTCTGCAAGATCAAATAACTATCATCCAAGAAGATCCTATAGGTTTAACTTGGCACAAACACTAACTAAAACATAAAAAGACATCTAACCAGAGGCTAGAACAAAGATTTATTCCTAAACAGAAGCACAAAGCAAAAAACTAAAAATAAAGTTGGGTTGCCTCCCAACAAGCGCTATCGTTTAACGCCCCTAGCTAGGCATAAAAGCAACGATAGATCTAGGTATTGCCATCTTTGGTAGGCAATCCATAAGTGGCTCTCATGATAGATTCATATGGTAATTTTATTTTCTTTCTAGGGAAGTGTTCCATGCCTTTCCTAATAGGAAATTGGTATCTAAAATTCCCTTCCTTCATATCAATAATTGCACCAATCGTTCTAAGGAAAGGTCTACCAAGAATAATAGGACATGAAGGATTGCAATCTATATCAAGAACAATAAAATCTATGGGCGCATAGTTCCTATTTGCAACAATAAGAACATCATTAATTCTTCCCATAGGTTTCTTAATAGTGGTATCCGCAAGGTGAAAGTTTAAAGAGCAATCATCAAAATCATGGAAACCTAGATAATCGCACAAAGTTTTTGGAATCGTGGAAACACTAGCACCCAAATCACACAAAGCATAGCATTCATGATCTTTAATCTTAATTTTAATAGTAGGTTCCACTCATCATAAAGTTTTCTAGGGATAGAAACTTCCAACTCAAGTTTTTCTTCATAAGATTACATCAAAGCATCAACGATATGTTTAGTAAAAGCTTTATTTTGACTATAAGCATGAGGAGAATTTAGCACGGATTGCAACAAAGAAATACAATCTATCAAAGAGAAATTATCATAATTAAATTCCTTGAAATCCAAAATAGTGGGTTCATTAATATCTAATGTTTTGATCTCTTCAATCCCACTTTTATCCATTTTAGCATCAAGATCTAAAAACTCCGAATTTCTGGAACGCCTTCTAGGTAAAGGTGGATCATACTCAGTCCCATCATTATCAAGATTCATATTGCAAAACAAAGATTTAATAGGGGACACATCAATAACCTTTAGATCTTCATCTTTATTTTCATAGAAACTAGAAGAACACGCTTTCATGAAGCGATCTTTCTTAGCACGCATCCTAGCGGTTCTTTCTTTGCACTCATCAATGGAAATTATCATGGCTTTGAGAGACTCATTGATATCATGCTTAGGAGGAATAGATCTAAGTTTTAAAGAATCAACATCAAGAGAAATTCTATCAACGTTCCTAGCCAATTCATCAACTTTAAGCAATTTCTCTTCAAGCAAAGCATTGAAATTCTTTTGCGAATTCATAAATTCCTTAACACTAGTCTCAAATTCAGAGGGCATCTTATTAAAATTTCCATAAGAATAGTTGTAGGAAGTACCATAATTATTGGAGGAATTACTAGGATAAGGCCTAGGATTAAACTTTCCTCTATATACCAAAATTATTCCTACCAACAACATTCACATCCATAGGTTCATTATTATTCTCAATCAAAGTAGACAAAGGCATATCATTAGGATCAGAAGAAACACTCTTAGTAGCAAATAATTTCATAAGTTCATCCATCTTTCCACTCAAAACATTAATTTCTTCTATCGCATGCACTTTTTTACTAGTAGATATTTCAGTGTGCCATTGAGAGTAATTAACCATAATATTATCTAGGAGTTTAGTAGCTTCTCCTAAAGTGATTTCCATAAAAGTGCCTCCCGCGGCCGAATCTAAAAGATTTCTAGAAGCAAGATTCAATCCGGCATAAACATTTTGTATAATCATCCACAAATTCAAAACATGCGTAGGGAAATTACGTATCATTAATTTCGTCCTCTCCCAAGCTTGTGCAACATGTTCATGATCAAGTTGCTTAAAATTCATAATACCGTTTCTAAGAGAGATGATCTTAGTGGGAGGAAAATACTTACAGATAAAAGCATCTTTGCACTTATTCCAAGAATCAATACTATTTTTAGGCAAAGAGGAAAACCAAGCTTTAGCAAGATCTCTAAGTGAAAATGGAAATAGCTTCAATTTAACAATATCATTATCCACATCTTTCTTGTTTTGCATATCACACAAATCAACGAAGCTATTTAGATGGGTAGCGGCATCTTCACTAGGAAGGCCGGCAAAATTGATCTTTCATTACAAGATTCAACAAAGCAACATTGATTTCACAAGATTCAGTATCGGTAAGAGGAGCAATCGGAGTGCTAAGGAAATCATTGTTGTTGGTATTGGTAAAGTCACATAATTTGGTATTATCTTGAGCCATCGTGACAAGCAAGCAATCCAACACACGAGCAAACAAGAGACGGGCAAAAAGAGGCAAACGGAAAAGAGAGAGGGCGAATAAAACGGCAAGGGTGAAGTGGGGGAGAGGAAAACAAAAGGCAAATGGCAAATAATGTAATGCGGGAGATGAGGGTTTGTGATGGGTACTTGGTATGTTGACTTTTGCGTAGACTCCCCGGCAACGGCGCCAGAAATCCTTCTTGCTACCTCTTGAGCACTGCGTTGGTTTTCCCTTGAAGAGGAAAGGGTGATGCAGCAAAGTAGCGTAAGTATTTCCCTCAGTTTTTGAGAACCAAGGTATCAATCCAGTAGGAAGCCACGCACGAGTCCCTCGTACCTACACAAACAAATAAATCCTCGCAACCAACGTGATAAGGGGTTGTCAATCCCTACACGGTCACTTACGAGAGTGAGATCTGATAGATATGATAAGATAATATTTTTGGTATTTTTGTGATAAAGATGCATAGTAAAGAAAGTAAAATACAAGCGGCAATGGAAATAGCTTGTTGTTGGAAGATTAATATGATGAAAATAGACCCGGGGGCCATAGGTTTCACTAGTGGCTTCTCTCAAGAGCATAAGTATTTTACGGTGGGTGAACAAATTACTGTTGAGCAATTGACAGAATTGAGCATAGTTATGAGAATATCTAGGTATGATCATGTATATAGGCATCACGTGAGAGACAAGTAGACCGACTCCTGCCTGCATCTACTGCTATTACTCCACACATTGACCGCTATCCAGCATGCATCTAGAGTATTAAGTTCATAAGAACAGAGTAACGCTTTAAGAAAGATGACATGATGTAGAGGGATAGACTCATGCAATATGATATAAACCCCATCTTGTTATCCTCGATGGCAACAATACAATACGTGCCTTGTTGCCCCTACTGTCTTTGGGAAAGAACACCGCAAGATTGAACCCAAAGCTAAGCACTTCTCCCATTGCAAGAAAGATCAATCTAGTAGGCCAAACCAAACTAATAATTCAAAGAGACTTGCAAAGATAACCAATCATACATAAAAGAATTCAAAAGATTCAAATATTGTTCATAGATAAACTTGATCATAAACCCACAATTCATTGGTCTCAATAAACACACCGCAAAAGAAGATTACATCGAATAGATCTCCACAAGAGAGGGGGAGAACATTGTATTGAGATCCAAAAAGAGAGAAGAAGCC
Source organism: Aegilops tauschii subsp. strangulata (assembly GCF_002575655.3). NCBI lineage: Eukaryota > Viridiplantae > Streptophyta > Magnoliopsida > Poales > Poaceae > Aegilops > Aegilops tauschii. The sequence goes on from NC_053038.3 coordinate 510,337,478, forward strand.
ATCTAGCTAATAACTATGGACCCGAAGGTCTGAGGTAAACTACTCACACATCATCGGAGAGGCTATGGTGTTGATGTAGAAGCCCTCCGTGATCGATGTCCCCTCCGGCGGAGCTCCGGAACAGGCCCCAAGATGGGATCTCACGGGTACAGAAGGTTGTGGCGGTGGAATTAGGTTTTTGGCTCCGTATCTGGTAGTTTGGGGGTACGTAGGTATATATAGGAGGAAGGAGTACGTTGGTGGAGCAACGTGGGGCCCACGAGGGTGGATGGCGCGCCCCCTAGCTCGTGGCTTCCTGGTAGCTTTCTTGACGTAGGGTCCAAGTCCTCTGGATCATGTTCGTTCAAAAATCACGTTCCCGAAGGTTTCATTCCGTTTGGACTCCGTTTGATATTCTTTTTCTGCGAAACACTGAAATAGGCAAAAAATAGCAATGCTGGGTTGGGCCTCCGGTTAATAGGTTAGTCCCAAAAATAATATAAAAGTGTATAATAAAGCCCAATAATGTCCAAAACAGAATATAATATAGCATGGAACAATAAAAAATTATAGATACGTTGGAGACGTATCACATACCAGCCGGCGTCTCCTCCAGTGCCTCCACAAGCCGTCTATCAAGCCTTCGCCGGAATCAGAGTCTATCTTCGTGCCGGCTGTCCCCGGAACAGTCGGATCCGACTCGGGGGCTGCATCAGTCGGCTCGGGGACTTCGGCAGGCGGCTCGGGGACTGCAGTAGTCACACCCGGCCCCGGGACTCCAGAACCCGGCCCGGGGTCTGGAGCAGACGGCCCGAGGACTTCGGCAGGCGGCTCGGGGACTGCAGCAGTCGCACCCGGCCTGGGGACTCCAGAACCCGTCCCGGGGGCTGCAGCAGCCGACCCGGGGACTTCAACAAGGCAGCAAGCAGCAGCCGACTCCACCCCGCCACCTAGTACCAGTGGCCGTGATGACACTGACGACCGGGTCCTACACCCGGCCGGATTACCATTGTACCCCTGGGGGGCAGGCCTATATAAACCCCCCAGGTCACCCATGCAAAGGGTTCAGACTTTAGACACCACACACACATAGAGAGAGTGGAGTAGGGCAAGCCTTGTTCTTGCCCCTCCTCTAGCCAAAACAGCTCAAGGAGCAAGCTTGTAGCTCCCTTGTTGAGATAGTTAACATGCGGAGACCCCGCAGAGCAGGACTAGGGGTGTTATCTCCTAGGAGAGCCCCGAACCTAGGTAAGACTCGCTGACGCAGGCGATCTCACTCACTCCCGCTTCTAGGCACCGGCGTCGTACTCTTGTCCCACTCCATGATAAGCCACCCCCGAGCATATGTCGCTAGATATCCCTGACAGTTAAAGTTCTTTCAAACTTCTCATGCCACTGCTTGGGTGCTTGCTTAAGTCCACATAAAGACTTCAGCAACTTGCACACTTTTCCTTCCTGACCATCTACGACAAACCCATCTGGTTGTTCCATATAAATTTCCTCATCCAACTCTCCATTGAGGAAAGAAGTTTTAACATCCATTTGATGAACAAGAAGACCATGTGAGGCAGCTAGTGAAAGTAGTACTCGAATAGTGGTGAGTCAAGCCACAGGTGAGTAAGTATCAAAGAAGTCTTCACCTTCCTTTTGGGTATAACCCTTGGCCACGAGTCGTGCCTTGTACTTTTCAATAGTACCATGAGGCCTAAGCTTCTTCTTGAATAACCATTTACACCCTATAGGTTTGCACCCGTAAGGACAATCAGTGATCTCCTAGGTTTTATTTGCCAAGAAGGAATCCATCTCACTACGGACCGCTTCCTTCTAGTAGTCAGCATCCTCAGATGCATAGGCCTCTGAAATAGAACTGCGAGTGTTATCTATGAGATACACAAGAAAATCATCACCAAAGGACTTTGTAATCCTCTGTCTCTTGCTCCTAGTAGGAACTTCATTATTCTCCTCGACAGGATTTTCAAAGTGTTCCATCAAAATGGCAGGTTTAGTAATTGTAACTGGTTCCTGATTCGATGAACTAGGCATCTCCTGATTAGACGAGGTAGCCATATCCTTCATAGGAAAGACATCTTCAAAGAAAGTCGCATCATTCGACTCCATGATTGAACTGGCATGCATGTCAGGTACCTCAGATTTTACAACCAAGAATCTATAACCAATGCTATGAAAAAGCATATACCAGGAAAACACAGTCCACAGTTTTTGGTCCCAGCTTCCGCTTCTTTTGAATTGGCACATTGACTTTTGCCAAACAACCCTAGTTTCATAGATAAGAGAGCTTTAACCTTTTCTTCTCCCATTCCTCAAATGGAGTTATCTCTTTGTTCTTTGTGGGAACTCGGTTTAGGACATGACATGCAGTCAATATCGCCTCCCCCACCATGCCTTGGAGAGACCCGATGTGTCTAACATGGCGTTAACTAAATTAGTTAGAGTACGGTTGTTTCTTTTGACCACCCCCTTTGACTGAGGTAAATAGGGAGGCATCCTCTCATGGATTATAACATGTTCCGCACAAAAGGAATCAAATTCATTTGAGAAATACTCTCCACCACGATTGGACCTAAGCCTCTTGATCTTTCGATCAAGTTGGTTTTCGGCTTTAGCTTTATAGATCTTGAAATAGTTCAAAGCCTCATCCTTAGATTTCAGAAGATACACATGGCAGTATCTAGTGGAGTCATCAATCAACGTCATGAAATATTTCTTTCCACCTTTTGTCAAAATACCATTTATTTCACATGGATCTGAATGTATGAGCTCTAGTGGTGCATGATTTCTCATTTCCGCAGTCATGTGAGACTTACGAGGTTGCTTAGCTTGCACACAAACTTGACACTTAGATCCCTTGACGGTGGTGAAACTAGGGATTAAGTTCAACTTGGCTAGTCGCGACATGCAACCAAAATTAACATGACAGAGACGCGAATGACACACATTTGATTCACTATTATTGCAAACATGATTAACAACTTTATTGCAAACATCAGACAAGGATAAACAAAACATGCCTCCTGACTCATAGCCTTTACCAACAAAGGTTCCATACTTGAATATTACAAATTTATTTGACTCAAATACAAGCTTGTAGCCATCTCTATAAAGAAGAGATCTGCTAACAAGATTTTTATAGACGGAGGGGACATAATGCATGTTCTTCAGCCGCACGATCTTCCCCGAAGTAAACTTCAGATCGACCGTGCCAACACCACGAACAGAAGCACTTGAACCGTTGCCCATCAGCACGGTGGAAGTCCCCGCGGTCTGATAAGACGAAAACATGGAAATATCACCGCAAACATGCACATTAGCACCCGTGTCAATCAACCAATCGGGAAGAATGACATACTGAAAGAATAGTGAGAAATATACCATACCCAGCTTCCTTCATGTCAGTGTCACCAATGACAACATTAGCGCTCTTGCCGCCTTTCCCAAGATGACGCATGTCATAATGATTAGGGAAACTAGGAGCCCAATGGTCAGGATCTCTGCACACATGACAAACACCTTTCTTCTTATCATTCTTCTTCTTGAAGTTGGTGTCCTGCAGAGCCTTGTTCTTCCCACCAAACTTTGCTTTACCATCAAACTTGCCCTTGTTCTTGAACTTGTGGGGCTGGAAGTTTTTCTTCTGTACCAGATTGGCACTAGAACCTCCCTCAATACCTCGAGCACGGTTGTCCTTTCCTCTCGCCTTTTCTTCCACATCAAGAGTACCAATGAGATCCGGAACGTAAAACTCCTGCCTCTTATGCTTCAGTAAGGTAGCAAAGTTCCTCCAAGAAGGAGGAAGCTTAGTGATGATACCTCCGGCAACAAACTTGTCCGATAGCATACAATTGAATTTCTCAAGTTCTCGAGCAAATGGCTATATCTCGTGAGCTTGTTCAACCATAGAGCGCTCTTCAGTCATCCTGTAATCATAGAATTGCTCCATGATACAGCTTAGTGCCAGCATCCGAGACCCCAAACATTGCCTCGAGTGCGTCCCACATATCTTTTCGATTATCAATTGACGCATAAGTATCAACTATGTTCTCACCAAGAACACTCAAGAGAGCAGCCTTAAACAGGGTATCCATTTTCTGAAAAGCTAGTTCATGTTGAGCATCATATTCTCCTTCAGGTTTGCCAAGAGTGGCATCATAGCAGCTCATGGTTTGAAACCATAGAACAGCTCTCACGCGCCACCTTTTATAGTGGATACCCTCAAACATAGGAGGTCTCATGGAAGCAGCAAAACCAGTCGGGGTAAATTGCCTATAATAAGGTGTTTGGATTGTTGGAAATATAAGCAATTTACCGAATAATTTTATTAACGGAAATACTAGATAAAGCAGGACTAATATAGATGAGATAAAGCAAGTCATGCAATCTGATAGAGAGAAGGTAAATAGCATCTGCATATATGAACTAGGATGAGTATGAGAACGTACGGAGCGGGAGCAGAAGCACCGGTCTTGGGGTCGGTGTCCTCGCCAGCCATGTCGTCGAGAAGGTTGTCAACGTCGGGGAAGAAGTTGTCGTCGGGGAAGTAGTCGTCGGAGTCCGGGGCGTCCGTGACGAAGAAGTCAGTAGTCGCACGGAGCGCTCCCCAAAAACCTTATCACCCTTCTCCCGTACAGGACTCAAAGAGGTGCGGTTTCGGAGGCCTATTGTCCCAACTCGCGGTGCACGCCGCAAGATGGGATGACGATGACAACAACAGCTCAGAGATTGGAACAGTTGGAACCGGTGGCGAGAGGAAGAAGAAGTTCTGGTGCGTCTCTCCGAAAGGAGCGACCTCCCTTTTATAGGCGCAAGAGAAGGAGGCGAGAGGCCAGCAACGGGAGATGGTATACCCGTCGTGCGTGGCAAAAATTTAGACATCAACTCGGCTCATTCCCGCAACCCGCGGCACGGCGCGGCGCGGTGGGCTGCGGAGGAGGAGCGCGCATGGATGTCCCTCTTGTTCTCATGCTCATACATGTGGGGAAAGAACCTCCCTTATAAAGAGGTCCAACTCCCTCTAAACTAGAAATGTGGGACTAAACTTTAGTAGTGCCCCTTGCCTTGCATGAATGGGCTAAGTGGGCCTCTAGAATTTATTAGGAATTTCTGAAATTGTTATTGGGCTGGCCCATAAATAGATAAAATCCCAACAATTCCCACATCAATTCATATTTAAAAGGTCTAGGCCCACCTGAGCATGCTTGCACATCGATGAAGCGGAGCACCAAAGATGCGTGATCGGAGGAAGCGGTTTTTTCATGCCTCAACTCAGCTTGTGGCATAGCCAGAACCCATTCTGTGGAAGCTACACACCTATCCAGCCTCACACGAGTAAAAGTCCCGCCTGCCACCTTCTTCTTGAAAGTCCATGGATTCCCCTTGTACCCTATGTCCAAAAGGCCACAGGTATCTATGGCATCTCTAAATGCATCCATCTGACTATCTGAGCTTGGCTACGACTACCTACTCCGTCATGTTCATTGGCGTGTAGCACTTCATTAAAATCACCCATAGCTATCCACGGGAGCGTACTTGCTACCACAATACCTCTCATAATGTCCCAAGTTTTATACCACTTAGGAACTTGGGCCTTTCCATAAACAAAGATGATGCGGAAGGGAAGATTAACAAGATCCTGTACTTCCATGTCTATGTGATACTGAGAGTAACCAATAACTTTTGCTTTTATTGAATCTTTTCAAAATACACCAAGACCACCACTCCGTCCTGAACTACCAACTACAAAACTTTTATTAAACCCTAATGTGACTACCATGCCTTCTACTCTCGAGCCCTATATCTGAGTTTCTAGGATACATAATATAGAGGGGGCAAAACGCCTCGTTAAATCACGAAGCTCCCAAACTGTCGTAGGTTTGTCAGCTCCGCGACAGTTCCAACTAATGGTACTCATTGGGCCCGGCGGCGCCCATCTTGTGAGCCCGCTGACTAAACCACGAGAAGCCCAACTAAACTCAGAAGCCCGTCAGTTTTACGTCCGTAGTAGCCCAAGCTGAAAGACAAATTGACGGAGTCTGCTTGTTATATATTTCCCGATGCGTGTTGCCGTGGTCTAGGCCTCTAGGGCAGTTCTCGATCCCCCAGCTTTTTAGACATGCTCAAGGTCAAGGGGACAATCCGATCGCGGATTCACGGACGGCCGGCGGCAGCCAGGGCACGATCCTAGCGTGGACGCACGGCTGCTCGGCGGTAGCCAACATGAGCGGCAAGAGCAAAGAAAAGGTTAGTCTGGTGTGCCATCTGTCAATCACGTTTGTTAGTCTTTGCCCTATCTTTCTGAATCAGATTAATCTGTGCCATTTAGAACTTCATGATTATAATCGCAGGAACTACTAACGTAGAAAAATGAATAGTGAATATGGTAACATGTGATATAATATTTGGAATTGTTTATTCCCTCATGCAGTACTAGTAGAAAGTTTATTTCATTGACATGTGAATCATTGCCTTACACGTTTGCTTAGTGACAATTGACCGAAATTAAATTGTTCAGAATTCCCTTGATGAAGATTTAGTTTCTTAACCTAGGCTATATCCGCAATGAATTTTTTTCACCACAAGCCGCCACACTAGAGGCAAAAGCCCCCCCCCCCCCCGACGAGGTGCCTAGAATGTACCGAATTAGCCGTTGTAGAGATTGGGAAAGCGTTGAACCCTTTGGTCTCGGGCCGCTGTATATATTGATCAATTGTCGTGGCTTACAAGTTTTGGGAGATCGCTAGGATTCCTCCTTAGAGTTGTACACGAGAGGGAAACAGAAGATTACACCGAGAGGGAGTAGTAGACAGAAGAAGAGATAGAAGTTTGAAACATACACTCACATCTCTATCTAGCTATCTAACATCCTCCCTCAATCTAAACCTATGAAGCTTTGTATAGGTTTAGATTGTATTTGAAATCATTCATCCTCCTCGTGCTAAGTGGTTTGGTGAAGCCATCAGTAAGATGATCTCCTATAGGAATAAACCTGATGTCAAGTAGCTTTCGAGTTATTCTTTCTCTGACAAAGTGTAAATCAGCTTCTATATGTTTTGTCCATGCATGGAAAACAGTATTTGCTGAAAGGCAGGTTGCACCAATGTTGTCACACCATAACCTTGTAGCTTGTGGAACTTTGATTCCTAGTCCACAGAGGAGAGTCTGGATCCACATAACTTCAGCAGTTGCATTTGCTAGTGCTTTATATTCTGCTTCAGTGCTGGATCTAGAGACTGTAGCCTGTTTCCTTGCACTCCATGATATAAGATTTGATCCCAAAAATACAGCAAATCCACCTATGGACCTTCTACCATCAGCACACTCTGCCCAATCTGCATCAGAATATGCACTCACTAGCATAGATGGTGACTTAGTAATCTTAACTCCAAGTCCCATTGTAAACTTTAAATACCTCACAATCTGCTTAACTACCATCCAATGAACTGTACTAGGAGCATGCAAATACTGATATATTTTATTAACAGGATATGAAATATCACGTCGAGTTAAAGTCAAGTATTGTAGTGCACCAACAACACTTCTGTAATTTGTTGCATCCTCAGGACCAAACGCCTCGCCTCCTTCAGCTGAGAGTTTCTTTGAAGTTGAGAGTGGTGTACTTACCAGCTTACAATGTTCTAGTCCAACCATTTTTATAATATCACTAGTGATCTAGTATATTTCTCCTGTGTTAAAAGTATTCCATATTTCACCTGTTTTACTTCAATGCCAAGAAAATAGTGAAGACTGCCTAAGTCCTTCAATGCAAACTCCATATTAAGATCCTGAAGAAGATAAGTGGTGGCATCTGGACTGGAACTGGCAACAATTATATCATCAACATAAACAAGAATAAATATTGTTACATTGCCTTTGTTATAGAAGAATAGCGAGGTATCTGCCTTGGACGGAGTAAACCCAAGTTGTTGTAACTGAGTGCTCAACCTTGAGTACCAGGCTCTAGGGGCCTGCTTTAATCCATACAAAGCTTTATCTAATTTGCAAACATGATGTGGTGTGCTTTTGATATCATAACCTGGTGGTTGCCGCATGAATACTTCTTCCTCAAGAACACCATGAAGAAACACGTTCTGAACATCTAGCTGTCGTAAACTCCAACCTCTAGAAATAGCAACAAGTCTAATGGTAGTTGCTTTAGTAACAGGGCTGAAAGTATCCTCATAATCAATCACAAATCTTTGTTTAAAACCTTTTGCAACTAGTCTAGCCTTGTATCTATCTATGCTTCCATCTGCCTTTCTTTTAATCTTGTAAACCCACCTGCAATCAATAACATTTTTACCTCTTCCTGGTGGAACTAAATACCAAGTTTTATTTTTCATAAGAGCTTGACACTACTGCAGGATGCTGCTAACGCGACACTACGATCAGAGACCCTTCGATGAAACTGTGTGCGATGGAGGATGCATCAAACACGGTTCAGATTTTAGTTGCGTGTGCGATGCAGGGCATACGGTTCAGCTCAATTAACCATTTGCAATGAGGAGGAACAAAAGAAACGAGCAGCCAGATGGAGGTCTGAGCGATGTACAGCATACGGTTCACTCGGATGAACTGTTTGTGATTAGGCAACACAAAAGAAACGGTTAGCCAGATCAAAGGTGTGTGCGATATACGGCATGCGGTTCACTCAGATGAACTATTTACGTTGAGACATGAGAATAGAAACGGTTCAAATGAACAAGATGTGTGTGATACGAGGCAAACAGGTCTATAATCGGAAACGTGTGCGAAGACCGATAATAGCACAGATGATTACTGCTAACAAGCCGTCTGTGTTGTGAGCAAACGATTGTTGGTATACAATTGTGAGTGATTGATGAAAACATCACCGACGGGTTCCATTGTTTAGTCCGTGTGCGATGTGATTTTCTTTGTCCGCAGAACATCTACGCTCTGTCTATAGAGCATCAACATATATACTTAAAAAGACAGCATTGCATAACCAATTTAAGCATACAATTACACAAGTGACTACACACATAGCATTTCCACACACCAAAGAAAGCAATTACATGCATACTAAAGTAGGAGAAACGAGGATCTAATCATCTACTTATTGTTGCGATGACGCTTGCCATTGCTCTGCTTCCGGCTGGATCCCTGGCCGTTTTGGGGAAGGAGGCACTTCCTCATGTCAACAATCCGCCTGTACATGTCGTAGCTCGTGTACGCCTCCTTGGCCGCATACACGACGTGAGCTTTGTCGAGTTTCTCCATCCAGGCCGAGTGCCAGGCACGCTTGTCCTTGTTGCACGAATCCTTCATGTCTCTGTAGTAGGGGTAGATGATGGCCTCGGCGAGGTGAACCTGTGAGTCCTTCTCATGCTCCTTGCTGCCCTAGATCTTGTATTGGCCCTGGATGTCGACAAGATTCTGGCAGGCGATGCCCGGATTCTTGAGCGCCTTTACATCGTTGGTGATGTCCACCGTAGCGAACATGTAGTGGGGGCTATTGACAAACCTGGCGAAACGCTCGCAAGGCCTTGTGGCCAGGCAGTAGTGGTAGACGAGGACGTGGTGGCGCACGTACATCTGGGCGACGGTGACCTTGGGACAAGACCCAGCATGAGCGCGGGTGTACTCGAGGTCGAACCCGACCACCTTGTACTTCTCCTCGGCAAGCAACAGCTCCATGATGTGGATGGAGTGCTCCACCCAGACCAGGTCATTGGCGTACACCACCGAGAGGTCCATGAACCTTCTGTGGGTGTCCACCATGGCATGCATGGTGAACTGCTGCTCATCGTCGGCAGCCGCTCGGAGCGCCATTGGAGCCGCGTAGGATACCCTCTAAGAATTTCTCGTGGTGCGTGTGCTTCATGCAATAGTGGGGCGCGATCGAAAGGTTGAGGAGACACAAGGGTAGGTTAAATGGCCGCTGTAATAAATGGGAGCCGACCGGCCTATAATCGTCACGTCTTATCACGGCATTCGTAGCGAAGGATTCCAGTGCATGCTTGACAACACCGCACCGCACGCGTGCACTAGTGCAAAACCGGGCTATAACACCGGTTCGTAAGGCCCTTTAGTGCCGGTTCTGTAACCGGCACTAAAGGGTGGGGACTAAAGGTCCCCCCCCTTTAGTACCGGTTTTGCACGAACCGCCGCTAAAGGGCCACCACACGGCACGAGCCAGCGCCAGAGGCGGGGAGCCCATTAGTACCGGTTGGTAACACCAACCGGTACTAAAATGTTTGGGGGGGTTTTGGATTCATGATTTCCTTTTCCTTTAATTTTGTGTTTTCCATTTAATTCTTTTTCGTTTGCTGGTATTTTACGATACTACATATTGGGAGTGGCATTTGCCTTGGTGCCTTTGGAGCACGATGACAATTGGGAGTGGTTCATGGGGGCGGTAGCGGGTAATGGTATTCTCCTTTGGATCTATGACCTGGTCGAGCAAAAATCCCGCTATTTCCTCTTGAAGTGCTCGTATGTGCTCCGTTGGTAGGAGCTGCTCCCGCACATCTTTGAACTGTTAAGAAGGAGATCAATATGCATGTGTATTAGTTGTGTGACTAGATATCGATAATGATTTAAAAATTGAGAATAGTGTTCTGGGAAACGTACCCATTGCTGTCTATCAGATTTGCTCCTTTCGGACACCATCTTGCGAATGTTCTCGCAAACATAGTATGCACACACTTCAGTCCCCAGCGCCTGCTTTAGGGCCTTTACGAGAATAGATTTTAATCAGATAATAATTAATCAAGCATGATAATTAATGGTATTGAAACAAGAATTAAAGAGATGGTAGCTAGCTAGTACCACTTAATTACTTACCTTGGGTCGAAACCAACACAGCTTTTTTCGCCATTGGCCTGGAGTCACGTTGATGAACTTTTCCCAAGCCCTGCCCGCCGGCAACGAAAATGAATAAAAGAGTTATTAAATAGTTGATATCAGGAAAAGACGAACTAAAGAGGCCGAGATATAGTTAATAATGATTGAAATTACCTGTCGACTATCCCCTTCAAGATTGAGTAGTCACTTTGTTTTTTAAGTAGTGAATCCAATACTTCAACTGTTCCTTCTTCAACTTTAATGACTAACAAGATCCAGTGGTAACTGCATGCGCACACGTTTGCATGTCTTAATTAAGCGGGCATGTGCATAACACTCATCAACTATACCCTAAACCCTATACACTTAATTATTAACATCTAGCTAGCTAGTAAGCAAAAACAGAATTTGTAGTACAAGACAGTGTGACTCACAGGAAGTTGTAAGGAAGTAGTATATCTTCATTGGTATTGAGGCGCTTCAAGAACTCTAGCATTTCTTCTCTCTACATCTGCTTTATACTATTCCAATTTCCATGTGTCTTCATTAATGGTATTTGGGTTAATGAACCCATTGCCATAGCGTCCAACTTTTTTCATTTCATACATCTTCATCCTGCATAATACCACAGAAAAGAATATAGTGAGGATAATTACATGTAATGATCGATCAATGAGCACTACAACTAGCTTGAGACTTAAATTACAGAAAGAAATCACTTACAGACAATAGCAACTGACGAGAGATTTTTCGAGTGCCTCTTGATTGAATAACTGAAATAGTTTTGAATACTCAACGGATAGAGCTAGCGCATGGAAGTAATGCTCTTCCTTGACATTCACCATGAGGGACACTCGATTGGAACTCTTGGTAATTTTCATGTACCAATCATGCAATTCATACATTCTCGTTGGGAGGTTCTTGACCTCCTCAGGCTCGACCAAAGGTTCGCCGCGAACATATTTCTGTTTTATGTCCTCCTCTCTAAGCGAAGACATGGGCTCGATCTCGAGGAGTTGTCCAACAGTGATACCGAGCATTTCAGCCTGCCTTCTATGCTCATCGGTTATTACCAGCTGACCGGCGCCAGTACTCTCATGTGTTGGTACAACAAGCGAGGGGATCGATAGCGCCGCCTGTTCTCCCAGCTGGGGAACGGTCTTCCCGCATTTTTTGCCAGCTGCTTGGTTCGAGCTCGAGCTCGACACCTTCTGTAGTCGTGCTCGATGTGCCTTCCTGATTTGGCGCTCATAGTCTGAGTCAACAGGCTTGGGAGCTGGTTTTCTTGCCATATGAATAAAGTGGTCAAGGACTTTCTCAGGCACTTTCTCCTTTGGCGGCGGTGGCGGTTTCGATCCAAAATGGGCGTCCACTTGGGCCTTCACTATGGCTGTGTTTTGCTCCTCGGTCATGTCGTAAGGCCTCTGAGGAAGAGGAGTGAGGCTTGGACCATATTGATATCGCTTGCCTCCGCCTGTACCTCCTGTACTACCTCGACTGGTACCGCTACGCACCATAGCTGCGGCGGCTCTCTTCTGTGATTGCTGAGGCAGCAGAGACGACAGACGTGGCTGAGTTGGAGCAAAAGGAGTGGCCTGACGCTGTGCCGGACTTGAAGCAAGAGGAGTGGCCCCACACTGTGCCGGACTTGGAGGAGGAGGAGTGGCCTGGCGCGTTGGTGGACTTGGAGGAGCGGGAGTCTGCTGACGCGGTGGCGGACTTCGAGGAGGAGTCGGCTGACGCGGTGTCGGTGGCCTTCGAAAGATGATGCAATCCTTTCTCCATAGGATGATACGATGTATGGCCTCTCCCAGTGTGTGCTCCTCGTCACCTCAAGGAATGTCAAGCTCTAGCCCCGAATATTGGTCCACCACCTCATCAACCACGACATGAGCATAGCCGGCTGGAATCGGCTTGCAATGGAAGGTTGGTTCGGGGGGATTTGTATAAGCAATGGCGTCCGCCACCTTCATGGATATGTTCTTCATTTTGAAGTGTAGTTCATAGTTAGTGCTCTCCATGATGTCATCCACAGAGTATATATCCAGCAGTGCGTCGCCCGGGGCGGAACCCACGCTGCTTCTCGGCATGGATGGGACGGTGCTATCCAATGCTGGATCATCCGCTAGCTGCTGCCGCTGCTGAGACCCCCTTTCCTGGCTAAATGAGTCGATCTGCTGCTGCTGCTGGAATTTGAGTGCCAAGTCCGCGTGCGCTGATTCTAGGCCTTGAAGGCGTTCTACTTCCTGCTTCCTGCTTCCTCTGCTCCTCCTCCAGCTTCTTCCTTCTCACACGGCTTCCGTAGTCGGCGTTCCAATCCGAAAAGCCCTCATACCACGGAACAACGCACTTGCCTCGTGTTCTTCCTGGGTGTCCAGGATTTCCCAAGGCACGCGTAAGCTCGTCGTTCTCTCTGTTGGGCGTGAACACCCCCTTTCGAGCATCTTCTATTGCATCAAGTAACTTATCTTCAGCTCCTTTAAGACATGCCTTCTTCGAAACCTGGCCTGTCTTCGGGTCCAACGCCCCCCCCCCCATGCACATAGAACCAAGTTCTGCACCTGGGGGGCCAGCTCTTAGTAACTGGAGTGACCTCTGCACCCAGCATCTCTTTCTCGGACTTATCCCACTTAGGCATTGCCACCGCGTAGCCACCTGGCCCCAGCCTATGGAACTGCTCCTTTTTTGCGGCATTGGCCTTGTTTTTTCTCGACCGTGCCTTAGACAATTCTGATTCCTTGAATTTCACGAAAGCGGGCCAGTGTTCTCTTTGCTTCTCCAGTGTTCCCTTGAATTCTGGAGTCTTCTTTCCTCCTTTGATGTAGTTGGCCCATACAGTTTTCTTGTGGGTGTTGAATGCAATTGCCATCTTCCTAAGAGCAGCGTCCTTGACTTTCTGCACATCTGCATCTGTGAAATGATCTGGTAGGGTGAAATGCTCCATGAGTTTTTCCGAAAGCAGAGATTTCGCTCTGTCGTCGACAAAAGTAAGATCTAGACGTTTCTTTGCTGGCTCTTTCCATTCTTGAAGGGAGATCGGGAGTTGGTCCTTCACAAGAACTCCGCATTGACGAACGAACTTGTTCCCAATGTTCTTAGGTGCTAGTGGTTCGCCATCAGTTATGATGGCATCGATGTTGTACTTTACGCCCTCCTTCAACTTTTTGCCCGGGCCTCGCAATGTCTTGCTTCCTGTAGAAGATTTGCTCGATCCGGAGGCTGAAAGAAGAAAGATCGATTCGTTAATATATCTTCAAATCATTAAAAACATGTGATGATCACCAGATGCCTGCTTATATAAATATACCTCACCGGTCTGTTATTTCAAGATCAACATTTTTGGCGTCATCATAATCATAGTTCATGACTTCATCAATTCGGTCGTCGCGATCGAATATCATATCATCACCCTCCCAATATTGTTCAGATATTGGGAGCCTTCATCTTCTTCATTCTGATCATCTGGCTTGCGAGGGGAGTGTATGATTTCGAACAGGGCCTCTTCTCCCTCTCTGCCGGTATTGTCCGCCATAGCTTTTATTTAACTAATCCAGAAGAAATATTAAACAATTTTGTATTCAAATTACAATGCATGCATGCAATCAATAAGGAAAAACTGAATCATAGTACATAATACGCATCGTCTCGAATAGTATATAATCTCGAATACATCGTCTCGTAATATATAATCTCGGATACATCGTCTCGAATAATATATATAATCTCGAATACATTGTCTCGAATAATATATATAATCTCGAATACATCATCTCGAATATTATATATCGAATACATCACTAGCTAGCTAGCTAATAAAGATCAAATACTACAGAATAATCTAGGCCACTCATGGTTCCTAAGGCGCGGGCGGTGGACACCCAAAGAGAAGGAACCATCACAGGATAATAGCTCTGGTCATCTCCCCAAAGAACCTGCCAGGTATTGGAGAACCTGACGTCCATAGTAGCCATGTAGCGACGGACGTGCTCGTCCTCCTCCCTGACACGACGCCACACCACCTCCGGCGGGGCCGGCTCCCTCCGCACCGAAAGTGGCCCACGCGAACGCCACCAAAGGAGGTCAGGGTCGACGATGGGACCCGGGGCCGGGTTCCTCACCAAGCGGCGAGCCCCTAAAGGTAGCACCTCCCAGTGCCAGCCCGGTGGAGCCCAGTGCCGGACATGGGTCCTCTGAAGCAGGACGTCGTCGCGAACGGGTCGACAGCGAGGATGCGGGCCGGGCATCGTCGAGAACAAATACTATATGCAAACGTAACATTTTTTAAATAATTGGATTGTGATTTCTTATATATATCTAGCTAGTTAATTCATCTAACATTTTGACAAAAGTATAAAAAACTAATCCATCTAACATTAATTAATATATCTAATTCATCGAACTGAAAGTATAAAAAAATATTTCATCTCACATTAATATATCTAGCTAATTTCATCTAACATTTGACATTAATCTAATTAATTAATGCATCTAAAACCTTTGACATTTGACATTTGACATTAATCTAATCTAATTAATTAATTCATCTAAAACCTTTGTATGAAAAACAGAAAAAACTAAAAACTAAAAACTAAAAACAGAAAAACACATCTTAGTGTGTGTGTGTGTGCGGACGGGCTTGGGGGCGGCCGGCCGGCCATATGCATGGCGGCTGGGGTTCTTACAGCGGGGCAACGGGTCGGGGAACGGTGAGGCGATGGGGGTGGCGACGGGGCGGCGGCGAGACGGCGACGACGGGCCGGGGCGTCGACGGGGACGGGGTCAGCGGCGACGGGGACGGCGACGGCGATGACGCGCGGCGGGGGTGGCGACGGGGATGGCGACGGGCGACGGCGCGGGACGGGGCGGCGGCGAGTTGAAGCAGCTAGAGAGGAGAAGTGGGAGATGAGAAACTGAATTTTTTTAAGTGTTGTATATATAGAAGGCACCTTTAGTACCGGTTGTAGCCACCAACCGGTACTAAAGGCCTGTTTTGGCCAGGCGGAGCGGCGGGAAGGGAACCCTTTTAGTACCGGGTGGTGGCTCCAACCGGTACTAAAGACCCCCCGCCCTTTAGTACCGGTTAGAGCCACGACCCGGTACTAAAGGTGGTGCGCTGGCGCTGGTGTGGTGCGGAAGTTTAGTCCCACCTCGCCTAGCAAAGAGCAGCCGCACCTGTTTAAAAGCCCCGGCGTGGGAGAGGTGTTGAACTCCTCTCTATAGCAAGCTTCTGGGCCTAGCTGTGCCCTGTGGGCCTATTGGGCCTTGCGGGCCTGCATCCTGGCCTAACTAGAGGTTGGGTTTCTAGTCGTATGCAGGCCGCTGTGGCCCAGTAGGCGGGCTTTATTTATTTATTTTCTTTTTTTCTTTTCTGCTTTATTTATTTTCTTTCATTTACTTCTGAGTTGTTTTTTGCTGTATTTAGAATTTATTTGTAAATATTTTTATTTGTGAATTTATTTGTGGCACTTTGGCTCCTCGTATGATGCATTCGCTTCCTTATATTTTCTTTTTCTCGGCTTCGTAGACATGTCCTTCACATAGAAAACCTGCGCCACATCATTGGCTAGGACAAATGGTTTGTCTGCATACACAAGATTGTTGAGATCCACTGTTGTCATTCCGTACTGCAGGTCTTCCGTTACCCCGCCTCGTGTCATATTGACCCATTTGCACCGAGACAAAGGGACCTTCAAACCATGTCCATAGTCAAGTTTCCATATGTCCTCTATGTAACCATAATATGTTTCCTTTCCCGTCTCGGTTGCTGCATCAAAGCGGACACCACTATTTTGGTTGGTGCTCTTCTTATCTTGGGCGATCGTGTAAAATGTATTCCCATTTATCTTGTACCCTTTGAAAGTCATTATATTCGAAGATGGTAACTGGGACAGCAAGTACAGGTCATCTTCCATAGCGGCGTCATGCATGGCACGTGTCTGCAACCAGCCGGCGAAAGTCCTCGTTTGTTCACGGGTAATCCAGTCGTTAGACTGCTCTGGGTGTTTGGAGCGTAGAAAATTCTTGTGTCCGTCCATATACGGAGCCACCAAGGCGGAATTCTGTAGAACTATGTAGTGTGCTTGAGTGAGAGAATGCCCGTCCATACATATTATTTGATCCCCTCCTAGCGTGCCTTTTCCATCCAGTCTGCCCTTATGCCGCGATTCAGGAACACCAATCGGCTTAAGGTCAGGAATAAAGTCAATACAAAACTCAGTGACCTCCTCATTCTCATGGCCCTTGGAGATGCTTCCTTCTGGCCTAGCATGGTTATGGACATATTTCTTTAAGACTCCCATGAACCTCTCAAAGGGGAACATATTGTGTAGAAATACAGGACCCAAACGTTAATCTCTTCGCATAGGTGAACTAGGACGTGCGTCATGATGTTGAAGAAGGATGGTGGGAACACCAACTCAAAACTGACAAGACATTGCACCAAATCATTCTCTAACCTTGGTATGATTTCTAGATCGATTGCCTTCTGAGAGATTGCATTGAGGAATGCACATAGCTTCACAATGGCTAATCGAACATTTTCCGGTAGAAGCCCCCTCAATGCAACCGGAAGCAGTTGCGTCATAATCACGTGGTAGTCATGAGACTTTAGGTTCTGGAACTTTTTCTCTACCATATTTATTATTCCCTTTATATTCGACGAGAAGCCAGATGGTACCTTCATACTAAGCAGGCATTCAAAGAAGATATCCTTCTCTTCTTTGGTAAGAGCGTAGCTGGCATGACCCTGATGTATGCCATCTTTTCCGTGCATACGTTGCTGGTCCTCCCGTACCTCTGGTGTATCTTTTGTCTTCCCATACACGCCCAAGAAGCCAAGCAGGGTCACGCAAAGATGCTTCGTCACGTGCATCACGTTGATTGCGGAGCGGACCTCTAGGTCTTTCCAATAGGGCATGTCCCAAAATATAGATTTCTTCTTCCACATGGGTGCACGTCCGTCAGCAGGTTATCCGCGCAAGGACCCTTTCCAAAGACTACCTTCAAATCCTTGACCATATCATGTACATCAGCACCAGTACGGTGGCGAGGCTTCGTCCGGTGATCCGCCTCACCTTTGAAATGCTTGCCTTTCTTTCTTACGGGATGCCTGCTCGAAAGAAATCGACGATGTCCTAGGTACACATTCTTCCTACAATTATCCAAATATATACTGTCGGTATCATCTAAACAGTGTGTGCATGCACGGTATCCCTTGTTTGTCTGTCCTGAAAGGTTACTGAGAGCAGGCCAATCATTGATGGTCAAGAACAGCAATACCTTTAGGTCAAATTCTTCCTGTTTGTCCTCATCCCACGCACGTACACCTGTTCCATTCCATAGCTATAAGAGTTCTTCAACTAATGGCCTTAGGTACACATCAATGTCGTTGCCGGGTTGCTTAGGGCCTTGGATGAGCACTGACATCATAATGAACTTCCGCTTCATGCACAACCAAGGAGGAAGGTTATACATACATAAAGTCATCGGCCATGTGCTATGGTTGCTGCTCTGCTCCCCAAAAGGATTAATGCCATCTGCGCTTAGACCAAACCATATGTTCCTTGCGTCACCTGCAAACTCCTCCATGTACTTTCTCTCAATTTTTCTCCACTGCGACCCGTCAGCGGGTACTCTCAACTTTCCATCTTTCTTACGGTCTTCTCTGTGCCATTGCATCGCCTTGGCATGCTCTTTGTTTTGGAAGAAATGTTTCAACCGTGGTATTATAGGAGCATACCACATCACCTTGGCAGGAATCTTTTTCCTGGGGCGCTCGCCCTCGACGTCACCAGGGTCATCGCAGCTGATCTTATAGCGCAATGCACCGCATACCGGGCACGCGTTCAAATCCTTGTACTCACCGCGGTAGAGGATGCAGTCATTAGGGCACACATGTATCTTCTGCACCTCTGACCCTAGCTAGAGGGCAGACAGCCTTCTTTGCTTCGTACGTACTCTCGGGCAATTCGTTGTCCTTCGGAAGCATATTCTTTATCATTACCAGCAACATTCCAAATCCCTTGTCAGATACACCATTCTATGCCTTCCATTGCAGCAATTCCAGTGTGGAGCCCAGCTTTTTCTTGTCAGCTTCACAATTCGGGTACAACAATTTCTTGTGATCCTCTAACATGCGCTGCAACTTCTTCTTCTCCTTTTCACTTGCGCGGTTTCTCTTTGAATCGGCAATGGCCCGACCTAGATCATCAGCGGGCTCATCTGATGCCTCTTCTTCAGCTTCTTCCCGTATTGCCGGCTCAGCCTCTTCCCCCATTGTTGTACCATCATATTCAGGGAACCCTTTGCCAGGATAGCTGTCGTCGGCCTCTTCTTCTTCATTGCCTTCCATCATAACCCCTCTTTCTCCGTGCTTGGTCCAAACATTATAGTGGGGCATGAAACCGGACTCAAACAGGTGGATGTGAATGATTTTCAACTTAGAGTAATTCCGATCATTCTTACAGCCATCACATGGACAAGGCATAAAACCATCCGCCCGCTTGATTGCCTCAGCCGCAATCAGAAAAGTATGCACACCATTAATGAACTGAGGAGAGCATCGGTCATCGTACATCCATTGCCGGCTCATCTTCATTACACAACACCGAAAATACCAAATTAATACAAGTTCATACATAAAGTTCATACAACACTTAAATGCAACATACAAATAACTTTCTAGCTAAAGCATTTAAATGCAACAACAAATGCGATCAAGATCGCAACTAAGGTAACAATTGATCCAACAACATAATGATACCAAGCCTCACTATCAATGGCATATTTTCTAATCTTTCTAATCTTCAAGCGCATTTTCTCCATCTTGATCTCGTGATAATCGACAACATCGGCAACATGCAACTCCAATTCCATCTTCACCCCCTCAATTCTTTTCAATTTTTCTTTCAAATACTCGTTTTCTCTTTCTACTAAATTTAACCTCTCGACAATAGGGTCAGTTGGAATTTCCGGTTCACATACCTCCTAGATAAAAATATCTATGTCAACTTGATGGGCATAATTTGTCATGAACACGAAATGCAACAAATAGTTTTAAAAGAGAATATACCACATCCGAATCATAACACAGACAAGGGCCGACGGGGACGGATATCAAAACTATGGCACTATGTATAACAAACAACATACGGGTAAGATAATTATACAAGTAACTATATATCTAAATCACACAAACATGATTTTTTATATATAAAAAAGATAAGAACAAGAGGCTCACCACAAGGTGGTGCGGGCGACATGACAGTGCGGATGATCGACAGTGGTTAGGACGGAGACAGGAAGGCACTAAGTAAACCACAACTACATATGCAAACTAAGAGTTATTTTGAGCTCAAATTGCATATAAATCAAATAAACTACCACATATAATTCCTCCCAAATGACTAAAACCCACAAATTAATGACTATATAAAGCATTGCAAGAGCTAATCTAGCAGTGAGAGATGAAAGGACAAAGTTGCTTACCTTTGTGATCACTTGAATGGATGGGGGCCTTCAAATCTTGACAAAATTTGTAAAAATGTGTGATGAGCTCAAGGGTAGAGGGGAAGAACAGAGAGGAGAGGGGAAAGGGGAAAAACAGAGCGAGCTAGGGTGGACGAAGGGTTTATATAGGACGCCCTTTAGTACCGGTTCGTGGCAAGAACCGGTACTAAAGGTGCGGGAGGGGCCCCAGTCTGACAACATCCTGCCACCACTCTCTTTAGTACCGGTTTGTGGCACGAACCGGTGCTAAAAGGTTGGCACGAACCGATACTAATAAGAGCGGCCCACCTAGCCATTGGAACCGGCACTAATGGTCACATTAGTGCCGGCTCAAATACAAATCGGGACTAATGAGCAAAAAATTTCACCCTTTTTCTACTAGTGGTGGGTTCAAAAAGGCGCCAAATCTATCGTCGGTGAGCCTGTTCCCGCGCTACCATGCTATTTACCATGCAAGCTTCCCGCCCGGCTAGTTTGGCCATGCGTCGGCTAGAAGAGGGACAAATCGTGGGCGTTTATTGGCAAAAAGCTTTGTACAAATGAAGTGTGTGGAATGACTTCGGTCATAAGTTTACCCTTGGGTGATGAGGTAAAAGTTACACAGAAGGGTGATGATGGACACTCGAGTGCGATAATTAATTCTGCGCTCTACAGTGCACACGGTGGAAGAAACCAGCTGTGTGCAATAATGTCGAAGAACGCAGTCGAGTTAGCTATACAGATCGTGTGCTATGAGATCGACAAGGTAAACTGATTCGAGAATGGTTAATAAAATCTAAGACCGTTGCATATTAAGGTCAAAATAGTTCTAGCAATATACGAGTCTCATACGATGCCATTTCAACGATTGTGCCATAAAAGCTCGAAATGTTACAAGATTCAAATTCCAGAGTTATATGGCTCAAATTCGAAGATTACAAGGTTCAAACTGATATAAGAAATGAAATTCAGCTCATCAGCTGCAAACGCTCACGCTGATCCGCTGAACATGGATATCAGAGAGGTTCTAACTAATATCACCGCTTCTATGTCTGGCTTCGAAACCTCACAATTTTTGCAAAGGGGTCAGCCACTGAGAAGTCATGTATGGGGTTGACACGATGACTTCCGATTACTCTGTCATCTGAAGTTCCAAAATGAAATTCAGCATTTTTGGAGCCTACTCCATTCTGCCACAGGCGCCGACGCTGATCAACAAACCATTCATTTTTGCGAAATAAATGTAGGGCAAACCTCATTTCCTTCAGCACCCTTGCTCTGAGAACAAAGAACCTAGCGAATATAATCTTCGGTAAGGTCCCTCGATAGGAGTTCAAAGTAATTTCTGAGAGATGCAGCTCTAGGCATTTGACGTGATTGTTATATTGTATCACATTATCCACCACTGGGCCTAATCTTATCTGCAAAAGAAGAATATGTGTTAGTGCCTACATGTAGTTTTCAACATTACTATAGGCCTAGCTATTTGGTTTGCAGGATTTGTAAAATGCACTAACATGCCATCGTCGATCTGACATGATTAACATGGGCATTTGATTACATTCTAGAAAAATGTAGGCTTCTTCACAAGAGGTTGGAGTGGATGAAAAGTTCCCTAAGAAAACTAGTACAGATGAATCCAAAGGAGAAATGCTTATTGATTGTAACCATATGGATCAAGCAACCAATATGGGGGGGCATGTATGTACTAAAATCCTCCAAAAGAACCTTCAGAAATCATAGTACATTGTCATTGTAAACTTGGAAAAAGGTGTCACAAATTGAACTCCCTTATGGTTAACATTTAACAGGAAAGGAACATCACCTCGATATATAGCTTCTCCAGGCACGGAAAGCATCTCAGGAAACTGACAACTTTCTCCAAGCCAGGCCCGATAGATTCTAGTGCTAAGACCTTCATTGTGCACAGTTTCGGGGTCAAGCTTGTCGGAATCATTTTCTGAATGACAGACGAACAAACATCTTCAAAATTAGAAATAATGTTAATTTGTAGAAGGAGAGGTAGAAGGTGGCTGGTGTACCTGAACGGGTGTGGATCAAATAACAAGTTCAGAGTATTTGTCAAACGAGTAGCCCACCACTGTCAATTTCGGCACAGAACTGACATTGATTCTTGTTGGACCTTCTTGATCAACTACAAGTAATCTCTCAAGTGCACGTGTGTCCTGGATGACCATACTATGGTACACATCTTGTGATGTCTTCCTGCTGCACCAGCAACACACATAAATAGTCCGGAGAGTCATGGAGGTGATGTGGAAGGTACTCAACCCATTGATCGCATGAAGACAAAGGTACTTGAGTGCAGTATAGCCACGGAGCAGGCGCTCCATGTCACCCTTTGAGAGGCAGACGACGACGAGCTCGAGGTGCTTCAGTCGTGGTAGAATAAGAGCGGGTGCGTCATTAAGGGGCGGGAAATGGCAGTCCTGAACTTGGCGATGCGCAGCGTGGGCGCGAGGCGGAGTGCAGACGTTGGCAGCGACCACATATGCCCATCATCAAAATTAAGCTCCTCGAGCTGATCTAGGGCGGGGGATCGGAACCAGTCGTCAAGCTTGGCTCGGTCCTTGCCATTGGAATGGAACTTGCCCATTCTAAGGCCTTTGGTTGGGCCAAGGTGATTGCCGAGGATCTTGGAGAACACATCCAAGCTTTTGCGATAGCCATGGCAGAGCTCGTGGGTGTCGATGAGGTCGAGACGGCTGGAGTTCCATAGGGGGTGCCACCGCCGGGAAAGGAGGATTGTTCGTGCCCCATATTTGATTGGGAGGAGGGAGATGATGAATATCAACATATCATCGGGGAGGCTGCTGATTAAGTCTAGGCCTGCTGGAGTCGCTTGCGGTTCTAGCTCGCCCCGCCTCCGCTTGTTGGTAGCCCCGTTCTCCACCTCCGGAGTCTCCTTGTCAGCAGCGCTTTCTGATAGAAATGGGAGTACAAGGAATATTTAGTTAAAACAGGGCAATAGAAAAGTGTATTGGTAACTAGAAGTTATTAGGTAGGAATATAGTAAGAAAAGGGAATAACAATTGGTTGCTTAAATACTACACAATTCATTTGACATTGCTGGGTAAGTCAACATATGTAGACAGTTGAAAAGAAAACTTACTTCGAACAAAGTCTGGATGGATAATTTTGTCGGGGAAGTTAGCATATATCTCATGACCAGGCCCTTTATGTGCAGTGCAATTTTAGTGCCAGCTTTTAGTACATAAAACTTTGCAATTTCATTCCGAAAGCCAGTGCCAAAATAGGAGTCACCACGTTCATCAAGTCTTACAGTAGCAATGATTGTAAGTCCATGGTTTGTGTGCAGTATGACATCCGTGGAGCCTTGATCTATGTAAAGGGAAAAATTGTGCACTACATAATCTGTTGCATAGCGACGGATGTCCTACAGAAAATGGTAGGATTGTTAAAGAAAATATGGTAACATGCAAATATGGGCCCAAATTGAAAGAACTGTACAACAGTTGAAATCGAAGGACAAAAATCTATAATTAAACAGATAGGGTAAACATGATGTCATGGAAAAATGAGAGTAATCGAAAGAATAATACATCATTAATTTGCCTAATATAGAAAGAAGAGGGGAAAATCCCCTTTGACGTATATGGTGCATGTGGCACCTTTTATCCAAATGTAGCAATATTTAGAATATGTTCAGGAAAGTAGGCCATGCCAAATGATTTAGGGTGAGATTGAACATTCCGCGCGCGTCCTCAAGTTATCTGGTACGGAGAGATGGAATCACTGGTGGCGGTCGCAAAGTCCTGAAGTGTTGGCGCACTGTACATTCTATGAATGAAAGAAAACCCTCAAATCAGCTCGAATAAAAATGAATTCATGGCGATTTCCGCCGGGTGATTAAAGGAGGCGGATGAATTGGGATAAGAGATGAGATAATATCTCATTAAATTAGTTACCTTGAAGTCCATGAGAAAGAACCTGACGGGGGTTGGGTGCGACATATGCCAATGGATGGCTTATCATGGTGGGAGCGAGTAGAACGTCGCCAGTGCCTGGAAGCGGGATGAGGCGTAGACACAAACGCCGGCGCACTTTACCCAGGTTCGGAGCTCTCCTAGGAGATAACACCCCTAGTCCTGCTCCGCGGGGTCTCCGCATGATCACTAAGGCACTAGTGGATACAATGGTGCTCCTCGAGCTGTATGCTAGAGGTAGCAGAAGGCAGGCACGCTCTCTCCTTCCTCTAGGTATGAGTCTAGTTCTAACAGGTTGGGAACCCTTTACATGGGTGCCCTAGGGGGTTTATATAGGCCTACCCCCCAGGGGTACAATGGTAATCCGGCCGGGTGTAGGACCCGGCTGTCAGTGTCTCTGGTCGCCGGCTTCTCCGTCGGCAGCTAGGGCCCGCCGCCCGTCGTGGGTACGCCACGTGGCGTTAGCCAGCCAGGCCAGCATGCTAGCCCACGCGCGCGATGGGACGCGACAACAGGCTGGGACCGCCACCACCGGCCCTCGGCACGCGAGCGGATCCGCTGCGGCCGAGGCGGGCGGTTGAGCTTCTTCGCGGAGTTACTGCGCGCAGTAACTCGCGCGGTAAACGCGGGGACGTGGGGTCGTGGGCACAGTTAATCCCACGATCCCACACCTCGCCCCCTCGGCTTCATAGCCTACCGGCTATAAGTAGGGGGGAAGGGGAGCGGCGGAGCACGCGTGACCTCCCGCCCCGTCCTCGTCTCCTTCTTCCTCTTCTTGCCGCAGCGCCCCCGAGCCATGCTGGCGTGCTGCTGCTGCTCGTCTCCGTCGAGCCCTTCCGCTCTGAGCCCTCTTGGCCCTGCACCGATCCCCAGTTACCCCGCCGCGCCATTTTCCTCGTCGAGCTCTCCATGGCACGCGAGCGGGGAGGAGACTGGGACGGGTCGAACGTCCACGAGGACCACATCGCCTTTCTTCGTGACACACGGCGCCTTCCCGGCGCGGGCTTCATGAAGGCGCGCGTGCCTCCCGAGCGGGTGATTTCGCCGGCGCCGGGGTAGAGCGAGCGGGTCGTCTTCCGCTCGCACTTCATCCGTGGCTTTGGCCTGCCGGCGAGCGGCTTTCTCCGCTCGTTCCTCGAGTTCTACCATCTCCAACCGCATCACATCACGCCCAACACAGTGATGCTTCTGTCCGCCTTCGTCACGATGTGCGAAGGGTACCTCGGCGTCCTACCCACCATCGAGTTGTGGGGAGTGTTCTTCTATACCAAGCTGGGCACCTCCGCCGAGAGGTGGCAGCCCAGTGCGGCGCCTTCGTCGCAGTGCGCCGTCCATCTCCAAGGAACGCCTTCCCCTCCATCAAGCTGCCACAGTCGGTCAAGATGTGGCAGCAATCTTACTTCTATGTGGAGAATGTCAACCCGGCCGTCGACTTCATCAACCTGCCAGCCTATGAAGCTGGCCCACCGGCTGAGCCTCGGGCCAACTGGGGCTACAAGCCGAAGCCTATGTCAGCAGACGGCGCCGCCGCCATCAACCGACTCCGGGTGCTGATCGAAACCGAAGGCCTCAAGGCATCCGACTTGCTGGCTGCCTTTGTCGCGCGCCGGGTTCTCCCGCTCCAAGGTCGGCCTCACTTGATCAGCCAGATGAGCGGGCATCAGGACCCGTGCCGGCTGAGCACCAAGGAGATGCCGGCTGCTGAAGTGGCGAACTTGGTGAACGAGATCTCCGACCTCAAGCTGGAGGGGTCCTGGCAGTTCGGCAAGCAGCCATACTCCCGCGCGGACCCGCCGTGTGCCGTAAGTTCTTCAATCATTTCTCCCTTTAGAACTTCATCTTGATTCTGTCTTGTTGTATCGAACGGTCCGCCTCTTGCTTTTTGAAACAGATCTATATGTCTGAGGCGACGGCCGCTGTTGTGGGGGCGGGTGGCCCCTACGAATCGGACCGAGCTGTGAGCGACGTGGACGACCCCGACTTGGGGGCGGCCGCCTTGGAAGATGATCCACAGGCGGCGTCTATGGAGCAGGCGGCTCCAAAGAAGGGGGCAGCGTCAAGACGTAGTCGGACGACTTCGAGGAGGAGGAGGACGAGCTGCGCCCTTCACGAGGCGCCGGCAAGGCGAATGCGGTCCCCTCCGCCGAGCTGACTGCTTGAGGCGGCACGCGAAAGCGTAAACAGGGCGCCGCCTTGTTCGGCAGCGTGCCGAAGGAGGCCAAGATCCCGACCACCGAGACTAGGCGGAAGGAGGCCACTGCGAAGGCGGCCAAATTTCAGAAGCTCCCGAAGGCGCCTCCCATGGTGTCGGCGTAAGTATATTTTCTCGTGCCTTTCTTCCCTGTTGATTCTGTCTGAGTTTCTTCGCTTTATTTTTCTTGACTTAGGGCCCCGCTCTCTGTTGAGAAGTCGGCCGCCGCCTCCGTCATTGGGTCGGCGGAGACCTCCACCACCACCCGGCGAATCGATCCGGCAGCCGACCTCCGGGAGGCGCAGGAGCGAAACGCGCGGGAGGTGTGCGAGGAGCAGGAAGCCGCCCGTCTGGAGAAGGCAAAGGCAGACAAGGCGGAGGCCGCCGCGCTGAAGAAGCTAGCGGAGGCCGAGGCTGACGCCGCAGCGAAGAAACGGCTTGAAGAAGTCGCGCGCCGCCAGGAGCCGCTATTCGTCGTCCCTCTGAACTCCGCGCCGCCACCGCCAGAGTTTGTGGCGCCGACTGGGGGTGCCGGCGATGAGCACCCGATCATGGAGAGGGAAGGCCGCGACGTCGTCATGCCGTACGTAGTCGTGCCTCCACCACCGCCGTCTGAGGGAGCGCGGGACAAGCAGCCGGCTGACCCGCCAGTGCCACTAGCCGAAGGCGAGATGGTGACGGGCCTGACTCCCGAGGTCCGCACACCATCGCGCCGCCGGTTTGCAACGGCTGCTTCGGCGCCACGCCCGCTGGAAGTCCGTGCCGCGAGCTCTTCTATCCCGGACGCCGAGGCGACCAGTGTCGCGCCCGCTGATCGGGTGCGGGGAAGCGGGACGGGCCCTTTGAACCAGGCGATCCTGGACGTCCAAGGCAAACTTCGAGCCGAAGCCGACGCCCTGAAGCGGTGCAACCAGGCGTTGCTGGAGTCGCGAGCAGCCATCCGAGTATGCTTCTTCATCTTTGATTCTTGTATTTCTTATACTTACCTGTGGGGGCACGCCAGCGCACCCACTTGGTGTAGTCCCCGAGTTCCGGGCCGGCTACTCAGCAGGCGGCTCGAAACTATAATTGGCGAGCTCCGAGTACTAACTTCATCTGTTGTCTTCATTATAGGACTATCACAACCTCCGCGCATTCGCCTTCAACTCTAACGTCCGAGAGCTGGACCGGCGGGCTGCCGACTTGTCAAAAAGCCGGAGCAAGTCTTTGTTTTCTTTCTCTGCGGGGGCGCGCTGGTGCACCCGCAGGCTGTAGTCCCCGAGATTCGGGCCGACTGCTGAGCAGTCGGGCCGGATCTCCCCAGCAACTATTCTTCTTTGTTGACATTGATAACTTCTTTCTCTGCGGGGGCGCGTTGGCACACCCGCGGGCTGCAGTCCCCGAGATTCGGGCCGACTGCTGAGCAGTCGGGCCGGATCTCCCCGGCGACTGTACTTCTTCTCTGTTGGCTGCTGACGCCTTTTTCTTTCTCCCCTTTTTTGCAGAGGCCAATGCTGCCCTGCAGCAGCAGCTGGGTGAAGCTAACACCGCGCTACGTGCCAAGGAGGCAGACTGCAGCAAGCTGGCCGAGGAGCGTGACCGGCTGACCACGCAACTGGCGGAGCAGGCGGAGCTTCTCAAGAAAGCCCAGAAGGAGGCGGAGGAAAAGGAGGCCGGCCTCCTTGCTGAGTTCGAGACCGAACGCTCCGCCTGGACCGATAAGGATGCTTTGCTGACTGCCAGCTTCGGCAAAATTGAAGACATGGTTGACGGTAAGCTTTTTTATTTCCTTGAGCCGCCGGCTGCTGAATGAGCCGGCTTCTTGCTTCTAACTTTGGCTCTTTTCCTTTCTGTTTGAGCAGACTTCTTCCCTGGTCACTCTGACACTGCCAATCAGGCCATTGAGGCTGACCGCGAAGAGCGGAGGGCAGAAGGTGCGCAGATTGCTGCCAACGCCCCCTGTACCCTCAGCGAACAACTTCTCAGTATCCAAGGCAGCCGTCGGCCGGCTCATCGGATGCTGCGTCGTCTTCAGCGCGTCGGGGCGCAGACCATCTCCGCCTTGTGGCCAGACATGCCGGCTCCGCGCACTCCCAGCCGGACTGCCGACTGGCTGGAGGTGGCGGCCGGTCGTCTTGTGGCCTGGAAGGGCTCCTCGGCCCGGGCTGGAGCACGCCGGGCCTTGGAGTTCGTCAAGGCATGGTATCCTGGGCTAAATCTAGCCCAGTTGACCACGTTCCGACAGGAGGCCCAGGAGGAGCTGGTGGCGGTGGAGCGTGATCTTGTCAGGCGTGCCGAGGCGATCGCCAAGATGTCCTGATTCTCACGGAGGAAATCGACGAGCT
The DNA here is from genome assembly GCF_002575655.3 of Aegilops tauschii subsp. strangulata. Lineage (NCBI taxonomy): Eukaryota > Viridiplantae > Streptophyta > Magnoliopsida > Poales > Poaceae > Aegilops > Aegilops tauschii. The sequence goes on from NC_053038.3 coordinate 510,366,244, forward strand.
CGCTTTCCTATTTGCTGTCGAGGTTTGCACCTATGACAGCGTGCCTCTCCGGGTGCTCCGGGTCCAAGAGTATCTTCTTTGTTTCTTTTGCCGGCTTAAATGAACCCTCAGCTTCCGACTCCTTGGGGTTGGGCGACATTTCCGGCTGCTTGCCTACCATCGCCATAACCCGGTAAAGGAGCCGTTTTTCAGCCGCGATCACGAGGGACTCGGCTAGCCGGCTGCTGTCTAATGCACAGGCAGACGACTTCTTGTAGTCCCAAGTTATGATTAGGATTCCCTTGGTGCTTGGCATCTTCATCTTGAGGTAGGCATAGTGGGGGACCGCCATGAACTTGGCCAGAGCAGGCAGGCCAAGCAGTGCATGATAAGGGCTCTCAAGGTCCACTACCTCAAACCAGACTGGCTCCCGGCGAAAGTGTTCTTTGTCTCCGAAGAGGACGTCAATTTGAGTCTTGCCGATTGGTGAGCAGGAAAGGCCGGGAACTATGCCATGGAATACAGTCCGACTGGGCTGACGCTGCCTCTGCTTGATTCCTAACTTCTCCATAGTGTCTCGGTACAGGATGTTGATGCTGCTACCGCCATCTATCAGGACTCGGGAGAAGCGAGCAGCCCGCCTCTCTGTGGCGAAAGTGGCATCCAAAACCAGGGCATAAGAACCGGGATTGGGCATCACCTCCGGGTTGTCGGCTCTGCTCCAGCTGATGGGCTTCTCGGACCAATATATGAACTCGGGGTTCTCTGATGCTACTGCATTTACTTCTTGTTGTCGTTGTAGTCTGTTGTGCCTATCGTCGGCCACGCTGGTGAACACGACATAAGCTCCATGCTCTTCAGGGTATTCATCTTGTACTGCACGGACTAGCCGAACAGCCGGCTGCTGGGGAGGAGGAGGCGGCGGTCCGGCAGGCGGAGGAGGCAGGAGTCCATCACCCTTGGCGATCCTGGTGAGCCAGTGGCATTTCCGAGTGGTGTGGTTTGATGGCTTCGCGCCGCTGTGGAACTTGCACGGTGCATCAACAGTCTGCCCGTACGAGAAGGCGGGCATCCAGTTGGGCTTGCCGCCCATCTGACGCTTGGGTGGAGGTTGCCCTTCTGGCTGTTGATCTTCGACTGTCGCCACCTGCCGGCTTGTGGAAGCCGGCTGCATGGCCTTGCGCTTGTTGTCGTTCGATTGCTGACGCCGACTGGTGTCGCCAGCCGAAGTCCGAGGAGCTTGAGGAGCCACTTTGCCAGATGCGTCAACTTGGATTTCCGCCTTCATGGAGGAGTCGGCTATGGCTTACTTGTCTGCTATGATCAGCAGTTCATCGAGGGTCGCCGGCTCGTCGCAGAGAAGCCGGTGCTTGAGGAGGGTGCCTTCTCGGCACCCGGCAGTGAAGTACTCGATGGCCTGCACCTCGTGCACACCCTCGCAAGAGTTGCGCAGCTCGGCCCAGCGCGTGAGGTAGTCGCGAGTCGACTCGTTGGGGCCTTGGACGCACAAGGAGAGCTGGCAAGGCTTGGGCGGCCGCTTGTACGTGCTGGTGAAGTTGCGGATGAAGGCTTCGGTGAAATCAACCCAGCTGTTGATGTTGCGGGGCTTCAGGTTGTCCAGCCATGTCCGGGCTGTGCCCTGGAGCCATGTCCGGGCCATGCCGCCAGCATCGCGAACGGCAACAAGCGCCAGGGATCGGTTGAGGCGGTCGATCCGGTGGCGGGCATCGTTCTCTCCGACTACTTCTCGGCGGCCAAGGCGGTCGCCGAGTGTCAGGTGATCAACAGGCAACGGGGAAGCGCGCCTCTCCCTGCGAGGGGAGGAGGAGGCGGGCAGTCATCCCGTCGTTCCACTGCTCTCGGTCGGCCGTCTTGGTCGCGCTCGATGGTGATGCGAGTCCAGCTGCGGCTGGCAGCCGGCTCCTTGTCTCTTCTACCGCGGACGCCACCAGTCGGCGTCCGGGATGTCACGCCTTGGTCTCGGCGATGAGGCGGGTCATCGTTTCGCCGGTTGGGTGCTTCAGTGCAGCACCCGGCCTCTTGCTGCTCAGCAGCCGCATCAAGGAGCTGCTGGACGCGCTCCTTCATGTGGCGACGCTCGTCGCCCTCAAGCTTGTCTAGCTCGTCTGCTGCCGCCTGGGAAGCTCGTATGTTCTCTGCGGGTGTGGCATAGACGGGACGATTTGTCCCGAACGTGCCGGCGATGGTCGCGCCACGCTGCCGGATCAGGCCAATGGGGCTAGGCCCACCAGGAGCCGGCGTGCCGCCGACGGAACGGTCCATCTCACGCTGGTAGGCCTCCGAAAGGCGTCTCATCCTAGCTAGCCGGTTGGCGCTTTCGACAAGCTGGACACGGCGTGCCTCCAGCGTCTCAACGTTGGCGTCTTTCGGGATGGGCGCAGTCAGGTCTTGCAGTGCCGCCTGCAACGGATCCTGGCCACCTCCGCCAGAGTGCTCGCCGTGGCTGATGACGAGCACCTCCGTGATGGTGCTGCCGCCGCTGTCCGCAGGAGGGAGCGCTTCATCGTAGACCACGACGTTGGTGGGGAACGCGTCAAGCGACGCCGCGTCAGAGTCGACAAGCATCGGGTCGGTGGAGCCAACCGACTCGAAGTCCACAGCAGGCTCGCTGGCGACATGGAGCTGATCGAGGAGGCTGACGAGGCGGCTCTCGGGGCCCTCTGTGCCCGCACCAGACGCGGGCTCGTTGGAGAGGCGAATCTCGCCAACAAGATCGGCAAGGCAGCTTGCCGCACAGGCGACCTCCGCGTCGTGCAGCGTGTTGGCGCAGACGCCGTCTGGCGTGCCGGGCTGGCTGCGCTCGTCGGGAAGGAACAAGGTTCCCGTCTAGAACAGGTCTCCGGGAGACGGTGCACCTCGCCCCATGGTGGGCGCCAAATGTCGTGGGTTGGGTGCGACATATGCCAATAGATGGCTTATCATGGTGGGAGCAAGTAGAACGTCGCCGGTGCCTGGAAGCAGGATGAGGCGTAGACACGAACGCCGGCGCACTTTACCCAGGTTCGGGGCTCTCCTAGGAGATAACACCCCTAGTCCTGCTCCGCGGGGTCTCCGCATGATCACTAAGGCACTAGTGGATACAATGGTGCTCCTCGAGCTGTATGCTAGAGGTAGAAGAAGGCAGGCACGCTCTGTCCTTCCTCTAGGTATGAGTCTAGTTCTAACAGGTTGGGAACCCTTTACATGGGTGCCCTAGGGGGTTTATATAGGCCTACCCCCCAGGGGTACAATGGTAATCCGGCCGGGTGTAGGACCCGGCTGTCAGTGTCTCTGATCGCCGGCTTCTCCGTCGGCAGCTAGGGCCCGTCGCCTGGTGGGCCCCGCCGACTGGTCTGGTACGGAGCCGACATTCCGCTCCCGCCGCTCGCGGGTCTTGCCGGCTGCTGATTACTGTAGCCGCGATGCTAATGACGCGTGCTTGGTCAAGGGAGCGTGGCTACAGTCCCGCCGCCTGGTGGGAGATCACTGTAGCCACACCGCGTCCCATCTGGTGAGTGGTGCACGGGCCCCGAGGAAGGGACGGGCCGCCTACTGGAAGCTGGCTTCCCTTAGGTCCGACTGGTCAAGCTTCCGTCGTCTTCCGGGCTCTTGCTGCCTAGTAGGGCCCGCTGCCTGCAGGCCGTACCGACAGGCCGTCGTGGGAACAGGGCTCCGCCTGCTAGCAGTGATGTCAGGGTTGGAGTGGCGACAGTGCCGCGCCGGGCGGAGATCTCCGCCTATACGGAGCACTGTGGCCACGCCCGGCCCTGGATACTGGGGTGATGGGCTACTCTGTAGCCTCACCCTGTCTTGTCTTCTTAATGAGGGCGCTGACTCTGAGGGCGCCGTGGGCCGCCTGCTAGAAGCCGACCTCTCTGGAGGCCGCCTGCAAGGAGTCGGCCCGTCTTGGTGCCGCCTTCTGGAGCTTAGCCGCCTTCTGGCAGCCGGCCATCAGAAGGCGGTGCTTCATGTTGATGTCCTGAGGGGCGCAGCTGGTCCCGATGTCTTGAAAGGCTCAGGGACTCGGGTTAGGCTACCCATGGCCCATTACTCCGACAGAACTCTCAGTACTGCAGATTCCCCAACCGAGCGGAACTGGGTCGACCGCGAGCAGCGTCGAGAAAGTCGATGGCGATAGGCGGCGGCAAGCAGAAGTGGTGAAATGCGGTGGGCTTTGCCGGCAGCCTGGCGACGGCGGCAGGCGTCGAGCTAAGTGTTTACCGCCGCGATAGGCGGTGCCATGGCATAGACACGGAGGAGCTTGTGCAGGTGTGAATGGGGAACGTACCGGTGGGGCCGAGGGGGTGGCGGGCGGGGTGAGGGTTTTTGTGACATGGGAATGGTGAAGGTTTTCTTTTTTCTTTTTTGAATTGGGTGGTGAGGGTTTTCTGTCCCACAAAGAATTTTGGGGGCGACGGTTCGCTAGAGCGAACCATGTGTGATTCACGTACTACCTCCGTGTGTGATTGACGTACTACCTCCGTCCTGGTTTATTGGTCCCCCGTTGTAATTTTTAGCAAAATTTGGCGAAATACTTAACATACTCACACATAGATAATAAGCATACATGTACATAAGCATAGTTCAACCATAAGTACATAGTTCAACCGTCTCTAAGCATACTCAAGCGTACATAGTTCGATCCATCCCAAATCTCATCTCACATGCGGCCGGCACGATCCTGAAGCTTCTCCAGGTACTCGGCGTACGCGTCGTGCGCCACACTGCGAGAATACTTCTGCTTGAAGGAGCCAACGGCCCGTCCTCTTGCATGTGCCAGAACACTTAGATACGCGTCATGAAGCTTCTGGTTGCAAAATGGGCATCCATAGCCGTCGTTCCAGGTCCTAATACGCCTGTTATGCATTCCCGCATAAAGCTCCCTCAGTATTTGCCTCTTGTACCTCCTCTGGACATCTTCATCCTCACTGTCCACATCGTCAGACAGCACCTATAGGAATAGTAAAACAAATTTGGCATCAAATCAATGATTACATGCCGTGAAGTAGGATTAGGAATTTATGGCTATTTAGTTATACATATCCAGAGATTATGGTTCGTTTTTAAGCACACTCATCTATGTACAGATCAATCTTGAAGAAAATAATGGCACAAACATATGTAGGTCATTCAAAATCAATTGTCAAGCCTTGGCTAGAAATTATTAGCATGAACACTAATCCTAGTCGGATTACTAGTAGAAATCATTTGCACAGATGAGACAACTAATCACTTATCACTTGTACCATTCAAACAATCAATACACTACACGGATCTAACGAAACTTACTCAGATTTCATGGATTGGGAGAACATAACCATAGGATTTCAATTCCAAAAAGGGGGAGGCAGGAGTAACCAGAGAAACCCTATGATCTATTTGACACATAAATGGGTATAGATGACTAACCAGCTGTCCGTCGTCATTGGAGTCGTCGCCGGAGTGGTCGTCGGAGTCGTCGTCGGAGTCGGTGTGGAACTCCGCCTCCGGCTGTGGAAGCTCGACGCCGTCGACGACATCAGGGTGCAGCGATAACTCACCGGCGGTGACGGCAACCTCTGTCTCCATCTCCACGCCGTGCTCCGGTGCATTAGCAGCCCCGGCGTCGCCACTCCCTCCGATGGGGCGCTTCGGCGGCATCCTCATACACTGACGGCTTTGAGGACTGAGAGCGGCGTCGAGGATGCAAGCGGAGAGAGAGGATTGTGTGTGCGTAGTGAGGATGGGCGGTGCGGCCGCTCGGGCGCACCATTAATATGGAGTAGTGGGAATTGTGGGAGAGAGGCGGGCCACGGTCAAACTGATGGCTCGCCTCCCGGTGAGCCTGCGCACCAGACTGCTGGCATGCCTACCAAAGTTTCACACAGCTACTTGCATGCCTCCCGATGACACTGCGCAGCGAGCACGCCTCCGTCAATTCACACACCTGCACGCACGCCTCCCCGTCTGCCTGCGCGGCAGACTGCTCGCATGCGTCCCGTCAACTCACGCCTGCTCGCACGCCACACGGGTCGCGCGGCGGCACGTATATTGTTTTTTCTATTTGGATGATTAATGTTGCCGCTTTATTGCTTAACCGAAGCATGGCACGTATCCATTGTTGGTCTAACGCTCAAGGTTTAAATAAATAATCCGTTTGGGATATTGGTTCCCAATTATTAATAATCTCCCGTCTGTAATTAAATAACGATTACATCAAAATTGGTCTCAAATTTGACAAACAAAGTACAATGCCACTTTGTATTGGTGTCCATATGACAACACGATAAGTTTCATGAACTTCAAATAAGTTTTGGATGTACTAGAATTTACAAATCAAGATTCTCAATGTTTGAAATTTGTTGCACGGGGAGTAAACATGCACCCAGTGAGACACATGTGATTTTGCAATCCATTTAGGTGCACTATCATGTGTGCATGTAGCTCAAATTTGATTTTTGCACATTATACCCGTAGAAAATCAATCAATGTACTAAAATGTCTTAATTATCTCTGTGATTTTTTTGAAATTAAAACTTCCCTCCTTTGGTAACATGTATGTTCTCCGCGGGATAATTAATTTAACATGCATCGTAGTCGCGGTGTGTGTGTGGTTGTGTGCATCTGGGGGTGGCGGGTGGCTCGCAGTACACTACGAGTTGTGAGCGACCGTGTGGGTTGGCCGTTTTGTTAGGCAGGCCGGTGCCACATCAGAGTCATGAAATCGTTATTTAAAACATTACACAACCCTTTCATAGATAAATTTTTTGGCCACATGCGGTCGATGGTTGTCCTACACGACACTCGATACTCGCGTGTGACGCTTTCTGTGGGCCAGCGAGGTCGTCGTCCATCACTTTGACGAACAGCCCGCAGTGAGGTTAATTTGACTAGCAAGGTAGAATCTTTTTTGTTTGTGTTATGGTGGTATATAGTACGCGTCGAAGAGGTGAGAGGGGACTAGCATATATACTATTCGTACGTGTCTGTGAACAAGTACACCTCACTCAGTGTCGGGACTTTTTGGTTACCAAGGCACGTGCCACATCAAAATTGTGAAATTGGTTATTCAAACATCACACAACACCTTTTTGGGCCACATGCATATCCTAGCTAGGACACTCACGTGTGACGCTTCCATCTGCGGGCCCACGAGGCCATCGTCAATGCATGCATGCATAACTTTGACCTACATCGGGAGAGGTTAATTAATTTCAACATCGATGAGGATTCTTTTGGGTTGTACATATATTACGGCACGAGCATATAGTATGCGGTGAAGAGGGGGGAAGGGGACCATCATATGTAGTACGCTTGATATGAACCTCACTCTGTGTGGGTGCATGGTTTACGATTTTTGAGGCATGTGGCACATCAAAGTTGTGCATTTTGGGTATTCAACATATATATGTTTGGCCCACATGCAAAGCGGTGGTGGTTGTCCTCTTGCACCCACTTAAGCGGTTATCAGCGATACCGATGCTTTCCATCTGTGGGCCCGCTTGGTCCGTCACTACTTTTTGCCTGACAACAAGAGAGGTTAATTTGACTTAGGAGGGGATTATTATTTTTGCTCTGGGATGACATGCATGATATAGTTTGAGCACACACACATGCATGTGTACGCATGAATCCCTCCCATCGAGTCGAAGTGGCTAGTACAATGACACATCATGAACCGATCTCGCTCTGTGTGGGGAGCTAGTGTACGATTTTTGACACAGGCGCCACATCAATGTTGTGTATTCAAAGATGCATGCACGCATCACCTCCATACATATGCATGTAGTGGTTTCCTTCGAACGATACACTGCCTCGCGTGGTTATCGGTGACAAGCCTATATATTCGTGGGCCCGCGTGGACATCCATGATCACCTTGACCAACAACAAGATAGGTTACCATGGCGGATACTTCATTTGGTTCGTGTTATCGTAGTATAGGTCATGGTGAGATTCAGTCCTAATTAAGTTTGAGCGCATATACTATGCACGCATGCATGCATGAATCCCGTCGTTGGCTTGAAGTGTGGTGTAACATACATATGCATCGTCAACCTAACCCTCACTCAGTGTGGGGATTTCTAGTTTGAAATCATGGTGCCACATCAAAGTTGTTCCATTGTTACTCAAAAACACACCTCTCCATACATATGTTTGGGCCACACGTATGCAGTGGTTGTTGTCGGTGTCAAAACTGGCGGATCTCGGGTAGGGGGTCCCGAACTGTGCGTCTAAGGTCGATGGTTACAGGAGACAGGGGACACGATGTTTACCCAGGTTCGGGCCCTCTCTATGGAGGTAATACCCTACTTCGTGCTTGATTGATCTTGATGAATATGAGTGTTACAAGAGTTGATCTACCACGAGATCGTAATGGCTAAACCCTAGAAGTCTAGCCTTTATGACTATGGTATTGAGTCTCTCCTTTCCGGACTAACCCCTCCGGTTTATATAGACACCGGGGGAATCTAGGGTTACATAGAGTCGGTTACATAGGAAGGAATCTTCATAGTTGATCGCCAAGCTTGCCTCCCACGCCAAGGAGAGTCCTATCCGGACACGGGTGCAGTCTTCGACCTTCATGTCTTCACAGCCCATCAGTCCGGCCCATGGATAACAGGCCGGACGCCCGAGGACCCCTTAGTCCAGGTCTCCCTCAGTAGCCCCTGAACCTAGCTTCAATGACGAGGAGTCCGGCGCGCAGATTGTCTTCGGCATTGCAAGGTGGGTTCCCTTTTTTCTGAACTCCAAGATAGTCTTCGGATGCGATAATAGTATCCGGACCTGTCGCACACACCATACACAACCATAGAGAGAATATAATTTTACACGAGTCCAATCCGCTGACAAATTTTTGTAGCATGACATTATGTCCGACCGGTCATAATTCCGGACCGTTTTGTGTCCGACGCTCCACATCCCGAGACGCGGTTGCCATCGGCACGTCTTGTCAAAGCAGAGATTGTGTCCCCTTATCGCGGGATTCTCATCAATGCGGGCATGGGTAACCCAATCGTGCCGTTTATACAGCCCTTGGGAATAGGCGAGTTCTAAGGCGAGTGGGAGGCGTTCAATATTTACTGCCTTTATAAGGGGATAAGGATTCCCTCTTCCTCTCCCATGCCTTCTACTACTATTACTCCACACATCGACCGCTATCCAGCATGCATCTAGAGTATTAAGTTCAAAAGAACAGAGAAATGCTTTAAGTAAGATGACATGATGTAGAGGGATAAACTCATGCAATATGAAATAAACCCCATCTTGTTATCCTCGATGGCACCAATACAATACATTCCTTGCTGGCCCTACTGTCACTGGGAAAGGACACCGCAAGATTGAACCCAAAGCTAAGCACTTCTCCCATTGCAAGAAAGATCAATCTAGTAGGCCAAACCAAACTGATAATTCGAAGAGACTTGCAAAGATAGCCAATCATACATAAAAGAATTCAGAGAAGATTCAAATATCGTTCATAGATAAACTTGATCATAAACCCACAATTCATCGGTCTCAACAAACACACCGCAAAAGAAGATTACATCAAATAGATCTCCACAAGAGAGGGGTAGAACATTGTATTGAGATCCAAAAAGAGAGAAGAAGCCATCTAACTAATAACTATGGACCCAAAGGTCTGAGGTAAACTACTCACACATCATCGGAGAAGCTATGGTGTTGATGTAGAAGCCCTCCGTGATCGACAACCCCTCCGGTGGAGCTCTGGAAAAGGCCCCAAGATGGGATCTCACGGGTACAGAAGGTTGCGGCGGTGGAATTAGGTTTTCGGCTCCGTATCTGGTAGTTTGGGGTACGTAGGTATATATAGGAGGAAGAAGTACGTCGGTGGAGCAACGTGGGGCCCACAAGGGTGGAGGGCGCGCCCAAGGGGGTAGGCGCGCCCCCTACCTCGTGCCTTCCTATTGATGTCTTGACGTAGGGTCCAAGTCCTCTGGATCACGTTCATTCCAAAAATCACGTTCCCGAAGGTTTCATTCCGTTTGGACTTCGTTTGATATTCTTTTTCTGCGAAACTCTGAAATAGGCAAAAAACTGCAATTCTGGGCTGGGCCTCCAGTTAATAGGTTAGTCCCAAAAATAATATAAAGTTGTATAATAAATCCCAATAATGTCCAAAACAGAATATAATATAGCATGGAACAATCAAAAATTATAGATACGTTCGAGACGTATCACGCATCCAACCCCACTTCGGGCTGTGGCTGAAAATCTTCAACGTGAAGCCGAAGGTGGTGGATGGCCAGCACACGGAGTGCCGAGGAGCCATGGTGAGTAAGCTGTCCAACGTCTCCTGGCCGAAAGGCACTTTTGTGGATATAGTAAAGGAGTGGCAGAAACAGTGGTTCTACGTCACGGAACCCCGCGGCACCACCTGGGCCGCAGCTGCCGAATTCCGCTCCGGCGCTCCCATGCGACTCACCTCCTGGGTCGAGAAAAGTCTGAACTGGTGTTCGCCCGATGAGCTGATTGCGCTGCAGACGCGCGTTCAAAGCATGATAGCCAAGAACGTCAAGCTTGTCGATGTAATTCAGGTGATGCTGGTTCGCCGGATCCTCCCGTGCCAGCGCAGAAGTCGCCCTCTGTGGGAGTTTAATCCGAAGAAGCATCAAACCCTGGTGAGGCTCTTCGAAACCACTCACGAAGGTGCCTGGAAGTTGCTCTTTAAGGGAAACGAGAAACCGCCGGCCACAGATTCAGACCGTGGGCACGACATTAAACACCTCGCCAGTGAGGTATGTTATTTTTAATGTATCGCCTACTTGTTTGTTTTGAGGATGATGTCTGAGCTTTTATCATTGCTTTTTCAGGATTGGATGGAGAGGGCGAAGCGGATCCAGTGTCCGGCTCCACTGCCTGAAGAACCGGTCATCCCGCGTCTAGCGAAGATGCTGGTGCCGGCACCATATAAGGCGTCGGTGAAGAAGGCCAAGGGGGCCAAAAGTGGCCCTCGTCGCAAGGGCACTTCGGACATGACATCCGAAGACGAAGAAGCCCATTCCTTCGTCCCTGAGGACGATGACGAGGAAGAGGAGGAGGAGGAGGAGAAGAACCCTCCCCTTAGGAGGGAAAGAAGAAAAGGGGGGCCTCCACGAATCTGGAGGGAACGCCCAATAAGGGGAAGGGCGCCCTTGCGGTCAACTCCGCGTGGGACGTTGACAGCAGTCCGGAGCGACGCCTCCGCACTAAGCCTCGGGCCGCATCGTAAGTACTATGACTCACGTATACAAGTGTACCCGGCCTCTCCTTTTTATTGTTTTGACGTGGTTAATTGTGCTATTGCAGTCCGGCCCGTGACATCATCCAGCGATCCTCATCTGGAGGTTCGTTGGATCCGGCGGAAATGGCCAGCATATCGCCGCCGCCCGCTTATTCCCCCGAGGCCAAGGACGACACCGAAGTGTTGTCCCGGAGGACCGCTCCGAGCCGGGGAGGGGCCCAGGACGCTGTCCACGAGGCGCCGCAAGGCGAGACCTCCGCTGCTGTACACATGGGGGAGCAGATCCCCATGGAGACTGGCGAGGAGGGACGTATTCGGTTCGGCCCTCAGCCGAATACGATTCCGGGGACCGATACGGCCCCGGAATCCGGCGTGCGCCTTCCTTCGAAGGAGGGGGGTGCGCCAATTCCACCGATGGCCCCTATCCAACCAGGGGCACTGGATAACCTGATGGAGGCGCTACGAGGCGCCTCCATTGTGGACAAGCACCGTGTCCTTATGGGTACGGTGATCGAGAAGGTTCAGTCCGTCAAGAGCGGACTAAACGAGGCCTGCAACAATCTATTGACAGGTTTTGAGGTAAGTCATGTAGAAAGAGAACACCCCATGCTGACAGTAGCCCCTGAGACACTGTCCGGTGTTCGGAAAGAAAGGCCGAACAGAGGATCAACCCTTTGTAGGAGACTAATTTGATATGTATGAATGAGCAGGCGTCGCTGTTGGCCGCGACCTCGCATGCTACAGAAGTCTCTGAACTGAAGCAGAGGTTGGAGCGGGCCGAGAACGAGCTCGGCGAGGTGAAGATTCAGCTCCAGGAGAAGCAAGGTGAGTGACGACTTGCTGTGTATTCGGAAAGAATAAGCGGTGAGTATTGACCGGAGTATCATAATATGTGTAGGGGCAGCGACCGAGGTCGAGGCCCTGAAAAATGCCCTGGCCGAAGCCGAGGGGAAGGCTGTCCAGCAGCAAGCCGCCCGTAAGAAGCTCAAGGCCCGGGTCAGCGAGGTCCAGCAGGAGCTCCAGGACGCGGTGAAGAAGTGCGAAGCCTTGGAGCGCGAGGCGTCGGTTCAAGACACCGAACTTACCAAGGCTCGCCAGAGCGCGGAGACTGCACGGAATGAGGCCCGGGGCGCACTCCAAGAGATGCAGGAGGCCAAGAAGGTCGCAGCGGGTAAGGCTTTTAACATGCAAAAAAAGTATGCGGAGAGGAAGTACCATTTACTAACCCAGATTCGGAGTTGCCTACCACGCAGCGTGTCCGATGCTGCGGAGTTCTTCCGAGCCAGACAAGGGAATTCCACGGAGAAGCTGTTCTGGTCGCAGTATGTTGTGCCAGAACATTCGGTGCCCTTTGCCGATCAACTGAAACAGCTGGTCGAGCTGCACAGGGTGGCCAAACTGGCCATGAAGGATTTAATATTCCGGTTGTGGCCAGCCGAAGCTATACCTAGCAGCTATTTTGGCCTCGTGAAGCAGGTGGTGGAAGCCTGTCCGCGGCTAGACATCGTCAAGCGATCAGTCTGCATCGAAGGTGCCCACATGCCCTTCGCCCGTTGCAAGATGTGGTGGGCAAAGATGGACGCCGTCGAGGTGACCAGGGGGCCGCCAGAGGGCAAGGAGCACCGCACACCCGAGCGATATTTTGCGGATGTCCTAGAAGGGTCTCGACTTGCAGCAGCGCATTGTGGGCAGGACATTGTTTTCGAATGAATACACTCGTGTTTTGTCCTTGCCTTGTATGATAAAAACAAAGCCGGTTTGTAATATAATGTTTGTTATGTTTTAATTGTTTCCTCCTGTGCGGCCGTGTTGTATGGAATCTGAGGGTTGGCCAGTCGAAGGCTTTTGCCCTCACGTAGATAGTACGGAGGTGTTCGGGATGGAATCTAAACAATCTTTATCCAATTATATGGTCCTTGAAGGAGTTGTTTAGCGCAACGAACCAGGCAATCGGACTATGCGGCTTAAGCGCCCTCACTTAGCCATAGGAGTTTTATAATAAAACATGGGCGCAGCCCCTGGTATACGAACCAGAGTGATGTCAGCGTCTGATCGAGAAGTACCGATCCTTCACGGAATGCGGAAAAAAATCTCCAACAATTTGTGACCTCCGGACAGCTGACCGGCTCTCGCCGCATCATGACAGTCAGTTTTCGGCTTTCTCTACTGAGGTGCTCATCCGGTTTAGACCGGGGCACAGTTGCAGTAGTTCTCCCTTTACTACCCTAACCGATGTAGCGGAACGTAGGGTAGCAAGCACAGGAGCCGGGTAACCCAACTATTGACCAAAGACATGATTCGGAGCCAATGCATATAATGCTAAATTCGGGGTGCCAAACTTATCTATAAGAAGTGTTCGGACTTTGTTGCCGTATTATGGGGCGATGGGAAGCCCCTGGCGAATATGAAACGTACCAAAGTGCACGGGTGCGAGAATATAAGTAATTAATGGCAAAGCAAAACAGAAAGAGAGCAGAGGTAGTATCTAGGGTGTTGGGGAACGTAGTAATTTCAAAAAAATTCCTACGAACACGCAAGATCATGGTGATGCATAGCAACGAGAGGGGAGAGTGTTGTCCACGTACCCTCGTAGACCGAAAGCGGAAGCGTTAAATCAACGCGGTTGATGTAGTCGTACGTCTTCACGATCCGACCGATCAAGTACCGAATGCACGGCACCTCCGAGTTCAGCACACGTTCAGCTCGATGACGTCCCTCGAACTCCGATCCAGCCGAGCGTTGAGGGAGAGTTTCGTCAGCACGACGGCATGGTGACAATGATGATGTTCTACCGACGCAGGGCTTCGCCTAAGCACCGCTACGATATTATCGAGGTGTAATATGGTGGAGGGGGGCACCGCACACGGCTAAGAGATCAATAGATCAATTGTTGTGTCTATGGGGTGCCCCCCTGCCCCCGTATATAAAGGAGCAAGGGGGAGGCCGGCCGGCCCTTGTTGGCGCGCCAGGAGGAGGAGTCCTCCTCCTAGTAGGAGTAGGACTCCCCTCTTTCCTACTCCTACTAGGAGGGGGAAAGGAAGGGGGAGAGGGAGAAGGAAAGGGGGCGCCGCCCCCCTCTCCTAGTCCAATTCGGACCAGAGGGGGAGGGGGCGCGCGGCACCTCCTGGCTGCCCCTCTCTCTCTCCACTAAGGCCCATAAGGCCCATTACTTCTCCCGGGGGGGTTCCGGTAACCCTCCGGCACTCCGGTTTTCTCCAAAATCACCCGGAACACTTCCGGTGTCCGAATATAGTCGTCCAATATATCAATCTTTATGTCTCGACCATTTCGAGACTCCTCGTCATGTCCGTGATCACATCCGAGACTCCGAACAACCTTCGGTACATCAAAACATATAAATTCATAATATAACTGTCATCGTAACATTAAGCGTGCGGACCCTACGGGTTCGAGAACAATGTAGACATGACCGAGACACGTCTCCGGTCAATAACCAATAGCGGAACCTGGATGCTCATATTGGCTCCCAGATATTCTATGAAGATCTTTTATCGGTCAGACCGCATAACAACATACGTTGTTCCCTTTGTCATCGGTATGTTACTTGCCCGAGATTCGATCGTCGGTATCTCAATACCTAGTTCAATCTCGTTACCGGCAAGTCTCTTTACTCGTTCCGTAATACATCATCTTGCAACAAACTCTTTAGTTGCAATGCTTGCAAGGCTTAAGTGATGTGCATTACCGAGAGGGCCCAGAGATAGCTCTCCGGCAATCGGAGTGACAAATCCTAATCTCGAAATACGCCAACCCAACAAGTACCTTCGGAGACACCTGTAGAGCACCTTTATAATCACCCAGTTACGTTGTGATGTTTGGTAGCACACAAATTGTTCCTCCGGTAAACGGGAGTTGCATAATCTCATAGTCATAGGAACATGTATAACTCATGAAGAAAGCAATAGCAACATACTAAACGATCAAGTGCTAAGCTAACGGAATGGGTCAAGTCAATCACATCATTCTCCTAATAATGTGATCCCGTTAATCAAATGACAACTCATGTCTATGGCTAGGAAACATAACCATCTTTGATCAATGAGCTAGTCAAGTAGAGGCATACTAGTGACACTCTGTTTGTCTATGTATTCACACAAGTATTATGTTTCCGTTTAATACAATTCTAGCATGAATAATAAACATTTATCATGAAATAAGGAAATAAATAATAACTTTATTATTGCCTCTAGGGCATATTTCCTTCAATCTCCCACTTGCACTAGAGTCAGTAATCTAGATTACACAGTAATTATTCTTACACCCATGGAGCCTTGGTGCTGATCATGTTTTGCTCGTGGAAGAGGCTTAGTCAACGGGTCTGCAACATTCAGATCCGTATGTATCTTGTAAATTTCTATGTCTCCCACCTGGACTAAATCCCGGATGGAATTGAAGCATCTTTTGATGTGCTTGGTTCTCTTGTGAAATCTGGATTCCTTTACCAAGGCA
The DNA here is from genome assembly GCF_002575655.3 of Aegilops tauschii subsp. strangulata. Classification (NCBI taxonomy): domain Eukaryota; kingdom Viridiplantae; phylum Streptophyta; class Magnoliopsida; order Poales; family Poaceae; genus Aegilops; species Aegilops tauschii. The sequence continues at coordinate 510,381,912 of NC_053038.3, forward strand.
ATTGCACCAGTATTGTCACAAAAGATTTTCATTGGACCCGATGCACTAGGTATGACACCTAGATCGGATATGAACTCCTTCATCCAGACTCCTTCATTTGCTGCTTCCGAAGCAGCTATGTACTCCGCTTCACACGTAGATCCCGCCACGACGCTTTGTTTAGAACAGCACCAACTGACAACTCCACCGTTCAATGTAAACACATATCCGGTTTGCGATTTAGAATCGTCCGGATCAGTGTCAAAGCTTGCATTGACGTAACCATTTACGATGAGCTCTTTGTCACCTCCATAAACGAGAAACATATCCTTAGTCCTTTTCAGGTATTTCAGGATGTCTTGACCGCTGTCCAGTGATCCACTCCTGGATTACTTTGGTACCTTCCTGCTAGACTTATAGCAAGGCATACATCAGGTCTGGTACACAGCATTGCATACATGATAGAGCCTATGGCTGAAGCATAGGGAACATCTTTCATTTTCTCTCTATCTTCTGCAGTGGTCGGGCATTGAGTCTTACTCAATTTCACACCTTGTAACACAGGCAAGAACCCTTTCTTTGCTTGATCCATTTTGAACTTTTTCAAAACTTTGTCAAGGTATGTGCTTTGTGAAAGTCCAATTAAGCGTCTTGATCTAGCTCTATAAATCTTGATGGCCAATATATACGCAGCTTCACCGAGGTCTTTCATTGAAAAACTCTTATTCAAGTATCCTTTACGCTATCCAGAAATTCTATATCATTTCCAATCAGTAATATGTCATCCACATATAATGTCAGAAATGCTACAGAGCTCCCACTCACTTTCTTGTAAATACAGGCTTCTCCAAAAGTCTGTATAAAACCAAATGCTTTGATCACACTATCAAAGCGTTTATTCCAACTCCGAGAGGCTTGCACCAGTCCATAAATGGATCGCTGGAGCTTGCACACTTTGTTAGCTTCCTTTCGATCGACAAAACCTTCCGGTTGCATCATATACAACTCTTCTTCTAGAAATCCATTCAGGAATGCAGTTTTGACATCCATTTGCCAAATTTCATAATCATAAAATGCGGCAATTGCTAACATGATTCGGACAGACGTAAGCATCGCTACGGGTGAGAAGGTCTCATCGTAGTCAATCCCTTGAACTTGTCGAAAACCTTTCGGAACAAGTCCAGGTTTATAGACACTAACATTACCGTCGGCGTCAGTCTTCTTCTTGAAGATCCATTTATTTTCAATGGCTTGCCGATCATCGGGCAAGTCAACCAAAGTCCACACTTTGTTCTCATACATGGATCCCATCTCGGATTTCATGGCCTCAAGCCATTTTGCAGAATCTGGGCTCACCATCGCTTCTTCATAGTTCGTAGGTTCGTCATGGTCTAGTAACATAACCTCCAGAACAGGATTACCGTACCACTCTGGTGCGGATCTTACTCTGGTTGATCTACGAGGTTCAGTAACAACTTGATCTGAAGTTTCATGATCATCATCATTAACTTCCTCACTAATTGGCGTAGGCGTCGCAGAAACTGGTTTCTGTGATGAACTACTTTCCAATAAGGGAGTAGGTACAGTTACCTCATCAAGTTCTACTTTCCTCCCACTCACTTCTTTCGAGAGAAACTCCTTCTCTAGAAAATTTCCGAATTTAGCAACAAAAGTTTTGCCTTCGGATCTGTGATAGAAGGTGTACCCAACAGTCTCCTTTGGGTATCCTATGAAGACACATTTCTCCGATTTGGGTTCGAGCTTATCAGGTTGAAGTTTTTTCACATAAGCATCGCAGCCCCAAACTTTAAGAAACGACAACTTTGGTTTCTTGCCAAACCACAGTTCATAAGGCGTCGTCTCAACGGATTTTGATGGTGCCCTATTTAACGTGAATGCAGCCGTCTCTAAAGCATAACCCCAAAACGATAGCGGTAAATCAGTAAGAGACATCATAGATTGCACCATATCTAGTAAAGTACGATTACGACGTTCGGACACACCATTACGTTGTGGTGTTCCGGGTGGCGTGAGTTGCGAAACTATTCCGCATTGTTTCAAATGTAGACCAAACTCGTAACTCAAATATTCTCCTCCACGATCTGATCGTAGAAACTTTATTTTCTTGTTACGATGATTTTCAACTTCACTCTGAAATTCTTTGAACTTTTCAAATGTTTCAGACTTATGTTTCATTAAGTAGATATACCCATATCTGCTCAAATCATCTGTGAAGGTGAGAAATAACGATATCCGCCACGAGCCTCAATATTCATCAGACCACATACATCTGTATGTATGATTTCCAACAAATCTGTTGCTCTCTCCATAGTTCTGGGGAACGGCGTTTTAGTCATCTTGCCCATGAGGCACGGTTCGCAAGTACCAAGTGATTCATAATCAAGTGGTTCCAAAAGTCCATCAGTATGGAGTTTCTTCATGCGCTTTACACCGATATGACCTAAACGGCAGTGCCACAAATAAGTTGCACTATCATTCTCAACTCTGTATCTTTTGGCTTCAATATTATGAATATGTGTATCACTACTATCGAGATTCAATAAAAATAGACCACTCTTCAAGGGTGCATGACCATAAAAGATATTACTCATATAAATAGAACAACCATTATTCTCTGATTTAAATGAATAAACGTCTCGCATCAAACAAGATCCAGATATAATGTTCATGCTTAACGCTGGCACCAAATAACAATTATTTAGGTCTAAAACTAATCCCGAAGGTAGATGTAGAGGTAGCGTGCCGACCGCGATTACATCGACTTTGGAACCATTTCCCACGCGCATCGTCACCTCGTCCTTAGCCAATCTTCGCTTAATCTGTAGCCCCTGTTTCGAGTTGCAAATATTAGCAACAGAACCAGTATCAAATACCCAGGTGCTACTGCGAGCATTAGTAAGGTACACATCAATAACATGTATATCACATATACCTTTGTTCACCTTGCCATCCTTCTTATCATACAATAAAATTCAGTGTCATGTCTTGACCATATCACATCACAACATGCCCTGCAAAAACAAGTTAGACGTCCTCTACTTTGTTGTTGCAAGTTTTACGTGGTTGCTATGGGCTTAGCAAGAACCGTTCTTACCTACGCATCAAAACCACAATGATAGTTTGTCAAGTTGGTGTTGTTTTAACCTTCGCAAGGACCGGGCGTAGCCACACTCGGTTCAACTAAAGTGAGAGAGACAGACACCCGCCGGTCACCTTTAAGCAACGAGTGCTCGCAACGGTGAAACCAGTCTCGCGTAAGCGTACGCGTAATGTCGGTCCGGGCCGCTTCATCTCACAATACCGCCGAACCAAAGTATGACATGCTGGTAAGCAGTATGACTTATATCGCCCACAACTCACTTGTGTTCTACTCGTGCATAACATCAACGCATAAAACCAGGCTCGGATGCCACTATTGGGGAACGTAGTAATTTCAAAAAATTTCCTACGAACACGCAAGATCATGGTGATGCATAGCAACGAGAGGGGAGAGTGTTGTCCACGTACCCTCGTAGACCGAAAGCGGAAGCGTTAAAACAACGCGGTTGATGTAGTCGTATGTCTTCACGATCCGACCGATCAAGTACCGAACGTACGGCACCTCCGAGTTCCGCACACGTTCAGCTCGATGACGTCCCTCGAACTCCGATCCAGCCGAGTGTTGAGGGAGAGTTTCGTCAGCACGATGGCGTGGTGACGATGATGATGTTCTACAGACGCAGGGCTTCGCCTAAGCACCGCTACGATATTATCGAGGTGTAATATGGTGCAGGGGGGCACCGCACACGGCTAAGAGATCAATAGATCAATTGTTGTGTCTATGGGGTGCCCCCCTGCCGCCGTATATAAAGGAGCAAGGGGGAGGCCGGCCGGCCCTTGTTGGCGCGCCAGGAGGAGGAGTCCTCCTCCTAGTAGGAGTAGGACTCCCCTCTTTCCTACTCCTACTAGGAGGGGGAAAGGAAGGGGGAGAGGGAGAAGGAAAGGGGGACGCCGCCCCCCCTCTCCTAGTCCAATTCGGACCAGAGGGGGAAGGGGCGCGCGGCCCCTCCTGGCTGCCCCTCTCTCTCCACTAAGGCCCATAAGGCCCATTACTTCTCCCGGGGGGTTCCGGTAACCCTCCGGCACTCCGGTTTTCTCCAAAATCACCCGGAACACTTCCGGTGTCCGAATATAGTCGTCCAATATATCAATCTTTATGTCTCGACCATTTCGAGACTCCTCCTCATGTACGTGATCACATCCGGGACTCCGAACAACCTTCGGTACATCAAAACATATAAACTCATAATATAACTGTCATCGTAACGTTAAGCGTGCGGACCCTACGGGTTTGAGAACTATGTAGACATGACCGAGACACGTCTCCGGTCAATAACCAATAGCGGAACCTGGATGCTCATATTGGATCCCACATATTCTACGAAGATCTTTTATCGGTCAGACCGCATAACAACATACGTTGTTCCCTTTGTCATCGGTATGTTACTTGCCCGAGATTCGATCGTCGGTATCTCAATACCTAGTTCAATCTCGTTACCGGCAAGTCTCTTTACTCGTTCCGTAATAAATCATCTTGCAACAAACTCTTTAGTTGCAATGCTTGCAAGGCTTAAGTGATGTGCATTACCGAGAGGGCCCAGAGATACCTCTCCGACAATCGGAGTGACAAATCCTAATCTCGAAATACGCCAACCCAACAAGTACCTTCGGAGACACCTGTAGAGCACCTTTATAATCACCCAGTTACGTTGTGACGTTTGGTAGCACACAAAGTGTTCCTCCGGTAAACGGGAGTTGCATAATCTCATAGTCATAGGAACATGTATAAGTCATGAAGAAAGCAATAGCAACATACTAAACGATCAAGTGCTAAGCTAACGGAATGGGTCAAATCAATCACATCATTCTCCTAATAATGTGGTCCCGTTAATCAAATGACAACTCATGTCTATGGCTAGGAAACATAACCATCTTTGATCAATGAGCTAGTCAAGTAGAGGCATACTAGTGACACTCTGTTTGTCTATGTATTCACACAAGTATTATGTTTCCGGTTAATACAATTCTAGAATGAATAATAAACATTTATCATGAAATAAGGAAATAAATAATAACTTTATTATTGCCTCTAGGGCATATTTCCTTCATAGGGCCCCTTGACTTGGGACGTGAACTGTTTCCATTGTAGTGTGGTTAATGCGTCAAAGCGCATTGATACACATAGTGCGAGAAGCAACCGGCTATTTAACATGCCATAACCAAAGGAGAGCTGCATTCGGGTACTGAAAAATAGGTAGAGTGATCGTTGGATTATCCTCTAGGGCTTCCCCTGTGACAATCTGGTGTACTTGTCCTTTGACAGGACCAGTAATCAGGCAATCGAAGGAGGCATGTATAAAAGAGACCTAAAAAAGGAAATAGTAAAGTTGAAAGTGAGTCCGGGATCGGTGTAGCCGAACTGTGGACTACAAGCTAGTTGTGCCTCCGTCGATGCCCATGGGATTTTGAGTGCGTAATTATGTACGCGTGGTGCGAATGCCGCTACCTCATCGGGACTGGGACGGAGTCCGTATTGCTAATCGAGCTCTTGACGAGCCGAGCTGTCCTGTTGCAGTGTGGTCCGGATCCTCTTGGTGGTGTCCAGGGGCTCGGCAGCCGGATTATAGTTCTGCTTGAGAAGGCCGCTCTGTACCTCTGCTACTAGGGCGGTTGTGTGCTCCTCTGTACGGAGGGAGCGTTCGGTGTTTCCATTGACTGTTATGACGCCGCGTGGACCGGGCATCTTGAGCTTGAGATAAGCGTAGTGTGGCACCGCGTTGAATCTAGCAAACGCGGTTCGTCCGAGCAGTGCGTGGTAGCCGCTGCGAAAGGGGACGATATCGAAGATTAGCTCTTCACTTCGGAAGTTGTCCGGGGAACCGAAGACCACTTCCAGCATGATTGAGCCCGTACAATGGGCCTCTACGCCTGGTATGACTCCTTTAAAGGTAGTCTTTGTGGGTTTGATTCGTGAGGGATTAATGCCCATCTTACGCACTGTATCCTGATAGAGCAGGTTGAGGCTGCTGCCACCGTCCATTAGGACTCGTGTTAGGTGAAATCCGTCGATGATTGGGTCGAGAACCAGTGCGGCTGAGGCGCCATGGCGGATACTAGTTGGATGATCTCGACGATCGAAGGTGATCGGGAATGACGACCACGGAATGAATTTTGGGGTGACTGGCTCTACCGCGTAGACGTCCCTGAGTGCGCGCTTGCGCTCCCTTTTGGGGATGTGTGTAGCATATATCATGTTCACCGTTTTGACTTGAGGGGGAAATTTCTTCTGCCCCCCAGTGTTCGGCTGTCGGGGCTCTTCGTCATCGTCCTCACTTTGTGATCCCTTTTCCTTGTTCTCGGCATTTAACTTGCCGGCCTGTTTAAAAACCCAACAATCTCTGTTGGTATGATTGGCTTGTTTGTTTGGGGTGCCATGTATCTGGCACGGACGGTCGAGTATGCGGTCCAAGCTGGATGGTCCCTCACTGTTCCTTTTGTAGGGCTTCTTCCGCTAGCCGGACTTGGAGCCACTGAATCCGGCGTGAACTGTAGTGTCATCGGTGTTATCGCCATTGCTTCGGCGTTTGTGTCTACTGCGCCGGAGCTTGCCGGTGCTGTTTTTGGCCTCGGAGGGGCCTGCCTCGCTTGCTATGGTTTTGCTACGAGCCAGCCAGCTATCCTCACCTGCGCAAAAGCGGGTCATGAGTGCCGTGAGGGCTGCCATGGATTTCGGCTTTTCTTGGACGAGGTGGTGGGTGAGCCATTCGTCACGGATGCTGTGTTTGAAGGTCGCTAGGGCTTCGGCATCGGACAGTCAACAATCGGTTCTTTTTGGTTAGGAACCTAGTCCAGAATTTTCTAACTGATTCTCCAGGTTGTTGAACTATATGACTTAAGTAATCGGCGTCTGCTGGCTGGGCATAAGTGCCTTGGAAGTTGTCAAGAAAAGCTTCTTCCAAGTCCTCCCAGCTGCCGATGGAATTTTCAGGCAGGCTATTTAACTAGTGTCTAGCTGGCCCTTTTAGTTTTAGTGGGAGATATTTGATGGCGTGGAGATCGTCTCCTCGGGCCATATGGATGTGGAGAATAAAATCCTCGATCCATACTGCGGGATCGGTTGTTCCGTCGTATGATTCAATATTGACGGGCTTGAACCCCTCGGGGAATTCATGATCCAGTACTTCATCTGTGAAGCAGAGAGGGTGTGCGGCGCCTCTGTATCGGGCCACGTCGCGGCGCACCTCCGATGAAGTCCGCATGCGGTTATCGGCCCGGGCGTGACTAGGTTTGTCACGTCCGAATAGGTAGCCGTCGTCGCGAGTCGAAAGGCGTCCTCGCGATCCGTAGATTGATCTGGTGTGTCCTGCTCTACTGTCCAGGTCCTGTCGAAGGTCATATGTATAGTCCCGAGCTGTTTTGTCTCTGTTTTTACGAGGCGGTGGGGCGGGCTGCTATTCGGCATGAGTTGCCGTTTTATCCCGACCGCGGGGTGGTCGGTCCGCCGCACTATCCCGGCCACGTGGTGGTCGTTCCGCATTGCGCGAGGGAGGTATGGGTTCCGGCGCCTCCTCATCGAACTAAGGTAGCAGTCTGTGTTTCGGGTAAATCTTGGCTGGATGCTTGAGGCCGTATTCTTCGGCTGCCAGGACATCAGTCCATCTGTCAATGAGTAGGTCTTGATCAGCTTGAAGCTGCTGCTGCTTTTTCTTCAGGCTTCTTGCAATAGCTATTAGCTGGCGCTTGAAGCGCTCCTGCTCGAGGGGCGCCTCAGGCAAGATGAAATCCTCGTTGCCGAGGCTCTCCTCATCCTCGGAGGGTGGACGGTAACTATCGTCATCCGGGTCGTTGGGCATGGCCTGTTTATCAGGGTTAACTTGCCCGTTGTCTTGTTCCTCCTGTTCGGATGTTGCTCCAACAGGGTCTTCACTGTTTTCGGCGTCGTCTGGAGTACTATTTTCTCCAGTGCCAGTGTTGTTGTATTTTGAGCAACGTGACTTAGAACAGGGTTTAGGGCGCCGGCGCTTGGACTGTGTCTCAGAAGGTTTATTCGCAACCGGGTCTTCTTTGTCATCGTCGCTAGCTTTTTTAGGTGTGTCAACCATGTACACATCGTACGAAGAGGTGGCCGTCCAACGTCCAGTGAATGGCGGATCTTGGCCTTGATCCTTGTCGGCATCGTCGTCCATACCGTCGATGTCTTCGGAGCTATAATCAAGCATGTCGGTTAAGTCCTCGATAGTGGCTATGAAGTGGGTGGCAGGTGGGAAGCGAAATTCTCCATCATCAGCCTTTAGTTTGAACCGGACATAGTTCGGCTGTGAGTCCCCCGCCAAGGACAGGTTTTTTAATGAATCTAGAACATCGCGCAAGGGCGAGTGTTGGAAGACGTCTGCGGCGCTGAACTCGAAGATCGATGACTGATCCAGCTCGGTGTCCGCAGGCGTACGCGGTTCGGAACTTATAGCCGGAAACGAGCCCGGAATTCCGTTAACGCAGATATTCCCAGGTGTTGAGTCTGTGTGCGGCTCCAACGCCGCGGACTCCGTGGCTTTGGATGGCGCGATTTGCTCCGAATCTAAGGCCGTAGCAGTTACAGGAACCATCTCCTGAATATGGTCTGATGACAGATTTAAGTCATGTTCATCGGAGCGAGGGGGAGCGATCACCGTGGTCTCAAATCCGTTGAAGATCAAATCTCCACGGATATCCGTGACGTAGTTCAAGCTTCCGAATCTGACCTGGTGGCCAGGGGCGTAGCTATCGATCTGCTCCAGATGGCCAAGCGAGTTGGCCCGCAGTACAAAGCCGTCGAATACGAAAACCTGTCCGGGGAGGAAGGTTTCTCCTTGGAGAGCGTCACTATCGATGATTGAAGGGGCCATCAAACTTTTCGTTGACGGCACAGTGGAACTCTCAATGAAAGCACCAATGTCGGTGTCAAAACAGGCGGATCTCAGGTAGGGGGTCCCGAACTGTGCGTCTAAGGTCGATGGTTACAGGAGACAGGGGACACGATGTTTACCCTGGTTCGGGCCCCCTCTATGGAGGTAATACCCTACTTCGTGCTTGATTGATCTTGATGAATATGAGTGTTACAAGAGTTGATCTACCACGAGATCGTAATGGCTAAACATTAGAAGTCTAGCCTGTATGACTATGGTATTGAGTCTCTCCTTTCCGGACTAACCCCTCCGGTTTATATAGACACCGGGGGAATCTAGGGTTACATAGAGTCGGTTACATAGGAAGGAATCTTCATAGTTGATCGCCAAGCTTGCCTCCCACGCCAAGGAGAGTCCTATCCGGACACGGGTACAGTCTTCGGCCTTCATGTCTTCACAGCCCATCAGTCCGGCCCATGGATAACAGGTCGGACGCCCGTGGACCCCTTAGTCCAGGAGTCCCTTAGTTGTCTTCGGGGACTAGCTACTTGCGTGATTATTGGCGAGCTAGCCCATTTGCGGGGTCGCATGGACGGCCATCACTTTGACCAACAACAAGAGAGAGGTTGTACGACCAAGGTGGATTATTCTAGCTTGGTCCGTTTTACGATCCATCTTGGTGAGATATATGCCTCTCTGGCCCGCCGACTAAAAGTGTGTGTGGGGGGGTTGCTACTTCGCATTTTGCTAGGTGAAGCTCGGTTGGGAGGGGGCATGCATTCATAGCTTAGGATTCCTTCGTGGCGACATGAGGGGGGTGGGGGCTGCTAGCTACTTTGCACTTTGCTATGTGAACCTCGGTTGGGGGGAGGGGCATGCATATTCATAGCTTAGGATTCCCTTTGTGCCGACATGAGGGGGGCTGCTAGCTACTTCGCACTTTGCTAGGTGAACCTCGGTTGGGGGGGAATGCATTCATAGCTTAGGATTCCCTTCGTGCCGACACGAGGGAGGGGTGGCTGCTAGCTACTTCACACTTTTCTAGGGTGAAGGTTGGGGGGGAGGGCATGCATTCATAGCTTAGGATTCCCTTCGTGCCGACACGAGGGAGGGGGCTACTAGCTACTTCGCACTTTGCTAGGTGAACCTCGGTCGGCGGGGGGCATGCATTCATAGCTTAGGAATCCCTTCGTGCCGACACGAGGGAGGGGGGCTGCTAGCTACGTTGCACTTTACTAGGTGAACCTCGGTTGGGGGGGCATGCATTCATAGCTTAGGATTCCCTTCGTGCCAACACAAGGGAGGGGGGCTGCTAGCTACTTCGCACTTTGCTAGGGTGAACCTCGGTTGGGGGGCATGCATTCATAGCTTAGGATTCCTTTCGTGCCGACACGAGGGAGGGGCACTGCTAGCTATTTCGCACTTTGCTAGGGTGAACCTCGGTTGGGGGGGGGCATGCATTCATAGCTTAGGATTCACTTCGTGCCGACACGAGGGAGGGGGGCTGCTAGCTACTTCGCACTTTGCTAGGTGAATGAACCTCGGTTCAGGGGGCATGCATTCATAGCTTAGGATTCCTTTCGTGCCGACACGAGGGAGGAGGGGGGCTGCTAGCTACTTCGCACTTTGCTAGGTGAACCTCGGTTGGGGGGGCATGCATTCATAGCTTAGGATTCCCTTCGTGCCGACACGAGGGGGGTGGGGGCAAGAAATACCGTGCGCTTAGCGAGAGAGGTGCCACATCGAAGTTGCATTTGGTATTTGAAAATCAAACCACCCTTTTGATACATAAATTTGGTCCACATGCAAGTGTGTTCGTGTTCTGACCCTCTCCCGCGTCATTTTTCGCCAAATTTATGAACATTAGACAAGTCGGATGACGCAACAGACACGGTTCACTCAAACTAACCGTGTGCCACGCCGGTGCACCTGTCACGCACACATCCGCACAGTACATTGGGCTCCACGAGGCTCCCCCTCTCAAAAATATCTGCCCGCCTCGAGGGTTTTTCTGTTTCATAACACATGGTTGTTATCTCCGGACCGTGTGCGATGTTTCTTGTTCCCAATCCCGCCTGCATCCCTAGAAAATATCTACCAGCCTCGAGGGTTTTTCTGTTTCATAACACACGGTTGTTATCTCCGGACCGTGTGCGATGTTTCTTGTTCCCAATCCCGCCTGCATCCCTAAAAAAATATCCCGCCTCGAGGGTTTTTCTGTTTCATAACACACGGTTGTTATCTCCGGACCGTGTGCGATGCACTATCATCAAAATTTTCAATAGCTCGGCATTTCACTCCCGCTTTGACTCCCGCGTAGTAAAATTTTCAGTACCCGCGTCATTTCCTCAAACACCCCCCCCCCTTCCACACACACACACACACACACACACACACACCAAAACCTCCTCGGGCGTGCGCACATACACACACACCCCCTCCCTCGCTCGAAACCCTAGCAAGGTCCCCGCCGCCGCAAGGCCTACATTGTCAACATCTGCCGGTTTGCCCGTGGAGCTTACCCACCGATCTCCATACCCAGGCCGCCCTGAGTTTCTTAGATGACGCCTGCCAAATGCCCCCTTTCCCACAGATCCCCATCCCCATCCCCCACTCTAGAGCATTGCAGCCTAAGCCCGGCTATGCTTCCCGTGGAGCTCGAGGAGCGACTAGCCCAAAAGAGGTGTATAGCGGTCTCTTTGCCCGACGTTGCCGAGGAAGCTGACGACCATTACTGGCGGCAGACACTCAAGCAGTGGGCTAGAGTATGCGGGCATGTCTCGGCCGCCGGCTACGACATCGAGGTCATCGACAGCGATGGCCTGAGGCGGGCTGTGTCACAGGTTAAGTGGCCCACCCCCAACCCCTCGGGTTCAACTACCGTCGATCTCATCCATGGCCCCGCCGCTGATCTCCTCTGGCTCGTTGTCAACAATTTGCCATTCCACAATGCCATCGAGCCCCTTTTGTCATTTCTGAAGGACACGTTCTGCGACGCTGGCTTGGGAACCACAGCTTCCAAGTCAGACCTCATCGAGGACGACCACAAGGAGGGCACCCTCTCTGGCTCTTCCAATGGGAAAGAGACCATCTGCTCTTCCAAGGGGAAAGCGCTCGTCTGCGACATTAGGGAGGGCACCCTACAGCCGTGCTCTTCCAAGGGGAAGGATCCCATCTGCGACAAAATGGAGCGCATCCAGGGTCCATGCTCTTCCGACGGGAACGAGCCCATCTGTGACAAGTGAGGAAACCCATGATTTGTTTTGCCGTGCCTCTTCACAGGGGGGAACCCATGATTTTTTTTGTCGGGTCCCTTTTGTAGTGTCGTGAGAATATGTCTAGTTTTAATTGCTATATCTGGTTGTTTGCAGTATGCCTTGTTTATTTCAGTTGTTCACAATGTGATGCTCTATATGTGCAATTATTTACTATGCAGTACATTTCATCAATCCTGTTTTAAACATACCGATAGGAATGCATATATTTGCTTGCTGTTAAGCCTGTTATAGCTAGCATATGCCTCTTTTAAAGTTTTTTGATTGTTCGGTTGTTTGTAGTTAGCATATGTTCAGTTTCAAATGCTATCTTTGGTTGTTCGTAGTATGCCTTGTTTATTCCAGTTATTCACAAGGTGATTATCTATATGTGCAAGTATGAACTGTGCAGTTCAATTAATCAGTACCAGTTTCAACAATACCACTATGAATGACTACATTTGGTTGTTGCATCTTGTAGTTAACACGCCCTTCAATTTTTATTTAACCATAAACAGTGTACTTAGACCGGCACAATACTAGTTTGAATGACTATGTTTGCTTGTTGTTAAATGTTAGGCCTGTTGCAGTTAGCACACCTTTTCATTTCTTTTGCTTTACTAGCGTGCTTAAACCTGCACACTGAAGCTATCTTTTGGAGATTATTTTGTGTGCCATGTATAATTTTGGTTGATGTTTAGCCCTTTGTGCTTAACATGCTTCTTGATGTACCTACACAGGACAATTTAGGGAACAACTGTTGTTTTCCATCGAGGTTAGTTTCATCCCATGGCTTATATCTGCTCACTGTTCAGGATATCGGTAGCTGGTACCATATAGGCCGGCGGCTGATAAGGGACTAATCGATGAATCGGACTTTTAACTGAATATGTCTGCAACCCATTTTTCATTAGGTTAACTAGGGCCATATGTAATATATCTGAGGCTACATAGCAACATGCACTGTACTTAATGTCTAAATATGCAATCCTAGGCTACATAGCAACAAGTAAGAGTGTTACATTAATGTTCTAATGATGTCTAGATATACGTAGAAGAGCAGCAGCAGCAACAGCAACAACACAACCTTGTTTAGATACTCAACTTAACTAGAGGTTAGAGTTAGTTTCTAGCTCATTACTAACCCTGAACTAACTCCATCCAAAGACTTTTTTGGATGGTCGGGTTAGATTGACAATAAATGCACTAGGAGAACTAGCTCCAATTAGCACCTCTTGGGTTGGATATTTTTTGAGTGGGTTATAGATGCAACTAGCTCAAACTAGCCCTCATGTTTAGATATACTTTAGGGATATTTGAGCCCGAACTAGCTCAAACTAACTGTAAAACATGGATACAGCAGTAGTTAATCAGCCGATAATTTGTAAGAATGAACTAAACTCCTTCCGGCCCATAATATAAGATGTTAATTCATCTAATATGTGAGTATATTGGATGTTAATTATAAGATACTCCCTCCATTCCTAAATATTTGTCTTTTTAGAGATTTCAAATGGACTACCACATACGGATGTATATAGACATATTATAAAAGAGTCTTGTACTACATCATTGTGCAATTGTTGTTTAGCTTCTAATATTAACTTGGTGCTTTTAGGTACATATGTCATTGGTAAAGATCCGCGTTTCGACCCTTTCTGTGTATAGGGAAATGAGATATCAATGAACCAGCATCAAGTGAGGAAGCTGATAAAGATTGTTAGTAAAATGGGTCCAAAGATGGCAATTAAACTATTTGTTTACACTTTATCCAAGACAAAAGAGAACTGCAGGATGGTAAGTAAGAACTCTGCAGCCTTCTTTTTACTGCCCATAATGAGTTGTGTTAGATAACAATGTCCGAATCTTTTTCCTTTGCAGTGGTTGCCAAAGAAGTTTACTCAAGATTACCTCTCAAACTACATGATTGGTGGGCATGCAAAGGTTAAAGTATTTCTACCAGAACACGATGATTATCTAGATGTTTTCATGAAGACCGTGAAGGATGGGCGGTCGGCCATCACAAGGGGTTGGACTAGAGTCGTGCGTGCCTTCTGCATGGAGGAGGGCATAATATGGGCCTTCCGCTTCACCTTCTTCAGCAACCAGAATATATTTCGCCTCTTTCTTTACCGTCTTTAATAGTACAAGTATACAACTGTGGTTCATCATTCTTTATTTGGTTCTTATGTTATTCTTAAACATATGTACCTATGAATCGAATAATGCATTGGTTGTTTGAACCTGATGGATATGAATAAAGTTGTAGCATACATTCAAATTTAAATCCAAATCCGGCACAATTTGGAAAAGCAGCAATTAAATTACGATGAAATTACGCTCTCCAGGTTGTTACGGCACACACGGTTGGTAAAACACAAACGTTTGCGATATACACCATAATCCGAGATGGTTCACAGAGAGGAAACGTGTGCAACCATGCACACAGTTGCCGTTTGCAAAGCGTGTGCGATGTCAGACAATATCACAAACGGTGCGGGCAAACTAAACGTTTGTGTTAGTTGCCTTATCATACACAATTCGCAACCATGAACTGTTTCTGATGAAGTATGCATCGTAAACGTTGCACCACAGAATAGCGTGTGCGATAGTTGTCGTGTACGACGATGTTACGACGGTCCGACGTTTCGTAATCCTGTCCGACACTCGTACGACGATTAGCTAATCTTCTTACCGGTGAACCGTTTGTGATGGGCCATGCATCATACACGTTCTATAATAGTGAACCATTTGTGATGGGCCGCGCATCGTAAACGTAGCACCACAGAATACCGACTGCGATGGCAATGCGAGTAGAAACGAGTAGGAGTACTGTAGGGGCCCTATCCCCGACGGTTTCTGGGTCGTGTGGGAAGGACCCCCTATCGCCCACACTCACTTTGTGACGGTTCCAAATGCCGTCGCGGAAAGGGGTTAAAAACCGTTTGTTTAGGACCAACGCGTACCAGTGTGATATTCACTATCCATAGCTTCTTTCCACTCTTTTTGTGCAAGTGCATCGCTAAGATGTTCAGGTTCACCAACTCTAGTAAGAAAAGCATGTTTGCGACTATCATACCTTATGGTGCCATCTTTATACTCTTTAGGCTTTAATATTCCAGACTGTGATCTAGTACTACGCTGAGAAACTTCAGATATACGGGCAGAAGTCCTTGGTGCAAGGATTATTGGTGCAGTATTTTGATTTTCTGAAGTACACAACTCAGATGCAGAAGATCCTAAAACAACCAGCTCAGCCGTAGAAGATCCAGGCACAACCTTTGGAGGAGATCCGCCACCCTGGTGCTCCAGATCCAAGGCGTCCGACATGCCAGGGAAAATCCGCCCCATACTTGGCGTGCAATCCGGATGGCTCTGCGTGGCACCTGCGGGTGACGCCCGCTCAGGAGTGAGGCAGGACGCCAAATCGGCGGGCCCTGCGTCTGTCGGCCTGTCTCCTGATGATTCATCCCGCCCACGCGTGGCATCTGGTGAATTGCGAAGGCCACCCACGCCTGGGCTGTTGGGCTCTCCTTGGTCGGCCACAGAACCGGTGGCCAGCCCAACACTGCACTTGGCGTCAAACTGGGTGCTGCTGCGTGAGACAGGAGATCCTTCTCGGATCGCACATCACCGAGACTGTTGCGCTGGACCGAGCCATCATGAGATCCAGTACTGTTTTCGTCCGTTTCTGCACACATAAAATCGTGCCTAGAAATAGCATTGTTATCATCAGCAGCATTATTTTCATCCAAATTTCTATTGGACTCATCTCATGATCAGTTTCAATTAATTCGCTCCCGTGATCATCAGGAGAAGTCAAAGGATCAGAAAGAAGTGAAATTTCTTCAAGAAGAAGAGCGTCTGCATTGGGATGAAGTTGAGAAAAAGGGAAAATAGTCTCATCAAAAACGACGTCACGGGAGATATAAATTCCTCCTGTGGAAACATCAAGACACTTGTAGCCTTTGTGAAGATTACTATAGACAATGAAAACACATTGAGTTGACTGAAACTCAAGTTTGTGGCGATTGTAAGGTCGGAGATTGGGGTAACAAGCACACCCAAATATTTTTAGAGAGTTGTAATCTGGTTTTGATGATACAGATTCTCTAAAGGAGTTGAATTACCAATGACTTTACTAGGAAGATGGTTGATAAGATATGTGGCAGCAATAAAAGCCTTGTCCCAATATTTGAGTGGCATAGAAGCATGAGCAAGTAGAGACAACCCTACTTCGACAATGTGAAGGTGTTTGCGCTCGGCAGAATCGTTTTGTTGATGAGCATGTGGACAAGAGACATGATGTTGAATGCCCACACTTCAAAAGAAAGAGTTGAGTTTCTCATAATCCCCTCCCCATTCACTTTGGACTACAAGAATTTTCCTATCAAAGTGACGTTCAACAAGTTTTTGAAATTCTTGGAAAATAGCAAAAACTTCAGATTTGTGCTTAAGCAGGTATATCCAAGTGAACTTGCTATAATAATCAATGAAGGTAACATAATTTTTTTCTTCCAAAAGAATCTCTGGCATGACCCCATACATCACTGAATATAAGCTCTAAAGGAGCATGTGAAACACTAACAGACCTAGGATAGGGAAGTTGGTGACTCTTGGCACATTGACAAGCCTCACAAACAGACTCTATTTTCTCTACCTAACAATGGAAGATTGTCCTTATTAACTACTTGCTCAACTATAATGGAAGACGGATGTCCTAATCTTTGATGCCATCTTGCCAAGGAGGGCTTGGTGACGAAGTAGACTTGACACCGACGCTTGCGACTAAAAGATCTTGATGTGATGGGGTAGAGACCGCCAATGCATCTACCGTGATGGAGGAGTTCCCTCGTTGCCCGATCCTTAATGAAAAAAATCAGGATGAGTTTCAAAGAAGACATTATTATCAGACGTTAAACGAGACATTGATGCAAGATTTTTTTTAGCTTGAGGGACATGAAGAACATCTTTTAGAACAAGATCATGTTTGGAAGTAGGGGAATTAATGAAAGCATGACCAATATGATGTATGTCCATACCTCCACCGGTTTGGGCAGTGTTCACTTAATCGTTGTCGTAGTATCTTTCACAAGTTGCAAGCTTCTCAAGCTCACTCGTGATGTGATCAGTTGCTCCAGAATCAGCATACCACATGGTGTCTCCTTCTCCTCCTTGTTCTCTCAAGGCAGCAAGAACATGGCGCTGTTCGGGCACATAATTCTCATCATACCTATGCCAACAATCAAGTACCTCACGTCCAGGCTTCTTGCAGAGTTGACACCTAGGTCGGGGCCGGCCGACGTTGTTGCTGGAGGGACGTGAGCCATTGTTGTTGATGCTCCCACGCCCATTGTTGATGTTGTTGCCGCGGCCACGGGTCATGGCGTTCATCGATGACTGCCGCACACTTGTTTCTTGCAGCAAGTTGATGTGGGATTCAAAAGTTAAAAGTTGATTGTAGAGCTTGGTGACTGGCTCGACGCGAGCAGAGAGAGCCGAGACTACCGAGTTGTACTCAAGGTCCAGGCCCTTCAGGACGAAGTAGACGATCTTCCCATCAGAGAGAGCAGTACCAGTGCAGGCAATCTCGTCCGTCAGGCCCTTGATCTTGGCGAGGTACTCCGGCATGCAAAGGTTGCCCTTCTAGAGGTTTGCAAGAGCTATGCGGGTGTTGAAGAGCTGCGATTGCGTTTGCGCAGTGAAGGAGTGGATGGCTCTTCACACCTCAGCCGGTGTCTGGAGCGTTACAACCTGCGGAAGAACCTCATGAGAAAGAGACCCCATAAGGTATCCTTGGAGTTGTTGCTGTTGAACGTACAAGATCGTCAGAGCGAAATTGACGATCTGCTCTTCCTTCCCATGCTTGGTGATGGTGACGGTGGCAGGGGGCGCCAGGCTTGCGGCATCAAGGTAATGATCCATCTGTGCCCCCCTTGATTTGGGGTAGCACGATGGCCTTCCATACCAGGAAGTTTGTCCTCGTCAGTTTTTCTAAAGGAGGCGGCCCGAGGGAGCTAGCTACACTGCCGGAGGTTGAAGACGAGGCATAGGTGGCGCCGGCGAATTGGGAGGTTAGGGAACTCATGGTGGACGTGGCGAGCGTGGAGATGATGGAAGCAGCGCTGGAAGCAGCGGTTCCCGACATGGCTAATCTCGACGGCGGCTAGGTGGATTTTCTCTCGGGCTAGGTGGGCTTTCTCCCAAGTTGCTAGATGCATGAGGATATGGCTCTGATACCATATAGAGATTGGGAAAGCGTTGAACCCTTCGATCTCGGGCCTCTGTATATATTGATCAATTTTCATGGCTTACAAGTTTTGGGAGATCACTAGGGTTCCTCTTCAGATTTGTACACGAGAGGGAAATAGAAGATTACATCGAGAGGGAGTAGTAGACATAAGAAGAGATAGAAGTTTGAAACATACATGCACATCTCTATCTAGCTATCTAACAGCCTATTGACGAGTGACCAGTGAATATCCTTGGGTGCGTGCATGTGTAGACAAATCTGTCCAACATCATATGATATGTCCGGGCGAGTCAACTTCAAGTATTAGAGGGCGTCGCCAATGGTTCAATAAAAAGTACCATCGGCATAGTCCTTTTCTGCAGTGGCTGAAACCTTTGGTTTTGTGTCAACTGGTGTGGCTGCCGGTGTACAATTGGACATGGCTGCTCGGTCCAAAAGTTCTTCAGCGTAGCGGTCTTGAGAAAGAAAGAAGCCAGTGTGTGTCCGGTGTACATGGATCCCCAAGGAAGAAACTTAGAGGCTCAAGATCTTTCATCTTGAACTCAGACTGGAGCTGCTGTATGATGGATCGTAAAGACGCCAAGGATGAAGCTGTCAGAACAATGTCATCTACGTATAGCAGTAAATAGGTAGTTTGTGATCCATGTCGAAGAACAAAGAGTGAGCTGTCTGATTTGGTGGTGACAAAGCCAACACACTGCAGGAAAGTACCACCGTGTGTACCATGCACGCGGTGCTTGACGAAGACCATAGAGAGACTTGGAGAGTTGGCAGACATGGTCTGGATATTGAGCATCAACGAAACCTATAGGTTGTTGTGAAAAAATGCGCTCCACAAGGACACCATGGAGGAAAGCATTGCTGACATCCAGTTGATGAACGGGCCACTGTCGAGAAGCGGCAAGGTGAAGAACAATGCGCACGGTAGTGGGCTTGACGATGCTGAAGGTTTCGCCAAAGTCAACTCCAGGATAGTTGGCAAGATGGGATGATACTCCGGTGTCGAGGAACCAGTCCGGGCTGCCGCCACTGCCACCTTGGAGCGACAGGTTATGAAGAGCAGCGTGAAGAGGAGCCTGATCCCATGGTGTAGTTTGTGGCGTCAAGGGACCAGGAAAGTATCCTGGATACGCCATGCCTGAAGGAGCCATAGCTGGGTACACCATACCCGGATATTGCATGTCCTGGTTGCCCATGTGCGCCACATGAGCCTGCGGCGGTGTCGGAGGAGGGCGGGGGCCTAGGATCCCTGAGCCAGGAGCACACCGGGAAGATGGTGACCACGCCTGAAACATGTCGGAGATAGGGTAGCCGCCGAGCAGCCACCCAGTAGCAGAGGAGTTTGCTGGAGCAGCAGGAACAGGAGCACCGCCGGCCTGCTGCGTTTTCTTCTTGTAGCGGTAGCATCCGCGCCCGCCGTTGCCAGCAGGAGCATTGGGGCGTGAGGCCGGTAGCTGGGCAGGGGCTGGAGCTTGGACCACCGCTGTGCGAGGAGCTCCACCTGCATAGAGGGCGGTGGGGCGATGTGCTGAGCCGGCAGCTGGGCAAAGCGCGCCAGACGCCTCTCCTCTTGAAGTAGAGCAGACCGAGCCTTGGCGAAGGTAAGGCCGGTCGGGTTGATGGTGAGGGCGGCGATGCAGTGACCAAATTGGCCATTGAGGTCGTTGATGAAGGCAAGGAGAAGGTCCTAATCGCTGACGGGAGAGTCGACGTCGCGGAGCGTGTCGGCGATGCACTTGAGGCGGCTGGAGAACGCGGTGATGGACAGATCACCTTGCGGGAGGATATGGAACATGTGCTTGCCATAGATGGCGTGTTGAAGATGATTGTCGAGGAAGAGGTTGTTGTGGGCAATCCACACGCGTTCGGTCATGTCCGAGGGCTGGATGATGATGTCGAGATGTCATGAGAGATCGGAGTGTACAACCATGAGACGATAAATTGGTCAATTTGTGTCCACTCCACGTCATGGATCATAAGCTGAGCATTGACGGTCCCGTTGATGTGATCAACGAGGCCGAGCTTGTGGAAAGTCACGTTGAATTGGGTTTGCTAGATGGTGAAGTTGGACTCCTCGAAGTCGAGGATTGTGGGAACATGCGATCTGATCGACAGGAGCTGGATGGCTGCAGCAGAGGGGCCGAAGGCGTTATGGGCAGGACCGCCGAGGTCGGCTAAGGGGTTGCCGCCGCCGCCGTTGGCATTGGAAGAAAAGGACAACGACATGGTGATGGGGTGGGAGGTGGCGGCTGAAGAAGAAGCTAGGGTTCGGCGGCCTTGGAAGGAGAAGCAGCGGAAGAACTAGGGTTTAGGAACGTGGGTATGAAAATTAGTGAGATGTGGAAAAACTTCAGTTTTTTTATGGAGAGGAAATGTCCATGCATAGTGAGAATAATATAACCGGATATACTAGGAACAGGAGACATCCAAACGTCACAATGTAGAAGTTCGCCGCCCGTCCATGCTCAGTCTCTCCCTCTCTCGTTTCGTCCGTCCACTCCTCTCTTACTCCGGTTCCGATCCTTTCCACCACCATGAGCAGCTCCGGCAGCGACTCTGGCTCGGAGCTCGGGCGGTCCAAAGTGAAGACCGGTGGCAGCTCCGGATCTGGAGCATCGCCGCACCTCCCGCGCCGGCGCAGCGCAGACGCTGGAGCTGGACCCTCCCGACCCGCGTGCAGCGACGCCCGGTCAGAACAGTCTGTGCCAGCCCCGCGACGTCTCCTTCCCCCGCCGGCCGCTCCTCCATGCGCCCAGCGCTGGGTGCTTGTGCTCGCGCCTCCAGCCCGCACGCACACTCCGGAGATGGAGGCACGCGCCGCGCGCCACGAGAGGCGGCGTGCACGGCGGTGATTCATCTGTGCTCCCTCACGACGGCGGAGACAGACGCTCGCCGCCTCCACGGAAGGACGCCAAGGCGCTCCGGCTAGCCATTGAGCAGTCGGAGCGCGAGGCGAAGGAGGCAGCAGCGGAGAAGGCTCGGGTGGCAAGGCTGAAGCGGGAGCAGGACAGGGCGGTCCGTCGAATGAAGGGGCTTATCGTCCTATCCGACTCCGACTCTGACTCCGACGACAGCTGCAGCTCGTCGTCCGACGACCAAGACCCTTCACCAGCCGCGGACACCTACCGGCGACCGGAAGGGCAAAGGCCTGGCGAGGAAGTGGTGATTCCGGCCCTCCTCCTCCTCAATGTTTATATCGTTTTAGTTGTAGAAGTTTATGAACTTGTCCGTGGACAAACTATGATCTTTTGGATGTGGTGAAGTATGTTTATGTCCGTTTGCAGCCGATCTTGTGTTCCTTTGTAGCTCAATTTTGTTGTCTGTCGTTTGATCATGTAGAATAAACCAATGTGTACATGGATAGTATGGATATAAAACGCCGGATATGAAATACGCACATGCAAGACAGCAAATATGAGAGGTGCCCGATCAGTGCCCGCGGACGCATCCGCGAGCGTTTGAGAAGCCGGATTTGTCAAATTCTGTAGATGCTCTTACAGGGTCACCTGCGAGTGTCCCCGCCACCCCGTCAGGCTCTGCCGCAGCACGGCCGCTTCCTCCTCCCCCGGCGTGTGCGCTTGCCCGCCGGCGGGCCACATACTAGACAGATCCTCCTACGGTACCTAGCTAGCTACTCTTCGGGTGTAGTAGTGTAGATAGACAGACGGGACGCACGCAGAGATTTAATAGCGTGCGTGCGTCCTTGTGCAGCCCCACACCCCCTCTCTGCGTAGTTATGCAAGTGAGGCCGTGACGTATGTACGGTAAGATATGTGGAGGACTCCCTCGCGTCAGCTGATCTTCAGTATGTAAAGGGCATCTCCAAATCCGCCCATACAATCGGACACTTCAAACATATGTGGACACGTCCGAATGTGTCCGTGAGATATTTATTAATATTTAGGATTTCTCTTTTACACATAGTAAAAATAAAACAACTAGTCGGATTAGGTGGACGTGGGGGCATCTGTGTCCCATGTCTTGTTCTTCACTTGACATGAGCACATTTATGTTCCATGTCCTACTATTTCTCACTGGAGTCCGCCCTTCGGCTTTCGACGTCGTCGGTTCAGATGAGGTCGAGGATCGAGTAGGGCGGTCAGGGGCAGCTCGAGTGTAGGGTCGTGTAGGGGCGGCCGCCCAAGTAAATTTTTGTAACATAGGGCACCCCTACTGCTTTGGCCAGTGGCCGCCATGGGAGTCGAGAGATGCTCTCCTGTACGTTTCGGTCGGAGGTGATGTCGATCAAGAAGACGAGATGAAAAGAAAATGATTCGTTTTGTGTCTTGTGAGATGGGCCAGTTAGCTACCGAGTAAAGCCTAATAAAACAGACGAACCAACCTGTGGTTGGATGGTTAGAGGAACAGTGGTATTCCAGCCCACCAGGGTTCAAGTCCTGGTGCTCGCATTATTCCTGGATTTATTTCAGGATTTTCGATGATGCGCTTTCAGTGGGAGAACACGTTCCCGTCGACGACGAGGTGCCTACAGTGACTTCGTAAATCTCTCAAAAGTGCTTACAGGGGTAGAAAAAATGTGCGTGGGTGTGTTCATAGAGATGAGTGTATGCGTGTATGGATGAGCGTGTGTTAAAAAAAGCCTAATAAAACATAAGCCCATTATTTTATTCTTCTATACACAGCTTTCCGTTCCCAATTCTCTCTAATTTTCAATCCATCAAAAAACCTAGCATCAGGCGATCACGCTGGCCCGCCTCGCCGGCTTGCTGCGGCGCTGCCCAGCTCCAAGTCCAAGCAATGGCATCGTCCGCACGGACTACATCGCCACCGCCTCCGTCACGCACCCTGCTAGAAACTGCGAGCGAGCGGCCAATAGAAGCAGCAAGTTCGTTCGCTCTCCCCTAATCTTGTCCTTTTTGTCCTATCATTCTTTAATTTCGTATCACATTGGCCTAATTTTTGGAAGGTTACAATTGAAAATTAATTAATTAGGAAATTTGATGTTTTAGGGGTCTTATTCTTTTTTTCAGAGCTACTACTGTAAATTAGTCCCGACCACCAGTTTGGGATAATAAAGAATGAAAGATTTAACCAACGCGAGTCTAAGTTAGACTTTATATGATTTTTCTAATTGCGTTATATATATATATATATATATATATATATATATATATATATATATATATATATTTATTTATTTATTTATTTATTTATTTTTATATATTTATATTTATATTTATATTTCGGCTAGTTCTTAGAATGAAACTAGTTTGAATAATAAATTGTGTTGATTGTATTGCCTGAATGCATACCACTTGACTAATTAATTAGGTTGATTATCTTTTTTGATTGCATCATGGCTTCGATTTTTCCTTCCGTTCAAAGTCTGCCCCTCTCTCTCTCTATTGTGTTTAAAGTTTGCCCCTGGTAACTTCAAATCCTAGATCCACCACTTAGGACGGTCCGGCCTCGTCATTGTTGTTGTCCAGTGCAAATGACAGCGTTCCCGTCTGCCACCGACTGTGTCGCCTCCGCGTCCACTTCCGACGTGATCTCCTCGAACACGCTGTCATGCTCCGCCTCATTGACGCGGAGGTGCCACCGCTCGCATCGGATGGTGCCTGCACTGACTCGTACAACACCCCCATTCATCGATGAGGTCTTGGTTTTCCGCGAGCATGGAAGTGAGGGCCTGCTTGTTCGCCTGCTCGCCGGCGACCTGGCCCTCCGCGGGCTGGTGGTCCTCGTGGAGCGTTATGTTGTTGAAAATGATCCATTGGTTTTATAGTGATCCATTGACTAATTTTATAAGAGAACAAGCACTTCATCCGCGTTCCGTGACGAGTCGGTAATAGTCGCTATGGAGGAACAAATTGAGAATTCTGGAAGGGGAAAATCCTATGGAAGACAATGTTGACATCAACACGGTTGATAACAATGTTAGTGACCATAATCTCATATTTTATTCATCTGTTCCATAATCTGCTAGTATAAACCAGATACTTGTTTTTACTATGGATGTTTATGAACCAAGAATTAGGGTAATCTTAATAACAAGACAAGGGATATTTCATATATAATATGTGTATGAAATCATATTTCCATATTTATATTAAAGGCCTCCATGTGCTTTTTTCGCCCCAGAGACCCCCGAATTGACAATGTCTCAAACTAAGTTGCAAAGCCGCCGATGTTCTAGAATTACAGCACAAGCAGGAGGTTTTAGAGGGGTTATTAAAATGGTCCGGCCAAGGGCTTTGGTCTGAGAAAATGCTCATATTAGAATTGATAAACTCTACTCTAAACTATGCTACTTGGTCTGACTAACACCTGCCATCCATTTTCAAAAGAGTTGAAAACACCTAGAATGGTCTGAAAGAAGATTATCCTCTGCAGCTCTGCTAATTGAAAAGGAAAACACCATCCACAACATTTAGGAACCCCTCGTCGTCAGCCAAATTGTCTTCCTCCTCTTCCCCATCCACTACACAAACGTTCAGATCCCAGCAAAGACGACGACGTGGTCTCACTTCAATGTCCGTGGCATCATCTTTGTCCTCGTTGTTCTGTCGTCGCTTCACCCGTGGGGAGGAAGCGGAAGCCACAGACGCCGACTCACACAGGTCAGAGCTCAGCACCAGGATGACATCCTCCAGACCGACCACGTTGCCGTTGCATCCCCCCGCCATTGTTCCTCCTGCGATTGCATTCTTGATGAGTATTTCTGAATTGCTATCCAGTCGGTCGACTTCGTCTATCAGTATAACACGGTGAGGGTTCTCCTCGATCGCTTCGAACAGCCTCGCTCCAATGTCGCCGCCATTGTGCGGTGATCGCTGCCTCTTGATGGCGAGTTTGCCGGTGCGCGCGGGGATGTCGGTGCTACCCTGCAGGGCGGTGAATTTGGCGTAGGAGCCAAACACAAGCCTCGCGAGCTCCAGAGCAACCGCCATCTTGCCGCTACCGTCCCTTCCTCGGAAGAACAGACAGGTCGTTGCCTTGTTCCCCGCCCTCCGTCTCGTCACGCCGGATCGGCACCGGAGCACCGTGCTGGATATGCCGGGAACGATGTTTGCATGCCGCGGAACTCGCTGCTCAAGCGCGTCACACAGGATCCTGAGATTTTGCGCGGTGAGCTCCGTGAACTTCGGCCGGCTGCAAGCACCCTGCATGTGCATGTGTCACGGGTAATCAGATCGTCAGTTCACGACTTCATGCATGAGAGATACGGAGTATTACACACATATGTATCTATCTGAATGTGTTATGCGTACGTACGTTTGCTTGAAGACTCGTGCCGCAGTATGTTGTACTGGTGTATGTTGTACATTTGTGGCGGTGGAGCCACGGAGGCAGGATCGCCGTCGTTGCGTCTACCATCGTGCCGCATAAGAAAGCCGGCTGCCCTGATCCTGATTTTGCTTTGTTCGCTTGACATTCACTGCAAGAAAACAGGGATAATTAGTCTATTTCTCAGCCCATGAGAGATAGATAGATAAATCATTCGACTAATTAAGTACCATGCATGCGTCTACATTGGCCAAATGGCAGTCTATTGTTGCCTTGTTGCCAACTAGAATTACCTCTAGCTCAGACTAGGATAGTACTATCTCCATTCGAAGATACATGCCTTCATACAAAGGGTGCAATATAAACGTTTCAACTGTGAATATGAACATATAAAAATATATTAATAATGGTAAAGTAAAAATAGAACTAGCATAGAAATATATTTTCTTATCAACATACTACCTCCGTCCTGATTTATTGGTCTTCTTTGTATTTTATGTCAAAATTTGATCATAGATTTAACTGAAAAAATGTTAATGCATGTCATAAAAAAATTATATCGTTGAATTCATATTTGAACATAGTTTTCAATCATACCATTTTCTGTGACATGTATTAACATTTTATTAATTAAATCCATGGACAAAATTTGGCACAAAATACTAAGGGGGGCAATAAACCAGGACGGAGGTAGCACATGTATACAATGTTACAGCCAAAGATACATAGGCCATGTCAGTATCTAAAACAAGAACAATTTTGTGAATAGAGTGAATAATCTTTGACAAGGGAAATAATTTCTATTATTATGTAAGTGGACTAGTGCGAATTATTTCGGCAAAAAACTAGTGCAAATTAACTATAGGAGAAAACTACGGAGAATAACTAAAGCCATAGAAACGTTCTTCCTCGACGTTTTTTAATTTGCCGGCTAGGCAACTAGTATTTCATCATCAAAACCGTTACTATAATGCCATCAACACAAACAAAGTGTTAGAGAACTATTATTTTAATTTGCTAGTCTTGTTTATTTTCTTAAGCACGCGTCCATGTACCATGAGATAAGGAGAGTGTTAGCAGTATAACAGAGAGTTGAGGAACCACCTGCGAAGTGAAAATGACGAAGGTGGTGGGAGGATCGAGGAGGATAATTGTCAAAGTTAGGGTGAGGACGAGGTGCCCGTGGGACATACTCCCTCCGTTCCATAATGTAGTGCCTATAGATTTTCTAAAAAGTCAAACTTTGCAAATTTTGACCAAGTTTGTAGAGAAAAATATTTATATCTACAGTAGCAAAAATATATGATGTGAAACTACATCTTATAATGAATCTAGTGATATATGTTTCGCACTCTAAATGTAAATATTTTTCTTTACAAACTTGGTTAAAGTTTGTGAGGTTTGACTTTTCAAATAATTTATAGGCACTACATTATGGAATGGAGGGGGTATAACAAATTAACAAGCCCAAGGCGATGATTACACTGTTGTGTTGGGGAAGAGATTGGTGCTTGCAATAGCAAGGTGGGGAGAACAGAAATACTAATAGGGTCGTCCAACCGTTTAAGGAATATAGAGATTTACTAGAAAAGCACCACACCGCTGATGTACAAACCTGATGCACGTCCCGAACCTAGTACTCCCTCCGTTCCTAAATACTTGTCTTTCTAGGCATTTCAAATGAATATCACATACAAATGTATGCAGACATATTTTAGAGTGTAGATTCACTCATTTTATTCCGTATGTAGTCACTTGTTGAAATGCCTAGAAAGACAAGTATTTAGAAACGGAGGGAGTAACTTAAACGCCAATCATAAACGTGCATGCATGCATGCGACACTCTGGATGTTGTAGTAAAGTACCTTCCGCCCGGGACGACGTCGGCGACGACCGGCGTGTGAGGTTCCGGGACGGTCTGAAGAGAAAGAGATGCTTGTCCACCAGCCCTAGCCTTCATGGGAACCGGACTGGGAGAAGGCGTGACGTCGGAACTTGCCCTATTTAACTGCTCTGACGAGACGACGCTGGCTCTGACCTGGGAGCTCGACAAGCCGGCCGAGCGCATGACGCGGTCGACGCTCGGGTCGTCGAGGAGGGAGATTACGAGCTGCTCGAGCTCGACCTTACCGCCCGTGCGCCCCCGATGCGCCTGCGCCTGCGCCCGCTTCAGCGCGGCCACGAACGCGTTCGACGGCGCCGGCTCGACGCGGTCAGCGTCGTGGGCGACGGCGGACGCTGCCCTGACTCCTTTGGCCAAGGGGAGGCGGCCGAGCGCCACGCCTAGGCAGAGGTCGAGCGCGCTGTGCTGCAGCAGGTGGGACTGGGACCTGGCGCAGGCGGCGCGGAGGATGCCTGCCGTTGCCGGGGACGCCAAGAGCATGGCGCTAGCGATGTGGAGCGGGGTCACCTGCGCATGGCCCCGCCGCCCCGCCAAGCTCACCGCCTGCTGCACCACGGCTGCCGCCGACTCCCCCAGCGCGTGCGCTTGCCTGCCGGCGAGCCTGAGCCACATATTTGAACGATCGTCCTACGCTGCCCTTTTTTGTTGTTGTTTTGCGACAGTCCTACGCTACCTAGCTGCTACTGCTACTCTTCGGGTGTAGCCAGACAGACGTGACGCACGCAGAGATTTAAGTGCGTGCGTGCGTCCTTGTGCGCCCCTACCCCCTACTCTGCGCAGCTATGCAAGTGAGGCCGTGATCGAATTATGCGGTTGTCGTGATGGACTACTTGGGCTACGTACGTACGGTAGATATGTCGAGTACCCCGTCCCGTCAGCCGATCGTCACTATGTAAGGGCATCTAGGGCATGTACAATGGTGATTTCTTATGAGTGCCACGTAGGATAATTAAATGATGAGGTGGAGAAAAGAGAACTTTTAAAAGAGATGATCTCTTAGCACATATGTCTCACCACATTTTTAGGAATAGCTAGTTATTGAAGATAAGGCTAAGAGATGACCTATTGTAGACATTTTTTCTTGTCATCTCTAAATTACATGCAAGATTTAAGATAAGACTATCTTATCAATCATTGTACATGCCCTAAGGCCCCATCTCCAACGCCATGCATCAAATTAGACACGTCAAACGTCCATGGACACTTCGAACTTGTCCACGAATAGCCGAAATGTTTAGGATATCTTTCACAAAGTAAAAATAAAAACGACCCTAGCAGTCTTGGTCGGACGTGGGCACGTCCGTGTCCCATGTCTTGCTCTTCGCCGGATGTGGGGCAGGTCCATGTTTTTACGTTCTACTCTTCCACGCCGGAGTCGGATGCCTGGCCGTCGATGTCGCCGGTGGAGGTGAGGTGAGGCTAACACTCGAGCAGGATAGTCCGGCCTCGTTGTTGTGAGCAGGCGCAAACGACGCAGAGCTGTCGGCGTTGGCAGCGTTCCCTTCCGCCACCGCATGTGCCGTCCATGCCTACGCCTCCACCACGATCTCCTCGAACAAGCGGCTGCGCTCCGCCTCAATTACGTGGAGCTGACATCACTTGTGGTGGATGGTGCGAGCGCTCTGCACTGACTCGTACGTCGCCCGCTGTTCATCGATGAAGCCTCGGTTCTCCGCGAGCATGGTCGCCATGGCCTGCTCGTTCACCTGCTCATCCACGATCTGGTAACCCGCGAGCCGGTGGTACTCGAGAAGCGAGAGGCTACACCGCTACTCCTCCCGCAGCATCCGAAACGCGGAGACAGGCGGCGCCTGCTCATCCGCCTACTCCTCCTCCCGCACGTCCTTCATGAATGTGGCGCGGAGAGTGGTGTGTTGGTTGGAGCGGAACGAGCGAGAGGGGGCTCGTGT
Source organism: Aegilops tauschii subsp. strangulata (assembly GCF_002575655.3). NCBI lineage: Eukaryota > Viridiplantae > Streptophyta > Magnoliopsida > Poales > Poaceae > Aegilops > Aegilops tauschii. The sequence goes on from NC_053038.3 coordinate 510,411,404, forward strand.
GGGCCGGGGGTGTCGAATGCCCGCAAACCTCCTACTAGTTTGCTTCCGGTTTGGTGGGATTCAGACATGTGGATCAGCGATGAACATTAGATGCACGACATTACATGACACAAAGTATCTAAGCCGCGCTGTCCGGATGTTTGCGGGGTTTTTTATGGACGACATTGAACATTGAAGATGCCCTAATATATACTCCCTCCGTTCGGAATTACTTGTCTCGGAAATGGATGTATCGAGAACTAAAATACGTCTAGATACATCCATTTCTGTGACAAGTAATTCCGATAGGAGGGAGTACCCCGCAAATCTTTTGTCGTCACTGTGCCCTCTGGCACAAGATCGATGGTACAACATCCCTCATTTATTTACATGCAATGCAATCATGGCAGAAAGACGTATTAATGGTGGACACGACCAACTGATTATTGCCGAACATGGGAAGGACACCAACTATTAATTTCCTAGACTTCCTAGACTAGTACTCTCTTCGTTTCTTTTTACTCCGCATATAAGATTTTGTTAAAGTCAAACTACACACAGTTTAACCAAATTTATATAAAAATATATAAACATCTACAATACTAAAACTATATAGTATGAAAATACGTTTCATGGTGCATCTGATAGTATTGATTTCATATTGTGAATATTAAATTTTTTAATATAAAGTTAGTAAAACTCTATAAAACTTGACTTTGACCAAACCTTATATGCGGACTACAAAGAAACAGAGGCAGTACTGCACTATATACTCCTTCCGTTCCATCCAACGTTCGATCAGCGAGTAAGACACAAGCGCATTTCGAGAATCAATTTGACCAATAAAATGTGGGCTATGTGCGACAAAAGTAGTATTGTCAAATTTGTATTTGATTTTTTTAAATGGTCGAACTTTGGTGTCCGATGTCTTGGTCAAGGTGTTCTTGCCCGGGTTCCTTTACAATGTTATGTTCCATGTGTCTCTGTTGATAGTGTCTCCTGAGCCACTTCTGCGGTCGTGGGGTTCTATGCTTCAGGATTTGTCCATATGCGGTCATGTTTGTAACGGTTTTTACCTGCTTTTCATTAATTGACCTAGAAATTCTTCTTAACGGTGCTCCCTTATTCAATCTATGTTTAATAAACCTTACATTATTGGAAATCATTCATGTTTGCTTAGTTGATGCCACAGTGGATACATGACTTACAAAACTGGGTTATGTTTCTTATTTTGAAAGGTAAACTGGGTTATATCAACCTAGGTTTCACGTTCCCTACTCTGTTTGTAAGAATACTAGGAATAACCTATTTGCATTTTGAGATATGATGGATATAAACCCATCGTATTTATGGATTTTCCTCTTTTCATTTTTTTATCTATTTTCCACAGTTCATAATGTTTTGTTTTCTGTCTCATTTTCTGGACCAGGTTTAATTGACATGCATATAGTATCAATTTTTTCATCTAAACCCAGTTGTGACCGAACTGTGCATTTGCTTGTAGACTGTTTGGTTGATCTCAACAATTTCCTCCCTACCCTAAATCTGAGGCTATTGTTGAGGAGGCAGTAAAAGGCGTAATAAAAGCAAGCGGAATAATCTTCGCTGAATATGTTAAATTATTTCCTTTGCTTTTTATATTTCATCACTGGGGAGCAGCTTGTGACGCCCGGGTAATCAAGCTACAGTAACCCTCTGGTATGATGCCACGTCACCACGATTACTGTTGCTAATCTCGTGTTAGTTCAGAACCGATCCAAATTCAAATTTGAATTAAAGTCAAACAATAAAAGTTTTCAATTCTCAAAACTAAAATGTTCTTATTGTGAAAATTAAATCATCGATAGTATTGGTGGAGAAACAACATTTTTATAAAATAATTAATTACTCTAACGTGATTAGAACTGCAGCAAAACAATTAAGTGAATACCTTTTTCGATTAATAAAATTCTAAACTAATTTATTTCGGGGTAAAACATTTATGGCAGTGGGTGGTTCTCAAACATCAATTTAGGAGTTGTTATCATTTTTTTCTAAGCTAAAAACAATGTGTATCTAAAATAAAACAGAACAGAAAAATAAAAAAAAAGAAGAAAAGGAAAAAAAAAAGGAAAAGACACACCCCCCCCCCCCCCCCGCTGGGCCTCGGCCCAGCTGGCCTCTGGGCCACCAGGCCAACCCACCTGGCCGGCCCATCCCCGCACCCCCACTAGTAGAAAAGGGGGCTTTTGTCCCGGTTGGTAAGGGCCTTTAGTCCCGGTTTTTCAACCGGGACTAAAGGGTCGTTACTAACGCCTCCCCCCTTTAGTCCCGGTTCTTACACGAACCAGGACTAAAGGCCGCGGCCACATGGAGCTCCACCTTTAGTCCCGGTTTTTTTTTTTCAAATTTCTGAATTATTTTAACCTCTAATCTCTAATCACCACCCCTCATCACTGCTCAATTTATCCTCTAATCTCTAATCACCCCTCATCATTCCAAATCATCTAACTTCCCAGACGGTCACCCATCCTCTCACTACTCCAGCCTGAGCACGCTTAACTTCCGGGTTCTATTCTCCCTCGTTTCCAAGCCTGCACATGTTGTTTTCCTGACAATAGTAAGATGTCAATCCTATTAACCCTCAGGATTTAGCTTGAGCATGAAGTGACACATTTCACTGTTTGAGTTTGAAACTATTGTTTTAAAAAACAATAATTATTTAGTAACACTAATATTTCTAGAATAATTAGTTTGACCATTGTTTGACCACAGTTTGACCAGATTTGACCAAAATTCAAAAAAACTGAAATAATTATTTAGTAACACTAATATTCTAGAATAATTAGTTTGACCATTGTTTGACCACAGTTTGAATTTTTTTGCATTTTTTTGCCTCTCCAGATCTTAAAAGCCCCGTAATTTTTTTCTGTTAGGTTTTTGAGGATTTTGAACTGTTAAATTCGGATGTAACTTTTCGAGTAGATGATTTTTCATATAAAAAACTTTTTCATCCGAGTTCGTATGCAAAAGTTATGCCCATTTTAAGAAATTCCAGAGAGATTTTGCAAATAAAGTCGAAATTCATATTTGTTAATTTTCCCAACAACTAGACCACATATCACATGGAAAACTTATTTTATTTTATTTTTTTGCCATTTCCATCATTTTCTTTTGTTTTTTCTAAAACTGAAAAGGCGGTCCGGGGGGGTAGAGTTTGAAAATGGGACCTTTAGTACCGGTTCGTGCCATGAACCGATACTAATGCCTCAAAGCCCATTAGTACCGGTTGGTGCCACCAACCGGGACTAATGGGCATCGCACCCTTTAATCCCGGTTCGTGGCACCAACCGGGACTAAAGGGCCCAGGTGAACCAGGACTAATGCCTTAGCCGCACGAACCGGGACGAATGCTCACATTAGTCCCGGTTCGTGACTGAACCGGGACTAATGTGAATACTGCCCTAGGACCAAAGCTCTGTTTTCTACTAGTGGCCATAACCTCCCCCACCCCCCACTCACCCGCCGACACCCCCACACCCCCCCTCCGAAATATCTTCCCCCCTCTCTCTCCCGATTGGATAGGGATCGAGAGGAGGAGGCCGCCGACGCCGCCTGGTGCCGCCTCGCCGCGACGCCGCCGCCTTCACCTCGTCGCCTACCCCGCCGGTCTGCCTCCCGCTCCGCCGCGTCGTCCCCGTCGACCACCCCGGCCCCCACTGCCCCGTCCATACTCCCCGCCGTGAGCCGCGCCCCTCCTCTCCTTCCCCTGTTCCTGCTCGCCATCCCCCGCCCGCGATCACCGCGTCGTGGCCATGACCGTCCGTGTCCGAGCTTCGGCCACCGCGTCGTCCATCCCCGCCATCGACTCTGGCCGTCCCCGGCCAAGCCACCGCCACCAGTCGACGTGCGGCAACGTCTGCGTCCGACCCGCACTCGCTGTGCCGCTCGAGGCTGCGCCCGCACCGGTGCCTCGCTAGTGCCTAGCGCCCGTGGCGACCGCGCCCTTCTCTGCACGCGCCCGCCTACTCTCCCTCCCGTTCGCCGCTGTCCGCTCGTCGCCAGCCCCCCCCCCCCCCCGCGCTTCGCCCAGCCGAGCCCGCAGCCACCCCCCTCCGTTGACGCCCCATCTCCGGCCGCTGCGGCCTGGGTCTCCCCTGACCAGCGCTGTGGCCGCCGGCGCCCTGCTGCGCTGGGTCATGGCCTTTGCCCGTTAGCGGGCGCCCGCAGCGCCCATGCACCCGTAGCGCCCGCACCCGCTGGACCAAACCCACATAGGCCTCTGGGCCACTGCCAAGCGGGGCCCACTGCCCAGAACATTTTTAATAAAAAAAGAATTAAAAAATATAATAACAATAATAAAAATATTAATTAATTAATTAATTAATTAAAGAATTAATTAACTTAATTAATCATAATTAGTATAACCTAATCACTAGTTAACTTAATTAAACCCTGTTTAGCATAATCTGTCAATGACACGGGGGCCCCACCCCTGTTGACCAGTCAAACATTGACTGGTCTGTTGGGGAACGTAGTAATTTCAAAAAAATTCCAACGCACACGCAAGATCATGGTGATGCATAGCAACAAGAGGGGAGAGTGTTGTCCACGTACCCTCGTAGACCGAAAGCGGAAGCGTTAACACAACGCGGTTGATGTAGTCGTACGTCTTCACGATCCGACCGATCAAGTACCGAACGCACGGCACCTCCGAGTTCAGCACACGTTCAGCTCGATGACGTCCCTCGAACTCCGATCCAGCCGAGTGTTGAGGGAGAGTTTCGTCAGCACGACAGCGTGGTGACGATGATGATGTTCTACCGACGCAGGGCTTCGCCTAAACTCCGCTACGATATTATCGAGGTGTAATATGGTGGACGGGGGCACCGCACACGGCTAAGAGATCAATGATCAATTGTTGTGTCTATGGGGTGCCCACTTGCCCCCGTATATAAAGGAGCAAGGGGGAGGCCGCGGCCAAGGGAGGAGGCGCGCCAAGGGGGGAGTCCTACTCCCACCGGGAGTAGGACTCCTCCTTTCCTTGTTGGAGTAGGAAAAGGGAAGGGAGAAGGAGAAAGAAGGAAGGGGGTGCCCCCCCTCCCTAGTCCAATTCGGACTAGTCCATGGGGAGGGGTGCGGCCTCCCTTTGGGGCCTTTCTCTGCTTTCCCGTATGGCCCATTAAGGCCCAATACGAATTCCCGTAACTCTCCGGTACTCCGAAAAATACCCGAATCACTCGGAACCTTTCCGAAGTCCGAATATAGTCGTTCAATATATCGATCTTTACGTCTCGGCCATTTCGAGACTCCTCGTCAAGTCCCTGATCTCATCCGGGACTCCGAACTCCTTCGGTACATCAAGACATATAAACTCATAATATAACTGTCATCGTAACGTTAAGCGTGCGGACCCTACGGGTTCGAGAACTATGTAGACATGACCGAGACACCTCTCCGGTCAATAACCAATAGCGGAACCTGGATGCTCATATCGGCTCCCACATATTCTACGAAGATCTTTATTGGTCAAACCGCATAACAACATACGTTGTTCCCTTTGTCATCGGTATGTTACTTGCCCGAGATTCGATCGTCGGTATCTCGATACCTAGTTCAATCTCGTTACCGGCAAGTCTCTTTACTCGTTCCGTAATACATCATCCCGCAACTAACTCATTAGTCACAATGCTTGCAAGGCTTATAGTGATGTGCATTACCGAGTGGGCCCAGAGATACCTCTCCGACAATCGGAGTGACAAATCCTAATCTCGAAATACGCCAACCCAACAAGTACCTTCGGAGACACCTGTAGAGCACCTTTATAATCACCCAGTTACGTTGTGACGTTTGGTAGCACACAAAGTGTTCCTCCGGTAAACGGGAGTTGCATAATCTCATAGTCATAGGAACATGTATAAGTCATGAAGAAAGAAATAGCAACATACTGAACGATCTAGTGCTAAGCTAACGGAATGGGTCAAGTCAATCACGTCATTCTCCTAATGAGGTGATCCCGTTAATCAAATGACAACTCATGTCTATGGCTAGGAAACATAACCATCTTTGATTAACGAGCTAGTCAAGTAGAGACATACTAGTGACACTCTGTTTGTTTATGTATTCACACATGTATTATGTTTCCAGTTAATACAATTCTAGCATGAATAATAAACATTTATCATGATATAAGGAAATAAATAATAACTTTATTATTGCCTCTAGGGCATATTTCCTTCAGTCTCCCACTTGCACTAGAGTCAATAATCTAGTTCACATCGCCATGTGATTTAACATCAATAGTTCACATCACCATGTGATTAACACCCATAGTCCACATCGTCATGTGACCAACACCCAAAGGGTTTACTAGAGTCAATAATCTAGTTCACATCGCTATGTGATTAACACCCAAAGAGTACTAAGGTGTGATAATGTTTTGCTTGTGAGATAATTTTAGTCAACGGGCCTGTCACATTCAGATCCGTAAGTATTTTGCAAATTTCTATGTCTACAATGCTCTGCACGTAGCTACTCTAGCTAATTGCTCCCACTTTCAATATGTATCTAGACCAAGACTAAGAGTCATCTAGATTAGTGTCAAAACTTGCATCGACGTAACCCTTTACGACGAACCTTTTGTCACTTCCATAATCGAGAAACATATCCTTATTCCACTAAGGATAATTTTGACCGTTGTCTAGTGATCTACTCCTAGATCACTATTGTACTCCCTTGCCAAAATCAATGTAGGGCATACAATAGATCTGGTACACAGCATGGCATACTTTATAGAACCTATGGCCAAGGCATAGGGAATGACTTTCATTTTCTTTCTATCTTCTGCCGTGGTCGGGCTTTGAGTCTTACTCAATTTCACACCTTGTAACACAGGCAAGAACTCTTTCTTTGACTGTTCTACTTTGAACTACTTCAAAATCTTGTTAAGGTATGTACTCATTGAAAAAACTTATCAAGCGTCTTGATCTATCTCTATAGATCTTGATGCTCAATATGTAAGCAGCTTCACCGAGGTCTTTCTTTGAAAAACTCCTTTCAAACACTCCTTTATGCTTTGCAGAATAATTCTACATTATTTCCGATCAACAATATGTCATTCACATATACTTATCAGAAATGTTGTAGTGCTCCCACTCACTTTCTTGTAAATACAGGCTTCACCACAAGTCTGTATAAAACTATATCCTTTGATCAACTTATCAAAGCGTATATTCCAACTCCGAGATGCTTGCACCAGTCCATAGATGGATCGCTGGAGCTTGCATATTTTGTTAGCACCTTTAGGATTGACAAAACCTTCTGGTTGCATCATATACAACTCTTCTTTACTAAATCCATTAAGGAATGCAGTTTTGTTTATCCATTTGCCAGATTTCATAAAATGCGGCAATTGCTAACATGATTCGGATAGACTTAAGCATAGATACGAGTGAGAAACTCTCATCGTAGTCAACACCTTAAATTTGTCGAAAACCTTTTGCGACAATTCTAGCTTTGTAGATAGTAACACTACTATCAGCGTCCGTCTTCCTCTTGAAGATCCATTTATTTTTATGGCTCGCCGATCATTGGGCAAGTCAATCAAAGTCCATACTTTGTTCTCATACATGGATCCCATCTCAGATTTCATGGCCTCAAGCCATTTTGCGGAATCTGGGCTCACCATCGCTTCTTCATAGTTCGTAGGTTCGTCATGGTCTAGTAACATAACCTCCAGAACAGGATTACCGTACCACTCTGGTGCGGATCTTACTCTGGTTGACCTAAGAGGTTCAGTAACAACTTGATCTGAAGTTTCATGATCATCATCATTAACTTCCTCACTAATTGGTGTAGGAGTCACAGGAACAGATTTCGGTGATGAACTACTTTCCAATAAGGGAGCAGGTACAGTTACCTCATCAAGTTCTACTTTCCTCCCACTCACTTCTTTCGAGAGAAACTTCTTCTCTAGAAAGGATCCATTCTTAGCAACGAATGTCTTGCCTTCGGATCTGTGATAGAAGGTGTACCCAATTGTCTCCTTTGGGTATCCCATGAAGACACATTTCTCCGATTTGGGTTTGAGCTTATCATGATGAAACCTTTTCTTATAAGCATCGCAACCCCAAACTTTAAGAAACGACAACTTTGGTTTCTTGCCAAACCATAGTTCATACGGTGTCGTCTCAAACGGATTTAGATGGTGCCCCTTTTTTTTACGTGAATGCAGCTGTCTCTAATGCATAACCCCAAAACTATAGTGGTAAATCGGTAAGAAACATCATAGATTGCACTATATCCAATAAAGTACGGTTATGACGTTCGGACACACCATTATGCTGTGGTGTTCCAGGTGGCACGAATTTGTGAAACTATTCCACATTGTTTTAATTGAAGACCAAACTCGTAACTCAAATATTTGTCTCCGCGATCAGATCGTAGAAACCTTATTTTCTTGTCACGATGATTTTCCACTTCACTCTGAAATTCTTTGAACTTTTCAAATGCTTCAGACTTATGTTTCATCAAGTAGATATACCAATATCTGCTCAAATCATCTGTGAAGGTCAGAAAATAATGATACCCGCCGCGAGCCTCAACACTCATCGGATCGCATACATCAGTATGTATTATTTCCAATAAATCTGTTGCTCTCTCCATAGTTCCGGAGAACGGCGTTTTAGTCATCTTGCCCATGAGGCACGGTTCGCAAGCATCAAGTGATTAATAATCAAGTGATTCCAAAATCCCATCAGTATGGTGTTTCTTCATGCGCTTTACACCAATATGACCTAAACGGCAGTGCCACAAATAAGTTGCACTATCATTATTAACTTTGCATCTTTTGGCTTCATTATTATGAATATGTGTATCACTACGATCGAGATCCAACAAACCATTTTCATTGGGTGTATGACCATAGAAGGTATTATTCATGTAAACAGAACAACAATTATTCTCTAATTTAAATGAATAACCGTATTGCAACAAACATGATCAAATCATATTCATGCTCAACGCAAACACCAAATAACACTTATTTAGGTTCAACACTAATCCCGAAAGTATAGGGAGTGTGCGATGATGATCATATCAATCTTGGAACCACTTCCAACACACATCGTCACTTCACCCTTAACTAGTCTCTGTTCATTCTGCAACTCCTGTTTCGAGTTACTACTCTTAGTAACTGAACCAGTATCAAATACCGAGGGGTTGCTACGAACACTAGTAAAATACACATCAATAATCTGTATATCAAATATACCTTTGTTCACTTTGCCATCCTTCTTATCCACCAAATAGTTGGGGTAGTTCCGCTTCCAGTGACCAGTCCCTTTTGCAGTAGAAGCACTTAGTCTCAGGCTAGGACCAGATTTGGGCTTCTTCACTTGAGCATCAACTTGCTTGCTGTTCTTCTTGAAGTTCCCCTTCTATCCCTTTGCCCTTTTCTTGAAACTAGTGGTCTCGTCAACCATCAACACTTGATGTTTTTCTTGATTTCTACCTTCGTCGATTTCAGCATCACGAAGAGCTCGGGAATTACTTTCGTCATCCCTTGCATACTATAGTTCATCACGAAGTTCTACTAACTTGGTGATGGTGACTAGAGAATTCTGTCAATCACTATTTTATCTGGAAGATTAACTCCCACTTGATTCAAGCGATTGTAGTACCCAGACAATCTGAGCACATGCTCACTGCTTGAGCTATTCTCCTCCATCTTTTAGCTATAGAACTTGTTGGAGACTTCATATCTCTCAACTCGGGTATTTGCTTGAAATATTAACTTCAACTCCTGGAACATCTCATATGGTCCATGACGTTCAAAACGTCTTTGAAGTCCCGATTCTAAACCGTTAAGCATGGTGCACTAAACTATCAAGTAGTCATCATATTGAGCTAGCCAAACGTTCATAACGTCTGCATCTGCTCCTGCAATTGGTCTGTCACCTAGCGGTGCATCAAGGACATAATTCTTCTGTGCAGCAATGAGGATAATCCTCAGATCACGGATCCAATCCGCATCTTTGCTACTAACATCTTTCAACATAATTTTCTCTAGGAACATATCAAAAATAAACACAGGGAAGCAACAACGCGAGCTATTGATCTACAACATAATTTGCAAAAAATACTATCAGGACTAAGTTCATGATAAATTTAAGTTCAATTAATCATATTACTTAAGAACTCCCACTTAGATAGACATCCCTCTAATCCTCTAAGTGACTACGTGATCCAAATCAACTAAACCATGTCCGATCATCACGTGAGATGGAGTAGTTTCAATGGTGAACATCACTATGTTGATCATATCTACTATATGATTCACGCTCGACCTTTCGGTCTCCGTGTTTCGAGGCCATATCTGCATATGCTAGGCTCGTCAAGTTTAACCTGAGTATTCCGCGTGTGCAACTGTTTTGCACCCGTTGTATTTGAACGTAGAGCCTATCACACCCGATCATCACGTGGTGTCTCAGCACGAAGAACTTTCGCAACGGTGCATACTCAGGGAGAACACTTTTATCTTGAAATTTTAGTGAGAGAACATCTTATAATGCTACCGTCAATCAAAGCAAGATAAGATGCATAAAAGATAAACATCACATGCAATCAATATCAGTGATATGATATGGCCATCATCATCTTGTGCTTGTGATCTCCATCTCCGAAGCACCGTCATGATCACCATCGTCACCGGCTCGACACCTTGATCTCCATCGTAGCATCGTTGTCGTCCCGCCAACTATTTCTTTTACGACTATCGCTACCGCTTAGTGATAAAGTAAAACAATTACATGGCGATTGCATTGCATACAATAAAGCGACAACCATATGGCTCCTGCCAGTTGCCGATAACTCGGTTACAAAACATGATCATCTCATACAATAAAATTCAGCATCATGTCTTGACCATATCACATCACAACATGCCCTGCAAAAACAAGTTAGACGTCCTCTACTTTGTTGTTGCAAGTTTTACGTGGCTGCTATGGGCTTAGCAAGAACTGTTCTTACCTACGCATCAAAACCACAACGATAGTTTGTCAAGTTGGTGCTGTTTTAACCTTCGCAAGGACCGGGCGTAGCCACACTCGGTTCAACTAAAGTGAGAGAGACAGACACCCGCCGGTCACCTTTAAGCAACGAGTGCTCGTAACGGTGAAACCAGTCTCGCGTAAGCGTACGCGTAATGTCGGTCCGGGCCGCTTCATCTCACAATACAGCTGAACCAAAGTATGACATGCTGGTAAGCAGTATGACTTATATCGCCCACAAATCACTTGTGTTCTACTCATGCATAGCATCAACGCATAAAACCATGCTAGGATGCCACTGTTGAGGAACGTAGTAATTTCAAAAAAATTCCTACGCACACGCAAGATCATGGTGATGCATAGCAACGAGAGGGGAGAGTGTTGTCCACGTACCCTCGTAGACCGAAAGCGGAAGCGTTAACACAACGCGGTTGATGTAGTCGTACGTCTTCACGATCCGACCGATCAAGTACCGAACGCACGGCACCTCCGAGTTCAGCACACGTTCAGCTCGATGACGTCCCTCGAACTCCGATCCAGCCGAGTGTTGAGGGAGAGTTTCGTCAGCACGACGGCGTGGCGACGATGATGATGTTCTACCGACGCAGGGCTTCGCCTAAGCTCCGCTACGATATTATCGAGGTGTAATATAGTGGAGGGGGGCACCGCACACGGCTAAGAGATCAATGATCAATTGTTGTGTCTATGGGGTGCCCCCTTGCCCCCGTATATAAAGGAGCAAGGGGGAGGCCGTTGGCCAAGGGAGGAGGCGCGCCAAGGTGGGAGTCCGGGAGTAGGACTCCACCTTTCCTTGTTGGAGTAGCAAAAGGGAAGGGAGAAGGAGAAAGAAGGAAGGGGGCGCCCCCCCTCCCTAGTCCAATTCGGACTAGTCCATGGGGAGGGGTGCGGCCTCCCTTTGGGGCCTTTCTCTCCTTTCCCGTATGGCCCATTAAGGCCCAATACGAATTCCCGTAACTCTCCAGTACTCCGAAAAATACCCGAATCACTCGGAACCTTTCCGAAGTTCGAATATAGTCGTCCAATATATCGATCTTTACGTCTCGGCCATTTCGAGACTCCTCGTCAAGTCCCTGATCTCATCCGGGACTTCGAACTCCTTCGATACATCAAGACATATAAACTCATAATATAACTGTCATCGTAACGTTAAGCGTGCGGACCCTACTACTACAGGATTGATCTTTTGTAACACGTTGATGTGCTACTACAGCTTAGATATTGTGTTACTGAAGCACACAGTAACACACTTTTGTATGTGTTCCTGTAGGCTATGTTACTATGTGGTGTCTATTGTAGCACATAAGAGTTGTTCCTATATGTATTTAAACGTGTTACTAAGTATTGTTGCAACACACGCCATGTGTGTTACCGAAGGCCTGGTAACACTTTTTTAGAACTATAGGCACACACTTTGTAACATGGTTAGTAACACGCTTTAACAAAATTGCAACACAATTATTAATGATTCGCATTAATTACAATAGGCCTTTGTAACAGGTTTTGATATTTCAGCAACATATTTTCTTTATTGTAGCAATGCAACAGTAACAATTTTTTTATATATATTGTAACATCTCTAGTGGTGATTGGTAGCCAACCTAGTAACACATTTTCCTAACTATAGTAACACGACATAGTTAGTCCAATGTGCTATTGGAACCATTTTTTATGAAATATTGCATCAATACATTTTTGTTTTTATACTTTCTCATAGTGAAAATCGATAAGCATATGACACACAGTGTATACCATATAAAAAGGCCATGGACATAAAGCTTGCATATATGCACGAGGATATAAAATATCAATATGGTCCATGCCATTCCATAGCATTTGTAACAATAAACATATAGAAGATCCATATTTTAGGGAAAAAAATACATTTCTCAACCCATTAATGTAAACTATAGTATGCGAAAGATTTCCTATCACTGATACCATGTGACACCCCTATTCATGTTCACTAGAATGTGCCCCTCGAATATTTCTTGCATCAATATGTCATATTTGCATCTCGATTCCTCATAAGCAAAACCATCCAAATCAACTCAACCACTGAACCTCTCAATCTGCAAAAAAAAAAAAAAATCAGTTACGACTACATTAAGTATATCATAAATTTAATTTAACAAAACCCAAGAAGTTAAACATTGACCTACACATGACGAAGGCCAAGCAATTGTTAATCCAGAGGTGAAAGTATCGCCAATTGTCCTACAATTTTCCCTTTCCCTTACCAAGAGCTCACATTCCTCAATAGGTTGATCAACTTGCACTTCTATGAACTGCCGACCTAGCTCAACACCACCAACCATTTTTTTTGAATTGCAACCCAAAATGCTAGCATGTGCCACATGCCTTTTGTTTGGATATACTGAGGACTTCAGAATCACTTTTGTGCCAACCTGAAATGAGGTTCAAATTATAATATACAGTAATAAAAACCAATTTTGTGAACATGAATCTAGTATGAACACGCTATTTTTATTACCTCCATTGAAGGACTACGTTTCTGCTTAGAGGACACATGGACTACAGACTTGTCTTGAGTGCTTTGTTTGTGTACTCTAGTCAAATTTCCATCCATATTCTCCCTGCTCTTTCTCATCTACAGATAAACATAAGAGGAAAAATGATTTATCCTTGTGATTTTGCAATGCAAAGTTCACAGTACATTTTATTCATCAAATATTACATGTGCCAACATCATTTTATAACCTCAGGAGAGTCCATTCCATGCAAATCGAACTTAAAATGCAGAAACTCATTCATTCAGCATTATACAAACAAATATGAGTCAATAGTATCAGTATTGGATTGCACTTGAATGAGAAATCGCTAGTACAACATGATATTTTAACTAAAAGTGCGTGAATAACAAATCACGCCATCAATAATTCATATGGAAAATGTTTCCTATCACTGCCTAGGAAGCAGATTTCTCAAGAGATAACCATTACCTCTCCATAAAAAATAGGATCGAAAACAGGATGGGCTGGTGATGATGGTGCTTGATATGAGAGTTTATTGCAGCCCGCATTTTCAAGATGATGCTTCTATACAACAATGTAAGTACATTAATAAGTTGTAGTCTATCCTTTATAGCATGAGTAACAAGAAGATTCTAACCTGTGTGCCTGACAGAATGTCATTATCTTCGTGTGTGCCATGTCGATGTGGGTGAGTTTTATTCTGCATTTTACATGAATAGGCATTAATTCGTTATTAGACACTTATAAAGTGTAGTAATAAATAAACAAATTTACCATTGTTGTATCTCTGGGTTTGATCACTACGTATTCTGCATTGGGTCCATTGGCATGAACTCTCTACAAAATGAAATATTTATAAAGAGAGCTGAAAATGAACTAACACATGTCGAATATATTGACAATACCTTCATAGGACAGGCTAATTTTCCAATTTTCCACAGCCATCTACAATGACATATTGTTGTTAAAATCTAGGATTTATTCATACAGAATTGGAGGAAAATTACATGATAGTATGTAAGTGTTTTACACGATGGAGGATACATACTGCTGGTCAAGCCACCACCAAGGTTGTTATTTCTCTGACCAAGCTTAGTTTTAGTACACAGTGCACATACTGACTTCCTAAATCAAGGGTATAAACTGAATACTGACTGTATAAGATGTACTATGAATTTCAGGGTACATAAATTTTAAAAATCAGTACTAATCAGAGTTCAGAGTACAAGATCTTTGGCCCCAATCTAACTACTGCATATATCAATAATAATCAGAGTTCAGAGTACAAGATCTTTGGTCCCAATTTTTGTCTAAGTACTGCATATATCAGTACTACTCTGAGTACTATGCATTTCAGAGTACTGATCTCAGAGTACTATCAGTACTCTACAAGATATACTATGAATTTCGGAGTACAAGATCTGGGGCCCCTAATATTGTATAACTACTGCATATATCAGTACTAATCAGGGGATTACAGCCTACAAAATCAGGGGGTTAATGACTGAAACCTTAAACTGCAAAAGGGGGGAAAAGCAGCCAACATCTCACGTATATATAGATGCTAAGGTCAATGGTAATATTGCCAGCATTCATGTTGAGAATACTAATGTGATAGGCTTGTAGCACACAAAACTGCAGAGGAATAAAAAAAATTCAGAGAACATGGTACTACTTCTGCAGTGCACAAAAACCAGACTATAAGTCGTATCTCAGTTTAACATAGTGGCTAATGATTACAGCCCATCCTCCGTTCTTATCCTAAATTAACCACAGGTTGATTTACTGCCTGGTACGCACAAACCTAATACCAGATTCAGAGAGGAAAACAAAGGGAGGAGGAAAGGGAATCAGTCAGGCATAGAAGGGAGAAAGCAACGAAATGGGAGTTTAGATCGATACCAGCCGCGAGAATGGTGTAGTCCTTCTGGATTTAGTTCCAGAGTTGAGGATCGACGATGTCGTTGCCACAACGATGCAAACCACTGAGGCAGATCTGGGCAGCGATGGTTTCAATCGGGCGTTGACGGACGGGCAGGCGCGTGGGTAGCCGCTGACAGGTGGCGTCGGATGAGGATGCAGCGAGCGTTGGAGGGGCGGCGACGGAGGCCGCCGAGGTGTGGCTTTGAGGGCGGCGCGAATGATGCAGATGGGATTAGCGATCTAATTTATTTAGCGCTTTGTTAGTTAACCGGAGGGAAAATTAAGCGGGACTAAATTGGGAGCTCTGGAGGAAAATTTTGTCCATCGAGAAGTGGAGGAGGGAAATTGAGATCTGGAGGAATTTTTTGCGGGAATAATCCGGAGACTGTTTGGCAAAAAAAAAAATTAGATCTATAAATAATTCGAGAAATGTTTAAAATGGAAAAAATGGAGCATATTTTGTATTTATTTCATTACTGAGAAGGAAATAATATATAGTTATAAATAGTAATTGCTTTATGAAGTGAATATAACAATATAATTTTGTGAATTTGTATAGCAAACGTGGTAAAAAACAATTACTTACCTTCATTCGTACTGCCACCTCCAAGTCCGGCGACTCCGAGGTGGTGGACTGGTGGTGCGCATCGATTGACGCCTCCTGATATGGATGTTGCGGATGTTGCGTGCCCACGCCGCCTGTGGGGTCCGACGACCTGGCCGGGAAAAAGAGATTCATGTACGTGCGAAGAATTGATTGATGATCCGTCATTGACTGTAGAGGAAGGTCGATTGAGGAGGGAAGCCCCCGCGCCTGCTGCAATGTGAGAAGACAGGTGAAGTACAGGTGCTCCCAAGGGACTCCGGCGGCGAGAGAGCAAGGAACCTCCGAACGACGTGACGTGCACGCATATATAATGATCTGACCTATTCGCTTCGCCTCCTGTATCCTCAGAACAAAGAGATGCTCCTCGCAATAGTGGCACCGGCGGTGTCGAGCAGAGATATGCACTTTCCCACCATCTATGGTAAGGCAACATGAGAGACAAGTGAGTTTGTGGAGTCACGCTTTTGCAGGGAGTGATGAGAGTAGTGCTCTCTTCTAGAGTACCACGGGGAAAGGTATTTGCAATCAGAACCGATGATTGCTTTATATTCACCCAGTTGTGTTTGTGATTTAATTGATGGAATAGAAATAAGGCACTGAGACGGCTACAAGCACTGAAGCGGGTCAAACCTTGTTGTAGTAGACAGTCGGGAAGTCGTCGTGCTAAGGTCCCATGAAACCAACACACCAGAAATCCACACGTCCACTGACGATGCTAGACGCATCAACAGAATGAGGACTAGACGGGGAGACCTTTATTCCATCTTCAGGGAGCCACCACCGTATTGCTTTCCTGAGTAAGACACAAACCCTAACAAAACTCGAAAAAAGATCTAAAAATGGAGCCCTACCACCGCCAAGGGTCGGGATCCACTCCGCCCCAAGACCCTAAGGCCACCGGAGACGGGGTGGACCGGCGCTGGTGGGAGGTAGAGGAACCCTAACTTTTTAGGGAGTGGGCGGCTGGCTAGGTCGTACACGGGTAGTTGAAACCAATGATTTGCTCTAAACTGACCGGTTCACTTCAATCACCACAAATACTCCCCCCCCCCCCCCCCCCCAAAAAAAAACTGAGAAAAAGTTGCGGTAGGCATCAACTGGCTAGTACCACCCCTGGATCAGCTGTGTGATTTTAAGTGTTATTCAAGTGAAAACTAACTGTTCTATTTTGATCAATTTCCCTATAAAGGATAGGTTAGAGATCTATCGACTAGAAGTTGTTTTTGGATCAGGTGATTCATTTTTGAGTCGTCTAATGCAAAATCAATGCCCAGATGGCATTGTACAACATCCTACCTTTGTTGTTCATCTTCTTCATCAAACCGCCCCACAGACTCTTGGTCGAATCACTAGCCTCTCTTGCCCGCGGTGCTCCCATGCCAGCCTCGCAGCCCCGGCCTCCCCTCACCACCGTCCCCGGCCATCCCTTCGCCGACTATCGCGCACTACACTTGTTCCTGGCCGAGGTCTTGTCGGTGTCTCCATGCCTCGCTATAGCTTGCCCCGGTGCCGCAGTCGACTACCTCGGTGCTTCGCCGCGCGTCCGTCTTCCTTCCCATGAAATTCGACCGACCCAAATCCATTTTTTAGGCAACTTATACTTAAATAAATATACTTACTTGTAATACAATTTGGTCCCAATCGATTACTTATGTGCGATTGGCATGTACACGAGCCGCCAATACAAGAACGCGTGCATACATGATAAAAGACAGCTGCTATAGGGATAAGAAACCTATTTTACACGTACGGGATATAAGAAACTTGTAGAGAAAAGAGACGTGGCAACAAGTTTTGGGAGGTGGGCACACGCACGCAGGATAAGAGTTGGACGTCTCCTGCGCGACCTACACGAAGCTTCAAATCAGCCGGTTGAATTATGTAAATATTAATTTCCCAAAAAGAAAACACCAAAAAAAATTCTAACCTTTATCCTCATCTCTTGCCTCGACCCCCTGTTCCGCCGCCGCCCGACCTGAGCGCTGGCCGCATCGCCGCCACAGAGAGGCCGTGCCGCCGCCGCTCGAGTCCACATGAAGCGTCGCATCCGCTCGATTCCATACCTCCACGGCTCCACCGGCCGCTCTAGTCCACAGCCCACGCCGCCTCCTATCGGCGCTCGAATCCACTCGTCGACCGGCCGCAGGAGCTGCCGCCCGATTCCACAGAAGGATGACAGGGAGACGGCGGGAGCGCAGGACATCGCCTCCGCCCAACCATTACCTTTGACGCTGCTTCTCCACAATCTGGCGGCGGGGGTCGCTGCTTCTCTACGTCGTCAGACTGCGCCAGCTAAGGTTTGAGAGCTCGAGATTCAGAACTCCCTGCTGTGCCTCTCATTTAATTTTTTTCTTTAAAGGAACACACGACGCGTTCCGTTACATAATAGTACTGGGTATATCACTAGTTCATAATGTTCAGAATTCGGAATTCCATTGCCTTCACACAGTGCCAATCGTGCTTCCCATAACTTGTGAAAAACTCAATGCCTTGTTGTGCTGTTAGAGCTGCAAATGAAATCTTGCACTTAGAACGTTGTGAGTCACAACGCATACTGCAGAATATGATGTCCACTTTGCCTTAGCTCAGTATTACAAAAGTATTAAGAAATCAATATGCATGCTTCAACATTATCATTTGGATCAGGATGTATTCCTGAGAACCCCAATCCTCTGTCTGCAACCATCAGAACCGACAATTTTATTACCTCTGTCATAAAAGGCACAACCATGTATTTCACGTTGAGGCCATTAGTGCAAAATTAATTCCGTATTATAATAAATTAGCTATTAAAGTACTGATGGTTCAATACAATTTCAACCTTTTAGCATTATAATAAATTCACTAATGACATTTGCTACTTTAACACAGCGAGTCCACGGATCTAACAACCATTAAAAAGTTACTCAGTTCTCGTAGACCAAGTGCAGACTACTTGGCTGGCGTAGATGGTTTTCTTCATTTTGCATACACTGGAAAAAGTTCAGATACCAAGATCCATTGTCCATGTGTTAGATGTGTCAATAGGAACTTGTTGAAGCGAAACACCGTATATGATCATTTGGTGTGTAATGGAATGCTACTTGGATACACAGTTTGGGGTTGTCATGGTGAAACTGCAGGATACATCTCCTCTAACAAACGAAAAAGGTCAAAACAGGAAGGCATAAACTCTAATATGCGCCAGCTAGTCCATGATGTTTTCGGGAACATAGATAATGGGTCTCAAGTGAATGACTTCGATGACCCAAACCCTCCAGAACATGGACCAGATCCTGAAACCCAAGCTTTTTATGACTTGTTGAGAGATGCAGATGTACCTTTGTGGAACGGGTGTCAACTATCAGAACTTTCTTTCCTTGTGCTTCTGTTCAACATAAAATTCACTAACAAGTGGAGTAATAAATCTATAAATGATTTGCTAGCAGTTCTGCAACAAGCAATTCCAAATGGTAAGAATTTACCTGGAACTTTTGCTGAGGCCAAGAAGATCATTGGAAAGCTTGGGCTTAGTTATGAGAGAATTCATGTTTGTGAAAAAGATTGTCAGCTTTTTTGGAAAGAGAAGGCTAATGATGACTTTTGCTCGGTATGTGGAGCATCAAGGTGCAAAAACAAACCTGATAAAACCATGCTAATTCACAAGGAAAGGAAAAAAGCAACCCCGAAAAGGTGCTCTGGTACTTCCCTATTAAGCCAAGGCTTAAGAGGAGTGGGTTGGGCATCATGATATTGCACATGGATCAAGATTATTTTCTCATTCTGGTAATCCACTTGGAAAGCCTAGGAATTATGTACGGAGCGGTGTGGCAAAAGTACAGGCACATAGATATGTCTTGTTCAATTGCTCTGATGTGAATTCATACCTTAGGTAATACTCATGCTTATAAATTGTCT
This sequence comes from Aegilops tauschii subsp. strangulata, assembly GCF_002575655.3. Taxonomy (NCBI): domain Eukaryota; kingdom Viridiplantae; phylum Streptophyta; class Magnoliopsida; order Poales; family Poaceae; genus Aegilops; species Aegilops tauschii. The sequence goes on from NC_053038.3 coordinate 510,431,350, forward strand.
TAGTTACCCTTTTCCCCTACTTTACCTCTGTCTATGAATTACTTTGCAGAGCTCATGCTGATGAGATCACTAATGGATGCAATTTAAACCCTGATGTTGTCGAGAGGATTCAAAATGATAAGTTCCACAAATGGTTCCAAGCTCATGTAAGTGCCATATTTTGCATATACTATACACGTATCACTACATTTAGTTGTAATCGAATTCTAAATATTCAGATAAAGAAATTGGAGAAGGAAAATGGCATCCACAACATTGAAAAGGATATTAGATTGCTCGCCCGCGGCCCAGTTAATGCAGCCAAAATATATTGCGCTTTCAACTCCCGAGGCTACCATTTTAGGCCTAAACGCTTGGATAAAGAGACACAAAATAGTGGAGTCATGGTAACTGCAAAAACAGCTAGTTATGATTCAGCACGTGATGCCAATCCTGTTTTACATGATGTGACGTACTACGGGAGGGTAATTGATATTGTCGAGCTAAACTACTCTGGACAGTTCTCAGTGGTGTTGTTTAAATGTGAATGGGTTGATGTGTTCTCAGAAACATGAATGAAAAAAGACAAGTACGGTTACATCTACTTCTCACATCTAATACACAAAGGAGAAAAGATTGAGCGTGAGCCTTTTATTTTCCCTAACCAGGCGAATCAAGTGTTCTATGTGGAAGATGAATTGAATCCAGGTTGGTCTGTGGTAATGAAGTTGCCAAAGCCTAGAGATGTATATGACTTAGGCAACTTGGAATGGGAAGCGCAGATAGAAAATGAGCCATTCCATGTTTCACAGCTCGGAGAGATTTTGAAGAGAAAGAACAATGAACAACATTGGGTTAGAACAGACGTTGAGGGGACAATAGTGGATGCTAATAATGCTTCCAGCAACGAAGAATAGTTGAGGTTAGTAGCAATATTCAATTTGCAAGATCTGTTTTTTTACCTCTAATATAATTTGTTGTTCAATCTTTCTGTTCTTCAATTTTGTTTTTGTGTGTTCTTTCTTTTATGCTGGGTTGAAACTTTCATATCAGATATGAAATTTTAGTGATAAAAGTAGCACAAAATGTCTCTTCTATTTTCTTGTTCATGTTTTGAATTATTTTGGCTGCATGCTTCAGGTTCAGACTGCATGCTACATGGAGGCATGGAGGGGGTGGTCGGCTGTGTGCTTTGTGTTGGTACAAAACAGCCTACTATTTTTTGCTTGCTGGCTTTCGGCTGACTACTTGACCAACTTGCTTGATGATATACTGCTATGTGAGACCATGTGTTGGCCAAAACTTAGTATACTCTTATATTCATGCTTGGTAATTCGGTCAGCTGCGACACCACGTGCTTGTTTGGAACATCATTTTGTACTTTGGTCAACAACAGTTCAGAATTGAGATACACGCATCTTGTTTGGAACTTTATTTTGTACTTTGGTTAACAATTTAGAATTGGCATACTCTTGCAGATGTTCAAAAATCCTGTTTTCGGATCACATGTTGCCATTTTTTCTAGTCTGAATCTATGCTGAAGCGGTATGAAAGTGTTAGTTTCTCTACATATACTTCACTTGCTGATGATTAGATTAGATGGTTAATAGTCTAGACTCTCATGTGCAAGATGACAGTTCAATGTTGATTGAAGTCTCATGTACCAAGTAGAAAGTTCAATGTTCTGCCAACGACACTCAGCTTTCTCACGATTTTTGCTCTTTGAACCCAGCAATCAAAATGCATTGAAATTTAGGTTCTCAGTATTCCAATTACACGAAATAGATACAATCAATATCTGGTCAATATTCAACATATACTATTTCGTGTAATTTAGATTCTCAGTATTCCAATTACACGAAAGCTACTATTTCTTGTAAATGCATTTCTTGTAAATCCATTGAAATAGTATCTGTTGAATATTGACCAGATATTGATTGTATCTATTTCGTGTAATTGGAATACTGAGAACCTAAATTTCAATGCATTTTGATTGCTGGGTTCAAAGAGCAAAAATCGTGAGAAAGCTGAGTGTCGTTGGCAGAACATTGAACTTTCTACTTGGTACATGAGACTTCAATCAACATTGAACTGTCATCTTGCACATGAGAGTCTAGACTATTAACCATTTAATCTAATCATCAGCAAGTGAAGTATATGTAGAGAAACTAACACTTTCATACCGCTTCAGCATAGATTCAGACTAGAAAAAATGGCAACATGTGATCCGAAAACAGGATTTTTGAACATCTGCAAGAGTATGCCAATTCTAAATTGTTAACCAAAGTACAAAATAAAGTTCCAAACAAGATGTGTGTATCTCAATTCTGAACTGTTGTTGACCAAAGTACAAAATGATGTTCCAAACAAGCACGTGGTGTCGCAGCTGACCGAATTACCAAGCATGAATATAAGAGTATACTAAGTTTTGGCCAACACATGGTCTCACATAGCAGTATATCATCAAGCAAGTTGGTCAAGTAGTCAGCCGAAAGCCAGCAAGCAAAAAATAGTAGGCTGTTTTGTACCAACACAAAGCACACAGCCGACCACCCCCTCCATGCCTCCATGTAGCATGCAGTCTGAACCTGAAGCATGCAGCCAAAATAATTCAAAACATGAACAAGAAAATAGAAGAGACATTTTGTGCTACTTTTATCACTAAAATTTCATATCTGATATGAAAGTTTCAACCCAGCATAAAAGAAAGAACACACAAAAACAAAATTGAAGAACAGAAAGATTGAACAACAAATTATATTAGAGGTAAAAAAACAGATCTTGCAAATTGAATATTGCTACTAACCTCAACTATTCTTCGTTGCTGGAAGCATTATTAGCATCCACTATTGTCCCCTCAACGTCTGTTCTAACCCAATGTTGTTCATTGTTCTTTCTCTTCAAAATCTCTCCGAGCTGTGAAACATGGAATGGCTCATTTTCTATCTGCGCTTCCCATTCCAAGTTGCCTAAGTCATATACATCTCTAGGCTTTGGCAACTTCATTACCACAGACCAACCTGGATTCAATTCATCTTCCACATAGAACACTTGATTCGCCTGGTTAGGGAAAATAAAAGGCTCACGCTCAATCTTTTCTCCTTTGTGTATTAGATGTGAGAAGTAGATGTAACCGTACTTGTCTTTTTTCATTCATGTTTCTGAGAACACATCAACCCATTCACATTTAAACAACACCACTGAGAACTGTCCAGAGTAGTTTAGCTCGACAATATCAATTACCCTCCCGTAGTACGTCACATCATGTAAAACAGGATTGGCATCACGTGCTGAATCATAACTAGCTGTTTTTGCAGTTACCATGACTCCACTATTTTGTGTCTCTTTATCCAAGCGTTTAGGCCTAAAATGGTAGCCTCGGGAGTTGAAAGCGCAATATATTTTGGCTGCATTAACTGGGCCGCGGGCGAGCAATCTAATATCCTTTTCAATGTTGTGGATGCCATTTTCCTTCTCCAATTTCTTTATCTGAATATTTAGAATTCGATTACAACTAAATGTAGTGATACGTGTATAGTATATGCAAAATATGGCACTTACATGAGCTTGGAACCATTCGTGGAACTTATCATTTTGAATCCTCTCGACAACATCAGGGTTTAAATTGCGTCCATTAGTGATCTCATCAGCATGAGCTCTGCAAAGTAATTCATAGACAGAGGTAAAGTAGGGGAAAAGGGTAACTAAGACAATTTATAAGCATGAGATATTACCTAAGGTATGAATTCACATCAGAGCAATTGAACAAGACATATCTATGTGCCTGTACTTTTGCCACACCGCTCCATACATAATTCCTAGGCTTTCCAAGTGGATTACCAGAATGAGGAAATAATCTTGATCCATGTGCAATATCATGATGCCCAACCCACTCCTCTTAAGCCTTGGCTTAATAGGGAAGTACCAGAGCACCTTTTCGGGGTTGCTTTTTTCCTTTCCTTGTGAATTAGCATGGTTTTATCAGATTTGTTTTTGCACCTTGATGCTCCACATACCGAGCAAAAGTCATCATTAGCCTTCTCTTTCCAAAAAAACTGACAATCTTTTTCACAAACATGAATTCTCTCATAACTAAGCCCAAGCTTTCCAATGATCTTCTTGGCCTCAGCAAAAGTTCTAGGTAAATTCTTACCATTTGGAATTGCTTGCTGCAGAACTGCTAGCAAATCATTTATAGATTTATTACTCCACTTGTTAGTGAATTTTATGTTGAACAGAAGCACAAGGAAAGAAAGTTCTGATAGTTGACACCCGTTCCACAAAGGTACATTTGCATCTCTCAACAAGTCATAAAAAGCTTGGGTTTCAGGATCTGGTCCATGTTCTGGAGGGTTTGGGTCATCGAAGTCATTCACTTGAGACCCATTATCTATGTTCCCGAAAACATCATGGACTAGCTGGCGCATATTAGAGTTTATGCCTTCCTGTTTTGACCTTTTTCGTTTGTTAGAGGAGATGTATCCTGCAGTTTCACCATGACAACCCCAAACTGTGTATCCAAGTAGCATTCCATTACACACCAAATGATCATATACGGTGTTTCGCTTCAACAAGTTCCTATTGACACATCTAACGCATGGACAATGGATCTTGGTATCTGAACTTTTTCCAGTGTATGCAAAATGAAGAAAACCATCTACGCCAGCCAAGTAGTCTGCACTTGGTCTACGAGAACTGAGTAACTTTTTAATGGTTGTTAGATCTGTGGACTCGCTGTGTTAAAGTAGCAAATGTCATTAGTGAATTTATTATAATGCTAAAAGGTTGAAATTGTATTGAACCATCAGTACTTTAATAGCTAATTTATTATAATACGGAATTAATTTTGCACTAATGGCCTCAACGTGAAATACATGGTTGTGCCTTTTATGACAGAGGTAATAAAATTGTCGGTTCTGATGGTTGCAGACAGAGGATTGGGGTTCTCAGGAATACATCCTGATCCAAATGATAATGTTGAAGCATGCATATTGATTTCTTAATACTTTTATAATACTGAGCTAAGGCAAAGTGGACATCATATTCTGCAGTATGCGTTGTGACTCACAACGTTCTAAGTGCAAGATTTCATTTGCAGCTCTAACAGCACAACAAGGCATTGAGTTTTTCACAAGTTATGGGAAGCACGATTGGCACTGTGTGAAGGCAATGGAATTCCGAATTCTGAACATTATGAACTAGCGATATACCCAGTACTATTATGTAACGGAACGCGTCGTGTTTTCCTTTAAAGAAAAAATTAAATGAGAGGCACAGCAGGGAGTTCTGAATCTCGAGCTCTCAAACCTTAGCTGGCGCAGTCTGACGACGTAGAGAAGCAGCGACCCCCGCCGCCAGATTGTGGAGAAGCAGCGTCAAAGGTAATGGTTGGGCGGAGGCGATGTCCTGCGCTCCCGCCGTCTCCCTGTCTTCCTTCTGTGGAATCGGGCGGCAGCTCCTGCGGCCGGTCGACGAGTGGATTCGAGCGCCGATAGGAGGCGGCGTGGGCTGTGGACTAGAGCGGCCGGTGGAGCCGTGGAGGTATGGAATCGAGCGGATGCGACGCTTCGTGTGGACTCGAGCGGCGGCGGCACGGCCTCTCTGTGGCGGCGATGCGGCCAGCGCTCAGGTCGGGCGGCGGCGGAACAGGGGGTCGAGGCAAGAGATGAGGATAAAGGTTAGAATTTTTTTTGGTGTTTTCTTTTTGGGAAATTAATATTTACATAATTCAACCGGCTGATTTGAAGCTTCGTGTAGGTCGCGCAGGAGACGTCCAACTCTTATCCTGCGTGCGTGTGCCCACCTCCCAAAACTTGTTGCCACGTCTCTTTTCTCTACAAGTTTCTTATATCCCGTACGTGTCAAAAATAGGTTTCTTATCCCTATAGCAGCTGTCTTTTATCATGTATGCACGCGTTCTTGTATTGGCGGCTCGTGTACATGCCAATCGCACATAAGTAATCGATTGGGACCAAATTGTATTACAAGTAAGTATATTTATTTAAGTATAAGTTGCCTAAAAAATGGATTTGGGTCGGTCGAATTTCATGGGAAGGAAGAGGGACGCGCGGCGAAGCACCGAGGTAGTCGACTGCGGCACCGGGGCAAGCTATAGCGAGGCATGGAGACACCGACAAGACCTCGGCCAGGAACAAGTGTAGTGCGCGATAGTCGGCGAAGGGATGGCCGGGGACGGTGGTGAGGGGAGGCCGGGGCTGCGAGGCTGGCATGGGAGCACCGCGGGCAAGAGAGGCTAGTGATTCGACCAAGGGTCTGTGGGGCGGTTTGATGAAGAAGATGAACAACAAAGGTAGGATGTTGTACAATGCCATCTGGGCATTGATTTTGCATTAGACGACTCAAAAATGAATCACCTGATCCAAAAACAACTTCTAGTCGATAGATCTCTAACCTATCCTTTATAGGGAAATTGATCAAAATAGAACAGTTAGTTTTCACTTGAATAACACTTAAAATCACACAGCTGATCCAGGGGTGGTACTAGCCAGTTGATGCCTACCGCAACTTTTTCTCAGTTTTTTTTGGGGGGGGGGGGAGTATTTGTGGTGATTGAAGTGAACCGGTCAGTTTAGAGCAAATCATTGGTTTCAACTACCCGTGTACGACCTAGCCAGCCGCCCACTCCCTAAAAAGTTAGGGTTCCTCTACCTCCCACCAGCGCCGGTCCACCCCGTCTCCGGTGGCCTTAGGGTCTTGGGGCGGAGTGGATCCCGACCCTTGGCGGTGGTAGGGCTCCATTTTTAGATCTTTTTTCGAGTTTTGTTAGGGTTTGTGTCTTACTCAGGAAAGCAATACGGTGGTGGCTCCCTGAAGATGGAATAAAGGTCTCCCCGTCTAGTCCTCATTCTGTTGATGCGTCTAGCATCGTCAGTGGACGTGTGGATTTCTGGTGTGTTGGTTTCATGGGACCTTAGCACGACGACTTCCCGACTGTCTACTACAACAAGGTTTGACCCGCTTCAGTGCTTGTAGCCGTCTCAGTGCCTTATTTCTATTCCATCAATTAAATCACAAACACAACTGGGTGAATATAAAGCAATCATCGGTTCTGATTGCAAATACCTTTCCCCGTGGTACTCTAGAAGAGAGCACTACTCTCATCACTCCCTGCAAAAGCGTGACTCCACAAACTCACTTGTCTCTCATGTTGCCTTACCATAGATGGTGGGAAAGTGCATATCTCTGCTCGACACCGCCGGTGCCACTATTGCGAGGAGCATCTCTTTGTTCTGAGGATACAGGAGGCGAAGCGAATAGGTCAGATCATTATATATGCGTGCACGTCACGTCGTTCGGAGGTTCCTTGCTCTCTCGCCGCCGGAGTCCCTTGGGAGCACCTGTACTTCACCTGTCTTCTCACATTGCAGCAGGCGCGGGGGCTTCCCTCCTCAATCGACCTTCCTCTACAGTCAATGACGGATCATCAATCAATTCTTCGCACGTACATGAATCTCTTTTTCCCGGCCAGGTCGTCGGACCCCACAGGCGGCGTGGGCACGCAACATCCGCAACATCCATATCAGGAGGCGTCAATCGATGCGCACCACCAGTCCACCACCTCGGAGTCGCCGGACTTGGAGGTGGCAGTACGAATGAAGGTAAGTAATTGTTTTTTACCACGTTTGCTATACAAATTCACAAAATTATATTGTTATATTCACTTCATAAAGCAATTACTATTTATAACTATATATTATTTCCTTCTCAGTAATGAAATAAATACAAAATATGCTCCATTTTTTCCATTTTAAACATTTCTCGAATTATTTATAGATCTAATTTTTTTTTTTGCCAAACAGTCTCCGGATTATTCCCGCAAAAAATTCCTCCAGATCTCAATTTCCCTCCTCCACTTCTCGATGGACAAAATTTTCCTCCAGAGCTCCCAATTTAGTCCCGCTTAATTTTCCCTCCGGTTAACTAACAAAGCGCTAAATAAATTAGATCGCTAATCCCATCTGCATCATTCGCGCCGCCCTCAAAGCCACACCTCGGCGGCCTCCGTCGCCGCCCCTCCAACGCTCGCTGCATCCTCATCCGACGCCACCTGTCAGCGGCTACCCACGCGCCTGCCCGTCCGTCAACGCCCGATTGAAACCATCGCTGCCCAGATCTGCCTCAGTGGTTTGCATCGTTGTGGCAACGACATCGTCGATCCTCAACTCTGGAACTAAATCCAGAAGGACTACACCATTCTCGCGGCTGGTATCGATCTAAACTCCCATTTCGTTGCTTTCTCCCTTCTATGCCTGACTGATTCCCTTTCCTCCTCCCTTTGTTTTCCTCTCTGAATCTGGTATTAGGTTTGTGCGTACCAGGCAGTAAATCAACCTGTGGTTAATTTAGGATAAGAACGGAGGATGGGCTGTAATCATTAGCCACTATGTTAAACTGAGATACGACTTATAGTCTGGTTTTTGTGCACTGCAGAAGTAGTACCATGTTCTCTGAATTTTTTTTATTCCTCTGCAGTTTTGTGTGCTACAAGCCTATCACATTAGTATTCTCAACATGAATGCTGGCAATATTACCATTGACCTTAGCATCTATATATACGTGAGATGTTGGCTGCTTTTCCCCCCTTTTGCAGTTTAAGGTTTCAGTCATTAACCCCCTGATTTTGTAGGCTGTAATCCCCTGATTAGTACTGATATATGCAGTAGTTATACAATATTAGGGGCCCCAGATCTTGTACTCCGAAATTCATAGTATATCTTGTAGAGTACTGATAGTACTCTGAGATCAGTACTCTGAAATGCATAGTACTCAGAGTAGTACTGATATATGCAGTACTTAGACAAAAATTGGGACCAAAGATCTTGTACTCTGAACTCTGATTATTATTGATATATGCAGTAGTTAGATTGGGGCCAAAGATCTTGTACTCTGAACTCTGATTAGTACTGATTTTTAAAATTTATGTACCCTGAAATTCATAGTACATCTTATACAGTCAGTATTCAGTTTATACCCTTGATTTAGGAAGTCAGTATGTGCACTGTGTACTAAAACTAAGCTTGGTCAGAGAAATAACAACCTTGGTGGTGGCTTGACCAGCAGTATGTATCCTCCATCGTGTAAAACACTTACATACTATCATGTAATTTTCCTCCAATTCTGTATGAATAAATCCTAGATTTTAACAACAATATGTCATTGTAGATGGCTGTGGAAAATTGGAAAATTAGCCTGTCCTATGAAGGTATTGTCAATATATTCGACATGTGTTAGTTCATTTTCAGCTCTCTTTATAAATATTTCATTTTGTAGAGAGTTCATGCCAATGGACCCAATGCAGAATACGTAGTGATCAAACCCAGAGATACAACAATGGTAAATTTGTTTATTTATTACTACACTTTATAAGTGTCTAATAACGAATTAATGCCTATTCATGTAAAATGCAGAATAAAACTCACCCACATCGACATGGCACACACGAAGATAATGACATTCTGTCAGGCACACAGGTTAGAATCTTCTTGTTACTCATGCTATAAAGGATAGACTACAACTTATTAATGTACTTACATTGTTGTATAGAAGCATCATCTTGAAAATGCGGGCTGCAATAAACTCTCATATCAAGCACCATCATCACCAGCCCATCCTGTTTTCGATCCTATTTTTTATGGAGAGGTAATGGTTATCTCTTGAGAAATCTGCTTCCTAGGCAGTGATAGGAAACATTTTCCATATGAATTATTGATGGCGTGATTTGTTATTCACGCACTTTTAGTTAAAATATCATGTTGTACTAGCGATTTCTCATTCAAGTGCAATCCAATACTGATACTATTGACTCATATTTGTTTGTATAATGCTGAATGAATGAGTTTCTGCATTTTAAGTTCGATTTGCATGGAATGGACTCTCCTGAGGTTATAAAATGATGTTGGCACATGTAATATTTGATGAATAAAATGTACTGTGAACTTTGCATTGCAAAATCACAAGGATAAATCATTTTTCCTCTTATGTTTATCTGTAGATGAGAAAGAGCAGGGAGAATATGGATGGAAATTTGACTAGAGTACACAAACAAAGCACTCAAGACAAGTCTGTAGTCCATGTGTCCTCTAAGCAGAAACGTAGTCCTTCAATGGAGGTAATAAAAATAGCGTGTTCATACTAGATTCATGTTCACAAAATTGGTTTTTATTACTGTATATTATAATTTGAACCTCATTTCAGGTTGGCACAAAAGTGATTCTGAAGTCCTCAGTATATCCAAACAAAAGGCATGTGGCACATGCTAGCATTTTGGGTTGCAATTCAAAAAAAATGGTTGGTGGTGTTGAGCTAGGTCGGCAGTTCATAGAAGTGCAAGTTGATCAACCTATTGAGGAATGTGAGCTCTTGGTAAGGGAAAGGGAAAATTGTAGGACAATTGGCGATACTTTCACCTCTGGATTAACAATTGCTTGGCCTTCGTCATGTGTAGGTCAATGTTTAACTTCTTGGGTTTTGTTAAATTAAATTTATGATATACTTAATGTAGTCGTAACTGATTTATTTTTTTTTTTGCAGATTGAGAGGTTCAGTGGTTGAGTTGATTTGGATGGTTTTGCTTATGAGGAATCGAGATGCAAATATGACATATTGATGCAAGAAATATTCGAGGGGCACATTCTAGTGAACATGAATAGGGGTGTCACATGGTATCAGTGATAGGAAATCTTTCGCATACTATAGTTTACATTAATGGGTTGAGAAATGTATTTTTTTCCCTAAAATATGGATCTTCTATATGTTTATTGTTACAAATGCTATGGAATGGCATGGACCATATTGATATTTTATATCCTCGTGCATATATGCAAGCTTTATGTCCATGGCCTTTTTATATGGTATACACTGTGTGTCATATGCTTATCGATTTTCACTATGAGAAAGTATAAAAACAAAAATGTATTGATGCAATATTTCATAAAAAATGGTTCCAATAGCACATTGGACTAACTATGTCGTGTTACTATAGTTAGGAAAATGTGTTACTAGGTTGGCTACCAATCACCACTAGAGATGTTACAATATATATAAAAAAATTGTTACTGTTGCATTGCTACAATAAAGAAAATATGTTGCTGAAATATCAAAACCTGTTACAAAGGCCTATTGTAATTAATGCGAATCATTAATAATTGTGTTGCAATTTTGTTAAAGCGTGTTACTAACCATGTTACAAAGTGTGTGCCTATAGTTCTAAAAAAGTGTTACCAGGCCTTCGGTAACACACATGGCGTGTGTTGCAACAATACTTAGTAACACGTTTAAATACATATAGGAACAACTCTTATGTGCTACAATAGACACCACGTAGTAACATAGCCTACAGGAACACATACAAAAGTGTGTTACTGTGTGCTTCAATAACACAATATCTAAGCTGTAGTAGCACATCAACGTGTTACAAAAGATCAATCCTGTAGTAGTGGATCTTGATCGTACACATTTGCGTGCATGATTAGTGTACGGTCAAATCGGGGGCGTCACACAGCTTCAACGCTTTTGACGAATGTGTCATCTAACTGAAAAATTCGAGTTAGTTGTAGAAGTAAGATACGATAGACACGTCATCCGCGGTAGGAGCTTTGTTGTACTACAGAACGAAGAATAGAGTGAGCAGACAAGAACAAAGAGAGAAGAGAAGAGACTAGCATCGTAGTTTAGAGAGGTTGAAGATGTCGGCGGTGGAATGTGGTGCTAGAACTACAAAAACAAAAATTAGGTCAAAAAAATGACTGAGAATGGATATTTTTCTTCAACAATGGCCCATGGAACTTTTGATTTTTATATACTTTCAATGTTTTCTTCTACTTGCAAGGTTGTTGCTTTTTCTAGTATGTGCTCATAGAAAAAAATAGAATTTTTTAGAAACATTGAAATACCATTTTTTAAAGAAAAATCCAGGGTCCACTCCTTAGGCATTTGCTACATATAAGGGAGTTATTTTTCTTTCTTACTATTTTTTCCTATTTCAGTTGGGTTTTCTTATCAATTTTTTTCATTTTTACTGTTTGTTTTTTATTTTCTATTTCTTTTATGTTTTTATTATATTTTCCACATTTGTCCCTCTTTTTGGTGTAAATATATGGACATTTTTTAAAGTATATGAGCGTATATTCATACCTCATGAACAACTATTTTTAAAACATATTTTTCTCCAATATAATAAATATTTTTTAAAAAATAAATTACCATTTATACTAACATACATGCACGATTGTTTTTGCTATATAGTATGATATTAATTAATTTTGATTAGATTTTGAGAATATTTACAAACTCTATTGAATAAAAAGTTTATAATATAACTGTATAGCTATACATAATGTAGTATTTTTTCAAACAATGTAGTAAAATAGTATTTTGGATAGTATAAAAATTATTTTAAATTACTATGTTTGGTAAACAGTATTACTACATTATTTTTTAATTAGATATCTGACAATATTTTCTGTTGAATAAAAAGTTTCTAATATAACTGTATAGCTATATGTAATGTAGTAGTTTTTAAACTAATGTAGTAAAATACTTCCTCCGTCGCAACATATAGGACGTTTTAATTCATAATATATTTTGTGGTCATCTAATATAATTCTTTGTTTTCAAATAATTACTGTATTATGTTTTAGATGTTCTTATATTTTGAGACAGGGGTAGCAGTATTCGGGATAGTATAAAAATTATTTTAAAATTACTATGTTTTGTAAGCAGTATTACTTCTTATATTAGTTTACGGAGGAAGTACTACATTACGACAAGGTTTTACTTAGGGGCGTAGAATAACTATTTGTAATAATGTTTGCAATAAGCTAATAGGACGTGCCTTTTTTCCTTTACGTAAAAAATAGGCTGTGCTAGTGTCAGCCATCTTGAGAGAGCTTTTGCCTCCCGGAAATGCTATACCTACGAAAGCAAGTTGCTATAATTACCTTACATGAAGACGTGTCTTCCTCTAATTAATCTCTCCCCCCGAATTTCAGGGTGGGCCCCCCTTCCCACTAATCAAAAAATGCCAACTAACCCTTTGCTAAGGGCCAAGAAATAGGAGCAGTGACCAAACGCCACGCCATGCGCTCGGCGGCGAGATCCTAACCCTTCGCTCGTTCCCCAAAAGATCACGGATTTTTTTTATCCTTAAAAAAAATCCGCGGGCCTTTGGGGAACGCAGAACAGGTGGATCGATCATTCGGACGAGGGGTACTACGGTCAAACAATACTCCAAACAGAGTAGACGACCATTGATCCACCTGTATCGTCACAACTATCCCTAATTGCATTGCATGCTCTCCATCTAAGCTGAAGAACACAGAAGAACACGACCACATGCCCACAACATTGACACCGCGCGCGCGCGCAAACAGGCAATCCATTATTTCACAAACGATCTGGATAGTGCATCATGCATAGCAATCAAGTAATTCAGGAAGTGTGGCCGTTATGAATCCGCGCTAGCTAGTGCCGTTGGTCGAACAACGCTCCGATTTGGCGTCGCATGCCAAGATTTCCTCCACGGCTTCCTGGAAACAGAGCAACATGTCAGTGATATCCCACCAATCACAGCAGCATCGGCGATGTTTTCTCTTCGAAAACGAAAGGATGAGGTGACAGCCCCCGATCGGAGCCACGGTGGTAAAATGTCAAGAAACATAAATCTGGTAAGGTTTCTGTAGTACCTCGATACATGTCAAAGCATACTGGATGTCACCGTCTGAAATTTGGTAGTGGACAACGAATCTGACGCTGCAAATTAATCAAGGGAGCCCAGAATCAAATAAAGCAGTGCGTTTCTTTTGACTAAATACAGCATACTGTTTTAGTTAGAGACCAATGCAAAAATACATACTTAATGATTCTTATAGTGAGGAGTTGAGGATGATAATATGAATAAGCAGTTAAAAAAAAGAGAGAGAGAAGGAAGTTGAGCGAAGTGAACTGAACCTCTTGGAGCTTGTTGGCATTGCAAGCACACTGCGCTGTTTCAGGGCTTGGCACAGTTTGGCAGGTGTTATGCGCGGATCCGCCATATCAAAGAACACCTAGCGAAGGGAATACATCGCCGGAGGTCACAAACATGATATTCAGTCTGAAAGAAACATCGAGGTCAGTAGTTAGATGGAATAACAGACTAACCATATTGGTCTCCACTGAAGTCAAATCAACTGTGAAATGTTTGATTTTCTTCAGTCCATCTGAACATTTCGACAACAGAAAACAAAATTCAGGGTCATATCGATGCCGTTAAGGGCCTGTCAATAGGATGGAGAAGATAGATCAACATGAAACCTGCTAAAACTTTAGCCTTCCGATGGTCATCGGCAAGCTTGCCTAAGGTGTCGCGAACACCGACTTCAGCAGCAGCACAAAGGACTCCTACCTGCCTCATTCCACCACCTAGCGTCTTCCTAAGAATTTTAGCCTGAAAGTAAATCTTATTTGTCAGATTTCCCTTGCATCTTTTCTTAAGCAAGCAGCTTAAACTTACTAGCATGCACAATATCTACCCATCATCACCTTTTGTATGAAGGCCTTGGAGCCAACAATAACTGATCCAACAGGAGCACCTATCCCTTTCGACAGGCATACCTGCATTTCGACGTTTAACAGAGAAATACAGTCACACATCATATATCAACAGGAATCAGCCCATTTTCCGTTCTTATGTGGGTTGCATATGCAATCTGGTAGCATTTTAGTGTAGTGCCAAGCAGATTGATACATACCGAAACTGAATCAGCAGCTCTTACGAGTCTATCGACAGGAACTCCAAGTGCCTGACAGGCACGGTAACAGTGATGATCTAAAAATGTCAGGAGAAGATCCACATGCTTGGTACTTCGACATGCCGATTAGTTGAGCCCATAGCAGTTGTTACTTACCACGGAAGCATTGAAGATACGAGCTCCGTCGATATGAAGCTTCAAGCCATGAGCCTTAGCAACTTCCCCAACCTTGTCAGTGTATTCTACAGTCAGACACTTCCCACCAGAACTGCAACAGCAACAACAAAAATACTCCATCAACCAGGTAACAAACAGAGTTCTACTAACAGAGAATGCAATTCACTCACTTTCCATGGGTATTCTCCAAGCAGATGAGCCTGGTGGTGGGGTAGTAGAGCGCCCCATCCGTGCTCCGGATGGCGGCGACGATCCTGTCGACGTCCATGGTGCCGTCGGGGTTGTTGGGGACGGTCCTGGGGTGGACGCCGCCGAGGGTGGAGATGCCGCCGTGCTCGTAGACGTGGACGTGGGAGTCGTCGCCGAGGATGACCTCGCTGCCCCTGGCGTCGCAGTGCGCGAGGACGGAGATGAGGTTGGCCATGGTGCCCGAGGGGACGAACAGCGCGGCCTCCTTGCCCATGATCCGCGCCATCTCCGCCTCGAAGCGGCAGGCCGTCGGGTCGGCGCCCAGCACGTCGTCGTCCACGTCCGCCGCGGCCATGGCCGCCCGCATGGCCTCCGACGGCTTGGTCACCGTGTCGGAGCGCAGGTCCACCACCTTGGTCGCCATCCCTTCTGCAGACTACAGTAGGATAACCGAGCGATCTCTCTATCAATTGTGAAGGCGCTGTGAAGCTGTGAACCACTCAAACTCCCAGCAGACATGATTTATATATTGAAGGATGGCGACATGATTTATATATACTCTAGAGAAAGCGAAAATGCCATACGGACGGCTCTGCTTTTGATTCGTTTTTGTACTGCATTGCAGCAGCTTAGCACGCAGCGGACGACGACGACATGGCAAACTCTATCCTTCCAACAACCACAGACTTTGGTGCCCGTACATGCCACTCATTTGCGCTGAGATTTTTCAGGAGCAGAGCGGCCAATGCAAGGCTCTTGAAAAACCACAAGGGAAAACAACAAATCTACCCGCCTCATCATTCAAGAGCAGCCCTATGGTACCGCCGCTGGAACGGATAAAAGGAGGATTTGCGCACCAGAATCCGGATGTAGCGGACGGCGAGGTGGATGGGGGACGGCCGGCGTCGAGCGGAATGCTGTGGCTTCCCTGCGGCTGCGGGTGGTGTGCGTACGTTGCCGGAGAGGAGCGGTGCTTTATAGAGGCCGGCGGCGCCGCTGGATCGAGGAAGAAGACGAGGCGACGTGACCTAACCTTGGCGAGGTCGTCGGCTTTGACGGGTCGCTCGTCTCCACGTGCGCTCCTGCACAACCACGTAGGAAAGCGGTGGCCCGTTGCTTTCTAGTGATGGAGCTACAATATACAGAGACCAAGTGACACCCTCCCTTGGGGTTAGAGTCCTGAAATATACAATCATCTCCGACGTCGGTCTGCTCACTTTCACACCAAAGCGCTCTTCAATCCGGTCTACAAATCCAATACTACACAATCATCTCCACCGGTCACGGTCAGTTCACACCAAAGATATATACCAAGTGGCAGAATACTCAGATATTCAGTTGGTTACAGTGGCCTCACTCGTGGGTTCCGAAGCCGGCCACCAGACATTTCTCAACATCCGCGACGTCCGCATTCATATGGTTCTTGTATTACCTTCATTTTTAAAGCAACATTGACTAGCTTATTTTCGCTTTCGCGGACGTTGTGGATGCCTCCACTTACATCCGTATATATTTGTGTGACCTTAAGTTTGTCAGGGTCGTCTTGGCTAGTCTTATTCAGAGCGTGCCATTCTCACTACGAGTAGTTTTACTTACTAATGGTACTGTATATGTTATCGCACTTGCCCCATGTCGATTGAGAGAAGATGGATAGATTTATGTGTGTGTGGCCATGAGCTTGGGCAGGGTCGTCTTAGCTAGTTTTATGCACATCATGACATTTCACCTTAAGTATTTATTCACAGTTATACATGTTGAGAGAAGACGGGTACTCCCTCCGTTCCACAATGTAGTGCGCCCGCGCATCCCGAGATCTAACTTTGACCGCAAATTTAACCAATGAGACCAACTGCGGCGGGAGCAAAAATTATACCACTGAATTCGTATTTCGATACGAATTCAGTGGTATAATTTTTGCTCCCGCCATAATCGGTCTCGTTGGTTAAATTTACGACCAAACTTAGATTTTGGGGTGCGTGGGCGCACTACATTGTCGAACGGAGGAAGTATATTTGTACTTAACAGCTAGTTAATTTCTAATTCGATAATAATCAGATTCCTAAGGCATCCTTTGGCTTACATGGATATTGTAGGAATTCTAAAGGATAGGAATTCACTTCTGTTTCGGTACAACCCACCTAAACACATCAAGGAAGGAGATTTCTTCATACCTCTTCATAATAAAGGGTAAGATGGTTTTTTTCTTAAAAATACGTCGCGCCGCCTGACGTACCTTTTTTAGGCAAGGGCACCCCCCCCCCCCCCCCCCCAACCCCCACGATTGGGCTGGCCCATTGGCTGCGCTGCCCAAGCATGCCTTGGTGCGAAAAAAAAGTCAAATAGAGATGTGGCTGAGAATAAAACCCCAGACCTCACGAACGTTGAAGGGAGTTCTAAGCCAGTGGAGCTAGCGAGTCCAAATTACTAATGACTTGCGCGAAATTGTAAGAGTTAGTGGCGGATCCGATTAAAAAATATATTTTTATGAATTGTTTTGGAAATTCCAAACATTTTTAAAATTTTGTGAAACTGTGAACATCTTTAGGGAATCTCAAAACATTTTTGGATAAATAGGAACAAAATTTAAAACGGGAATATTTTCATAATTACGAGTAAACTTCTGAAAACATGAACATTATTCGAACTTACGAACAAAAATGAAAACACGAATGTTTTGTGAAATTCCTCGAACATTTTTTATTTTTCCAATTTTTTTTGAAAATGGGACATTTTCTGAAATTCCTGAATCTTCTGAAACGTTCCTGGCTGGTTTCTCCTAAACCTTTTTTTTTTCTGTTTTGGTTTGGTTTCTATTTTGACTTCTTGTTTCTTTTGGGAAAAAATCAATAATTTTAAAAGTATTCAATATTAAAAAATTGTTCACTTGTTTCAAAAGAGTTTGAAAAAGCTAGATTCTGATCCTGTTTTCAAGAATTGTTTACGGTTTACAAAAAATTTAGAATTTTAATTTGTTCACGTATTTGCAAAAAATCTTGGGAGTTTCAAAATTTTCTTCACGCTTTTGAAAATAGTTAGCGAGTTTGAAAAATATTCAGAATTTCAATTTTTTTGTGTTTTGAAAAAGTTCAGATTTTCGAAATTTGCTCATGTGAACAATTTTTTCAAAAAGTTTCAGAATTTCATTTTTTGTTCTCATTTTTTATATGTGTTCATAATTTCAAAATGTGTTCCAATTTTTCAAAGATTATTCGTGTATTCAGAAAAATGTTCTCATTTCAAAATATTCATCGTAGATTCAAAAGATGTTCATGTATTAAGACAAACTTCATGGATTTAAAAAAAATAGCATTTCAAAATATTGTTTTAGAATTCTGAAAAATGTTCCTCTTCTCTGTTGAAAGAATCTAAAATATATTCGTTATTTAGAAATTCAAAATTTTCAGTGAACGTTCCGAATTTTGCAAACATTTTTTCAGATGTGTCGCTTCTGTGTATTCAAAAAAGGCTGACGCTACAATTAATCACAAGCAGCAGCCGGCAGGTGGAGTGGCTAGCAACACTCCATCACTGGCCGTGAGTTCGAATCGTGTTAGCGCATCATTTGGTTTTTGACTTTTATGTCTTGCCCTGTTTCAGTTCCTGTTAATGGGCTGGCCCATTAACGAGCCGTCTCCCAAAACGTACAGTGTACCTACGAAAGTGCGTTTGTCAAATGTCCATATTACCCTTTATACATTTAGTGAGGGGGTTGTACCGAAGTGGGACTCATAGAAATTTTGTAGGAAAAAATCCTTTGGTTTGTAGGAATGGATTCCTATTTCTATATAGGATAGGAATCAATCCTTGACATTTCACAGGAAAAAATTTTAGCCTAGACTCAGTGAAAATAATTCTTATCATATGCATCAAATGACATCTCTTTCCCTATAAAATTGAGATACATGCCATCTCACTTCTTACAACTTGCCTATCGGATGGACCAAAATAGGCCTAAGACTATGAAAAGTGCGAGCATACCCTATGCAACCAGTGAACATGCACCGAGTTGAGAATGCCCACCCCCCCCCCCCCCCCCCCCCAAAAGATAAAGAATGGACCGACAAGATGGGCTATGGGCACATTCACGAAGAGATCCTTGTATTCTTGGGCAAAGGCGTGCTCAGCATCTCCACAAATCCAACCATTGTCAAAAGAAAATCTACAAATCCAACCCAGGCGCATGTCTCCCACACTCCCTTCCCGACGTGTCAATGCCGACCGGCGGCTTGACTTCCTCATCTCTTACTTCCAACCCAACGACTATGGGATTGCTTGGCCTCAGGCTAGGGCGGAAGCCCTGTTCGACTTGCCGATGCTGGCAGCAGCGACACTCGCGGGTCTCGTTTCCTTATTGGAGGCGCTGCCATGGCCTTCATCTACGCCCCTCTTCGAGCACAGGGGAAACCCTTGGTTTTGTTCTTTGGATCGGATGTGACAATGTCACGATATCGATCTCCTTCTTGAAGGCGCCATCATGTTCGCTCGCGGTGTCCCTGTGGTTGGCTCTGTTGATGTTGGCTGCCGTGGTGGTTTTGGCCTGCCACTCTACTTCAGGGCTTGTTGGGTTTAGTTGCGTTGTACACTATGTTGGGTCAAGCATCCCTTTCTCGCTGTTCAACAAACCATTTCCACACCATCTTGCGTTCATGTATTGTATTGTGCCCTCTCTTGTGCTCATTATAGTTCCTTCTATCAATGAAATGATACATAAGCTTTGTGTATTCGCGAAAAAACAAATCAGTTACTTATGTCCTTAAGTACTTTGGTGCCTCCAATAAGCAAACGGCACGGTATATGAGCATTTTTAGTCTTCAGACTTTGTAACTGATGTGACAGTTCTGTTTTGAAATAATGTGCGCCAAACGACAATCCCTCAAAAGTTTATGTATTATTGTTGTTGAAACTTGAAAGTGCAATTTTTTTTTTACTTCTTTCAATAGGTTAATGCTATTTCTCACATCATGAACTCTATTACTAAAGCATCATTAATTTATCCGGAGTATTGCTAGAAAATTTCTTTGCACCAAAAAGAAGTACACACACAAAGGAAAGTGGACACAAGAAATTGAACTATTTTTATGCTACTTGTTCAAGCAATACAAGTTAAAATGAAAATGCACGGAAGAGAGCTAAGCTTAGCTAGGATTGTCTCATCTGATCCATAAAGGTTCCTGGGTATTCCTGCAAATATGCCAGTGGCCAGCTTATAGCTGAAGAGAACTGCTACACGTATAACGAATTTGTACGATTTCTCAGCAGCCGTTCGATCAACTGGGCGGACGAGTGAGATCACGTCGTACAAAGTCGTACACACTATTCATCGTACTCACAGCAATTTCGATAGCTGAATCTGGCCCCTTCATCCTCCATCAAATGACCTAGAAGTGGTGGTGCACCTGGGACCCGTTTGGTTACCTTCACGTACGCTTTTCGCGTTTCTCGGGAGCCTGACCCAGTGGAGCCTCGTTGATGGCATACAGGCTTTGGACAACGTTCTGCATGTCATTTGGTCACTTGCGTTTACCCCCGCCCCTATCCTCTTCCGTATTGTAAATTGCACTAAACCGAGCCTGCATCTCGAGAAACGGCCAATCTGAGCGTTCCTGTCGGGCCAGTGTGAGGATTACTTTGATTTTATCGTGGGCTAGTTTTCCCGTGCAGGTCAGGCAGCCAAACAACTTGGACGTAGCCCGCTAGAGTCTGATTGTGCTTGATGCAGGTAATCAAATGCATCACTGGTACACCAGTTCGCTGGGTGCATCGGATACATCTCTAGGAAATTGCACTAGCAGTGTTATACCACTGTATATTTACTTTATTTTAGTTAATACTCCCTCCGTTCCTAAATATAAGGTTTTTTAAAGATTTCAAATGGACTACCATATACGAATGTATATAGACATATTTTAGAGTGTGGATTCACTCATTTTGCTCTGTATGTAGTCACTTATTGAAATCTCTAGAAAGACTTATATTTAGGAACAGAGGGAGTATATTGTAGAACAATTGTTCTACAGTCCCGGGCTTCAGAAAAATTTGCGTAAGATTCACGGCCAAACATTTACTAATGGCCAATTAAGACCAGTTTTTTCATCACATTATCGGCAGGCAAAACATTTAGATGCCCAACTATGGACCTGCTTGCAGAGGGGCCAAACGGCACACTATGAGCAATTTCAAGTAACCAAAGCTCTGCGGCAGCAACATCATCACATTGGCCGCGACGACCGACAGAATTCCTCCGTTCCCGATTCCGTCCCCGAAATACATGTCGTACTGTTTCAAACACAACTTTACAAGCATGGAAGGCTGGTTGGTAGTCAGGCCAAATATGAACAGAGTTACTAGTAATACTTAATTAACACATCAGAGACAGATAGGAGAGACTAGGGGATAAACAGAGCGCTCCATCATGAGACATCCAATAACGTCAATTGAAGAGTTTTTTTTCTTTTAAAAAAAGAAGGATTACCCTCTGTCTCTATATCAGAGTGATGCATGCAACCCCTTTATTAAGCAAAGTAACCGAATGGTCCGTGGTCCCAAACAAGCTCACTCAGGGCATGGCCAATGCTTGATGGTGATGCCCCGTGTGTAGGATCGGATGTCAGAGAAAATAGGTTCGGATAGGGAAGCGAGATCCTCTACAAGAGGCGGTTGCTTGGGAAAAAAAAATGTGGTTTGGTGTAAAAACCGAAAAAGTTCAAGTGGAGAGTAGAGATGCATATATATATATATATATATATTAAAGTTTCTATTTTCTATTTCTTGATAAGACCCACTAGTATTAGCTTGCGTTGTGGAGAAAAAATCAATGTAGTTGCCTCAAGCTACCTTTTCTCACGGGACATCTGTATCCATATACCACTATTGTAAATGCCCACAGAGCTGAAAATATAAGCAAAAGGTAAAAATTGCTACAACCGGCGAAAATAGGACGAGATGACTACACCCCTTGCCTATTACTGGACCGCCATCCAAACCGGTTGTAGATATCCCGAGCTACCATCTCCCAGGGTAGATCCACCAGTAACCAAAGGCTCTATGGCTTCCGCGGGAGTGAGTAACAATCACGTACGGATCCAAGCAGTGGCCCTGTAGATAATCTGCAAAAAATTAATACGAGACTATCTGTTAAAAACCATATCATTTCTACGGTTCAATATAGCCCAAAGTAATGTGCATACTCCTATCCGAATATGTCTCGTAAGATTTGTCTCTACTCCAGTTAGCCACGTCCGAAATAACGTGTGAATGTTGTTTGGAGGGGTAATATTAAAGGCTATATGGACTGAACGCCATAGTAGTTTGGTCAGCGGACAATCGATAAAGAGGTGTTTAATGTTTTCATCTTGATCACAAAAACTACATCTTTGACTACCTTCCCAATTATGTTTTGCCAAGTTATCCTTAGTCAGAACCACCTCCTTGTGAACAAACCACATGAAGAATTTGATTCTTAATGGCACTTTGATCTTTCAAATATGTATCAATTTCGGAATCGAACCAGAGTCAATAAGGTCCACATACATAGATTCCAGTAAGAAGATACCGTTCATAGTTAATCTCCAGTGAATGCTATCAGGTTCATCTGAGAGTTGAACGTCCATCAACCTTCTCACCAGATGTAGCCATGCTCCCCATCACTCTCCTACCAAAGATCTCCGGAATTGAATATTTAGATATTTAGATTGTAATATTATAGCAACGTAAGCCTCCTTACACTGCAAAATATTGTAGAGACATGGCTATTGTGTGGCTAAAGGCGTCCCCCCTAACCATGTATCCTCCCAGAATCTAGTCGAATTACCGTATCCAATGACGAATTTAGTTCTATTGGAGAAAGTTGATTTGGTTCGCATTAACCCCTTCCAGAAAGGTGAATTGTTGGATCTAACGGTAACCTGGGCCAAGGACTTAGATTGGAGGTACTTATTACGTAAAATTTGTACCCACGTGCCTTCGTTCTCAACAGAAGGCCTGTACAGCCACTTACTGAGCAGACATCTATTTTTTACCTCTAAATTCTCAATCCCGAGACCACCCTGGTCCTTCGGCGTATAAATGATATCCCACTTAGTAAGCCTATATTTCCTCTTTATCTCATCACTCTGCCAAAAGAATCGTGATCGATAGAAGTCCAACCTTTTCCATACCCCTACAGGTACTTCAAAGAAAGACAAAAGGAACATCGACATACTCATGAGCACTGAGTTTATGAGTACCAGCCGACCTCCGTATGACATAAACTTACCCTTCCAGCAACTGACGTCAACTGAAGAGTGCCCTCACTCCGAATGTCCAAGACTAGCCTGATGTGCCGAAATCCTCAAATGTATGAGCTCGACAACGGTGGCAACACCAAAGAACCACTTCACCTTTCCATATATCATGGAAATCTCTTGGCATTACATTCTCGTTGTCCTACAAATAGTTAAGTCGGTGATGTTGAAGTTAGACTAAATAATAACCACAAAGGGCAAAAAGCCATTAACTTCGACATTTCCACATTTCCAAAAAGGAACTCATGTACTTAGCATCATCTGAGGTAAAAAAGGAAACCAACAAATTGCAATGACTTTACCTAATATGTGCCAAAATTTTGTCAATTTGTTTATCTAGCAATCTTGCCTCCCGGATGACCTCCTCTGTAGTGGCTGATTCAAAATCTAAAATTGTCTTACCATGTTGTTCACCCTGCAAACCAAGTAAACTAGGGTAAGCAAGAAATGTGGAGTGCACTTGCTGCTCATAGGGGTAGGGTGTGTGTGCGTGTGTTCATATGGATGAGTGTATATGCGTATGTATGAGCGCATGCGTCTGTACTATGTTGAAAAAAACGTGTTGTTCATCATAATATTGCAAAAGAAAGATGCGTCTACATCCAAACATCTTCATAGAAAATGCAGCTCTCTTAGTCTATGCAAGTATCCATTCATATCCATGCTATGTGCATGCTTTACTTCTTCATTCACAATGGCTTTTTCTTTGAAAGATCCAACAATTTTTGGCACTTCATTAATCATTAGTGTTGGGGAACGTAGCATGTAATTTCAAAAAAAATCCTACGATCACGCAAGATCTATCTAGGATATGCATAGCAACGAGAGGGGAGGTGTGTCCACGTACCCTCGTAGACCAAAAGCGGAAGCGTTATGTTAACGTGGTTGATGTAGTCGAACGTCTTCACGATCGAACCGATCTTAGTACCGAACGTACGGCACCTCCGTGTTCAGCACACGTTCAGCTTGATGACGTTCCTCGAACTCTTGGTCCAGCAGAGGGTAGATGGAGAGTTTCGTCAGCACGACGGTGTGGTGACGGTGATGCAATCCGCGCAGGGCTTCGCCTAAGCACTACGACGCTATGACCAGAGGCGTAAACTGTGGAGGGGGGCACCGCACACAGCTAAGAGAATAACTGTTGTGCCTTTGGGGTGCCCCCGCCCTCGTATATAAAGAAGAGGCGGCCGGCCTAGAGGGGGCGCGCCAAGGGGGGAGTCCTACTAGGACTCCACTCCTAGTAGGATTCGCCCCCCCTCTTCCTTCCAACGGAGAGCGGAAAGAGGAAAGAGGGGAGAGGAAGAAGGAAAGGGGGCCACGCCCTCACCCCTTGTCCAATTCGGATTGGGCAGGGGGGAGGTGCGCGCCACCTCCTGTGGCCTTCCTCCCTCTCTCCAATATGGCCCATGAGGCCCATTAACTTTTCCGGGGGGTTCCGGTAACCTCCCGATACTCCGAAAAATCCCCGAACCTCTTTGGAACCATTCCAGTGTCCGTATATAATCTTCCAATATATGAATCTTTACCTCTTGACCATTTCGAGACTCCTCGTCATGTCCGTGATCTCATCCGGGACTCCGAACAAACTTCGGTCACCAAAACACATAACTCATAATACAAATCATCATCAAACGTTAAGCGTGCGGACCCTACGGGTTCAAGAACTATGTAAACATGACCGAGACACATCTCCGGTCAATAACCAATAGCGGAACCTAGATGCTCATATTGGTTCCTACATATTCTACGAAGATCTTTATCGGTCAAACCGCATAACAACATACGTCATTCCCTTTATCATCGGTATGTTACTTGTCCGAGATTTGATCGTCGGTATCATCATACCTAGTTCAATCTCGTTACCGGCAAGTCTCTTTACTCATTTCGTAATGCATCATCCTGCAACTAACTCATTAGTCACATTGCTTGCAAGGCTTATAGTGATGTGCATTACCGAGAGGACCCAGAGACACCTCTCCGATACACGGAATGACAAATCCTAATCTTGATCTATGCCAACCCAACAAACACCTTCGGAGACAGCTGTAGAGCATCTTTATAATCACCCAGTTATGTTGTGACGTTTGATAGCACACAAGGTGTTCCTCCGGTATTCGGGAGTTGCATATTCTCATGGTCAGAGGAACATGTAAGAAAGCAATAGCAATAAAACTAAACAATCATTATGCTAAGCTAACGGATGGGTCTTGTGCATCACATCATTCTCTAATGATGTGATCCCGTTCATCGAATGACAACACATGACAACACATGTCTATGGTCAGGATCCAACACATGTTCGACGATCTAGTTAAGTAGAGGCATACTAGGGACACTCTGTTTTGTCTATGTATTCACACATGTACTAAGTTTCCGGTTAATACAATTCTAGCATGAATAATAAACATTTATCATAATATAAGGAAATATGAATAACAACTTTATTATTGCCTCTAGGGCATATTTCCTTCAGTCTCCCACCTGCATTAGAGTCAATAATCTAGATTACATAGTAATGATTCTAACACCCATGGAGTCTTGGTGCTGATCATGTTTTGCTCGTGGAAGAGGCTTAGTCAATGGGTCTGCAACATTCAGATCCGTATGTATTTTGGAAATCTCTATGTCTCCCTCCTTGACTTGATCGTGGATGGAATTGAAGCGTCTCTTGATGTGTTTGGTTCTCTTGTGAAATCTGGATTCCTTTGCCAAGGCTATTGCTCCAGTATTGTCACAAAAGATTTTCATTGGACCCGATGCACTAGGTATTACACCTAGATCGGATATGAACTCCTTCATCTAGACTCCTTCATTTGCTGCTTCCGAAGCAGCTATGTACTCCGCTTCACACGTAGACCCCCCCCCCACGACGCTCTGCTTGGAACTGCACCAACTGATAGCTCCACCATTCAATATAAATACATATCCAGTTTGTGACTTAGAATCATCCGGATCAGTGTTAAAGCTTGCATCGACATAACCATTTATGACAAGCACTTTGCCACCTCTATAAACGAGAAACATATCCTTAGTCCTTTTCAGGTATTTTAGGATGTTCTTGACCGCTGTCCAGTGATCCACTCCTGGATTACTTTGGTACCTCCCTGCTAAACTTACAGCAAGGCACACATTAGGTCTGGTACACATTATTGCATACATGATAGAACCTATGAGGCATAGGGAATGACTTTCATTTTCTCTCTATCTTCTGAAGTGGTCGGGCATTGAGTCTGACTCAACTTCACACCTTGTAACACAGGCAAGAACCCTTTCTTTGACTGATCCATTTTGAACTTCTTCAAAACTTTATCAAGGTATGTGCTTTGTGAAAGTCCAACTAAGCGTCTTGATCTATCTCTATAGATCTTGATGCCCAATATATAAGCAGCTTCACCGAGGTCTTTCATTGAAAAATTCTTATTCAAGTATCCTTTTATGCTATCCAGAAATTATGTATCATTTCCAATCAACAATATGTCATCCACATATAATATTAGAAATTCTACAGAGCTCCCACTCACCTTTTTGTAAATACAGGCTTCTCCAAAAGTCTGTATAAAACCATATGCTTTGATCGCACTATCAAAGCATATATTCCAACTCCGAGAGGCTTGCACCAGTCCATAAGTGGATCGCTAGAGCTTGCACACATTGTTAGCACCTTTAGGATCGACAAAACCTTCTGGTTGCATCATATACAACTCTTCTTTAAGAAATCCATTAAGGAATGCAGTTTTGACATCCATTTGCCAAATTTCATAATCAGAAAATGCAGCAATTGCTAACATGATTCGGACAGACTTAACCATCACTACGGGTGAGAAGGTCTCATCGTAGTCAACTCCTTGAACTTGTTGAAAAACCTTTCGCAACAAGTCAAGCTTTGTAGACAGTAACATTACCGTCAGCGTCAGTCTTCTTCTTGAAGATCCATTTATTCTCTATGGCTTGCCGATCATCGGGCAAGTCAACCAAAGTCCACACTTTGTCCTCATACATGGATCCCATCTCAGATTTCATGGCCTCAAGCCATTTCGCGGAATCTGGGCTCATCATCGCTTCCTCATAGTTCGTAGGTTCGTCATGGTCTAGTAACTTGACTTCCAGAACAGGATTGCCGTACCACTCTAGTGCGGAACGTACTCTGGTTGACCTACGAGGTTTGGTAGTAACTTGATCTGAAGTTTCATGATCATCATCATTAACTTCCTCACTAATTGGTGTAGGCATCACTGGAACTGATTTATGTGATGAACTACTTTCCAATACGAGAGAAGGTACAATTACCTCATCAAGTTCTACTTTCCTCCCACTCACTTCTTTTGAGAGAAACTCCTTCTCTAGAAAGGATCCATTCTTAGCAACGAATATCTTGCCTTCGAATCTGTGATAGAAGGTGTACCCAACAGTCTCCTTTGGGTATCCTATGAAGACGCATTTCTCCGATTTGGGTTCGAGCTTATCAGGTTGAAGCTTTTTCACATAAGCATCGCAGCCCCAAACTTTAAGAAATGACAACTTAGATTTCTTGCCAAACCACAGTTCATATGGTGTCGTCTCAACGGATTTAGATGGTGCCCTATTTAACGTGAATGCAGCCGTCTCTAAAGCATAACCCCAAAGCGATAGTGGTAAATCGGTAAGAGACATCATAGATTGCACCATATCTAATAAAGTACGGTTACGATGTTCGGACACACCATTACGCTGTGGTGTTCCAGGTGGCGTGAGTTGCGAAACTATTCCACATTGTTTCAAATGAAGACCAAACTCATAACTCAAATATTCTCCTCCACGATCAGACCATAGAAACTTTATTTTCTTGTTATGATGATTTTCCACTTCACTCTGAAATTCTTTAAACTTTCAAATGTTTCAGACTTATGTTTCATTAAGTAGATATACCCATATCTGCTCAAATCATCTTTGAAGGTCAGAAAATAATGATACCCGCCACGAGCCTCAACACCCATGGGACCGCATACATCAGTATGTATTATTTTCAATAAGTCAGTTGCTCGCTCCATTGTTCCGGAGAACGGAGTTTTAGTCATCTTGCCCATGAGGCATGGTTCGCAAGCATCAAGTGATTCATAATCAAATGCTTCCAAAAGCCCATCAGCATGGAGTTTCTTCATGCGCTTTACACCAACATGACCTAAACGGCAGTGCCACAAATAAGTTGCACTATCATTATTAACTTTGCATCTTTTGCCTTCAATATTATGAATATGTGTATCACTACAATCGAGATTCAATAAAAATAGACCACTCATCAAGGGTGCATGACCATAAAAGATATTACTCATATAAATAGAACAACCATTATTCTCTGATTTAAATGAATAACCGTTTCGCATCAAACAAGATCCAGATATAATGTTCATGCTCAACGCTGGCACCAAATAACAATTATTCAGGTCTAAAACTAATCCCGACGGTAGCTGTAGAGGTAGCATGCCGACGGCGATCATGTCGGCGTTCTGGGAACGGGAGTCCCCAGACTTGCCTGCCTGCGGCCCGTGGCGTGACTCCACCAGCGGCCCTGTACGGCCCATCTTCACCAGCAAACACTCAAGACCCTCGCGAGGGGCCAAGCCTCGCGAGGCGGACGACACAAAACCTCCTCGGGGGCAGCCTCACTAGGCTGGCTCGCGAGGGGCGGAGAGATCAAGGCAAGGGGCACCTCGCGAGGTTCCTGTGACGCAAGCCATGACGACCATGACCAGGCGGGCGCCTGCACGCGCAGCGTACTCGTTTCCTCTTTGGTGCTAAAGAAGCAAGCGCAGGCGAGGAGTCCCGAGGCATCAGGCAAAGGTTTCCATATCAGTGCAACAAGACCAAGACCAGCAGGACGGCAGGATGGAGGTCACCATGGAGCCTAGGACGGCGTCACCACCAGAGCCTTTGGCAGGCGAAGACTACTTTTGTCAGGATAGCCTGTACTAGCTGTCCCCCTTCAAACTTGGCCATTATGGGATCCCTTCCCGCTCAATATTTGGAAAGAGGACCAGGGCCTCTATAAATAGGACTAGCCACCACCATAGCCAAGGAGGGATTCAGATCCTCCTCCTCACCACACTAGCTCATCGAGCACAAGAACACCTCTCCTCAGGAGGCTGTTCTTCCCTTGTACCTGTTCATCCTCAGCCCAAGAGGCAATCCACCACACCACACTTGAGTAGGGTATTACACCACATCGCTGGCCCGAACCAGTATAAACTCTTGTGTCCCTTGTTCTTCGGGTTCGTCGAGCTAAGCCGTGAGATCGTTGAGCGTGCGAGCTAGAGAGAGAGAGAGAGAGAGAGATAGGGAGAGATCTTCGTGCGCACCCCAGTGTTCGAACCTTAAGGGTTTTGCCGGAACCCGTGATCCGACATTTGGCGGGCCAGGTAGGGGTGCGCTGAAGCTTTCCTCCCGTCGATCCGCGCTTCACCACTCCACCAAGTTCATGGCCGACACTCGCCGGGCCCGTGCTGAGCGCCGGGCCGCCCTCGTCGCCCGCGTCACTCAGGCGGCTCCTATTGGCGGGCCTCCCCGCCGTTCTCCGTCACCCGCCGCCAACGCCGCCACCAGCCCGGCTGGAAACGAGCAGCAAGCGTCCTCGCTGCACCCCTCTATGCGGCGGGACGGTCGCACCGCCACCCCGTCGCTAACTCCTGCCGGCTCGTCGTCTCACGCCCGTCGCGCGCCCACGGACGCGCAGGCCGCGCTACTCATGGCACGTGAGCTCCTGCGCTACCGCCCGGTCGGCGACCTCTACGAGGACTGGTTGGACCACATCGCCGAGCTCGTCAGCGCTGCTGGGGGCTCTCCCGCACCGTCCCTCTCGCTGCCTCGCCCACCACCGGCTGCGGGCGACGTAGCTCACGGAGCGCCTCTTCCGCCTCCTCACCAAGACGGCGCCCTGGCGGCAAGACGCGCGGCCCCCCGGCACGACCCGCCGTGCCGGGCACCCGCGCGAGAAGAAGGAAGCTGCCAATAAGTCCCCCGACCACAAGAAAACACTCCACCGCTCCCAGCACCACCACGTCAGGGTCGCTTGCCGCGGCAGGGCCACGCGCCTCTTGCCGTGGCGGTGCGAGGACACCAAGACCAAGCTCCTCCCCCACGACGAGCCCCGGTGGCCACGTCTGGCTGTCGCACCTTCACTCCAGAGCTGCTCAGCGTCGTCTGGCCGGGCAAGTTCAAGCCCGACTTGCCTCCGCGCTACGACGGCACCCTCGATCCTGAAGAGTTCCTACAGCTCTATGAGTTGAGCATCGTGGCGGCCAACGGCGATGAAAAGGTCATGGTGAACTGGTTCCCCATGGATCTCAAGGATGGCGCACGCTCGTGGCTCCTAAACCTGCCCGCGGGATCAATCTCCTCCTGGGGTGAGATGCGTGACCACTTCGTCGCCAACTTCTAGGGCACTCGCGATCACCCACCGGCCACGGGTGACCTGCGGCGCATCAAGCAGCAACTAGGAGAGACCCTGCAGAAGTACATCTAGCGCTTCAATAGCGTCCGCCTCAAGATCCCCAAGGTGACAGACGAAGCCATCATTTCGGCGTTCTCTGACGGCGTCCGCGACGTTAAGATGAAGGAGGAGCTCGCTATCCACGAGGAGCTATGCACCGCACTTGAGATGTTCAACCTAGCGACCAAGTGCGCTAGAGCTGAGGAGGGGCGTCTCTCCCTCCTCGAGCTCCCAGCTACCGACCCAGTGGATAAGAAGGCCAAGCCCAAGGATTCGAAGCGCAAGGGAGCAGCCGTGCTCGCAATTGAGCCTGAGACGAAGCATGGTCGGGACCAACCCGAGTCGTCCAAGAGCAGTCGTCCGTTCTGCGCCTTCCATAACGTGCACAGCCACAACACCAACGACTGTCAAGAGCTCAGGGCCATTCGAGATGGACGCTTCGGTCGACGCCTCGAGCGCAACGATCGGAGCTACGGCCGAGGAGGAGGATGAGGTGGAGGACACTGGGACGACCGCGGCCCACGCCAGGAGTGGCGCGACAGGTCTCGTGAGGACCGCTGGCAGGACCGGCCACGTGAGGGCGCCTGGAGGGACCAGCCTCGTGAGGATCGCCCTCAGGGCAACGTTGGCCTTCCTCCACTGCCGCCACCACCAAGGAGGAACGACGACCACCATCAGGACGAGGGGGCTGGGGGCTTCCAGGAGCCGCGCGCCGTGGCCTGCATCTTGGGCGGCGCTCAGGCCCCAACCTCCCAGCGCATCTTCAAGCAGTTCGCCCGAGAGGTGAACGCGGCTCTTCCCAGGCTCGAGGCAACGCGCCCGCTCAGATGGTCCAAGTACGTCATTACCTTCAGCTCGACTGACGAGCTCAAGTGTGCCGCGACCGCTGGTGCTCTCCCAATGCTCTGCTCACCTCTCATCAGCAACGTCCAAGTCACCAAGACCCTCATCGATGTGGTGCGGGGCTCAATGTTCTGTCCGTCAATACGTTCGATCGCCTCCAAGTAGCCTATGATCAGCTGCAACCGACCAAGCCCTTCTCAGGAGTGACCGATGGTTCCACCACCCCGATCGGGCAGATCTGCCTCTCAGTCACCTTCGGTGGGAGCGATAACTACCACATCGAGCTCATTGACTTCGACGTCGCCCACATTCGTCTGCCATACAATGCCATCCTCAGGTATCCAGCCTTGGCCAAGTTCATGGTGGCAACTCACCACGGGTACAATGTCCTTAAGATGCCAGGGACCGGTGGTATCATCACAGTCGCCTGTGAGGAGAAGGATGTGGTGTGCTCCCTTGAGCGCGCCTTCTAGGCCGCTGCGATCGAGGACCCCGACAATGAAGGAATCATGTACCCTCCTGGGGGCATCCCCAAGAAGAAGCAGCTGCTCCACCTAGGGCCTCAGGAGAGTGCCGTCACCAGCAGCACCACCTCAAGACCTGCGCCCTTGGATGGGGCGCCTCCCTCCCGTGCATAGGAAGGCGAGCCCGATGCCCTCCTCGGGCAAGGCTCGGGGGCTCTCTCCTGGAGGGCCTCAGACCTCGCCAATGTCACGAGGGAGGTGCTCGGGCACCATGTGGAGGCATGCTTTGCTGCATGCTTCCCCCAAGCGGGCCCTGGGCAAGGAGTGCCTGGTGCTCAGGAGTTCATCGTCAAGACCACCCAGGAGCTTCAGGAGGCAAGGGCCATACGTGGCGGCCGTCGCCCACCATCCTGCCCAGCTCCCCATCCTGGCGAGGACGGCGAGCTGCGCGTCTGCGTTGACATTCCAGGGCTCAACAGAGCCGCATATCAGGAGCGGTTCTGGCCTTCGCGTGTTGGGCGCTGCGAGCACCCACCTCACAGTTACGTTCGCATGTCGTTTGGCTTGCCGAACATGGCTGCCACCTACCAGCGACATCTACGGAGCATCCTAGCGGCTCAGGAGGCCATGCATCACGCGGTCCTGGCAGAGATGGTGACGGTCTTCAAGGAACCGCCTGAGCCCCCAGAGCCTCCGAAGGTTCAGGGCCTTGATGGCTCGTGAGGCGCGGCTCCTTCGTCACGCGTCTTCGAATACCTCAACACACCTTCGACAACGGAACCAGGTGAGATTTTCCAAGTTTATTTAGCTGGGAGCACCCTCGGGCTGCATTATTCCCAGGTCGCACGGGCCTGCCCCTGCGGCATGTATCCTTTTGCACCTTTAGCATATTTTACTGGGGGGGGGGGGCCCTCGGGCTGCATCATCCCCAGGCCGCTCGGGTCTATCCCAGTGGCACGCATCGTTCTCGCATCTATCTAAGCCAGTCTACTTCCTCTCATGAGTTATCTAAGGTTATCACTCGCCTACCCGGCGCCTCGCCACCACGGGAGCCGCGCGCCGATCGTCTCTCTTCAGGATCCTTCGCATGAGAAAACTAGGCACGGCGTCTGTGCTCGGGTCCGTCCATGCAGCGTCGATAAACCCAATGACTGAGCTCTGTCTGGCGAGTCGGCCCCGTTCACGTCACCTCCTGGGGTCGTTGGTGTTGGGGAACGTAGTAATTTCAAAAAAAATTCCTACGCACACGCAAGATCATGGTGATGCATAGCAACGAGAGGGAAGAGTGTTGTCCACGTACCCTCGTAGACCGACAGCGGAAGCGTTATCACAACGCGGTTGATGTAGTCGTACGTCTTCACGATCCGACCGATCAAGTACCGAACGCACGGCACCTCCGAGTTCTACACACGTTCAGCTCGATGACGTCCCTCGAACTCCGATCCAGCTGAGTGTTGAGGGAGAGTTTCGTCAGCACGACGGCGTGGTGACGATGATGATGTTCTACTGACGCAGGGCTTCGCCTAAGCTCCGCTACGATATTATCGAGGTGGAATATGGTGGAGGGGGGCACCGCACACGGCTAAGAGATCTCAAGGATCAATTGTTGTGTCTATGGGGTGCCCCCTTGCCCCCGTATATAAAGGAGCAAGGGAGGAGGAGGCCGGCCCTAGGAGGGGGCGCACCAAGTGTGGAGTCCTACTAGGACTCCCTAGTCCTAGTAGGATTCCACCACCCATATGGAATAGGAAAAGAGGAAGGAAAAAGAGAAGGAAGGAAGGGGGCGCCCCCCTTCCCTAGTCCAATTCGGACCAGACCAAGGGGAGGGGTGCGGCCACCCTTGAGGCCCTTTTCCTTCTTTCCCGTATGGCCCAATAAGGCCCAATACGTATTTCCGTAACTCTCCGGTACTCCGAAAAATACCCGAATCACTCGGAACCTTTCCGAAGTCCGAATATAGTCGTCCAATATATCGATTTTTACGTCTCGACCATTTCGAGACTCCTCGTCATGTCCCCGATCTCATCCGGAACTCCGAACTCCTTCGGTACATCAAAACTCAATAAAACTGTCATCGTAACGTTAAGCGTGCGGACCCTACGGGTTCGAGAACTATGTAGACATGACCGAGACACGTCTCCGGTCGATAACCAATAGCGGGACCTGGATGCCCATATTGGCTCCCACATATTCTACGAAGATCTTTATCGGTCAGACCGCATAACAACATACGTTGTTCCCTTTGTCATCGGTATGTTACTTGCCCGAGATTCGATCGTCGGTATCTCGATACCTAGTTCAATCTCGTTACCGGCAAGTCTCTTTACTCGTTCCGTAACACATCATCCCGCAACTAACTCATTAGTCACAATGCTTGCAAGGCTTATAGTGATGTGCATTACCGAGTGGGCCCGGAGATACCTCTCCGACAATCGGAGTGACAAATCTAATCTCGAAATACGCCAACCCAACAAGTACCTTTGGAGACACCTGTAGAGCACCTTTATAATCACCCATTTACGTTGTGAGTTTGGTAGCACACAAAGTGTTCCTCCGGTAAACGGGAGTTGCATAATCTCATAGTCATAGGAACATGTATAAGTCATGAAGAAAGCAATAGCAACATACTAAACGATCGAGTGCTAAGCTAACGGAATGGGTCAAGTCAATCACGTCATTCTCCTAATGAGGTGATCTCGTTAATCAAATGACAACTTATGTCTATGGCTAGGAAACATAACCATCTTTGATTAACGAGCTAGTCAAGTAGAGGCATACTAGTGACACTCTGTTTGTCTATGTATTCACACATGTATTATGTTTCCGGTTAATACAATTCTAGCATGAATAATAAACATTTATCATGATATAAGGAAATAAATAATAACTTTATTATTGCCTCTAGGGCATATTTCCTTCAGTCTCCCACTTGCACCAGAGTCAATAATCTAGTTCACATCGCCATGTGATTTAACATGAATAGTTCACATCACCATGTGATTAACACCCATGGTTCACATCGTCATGTGACCATCACCCAAAGGGTTTACTAGAGTCAGTAATCTAGTTCACATCGCTATGTGATTAACACCCAAAGAGTACTAAGGTGTGATCATGTTTTGCTTGTGAGATAATTTTAGTCAACGGGTCTGTCACATTCAGATCCGTAAGTATTTTGCAAATTTCTATGTCTACAATGCTTTGCATGGAGCTACTCTAGCTAATTGCTCCCACTTTCAATATGTATCTAGACCGAGACTTAGAGTCATCTAGATTAGTGTCAAAACTTGCATCGACGTAACCTTTTACGACGAGCCTTTTGTCACTTCCATAATCGAGAAACATATCCTTATTCCAGTAAGGATAATTTTGACTGCTGTCCAGTGATCTACTCCTAGATCACTATTGTACTCCCTTGCCAAAATCAGTGTAGGGTATACAATAGATCTGGTACACATCATGGCATACTTTATAGAACCTATGGCCGAGGCATAGGGAATGACTTTCATTCTTTTTCTATCTTCTGCCGTGGTCGGGCTTTGAGTCTTACTCAATTTCACACCTTGTAACACAGGCAAGAAACTCTTTCTTTGACTGTTCCATTTTGAACCACTTCAAAATCTTGTTAAGGTATGTACTCATTGAAAAAACTTATCAAGCGTCTTGATCTATCTCTATAGATCTTGATGCTCAATATGTAAGCAGCTTCACCGAGGTCTTTCTTTGAAAAACTCCTTTCAAACACTCCTTTATGCTTTGCAGAATAATTCTACATTATTTCCGATCAACAGTATGTCATTCACATATACTTATCAGAAATGTTGTAGTGCTCCCACTCACTTTCTTGTAAATATAGGCTTCACCGCAAGTCTGTATAAAACTATATCCTTTGATCAACTTATCAAAGCGTATATTCCAACTCCGAGATACTTGCACCAGTCCATAGATGGATCGCTGGAGCTTGCATATTTTGTTAGCACCTTTAGGATTGACAAAACCTTCTGGTTGCATCATATACAACTCTTCTTTAATAAATCCATTAAGGAATGCAGTTTTGTTTATCCATTTGCCAGATTTCATAAAATGCGGCAATTGCTAACATGATTCGGACAGACTTAAGCATAGATACGAGTGAGAAACTCTCATCGTAGTCAACACCTTAAACTTGTCGAAAACCTTTTGCGACAATTCTAGCTTTGTAGATAATAACACTACTATCAGCGTCCGTCTTCCTCTTGAAGATCCATTTAATCTCAATGGCTCGCCGATCATTGGGCAAGTCAATCAAAGTCCATACTTTGTTCTCATACATGGATCTCATCTCAGATTTCATGGCCTCAAGCCATTTTGCGGAATCTGGGCTCACCATCGCTTCTTCATAGTTCGTAGGTTCGTCATGGTCTAGTAACATAACCTCCAGAACAGGATTACCGTACCACTCTGGTGCGGATCTTACTCTGGTTTACCTACGAGGTTTGGTAGTAACTTGATCTGAAGTTACATGATCATCATCATTAACTTCCTCACTAATTGGTGTAGGAGTCACAGGAACAGATTTCTGTCATGAACTACTTTCCAATAAGGGAGCAGGTACAGTTACCTCATCAAGTTTTACTTTCCTCCCACTCACATCTTTCAAGAGAAACTCCTTCTCTAGAAAGGATCCATACTTAGCAACGAATGTCTTGCCTTCGGATCTGTGATAGAAGGTGTACCCAACTGTCTCCTTTGGGTATCCTATGAAGACACATTTCTCCGATTTGGGTTTGAGCTTATCAGGATGAAACTTTTTCACATAAGCATCGCAACCCCAAACTCTAAGAAACGACAACTTTGGTTTCTTGCCAAACCATAGTTCATAAGATGTCGTCTCAACGGATTTAGATGGTACCCTATTTAACGTGAATGCAGCTGTCTCTAATGCATAACCCCAAAACGATAGTGGTAGATCGGTAAGAGACATCATAGATTGCACTATATCCAATAAAGTACGGTTATGACGTTCAGACACACCATTATGCTGTGGTGTTCCAGGTGGCGTGAGTAGTGAAACTATTTCACATTGTTTTAACTGAAGGCCAAACTCGTAACTAAAATACTCTTCTCCACGATCAAATCGTAGAAACTTTATTATCTTGTTACGATGATTTTCGCTTCACTCTGAAATTATATAAACTTTTCAAATGTTTCAGACTTCTGTTTCATTAAGTAGATATACCCATATCTGCTCAAATCATCTGTGAAGATCAGAAAATAACGATATCCGCCACGAGCCTCAATATTCATCGGATCACATACATCTGTATGTATGATTTCCAACAAATCTGTTGCTCTCTCCATAGTTCCGGAGAACGGGGTTTTGGTCATCTTGCCCATAAGGCACGGTTCGCAAGTACCAAGTGATTCAAAATCAAGTGATTCCAAAATTCCATCAGTATGGAGTTTCTTCATGCGCTTTACACCAATATGACCTAAACGGCAGTGCCACAAATAATTTGCACTATCATTATTAACTTTGCATCTTTTGGCTTCAATATGATTATGTGTATCACTACGATCGAGATCCAACAAACCATTTTCGTTGGTGTGTATGACCATAGAAGGTCTTTATTCATGTAAACAGAACAATAATTGTTCTCTAACTTAAATGAGTAACCGTATTGCAATAAACATGATCAAATCATATTCATGCTCAACGCAAACACAAAATAACACTTATTTAGTTTCAACACTAATCCCGAAAGTATAGGGAGTGTGCGATGATGATCATATCAATCTTGGAACTACTTCCAACACACATCGTCACCTCTCCTTTTACTAGTCTCTGTTTATTCTGCAGCTCCCATTTCGAGTTACTACTTTAGCAACTGAACCAGTATCAAATACCG
Source organism: Aegilops tauschii subsp. strangulata (assembly GCF_002575655.3). NCBI lineage: Eukaryota > Viridiplantae > Streptophyta > Magnoliopsida > Poales > Poaceae > Aegilops > Aegilops tauschii. Next base: position 510,469,384 of record NC_053038.3, read on the forward strand.
AGGGCTTGCTATAAACACTAGTAAAGTACACATCAATAACATGTATATCCAATATACCTTTGTTCACTTTGCCATCCTTCTTATCCACCAAATAGTTGGGGTAGTTCCGTTTCCAGTGACCAGTCCCTTTGCAGTAGAAGCACTTAGTCTCAGGCTTAGGACCAGACTTAGGCTTCTTCACTTGAGCAGCAACTTGCTTGCCATTCTTCTTGAAGTTCCCCTTCTTCCCTTTGCCCTTTTCTTGAAACTAGTGGTCACGTCAACCATCAACACTTGATGTTTTTCTTGATTTCTACCTTCGTCGATTTCAGCATCACGAAGAGCTCGGGAATTACTTTCGTCATCCCTTGCATACTATAGTTCATCACGAAGTTCTACTAACTTTGGTGATGGTGACTAGAGAATTCTGTCAATCACTATTTTATCTGGAAGATTAACTCCCACTTGATTCAAGCGATTGTAGTACCCAGACAATCTGAGCACATGCTCACTAGTTGAGCGATTCTCCTCCATCTTTTAGCTATAGAACTTGTTGGAGACTTCATATCTCTCAACTCGGGTATTTGCTTGAAATATTAACTTCAACTCCTGGAACATCTCATATGGTCCATGACGTTCAAAACGTCTTTGAACTAAGCCGTTAAGCATGGTGCACTAAACTATCAAGTAGTCATCATATTGAGCTAGCCGAACGTTCATAACGTCTGCATCTGCTCCTGCAATTGGTCTGTCACCTAGCGGTGCATCAAGGACATAATTTTTCTGTGCAGCAATGAGGATAATCCTCAGATCACGGATCCAATCCGCATCTTTGCTACTAACATCTTTCAACATAATTTTTCTCTAGGAACATATCAAAAATAAACACAGGGAAGCAACAACGCGAGCTATTGATCTACAACATAATTTGCAAAATACTATCAGGACTAAGTTCATGATAAATTTAAGTTCAATTAATCATATTACTTAAGAACTCCCACTTAGATAGACATCCCTCCAATCCTCTAAGTGATCACGTGATCCATATCAACTAAACCATGTCCGATCATCACGTGAGATGGAGTAGTTTCAACGGTGAACATCACTATGTTGATCATATCTACTATATGATTCACGCTCGACCTTTCGGTCTCCGTGTTCCGAGGCCATATCTGTTATATGCTAGGCTCGTCAAGTTTAACCTGAGTATTCCGCGTGTGCAACTGTTTTGCACCCGTTGTATTTGAACGTAGAGCCTATCACACCCGAGCATCACGTGGTGTCTCAGCACGAAGAACTTTCGCAACGGTGCATACTCAGGGAGAACACTTTTTCTTGAAATTTTAGTGAGAGATCATCTTATACTGCTACCGTCAATCAAAGCAAGATAAGATGCATAAAAGATAAACATCACATGCAATCAATATAAGTGATATGATATGGCCATCATCATCTTGTGCTTGTGATCTCCATCTCCAAAGCACCGTGCTTGTGATCTCCATCTCCGAAGCACCGTCATGATCACCATCGTCACCGGCGCGACACCTTGATCTCCATCGTAGTATCGTTGTCGTCTCGCCAACTTATTGCTTTTACGACTATCGCTACCGCTTAGTGATAAAGTAAAACTATTACATGGCGATTGCATCTCATACAATAAAGCGACAACCATATGGCTCCTGCCAGTTGCCGATAACTCGGTTACAAAACATGATCATCTCATACAACAAATTATATCACATCATGTCTTGACCATATCACATCACAACATGCCCTGCAAAAACAAGTTAGACGTCCTCTACTTTGTTGTTGCATGTTTTACGTGGCTGCTACGGGCTTAGCAAGAACCGTTCTTACCTACGCATCAAAACCACAACGATAGTTTGTCAAGTTGGTGCTGTTTTAACCTTCGCAAGGACCGGGCGTAGCCACACTCGGTTCAACTAAAGTGAGAGAGACAGACACCCGCCGGTCACCTTTAAGCAACGAGTGCTCGCAACGGTGAAACCAGTCTCGCGTAAGCGTACGCGTAATGTCGGTCCGGGCCGCTTCATCTCACAATACCGCCGAACCAAAGTATGACATGCTGGTAAGCAGTATGACTTATATCGCCCACAACTCACTTGTGTTCTACTCGTGCATAGCATCAACGCATAAACCAGGCTCTGATACCACTGTTGGGGAACGTAGTAATTTCAAAAAAAATTCCTACGCACACGCAAGATCATGGTGATGCATAGCAACGAGAGGGAAGAGTGTTGTCCACGTACCCTCGTAGACCGACAGCGGAAGCGTTATCACAACGCGGTTGATGTAGTCGTACGTCTTCACGATCCGACCGATCAAGTACCGAACGCACGGCACCTCCGAGTTCTACACACGTTCAGCTCGATGACGTCCCTCGAACTCCGATCCAGCCGAGTGTTGAGGGAGAGTTTCGTCAGCACGACGGCGTGGTGACGATGATGATGTTCTACTGACGCAGGGCTTCGCCTAAACTCCGCTATGATATTATCGAGGTGGAATATGGTGGAGGGGGGCACCGCACACGGCTATGAGATCTCAAGGATCAATTGTTGTGTCTATGGGGTGCCCCCTTGCCCCCGTATATAAAGGAGCAAGGGAGGAGGAGGCCGGCCCTAGGAGGGGGCGCACCAAGTGTGGAGTCCTACTAGGACTCCCTAGTCCTAGTAGGATTCCACCTCCCATATGGAATAGGAAAAGAGGAAGGGAAAAAGAGAAGGAAGGAAGGGGGCGCCCCCTTCCCTAGTCCAATTCGGACCAGACCAAGGGGAGGGGTGCGGCCACCCTTGAGGCCCATTTCCTTCTTTCCCGTATGGCCCAATAAGGCCCAATACGTATTTCCGTAACTCTCCTGTACTCCAAAAAATACCCGAATCACTCGGAACCTTTCCGAAGTCCGAATATAGTCGTCCAATATATCGATCTTTACATCTTGACCATTTCGAGACTCCTCGTCATGTCCCCGATCTCATCCGGGACTCCGAACTCCTTCGGTACATCAAAACTCAATAAAACTGTCATCGTAACGTTAAGCGTGCGGACCTTACGGGTTCGAGAACTATGTAGATATGACCGAGACACGTCTCCGGTCAATAACCAATAGCGGGACCTGGATGCCCATATTGGCTCCCACATATTCTACGAAGATCTTTATCGGTCAGACCGCATAACAACATACGTTGTTCCCTTTGTCATCGGTATGTTACTTGCCCGAGATTCGATCGTCGGTATCTCGATACCTAGTTCAATCACGTTACCGGCAAGTCTCTTTACTCGTTCCGTAACACATCATCCCGCAACTAACTCATTAGTCACAATGCTTGCAAGGCTTATAGTGATGTGCATTACCGAGTGGGCCCGGAGATACCTCTCCGACAATCGGAGTGACAAATCTAATCTCGAAATACGCCAACCCAACAAGTACCTTTGGAGACACCTGTAGAGCACCTTTATAATCACCCATTTACGTTGTGAGTTTGGTAGCACACAAAGTGTTCCTCCGGTAAACGGGAGTTGCATAATCTCATAGTCATAGGAACATGTATAAGTCATGAAGAAAGCAATAGCAACATACTAAACGATCGAGTGCTAAGCTAACGGAATGGGTCAAGTCAATCACGTCATTCTCCTAATGAGGTGATCTCGTTAATCAAATGACAACTTATGTCTATGGCTAGGAAACATAACCATCTTTGATTAACGAGCTAGTCAAGTAGAGGCATACTAGTGACACTCTGTTTGTCTATGTATTCACACATGTATTATGTTTCCGGTTAATACAATTCTAGCATGAATAATAAACATTTATCATGATATAAGGAAATAAATAATAACTTTATTATTGCCTCTAGGGCATATTTCCTTCAGTTGGTGCCTGGCCTTCTCATGCGATAGCCTCAGGAGATTCGTTCGGCGCAGGTTGCCTAACCATCTTGCAGGACCACCGCAGCCATCAAGAACCAAGACCAGGCGCAACCCGCCTTGAGGTAGGGCCTCATGAGTCCCGCGCTGGCTCACGAGTGCCCAAACACACCTCGCCTAGCCCTGATGTGCAAGCCACGTGTCAGGGCGGGGCTGTACACGCTCCGGGGGCTCCACTCAGAGGGAGCCCTCACCCACGCACCAGTGGAAGCACCATGCTCCGTGCTGGCAGTCGACACGGTCGAGGAGCGGCTATGCCCGTGCAAGTGCGGATGCGCTATGCTCTGCGCTAGTGATAAACAACTGAGGGCGGCCCCATGGCCGTACCAACCTCAGGGAGCCACCCGGCTCAGTGTCCAGCTTCACCGCAATGCTTTCCCCTCGGGAGAGCCGCGCGAGGGGGCTGGGCACGGGGGCTGCGCTCGGGTCACACCCAAGCGTACGCCGCCATACCAGGTCTCTCGTACCTGGTCGTCACGCGCCCTCCCGAGCGGAGCCAAGGTATGAAGGTTGTTTGGACGTCAAGGGGGACTCCTGAGCATCGCGACTCAGGAGCCTAACTGGCCACGTAGCCCCTCACCCCTTGGTCTCGTCCTGGTGATCCGGACGACCCAACGGCGGCTGAGGTATGCGCGGGGTCGGGCCCTGCTGACGTAGAACACTAGGCCTACTCCTGTATCTCCTTCCTGTAAGATGTTTGCACGTCAAGGGGGACTCCTGAGCATCGTGACTCAGGAGCCTAACTGGCCACGTAGCCCCTCACCCCTTGGTCTCGTCCTGGTGATCCGGATGACCCAACGGTGGCTGAGGTATGCGCGGGGTCGGGCTCTGCCGACGTAGAACATAAAGCAAACAGGAAGGAACCCGCAGAACTCAAATAAATATTACAAGACATATTGTTCTCCGAATACCGAGCGCAAGTTTAACGCCTCCACGAGGCATGGTACGTGTTGCAGAGGCAAAGCAAGGGAAGGAGTCACCAGCAAGCCATCTCATCACCCCTGGACGCCGCCGGCACTCGCAAGAGGTACCCCTTCGATGGTGATGTCGCCCTCACCTGTGCCGCCCGCCAGAGTTGCAGGTTCGGCAGCCCCACCAGTTGGAGGTGCAGGGTCGAAGGCGCGGAACTTCTTCAGCAAAGCTTCCACCTGGCCCTTCACGGCTTCGGCAGCGGCTGCGCAACGCTCATCATCCACAGGCTCCAGCAGCTCGTCGAAGTTGGCGTCAGAATCATGAAGATGGAGGTGGCTGAAGACGCGCGTTAGTGCAGCCGAGGAAAGCATGCGGGCTTCTCCCTCCACCAAGGGGCCGATTCCGCCCACGACCTCCTCAAGCGCCTCAACCAGATGAGGAAGAAGCTGGGTGGGGCCTTCGTAGTCTGTAGCTAGCGGCTCCTCCAAGCCTTTCTCGTAGAGTGCCCGCAGCGCCACGCGGGACCTCTCTTCAAGGGACTTGAAGGCCACGCGGTCCTCAGCCAGGACCTTCGCCTTGGCTTCAAGCTCGGCCTTTTCCGCCTTCATCTTCTGCTCCAGCTTCTCCAACCGGCTGCGCTCCATAGCCTTCACCTTCGCCAGCTGCTCCAGCTCGGCGTTGCGACCCCTGACGGCGTCCTCTCGGGCCTTCATCTTCTCCTCCTCCGCCTTGCGGCCTCGGACTTCATCTGCACACTCCCTCTGCATGGTCTCCAGCTCGGCCTCCAGCGATTGGCAGCGGTCCATGGCGGCCTCGGCATCATTCAGCGCCACCTCACGAGCGGCCGCGGCTTGGGCGGCGGCCTGCTTGTCCTCCTCAGAGGCTGACGCGGCCTGGCCTAGCGCCGCCCGGACGGACGCATCGGAGTGGAGCCAGCCAGAATCAGCTCCAGGCGTCCGGCCACCAGGCGGCGGTCGGTGCCTTGAAGATCCTTCCGCAGAAGGGTCAGCGCAGAAAAAGCATGCTCCAGGACGTCAGGGGAGGCGGAAGAATATGGGGTCTGTGATGCGGCGGGAGAACAAGGAAGCATCGTGTCACCATGGCCTGGGAGGCTGGGAGCACATGGGCCTTGAAGACCGCAGCAACCGAGCCAGATGTTGGCGCCTCCGGAGCAAGCGGGGCTACGGGGGCTACCTCCTCCGGAGAACGCTCCCCCAAGCCTCGCGAGGACGATCACGCCGGGGTAGCGCGGGTGCCGTCACCACCCTTCCCCACAGAGGGGGGTGCGGCCACCGTGGGCGGTTTGGCCCTGGGCAATGCCACCGCTTCCTCCTTTTCTTCGCCGCGGGCGTCGGCCTAATTGCGCAACGGAGAAGCATCAAGAATCAGCAGCAGAAGCAAGAACAAGACAGGATAAGAGCACTTACTGGTCCACCGCGGTGTAGTCCCTCCGTTTCCCAAGCTTGAAACCTGAGAGCCTCGCAGCCTGATAACCCACAAGTATAGGGGATCAATTGTAGCCTCTTTCGATAAGTAAGAGTCTCGAACCCAACGAGGATCTAAAGGTAGAACAAATATTCCCTCAAGTTCTATCGACCACCGATACAACTCTACGCACGCTTAACGTTCGCTTTACCTAGAACAAGTATGAAACTAGAAGTACTTTGTAGGTGTTTTTGGATAGGTTTGCAAGAATATAAAGAGCACGTAAATAAAAAGTAGGGGTGCTACCTCTTGAGCACTGCGTTGGTTTTCCCTTGAAGAGGAAAGGGTGATGCAGCAAAGTAGCGTAAGTATTTCCCTCAGTTTTTGAGAACCAAGGTATCAATCCAGTAGGAGGCTACGCGCGAGTCCCTTGTACCTACACAAAACAAATAAATCCTCGCAACCAACGCGATAAGGGGTTGTTAATCCCTTCACGGTCACTTACGAGAGTGAGATCCGATAGATATGATAGGATAATATTTTTGGTATTTTTATGATAAGATGCAAAGTAAAATAAAAGCAAAGTAAAAAGCAAAGGAAATAAATAAGTGTTGGAGGATTAATATGATGAAGATAGACCCGGGGGCCATAGGTTTCTCTAGTGGCTTCTCTCAAGAGCATAAGTATTTTAGGGTGGGTGAACAAATTACTATTGAGCAATTGACAGAATTGAGCATAGTTATGAGAATATCTAGGTATGATCATGTATATAGGCATCACGTCCGAGACAAGTAGACCGACTCCTGCCTGCATCTACTACTATTACTCCACTCATCGACCGTTATCCAGCATGCATCTAGAGTATTAAGTTCATGAAAACAGAGTAACGCCTTAAGCAAGATGACATGATGTAGAGGGATAAATTCATGCAATATGATAAAAAAACCCCATCTTGTTATCCTCGATGGCAACAATACAATACGTGCGTTGCTGCCCCTACTGTCACTGGGAAAGGACACCACAAGATTGAACCCAAAGCTAAGCACTTCTCCCATTGCAAGAAAGATCAATCTAGTAGGCCAAACCAAACTGATAATTCGAAGAGACTTGCAAAGATAACCAATCATACATAAAAGAATTCAGAGAAGATTCAAATATTGTTCATAGATAATCTTGATCATAAACCCACAATTCATCGGTCTCAACAAACACACCGCAAAAAGAAGATTACATCGAATAGATCTCCACGAGAGAGGGGGAGAACATTGTATTGAGATCCAAAAAGAGAGAAGAAGCCATCTAGCTACTAACTATGGACCCAAAGGTCTGAGGTAAACTACTCACACTTCATCGGAGAGGCTATGGTGTTGATGTAGAAGCCCTCCGTGATGGATGCCCCCTCCGGCGGAGCTCCGGAACAGGCCCCAAGATGGGATCTCGTGGATACAGAAGGTTGCGGCGGTGGAATTAGGTTTTTGGCTCCTGTTCTGATCGTTTGGGGGTACGTAGGTATATATAGGAGGAAGGAGTACGTCGGTGGAGCAACAGGGGGCTCACGAGGGTGGAGGGCGCGCCTTGGGGGGTAGGCGCGCCCCCTACCTCGTGGCCTCCTGGAAGCTTCTCTTTCGTAGGGTCCAAGTCTCCTGGATCTTGTTCGTTCCAAAAATCATGCCCCCGAAGGTTTCATTCCGTTTGGACTCCGTTTGATATTCTTTTTCTGCAAAACTCTGAAATAGGCAAAAAACAACAATTCTAGGCCGGGCCTCCGGTTAATAGGTTAGTCCCAAAAATAATATAAAAGTGTATAATAAAGCCCAATAATGTCCAAAACAGAATATAATATAGCATGGAACAATCAAAAATTATAGATACGTTGGAGACGTATCAAGCATCCCCAAGCTTAATTCTTGCTCGTCCTCGAGTAGGTAAATTATAAAAACAGAATTTTTTATGCGGAGTGCTACTAGGCATAATTTCAATGTAATTCTTCTTGATTGTGGTATGAATATTCAGATCCGAAAGATTCAAGATAAAAGTTCATATTGACATAAAAATAATAATACTTCAAGCATACTAACTAAGCAATTATGTCTTCTCAAAATAACATGGCCAAAGAAAGTTCATCCCTACAAAATCATATAGTTTAGTCATGCTCCATTTTCGTCACACAAGAATGCTCTCATCATGCACAACCCCGATGACAAGCCAAGCAATTGTTTCATACTTTAGTGATCTCAAACTTATAAACCTTCACACAATATATGAGCGCGAGCCATGGACATAGCACTATGGGTGGAATAGAATATGATGATGGGGGTTATGTGGAGAAGACAAAAAAGGAGAAAGTCTCACGTCAACGAGGCTAATCAATGAGCTATGGAGATGCCCATCGATTGATGTTAGTGCAAGGAGTAGGGATTGCCATGCAACAGATGCACTAGAGCTATAAATGTATGAAAGCTCAACAAAAGAAACTAAGTGGGTGTGCATCCAACTTGCTTGCTCACGAAGACCTAGGGCACTTGAGGAGGCCCATTGTTAGAATATACAAGCCAAGTTCTATAATGAAAAATTCCCACTAGTATATGAAAGTGATAAAACAAGAGACTCTCTATCATGAAGATTATGGTGCTACTTTGAAGCACAAGTGTGGCAAAGGATAGTAACGTTGTCCCTTCTCTATTTTTCTCTCATTTTTTTGGGGCCTTCCTTTTTTTATGGCCTTTCTCTTTCTTTTTTTATTCCTCACTTGGGACAATGCTCTAGAAAATAATGATCATCACACTTCTATTTATTTACAACTCAATGATTACAACTCGATACTAGAACAAAGTATGACTCTATATGAATGCCTCCGGTGGTGTACCGGGATATGCAATGAACCAAGAGTGACATGTATGAAAGAATTATGAATGGTGGATTTGCCACAAATACTATGTCAACTACATGATCATGCTAAGCAATATGACAATGATGGACGTGTCATGATAAACGGGGTGGTGGAAAGTTGCATGGCAATATATCTCGGAATGGCTATGGAAATGCCATAATAGGTAGGTATGGTGGATGTTTTGAGGAAGATATGAGGAGGTTTATGTGTGAAAGAGCGTATCATATCACGGGGTTTGGATGCACCGGTGAAGTTTGCACCAACTCTCAATGTGAGAAAGGGCAATGCACGGTACCGAAGAGGCTAGCAATGATGGAAGGGTGAGAGTGCGTATAATCCATGGGCTCAACATTAGTCATAAAGAACTCACATACTTATTGCAAAAATCTACAAGTCATAAAAAACCAAGCACTACGCGCATGATCCTAGGGGGATAGATTGGTAGGAAAATACCATCGCTCGTCCCCGACCGCCACTCATAAGGAGGACAATCAAAGAACACCTCATGTTTCAAATTTGTTACATAACGTTTACCATACGTGCATGCTACGGGACTTGCAAACTTCAACACAAGCATTTCTCAAATTCACAACTGCTCAACTAGCACGACTTTGATATTATTACCTCCATATCTCAAAACAATCATCAAGCATCAAACTTCCCTTAGTATTCAACACACTCATAAGAAAGTTTTTACTAAACTTGAATACCTAGCATATTAGGATTATTTAAGCAAATTACCATGCTATTTAAGACTCTCAAAATGATCTAAGTGAAGCATGAGAGATCAATAATTTCTATAAAACAAATCCACCACCGTGCTCTAAAAGATATAAGTGAAGTACTAGAGCAAAACTATATAACTCAAAAGATATAAGTGAAGCACATAGAGTATTCTAATAATTTCCAAATCATGTATGGCTCTCTCAAAAGGTGTGTACAGAAAGGATGATTGTGGTGAACTAAAAATCAAAGACTCAAATCATACAAGATGCTCCAAGCAAAACACATATCATGTGGCGAATAAAAATATAGCTCCAAGTAAAGTTACCGATGGAAGTAGACGAAAGAGGGGATTCCTTCCGGGGCATCCCCAAGCTTTGGCTTTTTGGTGTCCTTAGATTATCTTGGGGGTGCCATGGGCATCCCCAAGCTTAGGCTCTTGCCACTCCTTGTTCCATAATCCATCAAATCTTTCACCCAAAACTTGAAAACTTCACAACACAAAACTTAGCAGAAAATCTCGTGAGCTCCGTTAGCGAAAGAAAACAAAAGACCACTTCAAGGTACTGTAATGAACTCATTCTTTATTTATATTGGTGTTAAACCTACTGTATTTCAACTTCTCTATGGTTTATAAACTATTTTATTAGCCATAGATTCATCAAAATAAGCAAACAACACACGAAAAACAGAATCTGTCAAAAACAGAACAGTCTGTAGTAATCTGTAACTAACGCAAACTTCTGGAACTCCAAAAAATCAGCCAAAATAGGACAACCTAGGCAATTTGTTTATTGATCATCAGCAATTGGAATCAGTATTTTATCACGTTCTGGTGATTTTTAACAATTGTTTTCGTGAACAGAAAGTTTTTGGAAATTACAGCAAGATCAAATAACTATCATCCAAGAAGATCCTATAGGTTTAACTTGGCACAAACACTAATTAAAACATAAAAACACATCTAACCAGAGGCTAGATCAAAGATTTATTCATAAACAGAAGCAAAAGCAAAAAAAAACTAAAAATAAAATTGGGTTGCCTCCCAACAAGCGCTATCGTTTTACACCCATAGCTAGGCATAAAAGCAAGGATAGATCTAGGTATTGCCATCTTTGGTGGGCAATCCATAAGTGGCTCTCATGATAGATTCATATGGTAATTTTATTTTATTCCTAGGCAAGTGTTCCATGCCTTTCTTTAATGGAAATTGAAATCTAATATTCCCTTCCTTCATATCAATAATTGCACCAATCGTTCTAAGGAAAGGTCTACCAAGAATAATAGGACATGAAGGATTGCAATCTATATCAAGAACGATAAAATCTACGGGCACATAGTTCCTATTTGCAACAATAAGAACGTCATTAATTCTTCCCATAGGTTTCTTAATAGTGGAATCCGCAAGGTGCAAGTTTAAAGAGCAATCATCAAAATCATGGAAACCTAGCAAATCACACAAAGTTTTTGGAATCGTGGAAACACTAGCACCCAAATCACACAAAGCATAGCATTCATAATCTTTAATCTTAATTTTAATAGTAGGTTCCCACTCATCATAAAGTTTTCTAGGGATAGAAACTTCCAACTCAAGTTTTTCTTCATAAGATTGCATCAAAGCATCAACGATATGTTTGGTAAAAGCTTTATTTTGACTATAAGCATCAGGAGAATTTAGCACGGATTGCAACAAGGAAATACAATCTATCAAAGAGCAATTATCACAATTAAATTCCTTGAAATCCGAAACAGTGGGTTTATCAACATCTAACGTTTTGATTTCTTCAATCCCACTTTTATCTATTTTAGCATCAAGATCAGAAAATTCCGAATTTTTCGAACGCCTTTTAGGTAAAGGTGGATCATATTCAGTCCCATCATTATCAAGATTCATATTGCAAAACAAAGATTTAATAGGGGACACATCAATAACTTTTAGATCTTCATCTTTATTTGCATAGAAATTTGAAGAACACGCTTTCATAAAGCAATCTTTCTTAGCACGCATCCTAGCGGTTCTTTATTTGCACTCATCAATGGAAATTCTCAAGGCTTTGAGAGACTCATTGATATCATGCTTAGGAGGAATAGATCTAAGCTTTAAAGAATCAACATCAAGATAAATTCTATCAACGTTCCTAGCCAATTCATCAACTTTAAGCAATTTCTCTTCAAGCAAAGCATTGAAATTCTTTTGTGAATTCATAAACTCTTTAACACGAGTCTCAAATTCAGATGGCATCTTATTAAAATTTCCATAAGCGTTATTGTAGGAATTACCATAATTATTAGAGGAATTGCTAGGATAAGGCCTAGGATTAAAGTTTCCTCTATACGCGTTGTTACCAAAATTATTCCTACCAACAAAATTCACATCCATAGATTCATTACTATTCTCAATCAAAGTAGACAAAGGCATATCATTAGGATCAGAAGAAACACTCTTAGTAGCAAATAATTTCATAAGTTCATCCATCTTTCCACTCAAAACATTTATTTCTTCTATCGCATGCACTTTTTTATTAGTAGATCTTTCAGTGTGCCATTGAGAATAATTAACAATAATATTATCTAGGAGTTTAGTAGCTTCTCCTAAAGTGATTTCCATAAAAGTGCCTCCCGCGGCCGAATCTAAAAGATTTCTAGAAGCAAAATTCAATCCGGCATAAAAATTTTGTATAATCATCCACAAATTCAAACCATGAGTAGGGCATGTATCATTAATTTCATCCTCTCCCAAGCTTGTGCAACATGTTCATGATCAAGTTGCTTAAAATTCATAATATCGTTTCTAAGAGAGATGATCTTAGCGGGAGGAAAATACTTAGAGATAAAAGCATCTTTGCACTTATTCCATGAATCAATACTATTTTTAGGCAAAGACGAAAACCAAGCTTTAGCACGATCTCTAAGCGAAAAAGGAAATAGCTTCAATTTAACAATATCATTATCAACATCTTTCTTCTTTTGCATATCACACAAATCAACGAAGCTATTTAGGTGAGTAGCGGCATCTTCACTAGGAAGGCCGGCGAATTGATCTTTCATGACAAGATTCAACAAAGCAACATTGATTTCACAAGATTCAGTATCGGTAAGAGGAGCAATCGGAGTGCTAAGGAAATCATTATTGTTGGTATTGGTAAAGTCACATAATTTGGTATTATCTTGAGCCATCGTGACAAACAAGCAATCCAACACACGAGCAAACAAAAAGCAAGCGAAAAAAAGGCAAACGGAAAAGAGAGGGCGAATAAAACGGCAAGGGCGAAGTGGGGGAGAGGAAAACGAGAGGCAAATGGAAAATAATGTAATGCGGGAGATAAGGATTGTGATGGGTACTTGGTATGTTGACTTTTGCGTAGACCTCCCCGGCAACGGCGCCAGAAATCCTTCTTGCTATCTCTTGAGCACTGCGTTGGTTTTTCCCTTGAAGAGGAAAGGGTGATGCAGCAAAGTAGCGTAAGTATTTCCCTCAGTTTTTGAGAACCAAGGTATCAATCCAGTAGGAGGCTACGCGTGAGTCCCTCGTACCTACACAAAACAAATAAATCCTCGCAACCAACGCGATAAGGGGTTGTCAATCCCTTCACGGTCACTTACGAGAGTGAGATCTGATAGATATGATAGGATAATATTTTTGGTATTTTTATGATAAGATGCAAAGTAAAATAAAAGCAAAGTAAAAAATCAAAGGAAATAAATAAGTGTTGGAGGATTAATATGATGAAGATAGACCTGGGAGCCATAGGTTTCACTAGTGGCTTCTCTCAAGAGCATAAGTATTTTATGGTGGGTGAACGAATTACTGTTGAGCAATTGACAGAATTGAGCATAGTTATGAGAATATCTAGGTATGATCATGTATATAGGCATCACGTCCGAGACAAGTAGACCGACTATTGCCTGCATCTACTACTATTACTCCACTCATCGACCGCTATCCAGCATGCATCTAGAGTATTAACTTCATGAAAACAGAGTAACGCCTTAAGCAAGATGACATGATGTAGAGGGCTAAATTCATGCAATATGATAAAAACCCCATCTTGTTATCCTCGATGGCGACAATACAATACGTGCGTTGCTGCCCCTACTGTCACTGGGAAAGGACACGACAAGATTGAACCCAAAGCTAAGCACTTCTCCCATTGCAAGAAAGATCAATCTACTAGGCCAAACCAAACTGATAATTCGAAGAGACTTGCAAAGATAACCAATCATACATAAAAGAATTCAGAGAAGATTCAAATATTATTCATAGATAATCTTGATCATAAACCCACAATTCATCGGTCTCAACAAACACACTGCAAAAAGAAGATTACATCGAATAGATCTCCACGAGAGAGGGGGGAACATTGTATTGAGATCCAAAAAGAGAGAAGAAGCCATCTAGCTACTAACTATGGACCCGAAGGTCTGAGGTAAACTACTCACACTTCATCGGAGAGGCTATTGTGTTGATGTAGAAGCCCTCCGTGATGGATGCCCCCTCCGGCGGAGCTCCGGATTAGGCCCCAAGATGGGATCTCGTGGATACAGAAGGTTGCGGTGGTGGAATTAGGTTTTTGGCTCCTGTTCTGATCGTTTGGGGGTACATAGGTATATATAGGAGGAAGGAGTACGTCGGTGGAGCAACAGGGGGCTCACGAGGGTGGAGGGGGCGCCCTGGGGGGTAGGCGCGCCCCCTACCTCGTGGCCTCCTGGAAGCTTCTCTTACGTAGGGTCCAAGTCTCCTGGATCTTGTTCGTTCCAAAAATCACGCTCCCGAAGGTTTCATTCCGTTTGGACTCCGTTTGATATTCTTTTTCTGCGAAACTCTAAAATAGGCAAAAAGAGCAATTATTGGGCTGGGCCTCCGGTTAATAGGTTAGTCCCAAAAATAATATAAAAGTGAATAATAAAGCCCAATAATGTCCAAAACAGAAGATAATATAGCATGGAGCAATCAAAAATTATAGATACGTTGGAGACGTATCAAGGGGCTGTTTAGATAAAGAAGCAATAAAGTAAATATAGCGAGTGTGGAAAAGTGGTGGTAGGATTTGCGAAATTGTCCCTAAGCAATTGACTACTTTACTAGACCGATAGCAAGTTTTATGTGGGACAGGCCACTGCTAGAATGTCATCCCTAGCTTGGAATTCTATGCACTTATGATTGGAACTATTAGCAAGCATCCGCAACTACAAACGTTCATTAAGGTAAAACCCAACCATAGCATTAAGTTATATTGGTCCCCCTTCAATCCCGTATGCATCAATTTCTATGCTAGGTTGAAGCTTCTGTCACTCTTGCCCTCCAATACATAGTCATATCTACATACAACTAACCCTATGGTGTGATCCACGCGCGCGCTCATATGATGGGCACCAAAGGACAGCAACATAACCACAAGCAAATTAAATCAATCATAGCAATTCATCAACCATCGATAGGACAACGAAAATCTACTCAGACATCATAGGATGGCAACACATCATTGGATAATAATATGAAGCATAAAGCACCATGTTCAAGTAGAGGGTACAACGGGTTGCGGGAGAGTGGACCGCTATAGATAGAGGGGGGAAGGTGATTGAGATGTTGGTGAAGATGGCGGAGGTGTTGGTGAAGATTGCGGTGATGATGATGGTGGCCACGGCAGCGTTTCGGCGCCACCGGTAGAGAGGGGGAGAGGGGCCCCCTTCTTCTTCTTCTTCCTTGACCTCCTCCCTAGATGGGAGAAGGGTTTCCCCTCTGGTCCTTGGCCTCCATGGCATGGGAGGGGCGAGAGCCCCTCCGAGATTGGATCTATCTCTCTATCTCTCTCTGTTTCTGCGCTCCCCCTTTCTGCCCTTTCACCGTTTCGTATATATATGGAGATCCGTAACTCCGATTGGATTGAAACCTTCGCCCAGATTTTTTCCTAAAATTAGCGTTCTTGCGGCCAAAGGAGAGCAGCAACCGCCTTACAGGTGGCCCATGAGGGGGGCAGGCGCGCCCAGGGGGGCGGGCGCGCCCCCTGCCTCGTGGCCACCTCGGGCACCGTCTCGCGTTGATTCTTCTTCCCATATTCTCCAAATATTCCGAAAAATATTCTCCGTCCAATTTTATCCCGTTTGGATTCCATTTGATATGGGTTTCTGCGAAACATAAAACATGCAACAAACAGGAACTGGCACTGGGCACTGGATCAATATGTTAGTCCCAAAAATAGTATAAAAAGTTGCCAAAAAGTATATGAAAGTTGTATAATATTGGCATGGAACAATAAAAAATTATAGATACGACGGAGACGTATCAGCATCCCCAAGCTTAATTCCTGCTCGTCCTCGAGTAGGTAAATGATAAAAAGGATAATTTTTGATGTGGAATGCTACCTAGCATAATCTTGATCATGTATCTAATCATGGCATGAATATTAAGACACGAGTGATTCAAAGCAATAGTCTATCATTTGACATAAAAACAATAATACTTCAAGCATACTAACCAAGCAATTATGTCTTATCAAAATAACATAGCCAAAGAAAGCTCATCCCTACAAAATCATATAGTCTGGCTATGCTCCATCTTCACCACACAAAGCATTCAAATCATGCACAACCCCGGTTTCAGCCAAGCAATTGGTTCATACTTTTTAACGCACTTCAGCTTTTTCAACCCTCGCGCCATACATGAGCGCAAGCCATGGATATAGCACTATGGGTGGAATAGAGTATGATGATAGGGGTTATGTGAGAAGAAAAAAAGGGAGAAAGTCTCACATCGACGCAGCTAATCAATGGGCTATGGAGATGCCCATCAATTGATGTCAATGCAAGTAGTAGGGATTGCCATGCAATGGATGCACTAGAGCTATAAGTATATGAAAGCTCAAACTGGAAACTAAGTGGGTGTGCATCCAACTTGCTTGCTCATGAAGACCTCGGGCATTTGAGGAAGCCCATCATCGGAATATACAAGCCAAGTTCTATAATGAAAATTCCCACTAGTATATGAAAGTGGTAACTCAAGAGACTCTCTATATGAAGAACATGGTGCTACTTTGAAGCACAAGTGTGGTAAAAGGATAGTAACATTGTCCCTTTTTTCTTTTTTTTTCTTTTTTTTGCAGGCTTCTTTGGCCCCCTTTTTTTATTTAGGCTTCTTTGGCCTCTCTTTTTTCGGGACAATGCTCTAATAATGATGATCATCACACTTCTATTTACTTACAACTCAATATTACAACTCGATACTAGAACAAAGATATGACTCTATGTGAATGCCTCCGATGGTGTACCGGGATGTGCAATGATCTAGCGTAGCAATGACATCAAAAAAAGGACAAGCCATGAAAACATCATGCTAGCTATCTTACGATCATGCAAAGCAATATGACAATAAATGCTCAAGTCATGTATATGATGATGATGATGGAAGTTGCATGGCAATATATCTCGGAATGGCTATGGAAATGCCATAATAGGTAGGTATGGTGGCTGTTTTGAGGAAGATATAAGGAGGCTTATGTGTGATAGAGCGTATCATATCACGGGGTTTGGATGCACCGGCGAAGTTTGCACCAACTCTCAAGGTGAGAAAGGGCAATGCACGGTACCGAAGAGGCTAGCAATGATGGAAGGGTGAGAGTGCGTATAATCCATGGACTCACATTAGTCATAAAGAACTCATATACTTATTGCAAAAGTTTATTAGCCCTCGAAGCAAAGTACTAATACGCATGCCCCTAGGGGGGAGGTTGGTAGGAGTTAACCATCGCGCGCCCCCGACCTCCACACAAAGGAAGACAATCAATAAATACCTCATGCTCCAACTTCGTTACATAATGGTTCACCATACGTGCATGCTACGGGACTTGCAAACCTCAACACAAGTATTTCTCAATTTCACAATTACTCAACTAGCATGACTCTAATATCACCACCTTTATATCGCAAAACTATTGCAAGGAATCAAACATATCATATTCAACGATCTACAAGTTTTATGTAGGATTTTATGACTAACCATGTGAATGACCAATTCCTGTCATCTCTCTAAATAGATATAAGTGAAGCAAGAGAGTTTAATTCTTTCTACAAAAGATATGCCCACGCTCTAACAAATATAAGTGAAGCAAAAGAGCATTCTTGTGACGCCCCCGATTTGACCGTACACTAATCATGCACGCAAATGTGTACGACCAAGGTCAGGGACTCACGGGAAGATATCACAACACAACTCTAAAACATAAATAAGTCATACAAGCATTATAATACAAGCCAGGGGCCTCGAGGGCTCAAATACAAGTGCTCGATCATAGACGAGTCAGCGGAAGCAACAATATCTGAGTACAGACATAAGTTAAACAAGTTTGCCTTAAGAAGGCTAGCACAAAAGTAACAACGATCGAAAAGGCAAGGCCTCCTGCCTGGGACCTCCTAACTACTCCTGGTCTTCGTCAGCGGCCTGCACGTAGTAGTAGGCACCTCCAGTGTCGTAGGTGTCGTCGTCGACGGTGGCGTCTGGCTCCTGGACTCCAACATCTGGTTGCGACAATCCGGTATAGAAAGGGGAAAAGAGGGAGAAAAGCAACCGTGAGTACTCATCCAAAGTACTCGCAAGCAAGGAGCTATACTACATATGCATGGGAATATGTGTAAAGGGGCATATCAGTGGACTGAACTGCAGAATGCCAGAATAAGAGGGGGATAGCTAGTCCTGTCGAAGACTACGCTTCTGGACATCTCCATCTTGCAGCATGTAGAAGAGAGTAGATTGAAGTCCTCCAAGTAGCATCGCATAGCATAATCCTACCCGGCGATCCCCTCCTCGTCGCCCTGTTAGAGAGCGATCACCGGGTTGTATCTGGCACTTGGAAGGGTGTATTTTATTCAGTATCCAGTTCTAGTTGTCATAAGCTCAAGGTACAACTCCGGGTCGTCCTTTTACCGAGGGACACGGCTATTCGAATAGATAAACTTCCCTGCAGGGGTGCACCACATAACCCAACACGCTCGATCCCAATTGGCCGGACACACTTTTCTGGGTCATGCCCGGCCTCGTAAGATCAACGCGTCGCAGCCCTACCTAAGCACAACAGAGCGGTCAGCACGCCGGTCTAATCCTAAGCGCGCAGGGGTCTGGGCCCATCGCCCTATGCACACCTGCACGTTGCGAACGCGGCCGCGAGCAGACCTAGCAACCCACACGATCACGGCGGTTACGTCAAAGCGGTCCAACACGGCGCGCGCCACTCAGTCGCTGACGTCAAGAAGGCTTCGGCTGATACCACGACGCCGGCATACCCATAACTACTCCCGCGTAGATGGTTAGTGCGTATAGACCAAATGGCCAGACTCAGATCAAATACCCAGAACTCGTTATGCGTGTTGTTTATCCGCAAACGCCGACCAGGGCCAGGCCCACCTCTCTCCTGGGTGGTCTCAACCTGCCCTGTCGCTCCGCCACAAAGTAACAGTCGGGGGCCGTCAGGAACCCAGGCCCACCTCTACCGGGGTGGAGCCACCTGTCCTTTCAGCCCCCTCATCAGAATCACTTGCGGGTACTCCTCGAGCCGACCCGACTTTAGTCACCACATGTGTCATGTATATAATGTATATAGCATATACCCGTGATCACCGCCCAGGTGATCACGGCCCGATAGTATAGCACAGCAGACGGACAAGAATGTAGGGCCACTGATGGAAAACTAGCATCCTATACTAAGCAGTAGGATAGCAGGTAAGGGGAACAACTGTAGCAACAATGACAGGCTATGCAACAGAATAGGATTAATCGAAAGCAGTAACATGCTACACTACTCTAATGCAAGTAGTAGAGAGTAGAGTAGGCGATATCTGGTGATCAAGGGGGGGGCTTGCCTGGTTGCTCTGGCAAGTAGGAGGGGTCGTCGACACCGTAGTCGAACTGGGCAGCAGCAGTGTCGGTCTCGTAGTCTACCGGAGAGAAGAGGGGGAAGAAACAGTAAATATAATGCAAACATAAGCATGACGATGCGTGACATGACAATGAGCGGTGCTAGGGGTGTCCTAACGCGACAGTAGGTGGTACCGGTGAAGGGGGGGAACATCCGGGAGGTATTCCCGATGTTTCGTGTTTTCGGACAGACGGATCGGAGGGGGAATGTTGCTAGTTCGATAGGTTAGGGAGGTGTGGTGGATGAACGGGCTGCGTATTCGGATTCGTCTCGTCGTTCTGAGCAACTTTCATATAGAAAACATTTTCATCCGAGTTACGGTTTAAAAGATATGAATTTTCAAAGTTTATTTGAATTTCTGGAATTATTTATATTAAGAAAAATGAATTATGACGTCAGCATGAGGCAATGCTGAGGTCAGCAGGTCAACCGGTCGGCTGACCAGTCAAACCAGACAGGTGGGTCCAGTGGGACCCACATGTCAGCCTCTGTTAGACTAATATCTATTTAAACTAATCTAACAGTATAATTAGAGGGGTGGGCCCCATATGTCAGTGAGTGATTAACTAAATTAATTATTTTTATTTATAAGACATTTTCCTTTTCTTTTTCTTTTTTTAATTCTTGCGGCGGGGCCCGCATGTCAGTGACACTGGGCTGCCCAGTCAGCAGTTGACTGGGTCAACCCAGTCAACTGGGGCCCGTGGGGGCCACTGGCAGTGAGCCAGGGGTGGGGCCCGGCCGGCCACGTCGGCAGGGCACCGGAGATTGGCTCCGGCGAGCTCCAGTGCGGCGGCGCGGCGCGGGTGAGCTTCGGGAATCGGCCACAGTGGCCCATTTGGAGCGTGGTTAGGTCCTACGATGAGCTGACGCTCGCGCGCGTCGGGCGCGGCAAGCGGCAGCTGCCGAGGTGGTCAGGAATGGCACCGGCGATGAGCCGAGGCGGCGACCAGAGCACGGCACTGACGGGGAAGACGCAGGGGGCATGAGGGAAAGAGCTAGTGGGTGCTACGGAATCCTATGGAGATGTTGAGCATGATGGTGTGCTCAAACGCCAGCTGCGTGAGCTGTGGCCGCGACGGCGAGGTGAGCGGCGGGGCAAGCTTTCGGCCGATGGCGGATCAGTTGCTAGAGCTCGCAATCGAGCGCGTTGAGTGAGGGGAAGGAGAGAGATGCTCACAGGGGGTCTGTAGAGGTGCTAAGCGGGCGCGGGGTGGTCCGGCGAGGCAGATCGATGAGGTGGACGACCACGGCCGTGGTTGGGGAAGAAAGCCGGCGGCGACGTCTCGAGGCACTCCGGCTCAACCTAGCACTTGCATACGGTGCAGAAGAGGACGGCGGTGCTCCTCGACTTCCTCCCGAGCGCCGGGGAGGCTTGTGGCCACGAGCACGGTGACGGCACGGCGATGGCGTTCGGGCGACAGAGGAGGGAAGAGAGTGAGCGAGGAGGAGGGGAATGGATGGGGACGCCAGGGGGATTGGAGAGGGGACCGAGGAGTCGGGGCGTGGCAGCCTTATCCTCTCGCGGGGTTCATCGCCGGCGAGGGGGTTCGGCGGCGACCAGCCTCCTGTAGCGACGGGGTCGGGGGAACAGAGAACCGACCGGGGAGGGGGAGTGGGCCGGCTAGGGTGGGTCAACGGCCAGCTGGGCCGAGGCCCAGCGGGGAGGGGGGTTCTTTTTCCTTTTGCTTTCTTTTTTTACCTTTTATTTATTTTTCTTTCTATTTTATTTCTAGTTTCTCTTTTATTTTGTTTTAGCAAAATACCAAAATGGCACCTAATTTGTTGTTACCAAATATGTCACACCACAAAAGTTTCATCCCAAAATAATATAGTTTAATATTTTACAAAATACAAAAGGCATTACTTAATGGTTTTAGCTACTGATTTAATTAGTTTGGTGCATTTAAACATTTTATAAAGACTTGGTTCCTCCACCAATATTACATATGATTTATTTGTCACTTTTAGAACATTTTAGTTTTGACATTTGAAAAGTTTTATTTTCCACTTTTAAATTTAATATTAGTTTGAACTAGGAGTTTGAAAAGGAATGTGATTCAAATGTGATCAAGCCCTGTTTAGCAACATGATTAGCTTAATCACAGGGAGTTACTGTAGCATGATTCTCGGGGTGTTACAAATCTCCTCCACTACAAGAAATCTCGTCCCGAGATTTAAGAGGGGAGTAAGGGGGGAAGGTTTGGTAACGAATCTAGCGGGTCTTCTCATCCTGGCTTGCACTTCTGGAAGAGGCTGGTCCAATACATTGATGTCTCCATTTCTCTGCTTCGGTCATCATGATGAAGTGGGCGTCCTTTCTTCAGGAACTCCATCGTACTTACGAAAGAATAAGGGGTGGGCATTCTGGGAGAACGGGCCTCGACAAGGTTGTCTATCGGGTCGACAGCATCGAGGAAGGTGGCGAAAGGTAACCCTCGAATCGAAACTTAAGAAAATATCAAGAGCAAAGTAAGGAGGTAACCTGGGAAGTTTCGAGCGGGCAGGCAATCGTTCGATGCCGGTTATAGGGCGTGAAAGGGTCAAAGCAACGGGAATAAGTATTGTGTCCGATATCAGACCTGAAGGTGGCTCGTGAATTACATACGAGGCCAGGTGCGAGGAACAACCTTGAAAACAGGGGGTGTACATAAGAGTCAGGTTTCGATCCTGTGGAACTGTGGGTTATGGGCCCACCATGTGGGTTAAAAGTAGGAAGGGCGGTGACATCTTGCACGATTATGATAGCAAGGCATGGCAGAGGGTAGCCTGTCAGTTATATGTCAGCAACATCGTCGGTACCAAGGGCGAGGGACGAAGAGAACCATTTTCCTGCTCGTTGAAACGAGGCGGACCATTAGGCAAAGTTCTCGTCCATTGGTGGTTACCGAAATGTCACCAACAATAATAACAGGGTCTTACTGACAGAGTCGTACACCGAGGTGTTTACCTAAGCAGAAGAATATTACTGCTTAGATCATATAGTCCACCAAAAAGGTTAAACCAAACAATGGAAAGGAAAATATGATTATCAGATTAAACAGAAGAATGGAAAGGAAAATGTGTTTAAACACATATTTCAAGGTTATATCCTTTCCAAGGACAAGCAGAGCATGATATCCATGACATGATATAATGTAGAAAACTCTTTAGGTACGGGAGAGAAAATTTCATGACGTTACCCATACAATGGTGTTTGGGTAATTGAGCAGGAAACATTTAGCATTGGGCTTCAAATGTTCCTGTTGAAATCGGAGTTCCATAGACATGCTTTGAGATAGCATTGACATGGTCAACAGGTGAAGATCAGAATTTGGAAACAAAAAGGATCCATCAGGAACAACTTATAGAATAAGTCTTACAATTTCCTCATGGAAGAATAGATAACCTTGCTGAAAGGAAAGCTTATAACAATAGGTCCTCCCGCCAGGTGTGCTGGGTATCATCACCTTACCGGGTCATAAATAGGCCAATGTTATAACTCTTGGAAATATGTTCCAACCATCATATCTGACCGAGATTCAGATCTGATTGGTGTCAGGGTAACTCAGACTCAAGATGCCTGAGAAGAAAGGTGCAACACAAATTGTCGAAACGACAGCGGAGATTCTCGGGAGATGAACTATGGAAGCGAGTTCCGGACAAGGGTTCATCATTACATCAAGGAGAGGTGAGGAGGTGACTGATTGACTCAGCAACACTCCATTGAGATTCCCAAAAGATGGATTTCCATCACTATGTGAACAAGGAGATAACATTAGCTAGATCGAATGACTTAATGATGTATGCTCGAGGAAAACATACACAGTTAAACATTGGTTGAAAAGTGCACCCGAAATATGGGCTAGGTAGCACAAACAATGTCCGAATGATGATTCATTAAGCCATAGACGTAGAATGAAACTATAGACCAATAACTTCAAAGCAATAGGGTTGCTAGAAGTTTAGAATTTATACATCACAGACCATTGGTCGGTATTCCTTTTAGAAACAACACGGGGACCAAGAAAGAATGGTGATGGGGAGAAGTATCACTGTACCAAGATGTCATACGAGGTGGTGAGATTCTTACGACATTCTTGACCTAAAAGATGGTAATACTCCAGGGTAGAACATATCATAAGCTAGATAGCAAGGAAATCAAGGTACAACACAAAACAAGAACAAGTTTGTGTTGGAGGAAAGGTAGTAGAGTGGTCGATGATAATACTAATCATCGAGGGCAAGGATGGTCTTTCTCATCATGAATTCCATTGATATCCTGGAAGAGCTCAGAATGTTGATGATGTTCACGACACATTTGTAGCGAGAATTTATGAAGAGGTAATCGATCGGCGATGACATCAAGTCGAAGGAATAATGAAGCGGATGGTTATTGGAACCATGATTAGGACACACGCTTGAACTCAAGCTTGTTGTTCCAGGTGAAATGGTATGAGAGGAAGATCGGCGTAAGCTTAGCTCATCATCGAAAGTTGTGTTCCGGGGTTAAGGACCAGGTAGCACAGTTAAAATTTAGTACGCTAATGATATAGCCGATCAGGCTAGGAATGACTTAATGATTATTAAACTCATAAGCAACGAAAATTACCTAGAGTTATTGAATCGGAGTGCGGACTTGATTCACTATTCGGTGTTCTCGGTTGACAAACAACCCAGAGCCCATGAAGTGACAAAGACAAGGTAAGGTAGTACTTCATCAAAGTTTATAAGATGTAGTGCAATGGTAAGATATCCCCGAGATACCAGGGGTAATTCTCAAAGGTAGATCATAATAGAGGTTGGGCAGGCGTATTGACCTGCAGAAGACAAGTGATTTAACTTGTCCAAGAAATGGTATTTAAAGGAGAACATGGTCGGAACCACGATTGCAAAAGGCCAGATCCCAGATATAAGATGAACTTATACCAAGGAAATAATTAATCTAAGAGAAGCTTTTAATGATAAGATCTACATCGTGTCCATGGGCATGAACACAAAGTTCAAGGTTGACTCCCACTTCTCCAATGCATATCCTTTCATTTACTTCTCGCGTTCGATGAAGTTGTAATGTTGAAATTTTATATGGCAAAATACCAGGAGAGTATGACTCGTGAAAACTTTCGAGTTCACCCATATTAAGGAAGGCATAGGTTCAACCCATCAGGGCTTCTTAGAACATATACCACGAACTTCGGAGTAAATAATACAAGCTCGAAAGTAGAGTATGGTTCTCAAGGCAAAGGATACAATTTACCAAAGGCATCATGTATCCGAGGAAAAGCTCACCAGCTTATTTAATATGGAGGACATTGTCGGATAAAATCCGACAAAAGGGTCTGGTGGTCCCCAAGGGATCTGATGTGAGCATCAGTACTCAACCAGAGGAAGAAAGAATGCAAGGAGATCAGACTATAGAAACAACTAACTAACTCAAAAGCTCAAATGCAAAGGAATTATGAATTCCAAGACAAGGGATTAGAAGCAATGCTCTGATTAGGGATGGATAAGTTGAATAGCCTTAGGGGTACAATCGATGACGATTTGATTGGTCGAGATCCAGCTCATGTTAAAGATGTCTGAGCCGGAAGGATGAATTCTAGGATCTGATTGAGGATTGCGAGCATTCGCAACATATTGAATCAATGGACTCAAAAAGATAATGACAAAGGGTGCCAATAAGATTTCGAGGTTTATGGGATTAATCATAATGCTAGTAAGCAAGAATTTCAAGAGCAATAGGCTCCTGAAGATTTTCGGAAGATCGAATAGTATTTTGAAGACTATTATGGAATACTTAAATCAACTGGGGAAGACCGGATACTCGGTAAGTGCGAGAATTATCCGTAGGGGTATTCAGGTGACAAAGAACAGCAAGGCAGTAAGCTCAAAGGATTCTCGGAACAACAGAGAGAATTTCGGGGTATCTTGCAATAACAAGATCAACTGGGAAATATTGTATGAATGGCAAGTATACGTGGTTATCCATAGGAGTTTATCGATGAAAGGGAATTGCAAAAGCGATGAACACAAGTTCTCGGGTTATCAGTGGAGAGTATCTTCAGGGTCTTCACGTGCAGCAGACGATCATCAGTAATAAAGGGGCTCTCCGGGTGAAAGTGATAACGAGATCCTAATGTTAGATTTAGCAAAATTCATTTAACCCGAATAGAAGAGAGATCAGAGTCCCAGAGTATATGCAAGGAGTAAAAGATCCTAATACCACCAAATGGCGACGTGGGCCCGTAAGCCACACAGCCATGTTAGTAAAAGTTTTTCAACGACTAGACTCGACTTCGGCCAAGGAGTTGGAAAGGGGGATTCCTACAGGCAGTCGGCTCTGATACCAACTTGTGACGCCCCCGATTTGACCGTACACTAATCATGCACGCAAATGTGTACGACCAAGGTCAGGGACTCACGGGAAGATATCACAACACAACTCTAAAACATAAATAAGTGATACAAGCATTATAATACAAGCCAGGGGCCTCGAGGGCTCGAATACAAGTGCTCGATCATAGACGAGTCAGCGGAAGCAACAATATCTGAGTACAGACATAAGTTAAACAAGTTTGCCTTAAGAAGGCTAGCACAAAAGTAACAACGATCGAAAAGGCAAGGCCTCCTGCCTGGGACCTCCTAACTACTCCTGGTCTTCGTCAGCGGCCTGCACGTAGTAGTAGGCACCTCCAGTGTCGTAGGTGTCGTCGTCGACGGTGGCGTCTGGCTCCTGGACTCCAACATCTGGTTGCGACAATCCGGTATAGAAAGGGGAAAAGAGGGAGAAAAGCAACCGTGAGTACTCATCCAAAGTACTCGCAAGCAAGGAGCTATACTACATATGCATGGGAATATGTGTAAAGGGGCATATCAGTGGACTGAACTGCAGAATGCCAGAATAAGAGGGGGATAGCTAGTCCTGTCGAAGACTACGCTT
Organism: Aegilops tauschii subsp. strangulata; assembly: GCF_002575655.3. Taxonomy (NCBI): domain Eukaryota; kingdom Viridiplantae; phylum Streptophyta; class Magnoliopsida; order Poales; family Poaceae; genus Aegilops; species Aegilops tauschii. Next base: position 510,496,082 of record NC_053038.3, read on the forward strand.
CTGGACATCTCCATCTTGCAGCATGTAGAAGAGAGTAGATTGAAGTCCTCCAAGTAGCATCGCATAGCATAATCCTACCCGGCGATCCCCTCCTCGTCGCCCTGTTAGAGAGCGATCACCGGGTTGTATCTAGCACTTGGAAGGGTGTATTTTATTCAGTATCCAGTTCTAGTTGTCATAAGCTCAAGGTACAACTCTGGGTCGTCCTTTTACCGAGGGACACGGCTATTCGAATAGATAAACTTCCCTGCAGGGGTGCACCACATAACCCAACACGCTCGATCCCAATTGGCCGGACACACTTTTCTGGGTCATGCCCGGCCTCGTAAGATCAACGCGTCGCAGCCCTACCTAAGCACAACAGAGCGGTCAGCACGCCGGTCTAATCCTAAGCGCGCAGGGGTCTGGGCCCATCGCCCTATGCACACCTGCACGTTGCGAACGCGGCCACGAGCAGACCTAGCAACCCACACGATCACGGCGGTTACGTCAAAGCGGTCCAACACGGCGCGCGCCACTCAGTCGCTGACGTCAAGAAGGCTTCGGCTGATACCACGATGCCGGGATACCCATAACTACTCCCGCGTAGATGGTTAGTGCGTATAGACCAAATGGCCAGACTCAGATCAAATACCCAGAACTCGTTATGCGTGTTGTTTATCCGCGAACGCCGACCAGGGCCAGGCCCACCTCTCTCCTGGGTGGTCTCAACCTGCCCTGTCGCTCCGCCACAAAGTAACAGTCGGGGGCCGTCAGGAACCCAGGCCCACCTCTACCGGGGTGGAGCCACCTGTCCTTTCAGCCCCCTCATCAGAATCACTTGCGGGTACTCCTCGAGCCGACCCGACTTTAGTCACCACATGTGTCATGTATATAATGTATATAGCATATACCCGTGATCACCGCCCAGGTGATCACGGCCCGATAGTATAGCACAGCAGACGGACAAGAATGTAGGGCCACTGATGGAAAACTAGCATCCTATACTAAGCAGTAGGATAGCAGGTAAGGGGAACAACTGTAGCAACAATGACAGGCTATGCAACAGAATAGGATTAATCGAAAGCAGTAACATGCTACACTACTCTAATGCAAGTAGTAGAGAGTAGAGTAGGCGATATCTGGTGATCAAGGGGGGGGCTTGCCTGGTTGCTCTGGCAAGTAGGAGGGGTCGTCGACACCGTAGTCGAACTGGGCAGCAGCAGTGTCGGTCTCGTAGTCTACCGGAGAGAAGAGGGGGAAGAAACAGTAAATATAATGCAAACATAAGCATGACGATGCGTGACATGACAATGAGCGGTGCTAGGGGTGTCCTAACGCGACAGTAGGTGGTACCGGTGAAGGGGGGGAACATCCGGGAGGTATTCCCGATGTTTCGTGTTTTCGGACAGACGGATCGGAGGGGGAATGTTGCTAGTTCGATAGGTTAGGGAGGTGTGGTGGATGAACGGGCTGCGTATTCGGATTCGTCTCGTCGTTCTGAGCAACTTTCATATAGAAAACATTTTCATCCGAGTTACGGTTTAAAAGATATGAATTTTCAAAGTTTATTTGAATTTCTGGAATTATTTATATTAAGAAAAATGAATTATGACGTCAGCATGAGGCAATGCTGACGTCAGCAGGTCACCGGTCGGCTGACCAGTCAAACCAGACAGGTGGGTCCAGTGAGACCCACATGTCAGCCTCTGTTAGACTAATATCTATTTAAACTAATCTAACAGTATAATTAGAGGGGTGGGCCCCATATGTCAGTGAGTGATTAACTAAATTAATTATTTTTATTTCTAAGACATTTTCCTTTTCTTTTTCTTTTTTTAATTCTTGCGGCGGGGCCCGCATGTCAGTGACACTGGGCTGCCCAGTCAGCAGTTGACTGGGTCAACCCAGTCAACTGGGGCCCGTGGGGGCCACTGGCAGTGAGCCAGGGGTGGGGCCCGGCCGGCCACGTCGGCAGGGCACCGGAGAGGGGCTCCGGCGAGCTCCAATGCGGCGGCGCGACGCGGGTGAGCTTCGGGAATCGGCCACAGTGGCCCATTTGGAGCGTGGTTAGGTCCTACGATGAGCTGACGCTCGCGCGCCTCGGGCGCGGCAAGCGGCAGGTGCCGAGGTGGTCGGGAATGGCACCGGCGATGAGCCGAGGCGGCGACCAGAGCACGGCACTGACGGGGAAGACGCAGGGGGCATGAGGGAAAGAGCTAGTGGGTGCTACGGAATCCTACGGAGATGTTGAGCATGATGGTGTGCTCAAACGCCAGCTGCGTGAGCTGTGGCCGCGACGGCGAGGTGAGCGGCGGGGCAAGCTTTCGGCCGATGGCGGATCAGTTGCTAGAGCTCGCAATCGAGCGCGTTGAGTGAGGGGAAGGAGAGAGATGCTCACAGGGGGTCTGTAGAGGTGCTAAGCGGGCGCGGGGTGGTCCGGCGAGGCAGATCGATGAGGTGGACGACCACGGCCGTGGTTGGGGAAGAAAGCCGGCGGCGACGTCTCGAGGCACTCCGGCTCAACCTAGCACTTGCATACGGTGCAGAAGAGGACGGCGGTGCTCCTCGACTTCCTCCCGAGCGCCGGGGAGGCTTGTGGCCACGAGCACGGTGACGGCACGGCGATGGCGTTCGGGCGACAGAGGAGGGAAGAGAGCGAGCGAGGAGGAGGGGAATGGATGGGGACGCCAGGGGGATTGGAGAGGGGACCGAGGAGTCGGGGCGTGGCAGCCTTATCCTCTCGCGGGGTTCATCGCCGGCGAGGGGGTTCGGCGGCGACCAGCCTCCTGTAGCGACGGGGTCGGGGGAACAGAGAACCGACCGGGGAGGGGGAGTGGGCCGGCTAGGGTGGGTCAACGGCCAGCTGGGCCGAGGCCCAGCGGGGAGGGGGGTTCTTTTTCCTTTTGCTTTTTTTTTACCTTTTATTTATTTTTCTTTCTGTTTTATTTCTAGTTTCTCTTTTATTTTGTTTTAGCAAAATACCAAAATGGCACCTAATTTGTTGTTACCAAATATGTCACACCACAAAAGTTTCATCCCAAAATAATATAGTTTAATATTTTACAAAATACAAAAGACATTTACTTAATGGTTTTAGCTACTGATTTAATTAGTTTGGTGCATTTAAACATTTTATAAAGACTTGGTTCCTCCACCAATATTACATATGATTTATTTGTCACTTTTAGAACATTTTAGTTTTGACATTTGAAAAGTTTTATTTTCCACTTTTAAATTTAATTGAAGTTTGAACTAGGAGTTTGAAAAGGAATGTGATTCAAATGTGATCAAGCCCTGTTTAGCAACATGATTAGCTTAATCACAGGGAGTTACTGTAGCATGATTCTCGGGGTGTTACAATTCTACAAATGGCGGTTGTCTATGTGAAGAGAAACAGGCAATCCTAACTTCAAATGATATAAGTGAAGCACATGAAGCATTCTATAAAGCCATACTCAAATAATATAAGTGAACTGCAATGAGCATTCTATAATCAACCAAGGACCATCTCATACCAGCATGGTGCATAAAAGAAAAAGTGAAAACTAAATGCAAAAGACGCTCCAAGATTGCACATATCGCATGAACGAAACGAATCCGAAAACATACCGATACTTGTTGAAGAAAGAGGGGATGCCTTCCGGGGCATCCCCAAGCTTAGATGCTTGAGTCTCCTTGAATATTTACTTGGGGTGCCTTGGGCATCCCCAAGCTTGAGCTCTTGCCTCTCCTTCTTCTCCTCACATCGAGACCTTCTCGATCATCGAACACTTCATCCACACAAAACTTCAACAGAAAACTCGGTAAGATCCGTTAGTATAATAAAGCAAATCACCACTCTAAGTACTGTTATAAACCAATTTATATTTTTTTTTGCATTATGTATACTGTAATATAGCTTTTCCATGGCTTAATCCACTGATAGGAATTGATAGTTTCATCAAAACAAGCAAACTATGCATCAAAAACAGAATCTGTCTAAAACAAAACAGTCTGTAATAATCTGAACATTCACCATACTTCTGATACTTGAAAAATTCTGCAAAAATTAGGAAAAATAAAAAATTTGTATATAAAGACAGTGCAAAAAGAATCATAACCGTTTGACGTTCCAGTAAAAAAATTAAAAATCGAGCTCTACAGCCAAAGTTTCTGTCCTGCACCGTACAAACCAACAAGCATTGTAACCATCCTAAAGGCAATCCTTGGCACATTATTTTTATAATACAATGGAATTGTACAAGGGGATAATTATTTTTATTGAGAAGTTTCTGTAATCAAGATTCACAAAGTTTCCGTGAGCATGAACAAAGTTCAAGGCTAGCTCCCACTTTAACAATGCTTGTCTTTCTCACTTTCGCTTTTCTTTTTGAAGGAGTTTTAGGTTCCCCTCTTTATTTTTTATTTTTAAACTTTATAAAAGCACACAACAGAAATAAATGACTCTCTAAAACTTCCGGGTTGTCTCCCTGGCAGCGCTTTCTTTAAAGCCATTAAGCTAGGCATATAGTGCTCAAGTAATGGATCCACCCGGATCCCAAGGTATATCAAAGCCAATTTTAATTAACAATAATTTTTAATTTAGTAGTGAGCACAAAGTAACATATATCATGCAACAATGAAGTCTAACTCTCTTCCTATGCATCGGCATGTCATAAAAGAACAATTCATGCACGCCAAGTAAAGGCCAATGCATAGTATAAGAAGTTTCTTGCAATTCTATCACATTGGAAACATAGAGAGGTGGAGATGTAGTTCCTCTCTCATAATAATTGCAAGTAGGAGCAGCAAGCACATGCATATCACATTCATCAAAATTATCATGTGCAACAGTAAAAGGCAACCCATCAATATAATCCTTAATAAGCACAAACTTCTCCGATATAGTGTAGTTGGGAGAATTCAAAAGGATAATAGGACTATCATGCGTGGGTGCAATAGCAAAAATTTCATGTTTAACATAAGGAACTATAGCAAGTTCATCTCCATAAGCATAATTCATATTGGCATCTTGGCCACAAGCATAGCAAGCATTATCAAAAAGGGGTATTTCAAGAGAATCAACAGGATCATAACAATCATCCTTCGGTAAGCACGAAGGGGAATTAAACAATGTATGAGTTGAAGAGTTACTCTCATTAGAAGGTGGGGACGGGTAGCTAATCCGCTCTTCCTCCTGTTGTTCTTCGCTCTCCTCATCATCTTTTTCATTCAATGAGCTCACAGTTTCATCAATTTCTTCTTCCATAGACTCCTGCAAAATATTAGTCTCTTCTTGGACAGCGGAGGAGTCCTCAATATATGGTTTAACAGAGGCATTAGAAGCATAATTATCATAACAATATTTAAGTATGGCAAAATTTTCAGATTTGTAAAGAGTAGCACCATACTTTTCAATCAAAGAAGCAATTTCATAAGCACCCTTAAAAGCAATAAATTCTTCAATTTGTTGAATAGCATAGTAATTATAAACACCCTTAGCATACGAAGACACGATTCCATTATCACTAAACTCACATTGGTAGGGAAGGTGTTTCTCAGGGTTTTTAGAACAACAAGTAAAATCATATATTTCACATAAATTCCAAGCATAGCATTGCAAACGATGAATTTGACCCAGTAAAAGTTTCCCTTTTTCAGATATGTGGTGTCGCACATAACAAGCATGCTCATCTAAAGATTTGCGCTCAACTAAGCTAGTTGGGGTTTCAACACGAGCACAAAGGGATCGAAGATGATCCAAGTAAAAAGCTTCAGGAGTGTGATAGATTTTGAGTGGTTCTTCAACCATTGGTTCAGTAGGTACAACTAATTTTATTGGTATTTTGCGTTTCCTACCCATAACTAAAGATAGAAAATAACTAAGAACAACAAATAAAAATTACTTGGTGATAAAGCAAACAAGCACACACGAGAATATTCACCCCACGCTATGACTCCCCGGCAACGGCGCCAGAAAAAGGTCTTGATAACCCACAAGTATAGGGGATCAATTGTAGCCTCTTTCAATAAGTAAGAGTGTCGAACCCAACGAGGAGCTAATGGTAGAACAAATATTCCCTCAAGTTCTATCGACCACCGATACAACTCTACGCACGCTTAACGTTCGCTTTACCTAGAGCAAGTTTGAAACTAGAAGTACTTTGTAGGTGTTTTTGGATAGGTTTGCAAGAATATAAAGAGCACGTAAATAAAAAGTAGGGGCTGTTTAGATAAAGAAGCAATAAAGTAAATATAGCGAGTGTGGCAAAGTGGTGGTAGGAGTTGCGAAATTGTCCCTAAGCAATTGACTACTTTACTAGACCGATAGCAAGTTTTATGTGGGAGAGGCCACTGCTAGCATGTCATCCCTGACTTGGAATTCTATGCACTTATGATTGGAACTATTAGCAAGCATCCGCAACTACTAACGTTCATTAAGGTAAAACCCAACCATAGCATTCAGTTATATTGGTCCCCCTTCAATCCCGTATGCATCAATTTCTATGCTAGGTTGAAGCCTCTGTCACTCTTGCCCTCCAATACATAGTCCTATCTACATACAACTAACCCTATGGTGTGATCCACGCACGCACTCATATGATGGGCACCAAAGGACAGCAACATAACCACAAGCAAATTAAATCAATCATAGCAATTCATCAACCACCGATAGGACAACAAAAATATACTCAGACATCATAGGATGGCAACACATCATTGGATAATAATATGAAGCATAAAGCACCATGTTCAAGTAAAGGGTACAGCAGGTTGCAGGAGAGCGGACCACTGTAGATAGAGGGGGGAAAGTGATGGAGATGTTGGTGAAGATGGCGGAGGTGTTCGTGAAGATTGCGGTGATGATGGTGGCCACGGCAGCGTTCCGGCGCCACCGGAAGAGAGGGGGAGAGGGGCCCCCTTCTTCTTCTTCTTCCTTGACCTCCTCCCTAGATGGGAGAAGGGTTTCCCCTCTGGTCCTTGGCCTCCATGGCATGGGAGGGGTGAGAGCCCCTCCGAGATTGGATCTATCTCTCTATCTCTCTCTGTTTCTGCGCTCCCCCTTTCTGCCCTTTCACTGTTCCGTATATATATGGAGATCCGTAACTCCGATTGGATTGAAACCTTCACCCAGATTTTTTTCCTAAAATTAGCTTTCTTGCGGCCAAAGGAGAGCAGCAACCACCTTACGGGTGGCCCACGAGGGGGGCAGGCGCGCCCCCTGCCTCGTGGCCACCTCGGGCACCGTCTCGCGTTGATTCTTCTTCCCATATTCTCCAAATATTCCAAAAATATTCTCCGTCCGTTTTTATCCCGTTTGGATTCCGTTTGATATGGGGTTTCTGCGAAACATAAAACATGCAACAAACAGGAACTGGCACTGGGCACTGGATCAATATGTTAGTCCCAAAAATAGTATAAAAAGTTGCCAAAAAGTATATGAAAGTTGTATAATATTGGCTTGGAACAATCAAAAATTATAGATACGACAGAGACGTATCACAGCCTGAGGCGCGGGTGCACGGGCTCCAGGCGCAGAAGGAGGGGCAGCGGATGGGCCGGAAGCAGCTTCAGGCAGCGTCGAAACAGGGGCACAGTCTTGGGAAATCAGCACCGATCTTCCCCTCAACGGAATCCCGGCCGGCGACCTCGTCCGGGGACTGACCTTGGACCTCGTGGAGCCTCCCGCCACGTGAAGCTCCCCCCTCTCCTGGGGGACATCGGCCTCGTCATCATCCTCAGGCAGGGTGCGGAGGATCTTGGCCTTGCGCAGGGGGGAGGTCTCCCCCACCCCTTCATGGGTCGCCCCCAGGTCGCGCTCCTCTTCCTCCTTTTCTTCCTCCTCTTCCTCCTCGTGAGACTCGTCGGAGGACACCACCACCGGAGCCTCCGTCTCCAGGGCATCAGAGGGCGCAGGCGGCACGAGTCCGCGCCCATCAAAGACAGGCATGGCGGCAGCAACCTCCGCCCCATCCGGGCGGCGATACAAGGGGACGAAGGATTCCGGCGGGTACCCTTGGTCGTCCCCAACCAAGGAGCGAAGGCCCAAGCGCAACTCCTCGTCAGAAAGGGCCTCCGAGCGCAGGTGGAGGTCGTCCCCTTCATCTCCGAGCTTCCATAAGGGGCGCGGGCGCGCCTGAAGGGGAGCCACGCGCTACGCCATGAATTCTTTGACGATCATGGTCCCCGTCAGCTTCGCTGCCCTTGAGTCACCAGGCCTCAGGTCGGCGGTCGTCTTCTCTAGCACCTGCGCTGCCCGAGGGTCGGTGAGCTTCGCGCAAAGCCACCCCTCTTGGGACACGGGCATCTCTGTCGGCAGCACCAGCCGGGGGTGAGAGCACTTGGCATCCATTAAGACCCACTTGCTCTTGAAGCCCTCAGTCTTTTTCCCGGCCTTTGAGATTGCATTGGTCTTGTTGGCGGCGACAAAGCCAACACACCTCGAGCGGTGGCCCTCCTTGATCCGGAGGAAGAAGAAGTGGCACAGCAGTGCCACAGACGGCATCACCCCAACGTACGCCTCGCAGTAGAAGGCGAAGATTGACAGGAGGAGGATGGAGTTGGGATGAAGATGGAGGGCGTGGATCTTGTAATGGCTGAGGACGGAGTAGAAGAAGTCAGAGAAGGGGGGAACCAACCTGGCGACGATGCTGCTCAAGAACAAGGGGTAGAAGGTGCTGCCCGGGGCCTCCGACTCGGCGGAGCCGGCCCGGAGCACAGTCTTCTTCTTGTCGTCACCCTCCTTCGTCATCAGGAGCACGGCGGCAAGGTTCTTCTCCGAAACGCTCGGCGCATCGAGCGCGGGCTCGTACCAGGATGACGGAGGGGCGGCCCGAGCTTTCTTGGGCACCATTGGCGGCAGGCTAGAAGAAGGATCTGGGCGGATCTGGAGTCTCTAGAAGCAAGGAGTGAGAAAGGGGATCTTGAGCAAGACAAGGAAAGCAATGAAGGCAAACACAACCTGCGCTAGCCTTTTTCGTCAAGTCGGGCAGTTGCCGAGGCAGCATGGGGAAGCGGAGATGCCCACGTCCCGTCAGTCGCCACGCGTCAACCGAGGCCACAGGCTGTTGGGGCCCGCTGCGCTCCGCACTTGCCCTTTGGCTTCGCCTTGAAGCCAAGTCCGAGCGCGCCTTGGGCCCGGGGGCTATTGTCAGCGTTCTGGGAATGGGGGTCCCCAGACTTGCCTGCCTGCGGCCCGCGGCATGGCTCCACCAGCGGCCCTGTATGGCCCATCTTCACCAGCAAACACTCAAGACCCTCGTGAGGGGCCAAGCCTCGCGAGGTGGACGACACAAGACCTCCTCGGGGGCAGCCTCACTAGGCTGGCTCGCGAGGGGCGGAGAGATCAAGGCAAGGGGCACCTCGCGAGGTTCCTGTGACGCAAGCCATGATGACCATGACCAGGCGGGCGCCTACGCGCGCAGCGTACTCGTTTCCTCTTTGGTGCTAAAGAAGCAGGCGCAGGCGAGGAGTCCCGAGGCATCAGGCAAAGGTTTCCATATCAGTGCAACAATACCAAGACCAGCAGGACGGCAGGACGGAGGTCACCATGGAGCCCAGGACGGCGTCACCACCAGAGCCTTTGGCAGGCGAAGACTACTTTTGTCAGGATAGCATGTACTAGATGTCCCCCTTCAAACTTGGCCGTTGTGGGATCCCTTCCTGCTCAATATTTGGGAAGAGGACCAGGGCCTCTATAAATAGGACTAGCCACCACCATAGCCAAGGAGGGATTCGGATCATCCTCCTCACCACACTAGCTCATCGAGCACAAGAACACCTCTCCTCAGGAGGCTGTTCTTCCCTTGTACCTGTTCATCCTCATCCCAAGAGGCAATCCACCACACCACACTGGAGTAGGGTATTACACCACATCGGTGGCCCGAACCAGTATAAACTCTTGTGTCCCTTGTTCTTCGGGTTCGTCGAGCTAGGCCGTGAGATAGTTGAGCGTGCGAGCTAGAGAGAGAGATCGAGATCTTCGTGCGCACCCCAATGTTCGAACCTTAAGGGTTTTGCCGAAACCCGTGATCCAACAGATCACATTGACTTTGGAACCATTTCCCACGCGCATCGTCACCTCGTCCTTAGCCAATCTTAGTTTAATCCATAGCCCCTGTTTTGAGTTGCAAATATGAGCAACAGAACCAGTATCAAATACCCAGGCGCTACTACGAGCATTAGTAAGGTAACATGTATATCAAATATACCTTTCACTTTGCCATCCTTCTTATCTGCCAAATACTTGGGGCAGTTCCGCTTCCAGTGACCAGTCCCTTTGTAGTAGAAGCACTCAGTTTCAGGCTTAGGTCCATACTTGGGCTTCTTCCCGGGAGTAGCAACTTGCTTGCTATTCTTCTTGAAGTTCCCCTTCTTCCCTTTGCCTTTTTTATTAAAACTAGTGGTCTTATTAACCATCAACACTTGATGCTCCTTCTTGATTTCTACCTCTGCAGCCTTTAGTATCGCGAAGAGCTCAGGAATTGTCTTTTCCATCCCTTGCATATTATAGTTCATCACGAAGCCTTTATAGCTTGGTGGTAGTGATTGAAGAACTCTGTCAATGACACTATCATCAAGAAGATTAACTCCCAGCTGAGTCAAGTGGTTATGGTACCCAGATTTTCTGAGTATGTGTTCACTGACAGAACTATTCTCCTCCATCTTGCAGCTATAGAACTTGTTGGAGACTTCATATCTCTCAACTCGGGCATTTGCTTGAAATATTAAATTCAACTCTTAGAACATCTCATATGCTCCATGACGTTCAAAACGTCTTTGAAGTCCCGATTCTAATTCGTAAAGCATGGCACACTGAACTATCGAGTAGTCATCAGCTTTGCTCTGCCAGACGTTCATAACGTCCGGAGTTGCTCCTGCAGCAGGTCTTGCACCTAACGGTGCTTCCAGGATGTAATTCTTCTGTGCAGCAATGAGGATAATCCTCAAGTTACGGACCCAGTCCGTGTAGTTGCTACCATCATCTTTCAACTTAGCTTTCTCTAGGAATGCATTAAAATTCAACACTACAAAAAATACACTTCCGTGATGATACGTGTTTGTCACAGTAGGTCACGTTTTTTGTCATGCATGTACATCCATGACAAATTTATGACAGAATCAAGATAGTCATACTTGTGCTGTCGTAGAAGTGTTCCATGACATTACCAAAATTATCATCACGGAAGTGTCCACTTCCATGACGATAAATCGCGCGTCACAGAAGTGCTTTCGTCAAGGGTGACCGACACGTGGCATCGACCGTAATGGAACGCCGTTAAGCTATCGGGTCGGGTTTTGGATCTGATAACCCGTTAACAGCCCCGACCAATGGGGATTTTCCACGTGTAAAATCATCATTGGCTAGAGGAAACACGTGTCGGCTCATTGTTGGGACAGATGTCATCCACTCACTGGACAGAAGGCGCCTATGATACGTCGACACGTGGCACGGCCCAACAGTGGCCCATTCCCATGAAAAGGCCGGCCCGTCTGACTTAGTCAAAAGCTGGCGGGCCGGCCCATGTAAAGCCTGTTAACGGTCTATTCGCATATAGCCCATTTACAGCCCGCTAACCCAAGGCCCGTTACGCCCTATCCGAATTAGGCCCAGTAGCGTCATCTGGGCCATCCAATATGATTCCAGCCCGTTTTCACCTCTGGCCCATGTATAGCCCATGACGTCTTTCGGCCCATATGAGGCTCTTTGTAACTCTTGGCCCATTAGCGGCCCGTGCTGAATCTGGCCCGTAATGAACAATGTATTACTTTACACCCATTAACGGCCCATGGTGAAACTGGCCCGTAATGAACAGTGTATCACTTTATACCCATTAACGGCCCGATATTCCGTTGGGCCGTTTCCAGCCCAAGTTAACTTTCGGCCTTCTGAGGGCCCATTTATTCTTGGGCTCATTTGCAGCATTCGGTTACTTACGGCCCGTTACTATCATTTTCTGCTTGTGGGCCAAATTCAGCCCGTCTTTACAGTCGGCCCGTTTGTGGACCGTTAGTCTGTTGGGCCATTTTCATAGCATCACCCAATACGGCCTATTAACGACCCATTATGGTCAGCCCATAAAACGTACGATTTCCATTAAAGGCCCGTCTACGGCCCATTAAAGGCCCGTACAAGACCCATAAATGAGTCGGCGGCCCATGGATCCTACGAGACGTAGAAGGCCCATGGATCCTACGAGACGTAGAAGGCCCATGGATCCTACGAGACGTAGAAGGCCCATGGATCCTATGAGACGTACAAGGCCCATGGATCCTACGAGACGTAGAAGGCCCATGGATCCTACGAGACGTAGAAGGCCCATGGATCCGACGGCCCGTGAAGGGCCATGGTCGGGCGAGTTGGCCCCCGTTTGAACGATATAGCATATTCAAAGAATTATCCTACTCAATACTATCACCTCTAAAAAGCATACACTATACAACAAAGAGATCAAGGCATAGAAAGGTAGAATAATCCTACACTATACAATAAAGAAATTACAACCGATTATACCCACTGGGCATTATGGTTCGGCACAGGTGATAATAAAGCATACACAAACAGCAAATTACATACACTGGGCAAATACAGCTCATACATCATGGACGCGCATCAACTTAACTCCATTTGAACTATAATCTCTTCAGAAAATAGGATTGGCCGGATTCAGATAGCACAAATTTCAGTCTGCAAAATCTCCAATTCCTTCATGGTTACCTCAGTGTCTTGTTTCATTTTTTTGACTCCTGCATCTAATACCTGCATGTCCAGTCTCAAATTGTTGATTATACGTTGACAATCATGTACACATTGTCTTGCCACCTCTAGTTGATGCTCGAGAACATCAGCACATTCCAATTCCAATACATAATCATTCGGTAACGGCCATGCCACACTGCTCGCAGATCTTTGTGTTGATGTCACTTCATCCTGAAATGTTTCTGTAAGTACACATGACTAGGGCAAAAATATAGTTACAACAGTGAAGTGAACAAGACACTATTTTGTACTACATGGCAAAACAGGACTAACAATAATGTTACACGTCACTTTCCAAAAAAATGTTACACGTCATGAAGCATAAGCAGGTGATATTTTAAAAATTATAAAAAAGATAGTCTGTGCAGCCTGCATACAGAAATCTCTCTTAGCTCACCAGAGGAGCATGATGTTGGGGCCCAATCGAAAACACAGACAGGTTACAAATTTAGACAGCACGTTGCGTATAAGTAAGCAAGCAGTTGGCCATTCTGTGCCTCAATTAAAGTCTTATGGAGCATAATGAACAGCAGAGGGTTTCATACAAACATACTACAGCAGGCAAAACTATGCAATCATTAGCGTAGTATAAACTAGATTGTGAGCCTCATGCAATAATAGTTGGTTAATAGACTTCAAAGCTTCAGGCACACTTCGGCAGAGTAATTAAATGGTAAGGCCTTTAATTATGTCAACTAATAGTGATACAAGTACCGAACATCAGGCATGATTATTTGGGCATCTCATTAACTGAGGACAAATAAAGCAATTGAAAAGAGAAAATTAACTATGCCTAAAACAAACAAGGAATTGAACTGTTGAGTTGCATACAGTGACTTACCTTAGAAGGTTGAAGAGGCTCAGCGCAGCTCCTACTTCTCTTGCAAGGCTCCTTCCTAACATCTTGTACTTGGAAATCCTCAATCTTATCTTCATTGCACCCCCTCTGCAAGGTGACACAAACTAGTTACTCGTCTCCTTGGAAGATAAATATGCATACTTTCCAGTCTGTGAACACAAAAGGATGAGATTATAACAAAACAACACCACATAATGAAACATGTCGCATCTCTTGCACTTGCACACAATGAAATGAGCATTTACTATGTCTGCACTATGTAAAAACTAGGCATACCTTCGAACTGGATCTCCAGGTACTCTTGGAGAGCCTACTGTAGTGTACAGCCAAACCTTTATGTCACCTATGAGTTAGACAAGGCCCCACTACAGCAGCCCTTAGTGTTTAAATCGTTGACAAGCTCTGTTAGAGTGTTAGGTCAAGAACAGCAAGTAATCAAAGCAAACAGTCCTAGTATGGCTGGCTGATGCAAACAAGCAATTGAACAGATGTGTGAGCAAATCTTACATATCAAGAAAAGAAGCAAATAAGGAGGCTTAAAGACCATCACTTGACTGACCAGATTTAAGGGGCATTTAAACATCATGTGCAACGTATGAACTAACATAAACATTGCATATTCCAGATTCTACAATGGAATGCACATGTATTAGGTTATGCCATGTATGATGATGCCTAAATGTACAGATAGCAGGCAGGAGTGATTCATCATTGCACGCACAATTGAATTGCAGGTTAAGGGCCAGTTCGATTCCGCCTTTTCAGGGCATATTGTCAAGATAAGCCATAAAAGATGTAAAGAAGTCATTTTTGAGTTATGGGCTTGGGCTTAACTAATTTCGCTTTGGAGGGGGGGTGTTTCGGATAGAACCTCACTAAAAATTGAAGGGAAGGGGAATAGTGAAATGATTCTGTTGTCTGCCTATATTACACTCAAAATGCAACTGCTGACGCCCGTGTCACACCTAACCCTCAAGTAAAAACAAACACGCAAGCATTCATTGCCCTGCCCGCTTGCATCTCCTCTCCCCTTTCCCTCTACCTCAATCCCCTGCCTGCAGCACTAGGGTTCCTCCAGCGAGCCGTCGCCACTGGTCCCATCTAGCCTGGTCCTCGATGATGCTATGTCCAGCTAGGCTACATGGCCGGTGGGTAGGGGCAAATCTCCCTGGCTGCTCCTCCCTCTGGCGCCGCCCCTCATTCTCATGGTCTCCAGCAGCTGCTCCACTGTGGTTCGTCCAACGCACTACTCCGGCGGGCGCTGCACAACTATGGTTGATGCCACATTGCGGCAGAAGGCACCTTATTCCCCCTCCCCTCCTCCCAGGCCATGGCCTTGAGGTGCTGTTGAAGGATGAGCTCATCCAACAAGGTGAGGATCTCCTCTGATTTTTTGCCAAATTTTCATTCTGATCCACTATACGATGAATTGTTATGAGCTGCTTCTGCTGCTGCTATATGATGCATTGCTATGAGCTGCTGCTACTGCTGCTATATGATGAACTGCTATGAGCTGCTGCTGTATGATGAGTTGCTATGAGCTGATGTTGCTGCTATATGATGCATTGCTATGAGCTGCTGCTGCTATATGATGAGTTGCTACAAGCTGCTCCTGCTGCTGCTATATGATGAATTGCTATGAGCTGCTCCTACTGCTGCTATATGATGAATTGCTATGAGCTGCTCCTGCTGCTGCTATATGATGAATTGCTATGAGCTGCTACTGGTATATGATGAATTGTAGACTGCTGCTGCTGTATGATGAGTTGCTATGAGCTACTACTGCTGCTATATGATGCTTTAAGGTGGTGCTGCTATACGATAATAACCAGCCACTTGGACCATCGAATTTCAATAAATAATTGTTCTTCATTTAAATGTGGGTCATGCGTTCTTTTTTTAAATTAGGCAATGGGATCTCTATGGAAAACATTGACCAAAGTAGATTGTGCCAAGTAGATGGTATCTTTGTATTTGCATTTTGAGCAAATAGTGATGGTCTGTTTGCCTATCATATTAATTACTGCACTGTGTTCAATTTGTGATGTTTGCAAGTCAAATTAATTTCCATATGAGCAGCAAAATGGAAAAAATATAATGCAATCTAGACTTTCCACTGATCGTACCAATGATAAGCTGAAAACGTAATGAAAAGAACTGGTTGGCTTATTACATGGAGCTTATATTCACAGGTGCTTATTTTCTTAGGATAACTCGTAATAACTGTCCCTAAGAAACTTGGCTAATAGAACTGGCATACAAATAACATGTCACGATGATTGCAATGGAGGAGTGACGTACCATAGCACACTGTATAGGCTCACCGCTGCCTCTCCTTTTTTTGCGATGTTCCATGAAATTGCCACATACATCTTGTACTTTTTCATTGTGTAACCCTACCTGCAAGTTGACACGGCTAATTTCAGACATCTCTACATGATACTACATTTCATATCCCTTGCGCATATTTAAACCACCAATTAACGATTGTGTGCATACCATAAACTAGCCATGACTCTGTATGCTGGACTAGCAGGCACTCTAAGGGAGCCTAATGTAGTGCACTGGAATTCCTACATGCCACCTACGATTTTGTGTAATGTACTGCCCCTGTTCCTAAATATATGTCTTTGTAGAGATTCCAGTATGGACCACATACAGATGTATATAGATGCATTTTCGAGTGTAGATTCACTCATTTTGCTCCGTATGTAGCCTATAGTGGAATCTCTAGAAAGACTTATATTTAGGAACGGAGGTACGAGGTAGTATCATGTATGACATCTACATATCTAATTTAGCAGCCAGTAGTAGAAATCATTGTCTGCACAAAGGGATTACTGGTCGAAAATCCTAGCAAAGCACGCTGGCAGGCACAGAACAATACAAGAGAGACGCGCTTACAAGATCATAGCAATGCCTCTGTCCAGGATCTTGGTTGGCCAAGCTGTTAGATCCAGAAGAAACATCGTCCTTGTAGTTTTTGCCAGCTGCATAACAGGTAACAGCGACCGGTTAGTATATTTGAAGTACATCGGGCAGGTGATGCTAGACGGGTTTAAAGGTGACAAGTACCTAGGCCGTGGCGGGTGCTTGGCATCTCTCCAGACAGTGGGAATCAGGTTAGAAACATCGAGGGTGATGACGCTGCGCTGGCTGTCGGGGTCCGGTAAGGAGATCTAGAACCTTCGAGTAGGGTGTTTGTGGAGCGGCTCCGGTAGGGTGGACTACGGTGTGGGCGAAGCGGATCTGTGGTCTTGGACGAGGGCGTAGGTGAAGCTGCTCCGGTGGTTGGGTTAAGGATGGTGTCGACGACGCGGATCTGCCGCCGTGGACGGGGCGTCAGAAGCTGCTCCGGTGGTTGGGTTAAGGATGGTGTCAACGATGTGGATCTGTGGCCGTGGACGGGGCGTCAGAAGCTGCTCCGGTGGTTGGGTTAAGGATGGTGTCGACGATGCGGATCTGCGGCCGTGGACGAGGCATCAGAAGCTGCTCCGGTGGTTCGGTTAAGGGTGGTGTCGATGATGCGGATCTGCGGCCGTGGACGGGGCGTCAGAAGCTGCTTCGGTAGGTTGGATGAGGGTGCGAGGAAGCGGATCTGAGGCCGTGGACTTGTGAGTTGGCAAAGCGGCCCCGGTAGTGTTGAGAATGGTATAGGCGAAGCTACTCCGGTAGGGTTGACGATGGTGTCGACGAAGCGGCTCCGGTAGGGTTGAGGAAGGTGTCGGCGAAGCGGCTCTGGTAGGATTGAGGAAGGTGTCGGCGAAGAGGATCAGAGGCCGTCGACGGGGGCGTCGGTGGGGCGGCTCCGGGGGGTGTGGACGAAGCGTCTCCGGTGGGGAGTACGAATGAGCCGCAGCAGATGCGCGGCGGTTGACGAGAGTACCGGCGAAGCAGATCCGGTGCCGTGGACAAGGCCGGCACTGAATGGGCTGTGGTACAGTGGTGGATGAGCAGTCTACTTGTTTCTAGGGGAGGTGGGAGGGGTAGATGCGGCCGCAGAAGCAGATCCGGCGAGGTGGACGCCGCTAGCAGTGAATGGGCTATGGTACGCCGGTGGATGAGCAGTCTAGGGTTTCAAGAGGGGAGGGGAGAAAGGGCGATGAAGTACGGACGGCGTGATGTAAGATGCTCTGGTGCTGTGGAGTTAGTCAATTTTGTGGGTGGGGGAGAGGAAATGGGGGTGCCGTGTAGTGGGGGAACTGAAAGTTACCAAAGCAGCCCCGACCTATCATGTAGATGAGGGCAGTATTGTAACTGTTGGTTTCTGTGCACCAAGGACAAAAGGGGGATTTCGCATGCTAAAGACTAAGGTGGCAGAAATTTTAGAAGGAGGCGGGAGATTTTGCCGCCCGCGGGATCGTTCGTATCCAGTTTCAACTAATTTTGGACCGTGCTAGCGGGAAGGTCATGCTAGACTGTGTACACGGGGCACGCGTCAGCAGTTAATAACTGGTGTGAAGTCCACCCTAGAAAAAAAGACAATAACTCGGGATGATGCGCCGATAACTTGGACGTTCACACGGGCGCGGCCAATCGTACGGGTGTAGTGGCGCGTTCACAAAAAAAGGGATTAAACGCTCAGCCTATGTATTTCTCGTGTAAATAGATAATTTAGTGCCATTGGTTATTTACTTTAAACATAATGCATTGACGTGTTAGTGTAGAGGCGCACAAAAAGAAATGGAAATTGTAGTCAGCTACTTAAAAGTGTTACCTCATATGATTACATAGCCTCCATTTCATAAATTGCGTACCTGTTGAATTCATATATGAATATTACATATATTACTTCAAAATAGAAACTTAAATCATCCAAGACTAATGAATTTGAATGCAAGAGTAACAATGGTGCATATACATGATAGCTACATTGGTTGTTTGAAGAAACATCACTGTAACTTTGGCATGCACAACTGAAAAGGTTTATTTAAATAGAAAAAAATATGATATGTGAGTGTCCAATCTTTATAGCGTTGAATCGATATTGTACCTTTGGCCATGATACGAAGTAGATATTGACTTATGTTCAAGCGATGCACGTCCACGATCGCTAGATAGTGATACGTGAATGAATTGTGCAATCTCTCTCACACACATACATATCTCATTTCCCTGTGGGCATCGGAATCACACACGCGCACTTCGTGTATTTCTCTCCCTCCGTCAGGGTTAAATTCGTCTTTCTACCCCGTCCTACAAGTCTCTCACACAGAAACACACACGCTCTCTATGTCTAACACGCCCACCCCTTTAATTCCGCCCACCCACAGCCACTAATGTCTAAAAGTATAATAATGTCTCTCACACATATGCTATCTACCTATCCCTTAATATAGCTAGATATGTGTCACACAAACTCCTTCTCCCTACTAGCAAGATGTCCATGCATTGCACGGAACATCAAGATGCATTTGTATGAGAAATTTATCTTGTGGGAGAAAAGGATGAATGAGGGAATGCCTTATTTGCAAATGCAGAGAGGGGTGTGGGTATCTTTTTGCAAAATTGCCATAGTTTCCTTCCTGTCCGTCGGATATAAATCGGATGGCCTATATTGTAGGATGGCAGGAACACCATCATCACCAACTCTGTTTTTTATAAGAGTAGAGATATGTGAGTGTCACTGCCCCCCCCCCCCCACACCCACACTTCCCAACACCGAAGGAGTAGGATGACACCTCGATCTTGATACTAATCTATCGACTGGCTTCTCTCTCAAACATACACACACACACACTACCCGGCACCGAAGGAGTAGGGTGGCACATCGATCTTGATAATAATCTATCTACTCCTCTTTCAAACACACACACACACACTCGCTAGTTGTGCCTCTGTGCCTACCGCGCACACTCTCGATACATCTTTCTCTCCCTCCGCCCCCAACAATGACATCAGAAGGGTGACAACTCGATCTGATAATAATCTGTCAATTGGTTTCTCTCTCAAACATTGTGTCTCGGTGCCTCGCTCGGTAGCCCCCTCGATATGTAGACTTCTCGCGCGCGCACAGCTGTAGTGACGATGACGCTGAACCCAGTGTGCCTTGTTTTTACCGGCCTCATGTGATAGTTTTCACCCTATTTTCTGTTAATTAACAAGGCAACCTTTTCTTTGTTACTACTAGTGAATCTGAAATCATTCGGGGCAGACATAAAATATATCACTTCAACCCAATTATCGCAGCAACTATTTTAAAAGAAATTAGCTAGCTGCCCGTGCGTTGCACGGAACATCAAGATGCATTTGTATGAGTAGTTTATCTTGTGAGAGAAAAGGTTGAACGAGGGAAGGCCTTATTTGCGTACGTGGAGAGACGTGTGGGTATATTTTTGCAAAATTGCCATAGTTTCTTTCCTATCCGTTAGATATAAATCCGACGGCCTATATTGCAGGATGGCACGCACACCATCATCACCAACTCTGTTTTCTACTCCCTCCGTCCGAAAATACTTGTCATCAAAATGGATAAAAAGAGATGTATCTAAAACTAAAATACGTCTAGATACATTTCCTTTTATCCATTTTGATGACAAGTATTTCCGGACGGAGGGAGTATTTGTCTTTTTAGATATTTCAACAAGTGACTATGACCGGACCTTACCAACATACTCAAAAAAGTAGTCCATAATTTTGATGTTACCCTCTTTTCTTGGCGGTGCAGTGCCATCTGGATACCTCATAAATAAATCAAGGACAAATCTGACCCCTTCCTGAAAAGACATACGGAGCAAAATGAGTGAATCTACACTCTAAAATATGTCTACATACACATCCGTATGTGGTAGTCCATTTGAAATCTGAAAAAGACAAATATTTAGGAACGAATGGAGTATATATAAGAGTAGACATGGAGATATATCTCCAGCATGGTCTACAACAAAAATGTGCTGGGCTGGTTAGCGCCGGATGCTCGCAACGCGATGACATGAGTTCGAATTCTGTCTTTTAACTTTATATTTTTATATTATATATTAATCTACTTATTTAATATATACTTCTTTCGCTACTGTACTGACAGTGGAACCCACAGAGTACTTAGAATACAAGATTAAGGATGGACTTGTTTCTTTTTAACTTTCTGTACGAAGCTGTAGCCACCCTGCAAGTCACGTGTACACTGTACATGCAATTAACTTTTTATAGAGGGACAATCATACAGGCAATTAACTCAAATGGATTGGATGCTTTATTATTTCCAGCATAAAGAGCATCTCCAACGGCAGCCGGCAAATTTCCTCCCACTTCCTTAAGCGGAGGACGACATCAAACGCCAGCGGCATACATTTTTACAACTCTAACCAACCAGATGAAATTCGTCCAAACATGGACTGATTTCATATAAGCATGAAGGATTTCGTATAAAAAAGCCAGATCTTCATATAAACATGATGGATTTCATTACATTTACATGAACTAAGAGGTGCCAATCCGGCTCTCTTGTATAATTAATACTCCCTCCGTCCGGAAATACTTGTCCTGGAAATGGATGTATCTAGACTTACTTTAGTTCTAAATGGCCGCCCGCGGATCCCTTTGTCTTCCTCATATCCGTCAGACACTTGCGGGGTTGACGAAGGTCCTCGGAAGAGACGAAGCAGCAAAGAAACCACCTGAATCCGCGGTCGTCGCCTTGGCGGTGGCCTTCATGGGTCCCAAGTGGCGGCGGCCTCCCGTGTTCTACTTCTCCTCGATGATGGCAGCGGACACGGAGAAGCTGGCCACCGACTCGTTGCTCTCCACGCACCTGGCTTCTGTCTCTGCCTGCATGGCGCTGCCGCAGGCATGGGAGGCGTGCCCACAGACACGGGAGGCGCGGCCACCGCAGACACTGGTGGCGCGGTACGACGCGGTAGTGACGGCGCCCATACCGGCGTGCTAGCCGTCGTGCCGGCATGGAGCAACTCGCCACTCCTCATCGAGCTGAATTGGAGCGGCGAGTTGCTGAACCATGCGCCTGCTTGGGACGGCAACTAGCTCCGTCGGGCCAAGCGAGGTTGGTGAAGCACCGAGCGGCCTCGCCCATATCCGGAGGGCTCGGCGGGCCACCCAGCCGGGTAATATGCCGGAGAACGGCTCATCGGAAGCCATCGGAAGAGTGGAGAAAATGGTGAAGGAGGAGATGGGGGAGCGGCGGAGGGGTGCGATTCTTGCCTGCTGTCTGTCTGGCCTCGTGTAAATAGAGGGCGGACGGTAGGAGCTTGGCCGGCGTCTGGCCTCGTTTAAACTGAGGGCGGACGGGAGGAGCTCGGCCGGTGTTGCATTTAATTCCGGCCCGCTCATGAACGGACGTGTGGCAGGAGTATGATTCTCGGTTTGCATGCGGGTTTAACGGAGGGGTTTAATGGAGGCGCCGGGCGTGCAGCGGGTGGCGCAGTGCTATTCGATTTGACAGCAGTAATGAGCCGTCAAATCACAAAGGCCCTCGCCTCTCGTGAAACCGACCGAGCTAGACTGCCCCGCCCTCTAGCCTTTTAAAAAATGTATATACTCCACTTTTGTACAGTAGTAGTATCGATGGATTGCGCCATGGAGCAAAACTTGAAATTGAAAAAAAGGTGGTACATATAGAGAGCGCTCGTCGCCAAATTATGCATATAGTACTATTAAAAAGGCTTGTCACAATAATGGTGTCCAGCACAAGTGCACAACCCACCCTCAAATAAAACTAAGCACCCTGGAATTCTTTGACAAAACTAAGCACCCTGAAATTCTTTGACAACTAAACTGCTGGCTATATGATGTTGGCCATATATATTGTACGTATATAATGTGAAGAAACTAGTGGTAGTACTATACCAACTAAAAGAGGAAATGTAAGAAATACTAGTATGTACGTACTGAAGAGTTAAAGTAACAAGAAGAAACATAACATAGTTCTGCTGGGGGCTCAGCACAACACACCCCTCAAATTAAATTAAGCACACCTAAAATTAAACTTCGCAACTATTTCGGTAGACACTGCATTAGAACCACCATGAGCAACGACATTGCCACCTTACTCGGAGTCCTCATCCACGTCCTCGACTTCGTCCTTGTCCCTCTTCCTTTTGGCCGATACTTCTTTGCTTGAACCGCACACTTGGTTGTTGCTCTTCATCCAACCCTTGTAGATATTGAAGCAAAGGTAGCCATCCATTGCAGCGTAGTGGATGTGGTCTATATCTAGTACATTCCGCTGCCATGCATGACGATGAAACGTGTATGGAGGTTTCTCCAGTTTACCGTACGAAGGATGAACCATGGCTCCTGCCAGGGTCAGCATTGAAGGCTGACGAGAGGACACCAGCCGATTCTTCTGGAGGTCGAAGGTGTTGCCTACAACGAGGCCTATCCGACGCAGGACTTCTTTGTCGTTACCAAAGTCTACAGTAACGAATTTGACTAGGTGTCGAGGAAGTCCTTAAAATCCTGGCACTCAACGTCGGCATGGCATATGTGGTAGACCAAGCATAAGTCATGCACGCAAACCTGGATCACGGCGGGCTTCTTCCTCTCTTCGTCCTTTAGATCCTTCTCTCGTCCCAGGACTGTGGTATACTCAACATCTAGCCCAGTGACCCACTCATCATCTGAGTCTTCGAACATGCGTCTGAAGCGAGAAAGGCATCCTTTCACCATCGCGGAAGAACGGGTGTAGATGACGTCGAACTCATCGCTGGTGATGGTTCTAACCTTGTACTCACCGCCGATCGGGGAGATTTGGGACGCTATGGATTTGGGAGGAGGGTTAGGATTAGTGGAACTGCCGTAATGTGAATGGACGGGACGACTAGGAGCGAACCGCCGTAGTATTGAAGGACGCGCGGGGACGAGTAGGAGCGAACTGCCAGCGTGCGAACGGCAGGGTAGTGGCTTTCCATTCTCCCATGATACGAGCTTCCGAGAGCCCTTGGATCTGAGATCGAATGGTTGCATGGCGTGATTCTAGACCTATGGGTGAATATCCTATCCTGGAGGGTTATTCTGCAAATTTTCAGCAACTTAGCATGCGACCGTTTGATCTCAGATCCAAGGGCTGCCAGCAGCCCGTATCGTGGTCGCGCCTACCACGACCGCCGTGTCGCTCGTGCGGTCGCGCCCTTGGAGATTTAACACGGTGCATTAGGCTATCTGATGTTGGCATGTCATACATAGTCATCACTTAGTCACTCATACTACAACAAGGTTTTGGCTATAAGGTTGGCTATAAGTGTATTTTTGTTCTACTTCTCTCTATCTCTTTCTTCGTACTCCCTCTGTCCCATAATATAAGAACGTTTTTGACACTAGTGTAGTGCCAAAACGTTCTTATATTATGGGACACAGGGAGTACTAGTATTTTTATTGCATTTGCCAAGGAGTGACCTCTTCCAATGAAATGGTGTTGCTAAGTTTGCTTCATTTAATTAGCTATAGACCCAAAATTGTCTTTTCACCTAGGTACACGCGCTTAGCACCATTTCTTCCTTGGGTCACCAAACTAGTCTCTCTCTTCTTGATTAACTTGCCACATCAGACTTTATGCCTATGTGGCAAGCTTAAGCACCTGTAGGAGCAAGTAAGTACAATAGTGCGCTTTACATGGCATTTTTGCATATGTGGAGGAAAGAGAGGCAAGGAAAAAGTGGAGAAGTGGGCTCTCATGCAAGAGCCAGCCTCTACTACATGGTGGAGCATTGGGAGAGGCACCTGTATGGAGGTGGTCAGGAGTCGGGAGACTCACGCCGGTCGTAGCGCCGCAGTTAAAATGATAATGGCAAGTCAAATCACGGGGCCCCACCTGTCCAGCAGTAACTCGCTGTCAAATCACACAGCCCTACGTTTGCAGCAGCCTACTCCCTCGTCTTCTCGCGTCTCTGTCGAACCGACTAGGTGGAACTGCCCCGCCTACCGCGCAGGAAAAGCCCGCGCAGTATACTCCCTCCATCTAGGTGACCAAGGTGGAGAGGAAAACGAGATAACTTAATGTTTAGTATTTGCTAAGGCTGGTTGTAATGGTACTAGCCTTAGCAATTTTGATGAGGTGTCATAGAATAAAATGAAGAGAGAGAGAGAGAGAGAGAGAGAGAGAGTTGAGTACTATGTGTCATACATGGCAATAAATAAAGTACTACATGATACTAATATATGATACATGGCGCATGAGTACTAAGTATTATTAATACAGTTTTGCTAGAACTCATCTAGATGAGATATAATTTGGTCTCATTCATCTTTTATAGCCATTGGATGTGATGCTATATAAGATGCGTGTGTGCTGACGTGGGTTGTATTTGTTCTTGTGCAACGAACTGACCACTGCATGTCATGTTTGATAGTCTCAAGTAATTAAAAGCATACAAGCCCCACATCTCTTCTTGGTTGATTCCTCTATTTATGTCAAATAATAAGAAACAACGTGAGAGTTAATGCACCATGCCTATGTGTTTACTATTTGGTTTTCGTAAGATGACTTAATACTCACCTAGATGGAGGGAGTATTCGATTTGACAGCGGGCGACGCAGTTCCCGATACGGCTTTAATGCAGGCGAGGGAGGGAGTAGCGGTTCCCGATATGTTGAACGGCCAATGCATCCTCCTTCAATTAATGCATGAGGGAAGTAATGGGAGGAGGTCCGGGAAAAGAGGTTGCACGATGTGAATGCAACGCAGTTTGCCCTCATTGCCCTCATATAAAGGCGCCCCTCCATTCCAATGCATCTACCACATCGTACGCACCTAAGCATTTGCCTAAGAACCTACACTAAGTGCAAAAGAGCTCACTCCAGACCCATGGCGGCGATGCGTGTGAGCGGCCAGCGGCTGCGGCAGATGGTCCACGACGCCGGTCTGCGGCATGGCACCGAGGATCGTCTCCAGATGGTGTTGGAGACCGGCTGGTGGATGGCCGCCGTCGACGCCAACTACGACTCTCAGTTGGACCAGATGATCGTTGCCACCAGCAAAAAGTTCACCGTCCTCAAGAAGCTCGTGGACGACATCGCCGTACTCCTCCAGCTCGCGCGCCCGGGCTCCTCATTGCCTGCCACCCTAATCGGCCTCCATGGCCGGAACCTCTTTCAAGCACTGGTGGCCCTGCGACTGCCCGCCGACGCCACGAAGAATGTCCACCTGGAGGTCGCGCTCGCCGCGAGGCGCCTCGCCCTGCAAGAATTCGTCGACCTACACATCCACGTGTACGAGCAAAATCGTGTACATAGGTATCTACAAGGCCAGTGAGGACGCTACGACGTTGGCCTTCCTCAACCGGCTGGAAGCCTTGGATGCCTTTGCTGAGAAGCACCTCGACCTCGCCACAAAATCCGCCGCTCCTTAGCCGCCGGTCGGTGGCCCGGCGCACTAAGTTGAGGAGGAGGAGGTCGTACGTTCGTGGATCCATCTTTCTTCTTGCCTTCTGTAACCACCATTGCGATCGCATCATCGTGGCCTTAATTCTTATTGTGTTGTTGCATTCTCGTTCCAGTCAATACCGACATGTGCAATCCCTTTGCTTAATTATATGCATCACTGTAACTAGTACTCCATCCGTCAATTTATAAGTTGTGCTTACCTTTTCCATCAACTTCGTGCAACGCGCGGGCATCTTGCTAGAAACACTAGAATATGTCTATATAATCCGTATGTGATAGTCCATTTGAAATCTCAAAAAAGACAAATATTTAGGTACGGAGGGAGTAATGTATAAGGAGTATATCAAAACAATAGTGATTTCTTTCAATTTTGTGAACAAATACTACTATTCTACTACTTTGGATCCGTCGCAACGCACGGGCACATTGCTGGTAAAAGGAAAAGGCCTACCACGTTCGCGTCGCACCCCCACACGCCCGGGAGTCGGGAGTACAACATGGCCCGTCCAGCACGACACATAGCTTAGGGAAGGCGTGTTGCCTAGCATTTTCACTTTCATGTGGGACCGCCGTTGAGCAAACCGACACCCCGCCCGCCGCCAGGTTGGAAAACAGAAACGAGGGGAAGATCTAGCTGTAGCACGGAAGCCAAGAAATTTGGTGTCAGACGGGGCTCGTTGATAGAGTAGGAGCATTCCGTACTAGTACTACTCCTACTAGTACCAAGTTTGTACTCCTAATACTATATTACTAGTACTACCACTATACAACTAGTAGGTACGTGCACGGCACAACATCGTAGGAACAAAAAACGGGAAGATCTTGTTTTGGGTGATTTATCTTTTTTTCAATCAACGTAGTATGAATAATATGATGTGGGGGGCACCCATGAAGCTTATGTGGCTTGGTTGCATGGCTACGGAAGGTTAGAGAAAAATAAATAGATAATGTGTTTAGAGTGCACTCCACTAAACAGATATACTTTGGATCCATTGCAACGGACCGGCACATCTATATCTATAATCCCTATATAGTGTGTGAAAAACTTTAAAAGTTGGTCGTTGGATGAAGCCAATCCGACGGTACAAAGATGGCAAATCCGAGCACTACTGGCCGTTGGATATCATCCACCAGATTCTGCCACATGTATAATCTAGAAGACTCCATGGTTGAACTTAATTCATGACTAACTTTGCCACAACTAAGCTTAGGCAAAGTTATTAGTTCTTCAAAATGAGATCCACAAGTTGGCAAGCCTAAGGGAATCTTGCCACATTTTTTGTGTGTATGTCATGTGGGGCCTTAGTGTGGCTTGCCTAAGGTGTGGCTTGAACCAAACACTCACCTAAGTTAATCGAACTTGCCTAACCTTACATTCCACCAGATTTTGCCACATGTTAGAATCCAGAAAGCTCCACATGTAGAAGCATAATGCACAAACCACCAGAATCTCATGTGTGCAATGCACGTGTACCTTACTAGTACTAGTTGGTAGTAGTAAGAAACAAATTCCAGTTTTGGCACGAGCTCGTACTGCGGGAGCACCACAAGGCCTGCCGCAGGAGTTACATTTCCCTCTCGGGGCCCACGGGATCGAACTTCAGTGGCTTAGTGTCCGACCTATGAGTCAATGACATGCGGACCTTAAATGCGGTTGGCCCACATGTCATTCTCATGGTGGTGGCGTGGTTCGCGACTCACTCGTTCGAGATGAACCGGCCGGTGGTGGCGTGGCCGTGGCGAGGGTGCCACAGCTGGGCGTCGGGGCGTTACGAGGCGTAGATGGCCACACCGGCGGGTACTACCTGTAGTACATAAGTACTCCAGCTGAGGATTGATGCCTGGGACGAAATGTGTCACAGCCGCTGGATGAAAATTCGATGGTGCGGGAGTACGGATCGGAGCACAGCAGCGGAGCAGGCAAACCGCGTCCAATCGGGTGTGTTTGTGGTAGAAAGTTGATGGTCGCCGCAGTTCAGCTGGCCCGCATGTCATGCACACAAAGGCAGAGGAGCGGTGGGGCCGAGAGGGATGAGGGGCACGTCGGGGGGATGAGGATCCCCTGATGCGAACAATCCTACCATTCTGTCACTGACATGTGGGACCCATAAGCGTGGGTCCCACCTGTCAGCGAAGGAAAGGCAGGGCAAGGCAGTGATAGCCACGTCAGAGGATCCATGTCCACGTCGGGGGACGTCGTGCCGTGGGTTGGAGCGGCGTCGTGGGAATCGCGTGTGGGTGTCGCAGTGGTAGAAACAAGAAACGTGATGGTCGCCGTGGTTCAACTTCCAGGGACAAGCTGTCATGTCTGCTGACACATGTATATCAAAACTAGAGTGTTTATATTTCAAGCACGTGAACAAGTATTATTCTACTACTTTGGATCCATTGCAACGCACGGGCCAGCACATTGGTAGTAGTAGTGTCCATCTCTATCTCTAGAGGCCTTCCCTCGTTCATCCTTTTCTCTCACAAGATAAACTACTCATACAAATGCATCTTGATGTTTCGTGGAACGCACGAGGATGTTTCCTTAGGGGTCTCTCCAGCGCGGCGTGGTCGTAGTTGCAAGTTGACGCCCCTTGAGATGCCGACGTTGAGGGGCACTCGGATTTCCTCTGATGAGCAGGTAAGATGAGTTTGATCACGTAGTAAATGCATTCTAAAGACTACTTCCGTGTCCATTTCCTAATTCTCCCCTGCCCACTGTTTCACAAGTTAGGCTCGGTGCGAGTGGAGATTGGCTTGCATATGTACGGGAGGGTACCAACATCAATTTGCACAACATTTACAACGGTGACACTGTTCCCGTAGAACCTTTGTCCAACATTGGGATCAGCCATGCAACGGGCCACCGCATGAATTGGTACGATGGAACCACGGTGAGATTGAATAAGATAGCATGAACCTTGCACATGGCGGTCAAAGGCGGACCATGCTGTCTGCGGCCGATTTGTTGCCGTACGAGTAGGAAGACACTGTGCTCCTTTCTAACCGCATCTTCGCGGTGACAAACCAGGGGACTTATTTTGTATGGGACACATCCTACGATATACGCCCTCTCTCCCAGTTTATTTGTTTTGAATCTTTTCGTTTTATAAGTTTCAAATTCAAATTTAGAGCTCCCCATCACATGTTGAGATTACAATGTCCATTAAATCGTTGCGTGCATGTATAGTAAAGAAACAAATCTCGAGTTTGGCACGAGTTCGTGCTGCGGGAGCACCACAAGCCCTGGCGCAGGAGTTACATTTCCCTCTCAGGGCCGTCGGGACTGAGCTTCAGCGCCTTACTACACCTACCTTTGAGTCAATAACATGTGGACCCGATAGGTGACTGGTCCACATGTAATGCTCCCGTAGGCAGAGGGGCAGTGGGGCCAAGAGGGGTGAGCCGCAGGTCAGGGGACGTGTGGTTTCATGGGTTCGAGCGGCATCGTGGGAATCGCGGGTGGGTGTGGTAGAAACTTGATGCTCACCGCATTTTAGGTGGCCCACATGTCATGCACACAAAGGCAGAAGGGCGGTGCGGCCGAGAGGGGTGAGGCGCACGTCGGGGGGCATGGTGCCGTGGGTTGGAGAGGCGTCGTGGGAATCGCGAGATGAAACGTGATGGTCGCCGTAGTTGAACTTCCATGGACAAGCTGTCATGTCTACGGACACATGCACTGCATACCGATCATTGGAAGGAGTAGCAGAGAAAGCTATATATGCGGATAAATAGTTCCTTATAGTCAAACGGACCCACGCTACTACTCTGTTCCAAAGACATGCACACCATCGAAATAGTCCATCTATATCAATATACACCGAGAGGGAATATTTTTTTTTACAAGAGATGAAATAGTTCATCCATCCATAATGCCCTCCTGCTGGTGCAGCCTTTTCTTCTTCTTCTTCTTCTTCTTCTTCTTCTTCTTCTTCTTCTTCTTCTTGTTCTCATTCTCTGTGGGAGACGGCTTCGCAACAAGCTCTTTGGACCTTGCAGCTATCTCGAAACTCACACGGGCATCGAGGGCAGCATATTTTATCCGCTCGTACGTCAAGGGATAATTCTCCCATCCAGACGACCTTAATGCCACCGTCTCGTCACCCTTCTGAAGATTTGTACCGAGCACAAAATTTGCTACGTCGAATAGGATGGTGTCTGTTTATCACAATCTTCTACAGGAATTTAGATTCTGGTTTGTAGGTCAGCGATGCTTTTCAAATCAAGGTTGTACGGCTCCAGCTTCTGTTTGTCCCCTTCGATGGCTGCCCCACAGAAGTATACGTCCTCCCGAGACAAGAAATCGAGAAGCTCACCTGGTATGGAGGGCGAGTGTATGATGTGGTACACAAAAACATCATCTTCGAGGCACAGCTGAAGGACGGTGGCGCGCTGGATCTTCCCAGGGGCACGCTCCGTGTACTCTGCGTCGAGACCGATGACCCTCATCTCTACCTTTTCGAGGGAGTTGGATACATTGTTGATCCACTGCCGAACAACCCTTGGGTGGACGGTGACGGTGGCAACTATGCGCATCGAGCCTTCGACGAGGACATGTTGGACGCTAAAAATCTGCATCTTGATCTCTTTCGCCATTTGGAACCGCTGGAACGGAGGGCTATGGTTTTGAGAATTAGGATTAGATGGCTAGTCTAACTGAAGTAGTAGATGATTATTTAAAGAGGTTAAAACAATGTGAACGCAGTGGGGTTTGGATGCAAATGAAGACGAAGGGGAGGTGAAGAAGCCGAGGAGAATCGGTTCCCGATGGAGAAGTAAATGGGAGAAGTGGCATGCAGGCAGTTGATTAGACGGCTAGGTAGACTAAACGAAAAGGCTATGCGGGTAGACTGATGAGTCATACCTGTTCGTGTACGTGCCCATCCTTCCTGATAGGTGGGACCTATGCAAACAGATAAAAAAATGTGTCATAGTTTTTTTTTTTGAGCGCGTGAGTGGGAGACACAACATTCTCTGGTTAAGGAATACTCCCTCCGTTTAGGTGAGTATAAGTCACCTTATGAAAATCAGGTTTTCCCAAAACCTTTAGGCGTGGAGCATTAACTTCCTACTCGATCCCCTCCCAGCCTCGTTAGCCAGCGTTCTCTTCCTCTGCTGCCGCGTTCTACCTTTCCATTTTTCCTCTTCTCAAGTGTGGAACGATCTGCATGCCGTCCTTGATGCACCAGAACAACCACTGCATGCATCGCGGCAGGGCGTTGATTGGGCATGCACGAGAATTTGGTTCTGCTCGCAATATGTATGATACCTGAACGATGAAGTGAACAGGCATGCTAGCACGGGAGACCTATTTCCGCTATACAATACTGGAGTACTCATGTTCCTACTAGTAGAAGTAGTAGTAGTAGTACAACTGTGGTACACTTGATGGTCAAACTACTATTCATCCGGTCCTCACAGTGAAGTGACAACACCCTGCGCCTGACACTAGTCCAGGCGGCGTGTTCGGGTTACCAAAGTCAGCCTCACCCTGTGCACTGTGCAGTCTGTCACCGCCACTTTACAACACATTGGCGCCTCGCCTCGTCTCCCTCTCCTCTCCCATAGCACCACTCCATCCCCATCTCCTTCTCTGTCTACGTCTCCGTCTCCATCTCACTGTGCCCCCGTGTACCGTCGCCTCACTCGCCTCCCCCAGTACCACTATTCCCTCGCTAGCCGCTCCAGCACCGACATCCTTCTCCCCCGTAAATCAAGCCCCCTTCCAAACTCCACCATGGCCGAACGCGAACCGCGCAGCATCCATATGAGCCGCGATTGGAGCAATCTCCCCAGTGACATCCTCGACCACTGTTGTTTGTGTATGGATATGTTGAGCGCCCTGCGGCTGGCTGCATGCTCGAGGGACATGCACACGGCCATCGTCGAAGCGAGGCCTAAGCTTTTCAAGACACCCTGCTTGCTGCTATCTGGTCTTGCGAGATTGGCTCACCATGATACGGAGGCATGCATGATGCCCCTCGACTTCAATCCGATCTCCATTAGCCGAAACTTCTTTGCAGGTATGTAGTGGGTCGCCGTACATCATTTCTCTCGACATCGATCCGATCACCATCGCCCGAAACTTCTTGGCAGGTATGTACTGGGTCGGCATGAACTCCCACTGGATGGCTGCCTTCAGAGAAGACGGTAAAAAGTTGGTGCTCGTGAACTTCCAGACCTCCCATGAGATTATCCTTCCTCCATTGGATTATATAGAGTATTACCATCGCGGTCCAAGTCATCTAGATTACTACGTCAGTTGGACGGACCTTGTTTTGCAGAAGATTGTAATCTGCCAAGTGCCCACACGACATGCGAAGTACGCAGACTTCAAGCTAATTGCCTTGTTCGACCGCGGACTCGCCTATCTTTACGCCGGTGCCTTCTTTAGCTGGAGACAACTTGGCTCGCAGTGGATCATCATCAAAGCTGATACACACTTCTTTGATGCTATTGAACACAATGGCATCATCTACGCGATCGACAAAGCAGATGGCACCACGTATTGCTGGGACGGTGCGTGTAAGTTGTTTCCGTCTCATGTTAATGATGACGCCATGACACTGTTTGAACTTTTTGTGACGATTGGCATATCCCTGTTTGAGCAGAATTTGAGTAGAACTATGACGATGTATTAGAGACGCCGTAAATCAGCTATATTTGGAATGAGTTAATTCATGCGATTGTGACCATGTCATTACAGCCAATTTGTACCCTGAATAATCAAACGGTTAGGAATATATGGATATTATCCTTATTTTACAGTAATCTATATACTACTACTAAATATGAGTGTGTATCAATGGCCATGTTAGTTTCCTCATTTTCATGATGTAGAAACATGCACCACACTGTTGGTTTCATCTAACCATACATTAGGGAAGTAAATGTGCATATGGAGAACTCTATATTTGGAAGTAGTGAAATCCTGCAATGCTTACCATGTGTACATACCTATATTCTCCCTTCAGCAGTCAATGGCTAGAATAATATCCTCACAAAATTTTTGCCCACAGAACACGAGTATATAACAATGCATGGTCTGTTAGTTACCTTGAAGAATTTGTTTGTGAGGACAGAACATGATTACTCCCTCCGTTCCCAAATATTTGTCTTTCTAGAGATTTTAACAAGTGACTACATACGGAGCAAAATGAGTGAATCTACACTCTAAAATATGTCTACATACATCCGTATGATGTGTCTATTTGAAATGTCTAGAAAGACAAATATTTGGGAACGGAGGGAGTACATAACATGCATGACATGGTAGTTTCCTGTGAAGAATCGATTGCGAGATAACATGAGTATAACCATGCATGGCACTTCTATATTTTCGAACCCAGTATACATTTCCCTGTATTTTCCTCCCAGTTCCAACAGGGACATATCAATGTTGTTCCTTGCATTATCCTACTCATACTCTGAACAATGCTGATCTTACATTAACAATGCCTGTCCTTTTTTATATGATGCAGTGTCCCTACAGTTACTGCCCTCACCACCTTTGCCAAACACAGGGAAGCACAACTGGTTCCTCGCTCGATCAGACGACGGCAAAAGACTGATGATCATTCGGACACATGAGCCGGAAAAGTTATATTGCAAAAACCCCACTGTATACAAGCACCGTGTAATACGTGAGTATCCAGACAGTGGCTGTTACGTCTATGAGCAGGATACCAGCTTGTTGGGGCCTTTAGGATTTTTTTAGTTGGAGGCGGGTAAACAGCCTTGGTTCACACTCTCTGTTTCTCGGACTCAATTATCCAATTAACCAGGAGATCCGTTGGCAAGGACCTTGATGGCAGAGAGGCTCTGTTTGCTATGGAAAATTGTGTCTACACGGCGAGCCCTAGGAGTTCGGGAGCAAACTCCCCTGATTGTCAACGATACAGCCTGCAGCCAAAAGAAGGTGAGAATGACAAAGGCATCCGGATTAACTTTGATCCTTGGATGTCTCAATTACGACAGGCAGTGATGTGGTTCAAGCCTTCAGGTTGATAGGTAATTGGGTTGTTGCATCGAAAGGGTGGAGTACTGGTGTCTCCGGATCACTGGTCGCTGAAGCGGGGCTGCAAATTATGATGGTATTGGATCATCTCTTCGAATGACTTTGTTGTCTTTGCTGCTGGTTCTGGATGGGTAGTTCTTTCTTTTGTTATGCATATTCCTTGTCATTTGGTCATCCTCGTCTATGTCACTCTTACTATGTAATAGTTGCTTCTGTTTAGAATGTCATTCTCGTCTGGATCACGAGAGTCTGAGCGCTGCAGATGGGTGCGTTTTGGTGGTGTAGCAAGACTTCTTATGAACTATCATGTCTTGCTGTTTATGTCAGTAGTAGTCACTAGTCAGTGTTTGAATGTTGTATATATCGTTGTTTCAAACTGTTTATTGTCTCGAACTACTGGTGGGCTAAATGAGGGCATCACCATTCTCCAGTGTTCAGAGTATATCTCCTTTTTCAAGTTATATAATTTGAGCTCAGTGTCTTTTCGATGATGTACACTTGTTTGGGCCAGTGAGGTGTCGTTGAATATGGGCCGAGTTGTAACGCAATGCCAAACAGGTCAATTATGACTCTCAGGCCGGGCTCTCAAAAGATCCTGAAAAAAGGCCGGGCTCTCCAAAAAATAAAGAATAAGGACTCTTAGGCCGACATGTGGGCGCCACCGGTGTTTTCGTGCGCTTGCGCGCCGAGAGCATATTGGCGCGTGCTCGAAATTCATGCTACCTTTTCATCCCCAGTCTCCCGCCCCTCCCCCACCTCTGGAATCTCGATTCCTACTCTAGTTTCCCCAAATCCCCCTCCTGTACTCCCTGTACTCAAGCGCACTATCATGTCGCCGGTCAAAGCGGATCTCCGAGCCGGAGATCCTGAGGTCCGTCCTGCCTTCAGTCGCTGCGTGCTGTCGCTTAACAGTGGCATGGCGGCGCTTGGCGACCAGTTTGCCGGCAAAGTGCTGATGGTAACCATCAACGGCGACCGGCCTCCCGTCTCGCCGGACGACCTTGTCAAAGCTCTTGGCATTGCGCACGGCATCCAAATAAGTGACTTGCTCGTCGAACTCTGTCCGCCACCGGCTGATTTCTTCGCCAGGTTCCGGACAACTTTCGACTGTAGTCGTGTGTTCGAATCTTCCCGGCGTTTGTTCTGCGATGGCGCGCTGGTGAGCTTTGATCGGTGGCACCCAGGATGGGGCTCGGTGCCCTCTGAGCTTGATTTTTTTTAACAAAGCTTACCTTCCACGGCATGCCTCGACGTGCTTGGAACAGCGAGTCCATGAACGAGCTTATCAACGACCTTGGAGGTGAGCTCGTAAGTATGTTTGTTCCTCCAGACAGCTGGGCTCTGACGGTTATGGCATGGATGAAGAAGACGTCCACCATATCGAAGGTGATTGGTGTTGAGATACCGGTGCAGGAACCGGGGTTGTACTATTCGTCGCCACCAAGGCCGCCGCGGACCACGTTAGGGATGTACCTGTATCGAGTGTTTGTGCATGTCGAAGAAGTGGTCAATCCATCAATCGAAGTCCTGCTGCCGCCGCTGTTGCCAGGGTCCGTCGATGACGTCCATTACAGGAGTCAACGTCAGACTTTCCCCGTGTTGCTCGGAACGATGGATGGCACAGGGCCTACTCCATCGCGTGGTGGAGGCCACTGCTTCTGTAACACCCCCAGTGTCATGCTACAGTAATCCCCTGTTAATGGTGCCACGTCATCACATTACCGTTGCTAATCCTCACTTGTCCAAAATCTGCTTCAAATTCAAATTGCATGTCAAATATTTGCTTCTTCTTTCATGCAAATAAAATAATTCATCCTATGGAAAATAATTCCTAGATATTTGTCATGTTGAATCCAACATTTTTTGGAATTCCCAAATTGCCCCTGGGAATTTATTATCTGGTCCAGCAGTATTTGAGATGTCCTTTTCATTTTCTAAAATGCTTGGACAACTCCTGATGGACCCAAACTTTTTGTGGCAGTGCCCAATAATTGTTTAAAATTGTTTTGGCCAGTGGCATATTTTTGCAAAGTCATTTGTGGCTAAAGGAAAATGCAAAAGCTACTGGAAAAAGAAAACAAAAGAAAAGAAAGGTATAAAACTAAAAGCTTCACTGTACACTCTAGCCCACTTGCTACAGTGCAGGCCCAGCCCATCCCGGTGCCTCCTTCTCCCTCTGTTCACCCGAGGCTCCGTGGACGGGCGCGGCGCGTCCATGGCCGGGATGGCCACGTGCCAGTCATCCCGCGGCTTCCCCAGGTGGATAAGGCCCCCCTCATCGTCTCCCCAAGAAACCCTAGCACCTCCTCCCCCAGATCCCCCCTTCCTCTCGCTCTCTGTGTGCGAGAACTCGCGCCCGAGATCTCATCACCGCGCCCTCGTCGATCCCGTGGCCGCCGTGCTCCCCTGCGTTTGGGAGGTTGTCCATGAGCTTCACCGCCGTCGTCTCCTTCGCCTACGTGCATCGAATCGAGCAGGGAGGCCCCGTACGCTCGTCCCCGCGCGTCTCCCTCGCCTACGACCGCTGCATCTCGTCGACGACCGCGACGCGTCCGGGCCGCCCTCGACCTCCTGACCTCGTCCACGAGAACCGGGGTGAGCTCCTCGACCGATTCCCCTCGTTTTCCCCTTCGATCTGTGCCCTTCTACCCCATTGTTCGCCGTAGATCGAGCTCCCGAGAGCTTCCGCGAACGTGTGTGCGTACGTGCTTTAAGCTGTTGCTGCTCCTTACGTGCTGCTACTGCTGCCGCTCCTGCGTACCGCTGCTGCTCAGCCACTGTTGTTGTACGCTGTTGCTGCTGGCTTCCGCGTCCGCTGCCGCTCCCCTGCGCGCTCGCCGTCCGCACATGGCTGTGCCTGTGCCCCGCCCGCGACGCTGCCGCTGCTCCTCACCGCGCCCGCGTCCCGCGCGTCCGGGCCTCGCGCCACGCCTCTGCGAGCCGGCGCACCGTTCGCCCCTACTGCCCCGTCGCCTACCGCCTCCCCGCATGCGTGCTGCTGCTATTTGCTCCTGCTGCTTGCCGCTACTGCTTTGCTCTGCTTGCTACTAGCTACTGCTGCCATTTGTTGATAGCGATCTTGGCCATGGGCGCCAAGGCCCTGTACATGGCCGTGTGTAGCGTGTAATGTGTGCACAGAGGTGTGTGTGGCCGGCCCTTGTTTGACTAGTACAGATTAGGATTTAAATTAGTATATCAATTAGCCTAATGTGCAGATGACATGTGGGCTCCATTTGATTAGGTTAATTTTTATTAATTTGGCTAGGTGTAGCCTATGGCATGTGGGCCATACGCCCTGTTGACTGGTCAACCTTTGACTGGGTCAACCCAGTCCCCTAGCCCCACATGTCAGCCTCTTTGGGTGTGTACCCAGTGGGTACACATAGCAATTTCCCTATTTAATTCGAATTAGCAGTAATTCCAGAAAATACTAAAATCTTTGAAAATTAATTAAAATTAAACTGTAACTTCGATGAAAAAGTTTTATACATGCAAGTTGCTCAGAACGACGAGACAAATCCGAATGCGCGGTCCGTTTACCTGTCAGATGCCTCTATCTATCTAAACATGGAACTTTTCCCCTCCGGTCATCTGTCTGACACAGGCCCGGAACCGGGATTACATTCCCGGATGTTTTCCCTCTTCGTCTGTATCACCTAGCACTGCGTTAATTCACCCCTAGCACCGCGTTTTACCATGTTATGCATTATGATGCTTTGTTTGTTTTATATTTATTGTTTCTTCCCCCTCTTCTCTCCGGTACACCCCGAGACCGATGCTGCCTGTCAGGACCGGTTTTTCGGGATATTAATTTCCCAGAAAACGGCCTTTGTGCTCACCAGCCCCAGGATTACTGTTAGCTGATGAGGCACCAACTTGATACAAGAATTCCAAGCAAAGTACAAAATATGAAATACAAGACCATTGTGGCCTAGGAGTACAACACTTGGTTTCTAGTGGTTGATGGCGGAAGCGGTTTGTGGTTTATCTGCGTCTATGGGACTCCATTTCCCACAAGAACAGCTGACCAGGATAACTCCTATCTTCGCGAGGCTGCTATCACCCTTACATGGGTTCCGGGGCTGTCGTCGTAACGCTCCTCTCCACGCAAGAAATCTGGCCAAGACAATAGCCAGGGACAAGCCAGTGAGTATGTTTGAATGTACTCGCAAACATTTAGAACACGGGTATAATATAACAAGGGGTAATCATGCTCCGAAAATATTCTATGACCATAACGTCTGTCACGAAATATACGAAATCCATGATGTACGCATGTGGGTAAAATATGAATATGCAATATAGAAATAGAGTGTAGTGACCGAGTGTCTGAAATGACTCCTCGAAAAGGGAGCAAATAAATTAACAATGCCGCAGTCGGGCGTCTGAGCGACACCACATAAAGGGCTTATAAAGAATAATTAAATAACAAGCATGCCGCAGTCGGGCGTCTGAGGGACACCACATAAAGGGCTTATAAAGGATAAATAAATAACAAGCATGCCGCAGTCGGGCGTCTGAGCGACACCACATAAAGGGCTTATAAAGGATAAATAAATAACAAGCATGCCGCAGTCGGGCGTCTGAGCGACACCACATAAAGGGCTTATAAAGGATAAATAAATAACAAGCATGCCGCAGTCGGGCGTCTGAGCGACACCGCATAAAGGGCTTATAATATAAAGAAAATAGCAGGCATGCCACAGTCGGGCGTCTATGCGACACCACATAAAGGGCTTATAATAGAACAGTTGCAGTGGGTATCCAGGAGGTAGAACCGTCCCAGTGATAATAATTCAAATAATGTAAATGGTTAGTCCATAATAATAGTAATCATAATCGTCACAAGTCACAGTCACGATCCAAGTTCTGGTTTAACAGTTTTTTTCCTCCGAAGACCGACACTAAGACCGACACTTGACCCATCCCAGACTGTAGTCCTTAACCATGGACACGGCTATTCGAATAGATGTATAATCTCTGCAGAGGGTGTACTCTTTACCGACGGGTAACGGATTTCTTTAGTCCATCAGGACTAATTCCGTCTACGGTCTTTTAATTGAAAACACGCCTGACCTGCACACACCAGCTTAACTTACCGGTGTCTGGAATCACCCACGACACCTGTCAAGCGAAACTCTAAGTGGGGAGGCTACAACCTCGACGTAGCATGGGATCACAAAATTTATACCGCGCGCAAACTAGGCGAGCTACCCCTTCGGCTACAACCGAAACACCCATGCCCCCTGACCGGATGACTGGCTTTAATCCATGGCCATGGGACCCTCATCACGGCCTCTCTGTACGGTGTGTGCTAGAAAGGGGTTGACAACTTACTGAACCGTACTCTACCTATGGCAGGGACAAGTGGTAGTACAAAGCAAGTATGGGGGTTACTGGACAAGACTCGATCTACGGCCGACTCAGGAGGTTCAAGTATTCTCTGCATGATTATCATAACAAAAGTATTTCCGTTAACAGGTAAGCTCACCACTCATCAAGCCTCACCATGCCATACCGGACATACTCGTCTCAACGAGGAACTAGGGACAAGCTCGCGTCTACCCAAGGCCGCGACTTTCCCGACTTCCTTCCGGTATGTATGAGAAGCTTATGAGGATGATCACTATCACCAGCACATCCATTTATAACAGCAAAGAAATCTCCACTATGCACTCATGCGTATGATTTTTATCGTCACATAAAATAGCGTATGCTCCAAGTCAAGGTGATGTTGTAACCGTACCAACAACATCAAAAAAATATTATGCCAGGGTTCAGAATGCTTGCCTTCAAGTGTATGCATGTGGGGGTGCACTTTTTGAAGGTTGCCTTTTCTCCAAAATCCTATTTTGAGAAATATTCAAGTAACACACATTTCAAAAACAGTACAAAAAGTTGTCCCAAATATTTTTGAAATAAATCTTAAAATAAACTAGATGAAATTTGAGAAAGGTAGGAAAAAGAATCAACTCATTTGGAGTTTTATTTTAAAAGATATAGCCAGTCAAAGATTAGTTAAAGTTCTGTTTTAATAAAATCAGAAAAAGGAAAATGCTTCGGGGAAAATACGCTTTCGAAGCAGAGGTGGCGTACTAGTAGGCTCCAGGCACGTAGCACTGCGCTGAGGTGATGGCGCGGGTGCGACAGGCGGCAGTGCGGGTGCGGCAGGCGGTACAGTGCGAGTCATCGCTCCTACTCCAGTCAAAGCTGCAAGCCAAGGTGTTCTCAAAAATTGATTTGAGATCGGGATATCATCAATTGAAAGTACGGACAGAAGATATCCCTAAGACAGCATTCACCTCTAGATACGGATTATATGAGTTCACAGTAATGCCGTTTGGACTGACGAACGCCCCTGCATATTTCGTCCACCTCATGAACAAAGTGTTTATGCAATTCATGGACAAATTTGTTGTGGTGTTCATTGACGATATTCTAGTATATTCAAGGACACCAGAAGAGCATGCTGAACATCTCAGAATTGTTTTGGGAGAATTAAGGAAACATCAATTGTACGCCAAATTTAGCAAGTGTGAATTTTGGCTAAGGCAAGTTGGTTTCCTAGGCCATATATTAACCCAAGAAGGTGTGGCCGTAGACCCAGAAAAAGTCAAAGCCATACTTGACTGGAAACCACCAGCCAACGTGACGGATGTGCGGAGTTTCCTAGGAATGGCTGGATATTACCGGAGATTTATTGAAGGATTCTCCACTGTGGCAAAAGCAATGACACAGTTGCTCAAGAAGGACAAGAAGTTTGTATGGACGGAGGCGTGCGAGAGAAGCTTCCAAGAACTCAAGAAGAAACTAACAACAGCACCAGTTTTGACCGTGCCAGACATACACAAGAGTTTTGAAGTGTATTGTGACGCATCCCGGAAGGGCCTCGGATGCGTATTAATGCAGGACGGCAAAGTTGTCGCGTATGCTTCGAGACAACTACGGAAGCATTAGGAAAATTATCCTACTCATGACTTGGAGCTAGCAGCCGTCATCCATGAACTCAAGGAGTGGAGGCATTTTCTGTTGGGAAATCGTTGTGAAATATATACGGACCATAAGAGCCTTAAATATATTTTCACGCAACCAAAGCTAAATTTACGACAACAACGCTGGTTGGAATTGGTCAAGGACTATGATGTCGGCATTCACTACCATCCAGGGAAAGCAAATGTAGTGGCAGATGCTCTTAGTCAGAACCCCAGCCCGGGTAATGACAGTCCACAAAACTTGAGGCCTGAGTTTCAGCAGGAGTTCGCTAGACTCAACATGGTGTTAGTCTCTGAGGGCACCATATCAAATCTGGAGATACATCCCACCCTTATGGAACAAATTAAGAAGGCTCAGCAGGGACATCCCAGCATCGAAGGTATAAAGAGAAAAATGAACCTTCGCAAGGCTTCAGAGTTCGTCACAGGCAATGAAGGAATATTATGGTACGGGGACAGACTTTGCGTACCAAACATTGAGGAACTCAAGCATCAAATCCTAACCGAAAGCCACACCGCTCCATACTCGATCCACCCTGGAGGAACCAAAATGTACAAAGACATTCAGGAAAGATTTTGGTGGCACGGTATGAAAAGGGATATAGCCGCATTCATTGCTTGTTGCGATTCTTGTCAACGCATAAAAGCCGAGCATCAAAAGCCAGCAGGGCTACTACAGCCAAACAGGATACCAGAATGGAAATGGGATGAAATTGGAATGGACTTCATCGTCGGACTACCTCGATCGCAACGCGGAAATGATGCCATATGGGTCATCACAGATAGGCTAACCAAGGTAGCACATTTCATTCCCCTGAAGACGACCTACTCCACTCAAAGGCTAGCCAAGGTTTATCTCTCCCGTATAGTTTGTTTGCATGGAGTCTCAAAGACTATAATATCCGACCGAGGCACTCAATTTGTCTCTAAATTCTGGGATCACTTACAACAAGCTCTGGGCACTCAACTAGCATTCAGTATAGCGTACCACCCTCAGACTGATGGACAAACGGAACGCGTGAACCAAATCCTAGAGGACATGCTGAGAGCATGTGTGCTCACCTATGGATCCAGTTGGGAAGACAGTTTGCCATATGCCGAGTTTGCTTACAACAACA
Source organism: Aegilops tauschii subsp. strangulata (assembly GCF_002575655.3). NCBI lineage: Eukaryota > Viridiplantae > Streptophyta > Magnoliopsida > Poales > Poaceae > Aegilops > Aegilops tauschii. The sequence continues at coordinate 510,538,113 of NC_053038.3, forward strand.
GTTACCAAGCCAGCTTACAAATGGCACCCTTTGAAGCATTGTACGGAAGGAGGTGTCGTACCCCACTAAATTGGTCAGAGACAGGTGACAGTCGTATCTTCGGCCCAGACATGCTCAAGGAGGCCGAGGAGAAAGTTAAACAGATCAGGGACAGACTCAAGGCAGCTCAAAGCCGTCAAAAGAGCTATTACGATCAAAAACATCGTGAGGTCAGCTTTGAACCCGGTGATTTCGTATACCTACGAGTGTCTCCTATGAGGGGCCTGCAATGGTTCAAAATTAAGGGGAAGCTAGCCCCGAGATTTATTGGACCCTTCTGTATAGTTGCACGAAGAGGCACAGTAGCCTACCAGCTAGACCTACCCAAGGAACTGCTAGACGTCCACAACGTGTTCCATGTCTCACAGTTGAGGAAATGTGTGAACAGCCCGGAGAAGCAAGTATCTCATGAAAGCATTGATGTGCAACCAGACCTCACCTACAAAGAGCGACCAGTAAAGCTATTGGAAGAGTCTGAAAGGAGAACACGTCAGAAAACAACTAAATTCTTCAAGGTCCAGTGGAGCAATCACACCGAGGATGAAGCTACATGGGAAACAGAAGATTTTCTTCAGGCAGAGTACCCATATCTATTTGAGGATCAGCAGAAATCTCGGGGACGAGATTTTTCCTAAGGGGGTAGGTGTTGTGACACCCAAAATTTTTATTTGGCTTTTTCAAAACTTTTATTTGATTTAAGGGAGGTTATTTAAAAAAATTCTGAAGAACTCTCCCTCTCAAAATATTTTCTTTTATGACAAGTGTTTTGTTTTGGATTCACCCAAGACTTGATTTTGGTCTTGGAGGTTTTCCCTTCTTATTTAGACTCAAAAAACCAAATGCTTTTCATTTGGGAAATTTCCTTTGAAAAATCTTTAAAATAGCCTATGGCATTTGGAGTGATCTTTTCCCCTTTCAAAAATCCCTCTTGCCATGACCCAAGTGGAAATCCCCTCCCAAAAGCCTTTCCCCACCTTTGGATCATGATATACTTCAAATCCAGCAGTTTGAACCTCCTCATAAATTCTTTTTCATTTATTTCTCATCAAAAATAATTTCTGCCCTCTACTCTAGCTCTTGGAGATTTACAAAGGAGCTACCCTTTCTACTTTGAGTTCTGCCTCCAAACCAATTTCCCTAGCTAGTCCTTAGAGCCCTCAACCAAGATCCATGAAGATCCACTGGTCTCTAGTTCAAATATTTCAAATTGTGCTTACTGCAAGTTTGGACCAGATTTGCCAATTTTGATGAAATTCAATTGTTTTCTCCTCCTAAAAATCTGAGAAAATTCAGGCAGCCTCTGGGTGCATTGAGAGGTCACCTCACCAAGTCCCAGCTCCAGAAAAAAATTTCTTCATGCCAAATCATTTCGTCGAGCACTTGAAGGGCACTGTTGCTGTCATGTTCAGAAATTCAGAGAACAGTTTCAGTAACCACTGTCGTTTTCTTCAGAGCTCGTTCTCGATCTCGCCAGTACCACGGTGGCGCCTTGCTCCCTGCTCCCTCCTTCTTATCCCTGCGCCGCACGATCGTCTGGAGGCTAGCGGGCGTCGGCGACGAGCAGGCGGAGGTGCGCCACCCCGTGAGCGACGGCAGCAGCGGCTTTGCGGCTGCCAGAGAGAGGCGCAGCGTGGACGGCGCCGTCCAGCGCCGCCCAAGCCACCGGAGGCCGCCGCGTGGCCCTCCACTCGCCCGTGCGCGCTGCCATCCTTCGTCGTGAACTGCTAGGCGCGGAGCGCGCTCTCTGCCGCCGCCGTGCCCGTACGGCCGCCCCGTCGGGGATCGGCATATTACGCCAAGCCCGACCGAGGTTTAGCGGGGGAACGGCACCAGTGAACCTCCCTGATGTTGCCTGGCCACTTAAACTCCCTGCTCAACCCCTGCCTCGCCGTAATCGCTCGCCGGAGCTACCCCGTTCACGGCCACCCCCTCGGATCGCCTATAAATAGAGGCCCCGAGCCCGAACTCGAACCCACACCACCTCTGCACTCCACCAATACCACGCCAAGCCACTGGAAGAGCCCCGAGGGAGCCTTCTTCCCCAACTCCGGCCGCCTCGACCCACCACGGGATCCAGCTCGATTCACCCCCGTGCGTGCACCTCTACCTCTCAGCTCTTGCCAGTAGCTTCCTAATGCATCCACTCTGCTGACCCGCGCTTCAATTTGTAGTTTGCAGCGCCCACCGGAGTTCTCCACCATCGCCCGAACCACCGTCCGCCGGAGAAAGTGTCGCCGTCGACATGGTGCTCTTCGACGACCAAGTCCACCACCCACCGACGCGGAAGAACACCCTGAAACTCCTGGTACCCTCCGATCTCTCTGCCTCGCCGTGGTTCGACGCCGGCGACCACCGCAGCCTTCGGGCGCCGGCGAGCTCCATTGGAGTTTAAACCTGACAGGTGGACCCCCCCCCCCCGTCAGCCTCTCTCCTTTTCCCCCCTCGAACCGTTTTCTGTTGGCGCCTTCGGGCAAATGCGCTTTCTCTTTGGGCTGGCGCATTTCTTTCCGAACCGTTTTCTGTTTTCTCAGTTAAGTCCCTGGATCTTTTCTGTTTCATCACATATTAGTCCCTGGACTAAAACCCTTATAACTTTTTAATAAAACATGATTTTTTATTGATTCTTTTTCTGTCAGTCTTGTATTTTTGTCTAGTTTTTTATAGTATTTATTTGGAAAAAATTTGAAACAAATTTTATGCACGCGATGATTTTCACGTTAGTGTACGTTTTCGCTATACCGTAGGTTCCGGAAGAGGTGACGTAGCCGCGAACTTCGCCGAGCTAGACTCTGACTTCTCCGAACCGGGCAAGCATGTTTGAACCTTTGATATGATAGATGTTTTGCATGTTTGCTTGAATGGTTTGTGCATGGCATAAGAGCATCGGTGAGTATTACGTTGCATGCAAGGCAACTATCCGTGTGTTCCGAAATTACCATGATCTTTGATGAGAGATGATATGATCATGTGGTGACATGAAAGGTAGTAAGATGGTATTGTTGTAGCATGCCAGTCTTCGTCATCCGATAAACCCCGACGTTAACGTGGACTGAGCCACGTTACCGTTCTTTCCCTTTCGTGCTACCACATGTTTTCTGCAAAGAATACGGTTTAGTAAGTTGTTAACCTCTTTCCTTGTACACACCAAATAGAGGGGCCGGGATGAGGGTTCCATGGCCCTGGATTAAAGCCAGTCATCCGGTCAGGGGGCATGGGTGTTTCCGGTTGGGACCGAGAGGGGGGCACCCCTTAGAGCGCGCGTATATAAATTTGATCCCATGCTACGCGAGGTTGTAGCCTCCCCGTCTCAAAGTTTTTCTTGAACGTTGCCGAGGGTGATTCCTGGCATCGGAATATTGAATGGGTGTGTACTGGTTAGATGTGTTTCTTTCAAAACGCCGTAAACGGAACTAGTCCTTGTGACTACTGAAATCCATGGGCTGTGGTTAAAGTACAAACTCTGCAGAGTCAAATCCTTCCGAGTCATCGTGTCCATGGTCAAGGACCATGGCCAGTACATCCATATCTATGTCAATCCTCGTGGTAAATCCCCGGTGAACAAGCTTGAGTGGTAAAGCCGGTTGCATTGTTATTCCTGTGGATGGACTAACCTTTATTTTATCTCGTACCTGAATATTCCCTTGCAATGATTCCTATTCATGAGCTACTGAATTATTAAGTTGTGAAATATAAGCCCTTTTATGTGATGTCGCTCAGACGTCCGACTGTGGCACTCTTGTTATTTACTTTTGATATAAGCCCTTTAGGTGATGTCGCTCAGACATCCGACTGTGGCACTCTTGTCATTTACTTTCAATATAAGCCCTTTATGTGATGTCGCTCAGACGTCCGACTGTGGCACTCTTGTCATTTACTTTCAATATAAGCCCTTTATGTGATGTCGCTCAGACGTCCGACTGTGGCACTCTTGTCTTTTACTTTCAATATAAGCCCTTTATGTGATGTCGCTCAGACGTCCGACTGTGGCACGCACTGTCATTTATTTTGCATTATAAGCCCTTTATGTGGTGTCGCCTTGACGCCTGACTGCGGCATTGTTATTTCTTTTGTATCCTTTCGAGGAGTCATTCAGACACTCGATTGGCCCTAAGTATTACTTTGGGATTTCGGGAGGACTACCGCCCGACTTCCCTATTATTTTCCCATGCATTATTATCTCTTTGTCTGAGTGCGATTGTTAATCTGTTCATATGCATCATGTTTACATTTGTTATATCTTATGTCCGAACTGTCTTGCGAGTACTTTCATAGTACTCACCTGGCTTGTTGATTTGGCCAGATGTTGACGAAGGCAATCTCATGGATGAAGAGTTTGATAGTGAGTCCGACGCCTAGAGGAGTCCCAGTCAGTCCCGTGCGACCCTGGATATTGGTCACTTGTATTATATACACTTCCGCCAACCACAATAAGTATCCTCGAGCCTCACTCCGACGCTCGAAGAGCTGTTAGTTTCAGGAGTCATGTCACCCACTTCACTGTGATATATCCACCACCGCTTTTATCGTGAGTTAGTAGTTATGCCACCCTATCCGCCTTTATGTATTATTGGCGTGCTTGTAATAAATTGTTGAGCAGTCTCCGCTCAACCTTGTATTATATCTAGTACTCCTGGTTTTTCTTCTATGATCAAGATATTGTCTACCAGTGAGAAGGAATTCTTCTTACTGGTCCGTAAAAGGGATCGGTCTCTCAATAAATATTTTTATTGGAAAACCGGTCGTGACAAGTCTGTCAGGACCAGTTTTTGGGATATTAATTTCCCAGAAAACGGCCTTTGTGCTCACCAGCCCCAGGATTACTGTTAGCTGATGAGGCACCAACTTGATACAAGAATTCCAAGCAAAGTACAAAATATGAAGTACAAGACTATTGTGGCCTAGGAGTACAACACTTGGTTTCTAGTGGTTGATGGCGGAAGCGGTTTGTGGTTCATCTGCGTCTATGGGACTCCATCCAAAGCCCGGCTCGCGAGGCGTCCCTCTCGCTGTAGTCCCACAAGAACAGCTGACCAGGATAACTCCTATCTTCGCGAGGCTGCTATCACCCTTACATGGGTTCCGGGGCTGTCGTCGTAACGCTTCTCTCCACGCAAGAAATCTGGCCAAGACAATAGCCAGGGACAAGCCAGTGAGTACGTTTGAATGTACTCACAAACATTTAGAACACGGGTATAATATAACAAGGGGTAATCATGCTCCGAAAATATTCTATGACCATAACGTCTGTCACGAAATATACGAAATCCATGATGTACGCATCCGGGTAAAATATGAATATGCAATATAGAAATAGAGTGTAGTGACCGAGTGTCTGAAATGACTCCTCGAAAAGGGTGCAAATAAAGGGCTTATAAAGAATAATTAAATAACAATGCCGCAGTCGGGCATCTGAGCGACACCTCATAAAGGGCTTATAAAGAATAATTAAATAACAAGCATGCCGCAGTCGGGCGTCTGAGCGACACCATATAAAGGGCTTATAAAGGATAAATAAATAACAAGCATGCCGCAGTCGGGCGTCTGAGGGACACCACATAAAGGGCTTATAAAGGATAAATAAATAACAAGCATGCCGCAGTCGGGCGTCTGAGCGACACCACATAAAGGGCTTATAAAGGATAAATAAATAACAAGCATGCCGCAGTCGGGCGTCTGAGCGACACCACATAAAAGGCTTATAAAGGATAAATAAATAACAAGCATGCCGCAGTCGGGCGTCTGAGCGACACCGCATAAAGGGCTTATAATATAAAGAAAATAGCAGGCATGCCACAGTCGGGCGTCTATGCGACACCACATAAAGGGCTTATAATAGAACAGTTGCAGTGGGTATCCAGGAGGTAGAACCGTCCCAGTGATACTCAATAATTCAAATAATGTAAATGGTTAGTCCATAATAATAGTAATCATAATCGTCACAAGTCACAGTCACGATCCAAGTTCTGGTTTAACAGATTTTTTCCTCCGAAGACCGACACTAAGACCGACACTTGACCCATCCCAGACTGTAGTCCTTAACCATGGACACGGCTATTCGAATAGATGTATAGTCTCTGCAGAGGGTGTACTCTTTACCCACGGGTAACGGATTTCTTTAGTCCATCGGGACTAATTCCGTCTACGGTCTTTTAATTGAAAACACGCCTGACCTGCACACACCAGCTTAACTTACCGGTGTCTGGAATCACCCACGACACCTGTCAAGCGAAACTCTAAGTGGGGAGGCTATAACCTCGACGTAGCATGGGATCACAAAATTTATACCGCGCGCAAACTAGGGGAGCTACCCCTTCGGCTGCAACCGAAACACCCATGCCCCCTGACCGGATGACTGGCTTTAATCCATGGCCATGGGACCCTCATCACGGCCTCTCTGTACGGTGTGTGCTAGAAAGGGGTTGACAACTTACTGAACCGTACCCTACCTATGGCAGGGACAAGTGGTAGTACAAAGCAAGTATGGGGGTTACTGGACAAGACTCGATCTACGGCCGACTCAGGAGGTTCAAGTATTCTCTGCATGATTATCATAACAAAAATATTTCCGTTAACAGGTAAGCTCACCACGCATCAAGCCTCACCATGCCATACCGGACATACTCGTCTCAACGAGGAACTAGGGACAAGCTCGCGTCTACCCAAGGCCGCGACTTTCCCGACTTCCTTCCGGTATGTATGAGAAGCTTATGAGGATGATCACTATCACCAGCACATCCATTTATAACAGCAAAGAAATCTCCACTATGCACGCATGCGTATGATTTTTATCGTCACATAAAATAGCGTGTGCTCCAAGTCAAGGTGATGTTGTAACCGTACCAACAACATCAAAAAAAATATTATGCCAGGGTTCAGAATGCTTGCCTTCAAGTGTATGCATGTGGGGGTGCACTTTTTGAAGGTTGCCTTTTCTCCAAAATCCTATTTTGAGAAATATTCAAGTAACACACATTTCAAAAACAGTACAAAAAGTTGTCCCAAATATTTTTTAAATAAATCTTAAAATAAACTAGATGAAATTTGAGAGAGGTAGGAAAAAGAATCAACTCATTTGGAGTTTTATTTTAAAAGATATAGCCAGTCAAAGATTAGTCAAAGTTCTGTTATAATAAAATCAGAAAAAGGAAAATGCTTCGGGGAAAATACGCTTTCGAAGCAGAGGAGGCGTACTCGGGATTTTGCGCCATCACTTAACCAGAGTGGACGGGCGCGGGTCACTGACAGTGGGTCCAAGGGGCCCACTGGTCAGGTTTGACTGGTCTTCCCTCCCTCCTCTCTCTCTGCCCGAACGATGGCGGGCCTCCGACGATCGCCGTCGACGAACGGCGGCTCTTCGAGGGCACCTGAGGGCAGGGATGGACCCGCCAGACCGGGGCGGTCCTCCCGGTGGTCGTTGGGCAGGTGGGGACGGAGGAAGTCACCGGCGGCGAGCTCCGCGGCGGACGGTGGTTCGGGAGCAAAGTGGGTTTCGGGCTATGGTGGTCCTTGGTCGAGGCTGAGGTGCTGGGCAGCTCCGCAAGACTATGGGGAGACGGTTGGTGGCGTTGGATAGGCGGGGGAGGGTCCGGTTGCGACGCACGGCACCGGAGCTCGGCGGTGGCCGAACTGGCCGGAGACGAGGAAGAAGGCCCTTCCCCGTCGATTGCTGGCTAAGGGGAAGCTATGGGGGTGGCCTGGGGTTGCCCGAGTGCTCGGAGGAGCTCGGGGCCTCCTTTTATAGCGCGACGGGGCTGGCTCCGCGGCGGTGGATAAGAACGATGACGAGTCGCCGTTCTGTAGCTGCAGGACGTCGTGGCGGCGACGAGCGCGTGCCGACGAGCATGTGGATGAGCTCGGGCTGTTCACAGGGGGCAGCTGGCGCGCGCGGGTGGCTTGGGCGGCGCCGTCCACGGCAGAGCCCGCTGCCGACGCCGGCGTGCCGCCAAGGGAGCTCTGACGGCGACGCTGTAGGGCGCCAGGGAGGCTTGGAGGTTACTGGTGAGTGGGCGAGTGCATGGCGCGGCTCCGCAGGCGAGCAAGGGCCAGGGGTGCGACGCGGCGACCCGTGCGCACGCACGTGGAAAACGCGCGCTCTGGCCGCGCCCAGAGCACGCACACCGGGTGTTCGACGAAATGCCAGCGCGTGCTAGAGAGCTTGGGCGATGCTGGTAGTTAACATGCCAGGGTTAGGGATAGCTAGGATGTTAGTGGACAAGCTGGATGGGTCAGGGGCTCAGGTCCACAATGCAAACTAGAAAACATGCCAAAACTGTTCCTGCACACAGGGTGTTCGACAGAATGCCATGGGCATCTAGGCAACTCTTGGGGTGGCCAAAATCTCCAGTTCCTAGTCTCTTTAGGAGCTAAAGAAGGTGGCAAGGTTAGTTTGGCAAAAATAGAAATTTGTTAGTGCAAGTTTTTGAGAAAACCAGTTTTGGGCAGAAACTAAAGGCTATCATTGCATGCACCAAAAATACTCCAATGGGTCCAATCTCCTGGACTTAAGGGTTTGGTAGGGAGAACTATAAGTAGGAAAAAGCTCAAGGGCACTAGAGCAAAATAAAATAGGGTTGCAGTACAAATCACCAAACTGGACCAGAATGAAAATGAAGATGATTCACTCAAATCTTTCATAGAACAACACTGGGTTTTTAGCATGAAGCTGAGTTCTAAGCATCTACTGACATCTCCAAACACTTGGAAGAATTTTTAGAAGAATATTTAAATAGGTTGTAGTGCAAAAATACCTACTGGACCAGATATGAAAAATTGATGTAGAGCTCAAAATCTCAAATGACCAAAGGATACTTTTGCATAAAAGTGATGTGGAAACCTCACATGACATCCCCAAATTTTGGTGAAAATTTTAAATGCATTTATCAAAAGGTTGCAGTGCAAAAAGGGGCTCCAAATTTATGAAAGATCATTCTAAAAGAATAAAGCTCATGAAAAACAATTATGCAAATAAATCCACTGATAAAGAATTGTTTTTATAAAGAGGGCATACAAGTCCAATAATACTTTTGGAAAGTTTCCACTTGATGTAAAAACCCACAATATTAAAGAGAAGAGGGGGTTCTGAAATCAAAGGAGAAATCCAGAAAAATAAAAATTTAATTTCCTGCCAAAATTTTAATCAATAAAACAAGGTCAAAATTTTTGGGGTGTTACACTGCCCCTGTGATCGACTACGTCGACAACGACACTTCTTCCTTTTCAACAGAGCTTCCAGGCAAGCCCCCCTTTTTGATCATCCCGATATCGCCCATTCCATTCTCTCATGCTTGCATTAGATTTTACTACTGTAATTGATTGCTTCTATTCTGATGCATAGCCTGCTTTTGTAACCTGCTTATTGTTACCTACCTGCTTATCCTAAACTGCTTAGTATAGGTTGGTTAGTGATCCATCAGTGACCCCCACCTTGTCCTTGTTGCACCTGCTTCATCATTGAAGACCCGATCAACGGGATCGAAGACCAGGCCCCGGCACCGCATGTCACTTTCGCCTTAGTTGCTCGACACTACTGGGTTACTATCGAGTGCCGAGGGTGAGACCTCTACAACACTTCTGACGTTAACCCTGTAGTGTAGCTATTTGGTCGTGGTCATCGAGGGTGATTCCGCCTTAACCACTTCCGATACGACTCTGTCGTGCAACCCCTCAAGTGTGAACCTCGGGGTGGTTCCTCTTACGTTCACCTTGATGATTACATCGAGTGGAATTCACCGGGGGTGATTCCTCGGGTTTTCCCCTTGATGTTTGGACACACTGATACTTGGACTTTACTTCTATTACTTGGAAAGGCGGGTCGACCCTGAGGGGTACCCGCGAGTGATGTGGAGACGGGTTGACCTGGAGGGTGCCCGCGAGATAATTACGAGGCGTGGCCGGGCATTCCTAGCCCTTGCCGCAAGTCCTCGAGACGGGGCGACGGGGTCACATCTTTCGTGAGTCTCTGCTTGTTACCGTGCGTTCCTAATCCACTACGATTTGGATATTTGATCTAAGGGGCCTCTGGCCTGATAGCACTAACCATCACGTGGGCATAGTATGGGCGTTCTGCGTCGTATGCATCAGCCGAAGCTTAATAGACGTCAGCGACTGAGCGGCACGCGCTGGGTTGGACTGGTAAGCACCTGCCTTTTTAAAGGAGGTAGCTAGGTGTCAGGACCGGTTTTCCAATAAAACATTTATTGAGAAACCGACCCTTATATCAAACCAGTATAGAAGAATCCTTCTTACTGGTGGACAAATCCTTGATATAGAAATCCAGAAGTACTAAATATTATACAAGGTTGAGCTGAGGTTGCTCAACAATTTATTACAAGCACGCCGATATAATACATAAGGGCGGATATGACACAAGGAGTATGGTGGTATAACTACTGACTCGTAATAAAAGTGGTGGTGGATATGTCACAGCGAAATGGGTGACAAGACTCCTAAATTTTACAGCTCATCGAGCGCCGGAGTGAGGCTCGATGATTTTATTGGTGTAGCGGAAGCGCATATAACACAAGTGATCAATTCCAGGATCGCACGGAACTGACTGGGACTCCTCTAGGCGTCGGACTCGCTATCGAACTCTTCATCCATAAGATCGCCTTCGTCAACATCTGGCCAAATCAACAAGCCAGGTGAGTACTTTGAATGTACTCGCAAGACAGTTTGGACATAAGATATAACAAATGCAAACATGATGCACATGAGCAGATTAGTAATGCGCACTCAGATAATAAATTGCACTGCACGATAAATAAAAAGGAAGTCAGGAGGTAGTCCTCCCGAAATCCCAATAAAATAGCTGAAGACCGATCGGGTGTCCGAAGCGACGCCTCGAAAGGTAAAATAAATTAACCATGCCGCAGTCGGGCGTCAGAGCGACACCACATAAAGGGCTCATATTGAAATATAAACGACAGTGCGTGCCACAGTCGGACGTCTAAGCGACATCTCGAAAAGGGCTTATATCAAAAGTAAATAGCAAGAATGCCACAGTCGGACGTCTGAGCGACATCACATAAAGGGCTTATATCAAAGTAAATAACAAGAGTGCCACAGTCGGACGTCTGAGCGACATCACATAAAGGGCTTATATCAAAAGTAAATAACAAGAGTGTCACAGTCGGACGTCTGAGCGACATCACATAAAGGGCTTATATCAAAAGTAAATAACAAGAGTGCCACAGTTGGACGTCTGAGCGACATCACATAAAGGGCTTATATCAAAAGTAAATAACAAGAGTGCCACAGTCGGACGTCTGAGTGACATCACATAAAGGGCTTATATCAAAAGAAAATAACAAGAGTGCCACAGTCGGATGTCTGAGCGACATCACATAAAGGGCTTATATCAAAAGTAAATAACAAGAGTGCCATAGTCGGACATCTGAGCGACATCACATAAAGGGCTTATATTTCATTATTCGAATTCAAGTAGCTCATGAATTTAAATCATCCCAAGGGAATACTCATGTATGTAAACTGGTTAGTCCATCCACAGGAATAACATTCAGCCGGGTTTACCATTCATGTTTATTCACCGGGGATTTTCACTCAGACTGACACAGAGACTGACGCTGAGACGGACGTTGAGACTGATACTGATACTGATATGGATATGTTGACCAAGATCCTTGACCATGGACACGGTTACTCGGATGGGTTTTGACTCTGCAGAGTTTGTACTCTTTAACCACAGCCAACGGATTTCAGTAGTCACAAAGGACTAGTTCCGTTTACGGTATTTTAGGAGAAACACATCTAACGAGTACACACCCATTCCACATTCCGCTGCCAGGGATCACCCTAGGCAACGTTCAAGAAAAACTTTAAGACGGGGAGGCCACAACCTCGAGTAGCATGAGATCAAATTTATATCGCGCGCTCTAAGGGGTGCCCCCCTCTCGGTCCCAACCGGAAACACCCGTGCCCCCTGACCGGATGACGGGCTTTAATCCAGGGCCATGGAACCCTCATCACGACCCCTCTATTTGGTGTGTACGAGGAAAGAGGTTTGCAACTTACTAAACCGTATTCTTTGCAGAAAACATGTGGCAGCACGAAAAGGGGACGGACGGTAACGTGGCTTGATCCACGTTAACACTGGAGTTTAACGGTTGACATAGGACTGGCATGCTTCAACAATACCATCTTACCACCTTTCATGTCACCACATGATCATGTTATCTCCCATCAAATGATCACATCAAGTTTCGAAGCATATTGGTAGTTGCCTTGCATGCAATATAACACTCACTGATACTCATATAAACATGCCATGAACTAACTATTCAAGCAAACATGCAAAACACTCATCATATCAAAGGTTCAAACATGCTTGCCTGGTTCGGAGCAGTCGGTGTCTAGCTCGGTGAAGTTTGCGGCTCCGTCACCTCCTCCGGTATCTACGGTATAAAGAGAACGCGTACTAACGTAAATACCGAGTGTGCATAAAAGTTGTTCCAAAATTTTTCAAATACATATGATAAAAAACTAGACAGAAAAATAAAGCTGACAGAAAAAGAATCAACTCAAAATCATCTTTTGTTTAAAAGTTATTAAGGTTTTAGCCCAGGGACCCATCTGGAATGAAACAGAAACTTTCCAGGGGCTAGTTCATAAAAAGGACAGAAAACGCCTCAGTTAGAAAACGTATTTTGCCCGAAGGCGTTTTCAGAAAACGTTTCGAAAAAGAGAAAAAGCTGACGAGGGGGTCCCACCCGTCAGGTTTGAATTTCAAACAGAGCACACCGGCGCCCGAGGACCGCGGTGGCCGCCGGCGTCGATCCCCGGCGAGGTAGGGGAAGTGGTTGGTACCTACGGACTCACGGTGCTCTTCCGGACCTGTGGGTGGTGGAGTTGGTCGTCGGCGAGCACCATGTCGACGGCGGCCTCTACTCCGGCGGACGGTGGTTCGGGTGGTGATGGATCTCGCCGAGGAGGGCTGCAACCATCAAATTGGGGCTCGGGTTAGAAGAGTGGGTGCATGATGAGGCTGATGGCAAGTTTTGGGAGGCGGGGGTGGTCTCACCAGAGGGAATCGTGCCGGAGCCCAAAGCGGATCGGGGCGGCCGGAGTCGGGGAAGAAGGCATCCCCGAGGTCTCCCTAGTAGCTAGGCGTGGCTCTGGTGAGGTGTAGGAGTGGTGCTGGGTCGAAGGCGAGCTCGGGGCTCCCTTTTATAGCCGGTCCGAGGCGGTTGCCGAGAACGGGATAACTCCGGCGATGATTACGGCGAGGAAGCGGTCGAACGGGGGTTTTAGGCGACTGGGCAGCTACGGATTGGTCTACTGGTCCCATCCAGAGGCTAATCTTGGTACAACTTGGGCGATACTCCGGGCCTTCGACGGAACGGCCTCACGGGCTCGTCGGCGGCAGAGAGCGCGCTCTGCGCATCTCAGGCCACGGCGACGGTGCTGCAGCGCGTCCAGAGAAGAGGACGGCCACGCGGAGGCTCCTGGTGGTGTGGGCGGTGCTGGACGGCGCCGTACCTCGCTGAGCTTCTCTGGCGGCCGCAGCGAGCGTTGCTGTCACCGCTCACGGGGGCGGTGTACCTCTGCCAGCTCACCACCGACGCTCGCAACCGTCCAGACGACCGTGCGGCGCGATGGATAAGAAGAAGGAGTAGTGAGCAAGAGGCCAGAGCGAGCACTGGTGAGATTGACGCCGAGGCTCTGAAGAAAACGACGCTGTCGACTGAACCCAACACTGAAACTCTGAATTTTCTGAATTTGAACAGAAACAGTGCATGCCAACTGTTCGATGAAATGATTCAGGCATGTGGAAAAATTTTCTGGAGCTGATCTTTGGTGAGGTGGTCTCTCAATGCATCTGGGGGCTGCCTGATTTATCTCAGAATTTTTGGAGAAGAAAAATAATGAATTTCACCCAAAATGGCAAATCTGGTCCAAACTTGCAGCAAGCAAAATTTGAAAATTTTGAATTGTGGACAAGTGGATCTTGAGGGATCTAGGTTGAGGGTACTAAGGACTAGTCAGAGGAGTTTGTTTGGAACCAAAACTCAAAAGGGATCTGGTGGTTCCTTTGTAAATCACTAAGGTTCAAAATAAATGACGGAAATAGTTTTGAGGATAAAATAAATAGAGTCAAAATCAAAATGGGTTGAACTTGCTGGTTGGATATTTGACTTGACTCAAAGTGGAGGGAGGGGTTTTGGAAGAAAATTTTCAACCTAGGTCATGGCAAGAAAAAAATTTGAATGAGGAAGAATCAATTCATAAGTCATATGGTTATTTTTGAAGGAAAGGATTTCAAAGACTTTCCCAAACAAAATATTTGTGTTGAGTCAACACTAAATGAAAAGCCCTCAAGACCAAAGTAAATGTTGGGAAGAACACATAAAATACTTGCCTTAAAGGTTTTTGAGAAGGAGAGGTTTAAAAAAAATTAAATAACCTCCTTCCCCTAAAAAGGAAATTAATAAAACCAAATAATTTTTTTTTGGGGTGTTACAACACCTACCCCCTTAGGAAAAATCTCGTCCCCAAGATTTCAGCTGATCCTTAAATAGGTGTGGGTACTCTGTCCGAAGAAAATCCTCTCTTTCCCATGTTGCTTCATCCGCGGTGTGATTGCTCCACTGAACCTTGAAAAACTTAATTGTTTTCTGACGGGTCCTCCTTGATCCAGCTCCCAAGCGTAACAACTTCAACCCCAATAACAATCACAAGAAGGGTCACTTGAACCATGTGACCAAGGAGGAAGCACAGAATGCGCCGGATATCGTACTCGGTATGTTCCTTGTCAACACAATACCTGCCACGGTTTTGTTTGATTCTGGAGCTTCTCACTCGTTCATTTCAAAGAGTTTTGTTTTGCAACATGATTTTTCGATGCTTCCTTTGGAAAAATCCATGATCATCAAGTCCCCCGGGAATAAGCAAATCACTCAGAGTTACTGCCAAGGTGTGGTTATTGAGTTTGAAGGACTAAAGTTTCAGGCAAAACTCATTGTATTGGAAAATAAAGGACTGGATGTTATCCTAGGAATGGACTGGTTAACCACCAACAAGGGATTTATCGACTGCTTCAATCGGACGGTAATCCTTACTCATCATCACGGCAAGACGGTAAAAGTTGCAGCTCAAGAAAGACCAATGTCACGACAACCAAAGTTGAACAAGGTGGACATTTCAGAGTTAAGAAAAGTTCCAGTGGTGTGTGAGTTCCCTGACGTATTTCCCGAAGAACTACCAGGCATGCCACCAGACCGGGAAATAGAGTTCATCATTGAACTAGCACCTGGAACCACCCCCATTTACAAGAAACCTTACAGAATGGCACCCCCGAGTTGGTAGAATTAAAGAAGCAAATAAAAGAATTACTGGACAAAGGATTTATACGAGCCAGCTCCTCACCTTGGGGTTCACCAGTATTATTTGCAAAGAAAAAGGATGGGACACTGAGGTTATGTATAGACTATCGAGCACTCAACATGGTCACCATCAAAAACAAATATCCGATACCACGGATAAATGATTTATTTGACCAGCTCGCACAAGCCAAGGTTTTCTCGAAAATTGATTTAAGATCGGGGTATCATCAATTAAAGGTACGGACAGAAGATATCCCCAAGACAACATTCACCTCCAGATATGGATTGTATGAATTTACAGTAATGCCGTTTGGACTTACAAACGCCCCCGCATATTTTGTCCACCTCATGAACAAAGTGTTTATGAAATTTATGGACAAATTTGTTGTGGTGTTCATTGATGATATTCTGGTATACTCAAAGACACCGGAAGAACATGCTGAACATCTTAGAATTGTACTAGGAGAATTGAGGAAACATCAATTATACGCCAAGTTCACCAAATGTGAATTTTGGTTAAGACAAGTTCGTTTTCTAGGCCATGTATTGACCCAAGAAGGTGTTGCCGTAGACCCAGAAAAAGTCAAGGCCGTACTTGGCTGGAAACCACTAGCCAACGTAACAGATGTATGAAGTTTCCTAGGAATGGCTGGATATTACCTAAGGTTTATTGAGGGATTCTCCACCATAGCAAAACCAATGACACAGTTACTCAAGAAGGATAAGAAATTTGTATGGACTGAATCATGCGAGAAAAGTTTCCAAGAATTCAAAAGGAAATTAACAACAGCACCGGTATTGGTTGTGCCAGACATACACAAAAGTTTTGAAGTGTATTGTGACGCATCCCGGAAGGGCCTCGGGTGCGTATTGATGCAAGACGGCAAAGTTGTCGCATATGCTTCCAGGCAACTACGAAAGCATGAAGAAAATTATCCTACTCATGACTTGGAGTTGGCAGCAGTCATCCATGCACTCAAAGAGTGGAGGCACTTTTTGCTTGGGAATCGTTGTGAAATATATACGGATCATAAAAGCCTCAAATATATTTTCACACAACCAGAACTCAATTTACGGCAACGACGCTGGTTGGAATTAGTCAAAGATTATGATGTTGGCATTCACTACCATCCAGGAAAAGCGAATGTAGCGGCAGACGCTCTTAGTCGAAACCCCAGCTCGGGCAACGACAGTCTACAGAACTTGAGGCCTGAATTTCAGCAGGAGTTCACCAAACTCAACTTGGTGATGGTCACTGAGGGCAACGTGTCAAATCTGGAAATACAGCCCACCCTAATGGAACAGATTAAGAAAGCTCAGCATGGACATCCCAGCATTGAAGGCATAAAGAAAAAAGTGAGTCTGGGCAAAGCTTCAGAATTCGTCGTAGACGATGAGGGAATATTATGGTACGAGGACAGACTTTGCGTACCAAACATAGAGGGCCTCAAACAGCAAATTCTAACCGAAGGCCACACCGCTCCATATTCAATCCACCCTGGAGGGACCAAAATGTACAAGGACATCCAGGAAAAAATTTGGTGGCACGGTATGAAGAGGGATATAGCCACATTCATTGCATGTTGTGATTCATGTCAACGCATTAAAGCCGAGCACCAAAAACCAGCAGGGCTATTACAGCCAAACAGGATACCTGAGTGGAAATGGGACAAAATTGGAATGGATTTTATTGTCGGACTACCTCGGTCACAACACGGAAATGATGCCATATGGGTCATCACCGATAGATTAACTAAAGTGGCACATTTCATCCCGGTAAAGACAACCCACACCACTCAGAAGCTTGCCAAGCTTTACCTCTCCCGTATAGTTTGCCTGCATGGAGTTCCAAAGACTATAATATCCGACAGAGGCACTCAATTCGTCTCTAGATTTTGGGATCATTTACAACAAGCTCTGGGGACTCGACTAGCATTCAGTACAGCATACCACCCCCAGACTGATGGACAAACTGAACGCGTGAACCAAATTCTAGAGGACATGCTGAGAGCATGTGTTCTCACCTATGGAACCAGTTGGGAAGAAAGCTTGCCATATGCCGAGTTTGCATACAACAACAATTACCAAGCCAGTCTACAAATGGCACCTTTTGAAGCCTTGTACGGGCGGAGATGTCGTACTCCATTAAATTGGTCAGAAACAGGAGACAGTCGTATCTTCGGCCCAGACATGCTCAAGGAAGTCGAGGAGAAAGTTAGACTAATCAGGGACAGACTCAAGACAGCTCAAAGCCGACAAAAGAGTTATTACGATCGAAAGCATCGTGAAGTCAGCTTTGAACTCGGTGAATATGTGTATCTACGAGTATCTCCTATGAGGGGCCTGCAACGGTTCAAAGTTAAAGGAAAGCTAGCCCCAAGATTTATTGGACCCTTCTGTGTAGTTGCACGAAGAGGCACAGTAGCCTACCAGCTAGACCTACCCAAAGAGCTGCCAGACGTCCACGACGTGTTCCACGTCTCACAGTTAAGGAAATGTGTAAGCAACCCCGAGAAGCAGGTGTCTCATGAGAACATTGACGTGCAACCAGACCTCACCTACATGGAACGTCCAATAAAAATACTGGAGGAGTCTGAAAGGAGGACCCGTCAGAAAACAATTAAGTTTTTCAAGGTTCAGTGGAGTAATCACACCGCGGATGAAGCAACATGGGAAAGAGAGGATTTTCTTCGGACAGAGTACCCACACCTATTTAAGGATCAGCTGAAATCTCGGGGACGAGATTTTTCCTAAGGGGGTAGGTGTTGTAACACCCCAAAAAAAAATTTTATTTGGTTTTATTAATTTCCTTTTTAGGGGAAGGAGGTTATTTAATTTTTTTTAAACCTCTCCTTCTCAAAAACCTTTAAGGAAAGTATTTTATGTGTTCTTCCCAACATTTACTTTGGTCTTGAGGGCTTTTCATTTAGTGTTGACTCAACACAAATATTTTCTTTGGGAAAGTCTTTGAAATCCTTTCTTTTAAAAATAACCATATGACTTATGAATTGATTCTTCCTCATTCAATTTTTTTTTCTTACCATGACCTAGGTTGAAAATTTTCTTCCAAAATCCCTCCCTCCAATTTGAGTCAAGTCAAATATCCAATCCCAGCAAATTCAACCCATTTTGATTTTGACTCTATTTATTTTATCCTCAAAACTATTTTCGTCATTTATTTTGAACCTTAGTGATTTACAAAGGAACCACCAGATCCCTTTTGAGTTTTGGTTCCAAACAAACTCCTCTGACTAGTCCTTAGTACCGCCAACCTAGATCCCTCAAGATCCACTTGTCCACAATTCAAATTTTTCAAATTTTGCTTGCTGCAAGTTTGGACCCGATTTGCCATTTTGGGTGAAATTCATTATTTTCTTCTCCAAAAATTCTGAGATAAATCAGGCAGCCCCCAGATGCATTGAGAGACCACCTCACCAAAGATCAGCTCCAGAAAAATTTTCCACATGCCTGAATCATTTCATCGAACAGTTGGCATGCACTGTTTCTGTTCAAATTCAGAAAATTCAGAGTTTCAGTGTTGGGTTTAGTCGACAGCGTCGTTTTCTTCAGAGCCTCGGCGTCAATCTCACCAGTGCTCGCTCTGGCCTCTTGCTCACTGCTCCTTCTTCTTATCCATCGCGCCGCACGGTCGTCTGGACGGTTGCGAGCGTCGGCGGTGAGCTGGCAGAGGTACACCGCCCCCGTGAGCGGCGACAGCAACGCTCGCTGCGGCCGCCAGAGAAGCTCAGCGAGGTACGACACCGTCCAGCACCGCCCACACCACCAGGAGCCTCCGCGTGGCCGTCCTCTTCTCTGGACGCGCTGCAGCACCGTCGCCGTGGCCTGAGATGCGCAGAGCGCGCTCTCTGCCGCCGACGAGCCCGTGAGGCCGTTCCGTCGAAGGCCTGGAGTATCGCCCAAGTTGTACCAAGATTAGCCTCTGGATGGGACCAGTAGACCAATCCGTAGCTGCCCAGTCGCCTAGAACCTCCGTTCGACCGCTTCCTCGCCGTAATCATCGCCGGAGTTATCCCGTTCTCGGCAACCGCCTCGGACCGGCTATAAAAGGGAGCCTCGAGCTCGCCTTCGACCCAGCACCACTCCTACACCTCACCAGAGCCACGCCTAGCTACTAGGGAGACCTCGGGGAGGCCTTCTTCCCCGACTCCGGCCGCCCCGATCCGCTTTGGGCTCCGGCACGATTCCCTCTGGTGAGACCACCCCCGCCTCCCAAAACTTGCCATCAGCCTCATCATGCACCCACTCTTCTAACCCGAGCCCCAATTTGATGGTTGCAGCCCTCCTCGGCGAGATCCATCACCACCCGAACCACCGTCCGCCGGAGTAGAGGCCGCCGTCGACATGGTGCTCGCCGACGACCAACTCCACCACCCACAGGTCCAGAAGAGCACCGTGAGTCCGTAGGTACCAACCACTTCCCCTACCTCGCCGGGGATCGACGCCGGCGGCCACCGCGGTCCTCGGGCGCCGGTGTGCTCTGTTTGAAATTCAAACCTGACGGGTGGGACCCCCTCGTCAGCTTTTTCTCTTTTTTGAAACGTCATCCGGTCAGGAGGCATGGGTGTTTCTGGTTGGGACCGAGAGGGGGGCACCCCTTAGAGCGCGCGATATAAATTTGATCCCATGCTACTCGAGGTTGTGGCCTCCCCGTCTTAAAGTTTTTTTGAACGTTGCCTAGGGTGATCCCTAGCAGCGGAATGTAGAATGGGTGTGTACTCGTTAGATGTGTTTCTCCTAAAATACCGTAAACGGAACTAGTCCTTTGTGACTACTGAAATCCGTTGGCTGTGGTTAAAGAGTACAAACTCTGCAGAGTCAAAACCCATCCGAGTAACCGTGTCCATGGTCAAGGATCTTGGTCAACATATCCATATCAGTATCAGTATCAGTCTCAACGTCCGTCTCAGCGTCAGTCTCTGTGTCAGTCTGAGTGAAAATCCCCGGTGAATAAACATGAATGGTAAACCCGGCTGAATGTTATTCCTGTGGATGGACTAACCAGTTTATTATTACATACATGAGTATTCCCTTGAGATGATTTAAATTCATGAGCTACTTGAATTCGAATAATGAAATATAAGCCCTTTATGTGATGTCGCTCAGACGTCCGACTGTGGCACTCTTGTTATTTTTACTTTTGATATAAGCCCTTTATGTGATGTCGCTCAGACGTCCGACTGTGGCACTCTTGTTATTTACTTTTGATATAAGCCCTTTATGTGATGTCACTCAGACGTCCGACTGTGGCACTCTTGTTATTTACTTTTGATATAAGCCCTTTATGTGATGTCGCTCAGACGTCCGACTGTGGCACTCTTGTTATTTACTTTTGATATAAGCCCTTTATGTGATGTCGCTCAGACGTCCGACTGTGGCACTCTTGTTATTTACTTTGATATAAGCCCTTTATGTGATGTCGCTCAGACGTCCGACTGTGGCATTCTTGCTATTTACTTTTGATATAAGCCCTTTTCGAGATGTCGCTTAGACGTCCAACTATGGCACGCACTGTCGTTTATATTTCAATATGAGCCCTTTATGTGGTGTCGCTCCGACGCCCGACTGCGGCATTGTTAATTTATTTTACCTTTCGAGGCGTCGCTTCAGACACCCAATCGGTCTTCAACTATTTTATTGGGATTTCGGGAGGACTACCGCCTAACTTCCTTTTTATTTATCGTGCAGTGCAATTTATTATCTGAGTGCGCATTACTAATCTGCTCATGTGCATCATGTTTGCATTTGTTATATCTTATGTCCAAACTGTCTTGCGAGTACATTCAAAGTACTCACCTGGCTTGTTGATTTGGCCAGATGTTGACGAAGGCGATCTTATGGATGAAGAGTTCGATAGCGAGTCCGATGCCTAGAGGAGTCCCAGTCAGTTTCGTGCGATCCTGGAATTGGTCACTTGTGTTATATACGCTTCCGCTACAACAATAAAATCATCGAGCCTCACTCCGGCGCTCGATGAGCTGTAAAATTTAGGAGTCTTGTCACCCATTTCGCTGTGACATATCCACCACCACTTTGGTTACGAGTCAGTAGTTATGCCACCATACTCCTTCTGTCATATCCGCCCTTATGTATTATATCGGCGTGCTTGTAATAAATTGTTGAGCAACCTCAGCTCAACCTTGTATGATATTTAGTACTTCTGGATTTCTGTATCAAGGATTTGTCCACCAGTAAGAAGGATTCTTCTATACTGGTTTGATATAAGGGTCGGTTTCTCAATAAATGTTTTATTGGAAAACCGGTCCAACCAGCACTAAAGCACCGGATCCCATCAGAACTCCGAAGTTAAGCGTGCTTGTGCGAGAGTAGTACTAGGATGGGTGACCTCCTGGGAAGTCCCGGTGTTGCATTCCCTTTTGTGAGGACAAAGTGCGCAGAAAAGACTAGTATTGATCTGTGGGCCAGTCTAGATCCCGCCAGGAGTAACGACCACCGGCGGGTGTGTCCGGGGCGTTACAAGTTGGTATTAGAGCCGACCTTCGCGGTTACACGGATGTTTGCGGACAGGTGCGTGGTCATGTTGTTCATGACGTTTGTGACCCGTCGTGGCACACGGCATGGCACATGTACCGGACTGGATACACAGACGTATGTGCCAAGAGGGAACGTTCCTGTGGCCCGATGAGGACATCGGTTCCTCTGAGTGGGGGTGTATGTATTAGCCTGGATTAATAGGGATGATAGACTACTCATATCAATAAGGAATTCCTTCTTTTCCGGAAGCCCATTCGGAGAAAACTCCAAAGTTAAGCGTGCTCAGCTTGGAGTAATTTCAGGATCGCTGACCGACCGAGAAGTTGCTCTCGGGTGCGCACGAGTGAGGACAAAGTGCGCAGAAAAGACTAGTATTGATCTGTGGGGCCAGTCTAGATCCCGCCAGGAGTAACGACCACCGGCGGGTGTGTCCGGGGCGTTACACTAGGTCTGCTCACCGGCCGCGTACGCAACGTGCAGGAGTTCCCGGGGAGATGGCCCATGACCCCTGGGGGCATAGGTTTAGTCCGGCGTGCTGACCTCTCTATTAAGCCTAGGTCGGGTTGCAGCGTATTGTTTGGCCGAGGCCGGGCATGACCCAGGAAAGTGTGTCCGGCCGGAGTTAATCGAGCATGGTGGGTAAGTTGGTGCACCCCTGCAGGGAAGAAAACATCTATCGATAGCCTGTCCTACGGTAACGGACACTTGGAGTTGTATCCCGATCGATACAACTAGAACTGGATACTTGAGATGAGACATGGATATGAGAACTGGATAGTATGGCTCTGGGATTGCTTTCTCGCAGGGAGTCGAGAAAGGATCTCTGGCCGAGGTTGATAACACTTATACTACTTTACTTTATGCTACTCTTATCTCTTCTGATGCTGCAAGATGCTTGGAGCTGCTTGAAGATGCTAGTCTTCGATAGGCTAGGCTTTCCCTTTCTCTTCTGGCATTCTGCAGTCCAGTCCACAGATACAGCCCATTTCATTGATACCGATGCATATGTAGTGTAGATCCTTGCTTGCGAGTACTTTGGATGAGTACTCACGGTTGCTTTGCTCCCCTTTTCCCCCTTTCCTCTTCTTTCCGGTTGATGCAACCAGATGTCGGAGCCCAGGAGCCAGATGCCACCGCCGATGCTTACTACTACGTGGAGGCCGCCGACGACCAGGAGTAGTTAGGAGGCTCCCAGGCAGGAGGCCTTGCCTTTTCGATCAATGTTGCTTTTGTGCTAGCCTTCTTAAGGCAAACTTGTCTAACTCATGTCTGTACTCAGATATTGTTGCTTCCGCTGACCCTTGTGTATTCGAGCTTATGTATTCGAGCCCTCGAGGCCCCTGGCTTGTAATATAAAGCTTGTATTATTTTAATTTGTGTCTAGAGATGTGTTGTGATATCTTCCCGTGAGTCCTTAATCTTGATCGTACACATTTGCGTGTATGATTAGTGTACGATTGAATCGGGGGCGTCACAGCTTCTTTGGGAGAAGAGGCAGGGCTGGCTGCCTGGATGTGCTCTAATTTGAGGTAACAACTGAATCTTGTCAGATACTAATTAAATCAGAGCTATGGGTGTGAAGCACTGATATGCCAGTACATTTGATTGTGACCTGTTCTAATTTTGTACCTGAACTTTTTTTTAGAAAGGGTTGTACGTCAACTTAATGTGCTAGCAGAACTTATTGTGTTGTCTGTCTGTTTTCTTTGCACAACATTCAAGATATTTCCCCGTCATTGATAAAGACGATGAACCGTTATGTACGACTTCGTTGGTTTCAACATAGCCCTTCCCGTAGTGATCCACTATTTCCATCCTGATTGTGCCGCCTGCGTGAAATTTTTGTATGCAAGTTCAGTGTGCTATGATGTTCTATATGATTGTGTCAACTATATAAGTTTTTACTGAACATCAGCAATGCATATGGCTGAAAGATGTATTTACGAGTATCGACCGATGGGTATCTCTCTCTATCACTCTCTCTCTCTCACACACACACACACACGCACACACACGCGCACACGCACAAGTGGGACCCGTTGAATTATTTATTTGCTCGTGACAACTTTTAATTAGGTTCCACTATAATCTAACTTTTTTCTTAAGTTATTAATTGAGCTCAGTGACTCCAAAAAGTTGTACAAAAGCCTTGTTTGGGCCTTTCCGGCGTCGCAGAATGTGGGCTGAGTAACCATGTTAGGTTGTAATGTACTACACAGGCCTTTTTTTCCAACATCAGCAATGCAACTGGGCCGAAAATTGTACACAATATCCGGGTCAACTTGTTATTCTCCGCCCCGCTCGGCTGCAAACTTTCCTAGGAGGTATGCATTAGGCTTAACAAGAAAATGGACTTTAAGAAATAATAAATGGGATGTAATTATAATAACTGGATAGTTACTATGCACCAAACACGTAATTAGTTTGAAATATATATTATTTTTGGAATTTGAAAATTTTAATTTCATTACTTGTTGCGCGCGCAATATTTCGTTGGATTTTAACGTAATACAACTTTATTTTGAAATTATATTTTACCTGACCAGAAATTTTGGATAAAAATATTTCGGATCCCATCAAAATGTGGGAATTTTTTTTGAATTTTGTTTTGAGTGGTTGTTTGAAATTATTAATCGTTGTCCTAGCTAGAAGTTGGGCTGTACTTTTAACAAACTGTAAATGGGCTGTAGTAAATTCCATTAGAATTAAAAAATGGGCTGTACATTCTTACAAATCGCAAATGGGCTATATGTTCTCTGCCAAATCCGAGCTATGGGCCTACTAAGTTGACGCGTACCAAGGGCTTTGTCAACTTAGTCAATATAAACGATTCTAGCTGTAGTGATCATACGATGTCCATCCAACAGTCGTAGTGCTTCTTCAACCTTTGGTCTTCTTGCTCCAGCCGCCCAAAGCAGCGCCGGTCGTGTCGCCTGCTCCTGCCTCCCGTGGCCGGCTGTGATGCCGCGGAGCAGGGACGAAGCTCCCTTGTAGGCATTGGGGTCAATTGACCCCAATGAAATTAGGAATTCCTTCACTAATTTAGTACTAAACACTATCTATTTACTGAAGATGACCCCACTACCATGGACGTGACCCCAACAAACTAATTTTCTAGCTTCGTCCCTGCTGCGGAGGCCTCACCGCCCCGTACTACTCCCACCGCTGGCCAGACCATCCCTCTACTCACCCACACCCCCTGTTATTCTGCGGCGACGGCAGCCTCACACCGCAGCCGAACCAGTGAACCCTCGTACTCCTCTCCACGCGGGCTTCCACTTCTGCGTCTTCCCCGGCTCCGCGTCGTCCCCTTCCTAGGCCTCACCATCGTCCAGACCACCGCCCTGGTGCTCTCGGCGCGGCGTGGTCAACGTGGTCAACGACCGACTTCCATCGGAAGAGTACTGTACGTGGAGAGGCTAACAGCTAGGTCCAGGCGGCCGCAAGGAAGTGCCTCCTTATTACGCGCAAAATAATTATTCCTCCACCTGACAGCAGGGACCCACCGGACGGGCCACCTTATTTCGCGAAAAAAACATTTCCCCCTGACTGCTGGGACCCACCGGACGGGCCAGCGTATTTCGCGAAAAAAACGTTCCCCCCGCTGTCAGCTCGGACCCACCGGAAGTGCCTCCTTATTACGCACAAAAAAATGAATACTCCCCCTGCTAGCTGGGACCCACCATGGTGGGAGGCTGACTTGTGGGCCTACTAAGTTGACGGGGGCGGGGGCCTTTGTCAACTTTAGTCAATATGAACGATTCTAGCTCCAGTGACCGTACGATGTCCATCCAACGGCCGTAGTGCTTCTTCAACCTCTGGTCTTCTTGCTCCAGCCGCCCAAAGCAGCGTCGGTCGTGCCGCATGCTCCTGCCTCCTGTGGCCGGCTGTGCTGCCGTGGAGGCCTCACCGCCCCTACTATTCCCACCGCTGGCCAGGCCCTGCGGCGACGGCGACCTCACACCGCAGCCGAACCAGTGAACCCTCGTACTCCTCTCCGCGCGGGCTTCCACTGCCGCGTCTTCCCCGGCTCCCCGTCGTCCCCTTCCTAGGCCTCGCCATCGTCCACCACCCTGGTGCTCTCGGCGCGCCGTGGTCAACGTGGTCAAGGAACGACTTCCATCGGACGTGGACTGTACGTGGAGAGGCTGACAGCTGGGTCCACGGCCGCAGCAAGGAAGTGCCTCCTTATTACGCGGAAAATAATGATTCCTCCACTGACAGCTGGGACCCACCGGACGGGCCACTGTATTTCGTGAAAAAAAAACGTTTCCCCCTGACTGCTGGGACCCACCAGCTACATCTTCGCACGCAAGGAAGTGCGTCCGAGCAAAAAAAACGGTTCGCCCCCCTGACTGCTGGGACCCACCAGCTACATCTTCGCAGGCAAGTAAGTGCCTGACAGTCGGGACCCACCTGGTCGAAGCATACGTAGCGTTGTCATTCTGGTCGCGAACGTGTACGTACATATATACTGGTGGATGTAGAGGCGCGCACGTGTCGTAGTAGAGGCGCGTACGTGTCGTAGTAGAGGCGCGCACGTAGCATGTACACGTACGTACAACGGCCAGGGTGCAAGAAAGAAAATACGGCCACGTATGCGTACATACGGGCGGGGTCCCGAACGCCTAGTCGCGCATACGTACGGCCAAGGCTCGTGTACATGGCTGGGTCGGAACGGATAAACAACGTCGTCGTCGTGTTCATGGGGAGGCAACAGAATGCGTTGTGTTCATGGGGAGGCAACGGAATGCGTCGTGTTCATCGGGAGGCAACGGAACGCGTGGGAGCCAACCGGCTGGGTCAGAACGGAATGCGTGGTCGTGTTCATCGGGAGGGCTTGGACGGAACAGGCGATGGAAACGAGGCCTGGCATACCGCACAACGGAGGAAACGGACCTCCTACGTTCGGAACGGGGTTCTGTTGATCGGGAGGGGTCTGGCGTACTGCAAAACGGAGGAAACGGACCTCCTACGGTCAAAACGGGGGTCCTGTTGATCGGGAGGGGTGTGGCGTACCGCAAAACGGACGAAACAGACCTCCTACGGTCGAAACGGGGATCCTGTTGATCGGGAGGGGTGTGGCGTACCGCAAAACGGACGAAACGGACCTCCTATGGTCGAAACGGGGGTCCTGTTCATCGGGAGGGGTGTGGCGTACCGCAAAACGGGACACCACGGGATATTGTTCATCTCCACCGTCGACCTCCTCCAGCCTCCACGGGCTCCTGTTCATCCAGCCTCCACCGCGCGCTACTCCACCGTCTACTGTTCAACCACCCCTCCACGGGCACCCCTCCACCGTCTACTGTTCATCCAGCCCTCCACACCACGGGGTCCTGTTCAGCCACCCCTCCACCTTCTACTGTTCATCCAGCCCTCCACCACACCACGGGGTCCTGTTCATCCAGAGGCAACGCCACCGCTCACTGTTCATCCAACCCCCCCCCCCCCCGCAACGCTCACTGTTCATCCAATCGATCGGCTTCAGTTAGCAGCAGTAGCGAAGGAATCGCTCGATCGAGTTCAGTTAACAGCCTTCGATCGATTGCTCGGGTTCAGTAACGCGTAGCCTGCAGTGCAATCGCTCGGGTTCAGTTAGAGCCCAACGCCTCGCTCGGGTTCAGTTAGAGCCAACGCCTCGAACACACGCGCGTACGTGTACGAGAGAAACGTGCATCGCTCGGCCCCCGACCTCCCACCGTAACAGGGAACTCCCCAAAATTTTCCTCCCCCTCGCTTCTACCACGGTGTTTTCGTCATGGACGGCCCAAAGAATGTCATGCAGCTGCGTCTCCGGCCCGCCCAGGACGAAAATCCCATTTTGTGTCATGATTTTCGTCATAGAAGTAGGAGCTCACCACATCTATGATGATATCGGGTTTTGTCACAATTATCGTCATAGAAGTGTCATATGTATGACAGAAAAAAAATCGTTCGGCCCAAAATGTCACGGATGTGTCTTTTTTTGTAGTGCAAGGGAACAGTAGCACGAGCCATTGATCGACAACAGCATAGATATGCAAAAAAGTATCAGGTACTAAGTTCATGATAAATTAAAGTTCAATTAATCATATTACTTAAGAACTCCCACATAGATAGACATCCCTCTAGTCATCTAAATGATCACGTGATCCATATCAACTAAACCATGTCCGATCATCACGTGAGATGGAGTAGTTTTCAATGGTGAACATCTCTACGTTGATCATATCTACTATATGATTCACGTTCGACCTTTCGGTCTCAGTGTTCCGAGGCCATATCTGCATATGCTAGGCTCGTCAAGTTTAACCCGAGTATTCTGCACGTGCAAAACTAGCTTGCACCCATTGTATGTGAACGTAGAGCTTATCAGACCCGATCATCACGTGGTGTCTCGGCTAGACAAACTGTAGCAACGATGCATACTCAGGTCGAACACTTATACCTTGAAATTTAGTGAGGGGTCATCTTATAATGCTACCGCCGTACTAAGCAAAATAAGATGCATAAAAGATAAACATCACATGCAATCAAAATATGTGACACTATATGGCCATCATCATCTTGTGCCTTTGATCTCCATCTCCAAAGCACTATCATGATCTCCATCATCACCGTCTTGACACCTTGATCTCCATCGTAGCATCGTTGTCGTCTCGCCAACTATTGCTTCTACGACTATTGCTACCGCTTAGTGATAAAGTAAAGAAATTACATGGCGATTGCATTTCATACAATAAAGCAACAACCATAAGGCTCCTGCCAGTTGCCGATAACTTTTACAAAACATGATCATCTCATACAATAACTTATATCACACCATGTCTTGACCATATCACATCAAAACATGCCCTCCAAAAACAAGTTAGACGTCCTCTACTTTGTTGATGCAAGTTTTACGTGGCTGCTAAGGGCTTCTAGCAAGAACCGTTCTTACCCACGCATCAAAACCACAACGATTTTTTGTCAGGTGTGCTATTTTAACCTTCAACAAGGACAGGCCGTAGTCAAACTCGATTCAACTTAAGTTAGAGAAACAGACACCCGCCAGCCACATGTGTGCGAAGCACGTCGGTAGAACCGGTCTCATGAACGTGTTCATGTAATGTTGGTCCGGGCCGCTTCATCCAACAATACCGCCGAATCAAAGTAAGACGTTGGTGGTAAGCAGTATGACTATTATCGCCCACAACTCTTTGTGTTCTACTCGTGCATATCATCTACGCATAGACCTGGCTCGGATGCCACTGTTGGGGAACGTAGCATGCAATTTCAAAAAATTTCCTATGATCACGCAAGATCTATCTAGGAGATGCATAGCAATGAGAGGGGGAGAGTGTGTCCACGTACCCTCGTAGACTGAAAGCGGAAGCGTTAGGTTAACGCGGTTGATGTAGTCTAACGTCTTCACGATCCAACCGATCTTAGAATCGAATGTACGGCACCTCCGTGTTCAGCACACGTTCAGCTCGATGACGTCCCTCAAACTCTTGATCCAGCAGAGGGTCAAGGGAGAGTTCCGTCAGCACGACGGTGTGGTGACGGTGATGGTGATGCGATCCGCGCAGGGCTTCGCCTAAGCACTATGACGCTATGACGGGAGGCGTAAACTGTGGAGGGGGGCACCGCACACGGCTAAGAGAATAACTGTTGTGCCTTTGGGGTGCCCCTCGCCCCCATGTATAAAGGAGGGGAGGAGGAGGCGGCCATCCTAGAGGGGGCGCGCCAAGGGGGGACTCCTACTAGGACTCCACTCCTAGTAGGATTCACCCCCCCCCCTCCTTCCAGCGGAGAGGGGAAAGAGGAAAGAGGGGAGAGGGAGAAGGAAAGGGGGGGCGCTCCCCCACCGCTTGTCCAATTCGGACTGGGCATGGGGAGGCGCGCGCCACCTCCTGTGGCCTTCCTCCCTCTCTCCAATATGGCCCATGAGGCCCATTAACTTTCCCGGGGGGTTCCGGTAACCTCCCGGTACTCCGAAAAATCCCCGAACCTCTTCGGAACCATTCCGGTGTCCGTATATAACCTTCCAATATATGAATCTTTACCTCTCGACCATTTTGAGACTCCTCGTCATGTCCGTGATCTCATCCGGTACTCCGAACAAACTTCGGTCACCAAAACACGTAACTCATAATACAAATCGTCATCGAACGTTAAGCGTGCTGACCCTACGGGTTCGAGAACTATGTAGACATGACCGAGACACATCTCTGGTCAATAACCAATAGCGGAACCTAGATGCTCATATTGGTTCCTACATATTCTATGAAGATCTTTATCGGTCAAACCGCATAACAACATACGTCATTCCCTTTGTCATCGGTATGTTACTTGTCCGAGATTTGATCGTCGGTATCATCATACCTAGTTCAATCTCGTTATCGCCAAGTCTCTTTACTCGTTCCGTAATGCATCATCCCGCAACTAAATCATTAGTCACATTGCTTGCAAGGCTTATAGTGATGTGCATTACCGAGAGGGCCCAGAGATACCTCTCCGATACACGGAGTGACAAATCCTAATCTTGATCTACGCCAACCCAACAAACACCTTCGGAGACAGCTGTAGAGCATCTTTATAATCACCTAGTTACGTTGTGACATTTGATAGCACACAAGGTGTTCCTCCAGTATTCGGGAGTTGCATAATCTCATAGTCAGAGGAACATGTATAAGTCATGAAGAAAGCAATAGCAATAAAACTAAACGATCATTATGCTAAGCTAACGGATGGGTCTTGTCAATCACATCATTCTCTAATGATGTGATCCCGTTCATCAAATGACAACACATGTCTATGGTCAGGAAACATAACCATCTTTGATCAACGAGCTAGTTAAGTAGAGGCATACTAGGGACACTTTGTTTTGTCTATGTATTCACACATGTACTAAGTTTCCGGTTAATACAATTCTAGCATGAATAATAAACATTTATCATGATATAAGGAAATATAAATAACAACTTTATTATTGCCTCTAGGGCATATTTCCGTCAATTAGCAGGAAGCAGCGGAAACATGAAGGTGGAGATGGATCCTAGAATCAAGGAAAAACGAAAATATAAAAACTCCAGGAAAACACGTGATATCTCACCATGGATCCCGGCATTTCGCACCTGCCACCCACCTTCACAATGGAACCAACATCAGTTACACACCATGGACTAGATTTGACACTCAGTTCTTGAGAGGCCCATCGTAAAGATACAAATGTGGGTTAATAGGATAACTTTCTCATTGCCAATTAAACGATGCAAAGAGCATGTTATGTTAAGGTTTGGAAATAGTGTTTGCGTGAAATCAAAGCGTTGTGACCCGATGATATATGCCATGTAAATATAATGCTTTTGCATTAGGCAAGCGTGATGCGTCCACTATAGGAAAGAAGGAAAATTGCTAACCAGCCAGCGTAATTCATAACTTCCCAACAACCGAGAGACCAGGTCAACAACCCCAAGCCAGAAAATCACTCAGGGCATCCAATGCCGACCCTCAAACCGACTAGATCTTTGATGATTCCATTACTGAAACCAACTTGCAAGTCACATTTTCAATGCGCTAGAAGTTTCTATGAATATGGCTGCCTAATATACACTGGAAACCACTATTAATTTTTTTGTTAGTGTGTATATGATTTAGAAATCTCTGCCATGGTATTCCATAATATTAAAAGATATATGAACACACATAGATATGCAAATATATATGTATACACTATACAATTTATGCAGTATTAGAAAATAAATTCAAAAGATTTTTTAACAATAAAGAAAAAATTGGTACAACATACAATTTAAATTTTTATAAAATAAAAAAATTCAATGATATATATTACAAATGTATAACGATGAATGATATCAATATTATTCGAAACATTGTTATGTGGCTAAGTAATACAGAAATTATATTAATTACAATTGTAATATGCTACACTTAGTTTAAAATAAGTATAGAAATTTAGTATAAAAACAGATATTTTACATCGCACATCTCACGAAACTTAATCAACAGTATCCATTGTTCTAACCGGACTTACCACCGAATAAACTAGCCACAAACTTGACCACTCTTCCCGAGCGCTGAGTTCGTGATATCGTCAGCTTTGGCCCACACTGCGTGCAGACAATACACAATGAGAGCATAGATCATGTCCAGCATAGCCATCACGCCCTTTCCAATGTTACGTATGATGCGAGTCTCACTAAGCTGGAGCTCTATTGTCTTTAGGGATTTTTGCTTATAATCGATCATTGCAATAATATCAGCTTTAAAACGACAGCCTGCTTAAGCAACTGCGGTCTACATTACATCGGCATTCTTCATCATGATCTTGTCTGCACATGCATCCATCAGCTTGTCCACCAAGGGATCATGCATTATCACGTGAGATGCTATCTGTTTTAGCATACAAGCAGATACAGTAAGTAGTATCCATGACTATAATACAAGAGGAAGTAAACATAAATAATGAGTTGGAAATGAAATGAATATTTAAGTCTAACATACTTCCTATGCACAGTCATTTTATAGGAAAACAAATTATCAAGACAAGCAATATCTAGCATATGCAAGGAAGAAAAAAAGAAACAATAGCAATCTCAACATGAAGAGAGGTAATTGAGTAACATGAAGATTTCCACAACCATATTTTCCTCTCTCGTAATAATTACATGTAGGATCATACTCAAATTGAACAATATAGATATCATAAACAATATTATCTTCATGATCCACATGCATAAAAGTTTTATAATCTTCCAAGATAGTGGAATTAACATCAACTAAGTCATGACCTCTCCAAACCCACTTTCATCAAAATTTCATAAGATTGAACACTCTCCAAATATGTGGGATTATTTTTACCTAAAGTTGAAGCTCTTCCAAACCCACTTCAATATTATTGCAAACATTATTATGAATATCATATTCATCATGAGACGTAAATAAATTTTCAAGATCATAAGAAGCATTATCACCCCAATCAAGATCATTGCAATAAGTAGTGGATATAACAAAATTATCATCCCAAGGCTCGTAGTTTTGCATATTATTACCACAATTGACATTAATAGAATTTATAATAACATCATTGCAATCATGTTTTTTCATTCAAGGGGCTATCAAGTGTGGGTGTGATAACCCACAAGTATAGGGGATCGCAACAGTTTTTTAGGGTAGAGTATTCAACCCAAATTAATTGATTCGACACAAGGGGAGCCAAAGAATATTCTCAATTATTAGCAGCTGAGTTGTCAATTCAACCACACCTGAAAGACTTAATATCTGCAACAAAGTATTTAGTAGCAAAGTAGTATGGAAGTAACGGTAACGGTAACGGTAACAGAAGTAACTGTTGGGGAACGTAGCATGCAATTTCAAAAAAATTCCTACGATCACGCAAGATCTATCTAGGAGATGCATAGCAACGAGAGGGGGAGAGTGTGTCCACGTACCCTCATAGACCGAAAGCGGAAGCGTTAGGTTAACGCGGTTGATGTAGTCGAACGTCTTCACGATCCAACTGATCTAGTACCAAACGTACGTCACCTCCGAGTTCGCCACACGTTCAGCTCGATGATGTCCCTCGAACTCTTGATACAGCAGAAGGTCGAGGGAGAGTTCCGTTAGCACGATGTCGTGGTGACGGTGATGGTGATGTGATACGCGCAGGGCTTCGCCTAAGCACTACGGCGCTATGACCGGAGGAGTAAACTGTGGAGGGAGACGTCGCACACGGCTTGGAACAATTGGTGTGTCTCCAAGGGGTGCCCTGCCCACGTATATAAAGGAGGGAGAGGGAGGAGGCCGTCCCTAGGGGGCGCGCCATAAGGGGGGAGTCCTACTAGGACTCCTAGTCCTAGTAGGATTCGGCGCCCCCTCTTTTCCTTCTCATGGAGGTGGAAAGAGGGGAGGAGAGGGAGTAGGAGAAGGAAAGGGGGGTGCTGCCCCCTTCCCTAAACCAATTCTTCCTCATCCCTTGTAGGGGGTGCACCAGCCCCTTGTGGGCTGGTTAGCCTCCCTCCTATGGCCCATATATTTCCCCGGGGGTTCCGGTAACCCCTCCGGTACTCCGGTATGTACCCGATACACTCCGGAACCCTTCCGGTGTCTGAATACTACCTTCCAATATATCAATCTTTACCTCTCGACCATTTCGAGACTCCTCGTCATGTCCATGATCTTATCCAGGACTCCGAACAAACTTCGGTCACCAAAACACATAACTCACAATACAAATCGTCATCGAACGTTAAGCGTGCGGACCCTACGGGTTCGAGAACTATGTAGACATGACCGAGACACATCTCCGGTCAATAACCAATAGCGGAACCTGGATTCTCATATTAGTTCCTACATATTCTATGAAGATCTTTATCGGTCAAACCGCAATAACAACATACATTATTCCCTTTGTCATCGGTATGTTACTTGCCCGAGATTTGATCGTCGGTATCATCATACCTAGTTCAATCTCGTTACCGGCAAGTTTCTTTACTCGTTCCGTAATGCATGATCCCGTAACTAACTCATTAGTCACATTGCTTGCAAGGCTTATAGTAATGTGCCTTACCGAGAGAGCCCAGAGATACCTCTCCGATACTCGGAGTGACAAATCCTAATCTCGATCTATGCCAACCCAACAAACACCTTCTGAGACACCACTAGAGCATTCTTATAATCACCCAGTTACGTTGTGACGTTTGATAGCACACAAGGTGTTCCTCCAGTATTCGGGAATTGCATAATCTCATAGTCAGAGGAATATGTATACGTCATGAAGAAAGCACTAGCAATAAAACTTAATGATCATTATGCTAAGCTAACGGATGGGCCTTGTCCATCACATCATTCTCTAATGATGTGATCCCGTTCATCAAATGACAACACATGTCTATGGTTAGGAAACTTAACCATCTTTGATTAACGAGCTAGTCAAGTAGAGGCATACTAGGGACACTATGTTTTGTCTATGTATTCACACATGTACTAAGTTTCCGGTTAATACAATTTAGCATGGATAATAAAAATTTATCATGATATAAAGAAATATAAATAACAACTTTATTATTGCCTCTAGGGCATATTTCCTTCAGTCTCCCACTTGCACTAGAGTCAATAATCTAGTTCACATCGTCATGTGATTTAACACCAATAGTTCACATCTTTATGTGATTAGTTCACATCGCCATGTGACTAACACCCAAAAGGTTTACTAGAGTCAATAATCTAGTTCACATCACTATGTGATTAACACCCAGAGAGTACTAAGGTTTGATCACGTTTTACTTGTGAGAGAAGTTTAGTCAACGGGTCTGTCACATTCAGAGCCGTATGTATTTTGGAAATTTTCTATGTCTACAATGCTCTGCATGGAGCTACTCTAGCTAATTGCTCCCACTTTCAATATGTATCTAGCTTGAGACTCAGAGTCATCCGGGTCGGTGTAAAAGCTTGCATCGACTTAACTCTTTACGACGAACTCTTTATTACCTCCATAATCGAGAAATGTTTCCTTAGTCCTCTTAGGTAACTAAGGATAACTTTGACCGCTATCCAGTGATCCACTCCTGGATCACTATCGTACCCCTTTGCCAAACTCATGGCAAGGTACACAATAAGTCTGGTACACAGCATAGCATACTTTATAGAACCTATGGATGAGGCATAGGGAATGACTTTCATTCTGTTTCTATTTTCCGCAGTGGTCGGGTTTTGAGTCTTACTCAACTTCATACCTTACAACTCAGGCAAGAACTCCTTCTTTGACTGATCCATTTTTGAACTCCTTCAAAATATTATCAAGGTATGTACTAATCGAAAGTCATATCAAGCATAGATACGAGTGAGAAACTCTCATCGTAGTCAACACCTTGAACTTGTCGAAAAACCTTTTGTGACAATTCGAGATTTGTAGATAGTAACACTACTATCAGTGTCCGTCTTCCTCTTGAAAATCCATTTATTCTCAATGGCTTGCCGATCATCGGGCAAGTCAATCAAAGTCCATACTTTGTTCTCATACATGGATCCCATCTCAGATTTCATGGCCTCAAGCCATTTCGCGGGATCTGGGCTCATCATCGCTTCCTCACAGTTCGTAGGTTCGTCATGGTCTAGTAACATGACTTCTAGAATAGGATTACCGTACCACTTTGGTGCGGACCGTACTCTGGTTGACCTACGAGGTTCGGTAGTAACTTGATCTGAAGTTTCATGATCATCATCATTAGCTTCCTCGTTAATTGGTGTAGGAATCACTGGAACTGATTTCTGTGATGAACTACTTTCCAATTCGTGAGAAGGTACAATTACCTCATCAAGTTCTACTTTCCTCCCACTCACTGCTTTCGAGAGAAACTCTTTCTCTAGAAAGGATCCATTCTTAGCAACGAATATCTTGCCTTCGGATCTGTGATAGAAGGTGTACCCAACAGTTTCCTTTGGGTATCCTATGAAGACACATTTCTCCGATTTGGGTTCGAGCTTATCAGGTTGAAGCTTTTTCACATAAGCATCGCAGCCCCAAACTTTAAGAAATGGCAGCTTAGGTTTCTTGCCAAACCACAGTTCATATGGTGTCGTCTCAACGGATTTAGATGGTGCCCTATTTCACATGAATGCAGTTGTCTCTAATGCATAACCCCAAAACGATAGTGGTAAATCGGTAAGAGACATCATAGATCGCACCATATCCAATAAAGTACGGTTACGACGTTCGGACACACCATTACGCAGTGGTGTTCCAGGTGGCGTGAGTTGTGAAACTTATTCCACATTGTTTTAGATGAAGGCCAAACTTGTAACTCAAATATTCGCCTCCGCGATCAGATCGTAGAAACTTTATTTTCTTGTTACGATGATTCTCCACTTCACTCTGAAATTCTTTGAACTTTTCAAATGTTTCAGACTTGTGTTTCATTAAGTAGATATACCCATATCTACTCAAATCATCTGTGAAGGTCAGAAAATAACGATACCCGCCGCGAGCCTCAACACTCCTTAGACCGCATACATCGGTATGTATTTTCCCAATAAGTCATTGGCTTGCTCCATTGTTCTGGAGAACGGAGTTTTAGTCATCTTGCCCATGAGGCATGGTTCGCAAGTATCAAATGATTCATAATCAAGTGATTCCAAAAATCCATCTGCATGGAGTTTCTTCATGCGCTTTACACCAATATGACCTAAACGGCAGTGCCACAAATATTTATGTTGCACTATCATTATCAACTTTGCATCTTTTGGCATCAATATTATGTGTATCACTGCGATCGAGATTCAGTAAACTATTTACATTGGATGTAAGACCATAGAAGGTTTTATTCATGTAAACAGAACAACAATTATTCTCTTGACTTCAATGAATAACTGTATCGCAATAAACATGATCCAATCATATTCATGCTCAACACAAACACCGAATAACATTTATTTAGTTCCAATACTAATCCCGAAGGTAGAGGGAGTATGCGATGGTGATCTTATCAACCTTGGAATCATTTTCAACATACATTGTCACCTCGCCCTCAACTAGTCTCTGTTCATTTTGTAACTCCTGCTTCGAGTTACTAATCATAGCAACTGAACCGGTATCAAATACGCAGGGGCTACTATGAACACTAGTAAAGTACACATCAATAACATGTATATCATATATACTTTTGTTCACTTTGCCATCCTTCTTATCCGCCAAGTATTTGGGGCAGTTCCGCTTCGAGTGACCATTTCCTTTGCAGTAGAAGCACTCAGTTTCAGGATTTGGTCTAGCTTTGGGCTTCTTCATGGGAGTGGCAACTTGCTTGCCAATCTTCTTGAAGTTCTATTTCTTTACCTTGCCCTTTTACTTGAAACTAGTGGTCTTGTCAACCATCAACACTTGATGCTTTTCTTGATTTCTACCTTCGCCAATTTCAGCATCGCGAAAAGCTCGGGAATCGTTTTCGTCATCCCTTGCATATTATAGTTCATCACGAAGTTCCAGTAACTTGGTGATAGTGACTAGAGAACTCTGTCAATCACTATCTTATCTGGATGATTAACTCCCACTTGATTCAAGTGATTGTAGTACTCAGACATTCTGAGCACATGCTCACTGGTTGAGCTATTCTCCTCCATTTTGTAGGCAAAATACTTTTCAGAGGTCTCATGCCTCTTGACTCGGGCATGAGTCTCAAATACCAATTTCAGCTCTTGAAACATCTTATATGCTCCGTGGCGTTCAAAATGTTTTTGAAGTCTCGGTTCTAAGCTGTAAAGCATGGCGCACTAAACTATGAAGTAGTCATCATACCGAGCTTGCCAAACGTTCATAACGTCTGCATCTGCTCCTGCACTAGGTCCGTCACCTAGCGGTGCATCAAGGACATAATTCTTCTGTGCAGCAATGAGGATAATCCTCAAATCACGGACCCAGTCCGCATCATTGCTACTATCATCTTTCAACTTAGTTTTCTCTAGGAACATATCAAAAATAAACGGGGAGCTACATCGCAAGCTATTGATTTACAACATAGATATGCAAATACTATCAGGACTAAGTTCATGATAAATTAAAGTTAAATTAATCATATAACTTAAGAACTCCCACTTAGATAGACATCCCTCTAGTCATCCAAATGATCACATGATCCATATCAACTAAACCATGTCCTATCATCACGTGAGATGGAGTAGTTTTCAGTGGTGAACATCTCTATGTTGATCATATCTACTATATGATTCACGTTCGACCTTTTGGTCTCAATGTTCCGAGGCCATATCTGCATATGCTAGGCTCGTCAAGTTTAACCTGAGTATTCTGCACGTGCAAAACTGGCTTGCACCAGTTGTATGTGAACGTAGAGCTTATCAGACCCGATCATCACGTGGTGTCTCAGCATGACGAACTGTAGCAACGGTGCATACTCAGGAAGAACACTTATACCTTGAAATTTAGTGAGGGATCATCTTATAATGCTACCGCCGTACTAAGCAAAATAAGATGCATAAAAGATAAACATCAAATGCAATCAAAATATGTGACATGATATGGCCATCATCATCTTGTGCCTTTGATCTCCATCTCCAAAGCACCGTCATGATCTCCATCATCACCGGCTTGACACCTTGATCTCCATCGTAGCATCATTGTCGTCTCGCCAACTATTGCTTCTACGACTATCGCTACCGCTTAGTGATAAAATAAAGCAATTACATGCCGATTGCATTTCATACAATAAAGCGACAACCATAAGGCTCCTGCCAGTTGCCGATAACTTTTACAAAACATGATCATCTCATATAATAACTTATATTACATCATGTCTTGACTATATCACATCACAACAAGCCCTGCAAAAACAAGTTAGACGTCCTCTACTTTGTTGTTGCAAGTTTTACGTGGCTGCTACGGGCTTCTAGCAAGAACCGTTCTTACCTACCATCAAAACCACAATGATTTTTCGTCAAGTGTGCTATTTTAACCTTCAACAAGGACCGACCGTAATCAAACTCGATTCAACTAAGGTTGGAGAAATAGACACCCGCCAGCTACATGTGTGCGAAGCACGTCGGTAGAACCGGTCTCATGAACGTGGTCATGTAATGTTGGTCCGGACCGCTTCATCCAACAATACCGCCGAATCAAAGTAAGACATTGGTGGTAAGCAGTATGACTATTATCGCCTACAACTCTTTGTGTTCTACTCGTGCATATCATCTATGCATAGACCTGGCTCGGATGCCACTGTTGGGGAACGTAGCATGCAATTTCAAAAAAATTCCTACGATCACGCAAGATCTATCTAGGAGATGCATAGCAACGAGAGGGGGAGAGTGTGTCCACGTACCCTCGTAGACCGAAAGCGGAAGCGTTAGGTTAACGCGGTTGATGTAGTCGAACGTCTTCACGATCCAACCGATCTAGTACCAAACGTACAGCACCTCCGAGTTCAGCACACATTCACCTCGATGACGTCCCTCGAACTCTTGATCCAGCAGAAGGTCGAGGGAGAGTTCCGCCAGCATGACGGCGTGGTGACAGTGATGGTGATGTGATACGCAGGGCTTCGCCTAAGAACTACGACGCTATGACCGGAGGAGTAAACTGTGGAGGGAGACACCGCACACGGCTTGGAACAATTGGTGTGTCTCCAAGGGGTGCTTTGCCCACGTATATAAAGGAGGGAGAGGGAGGAGGCCGGCCCTAGGGGGCGCGCCATAAGGGGGGAGTCCTACTAAGACTCCTAGTCCTAGTAGGATTCGCCCCCCCCTCTTATCCTTCTCATGGAGGTGGAAAAGGGGAAGGAGAGGGAGTAGGAGAAAGAAAGGGGGGTGGCGCCCCCTTCCCTGAACCAATTCGGCCTCCTCCCTTGTGGGGGGGGGGGGCACCAGCCCCTTGTGGGCTGGTTAGGCTCCCTCCTATGGCCTATATGGCCCATATCTTTCCCCGGGGGGTTCCGGTAACCCCTCCGGTACTCCGGTATGTACCCGATACACTCCGGAAACCTTCCGGTGTCCGAATACTACCTTCCAATATATCAATCTTTACCTCTTGACCATTTCGAGACTCCTCGTCATGTCCATGATCTTATCTGGGACTCCGAACAAACTTCGGTCACCAAAACACATAACTCATAATACAAATCGTCATCAAACGTTAAGCGTGCGGACCCTACGGGTTCGAGAACTATGTAGACATGACCAAGACACATCTCCGGTCAATAACCAATAGCGGAACCTGGATGCTCATATTGGTTCCTACATATTCTACGAAGATCTCTATCGGTCAAACCGCAATAACAACATACGTTATTCCCTTTGTCATCGGTATGTACTTGCCCGAGATTCGATCGTCGGTATCATCATACCTAGTTCAATCTCGTTACCGGCAAGTCTCTTTACTCGTTCCGTAATGCATGATCCCGTAACTAACTCATTAGTCACATTGCTTGCAAGGCTTATAGTAATGTGCATTACCAAGAGGGCCCAGAGATACCTCTCCGATACTCGGAGTGACAAATCCTAATCTCGATCTATGCCAACCCAACAAACACCTTCGGAGACACCTGCAGAGCATCTTTATAATCACCCAGTTACGTTGTGACGTTTGAGAGCACACAAGGTGTTCCTCCAGTATTCGGGAGTTGCATAATCTCATAGTCAGAGGAATATGTATAAGTCATGAAGAAAGTAATAGCAATAAAACTTAACGATCATTATGCTAAGCTAATGGATGGTTCTTGTCCATCACATCATTCTCTAATGATGTGATCCCGTTCATCAAACGACAACACATGTCTATGGTTAGGAAACTTAACCATCTTTGATTAACGAGCTAGTCAAGTAGAGGCATACTAGGGACACTCTGTTTTGTCTATGTATTCACACATGTACTAAGTTTCCGGTTAATAGAATTCTAGCATGAATAATAAACATTTATCATGATATAAGGAAATATAAATAACAACTTTATTATTGCCTCTAGGGCATATTTCTTTCAGTAACAGTAGCAGTTTTATAGCAATCGTAACAGTGGCAATGGCAAAGTAACTTGCAAGATCGGATCAAGAACACAAATATATTCATGAAACATAATAGGTTCAGATCTGAAATCATGGCAATCAGGCCCTAGTGACAAGCATTAGGCATAGCAAAGTCATAGCAACATCAATCTCAGAACATAGTGGATACTAGGGATCAAACCCTAAAAAACTAACTCGATTACATGATAAATCTCATCCAACCCATCACCGTCCAGCAAGCCTATGATGGAATTACTCATGCATGGTGGTGAGCATCATGAAATTGGTGATGGAGGAAGGTTGGTGATGATGATGGGGACGAATCTCCCTCTCCAGAGCTCCGAACGGACTCCAGATCAGCCCTCCCAATGAAGAACAGGAGGCGGAGGCGGCTCCGTATCGTAAAACGCGATGAATCCTTCTCTCTGACTTTGTCTTCTCCGGATGTGAATATATAGAGTTGTAGTTAGGGTCGGAGGAGGTCCAGGGGGCCCACAAGCCGCCAGGGCGCGCCCCAGGGGGGCGCGTCCCCCAGGCTTGTGGCCAATGAGTGGACCCCCACTGGTTGATTCTTTCGCTAGTACTTTTTATATATTCCACAAATATTCTCCATAAATTTTCAGGTCATTCCGAGAACTTTTAATTTTGCACAAAAATAACACCAAGGCAATTCTGCTGAAAACAGCGTCAGTCCGGGTTAGTTCCATTCAAATCATGCAAATTAGTGTCCAAAACAAGGGCAAAAAGAGTTTGGAAAAATAGATATGATGAAGACGTATCAGGGTGCAATAGCAATAATTTCATGTTTAACATAAGAAACTATAGCAAGTTTGTCTCCAGAAGCATCATTAATATTGGCATCATGGCCATAAGAATAGCAAGCATATCGTTCATCAAGAGGGGATATTTCAACCGAATCAACGGAATCGTAATTATTTATAGATTCATGCATATCGGTATTCTCTTCCAAAGCAGCAGACATTCTCTCAATAAATTCACTAACATAGGCATTAGGAGCATAGTTTTCATAGCAATATTTAGGTATGACGAAATTTTCAGATTTGTAGAGAGTGATATCATACTTTTCAATCAAATAAGCAACTTCATAAGCACCCTTAAAATAAACAAATTCTTCAATTTGTTCAATATCATAGTAACTATAAACAACCTTGGCATAAGAACACAAGATTTCATTATCATTAAACTCACATAGGTAGGGAAGGTGTTTTTTAGAGTTCTTAGAGCAACAAGTAAAATCATAAATTTCACATAGATTCCAAGCATAGCATAGCAAACAATTTATTTGATGCCATAAGAGTCTCCCTTTCTGAGACAAACGGTGACACACAAAATGAGCATGCTCATCTAAAGATTTTCCATCAACTAAACTAGTTGGGGCTTCAGCACGAGGACAAATGGATCGAAGATGATCCAAGTAGAAAACTTTGAGTGGATCCATGGCTATCTTTATTTTCTTTGTTTCTTTTCTGCTTTTGAGTCATGACATGAATATAGTAAAAGCAAGCAAATAAACAAGCAAAAAGGCAAACGGAAAATATTTTGTGTTTTTTTGAAAATGGTTTAGAAGTAGGGGAGATGAAAATGAGAGGCAAATAGCGAATATTATAAATGCAAGGAGATGAAAGCTTATGCGATGGTACTTGATAGATGTTGATCATGTCTCCCCGGCAAAGGCGCCAGAAATTCTTCCTGCTACTTGTGAGCTGCGTTGGGATTTCCCCGAAGAGGAGAGGATGATGCAGTACAGTAGAGATAAATATTTCCCTTAGTTAAGAACCAAGGTTATCAATCCAGTAGGAGAACCACGCAACACCTCGTTAGCAGTACCTACACACAAAATAATAAATACTTGCACCCAACATGAACAAGGGGTTGTCAATCCCTCGGCGTTTAATTGCAAGGATCAAATCTCGTAGTGATAGATAGATAGCACAAAAATACAAAATAAAATAACGTAAATAAAATTGCAGCAAAGTATTTTTGGTTTTTAATATATGATAACAGTAGACCCGGGGGCCATAGTTTTCACTAGAGGCTTCTCTCTTGAAAATAGCATACGGTGGGTACACAAATTACTGTTGGGCAATTGATAGAAAAGTGAATAATCATGATGATATCCAAGGCAACGATCATGTATATAGCCATCACGTCCGAGACAAGTATACCGACTCCTGCCTGCATCTACTACTATTACTCCACACATCGACCGCTATCCAGCATGCATCTAGAGTATTAAGTTCATAAAGAACGGAGTAACCGCTTAAGCAAGATGACATGATGTAGACAAAGTAAACTCACGCATAAATAAACCCCATCTTTTTATCCTTAATGGCAACAATACAAATATGTGTCTTGTCCCTTTCTATCACTGGGATATAGATCACCGCAAGATTGAACCCATCACAAAGCACCTCTCCCATTGCAAGAAAAATCAATCTAGTTGGCCAAACCAAATCAATAGACCGGAGAGAAATACAAAGCGATAATAATCATGCATAAAAGAGTTCAGAGAAGACTCAAATAATATTCATGGATAATCTGACCATAAACTCGCAAATCGTCGAATCCCAACAAACACACCGCAAAGAGTGATTACATCGAATAGAACTCCAAAAACATCGAGGAGAACATTGTATTGAAGATCAAAGAGAAAGAAGAAGCCATCTAGCTACTAGCTATGGACCTGTAGGTCTGTGGTAAACTACTCACACATCATCGGAAGGGCGGGAAGGTTGATGTAAAGCCCCTCTATGGTTGGTTCCCCCTCTGGCTGAGTACCGGAAAAGGCCTCCAGATGGCATATCTCGAGAACAGAAGCTTGCGGCGGTGGAAAAAGTATTTTGGGTGGCTCTCTGTTGGTTTCCCGATTTTAGAGAATTTATAGAGGTGGAATTAGGTGAAACGGATGCTCGTGGGCCCCACAAGCCACCAGGGCGCTCCTAACCGGGCGCGCCTTGGTGCCTTGTGGGCTACTCCTTCATCTTCTGGCCCTCTCCCGAGGCTTCCAGGGTCTCTTATGTCCAGAAAAAATCTTCAAAAAGTTTCATGGCATTTGTACTTCGTTTGGTACTGATATTCTGGAAAACCAAAAATAGGAAGAAAAAAACAACAACTTGCACTTGGCACTAAG
The DNA here is from genome assembly GCF_002575655.3 of Aegilops tauschii subsp. strangulata. NCBI lineage: Eukaryota > Viridiplantae > Streptophyta > Magnoliopsida > Poales > Poaceae > Aegilops > Aegilops tauschii. The sequence continues at coordinate 510,582,641 of NC_053038.3, forward strand.
TTAATAGGTTAGTCCCAAAAATGATATATAATGACATATAAATGCATATTGAACGTAGAGCCTATCACACCCGATCATCACGTGGTGTCTCAGCATGACGAACTGTCGCAACAGTGCATACTCAGGGAGAACACTTATACCTTGAAATTTTAGTTAAGGGATCATCTTACAATGCTACCGCCGTACTAAGCAAAATAAGATGCATAAAAGATAAACATTACATGCAATCAAAATATGTGACATGATATGGCCATCATCATCTTGTGCCTTTGATCTCCATCTCCAAAGCACCGTCATGATCTCCATCGCCACTGGCTTGACACCTTGATCTCCATCGTAGCGTCGTGGTCGTCTCGCCAACTATTGCTTCTACAACTATCGCTAACGAATAGTGATAAAGTAAAGCAATTACATGGTGTTTGCACTACATACAATAAAGAGACAACCATAAGGCTCCTGCAGGTTGCTAGTAACTTTTACAAAACATGTTCATCTCATACAATAACGTATATCACATCATGTCTTGACCATATCACATCACAACATGCCCTGCAAAAACAAGTTAGACCTCCTCTACTTTGTTGTTGCAAGTTTTACGTGGCTGCCACGGGCTTCTAGCAAGAACCGTTCTTACCTACGCATCAAAACCACAACTGTGATTTATCAAGTTTGTTGTTTTAACCTTCAACAAGGACCGGTCGCAGTCAAATTTGATTCAACTAAAGTTGGAGAAACAAACACCCGCCAGCCACCTTTATGCAAAACTAGTTGCATGTCTGTCGGTGGAACCGGTCTCGTGAACGTGCTCATGTAAGGTTGGTCCGGGCCGCTTCATCCAACAATACCACCGAATCAAAATAAGACGTTGGTGGTAAGCAGTATGATGATCACCGCCCACAACTCTTTGTGTTCTACTCGTGACCTGGCTCTGATACCACTGTTGGGGAACGTAGCATGCAATTTCAAAAAATTCCTACGCTCACGCAAGATCTATCTAGGAGATGCATAGCAACGAGAGGGGGAGAGTGTGTCCACGTACCCTCATAGACCGAAAGCGGAAGCGTTTGACAACGCAGTTGATGTAGTCGAACTTCTTCAAGCTCCGACCGATGAAGTACTGAACGTACGGCACCTCCGAGTTCTGCACACGTTCAGCGCGATGACGTCCCTCGCCTTCTTGATCCAGCAAGGTGTCGAGGAAGTAGATGAGTTCCGTCAACACGACGGCGTGGTGACGGTGATGATGAAGTGATCCTCACAGAGCTTCACCTAAGCACCGCGAGAATATGACCGGGGGTGTAAACTGTGGAGGGGGCACCGCACACGGCTAACAATTGATGTTGTGTCCTTGTGAGGCGCCCCCTCCCCACATATATATAGGTGGGAGGGGAGGGGAGGCAGCCAGGGGCACCCTAGGGTTGCCCCCCCCCCCTAGAGGCCCTGCCTTGCCTTGTGCCCCCCCCCTTTCCATGTAGGCATGAAGGGAAGGAAAGAGGGGGATGAGAGAAGGAAGTGGGAATCCTAATCCATACTTTCCTTGCCCTTCCCCCCCTTTCCTTCTCCTCCTCCTATAGCCTTATAGGGCGCACCAGCCCCTTGTGGGCTGGTGTGTTCCTTCACAAAGCCCATATGGCCCATAGGATTGTCGGGGGTACCCGATAAGTACCCGATACTCTCCGGAACACATCCGGTGTCAGAATACCATCGTCCTATATATCAATCTTTACCTCTCGACCATTTCGAGACTCCTCGTCATGTCCGCGATCACATCCGGGACTCTGAACAACATTCGGTCACCAAATCACATAACTCATATAATACTAAATTGTCATCGAACGTTAAGCGTGCGGACCCTACGGGTTCGAGAACTATGTAGACATGACCGAGACACCTCTCCGGTTAATAACCAATAGTGGAACCTGGATGCTCATATTAGCTCCTACATATTCTACGAAGATCTTTATCGGTCGAACCGTTATGACAACATACGTTATTCCCTTTGTCCATCGGTATGTTACTTGCCCGAGATTCGATCGTCGGTATCCACATATCTAGTTCAGTCTCGTTACCGGCAAGTCTCTTTACTCGTTCCGTAATACATCATCCTGTAACTAACTCATTAGTTACTTCGCTTGCAAGGCTTCTTATGATGTGCATTACCTAGAGGGCCCAGAGATACCTCTCCGATACTCGGAGTGACAAATCATAATCTCGATTTATGCCAACCCAACAAACACCTTCGGAGATACCTGTAGAGCATCTTTATAATCACCCAGTTATGTTGTGATGTTTGATAGCACACAAGGTATTCCTCCGGTATCCGGGAGTTGCATAATCTCATAGTCGAAGGAATATGTATTTGACATGAAGAAAGCAATAGCAATAAAACTGAACAATCAATATGCTAAGCTAACGGATGGGTCTTGTCCATCACATCATTCTCCTAATAATGTGATCCCGCTCATCAAATGACAACACATGTCTATGGTTAGGAAACTTAACCATCTTCGATTAACAAGCTAGTCTAGTAGAGGCTTACTAGGGACACAGTGTTTTGTCTATGTATCCACACATGTATCAAGTTTCCGGTTAATACAATTCTAGCATGAATAATAAACATTTATCATGATATAAGGAAATGTAAAATAACAACTTTATTATTGCCTCTAGGGCATATTCCCTTCAATGTTCTCCTCGATGTTCTTGGAGTTATATCCGATGTAATATTCTTTTGCGGTGTGTTTGTCAAGATCCGAGGAATTGTGGATTTATGATCAGATTATCTATGAATATTATTTGAGTATTTTCTGAACCCTTTTATGCATGATCAAATATCTTTGTAGTTCTCTTCGAATTATCGGTTTGGTTTGGCCAACTAGATTGGTTTTTCTTGCAATGGGAGAGGTGCTTAGTTTTGGGTTCAATCTTGCGGTGTCCTCACCCAGTGACATAGTAGGGGTAGCGAGGCACGTATTGTATTGTTGTCATCAAGGGTAAAAAAGATGGGGTTTTCATCATATTGCTTGAGTTTATCCCTCTACATCATGTCATCTTACTTAAGGCGTTACTCCGTTCTTATGAATTTAATACTCTATACGCATGCTGGATAGCGGTCGATGTGTGGAGTAATAGTAGTAGATGCAGGCAGGAGTCGGTCTACTTGACACGGACGTGATGCCTATATTCATGATCATTGCCTTGGATATCGTCATAACTTTGCGCTTTTCTATCAATTGCTCGACAGTAATTTGTTTACCCACCGTATGTTTTCTTTCAAGAGAGAAGCCTCTAGTGAAACCTATGGCCCCCGGGTCTATTTTCCATCATATATTTTCAGATCTATAAACCAAAAAACTCAAAAATACCTTGCTGCAATTTATTTAGATTTATTTTAGTTTTCCTTTTTATTCATCTTTTATACCTATCTCTATTAGATCTCACTCTTGTTCGAGACCGTGAAGGGATTGACAACCCCTTTTTGCGTTGAGTGCAAGTGTTTGTAAGTTTGTGCAGGTGCATAGATTGGAGACTTGATTGTGCCTCCTACTGGATTGATACCTTGGTTCTTAACTGAGGGAAATACTTATCTCTACTTTGCTGCATCACCCTTTCCTCTTCAAGAGAAAAATCAACGCTAGCTCAAGAAGTAGCAACCACCTCAAAGTTATCCTTTCCAATCGATCTATGTAAGAGTTTGTACTAAAATAACACCATATGATACACATCAACCAACTCTAATGTCACCGCGAGTATCCGTGAGTTGATTATGCGATGTGCATCAAACAATTTCAGAATCATAATACTCAATCCAACACAAAGAACGTCAAAGAGTTCCCCAAGATTTCTACCGGGGAAACAAGGACGAAAACGTGCATCAACCCCTATGCATAGATTACCCCAATGTCACCCCGGGAATCCGCGAGTTGAGTGCCAAAACATATATCAAGTGAATCAATATGACACCCCATTGTCACCACGGGTATTCATAGCAAGACATACATCAAGTGCTCTCAAACCCATAAAAGTATTCAATCCGATAAAATGAAATCTCAAAGGGAAAACTCAATTCATCACAACAAGATAGAGAGGGGAAAACACCATATGATCCAACTATATTAATAAAGCTCGCGATACATCAAGATCGTGCCAACTCAAGAACACGAGGGAGAGAGAGAGAGATTAAACACATATCTACTGGTACAAACCCTCAGCCCCGAGGGTGGACTACTCCCTCCTCATCATGGTGGCCGCCGGGATGATGAAGATGGCCTTCGGTGATGATTTCCCCCTCCGGCAGGGTGCCGGAACAGGGTCCAAATTGGTTTTTCGTGGCTACAGAGGCTTGCGGTGGCGGAACTTCTGATCTATGTTAACTTCGGGGGTTTCTGAATATATAGAAATTTTCAGCGTTGGAATCATGCGAAGATGGGCCTCAGGGGGCCCACCACCCACCAGGGCACGCCAGGGGGGCTGGCACGCCCTGGTGTCTTGTGGGTAGCAGGGGGCCCCCTCTAGTGGTTCTTTTCCCCATTATTTCTCTGTTCTTCCAAAAAAATCGTCAAAAAGTTTCGTCCAATTCCGAGAACTTTTATTTCTACACAAAAAACAGCGTAGTTCTGCTGAAAACAGCGCCAGTCCGGGTTAGTTCCATTCAAATCATATCAAAACCATATAAAATTGTTGTAAACATGGCATGAATACTTCATAAATTACATGCAAAGCCCCACCCCCATGTTTGTCTTCGGTTTGCTAGAGAAAATACGTCCGGCCCACCCTGCAGACCAATACAGTCCCGCCTTGGATGGCTTCCGCTTTCTGGACAGCGCAGGCGGACATATGCGGACGGTTTGAGGGTCAGCGTTGGAGATGCCCTTAGTTTAGCCTCAATGTTGGCACTCCAACCTTTGATAGATTTCCTAAGATTTCTCATCTTACCTTGCCACTTATCTACAGAGTTCCTACCAATCACTTCTGAGACCAAGCTTTAACTACCACATCATGGAAGTCCTCCCTAAGGAGCCACCATTTTTCAAACTTATATGAAGTTCTTTTTGGAATTTGCCCCAGCCCAGAATCCTAGAAAATGGGGGTGTTATCACTCCCAAGCCTAGGCAGGACTTGAACAGAGGCCAAAGGGAACAACTTATCCAAGTCAGTGGTACAAAATACTCTATCTATAGTAGTCATGATCAGATCAGTCTGATTATTTGCCCAAGTAAAAAGCATGTTGCTCATCTTGATTTCAAGAAGGCTCGAGATTTCAACCCATGCATTAAAGAGATCACACCACTCAAGATTGACATTACCGTTACTTTTGTCAGAACCAAATCTAACCAAATTGAAGTCCCCACCAATCAAGGTTGGGGTATCTTGAAATAAATTCTTCTTTGCCACTCTCATAAACAGAGCCATAAACTGCTACCACCCTAAAGTTAACATCAGTGCTCTTCGATCTATCATGACATGAATAAAATTTTTAAGGATATACCAATTGATGATTTCAAAGAGATCATCATCAATTCGCACCAAAATGCCTCTTGCGGAGCCATTGGAATTGAGGATACTCAATAAGGGTTAGTTTCGTCTAAATAAAATGAAGTGTTGAGAGGGTGATTCTCAAAAGAAAAAATCATCAGGATGACAACTTTTCTTTTCATTCACAATAAGAGGATGGTTTTTATCAAATGGCAGTTATGTTTAAATTAAGGAAATAACTAAAGGCCTGATGACTCCAACAGCGACCCAACCGGCCCGGGTCCAACCGGTCGCCTCAACAACTTGATGCTATGCTACCACCGGCGCCGGACCGGAAGAGGCGACCACCCATGGAGCAACCCAAGGCAGGAGACGGCGCTCCGCAGCAGCGCCAGAAGAAATCCTCCGCTGCCAAGAAGGCGAAGAAGGGCGACAGCGGCGGGGCACGGCCAGCGATAAAGCCCAAGAAGGACCTCCAGGTCAATCGCCTCAATGGCTCCCAGCTCCTCACCGTAAGCCAATCAATCCCCCTTTTGGATTTGACCGCAATTAGCATAGGGACCTTGCCACATGCCCGCATCTAGGCAGCTATCGACTTGTAGCTGTTAGGCCACGCTACCGCTATTTAAAACCTTGACTACGTGTTGAATTCAACATTATATTAACAATATTTATATGTTTATTCTGTTTGGAACCATTTATTTTAGAAAATGCCAGGAGCTCTTGTATACATCAGATAAAACTGAATATTTAGATGAATATAACCAATTAAACATGTATGCAAACTAAAACAGCGATATGTTTATGTTTCTTGGTAATCTGTGTATTTCAGTACCATGCATATGATAAACTTGTTACCGAATCTAATTTGCAACACATTTGCATGTGGTACAATTAATACTACAAATTCTATAATATGATCACCTGATAATACACTAGAAACCACTATTGAGATATAGACATTATATATTTTTAAATCTACCATGATATTTAACAATATGCAAACATTTGCACATATATACAAATATGTATGTATACACTATATAATTTACAAAATTAGGAAAAAAAATCAAATATAACTTTTGTTACACCACATTGTTTAAAATTTGGCACAAACAAAAATTGCAGTGATATATGTTATAATCAATAGCAAAGAACATTGGTTAACCATACCAACTAAATTATATGTTTAGCCATTCCAACAAAATAATAAAAATATAATTCTTATTATTGTAGTATGTTGAAATAAGATTAATTAAGTATAAAAATATTTATTTATTTCGTCCCGGGTCTTACTTTTTTGGGTCATTCTTGTTTATTAAAAGCAGACAAGGAAAATATTCTTATCACATCTTCCTTCTCAGCAATCCGGTATGAACAAATATCAACGGCTCGGTCCACCAAAGGAGCAATTTGCCTCTCATTCAGTACATATGTGATGTCACCTATTTGACTACCATGTTTTAATAAAATGAGTACATAAACAATGATACACAATTTAAATTTTAACCTAACAACACATTGAACAACATAAAAATATTAGCCAACACTGGCATGTGTTGATTTAAGACGCATGGCTATTTCAGTTTAGAATTTTAGGCTTTCTCGCAACTAAGAATAATGGAAAATTTTCAAGACTAACAAGTCTATTTAATCACATGGTTGAAGACTACATAATAAAACTGGCTCACAGGATCAAGAAAATAGTTGTCAAGCGCATTCATGAGTTCCAAAATTGCACTTGTTCCATGAACATCATTTGTTCCTTTGAAGGCTGATAAGGCAGACTCGTGGATGATTGGTATGTCAACAGCTCAACCAAGACTCTACTGGTGACTTGCACACACTCAACAGCTCTGTAGAACACAAAAGCCAACAAAATTAATTTAGAACTAGTGAATGTACAATATCAATCAACCAAGGCTGATAAGGAATGCTTTAATCCTGACGAAAAGCTTCTTCGACTCTGGCATGGGGTGGCTTCGTTGGTCTCCAATTTTTACACTTGTCCCCGTTGTTACCGCCTTCGATCCTAGCTATCCACTGGCAGGATCGGCAATCGTGGCCTGAAGTAAGAGGGCAGACGACGCTTCTCCGATGATAACTTGGTGTGCGTGATGTAGGTGGTTTCCCGAAGAGGCGTGTTTTTGATCATGGTCGGTAGTTTCCATAGCATACTATTAAGTGCCCCTACTCCTGTTTCCTTGCTCGACGCTTAGCTACTGGCATTCTCGCTTCTCTCTATTTTTTTGTATTTTGACATGCTTTTTAAGTGGTTTCCTCATCACCTTGTATTAGATTGTCCGTTTGAGCTTTATTTATAAAGCGGCGCGAAAACCCGCTTCAAAAAATTAAGTGAAATTAGATCATGGAGAAAAATATGTTGATCCTAGAAAGTAGGAACCATAATGTACCTCTACTTCTCTCAATGTAACCCCTGATTGAGGATATTTAATAAGGGTTAGTTTCGCCTAAATAAAATAAAGTGCTGAGAGGGTGATTCTGAACAACAACTAAAAAAACCATACCATGAGGATGGCATGTTTTTCTCATTCGCAAAAAGAGGATGGTTTTATTAAAATGGCAGTTATGTGGATGGTTAGAAGGACCGTGGTATCCTTAGCCCATCAAAGTTCAAGTCCTGGTGCTCGCATTTTCCTGGATTTATTGCAGGATTTTCGGCGATGCGCGTTCAGTGGGAGGAGACATTCCCATCGACTACGAGGCATTTACGGTGACTTCGTAAATCTTAAGATGATATGTCGGCTCAAACTTTCGGAGGTGCTTATAGGAATAGGGTTGCGTATGTGTATATGAGCACTTTTCATTTGTACTGTGTGAAAATTATGACAGTTATGTTTAAACATTAAGGAAATAACTAAATACCTGATGACTCGAACAGCGACCCAACCGGCCCGGGTCCAACCCGGTCGCCTCAGCAACCGGATGCTATGCCACCACCGGCGCCGGACCGGAAGAGGCGACCACCCATGGAGCAACCCGAGGCAGGAGACGGCGCTCCGCAGCAGCGCCAGAAGAAATCCTCCGCCGCCAAGAAGGCGAAGAAGGGCGGCGCTACCGGCAGCGGCAGCGGCGGGGCATGGCCGGCGGTAAAGCCCAAGAAGGACCTCCAGGTCAATCGCCTCAAGGGCACCCAGCTCCTCACCGTAAGCCAATCAATCAATCCCCCCTTTTAAATCTGACGCAATTACCATAGGGACCTTGTCACATGCCCGCAACTAGGCATCAACTAGCTCGATCTGCTTCCGCTAGGAGGGGATCACCATCTAGGGCTCACGATGTTGACGAGCATCTAGGGGAGATTCAGCCTGCATCAAATTTTACCACGCCACTTCTGGGGAAATTGTTGCCCAGGAGCCGGAAGGGGAGGATGTTTTGTGATGAGATGCTGTTTGATCGAACTGAACGAATGATATGAAATTCCTGAATTGATATGATAGTTTGTTGGATTTACCTTTACCTGATTGTGTTACTCATGGGCAACTGCCACACTTGACATAGGTCCCTGACTTCCTCACTTCCGCTGAGGCGAAGGCTTTCGTCGACGTCGCTGAATCCATGGGCTTCACGCACCAGGGCAGCCTTGGGCCACTCAAGGGGGAGGCTTACAGAGACAATGACCGGATATCTGTCACGGACCCCCTGCTCGCTCAAACGCTGTGGGAATCAGGGATAAACAGGATATTCATGGACATCAACATCTCCGGCAAAGCAGCAACCGGCTTGAACCCAAATATCAGGCTTTACAGGTACATGCCGATTTATAACTTCAGATCTGTTGGTGTTAGTATCGTGCTGGTGGACGGGTTCGGTCACTGATGTTGTTGCTTGTAGGTACGTTGAAGGTCAGCGCTTTGGTAGGCATATCGATGAGAGCGTCCACCTTGGGGATGGTTCGAGGACACAGTATACATTGCTGGTGTACCTTTCTGGAAAGGGAAGCGCGAAGGATTCGCAAGCTCTTGTTGGAGGGGAGACTGTCTTTTATGATCACCGAGGTGGAATTGTTGCTGAGGTACTTTCTGATTCCAAAACCCATCTGTTTGATAAAAATGTTTGCCTCATTGCTTTGTCAGCCAGTTCCTCTGTTGTGGAAAACCAGTGCTGGTAGTAAAGGTCGGATTCGGATATACATTATGTCATTGGTTTCGTTTATCACGCATATTGGACTTGCTAATCTGGTGGCTAAGATTTTGATTTGTGCCGATATGAGCATCCGATTTAGCTATAGAGGGGGAACTGGAGAACTATTATATCTGCTGAGAAATCCAAAAGGGAGTATGAGATGCACATGTTCGCTGTATTACGAGTCTGCTCTTGGATTGTTAACTACTACTTTATTAGATTATGAAAATTATGAAAACCAAGACGGTCTCATATATGGTTAGCCTTGTGAAATATCCCGGTGTTGTGTGAAGGCGATGAAATCATCCTTTTCGTTCTTACACACAGTTAGTAACACTGTCACTGCCAAGCTGGCCTTAATGTGAAGTTATCTACATGTATGCAGGTTGCTCCCGTGCAAGGAATGGCTCTGCTCCATCTACATGGCGCCAGGTGCATGCTGCATGAAGCTCGCTTTGTGAAAAAGAACGTCAAGTACGTGCTCCGTTCAGACGTCGTGTTTGCTTAGCTGAAGAAGTACTTTAAGCTAGTTTCAGACCAAGCACAGGATGGGTTTCGATTTTTGTGATATGTGCGAAAACAGAAGCCCCAGAAGTAACATTGAGAGGTAGTTGTTGCAACATTGGAAATGCTGGCCTGCCTGATCAAAAATTGTGTTCTATCATGCACCGTTGTATAAGAGCTCTTTAACTGCTGCAATACTGGAAATGCTCAAAATCATTCTACCGTTTGTCATCATGGATATGTTTTACTCTACTTTGTCCTCCACATCATATGACTGTAACCTGCAAAAGTTGAATCCTGACTCTAGTTTGGAGCTTCTACCGCCTCCATCCTTTCCTGGATCAGGACTGAGCGTCCAGAAGCAGGTCGAGCTTTTTACTGAGCAAAATTAAAATCTAGTAAGCAGGTCGAGCTTTTTACTGAGCAAAATTAAAATCTAGTAAAAGAGAAGTTACAAATGTCCAACACCAAAGTAGCCAAACAAAACAAGCAGTGACTGTCAATGCATACACAAATTAAAGACAGTTCATGTTATTTTACTGCACACCGACTTCAGAAACAAAACATGAAACGGCAATCAAACCATATGCCTATTCCCACATCACTGTTTGTGCGACAGTACATAATGGTTCGGATCCAAAAACATTTCAAGTGTCTACACTACATAAAATGTTTGAATCTGTAATCATAGCCCAGCGCAAGAGTTTAAAATGACAGACATTGCATCTGGTAGTCATAGCCAGAACTAGAAGTACTTAATGAGAGGTCTAGAGGAACCATGACCAGCGGAAGTTTCTCCTGGTTTTCGTCTCAAACAGGGCAGGACCAAAGTGAAAAATCTGCAAAATCAGACAGTCTCTCAGATAACGCAAATGTCACCAGCCCACATTTCAAAGCGTACCGTAAGCATTCAAGATTGCTGCAAAGATTTATGGCGTTACTAAAGAGCAGGACCTTCATCATGTGCTGAAGTTAAACATGCATCCAGGTAGTAAGTCCAGGCATTGCCAATCACAAGATAGGAGCTGCAGAAATAGGACAAGCACAAATTTAGACAGAAGATGTACGAATAAAATTTCAAAAGAGTCAGAAATGCAATATGCTAAGCACTTTGGAAACAGTATGTGAACCAACTATGAATAAATAACAAGTGTAGAAGGAACACAGGATGTGGGGCACAGGCAGATTCAGTTATATTTAGACATCAGATTCTAACTTACGTTTTTACATCAGGAGGAATTGACCAGCTTTGGATGACCCGTTTTCTTGTCGATCTCCACTCTTAGGCCTAACTCTGCGACCTCTGGAGTTAGAATAGGTTCTTGCATCTGAAGCTCAGATACCTCCTTCTGATTTTCCTCGTTTTCTTCAAGCAAATATTTCACAGCTAGCAGACCCCACTCCCTCAAGTATGCATTCCCTTCATCAATGACACACTGCTGCAACAGTAACATAATCCCATTCAGCTGCCTAACCTCATCCTGCACCTGTTTCCTTCCATGCAAGCAATTGGCAATGACAGCCACCAAATCTCTCCTGTAACCATTGTATGGGCAGACCTTTGCAGTTGCAAAAGCTGGCTGTTGATCTCCTTGTTCCTTTGCCATCGCTTTCCTGATTGTACTTGGGGGCTCAAGCTCACCTAGGTATTTTAAGAGGCGTTTTACAAGACCAGCCTGCAACAGTGAGTCAACAGGTGGTTCAGTCCCCAATGAAGAGGGCTCGGCCTGCAACAGCGAGTCAACAGGTGCTTCAGTCTCCGATGAAGAGGGTTCCCAAGCACATATGTCCTTCAAGAGCACTAATGAATATCCAATGACATCAATTCCAGGGAGACCAGTTGGAAGCTCAGAGCTACCTCGGCAAGTAAAATCCAGAGTCTCAGCAGCATGCTTCTGTATATTGAAAACATGAAGAGCGAAACTGTTCGAGACACTAACTTCTTCAGGTCGTTCAGTCAAACACTTTGACAATGTACCCATAAGAAATGCATGGTTAGCATTGAACCCATTTCCAGATTCACCACCATCAGTTGAATCTAGGGCTGCAAACAAGGCTTCAAACTTTTCCTCCTCAACACAGATTTTGAAGAGAAGCCACTCCAACCATTCTTCCTTGTGCCCCACTGCATTTCATAATTTATATTAGCATCATGTGCAAAGTAACCAAGGAGAAAATGGAAGAATCAAATGAATTAACAAGAGAACAATATGTGACTGACTGCATCCTAAGAAGCAAAAAAAAAAACACTAACCATAACATTCGACAAGTCACAGATAAGCAAAAATTGCCTTCAATAAGTCAGAGTTGGTTCTCTGATAGTATCTCACATGTAAGCTCGGACTCTACACTTAAACACATAGTAGCAGTTCCAACTATCAAGCAACTGGCTAATACTTCAGCAACATATCAAACATATGACACCACATTTTTTTTCTTGCTAAGAAGTTGCAACAGGTCGAGCAGTCATGCTAACATGCTTCAGAAAGATGAACCAAACGAACAGGTGATATAAACCAAAGTAGTCCAAAACCGTATTTTACTAAATAGCAAATGACCATAATCTAACTGTCAACTCATTACAACCACTGAGCAAGGCTGAGTCCATAGTTGGTTAAAATTTCTTGGCAATGTCACAGAAGCATTAAATATCTGACATCCAATTGGTCCAAATTCCTGTCTACAGTTGCTGATCTATTTAACACTTTGCCAAATCTTTCAATTGCTGAAATAATAATCTACACTGTGCACATCCTACTTGTGCTGAACTAATTTTCAGTATGATCATCATAACACAGATTCATAAAAACAAACAGCTTAAGCAACCCACACTTCTACTCCCTCTGTTCACAAATATAAGATGTTTTGGATATTTCAATATGGACTAAATACGGACTGCAATGAGTGAACAAACACACTAAACCGTGTCTATATACACCCGATTCAGAAAACAATTAAAACATCTTATATTTTGAACGGAGGAAGTATATCTGTAAAGCAAATGCAGCTATGAAACAGTTGCACATCTAGGCATCTAGCAGCAGACATGGGTGAACACGCAAAAGCAATAAACCAATACTAGCAGCGGCGGGCGTGGGCTCACATCGGGAGGCGGTGGCGACGAGTTCGACGAGCACGGGCAGCCCCAGGTCCTCATGGCACAGCTCCTCGACCCTCCCGCGGCCGCCGTCGCCGGAGCAGCAGGTGTCGAGCACCATGCAGAGCGGGTCGAGGACGCCGGCGTCCCGGACCCTCGCGAACTCCCGCAGCGCGCCCGGGAAGAGCGCGTCCCAGACGGCCTCGCGGTGCCGGTCCCCGCCGAGCGCGGCGTTGCCCAGCGCCTGCAGCGCGGCGCGCGCGAGGTCGGGGGAGAGGGCGGGGAGGGAGAGGGCGGCGGAGACGACGGCCGCGGGGCCCGAGAGCAGCACGAAGGTGCCCTGGTTGAGCGCGTCGCCGGCGAGGAGGTTGCGGAGGAGGCGGAGGCGCAGGAGCAGGAGCGGCGCCGGGGAGGCCGGGAGGAGGTGGAGCGTGTCGGCGAGCGCGTCGGAGAGCGCCGCCCGGCCCTCCCGCGTCTTGGAGGCCTCCAGGAACGCGCTCAGGGTCTCCTCGTCCTCGACCCCCTCGTCTCGCCACATGGCGGTGGAGGAAGCGGCGGCGGCGGCGGCGGCGGCGGCGGTGGGGGTGGAGGCTGGAGAGGGAGGAGGCGGCGCTGGAAGGTAGCAGAGGTTTGGTCAAGTCGGTTGGCTACAGGCTACTTTAACCCAACACCCCAGGGCAATTTTTTTTTACTTCGACTTTATTTTCGGAAATGATAAATCCCGAACGTTCGGATTTTAAGCATGGCAACCCGAACATTTTCATCGCAATTTTATTTCACGCGAGGTTGGCAAACATGGTAATTTTCTGTCGAAGAAAACGAACTGGAACAAAGTTGTCATGTGTTAACAACTAAAGTTGCCATCTCACGTCAACTAAAGTTGGCATAAGAAAACGTTCGGGATGACATGCTTAAAATCCAAGCGTTCAAGATTTATCAGGGTCCTTCATTTTTCAGATAATAGGGGTTAAAGAATCTGCATATGACCACTGAAATTGAATCCATCGATGCGGTAAAGGACAGAGCAGAAACTAACCAAACAACTGGTGACAACCAAAGTTCAAATTCGCATTATCTTGCAGCTAAAACATTACGAAAACTGATGCCTGCATTTTCATCTCTCTTTTTTAACACATTCATTTTCATCTCAACCTGGCACACAGAAGCCATCAATCATGCCTCTTGTCACAACTCAGGTACCTTAAACCTGCCGGTAATTCGGTGGATTATTCAGAAACCTTACAAGTTTACAACCCAGCAGAGCACGAACGTTCCACTTCCACTACAGAGCCAAGAATTCTCACTGACAAGGCATTACGACAATGGCAGCACTATCTAACTTTACAAACTTTAAACAAGTTTACAGAGAGATTAATCTGGGCAAGCTCCACCCTTCCCTTCCCCTTCCCTGCCAGATAAATAATCTAAGAGCGCTTCCGGCGCTTATTGCAGCTTCTTCAGGCTGGGCAAGGGCAATCAGTCAATGGCCATTGGTTACCGGAGTGGCCGCGGTGTCGCCTTTCACGGCGTAGAACCGGCGGTACATGGAGTCGACATGGGTGAGGTAGTAGGTGCCCGGAACGAGCAAGCGCGTGTCCTGGCTGGTGACGAAGTCCTTGGCGCCGTAGCGGTGCTCCATCAGCTTCAGTGCCTCGACGAATTTCTTCGGCGGAACCTGCGTGGAAGATGCACAGTGAGACAGAGCCAGGTTTGAGGTTTGAAATGGGGAAGATAAGATACTCTGGTGCTAGATGGGGAAGTTCATGAAAGACCGACTTACCACATGCCTAGACTCCAACTTGTTGGAGATATCCAGTATGTTTGCAATGTTTGATAGGCTGAACGGATGCTGGAATTCGTTGATTTTGAAGGAGAACATTGTCGATGTCATGCCACTGCCGTAAGAGAACATGACGATCCTCTGGCCCACCTGGAACATTTCGAAAGAGAAAAAAAGAGAGGAAACTTTTTTTTTTGAGGGAAACTTAGTTCAACAAACATAGATCATGATCGAAGAAAACACAGTAGAGTGTGATTTATACCAGAGCATCGCGTTTATTGTGGACAACTGATGCAAAAGCAGCATAGAGTGACGCCGTATACATGTTCCCGAGTTGCTTTGGGATCAATGTTGTTGGTTGAACCTTGGTATCATACAGAGGCTTCGCAACTTGCTGACAAACCTGCATATTTGAGGTAGCACAGATCAACTTACAATCATGAGTTTTTACATAGAGGAGTAAATTACTTGTCGCAGAAATGGATGTATCTAGAAATAAAATACGTCTAGATACATCACTTTCTGCGACAAGTAATCCGAACGGAGGGAGTATAATTTAACTGCTACTGGTACCTTCTCAAGGTCCCGACTCTGATAGCTTTCTTCGGATGACAGGCCCGAGTAGGGCTCCAATTTTTCTCTCGAGTCTTTGTCAACAATGCTATTTGACACAACAGAAATTTCAGTTAGTAAACAAGTACTAAATACTCCCTCCATCCGAAAATACTTGTCGTAGAAATGGATACAAATGGATGTATCTAGAACTAAAATACATCTAGATACATCCATTCCTCGGACAAGTATTTCCGGACGGAGGGAGTAACATACAAGGCACAGAGTTCCTAATACACTAGCTGTCTAGCTGACCAACCTGCAGCTTCTCAAGAAGTCATTGTAGTATAAACGAGCAAAACTTTTCTGTACAAGCTGCACATGGAACAAATCATGGAGAACTTGTAAATATATTAGAAAAAACAGATGATTATACATAAAGTGTATCTGGGGAGCAAGGCATGTGATGTCCAACCAAGATTGCAGTGAGAAAATAATATGGGGTTATATGATACCTTGTTGTATGGAGAATGAAATACAAAAGAATCTGCGTCGACGATTGAAAATGGCTTCCCTTCAATCTTTTCGTACCTGAAAGATCAAAGCAATGGGATCTGGTTAAATCAGCTTGTCAACTTGATTGATCTGTTCAAGAAGAGGATGACAACTTACCTTTTGCAAAAGGTCTTGTAGCAGGAATCCAGTGCCATGAGATAGCATGTCTGTGACAGCTTCCCATCGACCACCTGCATGCAATTTTGGTATCTTGTCAAAAGGGATGTTCACATTGGCAGATCACGTAAATTCATTTCCAGATTATCTCAAGCTTGCTCTGCCTAAACAGAATTTGGGTGCATAAATTGTATGGAATGGTGATGTACCGGATATTCGCTCGCAAGATCAGGCTTGTAAAAGTCATAAACATGTGCCATATGTGACCCTCTAAATTTGCTTTCCAATGAAATAGGAGCATTTGGTCCAATCAGCATTGCAATAGCAGCTGCACCGCCAGTAGGACGAGCCGGCCCTTCAGCATAAACCTGATAAGGTGTCAACATGGATCTAAGATGTCAGCTTGAGTTATACTCTTTATCATGGTCAGTAATACAATCCTGTGTCCCAATCACGAAATTCGTATTTCATGTTCGGATCAGTATGGGTGTCAAACATCAAATATAAGAAAACAGAATATAGAGCAGGCAAATATGCTTGCCTGAACATTGGGGAACCTGAAGCTAATGAGAGAAATTAAAAAATGATAAAACAAACTTAATACCAGAACTTCTTTTCTTCGAGAAACGAATACCAGAACATGGCGACATGAATGTATATACCTAGGGTCTGAGTTATATAAAATGTTCAAGGTTGTAAAATAGCCTGAGAAGCCGTGCAGTATGAAATTGGATACTGAAAAATGAAACAATATATTACATACCGCGCTGTCTGTGCAAACAACGAGCCCATAACGTCCATCCCATGAGTTGCTCTCAACCCAATTAACACAATTAAACAAAGAAGCTGTTCCACCATAACATGCGTTTGAGGAATCAACTCCTTCAATATCAGTATTGCCACACTCCTGCAATTAAGGAACATTGTTACAAAAAGAGCATCACCAAAAGGAATTGTCTGGCAGTGAATTGAATTACTAGTACTACAAAAATCTCAAAAAAATGCTCAAGAGTGACGATGAGAATTCAAATACAATTCTTTTAATTTTTACATATGTAAGGTACACTAGACCAAATTACACCAAGAAACAAAAGGTGAACGAACTTATTAGCATGTTCTTGCTGAAAGGAACAAACCTCAAATATTTGCATCAACCATGTCTTTATAGACTTGCTCTTGTCTATTACAGTTTCACTGCCAACTTCCAAACGTCCAATGCACTTTGGATCGATGTTATAATTTTTCAGGAGAGTCTTCACCACTGTCAAGCTGAGACAAAATCTTAATCAGATGAGATAAACAGAACTAAAATGGTAAACAAGACACTGTTCATATGTTTAAAACATAAAATGGTTCATGTCAGGACATTTGAAACATTATATATTTGGACTTCAGAGACAAATATAAGGCATCTCAAATGGCACAACACTCTGCTGTTATATTCACAGCCATCTATATTGTACTGTTTCTCTAACATCATAGGTAGTCAATAGAGCACTGGTGTCAAATAGTACTATAACTTAAAACAAGCATGGCATAATGTTCTATTTAGATGGTAAAATTGGCCCTCATCATCATAGGTTGCACATATCTGTTGGTGTAACAACCTGTGTCCTCACATTTCAAACGAATACGGGGGAGAATAAATGCTTTCAAGGAAAAGAAAGAAAAACGATAGGAGAATGAGAGTACTCTGTACTTGAGGAAATAATCGCACCTCATTGAAATGACATCCTCCACTTCAGTGCAAAAGGCCATGCTATCCTGCCCAAGCCCAATGGTGTACTTCCCTTTGCTCACGCCATCATGAGCTTCCAATTCTTCCTGTAACCAGCATCATGTAAATTTTCCAGCTAGTAATGAAACTAATAGAATATGAAATAAATCAATAAATCACTGATCTGCAAGTGAGATTGACAAAAAAAGATAGAATACTACGAGAGATCTCGTAATTTTTCCAAATGAAATCCATACAAGTCTTAAGACGCATTGGGTAGTGATGGGCTGTTGTACAGTGGCCAGTAATTCCGTTATTTGATTTAAAGTTCATAGATTCCTTTGTGGTCAACAGAATCTTATAAAAGACAGATCAGAGTACTTTAACAGAACAATTTTTCCAAGAGGACGATGATAGGCAAAGCCTGAAGATACGGGACGGAGGGAGTATCTCTTATTTCCAGGACGTGTATATTTCAGAACAGACATATCGCTGACATCAACAGACCATCATTCTTACTAACTTGTTAGGGTCAACCTTGTCCAACCTCCAGCTAATATATATGATACTAATAATATATATGAAGACGTCCTACTCAAAACACATTTTCTACAGCCAAAAAGATCGGCAGATCCACGTGGACAGCAACGCTTCCGAATTCGGTGACCGCATGTGCACGAGAGACCAGCTCCGTTTACAAGCCCAGAAAAGGAAAGGAACAGTTTGAGAGCCATCAACATCAACATCAGCATCAGCTGATTAACTGTCCACCCAGGCTTAATTAGATAGAGGTGGAGTCGAGGGTCCTACTACTCCCAGCAAGCTCTTTCAGCTGGCATGTTCTAGGTCTTGGCATATTAATTTTCCTTTCCACAAAGTGTGCCAACATTCCTCGTGTAAGCAATTACGTCTCTTGAGAATCTTACACACTCTGGAAGCACCCTGCATGGTTCCTTCCGCTAGTATTAATCAGCCCAGCTGGAATTGTACTACTATTAATTACAGAGGGTGACAGATTAACTAGTAACTGCTTGAGTTACCGCCCTAGTACCTGATAATCATCCATGGCCTTTACCCTTGCCACATGCCACCCATACACAGCTACTAGAATTCTTTTGCACTAGTTTTAGCAGGAGAGTAATTAGTAGAATTAATAATCGCCTAAACTATTAATTAACTAATACTAACTCAGTTCCTAAAAATAAGATGTTCTAACCTTTTTCTGAATCGAATGCATATAGACGTGTTTTGGTGTGTCTGTTCACTTATTTCAGTCTGTATCTAGTCCATACTGAAATATCCAAAAACGTCTTATATTAATTGGGAACAGAGGTGACAGTAGCATTCCCTGAATCTGGGCAGCCGTAGAACAGGCTGAATGGTGGCCTGCCTCCACTCCAGAGTAGACACAAGCTATCAGCAGACAATATTCCTATAACCTCGGCCTCTTGTCTCAGTCTGAAAGAAAGGGCTTGCTCGGTCTGCATCGCAGCTGTGAACAGTCAACTCTGCTCGGCTCTGCAGCCGGCCCCGAGAAAAATAAACTCGTGGTCGCGATGAACAACTGATCCCGGGAAAAACAGAAGATAAAAACCACCAACTACACACAAAGAGCGTGCGTGCGCGCGTGGCCCTTGACTGATAGTAGTATGTTTTTTTATCATGGCGTTTCAGGGAAACGGCCAGTGAAACGCTTATTTTTTTATTTTTTTTACAGCAACAGGGACCTAAGTAAAAAAGATTACAGCAGCAGCAGGGGAATACGGGCGGGCGGCGCTGTGATGAGATTCAGAGAGGGAGAGGATATGTGAGTGAAGTGTGGTGTAACCTGGAGGACGCAGTTGGGCGGGAAGTAGATGTCCATGGCGAGGATGCCGACGTCCTTGACCCTCTCCGCCGCCATCTCTCCTCTAGATACTCCTCCCTGGTTCCAGACTCGAGCTGCAACCCAACGGAGCACACACGAGACGTAAACAAAGGAAAACAAGAAACAGAAACAAGCATGAGACGGGTTGCAATCTCTCCCTCCCAGATAAAATCGGATCGTGGGCTGGGGAGGCGGCCGGCAGTGCACTGTACCAGTGAGGGAAGAAGAAGCAACGCGGGGTCGGAGACGGCCGGGGCCAGGGGGAGGAAGAGGAACGGAGGAGGAGGGGGAGCCTGCGGACGGGAGCGGATCGCGGGGAGGGATGGATGCGGGACGCTATCCCAGCCCCGCGCCGTATATATACGCTGCTCGCCGCTGGCCTTTTCCTTTCCTTTTCGAAAAGGATTTTTTCCTTGGCTGCGGCTCGGAACCTGGCCGTATCCTGGGAGAAAAGGGGTAAGGGAGGGGGGTGAACGGGCGGTAGGTGGTCGTGGTAATTGCGGGCGGGGTGGGGGTGACGACCTCGGTAGTATCGACCTCGCTCTCGGGCATCCGGGCACGTGGGCGTCGCCCGCATCGTGCGCCTCTCGCCCACAAGGAGGAGGCTCGTCTGGCTGGCGGCTTTGGCGCTGCGTCCTCGTCCTCGTCCTGGTCCGGTCCTCGTGGAGTTTCCCCTGTCGACGAGCGCAACGCGGCCTGCCGGGCAGATCGGATCCGGGGAGGGGATGGGCGGCATCAAATCTTGTTTTACAGCCTTCAAATGATAAGTGTCACATGTGTGACATGAGGTAATGTTTTCCTGACGTGTCTATAACTATTTGTCATTACAAAAGAAACCCTACAAAACTAAAACTTGTCATCCAAATAAAAAGTTGTCATGCATCACAAATAAAGTTGCCATCCCCGGCCCCCGGGTAACTAAAGGTGCCATAAAAAAAACGTTAGGACGGAATTGTTTCGTGCCACAAGTGTGGCACTTATCAAGGTCCTATCTATTTGATGGGAAAATGTAATGATACTAATTTGGTTTTGCAAACATTGATATTTTCAACAACAAACTAGGCTGGTGATGGCTCTCTCTCAAAAGAAAGAAAAAACTAGGCCAGTCAAAAAGATGTTTGACTTTTCAAAAAACTAATGATTATACCTTGTATTTTAAAACGGAAGGACCCTTTTTCGGCTTTGTTCGAGCATCCGAATAGGTCTTCAGTACTAACACTTTTCTGATAGGTCTAGCAGGTATTAGTGTATGTTTTGTTTTCTGGAGACAATCCCAAGGCGGTGACGTTGGAGTAACGTCTTTTCAGAATCTCCCTATCTCGACAACGTCTAATCCTGCGCCAACAAGGGCATGTGAGGGCAGGTGTCGTCAAACTCTTGGCTTTCTTCAGACCTTGGCGCGCTGGTATGAATCAAGGGATGCAGCTAGCTAGCTCTTGGTGCGCCAACTTTGACCACCTGTTTCATTTTGTTCCGCAACATGGGTCGGTTTCTGCAACCCAAACCCCGTGGATTGGTGGTGAGGATTGCACGCTTGCGATGCGTGGGGGTGATGCCCAATGATCATTAGATCTCCTTTAGCGACGAGTGACCATAGCGGTGTTAAAACCTAGTATGGTGAGGGATGTTTCGGTTGTCTCTTTCCCTTAACGTCGGTTCAGTGCAATTTTCAAGCTCCGGCATGTGACGTACAACCAAAGGAATAAGACATTGTATAGGTACGCTACTACTGGGGAACATCTATCCAAAACCCACCCAGACATGATGAAACAAGAAACGGTGCCAAAAAGGAGGCCCCAGGTGGTTTCTACGGGGCTATAACAATGTATAACAACTCTTGTCAGAAACTAGCGTGCGGAAAGGAAATATCGATGCAACACGCGTAGAAAAAAAGATACTAACCCCCAAAAGGTAAGAACACGGAAAGGTGGAACACCACCAACTACAGAAAAAGTACATGGTCAGAAAAACAACCACGACAACCAGCGGGTGACCGCTAGTTAGCTTCCCCATTTAAAACTATGCTCTCATAACTCTACCACCCGACATCTTGAGAGTATTGCACGAGCTATCTTTCTTTAGTCCGTCGGCGATATAGTACTCTGAGACGACCACCCATCTGGTACCACTGTATTTGCTCGGATACGCTACCACAAGAAAGACAACCCATCTGGTACCACTTTATTTTACCATGATAGGTCACTACAAAAATGACAACCCATTAGGTACCATTGATTGTATTTGTCCGGGTGAGTCGTAACCCGTCCGAACACGTTAGAAGAAGAATGTTCCAAAAAGGAGGTTACAAGTTGTTTCTGTGGCATCACATCATGCACAAAAACTCTAGTAGAAAAGTAGCATCCAGAAAGGGGCTAGTGACATAACATGCGAAAACAAAATAGCGCATGAAGGAGAATTGCTAAATGTACATAAGAACCTCGTCGAAAAGTAAAATGGGTCATGAGATCGGCGATGGTGTTGGAATAAGGTCTCTCCGGCCTCAACAATATCTAATCCTGCGGCGACGAAAGGCACGTGAGGGTAGATGTCGCCAGAACTGTGGGCTTTCTATGGATCTTGGCGGTTGGTGTGAATCAAGGAAAGAAGGTGGGTAGTGATGTCTACTATGCAACTTTATTCTTGTAGACTTTATCGGCCTTCAAGCTCAGAGTTTCGTAGGACAGCAATAATTATTCCTCAAGTGAATGACCTAAGGTTTATCAACCCGTGGGAGGTGCGGGATGAAGATGGTTCTCTCTCAAACAATCCTGCAATCAAATGCAAAGAGTCTTTTGTGTCCCCAACACACCGAATACAATTTTCAGTTGTATAGGTGAACTAGTTTGGCGAAGAGGTGATGATAGATGTGTAATATGGACGGTAGAAATAGGTTTTGAAATCTGAACAAATAAAAACGGCAAGGTAACAAGTAGCAAAAGTGAGCAAAACGATGTATCAATGCCTAGAAACAAGGCCTAGAGTTCATACTTTCACTAGTGTAATCTTTCAACATCATTAATATAATTGAATCACATGATAATCCTTTAAAAAGCGACAAATAATCACTCCAAAG
Organism: Aegilops tauschii subsp. strangulata; assembly: GCF_002575655.3. Taxonomy (NCBI): domain Eukaryota; kingdom Viridiplantae; phylum Streptophyta; class Magnoliopsida; order Poales; family Poaceae; genus Aegilops; species Aegilops tauschii. The sequence goes on from NC_053038.3 coordinate 510,605,524, forward strand.
TTTCTATTTTATCGGAGAAAGTAGGATGAAATCGTGTAGGTGGCAAAAGCACCCCAATGTTGTCTTTCCAACCAATCTATTGAACCACCCCCACACTGTCACGGCTAGTCCTAAAGATCGTATTAGGACAACACCATATGATACATATCAATTGATATTTATGTCACCTAGAACACCCCAATATCACCACGGGGATTCGCAAGTTAAGACATGCATCAAGTGATCTCAAATCCAAAATATTCAATCCAACATAAAGAAACCTCAAAGAACAAGACTCAATTCACCATGAAAATAAGAGACATGGGTGAATATTATAACATCCAAGTATATTGATAAAGCTAATGATACATCAAAATCGTATCAAATCAAGAATGAGAGAGAGAGGGAGAGAGAGGGAGAGAGAGAGAGAGAGAGAGAGAAAGAGGGAGGGAGAGAGAGATCAAACACATAGCTACTGGTCCAAACCCTCAATCCCGAGGATGAACTACTCACACATCTCCATGGAGGTAGCAAGGTTGATGAAGATGGCCTCCCCAATGGTTTCCCCCTTCGGCAGGGTGTCGAAGAAGGCCTCCAGATGAGATCGCTTCGGAACAGACGCTTGTGGCGGCGGAGGAATTATTATAGGTTTCTTTTTGGGGTTTCTCTATTTATAGGATTTTTCAGCGTTGGATTCACGCCAAAAGAGTGCCGAGGGCCCCACAAAGTCAGGGGCGAGACCACCCCCTGTCGCCTTTGGCCCTCTTCTGGTTTCCTCTCGAAGCTTCTAGGGTCCTTCTCGGTCAATCAAAAACCACCATATATTTTTATCGCGTTTGGACCTTCCTAGATATGGTTTTTTGTGGAACAAAAACATGCAAAAAACAGGAACTGGCGCTGCTGATACGTCTCCAACGTATCTATAATTTATGAAGTATTCATGCTATTATATTATCCATCTTGGATGTTTTATGGGCTTTACTATGCACTTTTATATTATTTTTGGGACTAACCTATTGACCCAGAGCCCAGTGCCAGTTCCTGTTTTTCCCTTGTTTCAGTGTTTCGAAGAAAAGGAATATCAAACGGAGTCGAAACGAAATGAAACCTTCTGGAGAAGTTATTTTCGGAGAGAAAGCAACCCGGGAGACTTGGAGTCCACGTCAAGAAAGCAACGAGGAAGGCACGAGGCAGGGGCGCACCCTCCACCCTCGTGGGCCCCTCGTGGCTCCCCTGACGTACTTCTTTCACCTATATATATATCCATATACCCTAAAACGACCGGGGAACAGAAGAGATCGGGGGTTCCGCCGCCGCAAGCCTCTGTAGCCACCAAAACCCAATCGGGACCCTGTTCCGGCACCCTGCCGGAGGGGGGAACCCTCACCGGTGGCCATCTTCATCATCCCAGCGCTCTCCATGACGAGGAGGGAGTAGTTCACCCTCGGGGCTGAGGGTATGTACCAGTAGCTATGTGTTTGATCTCTCTCTCGTGTTCTTGATTTGGCACGATCTTGATGTATTGCGAGCTTTGCTATTATAGTTGGATCTTATGTTGCTTCTCCCCCTCTACTCTCTTGTAATGAATTGAGTTTTCCCTTTGAAGTTATCTTATCGGATTGAGTCTTTAATGATTTGAGAACACTTGATGTATGTCTTGCCGTGCGTATCTGTGGTGACAATGAGATATCACGTGATTCACTTGATGTATGTTTTGGTGATCAAATTGCGGGTTCCGCCCATGAACCTATGCATAGGGGTTGGCACACGTTTTCGTCTTGATTCTCCGATAGAAACTTTGGGGCACTCTTTGAGGTTCTATGTGTTGGTTGAATAGATGAATCTGAGATTGTGTGATGCATATTGTATAATCATACCCACGGATACTTGAGGTGACATTGGAGTATCTAGGTGACATTAGGGTTTTGGTTGATTTGTGTCTTATGGTGTTATTCTAGTACGAACTCTAGGGCTGTTTGTGACACTTATAGGAATAGCCCAACAGATCGATTGGAAAGAATAACTTTGAGGTGGTTTCATACCCTACCATAATCTCTTCGTCTGTTTTCCACTATTAGTGACTTTGGATTGACTCTTTGTTGCATGTTGAGGGATAGTTATATGATCCAATTATGTTATTATTGTTGAGAGAACTTCACTAGTGAAAGTATGAACCCTAGGCCTTGTTTCCTAGCATTGCAATACCGTTTACGCTCACTTTTATCGCTTGCTACCTTGCTGTTTTTATATTTTCAGATTACAAAAACCTATATCTACCATCCATATTGCACTTGTATCACCATCTCTTCACCGAACTAGTGCACCTATACAATTTACCATTGTATTGGGTGTGTTGGGGACACAAGAGACTCTTTGTTATTTGGTTGCAGGGTTGATTGAGAGAGACCATCTTCATCCTACGCCTCCCACGGATTGATAAACCTTAGGTCATCCACTTGAGGGAAATTTGCTACTGTCCTACAAACCTCTGCACTTGGAGGCCCAACAACGTCTACAAGAAGAAGGTTGCGTAGTAGACATCAAGCTCTTTTCTGGCGCCGTTGCCGGGGAGGTGAGTGCTTGAAGGTATATCTTTAGATCTTGCAATCGAATCTTTTTGTTTCTTGTTTTAGCACTAGTTTAGTTTATAAAAGAAAACTACAAAAAAATGGAATTGAGTTTGCCTCATACGCTTCATCTTTTTAATATCTTTCGTGAGTATGATGGAAAGGAAAATTGTGCTCAAGTACTAGAAGAAGAATGCATTAGAATGTTTGGCACTAAATATTTGTATGATGGGCATGATTGCAATGTTGTTAGTATGAATTCTTTGAATACCCATAATGCTAATGATATGCAAAGCCACAAGCTTGGGGATGCTATGTTTGATGAAGATGATATGTTTAGTCCCCCAAGTTTTGATGAGCAAATTTATTATGATGAAAGCATGCCTCCTATCTATGATGATTATTGTGATGACACGTATGCTATAAAGAATAATGATAACCATGAAACTTATCATCTTGATCTTAATTTTCAATCACATGATAGTTATTTTGTTGAGTTTTCTCCCACTATTATTCATGAGAAGAAATTTGCTTATGTGGAGAGTAATAAAAATTCTATGCTTGTAGATCATGAAAAGAATGTTTTATGTGATGGTTATATTGTTGAATTCATTCATGATGCTACTGAAAATTATTATGAGGGAGGAACATATGCTTGTAGGAACTGCAATAATATCAAGTTTCCTCTCTATGTGCTTAAAGTTTTGAAGTTATGCTTGTTTTGCCTTCCTATGCTAGTTGATTATTGTTCCCATAAGTTGTTTGCTCACAAAATCCCTATGCATAGGAAGTGGGTTAGACTTAAATATGCTAGTCATGTTCTTCATGATGCTCTCTTTATGTTTCAATTCTTATCTTTTTTGTGAGCATCATTGAAATCATCATGCCTAGCTAGGGGCGTTAAACGTTAGCGCTTGTTGGGAGGCAACCCAATTTTATTTTAGTTTTTTTTCCTTTTTGGTTCTGTTTAGTAATAAATAATCTATATAGCTTCTGTTTAGATGTGGTTTTATGTTTTAATTAGTGTTTGTGCCAAGTAGAACCTTTGGGAAGACTTGGGTGAAGTCTTTATGATCATGCTGTAAAAAAACAGAAACTTTAGCGCTCACGAGATTAGCTTCAACTTTTTACTGGAGAGTGCTATTTAGTTGATTATTTTTGAAGATGATTACTAGAAAAATTCCTAAGGACCACCAATTTATTTTAGAATTTTTGGAGTTCCAGAAGTTTGCGTTAGTTACAGATTACTACAGACTGTTCTGTTTTTGACAGATTCCGTTTTTCGTGTGTTGTTTGCTTATTTTGATGACTCTATGGCTAGTAAAATAGTTTATAAACCATAGAGAAGTTGGAATACATTAGGTTTAACACCAATAAAAATAAAGAATGAGTTCATTACAGTAGCTTGAAGTGGTGTTTTTTTTTCTTTCGCTAACGGAGCTCACGAGTTTTCTGTTGAGTTTTGTGTTGTGAAGTTTTCAAGTTTTGGGTAAAGATTCGATGGACTATGGAATAAGGAGTGGCAAGAGACTAAGCTTGGGGATGCCCAAGGCACCCCAAGGTAATATTCAAGGACAACCAAGAGCCTAAGCTTGGGGATGCCCCGGATGGCATCCCCTCCTTCGTTTTCGTTCATCGGTAACTTTACTTGGTGCTATATTTTTATTCACCACATGATATGCGTTTTGCTTGGAGCGTCATTTTATTTTCTTTTGTTTAGTTTGCTGTTTGAATAAAATACCAAGATCTGAAAGTCTTAAATGTTAGAGAGTCTTCGCATAGCTACATAATTATTTAACTACTCATTGATCTTCACTTATATCTTTTTGGAGTAGTTTGTCATTTACTCGTATGCTTCACTTATATCCTATGAGTAAATGGTTGAATGATTTGAATGTCATAAATCTGAAATTATATATGTTTCATATGCCTTTCCCATGGGGAGTAATGCCTTCACATATAAGAAGTAGAGGTGGTAAATTTATTGAAGGTTAGCAAACATTGTATTGGTCACTTGAACAATTCATGAAAGAATATTGAAGGAAGAGAGATTTCACATATAAATATACTATCTTGGACATCTTCTATGATTGTGATCCCCATTAATTATTTTCAAACCTGAGCAAATTAGTTGAAGTTGGACAAGGAAGACAACATAATGAGTTATGCTTGGGTATATTTGTATAAGTTATATTGTTTTGGATCCTCTAACATGTGGTGCTTGCTATTTAGAATCCTTTGCTAGCCAAAATATCTGTACTAAGCGGGAATACTGCTTGTGCATCCAAACTCCTTGAACCAAGTTTCTTCCATGAGTGTCCACCATATCTACCTATATGCGGTATTTACCTGCCGTTCCAAGTAAATTTGCATGTGCCAAACTCTAAACCTTTAAATAATAATCTGTTTGTATGCCCGAATCGCTCATGTAGCGACTACGGGTTAGCAGTATGTTCCATGCTAGGTGGGTTATTCTCACGATGAGTGGACTCCGCTCATCATTCACGAGAAAATGGCCGGTAACTGGGATGCCCAGTCCCATGATCAAAAGATCAAAATCAAATCAAAAATAATTGCAAACAAAACTCCCCCGGTTTGATGTTAGTTGGAGGCACCCGTTGTTTCGGGCAAGCCATGGATTAATGATTGTTGGTGGAGGGGGAGTAGAAATCTTTACCTTTCTGTTTGGGAACCTCCTATAATGTATGTAGTATGGAAGATATTGGGAACTCTTGGTCGTTATGTTGACAATGAAAGCATACCTCTCAAAATTATTTTCATCTCTGTTTTTGCTTCAAGCTCTGGCACCTCTGCAAATCCCTGCTTCCCTCTGCGAAGGGCCTATCTTTTACTTTTATGCAAGAGTCAGTAGTATTCCTTCTCATTCCAACCTACTCTTTAGTTGGCAAGCATCATGTGATGGAAAGATCTAAGCATATATGTCCATTCAAATATATTTGAGCATGAATTATTATTGTTGACAATTATCTATATGATAAATGAGTTGGGAGGCGAAACATTAAGCCCCTATCTTTCTCTGTGTTCGATGAATACTATTTGTTCTAAAAATATGCTTTGAGTGGTAGCAATCGTGGAAGACTAAATGATAGTTGAGTATGTGAAGTTTGCTGAATCAAAGCTCTGACATAGACTCTTCCTGAAAATAAGATGAATTGTAATTGTTTGATGACTAATAACACGGTTTGTTAGTTTTCAAGGAAAGTTTATGTGCTATACTTTAACATGTGAATAGTTTGTTACTTGATCATGCAAAGTTCTATGAGTTGAGCTACTGTTATAACATATAATGATGCTAGAAAAGGTGATTGAAATTATCATTGATCAAACTTATGCACCTGCTAGCATTCACACTTCATAAATTATTTCTTTTATCATTTACCCACTCGAGGACGAGCAGGAATTAAGCTTGGGGATGCTGATACGTCTCCAACGTATCTATAATTTATGAAATATTCATGCTATTATATTATCCATCTTGGATGTTTTATGGGCTTTACGATGCACTTTTATATTATTTTTGGGACTAACCTATTGACCCAGAACCCAGTGCCAGTTCCTGTTTTTTCCCTTGTTTCAGTGTTTCGAAGAAAAGGAATATCAAACGGAGTCGAAATGGAATGAAACCTTCTGGAGAAGTTATTTTCGGAGAGAAAGCAACCGGGAGACTTGGAGTCCACGTCAAGAAAGCAACGAGGAATGCACGAGGCAGGGGGCGCGCCCACCCCCCTGGGCGCGCCCTCCACCCTCATGGGCCCCTCGTGGCTCCCCTGACGTACTTCTTTCACCTATATATATATCCATATACCCTAAAACGATCGGGGAACAGAAGAGATCGGGAGTTCCGCCGCCGCAAGCCTCTGTAGCCACCAAAACCCAATCGAGACCCTGTTCCGGCACCTGCCGTAGGGGGGAACCCTCACCGGTGGCCATCTTCATCATCCCGGCGCTCTCCATGACGAGGAGGGAGTAGTTCACCCTCGGGGCTGAGGGTATGTACCAGTAGCTATGTGTTTGATCTCTCTCTCGTGTTCTTGATTTGGCACGATCTTGATGTATCGCGAGCTTTGCTATTATAGTTGGATCTTATGTTGCTTCTCCCCCTCTACTCTCTTGTAATGGATTGAGTTTTCCCTTTGAAGTTATCTTATCGGATTGAGTCTTTAATGATTTGAGAACACTTGATGTATGTCTTGCCTGTTGGAAATATGCCCTAGAGGCAATAATAAATTGGTTATTATTATATTTCCTTGTTCATGATAATCGTTTATTATCCATGCTAAAATTGTATTGATAGGAAACTCAGATACATGTGTGGATACATAGACAACACCATGTCCCTAGTAAGCCTCTAGTTGACTAGCTCGTTGATCAATAGATGGTTACGGTTTCCTGACCATGGACATTGGATGTCGTTGATAACGGGATCACATCATTAGGAGAATGATGTGATGGACAAGACCCAATCCTAAGCCTAGCACAAGATCGTGTAGTTCATTTGCTAAGTGCTTTCCTAATGTCAAGTATCATTTCCTTAGACCATGAGATTGTGCAACTCCCGGATACCGTAGGAATGCTTTGGGTGTGCCAAACGTCACAACGTAACTGGGTGACTATAAAGGTGCACTACGGGTATCTCCGAAAGTGTCTATTGGGTTGGCACGGATCGAGACTGGGATTTGTCACTCCGTGTGACGGAGAGGTATCTCTGGGCCCACTCGGTAGGACATCATCATAATGTGCACAATGTGACCAAGGAGTTGATCACGGGGTGATGTGTTACGGAACGAGTAAAGAGACTTGCCGGTAACGAGATTGAACAAGGTATCGGGATACCGACGACCGAATCTCGGGCAAGTAACATACCGATAGACAAAGGGAATTGTATACGGGATTGATTGAATCCTCGACATCGTGGTTCATCCGATGAGATCATCGAGGAGCATGTGGGAGCCAACATGGGTATCCAGATCCCGCTGTTGGTTATTGACCGGAGAGTCGTCTCGGTCATGTCTGCATGTCTCCCGAACCCGTAGGGTCTACACACTTAAGGTTCGGTGACGCTAGGGTTATAGAGATATTAGTATGCGGTAACCCGAAAGTTGTTCGGAGTCCCGGATGAGATCCCGGAGGTCACGAGGAGTTCCGGAATGGTCCGGAGGTAAAGATTTATATATGGGAAGTCTTATTTTGGTCGCCAGAAAAGTTTCGCACTTTATCGGTATTGTACTGGGAGTGCCGAAAGGGGTCCGGGGGTCCATCAAAGGGGTCCACCAGCCCCGGAGGGCCACATGGGCTGTAGGGGTGTGCGCCTTGGCCTATATGGGCCAAGGGCACCAGCCCCAAGAGGCCCATGCGCCAAGAGATAAGGAAAAAGGGAGAGTCCTAAAGGGGGAAGGCACCTCCGAGGTGCCTTGGGGAGGATGGACTCCTCCCTGGCCGCACCCTTCCTTGGAGGAAGGGCCAAGGCTGCGCCCCCCTCTCCCTTGGCCCTATATATAGTGGGGGGGAGGAAGGGCAGCAAGATCTAAGCCCTGGCGCCTCCCTCTCCCTCCCGTGACACCTCTTCCTCCCCGCTTGCGCTTGGCGAAGCCCTGCCGGGATCCCGCTACTTCCACCACCACGCCGTCGTGCTGCTGGATCTCCATCAACCTCTCCTCCCCCCTTGCTGGATCAAGAAGGAGGAGACTTTGCTGCTCCGTACGTGTGTTGAACGCGGAGGTGCCGTCCGTTCGGCGCTAGGATCATCGGTGATTTGGATCACGACGAGTACGACTCCATCAACCCCGTTCTCTTGAACGCTTCCGCTCGCGATCTACAAGGGTATGTAGATGCACTCCTCTCTCTCTCGTTGCTAGATGACTCCATAGATTGATCTTGGTGATGCGTAGAAAATTTTGAATTATTGCTACGTTCCCCAACAGTGGTATCAGCGCTAGGTCTATGCGTAGTTTCTATGCACGAGTAGAACACAAAGTAGTTGTAGGCGTCGATTTTGTCAATTTACTTGCCGTTACTAGTCTTATCTTGATTCGGCGGCATCGTGGGATGAAGCGGCCCGGACCGACCTTACACGTACTCTTACGTGAGACAGGTTCCACCGACTGACATGCACTAGTTGCATAAGGTGGCTAGCGGGTGTCTGTCTCTCCCACTTTAGTCGGATCGGATTCGATGAAAAGGGTCCTTATGAAGGGTAAATAGAAATTGGCATATCACGTTGTGGATTTTGCGTAGGTAAGAAACGTTCTTGCTAGAAACCCATAGCAGCCACGTAAAACATGCAACAACAATTAGAGGACGTCTAACTTGTTTTTGCAGGGTATGCTATGTGATGTGATATGGCCAAAAGGATGTGATGAATGATATATGTGATGTATGAGATTGATCATGTTCTTGTAATAGGAATCACGACTTGCATGTCGATGAGTATGACAACCGGCAGGAGCCATAGGAGTTGTCTTAATTTATTGTATGACCTGCGTGTCAAAGAAAACGCCATGTAATTACTTTACTTTATTGCTAACCGTTAGCTATAGTAGTAGAAGTAATAGTTGGCGAGACAACTTCATGAAGACACGATGATGGAGATCATGGTGTCATGCCGGTGACAAAGGTGATCATGCCGCGCCTCGAAGATGGAGATCAAAAGGCGCAAGATGATATTGGCCATATCATGTCACTTTATGATTTGCATGTGATGTTTGTCATGTTTACATCTTATTTGCTTAGAACGACGGTAGCATAAATAAGATGATCCCTCACTAAAATTTCAAGAGACGTGTTCCCCCTAACTGTGCACCGTTGCGAAGGTTCGTTGTTTCGAAGCACCACGTGATGATCGGGTGTGATAGATTCTAACGTTCGCATACAACGGGTGTTGACGAGCCTAGCATGTACAGACATGGCCTCGGAACACATGCGAAACACTTAGGTTGACTTGACGAGCCTAGCATGTACAGACATGGCCTCGGAACACAAGAGATCGAAAGGTCGAACATGAGTCGTATAGTAGATGCGATCAACATGGAGATGTTCACCGATGATGACTAGTCCGTCTCACGTGATGATCGGACACGGCCTAGTTTGACTCGGATCATGTATCACTTAGATGACTAGAGGGATGTCTATCTAAGTGGGAGTTCATTAAATAATCAGATGAACTTAATTATCATGAACATAGTCAAAAGGTCTTTGCAAATAATGTCGTAGCTTACGCTTTAGTTCTACTAAGATATGTTCCTAGAGAAAATTTAGTTGAAAGTTGATAGTAGCAATTATGCGGACTGGGTCCGTAAACTGAGGAATGTCCTCATTGCTACACAGAAGGCTTATGTCCTTAATGCACCGCTCGGTGTGCTGAACCTCAGCGTCGTCTGTAGATGTTGCGAAACATCTGACATACACGTTTTGATGACTACGTGATAGTTCAGTGCGTAATGCTAACGGTTTAGAATTGTGGCACCAAAGACGGTTTTGAAATGTCGCAGAACATATGAGATGTTCCGAAGACTGAAATTGGGATTTCAGACTAGTGCCCACGTCAAGAGGTATGAGACCTCTGACAAGTTTCTTAAGCTTGCAAACTAAGGGAGAAAAGCTCAATCGTTGAGCATGTGCTTAGATTGTTTGAGTACCACAATCGCTTGAATCGAGTGGGAGTTAATCTTCCAGATGAGATAGTGATGGTTCTCCATAGTCACTGCCACCAAGCTATTAGAGCTTCGTGATGAACTATAACATATCAGGGATAGATATGATGATCCTTGAGCAACTCGCGATGTTTGACACCGCGAAAGTAGAAATCAAGAAGGAGCATCAATTGTTGATGGTTAGTAAAACCACTAGTTTCTAGAAGGGTGGCAAAAGGGATACTTCATGAAACAACAAATCATTTGCTGCTCTAGTGAAGAATCCGAAGGTTGAACCCAAACCCGAGACTAAGTGCTTCTGTAATGAGGGGAACGGTCACTGAAGCAGGACTACCCTAGATACTTGGTAGATGAGAAGGCAGGCAAGGTCGACAGAAGTATATTGGATATACGTTATATGAATGTGTACTTTACTAGTACTCCTAGCAGCACCAGGGTATTAGATACCGGTTCGGTTGCTAAGTGTTAGTAACTCAAAATAAAAGCTGCGGAATAAACGGAGACTAGCTAAAGGTGAGATGACGATATGTGTTGGAAGTGTTTCCAAGGTTGATGTGATCAAGCATCGCATGCTCCCTCTACCATTGAGATTGGTGTTAAACCTAAATAATTGTTATTTGGTGTTTGCGTTGAGCATAAACATGATTGGATTATGTTTATCGCAATACGGTTATTCATTTAAGGAGAATAATGGTTACTCTGTTTATTTGAATAATACCTTCAATGGTCTTGCACCTAAAATGAATCTCGATCGCAGTGATACACATGTTCGTGCCAAAAGATATAAAATAGTAATGATAGTACCACATACTTGTGGCACTGCCATTTGAGTCATATTGGTATAGAACGCATGAAGAAGCTCCATGTAGATGGATCTTTGGACTCACTCATTTTTGAAAAGATTGAGACATGCGAACCATGTCTATTGGTATATATGCATGAAGAAACTCCATGCAGATGGATCATTTGGACTCACTTGATTTTGAATCACTTGAGACATGCAAATCATACCACATGGGCAAGATGACTGAAAGGCCTCGTTTTCAGTAAGATGGAACAAGAGAGCAACTTGTTGGAAGTAATACATTTGATGTGTGCAGTCCAATGAGTGCTGAGGCACGCAGTGGATATCGATATGTTCTTACTTCACAGATGATTTGAGTAGATGCTGAGAATGTTTACTTGATGAAACACAAGTCTGAATTATTGAAAGGTTCAAGTAATTTCAGAGTGAAGTTGAAGATCGTCGTGACAAGAGGATAAAATGTCTATGATATGATCATAGAGATATCTGAGTTACGAGTTTGGCACACAATTAAGACATTGTGGAAAGTGTTTCACAATTAATACCGCCTGGAACACCACGGTGTGATGGTGTGTCCGAACATCATAACTGCACCCTATTGGATATGGTGCATACCATGATGTCTCTTATTGAATTACCACTATCGTTTATGGTTTAGGCATTAGAGACAACCGCATTCACTTTAAAAGGGGCACCATGCAATTCCGTTGAGACGACACCGTTTAGAGAAACCTAAGTTGTCGTTTCTTAAAAGTTTGGGGCTGCGATGCTTATGTGAAAAAGTTTCAGGCTGATAAGCTCGAACCCAAAGTGGATAAATGCATCTTCATAGAATACCCAAAACAGTTGGGTATACCTCCTATTTCAGATCTGGAAGCAAAAGTAAGTGCTTCTAGAAACGAGTCCTTTCTCGAGGAAAAGTTTCTCTCGAAAGAATTGTGTGGGAGGATGGTGGAGACTTGATAAGGTTATTGAACCGTCACTTCAACTAGTGTGTAGCAGGGCACAGGAAGTTGTTCCTGTGGCACCTACACCAATTGAAGTGGAAGCTTATGATAGTGATCATGAAACTTCGGATCAAGTCACTACCAAACCTCGTAGGTCGATAAGGATGCGTACTACTTCAGAGTGGTACATAATCCTGTCTTGAAAGTCATGTTGCTAGACAACAATGAACCTACGAGCTATGGGGAAGCGATGGTGGGCCCGGATTCCGACGAATGGCTCGAGGCCATGAAATCCGAGAGAGGATCCATGTATAAAAGCAAAGTATACACTTTGTAAGAAATACTTGATGGTCGTAAGGCTATTGGGTGCAGATGGATTTTAAAAGGAAGACAGACAATGATGGTAAGTGTCACCATTAAGAAAGCTCGACTTGTCGTTAAGATGTTTTCCGACAAGTTCAAGGAGTTGACTACGATGAGACTTTCTCACTCGTAGCGATGCTAAAGAGTCTGTTGGAATTATATTAGCAGTTACTGCATTATTTATGAAATCTTGCAGATAGGATGTCAAAACATTGTTTCCTCGACGATTTTCTTGAGGAAAGGTTGTATGTGATACAACCAGAAGGTTTTGTCAATCCTGAAAGATGCTAACAAGTATGCAAAGCTCCAGCAATCCTCCTAAGGACTGGAGTAAGCATCTCGGAGTTGGAATGTACGCTTTGATGAGATGATCAAAGATTTTGGGTTTATACAAAGTTTGTGAGAAACTTGTATTTCCAAAGAAGTGAGTGGGAGCACTATAGAATTTTTGATGAGTATATGTTGTTAACATATTGTTGATCAGAAATGATTTCTGGAAAGCATCCAGGGTTGTTTGAAAGGAGTTTTTCAAAGGAAGACCTGGATAAAGCGGCTTACATATTGGGCATCAATATCTATAGAGATAGATCAAGACGCCTGATGATACTTTCAAAGAACGCACACCTTGACATGATTTTGAAAGAGTTCAAAATAGATCAGCAAAGAAGGAGTTCTTGGTTGTGTTACAAGGTGTGAGTATTGAGTAAGACTCAAGACCTGACCACAGCAGAAGAGAGAGAAAGGACGAAGGTCGTCCCCTATGCTTTAGACGTAGGCTCTACAGTATGCTATGCTGTGTACCGCACATGAAGTGTGCCTTGCCATGAGTTGGTCAAGGGGTACAATAGTGATCCGGGAATGGATCACATGACAGCGGTCGAACTTATCCTTAGTATCTAGTGGACTAAGGAATTTTCTCGATTATGGAGGTGAAAAGGAGTTCGTCGTAAAGGGTTACGTCGATGCGAACTTTGACACTAATCCGGATGACTCTGAGTAGTAAACTGGATTCGTATAGTAGAGCAGTTATTTGAAATGGCTCCAAGTAGCGCGTGGTAGCATCCACAAGATGACATAGATATTCGTAAAGCACACACGGATCTGAAAGGTTCAGACCCGTTGACTACAACCTCTCTCACAAGCATAACATGATCAAACCAGAACTCATTGAGTGTTAATCACATAGTGATGTGAACTAGATTGTTGACTCTAGTAAACTCTTTGGATGTTAGTCACATGGTGATGTGACCTGTGAGTGTTAATCACATGGTGATGTGAACTAGATTATTGACTCTAGTGCAAGTGGGAGACTGTTGGAAATATGCCCTAGAGGCAATAATAAATTGGTTATTATTATATTTCCTTGTTCATGATAATCGTTTATTATCCATGCTAAAATTGTATTGATAGGAAACTCAGATACATGTGTGGATACATAGACAACACCATGTCCCTAGTAAGCCTCTAGTTGACTAGCTCGTTGATCAATAGATGGTTACGGTTTCCTGACCATGGACATTGGATGTCGTTGATAACGGGATCACATCATTAGGAGAATGATGTGATGTACCGGGAGTGCCGAAAGGGGTCCGGGGGTCCACCAAAGGGGTCCACCAGCCCCGGAGGGCCACATGGGTTGTAGGGGTGTGCGCCTTAGCCTATATGGGCCAAGGGCACCAGCCCCAAGAGGCCCATGCGCCAAGAGATAAGGAAAAAGGGAGAGTCCTAAAGGGGGAAGGCACCTCCGAGGTGCCTTGGGGAGGATGGACTCCTCCCTGGCCGCACCCTTCCTTGGAGGAAGGGCCAAGGCTGCGCCCCCCCTCTCCCTTGGCCCTATATATAGTGGGGGGGGAGGAAGGGCAGCAAGATCTAAGCCCTGGCGCCTCCCTCTCCCTCCCGTGACACCTCTTCCTCCCCGCTTGCGCTTGGCGAAGCCCTGCCGGGATCCCGCTACTTCCACCACCACGCCGTCGTGCTGCTAGATCTCCATCAACCTCTCCTCCCCCCTTCCTGGATCAAGAAGGAGGAGACGTCGCTGCTCCGTACGTGTGTTGAACGCGGAGGTGTCGTCCGTTCGGCGCTAGGATCATCGGTGATTTGGATCACGACGAGTACGACTCCATCAACCCCGTTCTCTTGAACGCTTCCGCTCGCGATCTACAAGGGTATGTAGATGCACTCCTCTCTCTCGTTGCTAGATGACTCCATAGATTGATCTTGGTGATGCGTAGAAAATTTTGAATTATTTCTACGTTCCCCAACATTGCCGTGCGTATCTGTGGTGACAATGGGATATCACGTGATTCACTTGATGTATGTTTTGGTGATCAACTTGCGGGTTCCGCCCATGAACCTATGCATAGGGGTTGGCACACGTTTTCGTCTTGATTCTCCGGTAGAAACTTTGGGGCACTCTTTGAGGTTCTATGTGTTGGTTGAATAGATGAATCTGAGATTGTGTGATGCATATCGTATAATCATACCCACGGATACTTGAGGTGACATTGGAGTATCTAGGTGACATTAGGGTTTTGGTTGATTTGTGTCTTAAGGTGTTATTCTAGTACGAACTCTAGGGCTGTTTGTGACACTTATAGGAATAGCCCAACGGATTGATTGGAAAGAATAACTTTGAGGTGGTTTCGTACCCTACCATAATTACTTCGTTTGTTTTCCACTATTAGTGACTTTGGAGTGACTCTTTGTTGCATGTTGAGGGATAGTTATATGATCCAATTATGTTATTATTGTTGAGAGAACTTGCACTAGTGAAAGTATGAACCCTAGGCCTTGTTTCCTAGCATTGCAATACCGTTTACGCTCACTTTTATCGCTTGCTACCTTGCTGTTTTTATATTTTCAGATTACAAAAACCTATATCTACCATCCATATTGCACTTGTATCACCATCTCTTCGCCGAACTAGTGCACCTATACAATTTACCATTGTATTGGGTGTGTTGGGGACACAAGAGACTCTTTGTTATTTGGTTGCAGGGTTGCTTGAGAGAGACCATCTTCATCCTACGCCTCCCACGGATTGATAAACCTTAGGTCATCCACTTGAGGGAAATTTGCTACTGTCCTACAAACCTCTGCACTTGGAGGCCCAACAACGTCTACAAGAAGAAGGTTGCGTAGTAGACATCATTGGGTCATAAGTTTAAGGTAATCACGATCTGCTGAGTGTTAGTAGGACATGAGTAATGAGGAAATATTTATGAAATAGTTGAAGGAAATATTCCCTAGAGGCAATAATAAAGTTGTTATTTTATATTTCCTTATTTCATGATAAATGTTTATTATTCATGCTAGAATTGTATTAACCGGAAACTTGATACATATGTGGATACATAGAGAAAACACCGTGTCCCTAGTAAGCCTCTACTAGACTAGCTCGTTAATCAAAGATGGTTAAGTTTCCTAACCATAGACATGTGTTATCATTTGATGAACGGGATCACATCATTAGGAGAATGATGTGATGGATAAGACCCATCCGTTAGCTTAGCATATTGATCGTTCAGTTTTATTGCTATAGCTTTCTTCATGTCAAATACATATTTCTTCGACTATGAGATTATGCAACTCCCGGATACCGGAGGAATACCTTGTGTGCTATCAAACGTCACAACGTAACAGGGTGATTATAAAGATGCTCTACAGGTATCTCCGAAGGTGTTTGTTGGGTTGGCATAGATCGAGATTAGGATTTGTCACTCCGAGTATCGGAGAGGTATCTCTGGGCCCTCTCGGTAATACACATCATAAGAAGCCTTGCAAGCAAAGTGACTAATGAGTTATTTGCAGGATGATGTATTACGGAACGAGTACAGAGACTGGCCGGTAACGAGATTGAACTAGGTATGAAGATACCGATGATCGAATCTCGGGCAAGTAAAATACCGATGACAAAGGGAATAACATATGTTGCCATAACGGTTCGACCGATAAAGATCTTCATAGAATATGTAGGAGCCAATATGAGCATCCAGGTTCTGCTATTGGTTATTGACCGGAGAGGTGTCTCGGTCATGTCTACATAGTTCTCGAACCCGTAGGGTCCGCACGCTTAACGTTCGATGACGATATTGTATTATATGAGTTATGTGATTTGGTGACCGAATATTGTTCGAACTCCCGGATGAGATCACAGACATGACGAGGAGCCTCGAAATGGTCGAGAGGTAAAGATTGATATATAGGATGATAGTATTCGGACACCGGAAGTGTTCCGGAGTGTACCGGGTACATATCGGGTCACCGGAAGGGGTTCCGGGCACCCCCGGCAAAAGATATGGGCCTTATGGGCCAAGAGGGGAAACGCACCAGCCACAAAGGGGCTGGCGCCCCCCATATGGGCTGTCCAAATTGGAAAAGGAAAGGGGAAGGAGGAAAGGAAAAAGGGAATAGGATTCCCCCTTCCCCCTCTTCCCTTATGATGTTTGCTTGAACTACGTCGATATTTCCCCAAAGAGGAAGGGATGATGCAGCACAGCAACGGTAGGTATTTCCCTCAGTGATGAGACGAAGGTTATCGAACCAGTAGGAGAACCACGCAACACTACGTGAACAACACCTGCACACAAATAACAAATACTCGCAACCCGACGTATTAAAGGGGTTGTCAATCCCTTTCGGGCAACGGCGACAGAAATTGGCAAACGGACGTGAGAAAGTTGTAATAAGTTGATAGATCGAACGCCAAATAAAATAAAGTGCAGCAAGGTATTTTTGTATTTTTGGTTTAATAGATCTGAAAATAAAATAAAATAAAAATAGATCGCAAAGGCAAATATAATAAAGAAGAGACCCGGGGGCCGCAGGTTTCACTAGTGGCTTCTCTCGAGAAAAATAGCTAACGGTGGGTGAACAAATTACTGTTGGGAAATTGATAGAACTTCAAATAATCACTACGATATCCAGGCAATGATCATTATATAGGCATCACGTCCAAGATTAGTAGACCGACTCCTGCCTGCATCTACTACTATTACTCCACACATCGACCGCTATCCAGCATGCAATTAGTGTATTAAGTGCATGAAGAAATGGTGTAATGCAATAAGAACGATGACATGATGTAGACAAGATCTATTTATGTATAAATAGACCCCATCTTGTTATCCTTAATGGCAACGATACATACGTGTCGGTTCCTCTTCTGTCACTGGGATCAAGCACCATAAGATCGAACCCATCACAAAGCACCTCTTTCCATTGCAAGATAAATAGATCAAGTTGGCCAAACAAAACCCAAATATCGGAAAAGAAATACGAGACTATAAGCAATCATGCATATAAGAGATCAAAGAAGACTCAAATAACTTTCATGGATAAAAACATAGGTCGGATCATAAACTCAAAGTTCATCGGATCCCAACAAACACACCGCAAAAAGAGTTACATCATATGGATCTCCAAGAGACCATTGTATTGAGAATCAAACGAGAGAGAGGAAGCCATCTAGCTACTAACTACGGAACCGTAGGTCTACAAAGAACTACTCACGCATCATCGGAGAGGCACCAATGAACATGATGCACCCCTCCGTGATGGTGTCTAGATTGGATCTGATGGTTCTGGACTCTGCAACAGCTGGAATTGATTTTCGTCGACTCCCCAACCGTTTCTTGAATATTGGGGTATTTATAGAGCAAAGAGTCGGTTCAGGGGGCACCCGAGGTGGGCACAACCCACCAGGGCGCGCCTGGGCCTCCTGGTGCGCCCTGGTGGGTTGTGCTCCCCTCGGAGAACCCCCAGGCGCTTCTCCAGCCCACTGGATGTCTTCTGGTCCCAAAAAAATCCACAAAAAGTTTCGCTGCATTTGGACTCCGTTTGGTATTGATTTCCTGCGATGTAAAAAACATGCAGAAAACAGCAACTGGCACTTGGCACTATGTCAATAGGTTAGTACCAAAAAATGATAAAATGACTATAAAATGATTGTAAAACATCCAAGAATGATAATATAACAGCATGGAACAATAAAAAATGGAACAATAAAAAATTGTAGATACGTTGGAAACGTATCAGCATCCCCAAGCTTAATTCCTGCTCGTCCTCGAGTAGGTAACTGATAAAAATAGAATTTTTGATGTGGAATGCTGCCTAACATGCTCATCACATATTCTTTTCTTTGTAGCATGGACATTTGGACTTTTATATGGTTCAAAGCAATAGTCTAGTTTTGACATGAGACTTAAATACTCAAGCATATCAACAAGCAACCATGTCTTTCAAAATGGAAAAGAAAAGGGGAAGGAGGAAAGGAAAAAGGGAATAGGATTCCCCCTTCCCCCTCTTCCCTTCTGATGTTTGCTTGAACTACGTCGATATTTCCCCAAAGAGGAAGGGATGATGCAGCACAACAACGGTAGGTATTTCCCTCAGTGATGCGACCAAGGTTATCGAACCAGTAGGAGAACCACGCAACACTACGTGAAAAACACCTGCACACAAATAACAAATACTCGCAACCCGACGTATTAAAGGGGTTGTCAATCCCTTA
This sequence comes from Aegilops tauschii subsp. strangulata, assembly GCF_002575655.3. Taxonomy (NCBI): domain Eukaryota; kingdom Viridiplantae; phylum Streptophyta; class Magnoliopsida; order Poales; family Poaceae; genus Aegilops; species Aegilops tauschii. The sequence goes on from NC_053038.3 coordinate 510,624,366, forward strand.
CGGGCAACGGCGACAGAAATTGGCAAACGGACGTGAGAAAGTCGTAATAATTTGATAGATCGAACGCCAAATAAAATAAAGTGCAGCAAGGTATTTTTGTATTTTTTGTTTAATAGATCTGAAAATAAAATAAAATAAAAATAGATCGCAAAGGCAAATATAATAAAGAAAAGACCCGGGGGCCATAGGTTTCACTAGTGGCTTCTCTCGAGAAAAATAGCAAACGGTGGGTGAACAAATTACTGTTGGGTAATTGATAGAACTTCAAATAATCACGACGATATCCAGGCAATGATCATTATATAGGCATCACGTCCAAGATTAGTAGACCGACTCCTGCCTGCATCTACTACTATTACTCCACACATCGACCGCTATCCAGCATGCATCTAGTGTATTAAGTGCATGAAAAATGGAGTAATGCAATAAGAACGATGACATGATGTAGACAAGATCTATTTATGTAGAAATAGACCCCATCTTGTTATCCTTAATGGCAACGATACATACGTGTCGGTTCCTCTTCTGTCACTGGGATCAAGCACCGTAAGATCGAACCCATCACCAAAGCACCTCTTCCCATTGCAAGATAAATAGATCAAGTTGGCCAAACAAAACCCAAATATCGGAGAAGAAATACGAGGCTATAAGCAATCATGCATATAAGAGATCAAAGAAGACTCAAATAACTTTCAAGGATAAAAAGATAGATGTGATCATAAACTCAAAGTTCATCGGATCCCAACAAACACACCGCAAAAAGAGTTACATTATATGGTTCTCCAAGAGACCATTGTATTGAGAATCAAAAGGGAGAGAGAGAGCAAGCCATCTAGCTACTAACTGCGGACCCGTAGGTCTACAAAGAACTACTCACGCATCATCGGAGAGGCACCAATGGGCATGATGAACCCCTCGGTGATGGTGTCTAGATTGCATCTGGTGTTTCTGGAACTTGCGGCGGCTGGAATTGATTTTCGTCGACTCTCCTAGGGTTTCTGGAATATTGGGGTATTTATAGAGCAAAGAGGCGGTTCGGGAGGCCACCGAGGTGGGACAACCCACCAGGGTGTGCCTGGGCCTCCAGGCACGCCCAGGTGTCTTGTGCTCACCTCGGACCCCCTCTTCGGTACTTCTTTGGCCCACTGGATGTCTTCTGGTCCAAAAAATCCACAAAAAGTTTCGCTGCGTTTGGACTCCGTTTGGTATTGATTTCCTGCGATGTAAAAAACATGCAGAAAACAACAACTGGCACTTGGTACTATGTCAATAGGTTAGTACCAAAAAATGATATAAAATGACTATAAAATGATTGTAAAACATCCAAGAATGATAATATAACAGCATGGAACAATAAAAAAATTGGAACAATAGAAAATTGTAGATACGTTGGATACAGTATCCCCAAGCTTAATTCCTGCTCGTTCTCGAGTAGGTAAATGATAAAAACAGAATTTTTGATGTGGAATGCTGCCTAACATGCTCATCACATATTCTTTTCTTTGTAGCATGGACATTTGGACTTTTATATGGTTCAAAGCAATAGTCTAGTTTTGACATGAGACTTAAATACTCAAGCATATCAACAAGCAACCATGTCTTTCAAAATATCAACGCTAAAATAAGTTATCCCTAGCCCATTATGCTCAATTATTGATCCATTCATGAAACACACTCGCATATTAGCTACACCCAATGCTCAAGTATGATCATGGTGCCCCTAAGTTGGTGCTTTATAAGAGAAGATGGAGACTCAAATTAAAAATAAAAATTGCGTAAAGTAAAAGAAGGGCCCTTCGCAGAGGGAAGTAGGGATTTGTAGAGGTGCCAGAGCTCAAAACGAAAAAGATAGAGATAAAAACATTTTGGGAGGCATGCTTTTCCTGTCAACGAGAACGATCGAGTAATTCCCAATACTTTCCATGCTAGATATATCATAGGCGGTTCCCAAACAGAAATTAAAGTTTATTCCTTTTTCAACCATACTTTCACTTTCCATGGATAATCGTATCCACGGGTGCCCTCCATACCAACACTTTCCAAGGAATTTATTATTTGACAACATAAAGTAAATTCATTTTTCATTTCAGGACTGGGCATCCCTAATACCTTTGCCTTACTCTCATGCAATGACAAGTGAATAAACACTCATTGTGAGAAAAACATATCTAGCATGGAAGTATATTAGCCACCCCCTACTGTTTCATGAGCGGTACGCGCACACAAAAGAGAAATTTATTTTGAAAATTAGAGATGGCACATGCAAATTTTCTTAGAATGGCACAAAAAACCCGCATATAGGTAGGTATGGTGGACTCATATGGCAAAACTGGTTTAAAGGATTTTGGATGCAGAAGTAGTGATCATACTTAGTGCAAAATGAAGACTAGCAAAAGATTGAGAAGCGACCAACCAAGAAACGAAAAATCTCATAAGCGAGCATTAAACATAATTAACACCGAATAATGCACCACAAGTAGGATGTAATTTCATTGCATAACTATTGACTTTCGTGCTTGCATAGGGAATCACAAACCTTAACACCAATATTCTTACTAAAACATAATTACTCATCAACATGACTCACATATCACATCATCATATCTCAAAACTATTACAAGGAATCAAGTTTATTTTGTCCAATGATCTTCATGAAAGTTTTTATTATATCCTTCTTGGATATCTATCACTTTGGAACTAATTTTCATGTGTTGCTTTTGATAAGGTCAAACAAATATAAGTGAAGATCATGAGCATAATATTTTTTTCTCTCAAATTAATTTAAGTGAAGCAAGAGAGAATTTCTTAAAAAAATTACTAACTCTCAAATAAATCTAAGTGAAGCATGAGAGCATTTCTTAAAAAATACTAAAGCACACTTTGCTAAAAAAAGATATAAGTGAAGCACTAGAGCAATTCCATAGCTCATAAAAAATTAAGTGAAGCATAGAGAGCAATTCTAACAAGTCATGGCATAATTTTGGCTCTATCAAATAGGTGTGTCAAGCAAGGATTTAAGACTTAAAACAAAAAGCAAAACAAGCGAAGACTCATATCATACAAGACGCTCCAAGCAAAACTCATAGTATGTGATGAGTAAAAATATAGTTCCGAGTAAAATACCGATGGTCGTTAGAAGAAAGAGGGGATGCCACTTGGGCATCCCCAAGCTTAGTTGCTTGCTTCTATTTGGATAATAGCTTGGGATGCCATGGGCATCCCCAAGATTAGGCTCTTCTTACTCCTTATTCCTTCATCCATCGTAACATCACCCAAAACTTGAAAACTTCAATCACACAAAACTCAACAGAACCTTTGTGAGATCCGTTAGTATAAGAAAGCAAATCACTACTATAAGTACTGTAGCAAACCAATTCTTATTTTATTCTTGCATTATATGTACTGTATTCCAACTTTTATATGGCAAAAACTCTTCAAAGAAAACCATAGAATCATCAAAACAAGCACACAACGCAAAGAAAACAGAATCTGTCAAAAACAGAACAGTCTGTAGCAATCTGAAAACTTTGAATACTACTGTAACTCCAACAATTCTGAAAAGTTAGGACAACGTGAGAAATTTGTATATCAATCTTGTGTAAAAAATTCAGAGCAAAAGCACGTTTCTATTATTTATGAAAATTATTTTCGTGAGCGCAAAAGTTTCTGTTTTTCAACAAGATCAAATCAACCATCACCCAACAAGATCCTAAAGGCTTTGCTTGGCTCAAACACTAATTTAAACCACAAAAATACTTCTAACCAGAGGCATAATTGGGTATTTTATTGAAAACAACAAGAAAACCAAAAAGCAAAAAGATACAAGTTTGGTTGCCTCCCAACAAGCTCTATCGTTTTACGCCCCTAGTTAGGCATAAAGCAAGGATCTACGTTTTGCCATCCATAGTTTTGGCAACTTTTGTAAGGGCTTTCTCAAACTTGGGAGGCTCTTTGCGCTTCCCTAAATTCTCAGGAAAAGAAACCATCTTTAGATCTAAAATATCCAATGGCTTATTGCAGAGAGTAATCAAGGTATTCATGCGATTGATACTACCATTAAGATGTTTGAGGGGTTCATTATATTTTTGCAATTCAACCATATGTTTGTGCAAATCAGCAAGTTTATCCAACATTTGAACTCCCTCTGGGTGAAAGAAATCCCCTTCTTTTGAGGTGCAACCCCCAAAATTCCTTCTAAAATTTCATAGGCAGTATTAGCATCAAGCTCGATAAAATTCCCTTTAGCGGCAAAATCTAAGAGTTGTCTATGATGCAAAGCCAATCCTATGTAAAAATTATGAAGCAAAATCTTTGTGCCTCCCTTTAGGTTGCAAACACGATAGGATTCCATTAGCCTATACCAAGCATCTTTCAAATTTTCTCCTTGTCGTTACTTGAAGTATAAAACTTCAAAATCTGGTGACAAAGGAGGAGTAGACACGCTAGCCATTATGAAAAGAAAGCAAGAGCACAGATAGATCCGGCAAGAAAATGGCGAACGAAAAAGAGAGGGCGAATAAAACGACAATTATTTGTGAAGTGGGGGAGAGGAAAATGAGAGGTAAATGGCAAATAATGTAAATTACGAGGAGATGAGATTTGTGATTAGGAACCTGGTAGATGTTGATGATGTCTCCCCGGCAACGGCGCTAGAAATTGGCGAGTTGACGGGAGACTATCTTGACGTGATCCTCCCCGGCAACGGCGCCAGAAATTCCTTTTGATGTTTGCTTGAACTACGTCGGTATTTCCCCAAAGAGCAAGGGATGATGCAGCACAACAACGGTAGGTATTTTCCTCAGTGATGAGACCAAGGTTATCGAACCAGTAGGAGAACCACACAACACTACATGAACAGCACCTGCACACAAATAACAAATACTCGCACCTGACATATTAAAGGGGTTGTCAATCCCTTTCGGGCAACGACGCCAGAAATTGGCAAACGGACGTGAGAAAGTTGTAATAATTTGATAGATCAAACGCCAAATAATATAAAGTGCAGCAAGGTATTTTTGTATTTTTGGTTCAATAGATCTGAAAATAAAAGAAAATAAAAATAGATCGCAAAGGCAAATATAATAAAGAAGAGACCCGGGGACCGTAGGTTTCACTAGTGGCTTCTCTCGAGAAAAATAACAAATGGTGGGTGAACAAATTACTGTTAGGTAATTGATAGAACTTCAAATAATCATGATGATATCCAGGCAATGATCATTATATAGGCATCACGTCCAAGATTAGTAGACCGACTCCTGCCTACATCTACTACTATTACTCCACACATCGACCACTATCCAGTATGCATCTAGTGTATTAAGTTCATGGAAAAATGAAGTAATCCAATAAGAACGATGACATGATAGACAAGATCTATTTATGTATAAATAGACCCCATCTTGTTATCCTTAATGGCAACGATACATACGTGTCGGTTCCCCTTTTGTCACTGGGATCAAGCACCGTAAGATCGAACCCATCACAAAGCACCTCTTCCCATTGCAAGATAAATAGATCAAGTTGGCCAAATAAAACCCAAATATTAGAGAAGAAATACAAGGCTATAAGCAATCATGCATATAAGAGATCAAAGAAGACTCAAATAACTTCCATGGATAAAAAGATAGATGTGATCATAAACTCAAAGTTCATCGGATCCCAACAAACACACCGCAAAAAGAGTTACATCATATGGTTCTCCAAGAGACCATTATATTGAGAATCAAAAGAGAGAGAGAGAGAGAGAGAGAGAGAGAGAGAGAGAGAGCAAGCCATCTAGCTACTAACTACGGACCCGTAGGTCTACAAAGAACTACTCACGCATCATCGGAGAGGCACCAATGGGCATGATGAACCCCTCCGTGATGGTGTTTAGATTGGATCTGGTGTTTCTGGAACTTGCGGCGGCTGGAATTGATTTTCGTCGACTCTCCTAGGGTTTCTGGAATATTGGGCTATTTATAGAGCAAAGAGGCGGTTCGGGAGGCCACTGAGGTGGGCACAAGCCACCAGGGCGCGTCCGGGCCTCCAGGCGCGCCCAGGTGTCTTGTGCTCACCTAGGGCCTCCTCTTCGGTACTTCTTTGGCCCATTGGATGTCTTCTGGTCCAAAAAAATCCACAAAAAGTTTCGCTGTGTTTGGACACCGTTTGGTATTGATTTCCTGCAATGTAAAAAACATGCAGAAAACAACAACTGGCACTTGGCACTATGTCAATAGGTTAGTACCAAAAAATGATATAAAATGACTATAAAATGATTGATTTTATAGTCATTTTATATCATTTTTTGGTACTAACCTATTGACATAGTGCCAACTGCCAGTTGTTGTTTTCTGCACGTTTTTTTACATCGCAGGAAATCAATATCAAACGGAGTCCAAACGCAGCGAAACTTTTTGTGGATTTTTTTGGACCAGAAGACATCCAGTGGGCCGGAGAAGCACCTGGGGGGTGCTCCGAGGGGAGCACAACCCACCAGGACGCGCCTAGGGGCCCTGGCGCGCCCAGGTGGGTTGTGCCCACCTCGGGTGCCCCTCGAACTGCCTCTTTACTCTATAAATACCCCAATATTCCAGAGACCCTAGGGGAGTCGACAAAAATCAATTCTAGCCGCCGCAAGTTCCATAACCACCACATCCAATCTAGACACCATCACGGAGGGCGGGAGGGGTTCATCATGTCCATTGGTGCCTCTCCGATGATGCGTGAGTAGTTCTTTGTAGCTACGGGTCCGTAGTTAGTAGCTAGATGGCTTCCTCTCTCTCTTTTGATTCTCAATACAATGGTCTCTTGGAGATCCATATGATGTAACTCTTTTTGCGGTGTGTTTGTTGGGAGCCAATGAACTTTGAGTTTATGATCAGATCTATCTTTTTATCTACGAAAGTTATTTGAGTCTTCTTTGAATCTCTTATATGCATGATTGCTTACAGCCTCATATTTATTCTCTGATATTTGGGTTTTTTTTGGCCAACACGATCTATTTATCTTGCAATGGGAAGATGTGCTTTGTGATGGGTTCGATCTTACGGTGCTTGATCCCAGTGACAGAAGGGGAACCGACACATATGTATCGTTGCCATTAAGGATAACAAGATGGGATCTATTTCTACATAAATAGATCTTGTCTACATCATGTCATCGTTCTTATTGCATTACTCCGTTTTTCCATGAACTCAATACACTAGATGCATGCTGGATAGTAGTCGATGTGTGGAGTAATAGTAGTAGATGCAGGCAGGAGTCGGTCTACTAATCTTGGATGTGATGCCTATATAATGATCATTGCCTGGATATCGTCATGATTATTTGAAGTTCTATCAATTGCCCAACAGTAATTTGTTCAGCCACAGTTTGCTATTTTTCTCGAGAGAAGCCACTGATGAAACCTACGGCCCCCGGGTCTCTTCTTTATTATATTTGCCTTTGCGATCTATTTTCCTTTGCTTTTATTTTCAGATCTATTAAACCAAAAATACAAAAATACCTTGCTGCACTTTATTTTATTTGGTATTTGATCTATCAATATTTACAACTCTCGCCCGTTAACTCGCCAATTTCTGGCGCCATTACCCGAAAGGGATTGACAACCCCTTTAATACGTCGGGTTGCGAGTATTTGTTATTTGTGTGCATGTGTCGTTCATGTAGTGTTGCGTGGTTCTCCTACTGGTTCGATAACCTTGGTCTCATCACTGAGGGAAATACCTACCGTCGCTGTGCTGCATCATCCCTTCCTCTTTAGGGAAATACCGACGTAGTTCAAGCAGGCATCAGTGACATTAGAGTTGGTTGATGCGTATCATATGGTGTTATTTTAGTACGAACTCTAGGCTGTTTGTGACATTCATAGGGATGGCTCAATAGATTGATCGGAAAAGATAAATTTGAGGTGGTTTCGTACCCTACAACAATTTCGTCTTATGTTTTCTGCTAGATAAGAACTTTGGAGTGATTCTTTGTCGCACGTTGAGGGATTGTTATATGATTCAATTATGATAACACTATTGAGAGATTGCACTAGTGAAAGTATGAACCCTAGGCCTTGTTTTCAAGCATTCCAATACGATTTGTGCTCACTTTTGTTACTTGCTACCTTACTGTTTTTATATTTTCAGATAACAAAAAACATATATCTACTATCCATACTATATTACTATACTTGTATCACCATCTCTTCGCCGAATAAGTGCACCTATACAATTTGCCATCTTCATCCTACGCCTCCCACAGATTGATAAAACTTAGGTCATCCACTTGAGGAAAAATTACTACTGCCCTACAAAACTCTGCACTTGGAGGCCCAACACGAGTCTACAAGAATAAGTTGTGTAGTAGACATCAGCCGCCATTGTACCTCTTCTGCCGACGCCCAAGCATTGTTGGACGTCCGCAACCCCCACCCACGTGCCTACTGCCATCTTTGGACTACGCCGCCGTCGACCTCGGATCTGTCCGCGGCGAGGTACCCACCGCCCCCTATCAACGTCGTCCATGGCGGACACCACATCCGACAGGTGTTTGGTAAAATGTCATTGAGGTTTTTTTACCTTCTCGTTGTTTCCTAGAGTAGGCACGATGGCAAGGGACTCGGTGATGGAGGATGCGTTATTGTGCGATGCATGGTTGGTCGTATCTGTGGGCTTTGTAGGCACGGGGCAAGGGGCTCGACATGTTTCATGAGCAAAAGCACTTCATGTCCTACGACTTAACACGTGATCCATGAACTCAATGTGAAGTCGCTAGCTCATCGGTGGTACACCATCTCCAACTCCGTCATGAAGTATTTGGCTGCGATTGCACAAGTCGAGAGAAGGTGGCCACCGGGCGCGTGAATCATGGAGATCGTAAGTTTTGCTTTTCGTTGTTGTACATGTTGGATCAATTCATTGATTCGCTCAATGTTGCAACTTGATTTGTATAACCCGGACGCGTTGTACCACATAACTGAGGGCAGGCCATTTACGTTCATACATTGTTGGATGAAGCTCAAGAGGCATAGTGTGCGGGACGATATGTTCGGATTCTGACTTGACTACCGTTGAATTTGGAAACAATGAATTCAAAACTCTTGTTGAAGATCCGTTTATCTCGGATGTAAAATTTATATTACACTATTGTTTTACTAGGGATATTTGCATTTTATTTATGGATGAATCTTACATTCTTAAGAAGTTGGTCCGAATTCTCTTAACATGCAAAGTGTCCACCTCAATGTCCCACTAAGCAATGCATTTAATCCTTCTCTCCCACTAAGGCATGCAAAATCTGTCCACATAAATGAGTTATGCATTTAACTTATAAATTACAATTATTTTTGCATTAGTCTATGCATGTAATGCTGCCACATCATATATTCATGTTAGTCATTCTTCACATTTTTGTTCAAAATGACATTTTTAACTGTAATTCAAAAAAATTATTCTATTTTTAGACACTTTCTTTTATTGATTTTCAAGCTTACACTTTCTTTTCATTAGATTTAGTTATTTTTGTCAAGTATTTATGCATTTTTTAACAAAGTTACCGCAGCAACGCGTGGGGAGAGAGCCATCCTCACTACTATATTTCAGAGTTACATATTAAATCCAAGCCATCTTATTTTTATTTTCTTACTCTTTTTTCCTTACCGTGTACCCCTCTCTTTTAAATTGTTTATTACACTACTATCCCACTGCAACGCGTGGAGTATTGTCTAGTTATGCTAGTTTTTATAATTATTTTGAGTGTTGTGGACTTAGAAAAAATAATGGGCGGATGTTTAGGGAGAAAGTTGGATGGCCGACTTCTATATCCTTATTCAAGGATGAGTCCGGACCATTTTATTGATAAATAGCGCATGCGTTTTAAGGGTCCGTATTGGAGACGCCTTGATGATACAGTATGTTGAGACGACTACCCATTTGGTACCACTGTATTTGTCCGGCTGAGTCCTAGCCCGTCCGGAAATTCCACGAGGAGGAACAATCAAGATCGATCAGACATTGCTGCAGAAAAGAAGGATCGATCATACATGGAGACTAGTGAACTACACTACTACAGTGGCAGTGGCAGTGGCACAGAACGTCGTGGCGGCCGGCACGACGTGCCGCAGTGCCGCCGCATGGAGGCAGCATGGGAAGCAGCTACAGGTAGCGGGGACGCCGCGAGCTGGTTGGCGGTTGGTTGGTTGCCGGCGGGGTGCATCCCCGGCGGATTTAATCCGGTAGGTCGCGAGGTGTCTCCGTCGGCAGGGGAGTGAGGCCGCCCCCCGGGTCCAAGCACGGGAACACCCATGAATTCGCGTGCACACCGCATCAATTCGCCCTCGTTCCACGATCAGGTTGATCGTCGCCGCCCCGTTACCACGGATGACCGGGGGTCGGAAAGGGACCGGTCGTCGGCGACGAAGACACAGTCGCCGTCGCGCGTCATGGTGGCTGCTTCCACGCCCAGGTCGTAGGCGTGGCTGCGCCAAACCAGTGTTAACTAGCAACATCAACGACGATAAAGAATGCCGGTCTTGTCTACTTCCAAGCCAAAGTCAAAGGTTCTTGTTATTTTTTACTGACGTCCGAATGCTGATTTCTTTTCTCCAACGGGATCGGGAGAAAAGCAGCAGCCACGGCAAACATAAAGCAAATACTATTGTCCACTGGGTTCGACGTCGCATGAAGGGACTAGTATACTAGACTAGATGTTGGCCTCCTAGCCGGCGGCATTGTATGAAAACAGGCATTTGTCTTCCTCGTGCAATTCACACATAAAACCACAATTTTATTTGAAAAATACCATTTATCAATGCCGATTGAATCGCTATACAAAGTTAAGAAAGAAAACCAGGGAAATTCACTTTGGCTCATAGGTGTATATGCACCCATTGTCTAAATACACATTTTAAAAAATTAAAAAATTTCAAGAAAAAATCTCGTGTGTGAATCCGGACATTATGTGTGGGTGCACCAAGTTTCGATGAAAAAGGACATTTTTGTGGCTTGTGTAAAAAAGACAAGTTTCAATGCTTGATTACATCTATTCACGAGGCATTTTTTTTATCTGTTTTATACATGCCACAAAAAATGTCCTTTTTCACCGAAATTTTGTGTGTCCAGAGACCAATGTAACGACCTGCAGCATCCCCAACATTCTATGGCAAACCTACGACCATAGAGAAAAAAGAATCACCGAGCAAAACAAACTTGGAATTAAACACTGAATGTGGTGCTGAACGACAACCCGCCAAAAAATTTAATTTACCGTGGGCATACGGACGCTGTTAGGTCTAACCACAAGGTCAAACTTTAGGTTATTTTGGAGCTTCTAACCAACAGAATCAACGAATATACGACATGTGTACATCAATGCTTCGAACCGAGTTGTGGTTGTCGGATGCCCCTGATGCTCTGATTAGCCTTCTGGCTATCGATTGCAATCCTATCAGTAACTAAATAAAACTCCCTTTTTCACCACAAAAAAAATGCTACTTGATCCAGACAGTGAGGCTAGATCATAAGTTTTCACTCGGAAAAATATGCAGACTAATTGTTGACGCCAATGCTGACATATACATGCTATCCGTGAGTGTCTGTTCACACATGTCATGGCGCTAACTGGCTTCCGACATGGAAACAACCCTTGGCTCACTAGTCTTGAGGCCACCACGCGCTAATGACCATACCACTGGGAGGTCGGGAGCCGCATCCGGCACAACCATGTTAAGACGCGCCGCCTTGAAACCGCCCATTTCGGTCGTCAAGGCCACAACTGCAGTGCCCATGAACTCATGCGCCGCCACAAAAGGTCTCACATAGTAGCCCCATCGCCACTATGACAATTTGACAACCACCGACAACAACGACACCAAGAAGGAAGGAAGGAGGAGAGCGACTCGGTTCTTTGTCTATCATGCAAACGCTTCTCCGCATTGGATTTGCAACAAGGGCGTCATGCCACACCTTCACATTATTGCTTCAATCACTATCATGGCCCTGAGAAACCCCATGGTTGCCACCTACTGCACATGCTTCATCAGGATGCCCCCTCGTGTTCCCCGTGTTCAATGTATATATAAAAATATTCAGCATATTTAAATTATAAATGTTCATAATTTGAAATTTTTGTTTCACTTTAAAAATATTTTTTTAATCTTTTTTCAACAATTGTTCATGTTTAAAAAGTTTTTTCAAATTTAAAATTTTGTTCACAATGTTCAGACATTATTCGTATTTTTTAAGAAAAATTGGTCACATGTTTTCAAAGAAATGTTGATAATCTTTTTTAAAAAGTACTTTAACTTTAGCGCAGCGTTTTATGAAACCTCAGTCGCCGCCTCGACTTGTAAGCGATACTGCTAACCAGTGTGAGGTCAGCAGTTCGACTCCTAGCGCATATATTTTATTTTTCGTGAAATATAAATTTGCTAGACGCCTGCGAATGGGCTGAACCGTTTGCGTGCTCCTTTAGCGAAAGCTCGACTATTGGACGCACATGGGTATCCAATAGGAGTTCTCTGAGAAATAGCCCCGTGGGCAAGAAATTGGGAGTGTGTAGCCTTTATCAAGTCCACATAGGCTGTCTTTCTGGGTGGGCTCACAACACCTTTTTTTTATTAAGGACACCTATAACTTTTTTCAAATGTGGCAACTATTACGTGTACAATGCTTGGATCAAAGATCCAAAAAAGTAGGAAGTAACTCCCAAAACTAAGAATTCCAATGAAATGTCTCACATACATCTTCTTTATGGTAATAAATTTTGGAAGGCGGAATTCTACCAAGGCTTCAACAAAGACACCACGCCACCGCTAGTACACCTGCACAAACATGATTACCGATAGAGGTTTTAGAGAGCCCTTTTAGCCGCCCATCTAAAAATATGGGAAGCCTTCAGTTGTGAATGAATTTGGGATGGGATGATCCCGTAGAAGTACAGATTGTTGAACCACAAGATTTTCGCCGTAGTGCCAAGGAAAGATTCTAGCTCCACAAAAAATCAAACTAACAAAAGCACTGACACACACTGACAAAACTTAACAGATTTGAAAGACTGGTCCTGCAAGGACACATACTCTAAACCTGCAAGATTGAATGCACTGAACATGCAGAGAAACCGTAGATCTAATTCCGAGGCATAGCCCAGACAGGAATCGCCACAACTAGGGCACGAGGTGTGAGGCGGAGAGTGAGAGAGAGGAGCCCGGGGGATTTGTAGGTGGAGCCCGGTTTCCCTCCATTTGGGATTGAGATCCAGTGACTTGCTGTGGACAAGTCACCGGTGAATAGTATGGTGACTGGCCCCCTTCTCCAAACCGTTCGATCAAGGATCAACGGATGGATCTGCATGAATAGTACCCGGTCTACAGTGATTCTGTCAACAGGAGGTCGTCTACAGTACCCGGTCTACAGGGTTTGTTGACAATGCCAACTACAATGTTCTGCTATAGTAATTAATCTGAGCTGCCCATCTTTCATCCAATGGTTGGCTGGCCGCCAGTCACGGCGTGATTGGCCAGAGGCCAGTCACTGGATCTCTGTCCCTCCATTTGAGGCCACGGTAGGAGATATCAGATAGTTGGATCTGTTCGGGATCGTTGGATGACTTTCTTGGTCTGGACATATGGCCATATAGCTCTGGACCATCCAGACATGGACGTGGATCATTTGCATTCCAAATTTGATGCACCTTTTGTGTTTTGATTTATGAAGTGTAAACTCTTGGAATGAAGTGGCAATTTCTTTCTTTCTGGATCAAACTTAACACATTAACGATCAATGCAAAGTGGCCGTATAAAAGGGATGAATGCAAAGTGTTTTGATCGCACAAATGATGGATGCAAAGTGTTCTGTTCCACAAATGTTGTGCAATTTTATGTCAGCAAACGTTAACAACAATGTGTATGTAACCAGTCCACAAAACAATCTCTAGAAGAAAGAAACAAGAAATCCCATGGAATCTCCCAAGCAGTCCACGGCACGAAGGAAGCATGAACGGTTGGTTGGAGCCTGGGGCTGGGTGGGTGACCGTGGCTGAAATGAATCAACGGACGAATGCATGCATGCTTAATTTCTGGGTCCTGGCCTCCATCCCTCCTCCTGAATCTTCAGCCCCATGTACCTGTTCGACCGAATTTCATCATCCAAAGGCAGGCAAATGACCAGGAAACGTAGACACAAACATTTGACAAATTTCGTCGGGGCAAATCGAATGCAGGGGAAGAAGAGTTGTAGCAGAAAGAAAGGATCTTGTTGGTCTGACCTGCCGAGCATCATGACGGTGGCCTGCGGGTTGGTGCCGGGGGAGTACTTGAAGGTGGAGCTGTCGACGACGCGGAGGCCGGCGACGCCGATGACGCGGTAGTCCGGGTCGACGACGGGCCCGACGTGGCAGCCGCCGTGGTAGTGCCAGATGGTCATCACCGTGTCCCGGCAGTACTGCTGCAGCGGGCGCGTGTCCCGGGGGTGCCGGGGCAGCAAGTTGAGGAACTTGGCCAGCGCGGCACGGTCGAAGGCGACGTCCATGGCGGTCGCGTTGGCGTAGGTGAAGCGGGAGAAGGCCCGCGAGCGCACCACCCGCTCGATGGTCTGGATCCCGCGCACGCACCGCTCCACGTCCCTGGGGTCCCGGAAGTAGTTGAAGGTCACCGCCGGGTTCGCGTGCGGGTCCGTCGACCGCAGCTCCACGTGCCCCGTGGAGAGCGGCCCTAGGATCTTCTCCAGGATGAAGCCGCCCCGGAACGCCCGCCGGTCCAGCCCCCGCATCACCTCCGCCGCCCGCCGCATCGCCTCCGCCGTCCTCTCCCTCGGCGGCAGCGTCCCGAGCTGCCCCGTCTGGTGGTGATCATTCACGCACACATAGTTAATCTAGGGCTCCGTCAAGGCATCGATGGCATTGCCATTGCACATTGGGAGTTAGTTTGGAGGTGGTGTCAGTCAAGTCAATACCATGGGGGAGAACATGCCAAAGGAGTGGGCGCGGCGGCGGGAGTGGAGGGGGATGCCGAACTGGGAGCCGCTGACGCCCTCGATGAAGCTGCCGAAGCGGGTGACGCCGACGACCTGGACCAGCGAGAGCGCGACGGGGACGGGGGACGGGACGAACACCGAGTTCATGGGGTTGTCGGCCACGCCCTGCCCGACCATGGGGCGGTCCACGACGGCGCGGACGCCGTGCTTCTCCAGGTGCGCGCGCGGGCCGACGCCGCTCAGCATCAGCAGCTGCGGGCTCCCCAGCGTCCCCGCCGCCAGGATCACCTCGCTCCTCCCCACGCCCCGCAGGTACACGCGGTGCTGCACCCCCATGGGGTCCGTGAACACCACACCGTACGCCACGGGGCTCGCCGACCCCTCTGCATTTCAATGTGGTTCAGACCAATCTCGACTTGCATACGTACATGCATGAGGCATGCCGTCCGCTGCATGTGCGTACCTCTGCGCCGGAAGAGGACCTGCGACACGGTGGCGTGCAGGAACACGGTGAGGCGCCTGGGGTTGGCGCCGCGGAGGAAGTCGGCGGCGGTGTGACGGCGGCCGGCGCTGTCGAAGATGGTGCCGCCGATCTTGGTGCCGGGGACGTGGTCGACGGTGTAGCCGTTGTCCGGGGTGACGCCGGCCTGGAGGAGGCCCTCGCGGAGCGCGCCCTGCCACCGCGGCACGTCCGGGCGGAACACCAGCTCGCGCTCCACCCACCGGTACGAGGCGTTCACCAGGCGCGCGTCCCACCCGGCGGCGCGCACGTACTCGCTGCTGGCGCGCGTGTAGAAGCCGGCGTTGAGGCAGCTCCCGCCGCCCAGCACGCGCGCGCGGGCGTTGACGACGCCGTCCTCCGACACGAACCGCTGCGCCGGCGACCGCGGCGACGTGTCCGCCAGCGCGTCCGCGAAGTGGTACTCGCTGGACACGTTGCGGTTGCCGTACGGGTAGCCGCCGCGCTCCAGGAGGAGCACGCGCGAACGCTCCGACAGCGTGGCCGCCAGCGGGCAGCCCGCCGTGCCGCCGCCGACCACGATGTAGTTGTAGTGGGACACCAGCGGCGCGTCCCGCGCGTGCCGCACGAACCGGAAGTTGTACCTCTGCCGCTGCGCCTCCTCCTCCTCGCCTGCAGCTTCCTCTCCCTGGCCCTGCTGCTGCGAGACGGCGGGTCTGAGGTAAAATGAGCCAAGAACCGTCGCGGCGAGGACAAGCGCCACGGATGAGCCCCGAAGGCCAGGCGCCGCCATGAATTTCGTCAGGGTAATCTAGCTTCGCCATTGCTGGGAATGTGGAGGTTTTGTTTATATAGATGGGGATCGTGATTCAAATTCGATTAGATAAAGAGTAGTTGCCAATTAGGGATGCAGATGCGTTGCTGATTGAGTCCTAGCTAGTGCAAAGATGAGCCCCGAGGGATCCGGAGGAGTGATGATAGAAAGAACAGCGTGGTCGTCGGGATCCTTTGCATGCAGGCTAAAGTAATTAGCCTTTTTTTTAATGGCGAGTGAGTGTTGTCATCTGGTGATTCAGTGGACGTCACCTTCAAATCCCGATGTACCTTTCAAATCTGGACGTCACCTTCAAATCTGTGCTTCAGTAACTCCTGCTTGATCTTGCCCGTAGTGTTATGCTGGGAAATTGCCCCTTTTTCTCGAAGAGAAGTCACTGTTATGAAAGCAACTCTAGCACAGTGGACATACCGTGTTGGTTGGTATAAGGCCAACTCCAACGCACGACCCCATCCTGTCTGTTTGGGCCAAAACAAACATACGACATGGCCCAACGCGCGACCACATCCGTAAATTTAGTTCGTTTCACGTCCGGTTCGCCCATTTTCGGCGCAAACATGCGCTCGATTTGCGGCTACACGGACGTCAAACGGACAAGCACACAATTGCTTGTCGTCCGCCTCGGGGACGCGTGGCGGCCGCCCACCTACCTCCACCGCCTAAATTCAATGCGCACGAGCGACGGCCCCCGGTTGTCATTCACACGAGCGGAGGGGTCGTCGTCCTTCTTAATGTGGAAGCCGTGGACCGGCTAGTGCACAACTTCCACTTCCTGGCCGACCCGCCTCCTCCAGCCCCGACACGAGCGAGCAAACCCTAGCCAGCGCCGCCGCACCCCCACTCGCCCACTTCCCCGCCGGCGCCATGGGCTAGCATTGGATCAGGAAGGGGAAGCACGACCACGAGGCCGGCTCCACCTCTGGCCGAAGCCGCTCCAGCAGATCCGCGCCGCCCGCACCACCATCTCCACCCGCACCACCGGCCTTTCGGATCGCGCCGTGATGTCTACTATGCAACTTTATTCTTGTAGACTCGTGTTGGGCCTCCAAGCGCAGAGTTTTGTAGGACAGTAGCAATTTTCCCTCAAGTGGATGACCTAAGGTTTATCAATCCGTGGGAGGTGTAGGATGAAGATGGTCACTCTCGAACAACCCTGCAACCAAATACAAGAAATCTCTTGTGTCCCCAACACACCCAATACAATGGCAAATTGTATAGGTGCACTAGTTCGGCGAAGAGATGGTGATAAAAGTGTAATATTGATGGTAGAAATATATTTTTATAATCTGAATCAATAAAAACAGCAAGGTAGCAAATAGTAAACGGGCACAAAAATGGTATTGCAATGCTTGAAAACAAGGCCTAGGGTCCGTACTTTCGCTAGTGCAACCTCTCAACAATGCTAACATAGTTGGATCATATGATTATCCCTCAAAGTGCAATAAAGAATCACTCCCGAGTTCCTATTAGCGGAGAACAAAAGATAGAAGTTGTTTGTAGGGTACGAAACTGTTGGGAATGCAGTAATTTCAAAAAATTTCCTACGATCACACAAGATCTATCTAGGTGATGCATAGCAACGAGAGCGGAGAGTGTTGTCTACATACCCTCGTAGACCGAAAGCGGAAGCGTTATGACAACGTGGTTGATGTAGTCATACGTCTTCACGATCCGACCGATCCTAGCACCGAATGTACGGCACCTCCGCGATCTGCACACGTTCAGCTCGGTGACGTCCCACGAACTCTAGATCCAGCTGAGGTCGCGAGAGAGTTTCATCAGCACGACAGCGTGATGACGGTGTTGATGAAGTTACCGACGCAGGGCTTCGCCTAAGCACTACAACGATATGACCGAGGTGGAAATCTGTGGAGGGGGGCACCACACACGGCTAAACAATCAACTTGTGTGTCTATGGGGTGCCCCCTTCCCCGTATATAAAGGAGTGGAGGAGGGGGAGGGCCGGCCTCCTATGGCGCGCCCAAGGGGGGAGTCCTACTCCCAGTAGGAGTAGGTTTCCCCCCTTCCCTAGTTGGAGCAGGAGAAGAAGGAAGAGGGAGAGGGAGAGAAGGAAAGGGTGGGCCGACCCCCTTCCCAATTCGGATTAGGCTGGGGGGGCACCTTGGCCGCCTCCTCCTCTCTTCCACCATGGCCCATTAAGGCCCATTAACTCCTCGGGGGGTTTCGGTAAACCCCCGGCACTCCGAAAAAATGGCCGAACCACTCGGAACCTTTCCGGTGTCCAAACATAGCCTTCCAATATGTCAATCTTTATGTCTCGACCATTTCGAGACTCCTCGTCATGTCCGTGATCACATCCGGGACTCTGAACAACCTAATTCGGTACATCAAAACACATAAACTCATAATACCGATCGTCATCGAACGTTAAGCATGCGGACCCTACGGGTTCGAGAACTATGTAGACATGACCGAGACTCATCTCCGGTCAATAACCAATAGCGGAACCTGGATGCTCATATTGGTTCCTACATATTCTACAAAGATCTTTATCGGTCAAACCGCATAACAACATACGTTGTTCCCTTTGTCATCGGTATGTTACTTGCCCGAGATTCGATCATCGGTATCTCAATACCTAGTTCAATCTCGTTACCGGCAAGTCTCTTTACTCGTTCCGTAATGCATCATCCCGCAACTAACTTATTAGTCACATTGCTTGCAAGGCTTATAGTGATGTACATTACCGAGAGGGCCCAGAGATACCTCTCCGAAACACGGAGTGACAAATCCTAATCTCGATCTATGCCAACCCAACAAACACCATCGGAGACACCTGTAGAGCATCTTTATAATCACCCAGTTACGTTGTGACGTTTGATAGCATACTAAGTGTTCCTCCGGTATTCGGGAGTTGCATAATCTCATAGTCATAGGAACATGTATAAGTCATGAAGAAAGCAATAACAATAAACTAAACGATCATAGTGCTAAGCTAACGGATGGGTCTTGTCCATCACATCATTCTCTAATGATGTGATCCCGTTCATCAAATGACAACACATGTCTGTGGCTAGGAAACTTAACCATCTTTGATTAACGAGCTAGTCAAGTAGAGGCATACTAGGGACACTCTGTTTGTCTATGTATTCACACATGTACTAAGTTTTTGGTTAATACAATTCTAGCATGAATAATAAACATTTCTCATGATATAAGGAAATATAAATAACAACTTTATTATTGCCTCTAGGGCATATTTCCTTCAGTCTCCCACTTGCACTAGAGTGAATAATCTAGATTACATTGTAATGATTCTAACACCCATGGAGTCTTGGTGCTGATCATGTTTTGCTCGTGAGAGAGGCTTAGTCAACGGGTCTGCAACATTCAGATCCGTATGTATCTTGCAAATCTCTGTGTCTCCTTCCGACACTTGATGACAGATGGAATTGATGCGTCTCTTGATGTGCTTGGTTCTCTTGTGAAATCTGGATTCCTTCGCCAAGGCAATTGCTCCAGTATTGTCACAAAAGATTTTCATTGGACCCGATGCACTAGGTATGACACCTTGATCGGATATGAACTCCTTCATCCAGACTCCTTCATTTGCTGCTTCCGAAGCAGCTATGTATTCCGCTTCACACGTAGATCCCGTCACAAGCTCTGCTTAGAACTGCACCAACTGACAGCTCCACTGTTCAATATAAACATGTATCTGGTTTGCGACTTAGAGTCATCCGGATCAGTGTCAAAGCTTGCATCGATGTAACCTTTTACGACGAGCTCTTTGTCACCTCCATAAACGAGAAACATATCCTTAGTCCTTTTCAGGTATTTCAGGATGTTCTTGACCGCTGTCCAGTGATCCACTCCTGGATTACTTTGGTACCTCCCTACTATACTTATAGCAAGGCACACATCAGGTCTGGTACACAGCATTGTATACATGATAGAACCTATGGCTGAAGCATAGGGAATGACTTTCATTTTCTCTCTATCTTCTGCAGTGGTCGGACATTGAGTCTCACTCAACTTCATACCTTGTAACACAGGCAAGAACCCTTTCTTTGACTGGTCCATTTTGAACTTCTTCAAAATCTTATCAAAGTATGTGCTTTGTGAAAGTCTAATTAAGCGTCTTGATCTATCTCTATAGATCTTGATGCCCAATATATTGAAGGAAATATTCCCTAGAGGTAATAATAAAGTTGTTATTATAATTCCTTATATCATGATAAATGTTTATTATTCATGCTAGAATTGTATTAACTGGAAACTTGATACATGTGTGAATGCATAGACAAAACAGAGTGTCCCTAGTATGCCTCTACTTGACTAGCTCCTTAATCGAAGATGGTTAAGTTTCCTAGCCATAGACATGTGTTGTCATTTGATGAACGGGATCACATCATTAGAGAATGATGTGATGGACAAGACCCATCCGTTAGCTTAGCATAATGATCGTTTAGTTTTATTGCTATTGCTTTCTTCATGACTTATATATGTTCCTCTGACTATGAGATTATGCAACTCCCGAATACCGGAGGAGCACCTTGTGTGCTATCAAACGTCACAACGTAACTGGGTGATTATAAAGATGCTCTAAAGGTGTCTCTGATGGTGTTTGTTGAGTTGGCATAGATCAAGATTAGGATTTGTCACTCCGTGTATCGGAGAGGTATCTCTGGGCCCTCTCGGTAATGATCATCACTATAAGCCTTGTAAGCAATGTGACTAGTGAGTTAGTTGTGGGACGATGCATTACGGAACGAGTAAAGAGACTTGCCGGTAATGAGATTGAACTAGGTATGATGATACCGACGATCGAATCTCGGGCAAGTAACATACCGATGACAAAGGGAACAACGTATGTTGTTATGCGGTTTGACCGATAAAGATCTTCGTAGAATATGTAGGAGCCAATATGAGCATCCAGGTTCCACTATTGGTTATTGACTGGAGATGTGTCTCAGTCATGTCTACATAGTTCTCGTGTTGGGGAACGTAGTAATTTCAAAAAATTTCCTACGCACACGCAAGATCATGGTGATGCATAGCAACGAGAGGGGAGAGTGTCTTCCACGTACCCTTGTAGACCGTAAGCGGAAGCGTTTTGACAATGCGGTTGATGTAGTCGTACATCTTCACGATCAGACCGATCCAAGTACCGAACGCACGGCACCTCCGAGTTCAGCACGCGTTCAGCTCGGTGACGTCCCACGAACTCACAATCCAGCAGAGCTTCGCGGGAGAGTTCCGTCAGCACGACGGCGTGATGACGGTGATGATGATGCTACCGATGTAGGGGTTCGCCTAAGCACCGCTACGATATGACCGAGGTGGATTATGGTGGAGGGGGGCACTACAAACGGCTAAAAGATCAACTGATCAACTTGTGTGTTTATGGGGTGCCCCCCTCCCCCGTATATAAAGGAGTGGAGGAGGGGGAGGGCCGGCCCTCTACTATGGCGCGCCCTGGGAAGTCCTACTCCCACCGGGAGTAGGATTCCCCCCTTCCATGTAGTAGGAGTATAGGAGAGAAGGAAGGGGAAGAGAGAAGAGAAGGAAGGAGGGGGCGCCGCCCCCCCCCTAGTCCAATTCGGACTAGGCCCCTAGGCAGCCCCTCTCTCTCTCTCCCCTAAAGCCCAATAAGGCCCATATACTCCCCGACGAATTCCCGTAACTCTCCGGTACTCCGATAAATACCCGAACCACTCAGAACCTTTCCGATGTCCGAATATAGCCTTCCAATATATCGATCTTTACATCTCGAACATTTCGAGACTCCTCGTCTTGTCCATGATCTCATCCGGGACTCCGAACAACCTTCGGTACATCAAAAGACATAAACTCATAATACCGATCGTCGCCGAACGTTAAGCGTGCGGACCCTACGGGTTCGAGAACTATGTAGACATGACCGAGACTCATCTCCGTTCAATAACCAATAGCGGAACCTGGATGCTCATATTGGTTCCTATATATTCTACGAAGATCTTTATCGGTCAAACCGCATAACAACATACGTTGTTCCCTTTGTCATCGGTATGTTACTTGCCCGAGATTCGATCGTCGGTATCTCAATACCTAGTTCAATGTCGTTACCGCAAGTCTCTTTACTCGTTTCGTAATGCATCATCCCGCAACTAACTCATTAGTCACATTGCTTGCACGGCTTATAGTGACGTGAATTACCGAGAGGGCCCAGAGATACCTCTCCGACAATCGGAGTGACAAATCCTAATCTTGATCTATGCCAACTCAACAAGTACATCGGAGACACCTGTAGAGCACCTTTATAATCACCTAGTTACGTTGTGACGTTTGGTAGCACACAAAGTGTTCCTCCGGTATTCGGGAGTTGCATAATCTCATAGTCATAGGAACATGTATAAGTCATGAAGAAAGCAATAGCAACATACTAAACGATCAAGTGCTAAGCTAACGGAATGGGTCAAGTCAATCACATCATTCTCTAATGATGTGATCCCGTTAATCAAATGACGACTCATGTCTATGGCTAGGAAACTTAACCATCTTTGATGCAACGAGCTAGTCAAGTAGAGGCATACTAGTGACACTTTGTTTGTCTATGTATTCACACATGTACTAAGTTTCCGGTTAATACAATTCTAGCATGAATAATAAACATTTATCATGATATAAGGAAATATAAATAACAACTTTATTATTGCCTCTAGGGCATATTTCCTTCAGTCTCCCACTTGCACTAGAGTCAATAATCTAGTTCACATCGCCATGTGATTTAACACCAATAGTTCACATCACCATGTGATTAATATCCATAGTTCACATCGCCATGTGGCCAACACTCAAAGGGTTCACTAGAGTCAGTAATCTAGTTCACATCGCCATGTGATTAACACCCAAAGAGTACTAAGGTGTGGTCATGTTTTGCTTGTGAGAGAAGTTTAGTCAACGGGTCTGCCAAATTCAGATCCGTATGTATTTTGCAAATTTCTATGTCTACAATGCTCTGCACGGAGCTACTTTAGCTAATTGTTCCCACTTTCAATATGTATCCAGATTGAGACTTAGAGTCATCTGGATCAGTGTCAAAACTTGCATCGACGTAACCCTTTTCGACGAACCTTTTGTCACCTCCATAATCGAGAAACATATCCTTATTCCACTAAGGATAATTTTGACCGCTGTTCAGTGATCTACTCCTAGATCACTATTGTACTCCCTTGCCAAACTCAGTGTAGGCTATACAATATATCTGGTACACATCATGGCATACTTTATAGAACCTATGCCTGAGGCATAGAGAATGACTTTCATTCTCTTTCTATCTTCTGCCGTGGTCGGGCTTTGAGTCTTACTCAATTTCACACCTTGTAACACAGGCAAGAACTCTTTCTTTGACTGTTCCATTTTGAACTACTTCAAAATCTTGTCAAGGTATGTACTCATTGAAAAAACTTATCAAGTGTCTTGATCTATCTCTATAGATCTTGATGCTCAATATGTAAGCAGCTTCACCGAGGTCTTTCTTTGAAAAACTCCTTTCAAAAACTCCTTTATGCTTTCCAGAAAATTCTTAAATAATTTCCGATCAACAATATGTCATTCACATATATTTATCAGAAATGCTGTAGTGCTCCCACTCACTTTCTTGTAAATACAAGCTTCACCGCAAGTCTGTATAAAACTATATGCTTTGATCAACTCATCAAAGTGTATATTCCAACTCCGAGATGCTTGCACCAGTCGATAGATGGATCGCCGGAGCTTGCACATTTTGTTAGCACCTTTAGGATCGACAAAACCTTCTGGTTGCATGATATACAACTCTTCTTTAAGAAATCCATTAAGGAATGTAGTTTTGACATCCATTTGCCAGATTTCATAAAATGTGGCAATTTGCTAACATGATTCGGACAGACTTAAGCATCGCTACGAGTGAGAAAATCTCATCGTAATCAACACCTTGAACTTTATCAAAAACCTTTTTCGACAAGTCTAGCTTTGTATATAGTAACACTACTATCAGCGTACGTCTTCCTCTTGAAGATCCATTTATTTTCTATGGCTTGCCGATCATCGGGCAAGCCAACCAAAGTCCACACTTTGTTCTCATACATGGATCCCATCTCAGATTTCATGGCCTCAAGCCATTTCGCGGAATCTGGGCTCATCATCGCTTCCTCATAGTTCGTAGGTTTGTCTTGGTCAAGTAACATGACCTCCAGAACAGGATTACCGTACGAATCTGGTGCGGATCTCACTCTGGTTGACCTACGAGGTTCGGTAGTAACTTGATCTGAAGTTACATGATCATCATCATTAGCTTCCTCACTAATTGGTGTAGGAGTCACAGGAACAGATTTCTGCGATGAACTACTTCCCAATAAGGGAGCAGGTACAGTTACCTCATCAAGTTCTACTTTCCTCCCACTCACTTCTTTCGAGAGAAACTCCTTCTCTAGAAAGGATCCATTCTTAGCAACGAATGTCTTGCCTTCGGATCTGTGATAGAAGGTGTACAAAACTGTCTCGTTTGGGTATCCTATGAAGACACATTTCTCCGATTTGGGTTTGAGCTTATCAGGATGAAACTTTTTCACATAAGCATCACATCCCCAAACTTGAAGAAACGACAACTTTGGTTTCTTGCCAAAGCACAGTTCATATATATGGTGTCGTCTCAACGGATTTAGATGGTGCCCTATTTAACGTGAATGCAGCTGTCTCTAATGCATAACCCCAAAACGATAGTGGTAAATCGGCAAGAGACATCATAGATTGCACCATATCTAATAAAGTACGGTTACGATGTTCGGACACACCATTACGCTGTGGTGTTCCAGGTGGCGTGAGTTGCAAAACTATTCCGCATTGTTTCAAATGAAGACCAAACTCGTAACGCAAATATTCTCCTCCACGATCAGATCGTAGAAACTTTATTTTCTTGTTACGATGATTTTCCACTTCACTCTGAAATTATATGAACTTTTCAAATGTTTCAGACTTATGTTTCATCAAGTAGATATACCCATATCTGCTCAAATCATCTGTGAAGGTCAGAAAATAACGATACCCGCCGCGAGCCTCAACACTTATCGGATCGCATACATCAGTATGTATTATTTCCAATAAGTCAGTTGCTCGCTCCATTGTTCCGGAGAACGGAGTCTTAGTCATCTTGCCGATAAGGCATGGTTCACAAGCATCAAGTGATTCCAAAATCCCATCAGCATGGAGTTTCTTCATGCGCTTTACACCAATATGACCTAAACGGCAGTGCCACAAATAAGTTGCACTATCATTATTAACTTTGCATCTTTTGGCTTCAATATTATGAATATGTGTATCACTACAATCGAGATCCAACAAACCATTTTCATTGGGTGTATGACCATAGAAGGTTTTATTCATGTAAACAGAACAATAATTATTCTCTAACTTAAATGAACAACCGTATTGCAATAAACATGATCGAATCATATTCATGCTCAACGCAAACACCAAATAACACTTATTTAGGTTCAACACTAATCCCGAAAGTATAGGGAGTGTGCGATGATGATCATATCAATCTTGGAACTACTTCCAACACACATCGTCACCTTGCCCTTAACTAGTTTATGTTCATTCTGCAACTCCTGTTTTGAGTTACTACTCTTAGCAACTAAATCAGTATCAAATGTCGAGCGGTTGCTATAAACACTAGTAAAGTACACATCAATAACATGTATATCCAATATACCTTTGTTCACTTTGCCATCCTTCTTATCCACCAAGTATCTAGGGCAGTTCCACTTGCAGTGACCATTTCATTTGCAGTATAAGCACTGAGTTTCAGGCTTGGGTCTAGCTTTGGGCTTCTTCACGGGAGTCACAACTTGTTTGTCATTCTTTCTTGAAGTTCCCTTTCTATGCTCTTTTCTTGAAACTAGTGGTCTTTTCAACCATCAACACTTGATGCTTTTCTTGATTTCTACCTTCGTTGATTTCAGCATCACGAAGAGCTTGGGAATCGTTTCCGTTATCCCTTGCATATTATTGTTCATCACGAAGTTCTAGTAACTTGGTGATAGTGACTAGAGAACTCTGTCAATCACTATCTTAACTGGAAGATTAACTCCCACTTAATTCAAGTGATTGTAGTACTCAGACATTCTGAGCACATGCTCACTAGCTGAGCTATTCTCCTCCATCTTGTAGGCAAAGTACTTGTCAAAGGTCTCATACCTTTCGACATGGGCATGAGTCTGAAATACTAATTTCAACTCTTGGAACATCTCATATGCTCCGTGGCATTTCAAAAACGTTTTTGAAGCCGCGATTCTAAGCCGTAAAGCATGGTGCACTAAACTATCAAGTAGTCATCATATCGAGCTTGCCAAACGTTCATAACGTCTGCATTTGCTCCTGCAATCGATCTGTCACCTAGCGGTGCATCAAGGACATAATTATTTTGTGCAGCAATGAGGAAAATCCTTGGATCATGGATCCAATCCGCATCATTGCTACTAACATCTTTCAACTTAGTTTTCTCTAGGAACATATCAAAAATAAAACAGGGGAGCTAAACGCAAGCTATTGATCTACAACATAGATATGCTAATACTACCAGGACTAAGTTCATGATAAATTAAAGTTCAATTAATCATATTACTTAAGAACTCCCACTTAGATAGACATCCCTCTAATCATCTATGTGATCATGTGATCCATATCAACTAAACCATGCCCGATCATCACATGAGATGGAGTAGTTTTCAATGGTGAACATCACTATGTTGATCATATCTTCTATATGATTCATGCTCGACCTTTCGGTCTGCAGTGTTTCGAGGCCATATCTGCATATGCTAGGCTCGTCAAGTTTAACCCGAGTATTCTGCTGTGCAAAACTAGCTTGCACCCATTGTATGTGAATGTAGAGCTTATCACACCCGATCATCACGTGGTGTCTCAGCACGAAGAACTGTCGCAACGGTGCATACTCAGGGAGAACACTTGTACCTTGAAATTTAGTCAGAGATCATCTTATAATGCTACCGTCGAACTAAGCAAAATAAGATGCATAAAGGATAAACATCACATGCAATCAATATAAGTGATATGATATGGCCATCATCATCTTGTGCCTTTGATCTCCATCTCAAAAGCACCGTCATGATCACCATCGTCACCGGCGCGACACGTTGATCTCCATCGTAGCATCGTTGTCGTCTCGCCAACTATTGCTTCTACGACTATCGCTACCGCTTAGTAATAAAGTAAAGCAATTACATGGTGATTGCATTTCATACAATAAAGCGACAACCATATGGCTCCTGCCAGTTGCCGATAACTCCATTACAAAACATGATCATCTCATACAATAAAATTTAGCATCATGTCTTGACCATATCACATCACAACATGCCCTGCAAAAACAAGTTAGACGTCCTCTACTTTGTTGTTGCAAGTTTTACGTGGCTGCTACGGGCTGAGCAAGAACAGTTCTTACCTACGCATCAAAACCACAACGATATTTCGTCAAGTATGTGCTGTTTTAACCTTCAACAAGGACCGGGCATAGCCACACTCGATTCAACTAAAGTTGGAGAAACTGACACCCGCCAGCCACCCGTGTACGAAGCACGTCGGTAGAACCAGTCTCGCGTAAGCGTACGCGTAATGTCGGTCCGGGCCGCTTCATCCAACAATACCGCCGAATCAAAGTATGACATGCTGGTAAGCAGTATGACTAGTATCGCCCACAACTCACTTGTGTTCTACTCGTGCATATAACATCTACGCATAAACCTGGCTCTGAAACCACTATTGGGGAACATAGTAATTTCAAAAAATTTCCTACGCACACGCAAGATCATGGTGATGCATAGCAATGAGAGGGGAGAGTGTCGTCCACGTACCCTCATAGACCGTAAGCGGAAGCGTTTTGACAACGCGGTTGATGTAGTCGTACGTCTTCACGATCCGACCGATCCAAGTACCGAACGCACGGCACCTCCGAGTTCAGCACACGTTCTGCTCGGTGACGTCCCATGAACTCACGATCCAGCAGAGCTTCGCAGGAGAGTTCCGTCAGCACGACGGCGTGATGACGGTGATGATGATGCTACCGACGCGGGGCTTCGCCTAAGCACCGCTACGATATGACCGAGGTGGATTATGGTGGAGGGGGGCACCACACACGGTTAAAAGATCAACTGATCAACTTGTGTGTTTATGGGGTGCCCCCTCCCCCGTATATAAAGGAGTGGAGGAGGGGGAGGGCCGGCCCTCTACTATGGCGCGCCCTGGGGACTCCTACTCCCACCGGGAGTAGGATTCCCCCCTTCCAAGTAGTAGGAGTAGGAGAGAAGGAAGGGGAAGAGAGAAGAGAAGGAAGGAGGGGGCGCCGCCCCTCCCCCTAGTCTAATTTGGACTAGGCCTTGGGGGGGGGGCTTGTGGCCTACCCTAGGCAGCCCCTCTCTCTCTCTCCCCTAAAGCCCAATAAGGCCCATATACTCCCCGGCGAATTCCCGTAACTCTCCGGTACTCCGATAAATACCCGAACCACTCAGAACCTTTCCGATGTCCGAATATAGCCTTCCAATATATCGATCTTTACATCTCGAACATTTCGAGACTCCTCGTCATGTCCATGATCTCATCCGGGACTCCGAACAACCTTCGGTACATCAAAAGACATAAACTCATAATACCGATCGTCACCGAATGTTAAGCGTGCGGACCCTACGGGTTTGAGAACTATGGAGACATGACCGAGACTCATCTCTGGTCAATAACCAATAGCAGAACCTGGATGCTCATATTGGTTCCTATATATTCTACGAAGATCTTTATCGGTGAAACCGCATAACAACATACGTTGTTCCCTTTGTCATCGGTATGTTACTTGCCCGAGATTCGATCGTCGGTATCTCAATACCTAGCTCAATGTCGTTACCGCAAGTCTCTTTACTCGTTCCGTAATGCATCATCCTGCAACTAACTCATTAGTCACATTGCTTGCAAGGCTTATAGTGACGTGCATTACCGAGAGGGCCCAGAGATACCTCTCCGACAATCGGAGTGACAAATCCTAATCTTGATCTATGCCAACTCAACAAGTACCATCGGAGACACCTGTAGAGCACCTTTATAATCACCCAGTTACGTTGTGACGTTTGGTAGCACACAAAGTGTTCCTCCAGTATTCGGGAGTTGCATAATCTCATAGTCATAGGAACATGTATAAGTCATGAAGAAAGCAATAGCAACATACTAAACAATCAAGTGCTAAGCTAACGGAATGGGTCAAGTCAATCACATCATTCTCTAATGATGTGATCCCGTTAATCAAATGACAACTCATGTCTATGGCTAGGAAACTTAACCATCTTTGATTCAACGAGCTAGTCAAGTAGAGGCATACTAGTGACACTTTGTTTGTCTATGTATTCACACATGTACTAAGTTTCCGGTTAATACAATTCTAG
Source organism: Aegilops tauschii subsp. strangulata (assembly GCF_002575655.3). Lineage (NCBI taxonomy): Eukaryota > Viridiplantae > Streptophyta > Magnoliopsida > Poales > Poaceae > Aegilops > Aegilops tauschii. Next base: position 510,654,029 of record NC_053038.3, read on the forward strand.
CATGAATAATAAACATTTATCATGATATAAGGAAATATAAATAACAACTTTATTATTGCCTCTAGGGCATATTTCCTTCAGTCTCCCACTTGCACTAGAGTCAACAATCTTGTTCACATCGCCATGTGATTTAACACCAATAGTTCACATCACCATGTGATTAATATCCATAGTTCACATCGCCATGTGGCCAACACTCAAAGGGTTCACTAGAGTCAGTAATCTAGTTCACATCGCCATGTGATTAACACCCAAAGAGTACTAAGGTGTGGTCATGTTTTGCTTGTGAGAGAAGTTTAGTCAACGGGTCTGCCAAATTCAGATCCGTATGTATTTTGCAAATTTCTATGTCTACAATGCTCTGCACGGAGCTACTTTAGCTAATTGTTCCCACTTTCAATATGTATCCAGATTGAGACTTAGAGTCATCTGGATCAGTGTCAAAACTTGCATCGACGTAACCCTTTTCGACGAACCTTTTCTCACCTCCATAATCGAGAAACATATCCTTATTCCACTAAGGATAATTTTGACCGCTGTTCAGTGTCTACTCCTAGATCACTATTGTACTCCCTTGCCAAACTCAGTGTAGGCTATACAATAGATCTGGTACACAGCATGACATACTTTATAGAACCTATGGCTGAGGCATAGAGAATGACTTTCATTCTCTTTCTATCTTCTGCCGTGGTCGGGCTTTGAGTCTTACTCAATTTCACACCTTGTAACACAGGCAAGAACTCTTTCTTTGACTGTTCCATTTTGAACTACTTCAAAATCTTGTCAAGGTATGTACTCATTGAAAAAACTTATCAAGCGTCTTGATCTATCTCTATAGATCTTGATGCTCAATATGTAAGCAGCTTCACCGAGGTCTTTCTTTGAAAAACTCCTTTCAAAAACTCCTTTATGCTTTCCAGAAAATTCTTAAATTATTTCCGATCAACAATTTGTCATTCACATATATTTATCAGAAATGCTGTAGTGCTCCCACTCACTTTCTTGTAAATACAGGCTTCACCGCAAGTCTGTATAAAACTATATGCTATGATCAGCTCATCAAACCGTATATTCCAACTCCGAGATGCTTGCACCAGTCCATAGATGGATCGCTGGAGCTTGCACATTTTGTTAGCACCTTTAGGATCGACAAAACCTTCTGGTTGTATCATATACAACTCTTCTTTAAGAAATCCATTAAGGAATGTAGTTTTGACATCCATTTGCCAGATTTCATAAAATGTGGCAATTTGCTAACATGATTCGGACAGACTTAAGCATCGCTACGAGTGAGAAAATCTCATCGTAGTCAACACCTTGAACTTTGTCAAATACCTTTTTTGACAAGTCTAGCTTTGTATATAGTAACACTACTATCAGCGTCCGTCTTCCTCTTGAAGATCCATTTATTTTCTATGGCTTGCCGATCATCGGGCAAGTCAACCAAAGTCCACACTTTGTTCTCATACATGGAACCCATCTCAGATTTCATGGCCTCAAGCCATTTCGCGGAATCTGGACGCATCATCGCTTCCTCATAGTTCGTAGGTTCGTCTTGGTCAAGTAACATGACCTCCAGAACAGGATTATCGTACGACTCTGGTGCGGATCTCACTCTGGTTGACCTACGAGGTTCGGTAGTAACTTGATCTGAAGTTACATGATCATCATCATTAGCTTCCTCACTAATTGGTGTAGGAGTCACAGGAACAGATTTCTGTGATGAACTACTTCCCAATAAGGGAGCAGGTATAGTTACCTCATCAAGTTCTACTTTCCTCCCACTCACTTCTTTCGAGAGAAACTCCTTCTCTAGAAAGGATCCATTCTTAGCAACGAATGTCTTGCCTTCAGATCTGTGATAGAAGGTGTACCCAACTGTCTCCTTTGGGTATCCTATGAAGACACATTTCTCAAATTTGGGTTTGAGCTTATCAGGATGAAACTTTTTCACATAAGCATCGCAACCCCAAACTTGAAGAAACGACAACTTTGGTTTCTTGCCAAACCACAGTTCATATATATGGTGTCGTCTCAACGGATTTAGATGGCGCCCTATTTAACGTGAATGCAGCTGTCTCTAATGCATAACCCCAAAACGATAGTGGTAAATCGGTAAGAGACATCATAGATTGCACCATATCTAATAAAGTACGGTTATGATGTTCGGACACACCATTACGCTGTGGTGTTCCAGGTGGCGTGAGTTGCGAAACTATTCCGCATTGTTTCAAATGAAGATCAAACTCGTAACTCAAATATTCTCCTCCACGATCAGATCGTAGAAACTTTATTTTCTTGTTACGATGATTTTCCACTTCACTCTGAAATTATATGAACTTTTCAAATGTTTCAGACTTATGTTTCATCAAGTAGATATACCCATATCTGCTCAAATCATCTGTGAAGGTCAGAAAATAGCGATACCCGCCGCGAGCCTCAACACTTATCGGATCACATACATCAGTATGTATTATTTCCAAGAAGTCAGTTGCTTGCTCCATTGTTCCAGAGCACGGAGTCTTAGTCATCTTGCCGATAAGGCATGGTTCACAAGCATCAAGTGATTCCAAAATCCCATCAGCATGGAGTTTCTTCAGGCGCTTTACACCAATATGACCTAAACGGCACTGCCACAAATAAGTTGCACTATCATTATTAACTTTGCATCTTTTGGCTTCAATATTATGAATATGTGTATCACTACGATCGAGATCCAACAAACCATTTTCATTGGGTGTCTGACCATAGAAGGTTTTATTCATGTAAATAGAACAACAATTATTCTCTAACTTAAATGAACAACCGTATTGCAATAAACATGATCAAAGCATATTCATGCTCAACGCAAACACCAAATAACACTTATTTAGGTTCAACACTAATCCCGAAAGTATAGGGAGTGTGTGATGATGACCATATCAATCTTGGAACTACTTCCAACACACATCATCACCTTGCCCTTAACTAGTTTATGTTCATTCTGCAACTCCCGTTTCGAGTTACTACTCTTAGCAACTAAATCAGTATCAAATGTCGAGGGGTTGCTATAAACACTAGTAAAGTACACATCAATAACATGTATATCCAATATACCTTTGTTCACTTTGCCATCCTTCTTATCCACCAAGTATCTAGGGCAGTTCCACTTGCACTGACCATTTCATTTGCAGTAGAAGCACTCAGTTTCAGGCTTGGGTCTAGCTTTGGGCTTCTTCACGGGAGTGACAACTTGTTTGTCATTGTTTCTTGAAGTTCCCTTTCTATGCCCTTTTTTGAAACTAGTGGTCTTGTCAACCATCAACACTTGATGCTTTTCTTGATTTCTACCTTCGTTGATTTCAGCATCACGAAGAGCCTGGGAATCGTTTCCGTTATCCCTTGCATATTATTGTTCATCATGAAGTTCTAGTAACTTGGTGATACCTCTCCGACAATCGGAGTGACAAATCCTAATCTTGATCTATGCCAACTCAACAAGTACCATCGGAGACACCTGTAGAGCACCTTTATAATCACCCAGTTACGTTGTGACATTTGGTAGCACACAAAGTGTTCCTCCGGTATTCGGGAGTTGCATAATCTCATAGTCATAGGAACATGTATAAGTCATGAATAGCAACATACTAAACGATCAAGTGCTAAGCTAACAGAATGGGTCAAGTCAATCACATCATTCTCTAATGATGTGATCCCGTTAATCAAATGACAACTCATGTCTATGGCTAGGAAACTTAACCATCTTTGATTCAATGAGCTAGTCAAGTAGAGGCATACTAGTGACACTTTGTTTGTCTATGTATTCACACATGTACTAAGTTTCTGGTTAATACAATTCTAGCATGAATAATAAACATTTATCATGATATAAGGAAATATAAATAACAACTTTATTATTCCCTCTAGGGCATATTTCGTTCATCTCGAACCCGTAGGGTCCGCACGCTTAACGTTCGATGACGATTTGTATTATGAGTTATGTGATTTGATGACCGAAGTTTGTTCGGAGTCCCGGATGAGATCACAGGCATGATGAGGAGTCTCGAAATGGTCGAGAGGTAAAGATTCATATATCGGAAGGTTGCATTCGGACATATAAATGGTTCCGAGTGATTCGGGCATTTTTCTGGAGTACTGGGAGGTTACCGGAACCCCCCGGGGAAAGATATGGGCATTATGGGCCATAGGAGGGAGGCTAACCAGCCCACAAGGGGCTGGTGCACCCCCCACAAGGGAGGTGGCCGAATTGGACTTGGGAAGGGGGCGCCACCCCCCTTTCCTTCTCATACTCCCTCTCCTTCCCTTTCCCCCTCCGGTAGAAGGAAAAAAAAGGGTGGGGCCGAATCCTACTAGGACTGGAGTCCTAGTAGGACTCCCCTTTCCCTAGCGCGCCCCTTGTTGGCCGGCCTCCTCCTCCCCTCCTTTATATACGGGACAGGGTGCACCCCAAAGGTACAACAGACAATCTCTTAGCCGTGTGCGGTGCCCCCTCCACAGTTTTACACCTCGGTCATATCGTCGTAGTGCTTAGGCAAAGCTCTGCGCCGGTAACTTGATCATCACCGTCACCACGCCGTCGTGCTGACGGAACTCTCCCTTGGCCTCAACTGGATCAAGAGTTCGAGGGACGTCACCGAGCTGAATGTGTGCAGATCGCGGAGGTGCAGTGCGTTCGGTACTTGATCGGTTGGATCGCGAAGACGTTCGACTACATCAACCGCGTTAGTGAACGCTTTCGCTTTTGGTCTACGAGGGTACGTGGACACACTCTCCCCGCTCGTTGCTATGCTTCTCCTAGAAAGATCTTGCGTGATCGTAGGAAATTTTTTTAAAATACTACGTTCCCCAACATATATAAGCAGCTTCACCGAGGTCTTTCATTGAAAACCTTTTATTCAAGTATCCTTTTATGCTATCCAGAAATTCTATATCATTTCCAATCAACAATATGTCATCCACATATTGTCAGGGGGATGGACCCCGGGCAGGCAACGGAACCCGGATCCTCTTCAAAAACGAGGCTGGCACCGCCCCTCAATACCGGCTCGCGCTTGGCCGGGTCGCTTGACCCGGCCAAGCCCCCCAAGCCGGCAGACTAGCCGACCCGGCAAGACACGTCGACTCGGCCTCAACAACTGGCGCAAGACAGCCGAACCCGGCACGTCCAAGGCCTCCTCACCAAGCCAGCGCCACCCATGGCGTGCTACGCAATCCAGCCGCGGGTCAACTCCCGTCCCATCCAGGCCGTATGACGGGGACAAGACTTCAATCAACGATGACCGAGGCAACAGTGCCCCGCCCATGCTTCTGGTGAGCAGGAACGTGGCAACAGTGCCCCTCACCTACCCGCTGACCAGGGCCGGCGTGGCAACAGTGCCCCCACCCTCACCGCTGACTACAACAAGCGGCAACCTGACGGAGAGCAATGTACGCGGCTCGGCTCGGCCACGCCCTGACGATCGGCAAGACGGCGCACAGTCCCCCTAGGCTAGCGGGGCCCGCACCTAGGGGAACCCGGCGAACCACAAGCCCTGAGCGGGGCCCAGCCCAGCCCAGGTCCCCGGACACCGACTACACGGACCCACCGACTTATAACATTACCATTGTACCCCCGAGTGGTTGGACTATAAAACCCCCGGGAGCCCACGATGATTCGGGGGGGGGGGGGAAGCAGGAGGACTAGCCACGAAATAGCAACACCGGAGAGAAGGAGCAGCCCAAGCCTTGGCCAGCTTCCTTCCTCCTTCATACGACTCCAGGAGCAACATTGTACTATTGATCATCCAACTACACTCGGCAGGACTAGGGGTATTATCTCTCCGGAGAGCCCCGAACCTGGGTATGTCCGGCGTCCCGCGCCCGCTCATGCCAACCTCGCCTCTGGAGCCCACCAGCGCCCTCGAGCCTCCTCCTCTCTTTAGCCATCCCTTGGCATTTGCCGTGCGCCCACCATGATAGTTGGCGCCCACCGTGGAGCAGCTCGAGGAGTTGGCCGGGAGCATGCTTCGGACGGGGCCCTTCTCCTACGCCGACGAGTCCGTCGCTCTGGCGGACGATGTCGTCGGCACGCTTGTCGCCTCCTTCGCTGCACTGCGCATCTCCGATGTGTTCGCGGCCGACGAGTACCCCAGCGAGGTGCTCAGCTACTCCGACTCTCCCCTCTCCCTCGGCGGCGGCGTTTCTGCCGGGGCAATGGACGTCCATGTGGAGGTCTTCGTCACCGGCGACGGCGCCTCATCCTCGTCGAGCAAGACGAGGAAGGCTGCCGAAGCTAGGGCCGCAGCGGATCGGATCGAGCCGTCCGATCCGTTGCGCGCCGCGATGCAGAGCCTCCGCATCCCCATCAGCACCGACGTCGACGCCACCAACGTCGCTAAGGCCCGAACCCAGCTCGAGGAAAGGCGCCAGCAGATGCTGGACCTATCTGAGACGCTCGCCGCCACTCAGCGTCGCCTGGACGCCGCTTAGCTGGAGCGCGATGCCGCCTACGGATTCACGCCCGCCGCGGCCGAGCCAAGCCTGGTCGCCGATGCGAGTGCCCGGGGAGGAGCGATTGGCCGGGCCCTCGGCACCGTCCCAACCGTCTACGAGACCCCAGCGAAGAACATGCGCGCTGCCCAGGCAGCCGCAGTCGGCCTGGACCAGCTCGCGGGTGAGGAGCTGAAAGAGCGCATCGGGCGGATGCGCGAACTCCTCCATGCCGCCAACACCCAGCAGGACCGCCTCAACCAGCTCGCCAAGCCGGCGGGGTCTAGCTCCGCCCGCCTTGGCGGGCCCGGCGAGCTTCTGCACACTGCTTCCTCGCCACCCGGCGAGGCGCACTCCGGCCAAGCCCGGACTCGGCGCGTTCCGGCCGCTACAGCCGCCGACGGATTGGGCAACGAGCCTGTCCTAGAGACCCAGCGCGGACCCGGCCAGCATGGCTGGCGTCCGGCTCCAACCGACCCGGCCCCCCGTGGCCTGGCCGCAAGTCGACTCGGCCCGCGCGCCATCGACGACACCGACGCTCGCCACCACCTCGATCAGCTCGCTCGCTCCCTGGAGGTGGAGGAGAGCGGTGCTATCGGGCCGGCGTGCTTCGGCCCGCGCATCCGGGAGGAGCCCTTTCCCAAAGGATTCATGCTCCCCCGCGACACCCCCAAGTACAACGGGACGGTGAAGCCAGAAGACTGGCTCACCGACTACACCACGGCCATTGGCATCACTGGTGCCAATCGTCGTCTCACCGTGCGCTACGCACCGCTCATGCTCCAAGGGTCGGCCCGCACGTGGTTGAACAGCTTGCCGATGGGCAGCATCAACACGTGGGTGGACTTCGAGGAAGCCTTCGTCCGCAACTTCACGGGGACCTACAAGCGACCCGGCCGCCCTAGCCAGCTCGCCATGTGCGTGCAAGGACCTACGGAGACCGTCCGCGAGTACCTCGCACGCTGGACCGAGCTCCGGAACAGCTGCGAGGGCGTCCATGAAGTCCAGGCGATCCAGTACTTCGTCAGCGGGTGCCGAGACGGCACCCTCCTCAAGCACAAGCTCTTACGCTCCGAGCCGGCCACCATGGCCGCGCTCATGGTGATGGCGGACAAGTACGCCAACGCCGACTCCACCATGAAGATCCAGGTGGCGCTGGATGAAGCCGGCAAGGCGAAGCCGGTTCCCCTTCCGAAGCCGGCCGGCGAAAGCAGCCGACAGCAGCATCACCAGAAGAACAAGCGCAAGGCCGACCAGCCGGCGCCACGTCACGACAACCAGCTCGTCGCGGCCACCGAGCCAGCGGCGGACCCGGCAGTGAAGCGCCAGCAAACCGGCAAGACGGCATGGCAGCCCGCCATGAGCTTCGAGCAGATGCTCGACGCCCCCTGCAAGCACCACAGCGGCGCAAGACCCTCCACACACACACGCATCGGCAGTGCGCCATCACCAAGCGCATCATGAGGGTTGACATCCCGCCTCCTCCGGCTCCGGCTCCAGGCGCGGGACAACCGCCTCCGCCTCCACCGCCGCCTCCGGCTGGCGGCGCGATGCGCGACGACGCCTACCCGGACCAGAGCGTGGCCTACGTTGTCTTCACCAGCCTCGGCGACGACAAGCGCAGCGAGCGCCTCCTTCGGCAGGAGGTGAACACCGTCGTCCCGGCCAAACCGGAGTTCATGCATTGGTCGGATCGCTCGATCACCTGGACCCGGGAGGATCACCCGGCAGTCATGCCGAGCCCAGGTGGTTACGCCCTCACCCTCAACCCCACCATCGTCGCGCGGCGCACATGAAAGTTCTCCCGAGTCCTCATCGACGGCGGCAGCATCAACATCCTCTACCGCGACACGATGACCAAGCTCGGCCTCAAGGCCGAGGACCTGGAGCCAACCCAAACGATCTTCCACGGCATCGTACCCGGCCTCTCCTGCTCCCCCATTGGCCGGGTCTGGCTAGATGTCATGTTCAGTGACAGCGGCCACTTCCGGCGCGAACCGATCTGGTTCGAGGTGGTGGACCTGTCCAGCGCGTATCACGCGTTGCTGGGCCGGCCCGCGCTCGCCAAGTTCATGGCGGTTCCCCACTACGCGTATCTGGAGATGAAGATGCTGGGTCCCAAGGGCCTCATCACCATCGCCGGCGATTACCACAAGTCCCTGGAGTGCGCCCAAGACGGCTCCAAGTTGGCCGAGTCGCTGGTCATTGTCGAGGAGCGGCGCCAGCTCGACCGGATCGTCGCCCTGGCAGGCGAGGCCTCCACCGCGTCAATCCCGACCCCGGACCCGGCCGACGAGGCCGCCTTCAAGCCCTCCAAGGAGACCAAGAAAGTGAAGCTCAACCCAGAAGACCCCAGCTGCAGCAAGTACGTTGTCGTAGGCGCCCGCCTCGACAGCAAATAGGAAGGCGAGCTCGTCGACTTCCTCCGTGAGAATCGGGATATCTTCGCATGGACCCCCAAGGACATGCGGGGTATCCCGAGGAAGTACACCGAGCACAAACTTCACGTCCGCAAGGACGCCAAGCCTGTCCGTCAACCCCTACGATGATTTTCCGAAGAGAAGAGAAGAACCATTGGTGAAGAGGTCGCCAAGCTTTTGGCGGCCGGCTTCATAATGGAAGTATTTCACCCGAGTGGCTGGCCAACCCAGTCCTCGTCCTGAAGAAGAACAAGACCTGGCGCACGTGTATCGACTACACCATCCTCAATAAGGCCTGTCCCAAGGAACCGTTCGCCCTCCCGCGGATCGACCAAGTCATCGACTCGACCGCCGGGTGTGAGCTCCTGTCCTTCCTGGACGCTTACTCCGGCTACCACTAGATCAAGCTGGACCTGGCTGATGCCCTGAAGACGTCCTTCATCACGCCCTTTGGGGCATATTGCTACATCACCATGTCGTTCGGCTTGAAGAACGCCGGCGCCACCTTCCAGCGCTGCATGCAGAAATGTCTGCTGCCGCAACTCGGCCGCAATATCCACGTATACGTGGACGACATCGTGGTGAAGACCAAGCAGCACCTCACGCTCCTCGACGATTTGAAGGAAACCTTTGCCAACCTCCGCGAATACAAGGTCAAGCTTAACCCGGAAAAATGCGTCTTCGGCATCCCGGCCGAAAAGCTACTCGGCTTCCTCATCTCGGAACGTGGCATTGAGGCGAACCCGGAGAAGATCAAGGCCATCGAGCGCATGCGCAAGCCGCTCGGCTGCGCGATGTCCAGAAGTTCACCGGATGCTTGGCCTCGGTCAGCCGGTTTCTAAGCCGGCTGGGTGAGAGGGCGCTACCCCTGTACCATCTGATGAAGAAGACGAGCCTGTTCGAATGGAACGACAAGGCAGACGAGGCCTTCCAAGACCTCAAGCGCATGCTCTCCACCACGCCAGTCCTGGCCGCGCCGACCGACAAGGAGCCGCTATTGCTCTACATAGCCGCGACCTCGCGGGCGGTCAGCACGGTGCTGGTGGTCGAGCGACCAGAGAAGGGCAAGATCCAAGCCGTCCAGCGCCGAGCCTACTACCTGATTGAGGTGCTCTCCATCTCCAAGCAGAACTACCCGCACTACCAGAAGATGTGTTACGGCGTGTACTTCACCGCCAAGAAGCTGAAGCAGTATTTCTAAGAGCACGTCGTCACCGTGGTCAGCACGGTGCCTATCGGAGAAATCATCGGGTGCCGGGATGCCTCTGGCCGGGTTGCCAAATGGGCGATCCAGCTAGCCGGCCACACCATCCTCTACGAGCCCCGCACCGTGATCAAGTCTCAAGCCCTGGCCGACTTCCTTGTCGACTGGACCGAAACCCAGTAGTTGCCGCCGCCTCCCGACTCGACGCATTGACGCATGCACTTCGACGGGTCCAAGATGCGACTCGGTTTGGGGGCCGGCATCGTACTGTCGTCCCCGAAGGGCGACGGGCTCTGCTACGCGCTCCAGATCCACTTCGCCGCCTCCAACAATGTCGCCGAGTACGAAGCCCTTGTGCACGGCCTCTGGCTGGCCAAGGAACTCGGCATCCGGCGCATCCTGAGCTACGGCGACTCGGACCTGGTGGTGCAGCAATGCTCCGGCGAATGGGATGCCCATGACTCCAACATGGCAAGCTACCGCTTCCTCGTCCAGAAGCTGTCGGGATCCTTCGAGGGCTGCGAGTTCCTCCACGTCCCGCGCGCGGAGAACGAAGCAGCCGACACGCTCGCCAAGATCGCCTCATCACAACAAGCCATCCCGTCCGACGTCTCCCTCGAGCACCTGCGCAAGCCGTCCGTAAAGCCATCGCCGGACTCCGAGTCCATCCACGTTCCAGACGACCCGGCCGCACCTCAACCCGGCCCGGAGACTGTTGAACCCGGCCCGGGGGCTGCTCAGCTCGACCCGGCCACCATCGTCCCGGACCCGGCAGTCGCCATCCCCGACCCGGGGGCTGCTCAACCCGGCTCGGGTGCTGCCGACTCAGAACCCACCTTGGTGGCCGTCTTCGCCGTGGTTACGGCTCCATCTTGGGCCCTCTCAATATCAGAATTTTTGGAGAACGGGGTTCTCCCCATGGACGAGACCGAAGCTCGGCAAGTGCAGCGCCGGGCGTCCGCCTACAGCATCATCAACAACGAGCTCGTCAAGCGCAGCTCCACCAGCGTGTTCTAGCGCTGCGTCGAGCAGGAGCGGGGCATCGACATCCTCCTCGACATACATCAGGGCGAGTGTGGGCACCACACCGCATCATGATCCCTGGTGGCCAAGGCGTTCCGCCACGGCTTCTACTGGCCCACGGCCCTCCAAGACGCCGAGTCGCTCGTCCTCAAGTGTGAGGAATGCCAGCGCTTCAACAAACGCAGCCACCAGCCGGCGTCAGCAATCTGCACCATACCGATCGCCTGGCCCTTCGCGGTCTGGGGACTCGACATGGTGGGACCCTTCAAAACCGCCCGAGGCGGCATGACACACTTGCTGGTGGCAGTGGACAAATTCACTAAGTGGATCGAGGCAAGACCAATCAAGAAACCGGACGGGCCAACAGACGTCCGGTTCATCAAGGACATAGCGGTGCGCTATGGCATGCCGAACAGCATCATCACCGACAACGGCACCAACTTCGCCAAGGGCGCGCTCGAGCAATACTGCTCCGTCTCCGGCATCCGCCTCGACCTGGCCTCTGTTGCGCATCCGCAGTCCAACGGGCAGGTCGAGCGGGCCAATGGACTCATCCTGTCCGGCGTCAAGCCGTGACTCGTCGAGCCGCTCATCTGCTCACCCGGCAGCTGGCTTGACGAGTTGCCAGCCATTCTCTGGGGTCTATGCACCACGCCGAATCGGTCGACCGGGTTCACCCCGTTCTTCCTCGTCTACGGAGCCGAAGCCGTCATCCCGACCGACGTCGAGTTCGACTCGCTGCGCGTCGCGATGTACATCGAAGCCGAAGCCAGAGAAGCCTGCGAAGATGGCGTCGACCTGCTCGAAGAAGCACGCCTCCTGGCGCTCAGTCGCTCGGCCATCTACCAGCAAGGCCAGAGGCACTACCACAGCAAGAAGATCAAGCCCCTCGCGTTCCGCGAGGGCGAACTCGTCCTCCGACTCGTCCAAGAGCAGGCAGGCCAGCACAAGCCGTCCCCTCCATGGGAGGGCCCATTCATCATGAGCAGGGGCTTGCGCGACCGCAACGCCTACTACCTCATCGACACACACAAGTCGAGGAAGCGCAAGAAGGACACCACCGGTGAAGAAACGACCCGGCCGTGGAACGCGAAACTCCTCCGCCCGTTTTACAGTTAGTCGCACGAGCGTATGTATCATTGCCTTTTATAAACGCATGAAACTATGGGGTCCCCGAACGAGACTCGGGGGCTGCCTTTTGTCGACCAATTTATTGTGTCCCTATTTTCTTGCATCACTATACCACTGAACCCAGCCACCGGTCTGACTCGCTCGACCCGGGGGCTCGGGGGCTGGCCGGATCGGTCACTACCCCGCCGCCTTACTTGGTGATTCCTGATAAAGTTAGGATGCCGCGGTCCCCCACTTCGCCCTAAAGCCACAGATCCAGCTTTGGCTGTCGGCTGGAAAGCACAACGGGCCAAAGCTCCTTTACGCTTCATACACTAAGCCAAAGGTCGCCGGGTCGATCAACCCGGTCCGCCATTCATCAAATGAACAGCCGCACGACCGGCTGCTCGCCAACCGGCTTCGCCGGATTGCCGCCAGCCGGCCCAGTGGGTGTTTCGCTCGCGCTCAACGTTTCGAGGGACCCAAGTCCTGCGCGCTCCTCTCAAAGAACCGAACTCCTTGTCACGGACCGGAGCCTCGGCCGTCTGACTTGTGGGGGGGGGGGGAGGTTTGAGAAAGGAAAAGCGCATGAAATTGGTCCAAAAACAGAAGGCAAAAAAGCAAAAGCACCCACGAGATATGCAAGTATTTAAGAAAAGGCCCACGACCCAAGTTCATTACACCCTAAAACCCCCAGTGGGTGGGTGGACCTGCTATTTAACAAATTTTACACAAAGTGTCTCAGGCATCTCCAGCGCCGCGTCGCGACATCGACGGCTCTCCCCTCGCGGCCTCCGAGTCCAGCGAGGTGCCGGCGCCCTCCTCAGCATCCACGTCACGGTAGACGCCCGTCTCCTCCGAGCTCCCCTCCGGATCGTGGAGGAGCAAGCCGTAGTCGTCGCCGTCCACGACCCCGCCGTCTTCCGTCCGCTCCGGATGGAACTCGTCGTGGAAGGCGAAGTCGGCGATGTAGCTGGCCCGGGAGGCGATCCGGCCGGCTTGCTCCTGCAAGAGCTGCTCCGAACTGGCCTGCTGGACCATCAACGCGTCCAGCTGCAGGCCCGGATGCCAGGATAGCGCGAACCGGAGCGTCATCTCAGCACCGGCACGAGCGGCGGAGACGCGCCACTCGCCAAGCCGGTCCGGCCCCATCTCCAACCAACGTGCCAGGCGCGAGAAGCTGCTCGGTTGGACGGAGTCCGGCCATAGGGCCGCCGTCATCGCGGTGCCGGCCTGGGACAGCCGCCCCAACTGCGTTCCCAGAACCTGCAGGCGGGCCTCAGCAGCAGCGATGATCTCCGGGAAGGTCCAGGCCACCCGCGGATCCGTCCCGGACCCAACGACACCGGTCGGGTCACGATGATAGTGGACGGCTTCCTCCGCCAGCCGCTGCGTCTCTGAGAAGGCCCCTGCCACAAAGGAAGAAGCAAGTTAGAAGAAGAACAACAAGGAAGAAAGGCCGAATCCCGACCCGGCAAATGACAAGAAAAAAGCACTTACTGGAGAAGGACTCTTCCAGGTGCTGTGCCTCAAGCAACGTACCGCGCCGCTCCCGCTCGATGGCGCGGTCGCGCTCCTCGAGCGCCTTCTCCAGATCGGCCGCCTTGGCAAGGGCCGCCTTCAGCTCGGCGTCCTTGTCTTCGGCCGCCTTCTCGGCCGCCTCGCGGTGACGGGCCTCGTCCGGACGGCCCCCCTCAGCCTTGGTGACCTGCCCCCGCAGGCAATCCACCTCGGCCTGGAGCCGGCCCTTGTCGTCGGCTAGCTGGCCGCGCTGCTGGTCCGCCTCCACCAGGGCCTGCTGCGCCTCTGCCACCTTGGCGGCTTCCGCCTTAAGGAGCTCCACCTCGGCCACGAGGCGGCTCTTGTGACCCGCCAGCATCTCACGCAGCCGGTTGGCCTCGTCGAGAGACCGCCGAGCCGCGGCCGCCTCCGCCCTCGCCTGCGCCGCCTCGACGCCAAGACGGCCGGTGTCGGCAACGAGCCGGTCTTAGTGATGGCCGGCCCGGAGCAGACGAGTCCGCCAGGACAGCACCTCGACTGCGAAAAAAAGGACTCAGTAGAAGAAAAAAGCAAGACTTAAGATTTGGCCCAACTGTTACACAGTTGGCCCGAATCTCGGGGGTTACACCAAGTGGGTGCGCTAGCGCGCTCCCACTAGAAAAGAGCACAAGGATACCCGCGGCGACGCGGAGCTCCTCCTCCTTGGCGGCAAGCCGCTCCACGAGCTCCCGGTGCTTGCCCAGGAGACGATTGTAGGCGGCGACCCAGAAGGCGTCGAGATGCTGAAGAGAGCAGAAATCAGAACAAGGCCAACACTCTAAAGATTCGACCCAACTACTACGTAGTTGGCCCGAACCTTGGGGGCTACACCCAATGGGTGCGCTGGCGCGCCCCCACAAAGAAAAAAAATTGCAAAAAGACTTACCAGAACGGTGCGCTCCAGGTCGGGCGTCCGCTGCACCTCGACCTGGGCGAAGGCCTCGAGCCGTTCCGTCCAGCCTCGCAGGCGGCGACTGACGGCGTCCAGCGCCGCCTCCTCCTGGGTCTGAGGCCCGAAGACAACGGCGCCCCCGCTCTGCGCCGGTTGCAGCACGGCAGCTCGGCGCTCTCCCTGCCGGGGCACCAAGGCGTGCTCCTCGCTGGCCGCTCGCGACGCGGCCAACACCTCCACCGGGATTCCCTGCGTCGCCGACCCTGACCCGGACGCTGGGACGCCCTGCGTCGCCGTCTCCGGCCCAGCTGCCGGGGTGACCTCCGGCACCGCCGCCCGCGGTGCCTCCTCCAAAACCGGCGGCGCCTCTGACGCCGCCGCCCGCAGCGTCTCTTCCCAAATGACGCCGCCTCCACCACCATCAGGCCCCGCTCGCTCGGCTACGTCGGCCCGCGGCGAGGTGTCATCCTCCACCTCCACGACCCCCCAGGTCGGGGATCACCACCTCAGCTCGGCCTCCACGGCCGTGCTCCCTCACTGAAGACGGCTCAAAGACCGTCGCCGCCACCATCGTGCCCTCCGGCATCTCGCGCCAGACCGGCTCCGCGCCGGGTCACGCCCATGCCGCCGCCGCGTCGGTGCAAGCTCGGACCGACGCCGCCTCTAGCTCCGCCTTGGCCCGGTTCCTGTCCCGCCAGGCCAAGGCTTCGGCATCATTCGGATCCAGGCGGAGGTCCGAGTCGGCCCGTCCCTCCGCCTCGGCCTGGTCGGCAAGGTCGGACCGGCTCCTGCGGAACGCGGCCCCTTCAGCGGTTGCAGCTTCCGCCGCCGCCCTCGCCAGCGCGAATGGCGACCTAGAGAAGAAGACAGAATGAGCAGAAAAGAAACAAGACTAGCTCAAGAAAAAAACCTGAGCGCAAACAAGAGATGAAGCTTACCCTGCCAAGACCGGGACCGGGGTTGGCCTCCCGTGCCCGCCGCTGCGCTTGCTCTTGGCCGGCCTCCCGGCCCCGGCCGGGTCCGCCGTGCGCTTCGGGGCCCGGGGTCGCGGCGCGATGCTGTCTTTCCCATGCGGGAGGCTCGGCGCCGCCCCATGCGAGGACCCGGCTCCGCCCGCGTCGCCGCCTCCCCTGCCCAACGCCACTACACCAACAACTGGCGTCAGCACCGGCCGTTCCTAGCCGCGGTCAGCAATTCAAGACACATGAAGAAAAACGCGAGACTTACCCACGCGACGCCCAGCGCCGGCGTCGGAGCGTAAGGATGCCGAATCGCGTTCAGAAGTACCCCCCGCGCGCGTCAGGACGGATGAGAAGGTGCATGGCAACAAAGTGAGAAGATCAGACACTCACCTGCAGCGCCGGGTTCGACTGGCTCGCCTTGCCGAACCGCCAGTCCTCCCCAACGTTGGCCTTGGAGATGTCGTTCACGCCGCACGTGACCTGCTCCGCGGATAGCCACGTCGACCCCATGCGGTTGGGGTCTTGAAGGCCGACCATTTCGCCGATGAGGCAGGAGCGCCCCTGAAGCGGAAGGACCTGGCGCATGATGAACGCGGCGAGGAGGTCGGTGCCGGTGAGCCCCTCCCGCGTCCTCATCACCATCACCTGCTCGCAGAGATTAACGATCTCCTACGACGAGCGCTTGGGCGAGTAGCCCCAGTTCGTCTTCGCCCGCGGCGGTGCGATGGCGAAGGCCGGAAGATTGTTGCGATCCGCTCCAAGGTTGCGAACATAGAAGGAGGAGTTCTGCCACTTCTTGGCAGAGTCCTCCAGCGGGATCTTGGGGAAATCCGCCCCCGACCGCTTCGAGATGACGGCGGTGCCGCAATCGGCGAACTCCCCGGCCGACGGGCCCTGCTGCTTCAAGGAGAAGAAGCGCGCCCAGAGGTCGATCGTAGGCTCGACCCCCAGGTACCCCTCGTAGAGGGTGACGAAGCCGGAGAGCTGGACAATGGCGCCGGCGCCAAGATGATGCGGCTGTAGCCCGAAGAACTCCAGGAAAGCGCGGAAGAAGGTGCTCGCCGGCAGCCCGAACCCACGCTCGAAGTGCGTGAGGAAGACCACGCGCTCCTGCCCCTCGGGCCGAGGCCTCTGCTCGCCGCGTGGCAGGCGGACGCCGACGTCCGTCTCCCGCGGCAGGCGCCGCGCCGCCCGGAGTTGGGTGATGTCCTCAGAGGTGATGTTCAAACCCATCCAGGAGCCCGATGGCAGCGACATGATCGAAGGAAGAAGAAGGAAGATGGACGGCGAAGGAGTTCTGCTCGGAGCAGCGGGCGCCGTAGTGCGTCTGTTGCGAAGAGCGGAGCGAGAGCAAAGGGACAGGAGGGCGCGAGCGAGAATAATGTCCGCCGCCCCTGCCCCCCGATTTATAACCCTCGGTTTGAACATGGGGAAGTGGGATTGTCTGCATGCGCCCGTACACTACCCCGCAATAAGTGCGCACGTACACGCGCAGTAACTGCCCGGGGAAGAGCAACCGGCCCCCGGACGCCGCAATAAATCCGCGCACTTGGGCCGAGGGCGCGTGGCGGCGGGCCCCAGCCCGTCGCCCGGTCCCGTCACGCGCGTGGCCTGTCAGGCCCCTCCGGCTTCTGGGCACCACGTGGCGCCCGCGCAAAGCCCGAGGGATTGCCCCAAGATTCGGCGGACTTCTGGTCCCCGCCACGACCGAGACGCCGCGATCTGGTTTCCGAGAAAACCGGCACACAGTGGGTGTTGCCGGACCTGGCGCTCGCAGAATCCACCTTGCTTAAGGGGGAAACTGCGAAGTCCCACTCATCCGAAGATGGCGGACCTTCATAGCTTCGGGGACTACTGTCGGGGGGATGGACCCCGGGCAGGCAACAGAACCCGGATCCTCTTTAAAAACAACGGGGCTGGCACCGCCCCTCAATACCGGCGCGCGCTTGGCCGGGTCGCTCGACCCGGCCAAGCCCCCCAAGCCGGCCAGACTAGCCGACCCGGCAAGACACGTCGATTCGGCCTCAACAACTGGCGCAAGACAGCCGAACTCGGCACGGCCAAGGCCTCCTCACCAAGCCAGCGCCACCCATGGCGTGCTACACAATCCAGCCGCGGGTCAACTCCCGTCCCATCCAGGCCGTATGACGGGGACAAGACTTCAATCAACGATGACCGAGGCAACAGTGCCCCGCCCATGCCTCTGGTCAGCAGGAACGTGGAAACAGTGCCTGACCTACCCGCTAACCAGGGCCACCCTGGCAACAGTGCCCCCACCCTCACCGCTGACGACAGCAAGCGGCAACCTGATGGAGAGCAATGTATGCAGCTCGGCTCGGCCACGCCCTCACGATCGACAAGACGGTGCATAGTCCCCCTAGGCTGGCGGGGCCCGCACCTAGGGGAACCCGGCGAACCACAAGCCCTCAGCGGGGCCCAGCCCGGGTCCCCGGACATCGACTACACGGACCCACCGACTTATAACATTACCATTGTACCCCCAAGGGGTTGGACTATAAAACCCCGGGGAGCCCACGATCATTCGGGGGGCGAAGCAGGAGGACTAGCCACGAAACAGCAACACCGGAGAGAAGGAGTAGCCCAAGCCTTGGCCAGCTTCCTTCCTCCTTCATACAGCTCGAGGAGCAACATTGTACTATCGATCATCCAACTACACTCGGCAGGACTAGGGGTATTATCTCTCCGGAGAGCCCCGAACCTGGGTATGTCTGGCGTCCCGCGCCCGCTCATGCCAACCTCGCCTCTGGAGCCCACCAGCGCCCTCAAGCCTCCTCCTCTCTTTAGCCGTCCCTTGGCATCTGCCGTGCGCCCACCACGACACATATACACTACAAAAAAATACACTTCCGTGATGATACGTGTTTGTCACAGTAGGTCGTGTTTTTTGTCATGCATGTACATCCATGACGATTTTATGACAGAATCAAGATAGTCATACCTGTGCTGTCGTAGAAGTGTTCCATGACATTACCAAAATTATCATCACAGAGGTGTCCACTTCCATGACGATAAATCGCGCGTCACAGAAGTGCTTTCGTCAAGGGTGACCGACACGTGGCATCCACCGTAACGGAACGCCGTTAAGCTATCGGGTCGGGTTTTGGATCCGATAACCCGTTAACAGCACCGACCAATGGGAAATTTCCACGTGTAAAATTCTTATTGGCCGGACGAAACACGTGTCAACTCGTCAGTGGGTCAGATAGGTGCCTATGATATGTCGACACGTGCCACGGCCCACCACTGGCCCATTTAACTTACAAAGCTGGCCCGTTTGACTTGGGCAAAAGTTAACGGGCTGGCCCATGAAAAGCATGTTAACGGTCTCTTCGCAAATAGCCCATTTTACGGCCCGTTAACTCACGGCCTGTTAGGCCCTAAAGGAAATCGGCCCAACAACGTCATGTGGGCCGTCGAATATAACACCAGCCCATTTTACTTTTGGCCCATGTATGGCCCACGACGTCTTTCGGCCCATATGAGGCCTTCGTATCTTTCGGCCCTTTACAGGCCCACGGTGACTCTAGCCCATAATGAACAATAATTTTCTTTATACCCGTTAACGGCCCGTGATTTACATGGGCCGTTCCAGCCCGTGTTAGCTTTCGGCCTATTGACGGCCCATACGTTCTTGGGCTCCTTTTCGGCCCTCGATTACTTCCGGCCCGTTACTGGCCTGTTCCCCTGATGGGCCAAATTCGGCCCATGGCAAGAGTCGGCCCGTTACTGGCCTGTTCCCCTAATGGGCCAAATTCGGCCCATGGCAAGAGTCGGCCCGTTACTGGCCTGTTACCCTAATGGGCCAAATTCGGCCCATGGCAAGAGTCGGCCCGTTTCTGGCCTGTTAACCCGTTGCGCCGTTTCCAGCCCGTCCTATATTCTGGCCCATTAACGACCCGTTATGCCTGTGACAGAATTAATCCTTTGCTGTCCTACGGCCTGTTAACGGCCTGTTACCGTGCTGGGCCGATATCAATTACGCCCGATTACGGCCCATGTAGACCCATTTATCCGACGACCCGAGGCCCACCGATTACAGGCCCATTTATTGACGGCCCGTAGGAGACCCATGGATCCTACGGCCCGTATATGGCCCATGGTAGTTGCGGCCACTAGCAAACCAGGGAAAAAGAAGACTAGGAAATAAATAAGGCCGAAACTAACGCTAGGCTATTAAGGCGATTGCACAGATTACATCCACTCGGCATCAAAGATCGCCACCAGTGCAAATATAGGGAACACCCTACACTATACAAAAATGGCTTGCTGTTTTCTTCAGCCGGTGGCTGCACGTTAAGAATAAATTTTGTATCGCACCAAAACAAATTACAACTATATAACAAAAGGAAGGTTGGCATAAAACTTAACAGTCTAGCAGATAAATGCACTACCAGAAGTTCAGAAGCTCAGTTCATTTGACCTGACTGTTATGTTTTCATGTTGTATTGTCCAATGGAGCACCATAACCCTCGCCTTCATTTCCCCTAGGCTCCTGAACAACATAGCAAATGTCTGATAGTCTGGTTTCAAAACCATGCATATCTTGACGACATTGAGCAATGTTTCTCCTTGTTTCACAAAGGGTCTCTGTTAGGGAATGGACTTGTGTCTGGAGCGCAGATACAACATTGCTTTGAGCTTGCATATCTTGATCATGAGGCAGTTTGGACGATATTGCCTTAACAACCAACCCAGTATTACGCAGGAACGTGCTTTTGGCACTGTTAGTGGACAGGTACTGACCCAATGCAGCAAGAGCTGACATTGCGGTTATAGTTGCCTCGCCACCTTCAGAAGGTGGCGGTTCCACCATTTTTGCATAGCTCGCTGAAAAGTTGAGGTTTTACATTAGTAGTACCAGAACAGAAGATATTAAGGAGGCGGCAAAACCAAAGAAAATAGCTTTGGTCTATATACAGAACTTATTCTGGTGAACCCATGTAAAATATTAGTTGTATTTTATTGCAAAGTACATAATAAAACCAGGTTCCAAACATATGACCATGTACCATCGCTAATGTATTGTCTATTTCTTCACATTGTATTGAGGGCTAACGATAAAGAGATGAAGTTTATAATACGGTAAGCATAGTATGACATCATTCATATCACAAAACAACTGAGAACAGACAAACAGGCAATTGTAACGTTGTGTGGGCAAGTCCAGCACGGAACTAGATTACGGGTCAAGATCAAAGGAACATCACCCCTCTCTTTTAAACCTTGTAAGGTGCAATGATACACTAAGACAATTGTGTATAAAATTGAAAAGAGTAATAGACATTGGCTGCAAACCATGCAGTTCAAGGCACAAGTCAGAGTAAGTAGTAGTTAAAAGGCATGAGGATTAAGGACTTACAACAGCGGCTTTGACTGGTGTAGTCATGCCCTTCTTCTTGCTGGTGTGACAGTCCTTGAAGATTTCCACAGCATTTGGTTCAGGTACTTTTTGGTCCTTGCGGGCTTTCCTCTGCATTTCGAACAAGTCAATATAGATCTCATAATATGGTACAGCGAAAAGAGTGAAACAACAGCTAATTACAAGAGCCTCGCAGTGTGCAATATAGCTACGAGATCCCGTCGTCTGTTGGAATTTCACTTTCGTACGGTTGGCCTTGTTCTTTGACCAGTTCACCTACAAGAAGATAGATCTGTGTGGCACATGCGTAAATAGGACTTCAATATGTGATCTGATCACATATATATATATATATATATAATGTACCTGATACTTCGGATCAGACTAGTGTTTAACAAGGCCCCTCCAGTCTTCATCCAATATATTTTCCACTGGAGATGTTTGGGAAAGTTCACTGTTAGCCTTGCCTTCAAAGTGAGTTTTCCTCAAGTTATACCGATACTGCCGGAGAGCAGACTTGAAAACATGGGTGCAAGCTTGTCTGGTTGCATCATCTTGGCTATCCAACTTGAACCTCATCTGTTGAAAATTATGGGAGTCTCATTATCAGCAACCTAGAAAGTATGGGACAGAGCAAGACGATGTTACTAGTTTCCATACATAACCATACTTACAGATAAATGGTCGAGGAAGGTGTTGAACTGGGTTTCGTCTTTGTCATTCCTGTACTGAATCCATGTTGGGAGGATACGTACATGACACCTAACGGCAACCGTTGCCTCTGATACTAACTTGGCTGACTCTGTAGCATCACGTGGCCTTTTTAAACCTGCTTCAAAACGGATCTCCATTCTTCCTCCTCTAGATTTAGTTAACCTATCGAGCATTATCCCTGATGTTTGTTTCCTCTTGCGCCTAGGTGCTAGTCCAACAACGAACATAGGAAGTGTTAGTGTACATCAAAGTGTGAGACTACATATAAAGAAGCATGCAACTGTAACTTGACTCCAGCAACTACCTTCTTGCTATTGAAGCTCACAAGGTTCATCTGATATTGCCAACTCGTCTTGTGTCAAGAGTGCTTGGGAAGTAGTGTCAGGTGGCAAGGGAGCTTGGGAACGTGCTGCTAGCTCAGTTGACGCACGAGTAAGTCGTGCAGCTGGTAGTACTGTGGTAGGTGTTGCAAGAACTAGGTCTGTCTCTGCTTGTTTGGTGGCAGCTATTTGTTTCTGTTTGGCTTTTTTTGCAACTCGTGTAGCATGGGATGCCATGTTTGTAGAATTTTCCGCTGGACTTTGACCTTCTATTGCACCATCAGTACCAGCAGAATCTGCAGGATTCATCCGCTTGTCATTCCCTGCCATTCTGTATTTCTTCCTCTTTCTCTGTGCCATGTTAAGTCAAGCCGACAAGAAAAATGAATAACAATTTAGTTCTTTAGAACAAATTGATGCGTGATGCAGACGAACTGAACTTTGATGTTAGACACCACATGATAGGAGGATGTAATATGTATGAAAAACAGGACGGAAGAGATAACGAGAACTATGATGTGTAAACTAAGAAGAAGACATTTCACCAAATTAGAACCAATGCAATGGAAGGTAGACACCATATGAAAGATGCTACAAATATCGCTCTGCCAAGTTAACAGTGTCTCATCATAAATGGCGTTTAAACAAATGTGAAGCAGTACAAGAAATAAGTCATATGCAAGATGCAAACAACATCACACTACCATGTTAGAGGTCTCTCGTCATTAGTGCCATTGCATATTCACAGCTTATGATGTGTAAACTAAGGAGAAGGCATTTCAACAAATTAGAAGCAATGAAAGCTAGACACCATATGAAAGATGCAACGAATATCACTCTACCAAGTTAAAATTGTCTCGTCATAAGTGCCATTTCAACAAATTAGTAGTACAAGCTAGAAAAGAATGTGAGATGTAACCTATATCACACTCTGAAGTCAAACGTGTCTTATGATAAGTGATTGTTGCAGGTTACACAACAGTAGTAATTTGATGTAAGAACATGGTGTGATAGACAGATATTGTATGTTCTAGAAACAAGAACACGTGTCTTATGCAAGTATAATGTGTAAAGTAAGCAGATGGAATTCAACAAAATTAGAAGCAATACAAGCTAGACATCACACATAACATGCAACCACATATAACAGTGCCAAGTTAGAGGGAGCACCGGTGATGCTGCACTAGGGGAGACGTGCTCATCATAAACACAGCTTTGTTGAGTGTCTATGCATGTGTTGTCTTGGAAATTATCTTGGGGGTGTGGAGGAGTAGAAACTGTAGAGGCCCTCCGTTCGGAAGGAGCACCTTTATCCGCTGCCTTGCTAACTTCCTTTCGATTTATTGATTTTGAATTGTCAAGTAAAACCGACAAGAAAAAGCAATAAAATTCTCTCTTCAGAACTCATTCATGCATGATACTGACAATCACTACTTTGATGTAAGGCAAACACATGATACCAGGATGGAATATGTATGAAAAACATGACGGCATGGCATGTTCACAACTGTTTGTGTAAACTAAGCAGAAACCATTCCAGCAAATAAGAAGCAATGCAAGCTAGACACCACATGAAAGATGCAACCAATATGACTCTGCCAAGTTAAAAGCGTCCCATCATAAATGGAATTTCAACAAATTAGAAGTAGCACATGCTATAAATCATATGAAAGATGCAACTAATATCGCACTGCATATACTAAAGGTGTCTCGTCATGTTGATTGATGCGGGATACAAAAAAACAATAGTTTTATGTAAGGACATGCTTAATAGACAGATGTACTATGTACTAAATACAGGAAGGCATGTCACATTAACAGGTATAATGTATAAGCTAAGCAGACTAGCACATGCAGTTTAACCAGATTGGAAGAATTACAATCTAGACACCATATGCAACATGCAACCACATATCACGCTGCCAAGTTAGAGCAAGCACCTGTGATGCTAGTGTAGGGGAAATGCTGTAATCAACTACAGAGCTACGTTCACTATCTTCATCTAGCATTTCTGTTTCTTGAGAATCATGTCGGGAGGCTGACGCTGCATTCTTTAAATGAGGAGTAGTCCCCTTGCCTGCCTGCCTCGTCATAAGTGATTGATGAGGGATACACAAGAACATTAGTTTGATGTAAGAACATGGTTAATACACAAATGTACTAGTATGTACCAAAAACAGAAAGGTATGTCATATTCAAAGGTATAATGTGTAAGCTAAGCAGATGCAATTTAACCAAATTGGAAGCAATACAAGCTAGACATCCGGCTGGAGTGGTGAGCATGATCATCTAGGACCTGAGAGCCTGGTGGGAGGCGGGCTGCTTCGCCACCATCGCAGCTTTTTAGTTGGCTTCCAGGTGATGCCTATCTTTGCTGGGCTTGTCACTGGCTCGGCCAGTGCCCTGACTAGCTATTTGTCTTCTGGTGCTCACAGGATGGTGGTTCATGTAAAAAAATATATATTTCCTTATCTTACCGACTTCGGCCTTTCGAATACAAGCTAGACACCATATGGAACATGCAACCACATATGACACCGCGAAGTTAAAGCAAGCACCTGGGATGGTGGTTCATTGCGAGCGAGGTCATCAACTCCAGAGCTACGTTTACCGTCTCCATCTGCTGACACTGCACCCTTTATAGCGCTGTAACGTGTCTTGCCTACCCGCAGACGAAGCTGGAGCGACTTCTCTCTTTTCTTTTTGGCTTCTCTCATGGCAGCAGAGTCTGAAATACCCTTGCATAAAACACAATAGTGAGAGTAAAGGTGAAGTGTGTGCAGAACTAGTGCACTGTAAAAGTAGCAGATAGCAGGTGGCTGAAAAATAAATGACAGGAGACATATGATAGCTCTACAACATTGCATGGCAAACAAAATTAGATTGTACTCCGTATGATTTTGTAATATATGAGCACAGGAAATGCAGGTACTCCTCCAGCACACCACCACATGTGGTCATATCTAACATAACAGTCGACTGAAAATAAATAGGTCAGTCGATTTTTTTAATGAACCGTCCGATCTATAAGGAACGGGCAGATGGCCTTCGTCTACCTCCCGCCAGTCACTGTTGACGATCTTTCTTGAACCGCCAACGACCACCGGCCCAGACCCCTGCCTCCGCCGCCTCGCCCTCCCATCGACCTCACACCACCGCCGTGCTTGGCAGCGCCCCTAGGCCATCCCTTTAATCCCGGCCGACCTCCAGATCGAGCGCCAGTAGCTCTAGGCTGCACACACCCCTAAGGTAAACACCAAGGCGCTGCTTCCCCGGCGTAATAGGTGTAATAGCGCCTGTTATGCCGGGGAATGCTTCCGTTAATTGGGAATCAACTGGCCAGAAATTGAAATTCAGGGGGGCGACGGACCTCTAGCTAAGGTGAAATAGTATATGAGGAGAAACCTTGTGCATCGCGAGTTACTAGGAACATCTAGTATCAAGAAGAAGCGGTCAACTAGTGTCTTCTGTGGGATGAATACCATGCAAGCAGAGACATAAGATTTGCACGAATAAGGGAAGAGGAGTACCTTTTTGGTTGCCGGTGTGGTCACCTCCACATGTCGCGCCGATCTTCTTCTTTTTACCGGGGAAACCGATGTTCTGGAGGGTGCAGGCTTGGACGAACCCATGGCCAAATTGTTGACTGTGTTGCCGTGGCCGTATGTCGGCGGAGGGGAAGCAGATCCGAGGCGGCGAAGGACGGCGTAGCAGGAACAACTCCGGTGTGGTGGAGGGTGGCGAAGTTGGAGCGGCAGCGGTGAGGCACAGGACGGCGTGGTTGAACTGGCTCGGGTACAGACGGCTCGGCCTCGGCTTCAACTACTTGCCGTGGAGGGCGTTGCGGTTGAGGTTGCGGTGGACGACGACATCGGGGTATCGGCTCCGGCGTGATGGAGGAGGGCGGCGGTTGATGGGTGGGATGGGGTGGCGGACGGAGGACGCCACGGTTTCGCGGCTGGTGGAGAGGTAGTTTTGGCGCCCATGGAGTACGAATGGGGAATCGGACGAGTGGGGGGGAACCATGTTTCGGTCTGGGACGCGCTTGTTTTTGGCTTTTTTGAACAGAAGATGGGACACGCTAGTTTGAAATTTGGGGAAAGTACAAACTTTGCCCCCCTCTTAAATTTCGGACCTACTGCGGGTCGGGGGTAGGATGGTAATCCCAGGTGTCCCAAATAGTGGGCGGGAGCGATTTCGGCCGCGCGCATGTGTGCTTAGGCGGCCATTGTGTATGAATGTTTTTCGGATGCGGTTGCGTGGCGTCTAGATGAAGCTACAAACCTACCCCGGTTTAGACCTTTGGACCTCGGGCCGGTAGGTTTCACGGGTCGGAGTTATTAGAAAAGTAATTTCCTTGTACTACCAAACATTGGTCTCACGCGGTTTCGGGCGAGTAGAGGCTCTTTTGGCGCTTCGTTCGAAATTTTGAAACACATGCATTCACGTTTAGAGTACTCTTGAACTATGAGGATTGACCTAAATAGACAACGTTATATTTGACCTTGTATGTTTGAAAACCTCATTAAATTATCCGCTTCTTTTTGAAATTTTGACACTTGAAAATCCTATAACTACGATTATTTTGGAATGGAGGAGCTAAATTTGAATCTATTTTGTACACGACTACATATGCTATTATGTACAAAATCAGAGCAAAGATTGGTGCCCCCATAATTTAGGTATGGTTTACAAATGCCATGATATCAAATTCAAATAATTGAATGGACTTCATGTTGAATTCGATTTTTTTAAACCACCTTAAGTTGAATTCAAATGTATGCTAGTTCATAGGTAGCTATTTATAATGTCCATTGTGTAACTTTTGTATGTATAATGTGCTTTACACACACAACATGAACTATACTCACGTTTATATTCGATTGCTAAAGCGATGCATTGTCTGGAGTTCAAAATACTAACTATGTGGATCAATTGTGTCGAATAATAACATAGACATGCTCAAATTCGATAGAATCTAGATGTCTGATGGATCAATGACCGCTCCTTACGTGAATTGCAAATATCATGATCCCATCATAATATTTGGATACAATTTATATATTTAATCAATGTGTAGAGCAGTCTTTTACGTGTAGTTTCACTCTCCATCGGTGGTCTCTCACACATGCTCAGACACTCTCTCCCGAGGTGTCTTTCTCGCACACATGCTCTAGATATAACCCTCCCTCCCTCTCGTAACCATTTACAACTGTTTTCACTAACCTTTATCACAAGCACTCTTCCTCTCGCAAACATACACACGCACAATCCTCATCGACCCTTTCTATATACATGGACCTGCCTACGTGTCTCATGTACGCACATTATCTTTACGCCTGTCTCTCACGCATTGTCTCACACCTCTCTTCCTAATCGACGAGTACGATTCTAGCAGAGCATTCTGTAGGATGCCCCTTAAAGTTAGGTTGGATGAATAGTAATATCAGAGATAAAGGGGCTACCTTAGTCCGAGAACCTAGGGTTACAAATCCTAGCCGGCTTTGTCAGTGGACACAGAGTCCTTCACAATTCTGCTATCTTTGTCTTGTACGACTAGTCATCCATGGGTCTTCCTAAATGCGTCACGGGCCGACCAATGTGGCGCAGGACGGAACCGAACGAAGGGCCTCACCTCGACCCACCGGACCTCACGCGGTGACACACCCTCTGCCCCCATGTCTCATTATCTTCTCACACCCACACATACCAACACAAACACCACACACACAGAAAATTTCTCCTGGTGCCTCTATTCCCTCCACCCTTGCATATACACACTCAAGGGAATGGAATCTCTTGTCGTGACGTCATATTCGTCTCTCTCTCTAGACCACTCTCATTTCTCGTGCTATCTCTCCCACGCCCCCCCCGTCGGCCCCTCTATCCATGCCTCTCTCGAATACGTAATACACACACATACCTCTCTAGGCCCCGCCAAATGCATCAACTACACATTCACACATGTTACATCATGTACCCCATTGATCTAAAAAGCCCTCTCTTCATGTTTATTTCGCATACAACATTACTTTTGAATAAAGTGTGGCCAAAAAATTATTTTAGAGTTTCTACATATATACAACATTACAAAGTTATATGGAGGAGTACGAACGCTAATTTGCATTGCATGGTGCCCACAATGATATTTATTCCGCACTGTGAATTTGTATATTTTTATACTATATACAAAGTTAGTCATAATAAAGAGAAACGAAGAGCATCTCTCTCTCCATCGCATACCCCCCTGTACGCCCCTTTCACGTATGCACACAAAACTATCTCCAGGTCCTCTAAAAGTAAGCCCCCAGAAAATTCACGCATGTTTCATCTTTCTCTCGCGATATATGCAATGACGATCATTGTATTTGAAGCGAAATCACGATACGTACATTGGACTTCAGAATCCACTCATTACGGTCACCATTTACGTTTAGTGGTTATTATACAGTCACGGGCTCACCGTACAACTCTGTATTTGCTCATGACATGACTAGTTGACCAGCTAAACGCTCCAGGTGGCACCTCTAGTGTTGCATCACATTATCTCACTACCATCATGCCCACCTGTCGACTTGTATCTACTCTACATCTACACTCTTATAAAATACCTAAAATACACTCTTATAAAAAACAGAGTTGGTGATGATGGTGTGCCTGCCATCCTGCAATATAGGCCGTCCGATTTATATCTGACGGATAGGAAAGAAACTATGGCAATTTTGCAAAAAGGTACCCACACACCTCTCCACATTTGCAAATAAGGCCTTCCCTCGTTCATCCTTTTCTCTCACAAGATAAACAAGTCATACAAATGCATCTTGATGTTACGTGCAACGCACGGGCATCTTGCTAGTAAGAATGAAAACAAACGACAAAAAAATATTTGGACGGTGGTTCGAAGTCATGACCGCGGGCACAGCGGACAAGGTGGCCTTGTATTGGTATGCTGAGCCGTCTGTTTTAACACACAGGAGCTGGTGTGGTGATTATACACAAACGCACGCATGCACACGAACTGCATCCACGCAACACTCACACAAACACATGCACCCACGCACGCACGCAACACTCACACGTACACACGCAGCCACGCATGCACGCAACACTCACACGCACACACGCAACACTCACATGCACACACGCACACATGCATGCACACACCAGTACACCACACGACCAACACACACTCTCACGCTCAAGTGCTCAACCTACACGTGCATGCGCGCACATCAGGCCCTGACAGACACATACACAACTAGGTGATTCCCGCGCATGGGTTGGAGCCTTGTCGCGCCTGCGTAACTTTGTGTTTATCTGACCTTTTGCCTATGCGAACTGATAGGTGGGACCCACAAGGAACGTGGTCAATTTAACTAGTCAACATGGCGCCACACAGACTAATTGGCCGGTCAACAGAGTGCAATCCGATGCTGAACTGTGAGCAAGTGACCGTATAATCACCGCAAAACGTATATAGTGACCGTAATCAGCTTATTCTGAAGTTTGGTGACCGTATTACGCTTTTCTCTCTGTAGGCCCTCCAAAACTACATCTCTACACGTTCTCGCATGTTACGTCTAACAACTATGCAATACAGCACAACTACTACACTCTAACACAATAAATCATATGTGTTTTTAGTTTTACTAGATATCATATTGTTACTTATAATTATTCAGTTTGCATACATTAAAATTGCCTTTGAAATGTATGGCCAGTATCATCTACCGCGCGGGAAAAATCCCGCCCTTTCCTGTTTAATCGGGTTTGTATCGATGGATCGTGCGAAACAACAAAACTATAGTACTATACAGTACTACAAGTGACAGTTCACTGGGCCGTCGTGTCGTCTACTCCTCCGTCGTAAGAGTGGAGCGCTCGCTTTCATAAATCTTCTAGTCCTTTTCGCCGACATGTGGGACATCAAGTTACCGTGTCCACGTGCCATACCGGAATACAGTGCAGAGCAGCCGGGGTGAACCACCCCAGTCATGGCGCCGGCGTAGTAATGAGCAATGTGGCGTCAAATCACAAAGCTGCACCTTTCCCGCAGTTAAGTTGGAGGGACGAAGAAACCATCACATCATTTCACTCGTTGCTGAATCCGCTTCTCCCTCATCTTCTTCAACTTAACCACGTGTGGCTTCTACCATTGTTCTGCCTCATGTGGGACGTGTTGGGGATCGTAGCAGAAATTAATATTTTCAACGCATCACCAAGATCAATCTATGGAGTTTACTAGCAACGAGAGGGGAGGAGTGCATCTACATACCCTTGTAGATCGCGAGCGGAAGTGTTCAAGAGAACGGGGTTGATGGAGTCGTACTCGTCGTGATCCAAATCACCGATGATCCAAGCGCAGAACGGACGGCACCTCCGCGTTCAACACACGTACGGAGTGGTGACGTCTCCCACGCCTTGATCCAGCAAGGAGGAGGGAGAGGTTGAGGAAGAAGGCCCCAACAGCAGCACGACGGCGTGGTGGTGGTGGAGTGACAGTTCTTCGGCAGGGCTTCGCCAAGCACACGCGGAGGAGGAGAGGTGTTGGGGAGGGGAGGGGCTGCGCCTTGGATGTGGTGCTGCAGCCCTCCCCTCACCCCTCTATTTATAGGGAGAAGGGGGAAGGGGGCAGGCCCCTCTAGATGAGATCTAGAGGGGGGGCGGCGGCCAAGGGGGGAGGGAGCTTGCCCCCCAAGCAAGGGGGCGCCCCCCCTTTTGGGTTCCCCCCAAACCCTAGGCACATGGGCCCTAGGGGGGTTGGCGCCCAGCCCACTAAGGGCTGGTTCCCTTCCACCTACAGCCCATAAGGCCTTCCGGGGCAGGTGGACCCTCCCGGTGGACCCCCGGAACCCCTCCGGTGGTCCCGGTACAATACCGGTATACCCCCGAATATTTCCGGTGACCGTATGGTGACTTCCCATATATAAATCTTTACCTCCGGACCATTCCGAAACTCCTCGTGACGTTCGGGATCTCATCCGGGACTCCGAACAACATTCGGTAATCACATACAAACCTTCCTTATAACCCTAGCGTCATCGAACCTTAAGTGTGTAGACCCTACGGGTTCGGGAATCATGCAGACATGACCGAGACACCTCTCTAGCCAATAACCAACAGGGGGATCTGGATACCCATGTTGGCTCCCACATGTTCCATGATGATCTCATCGGATGAACCACGATGTCGAGGATTCAAGCAATCCCATATACAATTCCCTTTGTCAATCGGTACTTTACTTGCCCGAGATTCGATCGTCGGTATCCCAATACCTCGTTCAATCTCATTACCGGCAATTCACTTTACTCTTTCCGTAATGCATGATCCCGTGACTAACTACTTAGTCACATTGAGCTCATTATGATGATGCAATACCGAGTGGGCCCAGAGATACCTCTCCGTCATACGGAGTGACAAATCCCAGTCTCGATCCGAGCCAACCCAACAGACACTTTCGGAGATACCTGTAGTGCACCTTTATAGCCACCCAGTTACGTTGTGACGTTTGGTACACCCAAAGCATTCCTACGGTATCCGGGAGTTGCACGATCTCATGGTCTAAGGAAATGATACTTGACATTAGAAAAGCTTTAGCAAACAAACTACACGATCTAGTGCTATGCTTAGGATTGGGTCTTGTCCATCACATCATTCTCCTAATGATGTGATCCCGTTATCAATGACATCCAATGTCCATGGTCAGGAAACCGTAACCATCTATTGATCAACGAGCTAGTCAACTAGAGGCTCACTAGGGACATGTTATGGTCTATGTATTCACACATGTATTACGATTTCCGGATAATACAATTAAAGCATGAACAATAGACAATTATCATGAACAAGGAAATATAATAATAATAACCATTTTATTATTGCCTCTAGGGCATATTTCCAACAGTCTCCCACTTGCACTAGAGTGAATAATCTAGTTACATTGTGATGAATCGTACACCCATAGAGTTCTGGTGTTGATCATGTTTCGCTCGTGGAAGAGGTTTAGTCAACGGATCTGCGACATTCAAATCCGTATGCACTTTACAAATATCTATGTGTCCATTTTGAACATTTTCACGAATGGAGTTGAAGCGACGCTTGATGTGCCTGGTCTTCTTGTGAAACCTGGGCTCCTTGGCAAGGGCAATAGCTCCAGTGTTGTCACAGAAGAGAGTCATCGGTCCCGATGCATTGGGAATAACTCCTAGGTTGGCAATGAACTCCTTCATCCAAATTGCTTCATGTGCTACCTCCGAGGCTGCCATGTACTCCGCTTCACATGTAGATCCCGCCACGACGCTTTGCTTGCAACTGCACCAGCTGACTGCCCCACCATTCAAAATATACACGTATCCGGTTTGTGACTTAGAGTCATCCAGATCTGTGTCGAAGCTAGCATCGACGTAACCCTTTACGACGAGCTCTTCGTCACCTCCATAAACGAGAAACATATCCTTAGTCCTTTTCAGGTACTTCAGGATGTTCTTGACCGCTGTCCAGTGTTCCATGCCGGGATTACTTTGGTACCTTCCTACCAAACTTACGGCAAGGTTTACATCAGGTCTGGTACACAACATGGCATACATAATAGACCCTATGGCCGAGGCATAGGGGACGACACTCATCTTTTCTCTATCTTCTGCCGTGGTCGGGCATTGAGCCGTGCTCAATCTCACACCTTGCAATACAGGCAAGAACCCCTTCTTGGACTGATCCATATTGAACTTCTTCAATATCTTGTCAAGGTATGTGCTTTGTGAAAGACCTATGAGGCGTCTCGATCTATCTCTATAGATCTTGATGCCTAATATGTAAGCAGCTTCTCCAAGGTCCTTCATTGAAAAACACTTATTCAAGTAGGCCTTTATACTTTCCAAGAATTCTATATCATTTCCCATCAATAGTATGTCATCCACATATAATAAGAGAAATGCTACACAGCTCCCACTCACTTTCTTGTAAACACAGGCTTCTTCATAAGTCTGCGTAAACCAAAACGCTTTGATCATCTCATCAAAGCGAATGTTCCAACTCCGAGATGTCTGCACCAGCCCATAGATTGAGCGCTGGAGCTTGCATACTTTGTCAGCATTCTTAGGATCGACAAAACCTTCCGGCTGCATCATATACAATTCTTCCTTAAGGAAGCCGTTAAGGAATACCGTTTTGACGTCCATTTTCCATATTTCATAATCGTACAATGCGGCAATTGCTAACATGATTCGGATGGACTTCAGCTTCGCTACGGGTGAGAAGGTCTCATCGTAGTCAACTCCTTGAACTTGTCGATAACCCTTAGCGACAAGTCGAGCTTTATAGATGGTAACATTTCCATCAGCGTCCGTCTTCTTCTTAAAGATCCATTTATTTTCTATCGCTCGCCAATCATCGGGCAAGTCTGTCAAAGTCCATACTTTGTTTTCATACATGGATCCTATCTCGGATTGCATGGCTTCAAGCCATTTGTTGGAATCTGGACCCGCCATTGCTTCTTCATAGTTCGAAGGTTCACCGTTGTCCAACAACATGATTTCCAGGACAGGGTTGCCGTACCACTCTGGTGCGGAACGTGTCCTTGTGGACCTACAAAGTTCAGTGGTAACTTGATCATGATCGTCATCATTAACTTCCTCTCTAGTCGGTGCAGGCACCATAGAAACATTTTCTTGTGCTGCGCTACTTTCTGGTTCGAGAGGGGTCATCTCATCAAGTTCCACTTTCCTCCCACTTACTTCTTTCGAGAGAAACTCTTTCTCCAGAAAGGACCCGTTCTTGGCAACGAAGATCTTGCATTCGGATCTGAGGTAGAAGGTATACCCAATGGTTTCCTTAGGGTATCCTATGAAGACGCATTTTTCCGACTTGGGTTCGAGCTTTTCAGGTTGAAGTTTCTTGACATAAGCATCGCATCCCCAAACTTTAAGAAACGACAGCTTAGGTTTCTTTCCAAACCATAATTCATACGGTGCCGTCTCAACGGATTTCGACGGAGCCCTATTTAAAGTGAATGCGGCAGTCTCTAAAGCATAACCCCAGAATGATAGCGGTAAATCGGTAAGAGACATCATAGATCGCACCATATCCAATAGAGTGCGATTACGACGTTCGGACACACCATTACGCTGAGGTGTTCCAGGCGGCGTGAGTTGTGAAACAATTCCACATTTCCTTAAGTG
The DNA here is from genome assembly GCF_002575655.3 of Aegilops tauschii subsp. strangulata. Lineage (NCBI taxonomy): Eukaryota > Viridiplantae > Streptophyta > Magnoliopsida > Poales > Poaceae > Aegilops > Aegilops tauschii. Next base: position 510,688,237 of record NC_053038.3, read on the forward strand.
TGTGCCAAATTCGTGACTCAAATATTCCCCTCCATGATCTGATCGTAAGAACTTTATTTTCCTGTCACGTTGATTCTCAACCTCACTCTGAAATTCCTTGAACTTTTCAAAGGTCTCAGACTTGTGTTTCATTAAGTAGACATACCCATATCTACTCAAGTCATCAGTGAGGGTGAGAACATAACGATAGCCACCGCGAGCCTCAACGCTCATTGGACCGCACACATCAGTATGTATGATTTCCAATAAGTTGGTTGCTCGCTCCACTGTTCCGGAGAACGGAGTCTTGGTCATTTTGCCCATGAGGCATGGTTCACACGTGTCAAATGATTCATAATCAAGAGACTCCAAAAGTCCATCTGCATGGAGTTTCTTCATGCGTTTGACACCAATGTGACCAAGGCGGCAGTGCCACAAGTATGTGGGACTATCATTATCAACCTTACATTTCTTGGCATTCACACTATGAATATGTGTAACATCACGTTCGAGATTCATTAAGAATAAACCATTGACCAGTGGGGCATGACCATAAAACATATCTCTCATATAAATAGAACAACCATTATTCTCGGTTTAAATGAGTAGCCATCTCGCATTAAACAAGATCCAGATACAATGTTCATTGTCAAAGCTGGCACTAAATAACAATTATTGAGGTTTAAAACTAGTCCCGTAGGTAAATGTAGAGGTAGCATGCCGACGGCGATCACATCGACCTTGGAACCATTCCCGACGCGCATCGTCACCTCGTCCTACGCCAGTCTCCGCTTATTCCGCAGCTCCTGCTTTGAGTTACAAATATGAGCAACCGCACCGGTATCAAATACCCAGGAGCTACTACGAGCGCTGGTTAGGTACACATCTATAACATGTATATCACATATACCTTTGGTATTGACGGCCTTCTTATCCGCTAAGTACTTGGGGCAGTTCCGCTTCCAGTGACCGTTTCCCTTGCAATAAAAGCACTCAGTCTCAGGCTTGGGTCCATTCTTTGTCTTCTTCCCGGCAGCTTGCTTACCGGGCGCGGCAACTCCCTTGCCGTCTTTCTTGAAGTTCTTCTTACCCTTGCCTTTCTTGAACTTAGTGGTTTTATTCACCATCAACACTTGATGTTCCTTTTTGATCTCCACCTCCGCTGATTTCAGCATTGAATATACCTCAGGAATGGTCTTTTCCATCCCCTGCATATTGAAGTTCATCACAAAGCTCTTGTAGCTAGGTGGGAGCGACTGAAGGATTCTGTCAACGACCGCGTCATCCGGGAGATTAACTCCCAGCTGAGACAAGCGGTTGTGCAACCCAGACATTTTGAGTATGTGTTCGCTGACGGAACTATTCTCCTCCATCTTACAACTGTAGAACTTGTCGGAGACTTCATATCTCTCGACCCGGGCATGAGCTTGGAAAACCATTTTCAGCTCTTGGAACATCTCATATGCTCCGTGCTGCTCAAAACGCTTTTGGAGCCCCAGTTCTAAGCTGTAAAGCATGCCGCACTGAACCAGGGAGTAATCATCACTACGTGACTGTCAGGCGTTCAGAACGTCTTGAGTTGCTGGGAAAACAGGTGCATCACCTGGCGGTGCTTCAAGGACATATGCTTTCTTGGCAGCTATGAGGATAATCCTCAGTTTACGGACCCAGTCCGTGTAGTTGCTACCATCGTCTTTCAGCTTGGTTTTCTCTAGGAACGCGTTGAAGTTGAGGGCAACATTAGCGTGGGCCATTTGATCTATAAGACATATTGTAAAGGATTTTTAGACTAAGTTCATGATAATTAAGTTCATCTAATTAAATTATTAACGAACTCCCACTCAGACAGACATCCCTCTAGTCATCCAAGTGATACATGATCCGAGTCAACTAGGCCGTGTCCGATCAGCATGTGAGACGGACTAGTCATCATCGGTGAACATCTTCATGTTGATCGTATCTGCTATACGACTCATGTTCGACCTTTCGGTCTCTTGTGTTCCGAGGCCATGTCTGTACATGCTAGGCTCGTCAAGTCAACCTAAGTGTATTGCGTGTGTAAATCTGGCTTACACCCGTTGTATGCGAACGTTAGAACCTATCACACCCGATCATCACATGGTGCTTCGGAACAACGAACCTTCACAACGGTGCACAGTTAGGGGGAACACTTTCTTGAAATTTTAGCGAGGGATCATCTTATTTATGCTACCGTCATTCTAAGCAAATAAGATGTAAAACATGATAAACATCACATGTAATCAAAGAGTGACATGATATGGCCAATATCATCTTGCGCCTTTTGATCTCCATCTTCGAGGCACGGCATGATCACCTTCGTCACCGGCATGACACCATGATCTCCATCATCATGATCTCCATCATCGTGTCTTCATGAAGTTGTCTCGCCAACTATTACTTCTACTACTATGGCTAACGGTTAGCAATAAAGTAAAGTAATTACATGGCGTTTTTCATTGACACGCAGGTCATACAATAAATTAAGACAACTCCTATGGTTCCTGCCGGTTGTCATACTCATCGACATGCAAGTCGTGATTCCTATTACAAGAACATGATCAACATCATACATCACATATATCATTCATCACATCCTTCTGGCCATATCACATCACATGACACTTGCTGCAAAAACAAGTTAGACGTCCTCTAATTGTTGTTGCAAACTTTTACGTGGCTGCTATAGGTTTCTAGCAAGAACGATTCTTACCTACGCCAAAACCACAACGTGATATGCCAATTTCTATTTACCCTTCATAAGGACCCTTTTCATCGAATCCGATCCGACTAAAGTGGGAGAGACAGACACCCGCTAGCCATCTTATGCAACTAGTGCATGTCAGTCGATGGAACCTGTCTCACGTAAGCGTACGTGTAAGGTCGGTCCGGGCCGCTTCCTCCCACGATGCCGCCGAATCAAGATAAGACTAGTAACGGCAAGTAAATTGAAAAAATCAACGCCCACAACAACTTGTGTTCTACTCGTGCATAGAAACTACGCATAGACCTAGCTCATGATGCCACTGTTGGGGATCGTAGCAGAAATTAAAATTTTCTACGCATCACCAAGATCAATCTATGGAGTTTACTAGCAACGAGAGGGGAGGAGTGCATCTACATACCCTTGTAGATCGCGAGCGGAAGCATTCAAGAGAACGGGGTTGATGGAGTCGTACTCGTCGTGATCCAAATCACCGATGATCCAAGCGCCGAACGGACGGCACCTCCGCGTTCAACACACGTACGGAGCGGTGACGTCTCCCACGCCTTGATCCAGCAAAGAGGAGGGAGAGGTTGAGGAAGAAGGCTCCAACAGTAGCACGACGGCGTGGTGGTGGTGGAGTGACAGTTCTCGGGCAGGGCTTCGCCAAGCACACGCGGAGGAGGAGAGGTGTTGGGAAGGGGAGGGGCTGCGCCTTGGATGTGGTACTGCAGCCCTCCCCTCACCCCTCTATTTATAGGGAGAAGGGGGAAGGGGGCCGGCCCCTCTAGATGAGATCTAGAGGGGGGGCGGCGGCCAAGGGGGGAGGGAGCTTGCCCCCCAAGCAAGGGGGGCCCCCCCCTTTCGGGTTCCCCCCAAACCCTAGGCGCATGGGCCCTAGGGGGGTTGGTACCCAGCCCACTAAGGGCTGGTTCCCTTACACCTACAGCCCATAAGGCCTTCCAGGGCAGGTGGACCCTCCCGGTGGACCCCCGGAACCCTCCGGTGGTCTCGGTACAATACCGGTATACCCCCGAATATTTCCGGTGACCGTATGGTGACTTCCCATATATAAATCTTTACCTACGGACCATTCCGGAACTCCTCGTGACGTCCGGGATCTCATCCAGGACTCCGAACAACATTCGGTAATCACATACAAACCTTCCTTATAACCCTAGCGTCATCGAACCTTAAGTGTGTAGACCCTACGGGTTCGGGAATCATGCAGACATGACCGAGACACCTCTCTAGCCAATAACCAACAGCGGGATCTGGATACCCATGTTGGCTCCCACATGTTCCACGATGATCTCATCGGATGAACCACAATGTCGAGGATTCAAGCAATCCCGTATACAATTCCCTTTGTCAATCGGTACTTTACTTGCCCGAGATTCGATCGTCGGTATCCCAATACCTCGTTCAATCTCGTTACCGGCAAGTCACTTTACTCGTTCCGTAATGCATGATCCCGTGACTAACTACTTAGTCACATTGAGCTCATTATGATGATGCAATACCGAGTGGGCCCAGAGATACCTCTCCGTCATACGGAGTGACAAATCCCAGTCTCGATCCGAGCCAACCCAACAGACACTTTCGGAGATACCTGTAGTGCACCTTTATAGCCACCCAGTTACGTTGTGACGTTTGGTACACCCAAAGCATTCCTACGGTATCCGGGAGTTGCACGATCTCATGGTCTAAGGAAATGATACTTGACATTAGAAAAGCTTTAGCAAACAAACTACACGATCTAGTGCTATGCTTAGGATTGGGTCTTGTCCATCACATCATTCTCCTAATGATGTGATCCCGTTATCAATGACATCCAATGTCCATGGTCAGGAAACCGTAACCATCTATTGATCAACGAGCTAGTCAACTAGAGGCTCACTAGGGACATGTTATGGTCTATGTATTCACACATGTATTACGATTTCCGGATAACACAATTAAAGCATGAACAATAGACAATTATCATGAACAAGGAAATATAATAATAATAACCATTTTATTATTGCCTCTAGGGCATATTTCCAACAGGACGGGGATCGGCTTGGTAAAGCACTGACACGTGGGACCGCATGTTAGCAAACCACCAGGACAACGTCCTCCAAAAATAAGAAGCCTAATCCTAGACTTACAAAGGGCTACATAGCTGCTACGTATACTTTCCATCTAATCTATATATGCCCCCCTGATTTTCAGGTGGGGTGGGCCTAATCCTCTCCTTTAATCCAATCAAATAGTCCCATATCACATCAGTTTGTTACTTTACGTAAACCATTACGTGGATGTAGCATTGCTCAAATAAGAAACCTCCCCCGCCATCCGCGCGGCAAAATCACCTCCTTTTTACTAATCTTGATTCTATAATTTTTTAGATCCATATAATTGAGATTTGTATAGATAGCACACAGGAGCAAAACCAAGTGGTACGGTTAAGGGCATCCACAATGTGTAGCCAAATGTGAAAATAGCTTTTGGCATCGTGGGAACCATTGTGGACGGTGTTGCCAAAGCCAAAAAGATGGAACCGAAGCTCCCTGATTGATTGATTGAAGGAATAGAAAAATGCAACGTCTCTCCTCTTTCTCCCATGCTTGGACGCATGTAGTACAGTATAGAGCACAGAGTCTACTCCCCTGTCCCTTCTATCACAAATCACAAAGCAGTGAAGCATCTAATCACAAAAGCACGGACGAAGCAACCATCATTTCACTCTTCGCTGACTCCGCTTCTCCATCGTCTTCTTCGAGAAACCATCTCACCGCACTAGTACTCATAGTAGTACTAGTAAAGGACTTCCTGGATGCAAATAAGGCGGTTGTCACAGCTTGCAGGCGGCACTTGCGAACGACTTACCGTGGTCTCCCTCAACGGTGTTCTCCGTCGAACGCACTTTGCCAAACCACCAAAAAAAAGATATCGTCGACGTCACCGCAATGGGGAAGGAAGTCAAATATAGTTACTACCTCCATTTTTTTTTGTACACAAGGCCAGTATATCAAAATTACAATTTGCAAAGGGCCACTAACACAAATCGAGGCAAAATTGATGGGGTTAGCAACCAAGGACATTAATATCCCCTGCATGCATGCGGAAGTGAGAAGGTTGGTTTGCATGGCGCTGCATTAATCAAGCGATGAGGAGTGAGATGGTTAGCTCTTTGCTCTTTGGAGAAAAAAAATATGCATTAATTGACACGTGAAACGAGGATTTGTATCGATTAATTCTCGCGAAGGAAAACTCCGCCTTTCTTTTTTAACACTAGTACTCCTAGTACGTACGTACTTATCCTGTTTGGGTCTAGGCCTTGCATTGCCAAACTTCGCCACACATTTTTGCCAAGCTTGCCTAAAGTTTTCAAAATGAGAAGGAGGTACACTTGCGCACGGCTGTCGCGGTCGCACCGCACCCTCACACGGTCGCTCCTGCACGCCGCAGTCGCACCGCACCCTCACACAGTCGCTCCTGCACGCCGCAAACCCAACCAAGGGAACGCACCCTCACTGACACGTGATGTCGCATGTGAACAAACCAAACTCAGCCATCCTATCGTTGACACATAATTTTCGTTCATAGAGTATGTTTATCCAACCGCATGTTGGGGAGTATCCGTACGGCCCGTGCGGTGGTCTGTTGGGGAAGAAGAAGAGGTGAGGAAGAAGGAAAGAAGGGTTAGGAGACGTAGGATATTCATCCAACCGCCTGAAATGGTAGACTGACCCAAGTCAGGCGACTTGCACAACAAATATATGTTTTTACACAGCAAAAGATCCATAAAAACAATAACATAAAGAAAAACTATCACTGCTCGCGAAAAGAGACGGCCCCGTCGTCTTTGGCTGCCGGCGCGAACCAGCCGTCGCTGCCGACGTGTGTCTCCGCACCGTGGTTGTCCTCGGCCTCCAGCTACTCGTTCAAGCGAGCGTGCGGGTGCTTTGCACGGACGAGAGCACAGCCCGGTTCAAGTCGAGGACGTCCGGTTCCGCCTGCAGGAGGGCCTCGATGGCAGCGGCATCCGCGCGCTCCGCGTCGAGTCGAGCCTCCGCCGCCTGGTTCAAGTCCAGGACGTCCGGTTCCGCCTGCAGGAGGGCGTCGATGAGAGCAGCATCCGCACGCTCTGCGTCGAGTCGAGCCTCTACCGCCCGGTTCAAGTCCAGGACGTCCGGTTCCGCCCGCAGGAGGGCCTCGATGGCAGCGGCATCCGCGCGCTCCACCTCAAGTTGAGCCTCCGCCGCCCGGTTCACATCCACGACACCCGGTTCCGCCTGCAGGAGAGCCTCGATGGCAGCGGCATGCGCGCGCTCCGTGTCGGGTTGAGCCTCTGCCTCCCGGTCCTCCTTTAGTATCGCCATGTTGAACCGCTGGTCCGCCTGCACCATGGGGGACTCGGACGCCGGCACGAAGTCGACATCCATCGTCTCATACCCATCGGGGGCCTTCTGCGCCGCGACCTCTGCCATGCACATTGGATCGGCTTCCTCCTCCTTGTAGCTTGGCTCCAGAGAACTCGGGGATTGGCCCGCCACAAAGCGAGCTTGGGAACGGAGGTCTGTGACACCGACCGCCGCCGCGATTTCTGCGCGGCGCTCCGGCGTCAGCATCTTGTAGTAAGTGATCTTGCGGCACACCATGGCTTTCCGGCGAACTAGGGGACGCTTGATGCGGGCTAGGGGATCGAAAGGTGGGGGAATGGGCTGGAGATTTGGTGTGGTTTTAGGGCAGTGGCTGGCGTAGGCCGAGCAGCGAAGGTTCTGGTGTGAATAGTGGTTCCGGTGACGACCGGTCAATCGGTTTTGACTGTACATCGCTCTTGTCGCGTTCGCGTTGCAGCCCGGCACGCTGGACCCTCCACGTCACTCACCAAATGGAACGCGCTTCGTCTTGCGTTTTCGCTCGCTTGTGGGACCGCAGTTGAGAGCAAACCGACGTCCCTCCCCCTCCCCCACCCGCGTCATTTATTATACCACCACTCCCTCCGTTTTATGCGGAGTAAATAAAAACAGAGGGAGTATACTACGGATGAGGATCCCCTGACGTGGCCGAACCCATTGAGTAACTGACATGCGGGGCCTAGCAAGCATGGGGTCCGCCAGTAAGTGACCGAAAGGGAGGGTAAGGCAGGGATACCTACGTCAGAGGATCCACTTCCACTATACTACTTTGACCAAATGTTAGAGTAATAATATATTACATGCAACTTCCACAAATGTTAGAGTAATAATATATGACATGCAACTTACACAAAGCATACAGGGTCTAATGCGTTTTTCGAGGCTAACTTTGACCAAATGTTAGAGTAATAATATATGACATGCAACTTACACAAAGCATACGGTCAAATTCGTATGTGAAAGGAGTTTCCAATGATATAATTTTCACATTATACATCTCATGTACTATTAATCTTGTCAATAGTCAAATTGGAAACCATCTCGAGTACAAATCTAGGAGTACATACGAATCGAACAATATTGATTGGGCGTTGTTGAATGTTGATACCTTTTTGATCAAAGTAGAGATACTTTGATTACACATAAAACTGATATGTAAACTAGAAAGGATAGGGGGAGTATATTGTACGTTCAAAAACGAAATGAACATTGAATACCCTTTATATATGATTTGCGGATGCTATGATCACCGGTTCAAAATTTTGAATCCGCCTTAGGTATCACGTGCCCCCACTCGTTCCCTCTCGATTTCATCTCGGGGTCCGGAGATCTATTGAAAGAGGACTAGGGTGGGTACATGCGAATGATACTCGGCGGAATGTTCAAATGAGGCATGCGGGAGGATGGACTCGACTGGAGGGCGACATGATGATGGAGAAGAGGGTTGGAGAGGAATGAGAAATAAGCAAACGCCACATGATTATACTTGAACGGCTCAAATAAAGAATAAGTTGTTCTCGCTTGGCCTACATAGTGAAAGGCCTAATGCGCAACACGGAGCACTGACGCTCGAATATGGCCGGGAAAACAGGGAAACCGACATGTGGGGCACACCCGTCGGGACGACATAGCGCAAACTAGTCCAATGGAGGAGCTGGCCCACGACCTCTTCTCCACCGGCAACCGTTCATGTGGGTCATTGGGGCCAACAACGGGGCGCAGCTCCAGCACCGCCTCTGGACACGGTGACCGCGGTGAGCAACACGCTCATATCGTCGCTAGACACGGTCGGTTTCAATGTGCCGAGGGTGGCGTTAGTGCTGTGGCACGACCAACGGTATGCCCCATCAAAGCATTGGGTAGCCAAAATTTTGGATGAGGTATTGGTTGCCCATGATTTGGCCGACATTGGCAAGAAAAATGATCTAGAGTTGGCTAGAGTTCATTGGCAAGCCAAAGAAATGGCAACCATCCAAACAAAGACCAATCTTTGGGTCATGACCAAAATTTTGGTTGAGGTATTGGTTGCCCATGATTTGGCCGACATTGGCAAGAAAAATGAACTAGAGTTGGCTATAGTTCATTGGCATGCCAAAAAAATGGCAACCATCCAAACAATGACCAATCTTTGGGCCATGACCAAAATTTTGGTAAGGTGCACTTTGGCCACAATCCAAACACACCCAACACCCGGCTCGTCGAGGATGCACGGGGCGCCGCGACGCGTCCGCGGAGTGGTGTAGCGCGGCCAGCTACATCCTCTGGACCTGAGACCATGCCGGGTCGTCTTGCTTTTTCAATGACATGCGGGGATTGCATGTGAGCAAAGGGCATCTCCAACGTTGCCACGACCGCAGCTGACAACCCTGGCACACCAAAACCCTCGTCCCTCGCGCCGTCGCGCGGTGAGTTCCCAGCCGGCGCCAGCTGCCCGCATTCATGCCGTCCGTTCGTATGTCGTCGTTAAGAGGCTCGGTGCCCGAGGAACCAACTCCGGCGACTTAATGACACACCCGGACGCTTGGCCTCACCGGAATGTGCTACTTAAAGCGGCAACGCCCAGCTAACCTCCACACCATAGCGCATCGTCCTCCTACCTGGCACCAGATCCGCCATGACCGCAAGTGCGAATGCTCTGCGTGAGAGCTTGTCTTCGGGGATGAAGCTCGAGGTCGCCGCCCTCGCTCAAGTCGCCTCTCGCGACGCAATAGCGGTGTAGCCGGACGCGGACGCGACCGCACAAGCGGTGGCCACGCTGGCGGCCGAGGACGGGAGCACCGTCAGCCACGCGTCCTACTTGCCGTCGTCCAACGTCCGGCACCGCCGACGTCGGGGACTCCTCCGAGGATGAGTAGCGCATGGGAGGCGGCAGGGCATGGTGTGCCAACAGGCCGGTCCGTATCCCGTGTTCTACACTTCCTCGCCGGAGACCGCACCTTCACTTCACGGGTCTTGAACCCCGCCCCCATACATAGAGATCACAGATGGAGGACGTCGGTCGCCGCCGTAGAATAGGTTTAGGGTCGGGTTTGTTTTATTTTTCTGTCCTATAAAAGTTTGAAATGTAATGAAAATCTGCCGTGTTTGCATTAATCTCGGCCGGTGTATACGAACTTTCACAATAATATACATATTGTAGGAGTACTAGCAAGATGCCCGTGCGTTGCACGGAAGATCAAGATCTTGTGGGAGAAAAGGATGAACGAGGGAAAGCCTTATCTGCAAATGTGGAGAGGAGTGCGGGTAAATTGTCATAGTTTCCTTCCTATCCGTTAGATATAGATCGGACGGCCTATATTGCAGGATGACAGGCACACCATCATCACCAACTCTGCTTTTTATTGAACCGAGAAAAATCTAACATGCGAAGTAAAATAAACACATAGGGTCTATACATACACAAATTATCTTAGGCACTCCAATAGTACGTCCACTACACATTCACGCATTTCACATCTTTCTACATCTACGGGAACCTACGAAAGGGTTAACGTAAATTGCCTCTCTCTCTCCTCCCCTGATTTTCATGGTGGTGGGCCCCTCCCTCCCCCAATCTACAATCAGCAGCTCACACGTTTCACATTACGTTAATTACGTAACTGAGATTACGTAGGTGTAGCATTACTCGTCCTAAAAAACCCAACTAAGCCAACCTCCCAGCATATCGCGCGGGAAAAGACCCGGCCGCGCCGTTTTAGTCGGGATTACCGGATTACTAGTAGTAGTATCGATGGATCGCGCGAAGCAACAATTTTTTTTGAGGGGGCGAAGCACCTAGTTTAAAAGGAAAAAAGGCGGTACACTCACAGCACTCCTGTCGCGGTCGCATTGCACCCCACACACGTTCGGTCCTGCACACGGCTCACGCAAACGGAACACGCTTCGGCTTGCCTCTTCACTGACACGTGGGACTGCACTTGGAGAAACCGACCATGCGCCAAACTCCCCGCGCCCACCGCGTGAAAATCCCCCCCCCCCCCCCCCCACACCCAAAAATTCCCCCCAAATCCGATTCAACCGCCCTTCGGCCAACTAGCCAATAATATTACCCAAACCCCCCTCCCCCCTGTCCCCCTCCACTCCATTTGCTCCGCCAAAGCCGCCCTCCCCGCCGCGCCGATACGTCGGTGCCGCGGTTCGGCGATCCTCTCGCTCCCACAGTACGCTCTCGTAGACTGCCGTCATCTAGCCGTGCCGCCACCTCTGGCTACGTTCTTGTGGAGGTGCACGGCGGTCAGCGCCGCCACCTCTGGCGACGTTCATGTGGAGACGCACGACGGTCAGCTTCTCCCACGGTACGCGCATTCTAGACTGAGGCCCCATTCATGTCGGTGTAGCGCTGAATGTTAGCTGATAGACGCTGTTAATCTCACTGTTTGCCGAAGTAGTTTACTGTCAATATGCTCTGCTTAAGAAGCTTCCTTGCCCTGTTCTGCACTCAATCTGCTTAGCTGAGATGGCATGCCAAGGCCGATTAGTTGCTAAAATATCCTGCCATATATTTATTGTGACGTAGATTGCCATGGTAAAGTAGCCAATCTGTTAGGTGAAATAGCTCTAGACCGTTTTATACTCGATCTTTGTTGCTGTGATGGCCTTCGATAGTTCGATGGCTGTGTGCTCGGCCTCATTGACTGCTGAAACAGCCTGCCATAATTTGGCACTCAAATCTGTTTGCTGAATTAGCTTTACATATATTTCGTTACTTAGATCTGCTCGTCCAAATATCTTGCCATAGCTTTAGACATCGACCTAGGTATTTTTTTTCTGGACTTCATAAAAAAGCATATATGTTTTTCCTGTAATATCTAGTAGAAGAACTAATTTGTATGTCTAACAGATGGACAGGACTTGGATAACTTCTGCTCGAAGATTCTCCGCTGCATATGTCGAGGGGGTTGAAAACTTCATGAACTTTATCAGAGCTGAGTACGGTGGTCCGAAATCAGATGTGCTCTGCCCGTGTAGTAGATGTATGAATTCAGTTACAAGACCCCATTCAACTATGCAAAATCATCTACACTTGTATGGGATGTCGGTCACATATACTAGGTGGGTTCATCATGGTGAAGCTATGAACGTCAATGTTATTGACTACGTGGAAGCAGGAGATCACCATCTTGATCTGCCTGATGCTCAGGTGGAAGAGGAGGAGGAGGTGGTGGTGGCAGAGCCAGTGAGTTTGACCAGCATTGAAACAATGATACAAAATGCTCGTGCATTCCGTGAACTTTCACCTGCAGAAGAAAAACGGTGGGCCCGCATGTTGGAACAATGCAACGTTGATGTCACCCCAGGAAATAAGCTGCCAGTATTCTCAGCTATGGTCACCTTTCTTCAGGTGAAGACATCTGAGCGGATGACCAACAAATCATTCGATGCGATGTTGGCTGCTTTCCGCAAATCTTTCCCAGATGCGTCTGAGCTGCCACACACCTACAGTAAAATGAAGAATTTCCTTCGTGCAGTTGGAATTGGATATGATATGATCCATGTTTGTAAGAATAATTGTGTTCTGTTCTGGAAGGATTATGCCAACTTACGTGAATGCCCGAAATGCAAATCATCAAGATGGAAAGATGGCGATGCTGTGAAGAGGATTCCTCATAATGTTTTGAGACATTTTCCAATTACACCAAGATTGCAGAGGTTGTTTCATGATGCTGAAACAAGAGAGGATGTACTGTGGCATTCTAGGAACCAGGAGTACAGAGATCAGAATGTAATGAGCCATCCATCTCATGGTAGTGAGTGGAAAAGCTTCAATGATAAACACAAAGAGTTTGCTGCTGACCCGAGAAACATTTGACTTGGCTTAGCTTCAGATGGATTTAACCCATTTGGCCACCAGAGCGCCACATATAGAATGTGGCGAGTGCTTGTTATCCCTTACAACATGCGTCCAAATGTCTGCACCAAAGAATCAAACTACATGATGGCCTTGCTCATCCCAGGTCCAAAAAGTCCTGGAAAGGATTTTGATTTGTTCATGGAGCCTCTTGTGGAGGAACTTCAACAGCTATGGAGGGTGTTCTCACTCGAGACCTATATAGCAGCTCACCAGCTGATTTCTTTCTGCATGCTGTTATAATTTGGTGCATCCATGATTATCCGGCTTTGGGCACTATGTCAGGGCGAACGACACATGGTTACAATGCATGTGTTCGTTGTGACAGGAATCCGCTGTCATACGCAATACTTAGCAAGATCTGTTACACTGGACACCTCCGTTTCCTTGCCAAGGACAAGCCGCATCCTAGAAAATACCGAAGACATGTGTTCAATGCAAAGCATGAAAACCGTGATGCGCCAAAGAGGCTCACCGCCGATGAGTTGCAAGTGGAATTAGAGAAGGTCAGGTATATTACACCAGGAAACCATCCTGGTAATGGTAGTGGGAAAAGGAAGTGTGGCAGGGTAGAAGAGAGATTATTGTTTACCCGCAGGTCCACTTTGTGGGACTTGGAGTATTGGAAAGATTTGGATCTGCGGCATAATCTTGATGTGATGCACATCGACAAAATTTATGTGACAACATTATTGGCACACTTCTTAATATTGAAGGCAAGACGAAAGATACCTTAAAATCTAGGATTGATTTGACACACCTGGGTATCAGAAAGGATTTGCAGGTGCAAGATGAAGGTAAACCACGGGATATGGCACCAGCTGTGTACGTCTTGGACAAGGTAAAAAGAAAAGAATTCTGCGAGGTCCTGTCACGTGTGAGATTCCCACATGGATTTGCTTCCAACCCTGAAAGGAGAGTCAGTGCAGATGAAAACAAGGTACAAGGGTTGAAAACTCATGACTGCCACGTCCTACTTCAAAGGGTTTTACCTGTTATCCTTAGAGGATTGGGCCGCCCTGACTTATACAGAGCGGTTGCAGAGTTGGGACTTTTACTTCAGGGAATTCTGTAGTAGGAATATCAGGATAGATGCTTTGGAGCGTCTTAGAGACAAGATACCAACTATCCTATGCGACCTTGAGAAGATATATCCTCCAGCCTTCTTTGAGGTGATGGTGCATTTGGCTGTTCATCTACCTGATGAGGCACTACTTAGAGGTCCGGTACAGTATGGCTGGATGTACCCTATTGAAAGGCGGCTAGGCACTTTCAAGGGCTATGTTAGGAACAGAGCTAGACCCGAGGGTTCCATTGCAGAGGCCTACATTGCTACAGAAGCGTTGACATTCTGCTCAAAATACATTGAAACAGCTGATCAGCTTAGCAAAGAGGTGGGTGAAGACAATCCCGGGCTCAATGTTTTCGATTATTCTGTTCGAGTTACAGGGAAGAGTCGACAAGAGGACAAACCTAAAGATTTGGACAAAATGGTTTGGTATGTGTTGAATAACTGTCCTGAGATACTACCTTATATCAAGTAAGTGCAGTACTACAGCTTATAAATCGTAATCTACTAAACTTGCAACACATTCTTATATATTTAGATGTTTGACGCGATCACTATGTTGTGCAGCATCTACAAAGAGGAGTTACTGCCGCAAAATTCAAGAAACATTGACAAACTGGTTATGGCAGGATTTGCGAAATGGTTCAAGAACCATGTAAGCTTTTGAAGTGCACTGTCAATTTTTTTTAATATATTGAGTACATAAGATGATCAACTTGTCTATTTTCTAACCATAGATTAAGAAGATCCGGGAGGATGGGCAGGCAGTTGATCATGCCCTTTACTCACTAGCAATGGGTCCTGATACTCGGGTAAGACATTATGAATCTTGCGTTGTTGGAGATGTGCGCTACAACACCCTTGCACGAGACGAAGGCAGGAAGACACAAAACAGTGCCATCATGAGCACGGATACGTATGACAAAGAGACAACTGAAATGTATGCTAACATAACAAACATTGTTCAGTTGCAGTATATCTCCAGTTTCGAGGATCATCGGTGTGTGGTTCTGTTGTGCTGTCGTTGGTATAACCTGTTTTCCAGGATCGCAAAACCCAGAGCTGATGATTATTTCAAATCCATCAATGTCAAGGCGGCGGACCAGACCAACGAGCCTTTTATTTTGGCAAATCAAGCAACACAGATATTTTTCTTGGAAGACACATTTGCACGTAGCGATGACTGGAGAGTATTGCAAAGGTTTGAGCAGAGGAATTCGTTTAATGAAGTTGCACAACAAGATGATGCTTACACTGCTCCTGATGTACAAGATAACACAAATGTTCCTAATATCTTTGAGAACCATCACGTCAATGACGCCGGTGAAAAGATTGCCTGTCGTGCTGTGGACATACAAGAGTTGATCAAGAAGAAGCCAACGTTCGAGGACGTTGAGGACGAAGAAGAAGATGACACCATGGGGAATTACGATTCAGACTGATACACATGGCAAAGATGTTGACGCTGCTGCTGCGGATGATGATTACATTGCTTTTGTCGTATTTGCCTGTCAGAAGACGTTTTTTATCTACTATGTGAAATTGTGTTTGCTATGAAAACTGAAACCTGATGAACATGTTGTTTAGTATTTTGCTGTGAGAACATCACTTGTTATGTATGCTGATTTGTGTTTGGTGATTGTATGACAACTAAAACATGATGACATTGTTGTTTAGTTGTACTCATATTTGGCTGTGAAACTTGAATTTGATGACATAGTTTGCTGTTGGACTGCAATTTGGTCGACGTCTTCGAATGAGAACAAAGCTGACCCGACAGGGCCTCTGCTATTTATTTATTTATATGAGCAAAAGGGGATACCCCCTGATTTCTGTTAATAGAAATCATTAGATGTTCACAACACTACGCCCAACCTGCTACACAGGTTTCATTCATTACTAGTTTCAGCAAAGTGCTCATGTCGTAGCCACTGAATACATCACGAGTGCTACATACACTGCAAATAAAGAGATAATCATCCTACAGAGCACATCAATTTTGCCCATTATCTTCACAAGCTCTTTCATCTCCTCATTGCTGTCAAGGCCATTCAGCAGCTGTTACTTGGCCATGATCAGAGGAACTGCATCTTTAACCTTCTGCTCTGCATCTTCCTCTTCTGCCGTTCCTTCAGTTACTTGTCCAACACCCCAACCTGCTGGTGTTGGGATTCCTCGGCTAACCAAATAATTAGCGTAGTTGCATTCCCCCACATCAGCCACTTCCCAGAAATACAAATCACACGAATCTTCCCTTTTCTGCACGAATCAAATTGGAAGATCATCAACCAAACTATAAAAAAATCAGCAACTGAAAGTAGCAGAACAACACTTAAACATATTATTACCCCATGATTCGGGCATTTGTAGAAGACTCGGCCAGGGTTGCGGATTGTGGTTGAGACGCGACGGATGACTCTGCGGGATTTGCAGCAGTGGCACCACACCAACGGCAGCGGGTTGCGATGAGCAATCGGCTGCGGTGCGCGTGCCGGCGGGGGTGTGATGAGACCCACAGGCAATGGTACGGGTGGCGACTTGGTGCATATCTGGTTGTTGCCTGCTGAAGAGCAGGTGGACGAGCAGCCAGCGGACATGGTTGTTGCGGCCAGAGCTTCTGATGCTAGGCATAGTAAGTAGAGAAGAGGAGAAGCGAACGTTGGATATGTCAGTTTCATTACTTGCAGAGTAGCATAGCACCATATATAGTCATAGTCTAGGTTTGGATTCGAACCAGCTACAGGAGCACGTCTTTCTTTTTTCTAAAACTCAGCAACGTCTCTTTACTGGTACACTAGCTTGTTCCGTACGCCTTCCCAAGTCTTTGGTTTTCTTTCCCTTTTTTGCGAGGAAGGAAGGAGGACAAAATTGAGAGTTCCTGGGACTCGAACCCAAGACCTCTCGGTTGAAAACCAAGGGTGCTAGTCACTTATGTGGCGAACATTCCCTGTGAGGAGGACGGCAGATGAACGCATTTTCCTCGCAGTTTTCTTCCTATATATAAAAAAGTATGCTACTTGGTGTCCGCTTAGTCAACAAACGATTGTGCCAACCTTGACCGTTGGATTGACATTCAACGTCTGTCGCGTTTCTTCAGTCTCTTCTTCCTCGAGCCGCCAAAGCCAAACCAGCGCCAGCGGGACCGCCTGCTCCCACCGCCCACGGCTGGCTGTGATCTTCCCCGGCTCCTGTTCGTTCCCGTCTGAGGCCTCACCATCATCCTCCGCCTTGGTTCGCTCGCCGCGGCGCTGCCCTCCGGTGTTGTCAACATGGTCAACAACCGAGAGGAATAAGGAGATGACTATACATGGTGTGGATGACAGTAGGGACCCAGCAGCGCGCTCAATAATTTTGTTTTTTCGGGACGGAGAAGGGTATCAACTGGGTTGTGCGGGACCCGTGGCCCGTCTAGCCCATGCTTTTATTTCATATGTTTAGCACATGGCCAGCCCAGTTTGTTTTTTTCCTTTCTGAAAATGGCTAGCCAGCTATTTTGTTTTTTGCAGAATAACCAACGTAGGCCTACTTGCTTTTCTACGCCCTGCTGGGCCGGAAATCTTTCAAGACGAGGAGGGATGCATTTTGCCCAGAAAATGGGCTATAAGTAATAATAAATGGGCTGTAAAATGTAAAAATACAGCAAACAGGCAATTAGTTCCAAAATACTATTTTCTTTCGGATTTTGATATTTTAAATTTCATTGTTTTTGTGCGGGTAAAATTTCATTGAATTTAAATTAAGGTATATTTAGATTTAAAATTAATTTGAATCTGGCTAGAAATTTCGGGCTGTATGCTGTTTGGGACAGATTTGGAGGCTGACTTGTGGGTCTACTAGGTTGACGTGTACTTTGGCTTTGTCAACTTAGTCCACAAACGATTCTAGCAGCAGTGACCGTTGGATGTTAATGCAACGGCCGTGCTCCTTCTTCAATATCTGATCTTCTTGCTCCAGCCGCCCAAACCAGCTCCGGTGGGACTGCCTGCTCCCGCCTCCCGTGGCGGGCTGTGTTGCCGCACAGGCCGCACCGCCCCACCCTACTTCATTGCTGGCCAGGCCATTCCTCTACTCACCCACACCTCCTGTTATTTTCTGGCGACGGCAGCCGGACCAGTAAACCCTCGTACTCCCCACCGCGTGGGCAACCATTGCCGAGTCTTCCCCGGTTCCGTGCCGTTCCGTTCCTAGGCCTCGCCGTCGTCCACCGCCATGGTCCTCTCGGCGCGGCCTGGTCAACGTGGTCAACGAACGACATCCATCGGCCGTGGACTGTACGCGCAAAATAATGATTCCTCCACCTGATAGCTGGGACCCACCGGAAGGGCCTGTGTATTTCGCGAAAAAAACGTTCCCCCCGCTGACATGTCGGACCCACCAGCTATATCTTCGCACGCAAGGAAGTGCCTCCTTATTACGCACAAAAAATGAATACCCCCTGCTAGCTGGGACCCACCATAGAGGGAGGATGACTTGTGGGCAACTAAGTTGACGGGGACGGAGGGCTTTGTCAACTTAGTCAATATGAACGATTCTAGCTCCAGTGACCGTACGATGTCCATCCAACGGCCGTAGTGCTTCTTCAACCTCTGGTCTTCTTGCTCCAGCCGCCCAAAGCAGCACCGGTTGTGCCGCATGCTCCTGCCTCCCGTGGCCGGCTGTGCTGCCGCGGAGGCCTCACCGCCCCCTAATATTCCCACCGCTGGCCAGGCCCTGCGGCGACGGTAGCCTCACACCGTAGCTGAACCAGTGAACCCTCGTACTCCTCTCCGCGCGGGCTTCCACTGCCGCATCTTCCCCGGCTCCGCGTCGTCCCCTTCCTAGGCCACGCCGTCGTCCACCGCCGTGGTGCTCTCGGCGCGGCCTGGTCAACGTGGTCAAGGAACGACTTCCATCGGACGTGGACTGTACGTGGAGAGGCTGACAGCTGGGTCCACGGCCGCAGCAAGGAAGTGCCTCCTTATTATGCGGAAAATAATGATTCCTCCACCTGACAGCTGGGACCCACCGGACGGGCCACTGTATTTTGCGGAAAAAAGTTTCCCCCTGACTGCTGGGACCCACCAGCTTCATCTTCGCACGCAAGGAAGTGCGTCTGGGCAAAAAAAAATGATTCGCCCCCCTGACTACTGGGACCCACCAGCTACACCTTCGCACGCAAGGAAGTGTGTCCGGGCAAAAAAACGATTCGCCCCCTGACTGCAGGGAGCCACCGGCTACATCTTCGCACGCAAGGAAGTGTGTCCAGGCAAAGAAAATGATTCGCCCCCTGACTGCTGGGACCCACCAGCTACATCTTTGCAGGCAAGGAAGTGCCTGACAGTCGGGACCCACCTAGTCGAAGCGTACGTAGCCTTGTCATTCTGGTCGCGAACGTGTATGTACATACTGGTCGATTTAGAGGCGCGCACGTGCGTAGTAGAGGCGCGCACGTGTCGTAGTAGAGGCGCGCACGTAGCATGTACACGTACGTACAGCGGCCAGGGTGCAAGAAAGAAAATACGGCCACATATGTGTACATATGGGCGGGGTCTCGAACGCCTACTCGCGCATACGTATGGCCAGGGCACGTGTACATGGCTGGGTCGGAACGGAGAAACAACGTCGTCATCGTGTTCATGGGGAGGCAACGGAATGCGTCGTGTTCATGGGGAGGCAACGGAATGCGTCGTGTTCATGGGAGGCAACGGAATGCGTCGTGTTCATCGGGAGGCAACGGAACGCGTGGGAGCCAACCGGCTTGGTCGGAACAGAATGCGTGGTCGTGTTCATCGGGAGGGCTTGGACAGAACAGGCGATGGAAACGAGGCCTGGCGTACTGCAAAACCGACGAAACGGACCTCCTACGTTCAGAACGGGGTCCTGTTGATCGGGAGGGGTGTGGCGTACGGACCTCCTACGGTCGAAACGGGGGTCCTGTTGATCGGGAGGGGTGTGGCGTACCGCAAAACGGACGAAACGGACCTCCTACGGTCGAAACGGGGGTCCTGTTGATCGGGAGGGGTGTGGCGTACCGCAAAACGGACGAAACGGACCTCCTACGGTCGAAATGGGGGTCCTGTTGATCGGGAGGGGTGTGGCGTACCGCAAAATGGACGAAACGGACCTCCTACGGTCGAAACGGGGGTCCTGTTCATCGAGAGGGGTGTGGCGTACCGCAAAACGAGACTCCACGGGATAATGTTCATCTCCACCGTCGACCTCCTCTAGCCTCGACGAGCTACCGTCGACCTCCTCCAGCCTCCATGGGCTCCTGTTCATCCAACCTCCACCGCGCGCTACTCCACCGGCTAGTGTTCAACCACCCCTCCACCGTCTACTGTTCATCCAGCCCTCAACACCACGGGGTCCTGTTCAACCACCCCTCCACGGGCACCCCTCCACCGTCTACTGTTCATCCAGCCCTCCACACCACGGGGTCCTGTTCATCCAGAGGCAACACCACCGCTCACTGTTCATCCAACCCCCCCCCCCCCCGCGCAACGCTCACTGTGAATCACTCGATCGGGTTCAGTTAACAGCCATCGATCGATCGCTTGGTTTCAATAACGCGTAGCCTGCAATGCAATCGCTCGGGTTCAGTTAGAGCCCAACGCCTCGCTCGGGTTAGTTAGAGCCAACGCCTCGCACACACGCGCGTACGTGTATGAGAGAAACGCGCATCGCTCGGCCCCCGACCTCCCACCGTAACCCGGAACTCCCTGAAATTTTCCTCCCCCTCGCTTCTACCACGGTTTTTTCCGTCATGGACGGCCCAAAGAATGTCATGCAGCTGCGTCTCCGGCCCGCGCAGGATGAAAAGCCCATTTTTTGTCATGATTTTTTGTCATAGAAGTAGGAGCCCACCACATCTATGATGATACCGGGTTTTGTCACAATTATCGTCATAGAAGTGTCATATGTATAACAGAAAAAATTTCGTTCGGCCCAAAATGTCACGGATGTGTCTTTTTTTTGTAGTGATAATATCAGAAATGCTACAGAGCTCCCACTCACTTTCTGGTAAATACAGGCTTCTCCAAAAGTTTGTATAAACCATATGCTTTGATCACACTATCAAAATGTTTATTCCAACTCCGAGAGTCTTGCACCAGTCCATAAATGGATCGCTGGAGCTTGCACACTTTGTTAACATCCTTTGGATCGACAAAATCTTCTGGTTGCATCATATACAACTCTTCTTCCAGAAATCCATTCAGGAATGCAGTTTTGACATCCATTTGCCAAATTTCATAATCATAAAATGCGGCGATTGCTAACATGATTCGGACAGACTTAAGCATCGCTACGGGTGAGAAAGTCTCATCGTAGTCAACTCCTTGAACTTGTCGAAAGCCTTTCGCAACAAGTCGAGCTTTGTAGACAGTAACATTACCGTCAGCGTCAGTCTTCTTCTTGAAGATCCATTTATTCTCGATGGCTTGCTGATCATCGGGCAAGTCAACCAAAGTCCACACTTTGTTCTCATACATGGATCCCATCTCAGATTTCATGGCCTCAAGCCATTTTGCGGAATATGGGCTCATCATCGTTTCCTCATAGTTCGTAGGTTCATTATGGTCTAGTAACATGACGTCCAGAACAGGATTACTATTCCACTCTGGTGCGGATCTTACTCTGGTTGACCTACGAGGTTCAGTAGTAACTTGATCTGAAGTTTTATGATCACTATCATCAGCTTCCTCACTAATTGGTGTAGGAATCACTGGAACTGATTTCTGTGATGAACATAATTTCCAATTCGGGAGAAGGTACAATTACCTCATCAAGTTCCACTTTCCTCCCACTCACTTCTTTTGAGAGAAACTCCTTCTCTAGAAAGGATCCATTCTTGGCAACGAATATCTTGCCTTCGGATCTGCGATAGAAGGTGTACCCAACATTCTCTTTTGGGTATCCTATGAAGACACATTTCTCCGATTTGGGTTCGAGCTTATCAGGTTGAAGCTTTTTCACATAAGCATCGCAGCGGCAAACTTTCAGAAATGACAACTTGGGTTTCTTGCCAAAGCATAGTTCATAAGGTGTCGTCTCAACGGATTTAGATGGTGCCCTATTTAACGTGAATGCAGCCGTCTCTAAAGCATAACCCTAAAACGATAGCGGTAAATTAGTAAGAGACATCATAGATCACACCATATCTAATAAAGTGCGGTTACAACGTTCGGACACACCATTACGCTGTGGTGTTCTAGGTGGCGTGAGTTGCGAAACTATTCCACATTGTTTCAAATGAAGACCAAACTCGTAACTGAAATATTCTCCTCCACGATCAAATCGTAGAAACTTTATTTTTTGTTACGATGATTTTCCACTTCATTCTGAAATTCTTTGAACTTTTTCAAGTGTTTCAGACTTATGTTTCATCAAGTAGATATACCCATATCTGCTCAAATCATTTGTGAAGGTCAGAAAATAACGATACCCGCCGCGTGCATCAACACTTATCGGACCGCATACATCGGTATGTATTATTTCCAACAAGTCTGCTGCTCGCTCCATTGTTCAGGAGAATGGAGTCTTAGTCATCTTACCCATGAGGCATGGTTCGCAAGTATCAAGTGATTCATAATCAAGTGATTCCAAAAGCCCATCAGCATGGAGTTTCTTCATGCGCTTTACACCAATATGACCTAAACGATAGTGACACAAATAAGTTGCACTATCATTATTAAACTTATATCTCTTGGCTTCAATAATATGAATATGTGTATCACTACTATCAAGATTCAACAAAAATAGACCACTCATCAGGGGTGCATGACCATAAAAGATATTACTCATATAAATAGAACAACCATTATTCTCTGATTTAAATGAATAACCGTCTCGCATCAAACAAGATCCAGATATAATGTTCATGCTCAATGTTGGCACCAAATAACAATTATTCTGGTCTAAAACTAATCCCGAAGGTAGATGTACAGGTAGCGTGCCGACCGCGATCACATCGACTTTGGAACCATTTCCCACGTGCATCGTCACCTCGTCCTTAGCCACTCGGAACATTTCCGGTGTCCAAACATAGCCCTCCAATATATCAATCTTTATGTCTTGACCATTTCGAGACTCCTCGTCATGTCCGTGATCACATCCGGGACTCCGAACAACCTTCGGTACATCAAAACACATAAACTCATAATACCGAACGTCATCGAACGTTAAGCGTGCGGACCCTACGAGTTCGAGAACTATGTAGACATGACCGAGACTCATCTCCGGTCAATAACCAATAGCGGAACCTGGATGCTCATATTGGTTCCTACATATTCTACGAAGATCTTTATCGGTCAAACCGCATAACAACATACGTTGTTCCCTTTGTCATCGGTATGTTACTTGCCCGAGATTCGATCGTCGGTATCTCAATACCTAGTCCAATCTCGTTGCCGGCAAGTCTCTTTACTCGTTCCATAATGCATCATCCCGCAACTAACTCATTAGTCACATTGCTTGCAAGGCTTATAGTGATGTATATTACCGAGAAGGTCCAGAGATACCTCTCCGAAACACGGAGTGACAAATCCTAATCTCGATCTATGCCAACGCAACAAACACCATCGGAGAAACCTATAGAGCATCTTTATAATCACCCAGTTACGTTGTGATGTTTGGTAGCACACTAAGTGTTGCTCCGGTATTCAGGAGTTGCATAATCTCATAGTCATAGGAACATGTATAAGTCATGAAGAAAGCAATAGCAATAAACTAAACGATCATAATGCTAAGCTAACAGATGGGTCTTGTCCATCACATCATTCTCTAATGATGTGATCCCGTTCATCAAAGGACAACACATGTCAATGGCTAGGAAACTTAACCATCTTTGATTAACAAGCTAGTCAAGTAGAGGCATACTAGGGACACTATGTTTGTCTATGTATTCACACATGTACTAAGTTTCCGGTTAATACAATTCTAGCATGAATAAAATAATCTCCGTGGAGTTTCGTTGCATTTGGACTCCGTTTGGTATTGATTTCCTGCGATGTAAAAAACAAGCAAAAAACTGCAACTGGCACTGGGCATTGGGTCAATAGGTTAGTCCCAAAAAATGATATAAAGTTGCTATACAATGATTGTAAAACATCCAAGAATGATAATAAAATAGCATGAATACTTCATAAATTATAGATACGATGGAGACGTATCACGCCGCCGGCGGCCGGCCAGCGCAACAAGCCCTACGTCCACGTCGACGTCTGCCGCCGGTACTGGGAGACATCCACGCCGGTCCCGTGGGGAGATATCCATTTGCCAAACAACTGGCATCTCTCCATGGACAGCGTGCCAATCCCGGCGGTGCCGGTGAGCGGCCGCGCCCGCCGCGAAGAGAACAACCGTCACCGCGCCCACCTGCCACCTGATTTCCTCGGGACTCCAGGTACGCCATTGACTCACCGATGTGGGACACGTGGTTACGCGACGAGCATGACCTGCGGCGGCAATCCTTCTTTGCTGGTCGTCCTCCGAGCATGCGCGCACCGCGTCCGGCTCGTGCATACAGCCCGCCCCAAGCACACGGCCGTAGGCGTGTGCGCAGCATCTCACCATCGCCGTCGCCATGTTCGTCCCTCCACCACCGCCACCCATGACCGAGGAGGAGGAGGCCTGGCTCATGAGGCGTGTCATGGAGGAATCCATGAACACGCACGACGAGCGGCAATGGGATGGCCTGGAAACAACGTTGGCACTCTCTGCAGCCGGTGACGTGGCCATCCCGGAGCTAGACGTCGCCGTAAAGGAGGAGGTGCAGGAGGAGCAGCTCCTCACCGCATAGAACCCTCGTCTGGTGGGCCAGCGGTGGAGCTGGTCGTGCACGGCGCCGGAAATGGCCGACTCGGTGGGAGTCGGCACATGGTCAGCCACGCCATCGCGGTCCCCGGAGCAGGAGCCGCGGGGGGAGGTGGTGCAGGCGCCGCATGCACCTCCGGTCTGGCAGGGGCCGCCAGCCCACCTTTGATAGCCACCTCCCTACGTCAACGCCACCAGCTATGACGACGCGTAGAAGGGCGGCTCCTGGAGACGACGGTGGCCTCACCAGCGGCGGCGGCCATTTTTATCTAGTTTTTAAAGTCTTTTATTAAGTTTTAGTTTAATTACGAAGTATGGTGAATTTTGGTACGACGGTCGTGTGGCCTTCTAATGTTTGTATTTACGTTTTCATATTATTTGCAAGTCTATTTGGTTTTTTTTGGCACAAATGCAAGTCTAAAACACACAGACATTTTGGGGCAAGCCGTATCGGTTGGGCACATCGATGGGTGCACGACCACAAATGGACGGTCGTGTCCTGTTTCTTGCGCCAAACGGACGAAAAGCGGACGAAACGGACGTCCGTTTAGAGTCGCGCATTGGAGTTTACCTAATAACCGTCATAGTGCAAAGATGAGCTTCGAGGGATCCGGACGAGTGATGATAGAAAGAAAAGCGGCATCATGGGGATCCTTTGCATGCAGGTTAAAGTAACTAGCCTTTTTAATGGCGAGTGAATGTTGTCGTCTGATGCAGAAGAGATTCAGTGGACGTCACCTTCAAATCTGCTTGATCTTGCCAGCAGAACATGTGAGAGAAATTTGACCTTGCGGATTGAGGCCGAGAGGGACTGGCGACCTATGCTCTCTCTCGCGACCGCGACACCACCCCACCTACCGCATCTCGCCGCTGATCTGCTCTCAACGGCGAACCTCCTTGCCCCACACCTCACCCCCATGTCGCGCAGCTCCAGATCCACCTGCTCGCCTCCCCGTCCGGCCTCGACGGTGTCGTACCTACCTCCCCCTTCGTGTACTGGGCTTTCCCGAAGATGCTGCGCCCGATTGGGTCGGTGTCGCCGGCGACGCTGCGGGCGACAAGGGAGCGGAGATGGATGGAGAGAGTCATGCTGATCCGAGACGATGTAGCCTCCTACCTCCTGTGTGTACGAGAGTGGAGGGCGCTGCATCAGAAGGCGGAGGCGGAGCCAGATCCGGAGATGAAGGTATGGGCTTCATGGGGAATCGAGACATACGACCACAATGCGGATCATGAGCTTCTCAACCTAGCGAGGCGGATCTACTTCGAGGGTAGCAGAGAGGAGAAGAGGAGGATGCCGCATACGAGTGCCCCTCCGAAGGACTTCGTCAATTGGGCGAGGGCGGAGGCCAAGAGTGTGGATCCACAGAGGCATGCAAGGTGGGAATGCATAGAGGGGAAGCTGCCATCGGCGCCGCCATCGGACACGGAGGAGGTCGACCCTTGGACGTACCTCTCCCCAGCTCCAGCAACGGACTGAAATTCGACCAGGTCTGCAACAGTGACTCTCTTGGACCTGAATGTCACAAGTGGGGAAGGCAATTTTGGCTGGGCATGGCGACTGCAGAATGCAGTGATAAGGTTTGCGAGCAGAAGCGGGCTTGAGGTATGGATAGCGTGTTTCTCACTTTCTCTGCCTACCACTCCCACCATGAGTGCACCAGAAACGCAGTCAGTTTCAAAAAGAAAGCAGAGGAGAGATTGATCATGGAGCACACGAGATGTCTGTTGAGGAACCTGCGTTTGCCCAGGAGGGGTTCAGATTCAATTCAGAAGCTGGTGACTCGTATTCTGGTCCACGCGATAGAGGGGGAGCTCTCACTGATAGCGCCGAACCAATCCACTCATCCATCAGTGGTGATTTCGTGGGCGTTAGCAGCGAGAGACTCGAGAATCAGAAGAAGAAGAGTGCGCTGGGAAGCATTCTACCGTGCCCAGCCTCTGGAGAGTCAGGAGCTGATGAGAAGTGCGACGCATCCAAATCAGAGCCTCAGATGATTATTTCTTCTGACGAAATTGAAGGTCTTCTGGTCATGGAGCTCTCTGGTGGGTTCAGGGTCATTCGAAGAGGGAGAAGCGCCAATCCAGCTCTCAAAAATTTGGTGAAAAAGGTGACCAGATCATTAGATGGCTTTACAGGTAGCCATGTTGACGAGGCAGAAGCGAGGTACAGTCAGCTATGGATTCGTATAAAAAGCGATGCGGGGAGGGGGGGAGGCAGAGGCTAGGGTTCCCTCCTCTACCTCTTTCCCCCTTCCCCCCGCCGCCGCCCCACCCTCCCCCAACCCATCTACCACCACAGTAGATCCACTCATGGTTGATGGTGGAATAGGCCGCGGCCGTGGAAAAAGCAAGGGAGGGAGAGGGGATGGATCCAATAGCTGGCATCAAGAGCAGATGCATGCCGGAGCAGGGGCAGGTGGAGGACAGCCGCCGTTCTTTGGGTTTGGCTTTCAGGGGCCTCCCCCGCCATGGGCCTTTCCGGGGCAATTCCCCGGCCAATTCCCACAGCAACCATGGGGGGCATGCAGCAACAATGGTACGCCCCCCAGCAGCAGTTGCAAGGGCAGGTAGGAGGGTAATCCTCAGATACAAGTGAGAGCCATGGAGGAGGTTCTCAGCAGAGCAAAAACCAAGGGTAGATACAGTAGAAAAAGAAACAAGATTTGGTTCAGAAGCAACAAACAAATCCAGGTCTGATGTCTTACACCAGTGCAACCTGGTTCAATTGTGGAGACCCAGGACACCACAAAGACAAGTGCACCAAGCCAAAGGGTGCTTTATATGCAAGATGATCAATCACAAGGTGGAGGACTGCCCCACTAGAAGGAAGCCTCACTCATCTGCCAAGTATGTTGGTGGTGCTGCACAGGGTTTGGGTTTTTACCAGCTAGACATGCCAGACATTAATGCTCAACACCAGGGGTGGCTCAAGAATGTAGGAATTGTCTTTGTGGAGCAAGGGGAAGTCACAAAAAGAGAGCTAGCCAAGGAATTTGCAAGCATCTATAAAACAAACTGGCCATGGGCCATCAACAAGTTGGATGAATGGACCTTCCTGGTCAAATTCCCTCCAGAAATTGATGTGGAACAGGTGGCTGGATATCCATGTTTTGGATTGACCAAAGAGAACACAATAGTCAAGGTAGAAGTTTGGCTGGGAGATGTCACTGCTGAAGAAGAACTACAGGAGGTTTGGCTGAAACTCACATAGCAAGGATCACAATTTTTGGGGTGCTACTGGATGTAGACTGGCAGCACAATTTCCAGAGTTTTTATGAAACCATTAGAGTCACAATCTCATGCAAGGATCACAGAAGAATACCACAAGAAAGAGTGTTTGAGATCCAGGGGAAGCTATATAGGATTCAGATAGAAGTGGAACCTCCCCAAGTTGATACTGATGTAGTGGTGCAAGATCCCCCAAAAGCCAATAGCACTGTCTCAATGGACACACACAAGGGGAGTGATGGGACATTTGGCAATTCAAGACTGCATAAAAACACCAAGACAGGCTCTGATAGTGGCTCCAATACTGATGGTGGGAGAGGGGACCCAAAAAACTCCACCCTCAACCAGCTGTCCATGATTCCAGAACCACCCACCCCCACACACCTCTTGAAGTCTCAAGCTCCAACATCTCTACAGCAGATCAGAACTAGTGCTCTGGATAGTTTTATGGACATCAATGACAGTTTGGATGACTTTGGACTTCTGAGAGAAATGGAAGGATAGAATAATGACGATATTGATACTGAGGATGAATGGGATGAATTGCAAGAAGAGCTGCAGGACAAGGAAACTTTGAGTAATGAGGATGCTGAGGTGCCCCAACAGTATGAAGTGGACTCCCCCCCTCCAGACTAAGAAGAATGGGAAATGGGGTCCTACTCAAGCTCCCAGAGCCAGTGCCAGGCATGCTGGAGATACAAGGTCCATCATGCAGAAAGCTCAACAACTCAAAGAGTCCCAAGATGCAGCAGCAAAAAAGGAGCAAGGTACATGTTCCACTCCCTTCTCTCTATTCAATAATCCCTATTTCCTTACAGTTGCATCTAAGATAGGGATTGATGTAGATCCTAAAGAAGTAGATGTAGTTAGTTTACCTATTCACAATGTCCAAGATCCTGACAGGACTGTTGGTCCTGAATCAGGGTTCACCACCCCCAAAAAAGGTAGTGTAGAGAATGGGGTGAATCATAGTAGTAGTTTGAATTCTGATAATCTGGAATTTGGTCTGCAACCACAAACGGGGCAAGCACCCCAGGACCAAAGTTTTACCATGAATGCCATTTTCTGGAATGTGAGGGGTATCAATGCCCCAGGAAGGAAAACCCTTATTGTAGAAACTATTAGGAAGTATCAAGCCTCAATCTTGGGTTTCCAGGAAACCAAGAAAGAGGACTTTTCAGATTCATACCTTAAGTCCTTAGTGGGAAGTAGGAATTTTTCTTGGCACCACCTCGCATCAAAAGGCTCCGCTGGAGGAATTTTGATGGGAGTTGATGCAGATATTTTTGAGGTCATTTCTTGGTCTCAACTTGATTTCTCTGTGAGCTGTGTCCTTAAGTTAAAAAGTAATGATACCACTTTTTGAATCATTATTGTTTATGGGTCACCCTATGAAGAAGGCAAGAAAGCTTTCCTCTCTGCGCTGCATTCCCTTTTCTTCGAGTGCCCCCACCCCACTCTGATTGGGGGTGATTTTAACTTGGTTATATTTGCTAAAGAGAAAAGCAATGGAGTGGTCAATCACAAGTGGTGTGACAACTTCAGTTCTTGGATAGAGATCTGGAGTCTCCTGGAAATTAAGTTAGCTAGTAGAAAATTCACCTGGTCCAACAATCAGGTGGATAGAATCATGTCCACCATAGATAGGCTATTCTGCAATACTGAGATGGACAAGATTTTTCCTTTAGCCTCCTGTAATGCATTACCTAGATGTGGCAATGATCATGTCCCCATTGTTTGGGAATCAAGTATGGAGCAAACTCCAAAAAGTACTAGCTATAAGATGGAGAAATGGTGGTTAATTAGGGAGGATTTCTCCAAATTAATCACCAAAATTTGGAATGAGCCTACCTCCAAAACCAACCCCATGGATAACTGGCAAGATAAGATTAGGAAACTTAGAAGAGTGACCAAGGGGTGGAGTTCCAATGAGGAGGCCCAACTCAGGAGATATAAGAAATCCTCCTTGAGGAATATGACAAGCTAGATATAAAGTCTGAGACAGTAGTTCTCTCTGATGCTGAATTTTCTAGGCTCAAGTTCACCCACAGTGAGCTCCAGAAAATCTGGCTTCAGGAAGAAATTAAGGCAAAACAGAGATCTAGAGATAGAGATATTAAAGAGGGGGATAGAAATACTGAGTATTTCCATGCAATGGCAAACCAAAGGAGGAGGAAAACCACCATCCAATCCTTAGATGGCCCACAGGGGCCAGTCACTGATACTAAGGGGATGCTAGATATAGCCTATAGTTACTATAAAAATTCATTTAAACAGGAAGAAAGAGAGGGTTTTCATCTAAACCCAGCTTTCTTCTCTAGTGAAGAAAAAGTTAAGACCACTGAGAATGAGACACTAGAAGCCCCTTTCTCTGAGGAAGAAATTAAAAGAGCTGTCTTTGAATCATACTCAGATGGGGCCCCTGGCCCAGATGGGATCCCCTTTTTCTTCTATCAACACTTCTGGGATCTGGTCAAAAAAGACCCGATAGACATGTTTGAGGTTTTCCATAGAGGGGAACTGGCTATCCACAGGCTTAACTTTTCTATGCTAACTCTGATCCCAAAAGAAGCTGATGCTTCCAGTATGAAGAAATTTAGACCTATTAGCTTGCTCAACTGTAGTTTTAAGATTTTCACCAAAGTACTTACTAATAGACTATCTATGATACTGCAAAGACTCATAGCCAGCAATCAATCTGCCTTTTTGAAAGGTAGATATATCCTGGAGAGTGTGGTCACAGCACATGAGGTGCTACACTCTGTTCATTCTAGTAAGAGGCAGGGTTTAGTCCTTAAGTTAGATTATGCAAAAGCCTTTGATAAATTGAATGTAGAGTTCCTTAAAGAACTACTTAGAAACAGATTCTTTGGGGAGAAATGTATCCACTGGATTCTGCAAATCACTAGAGGGGGTTCAGTGGGGGTCAAGTTAAACAACACTGAGAGTGATTTCTTCCTTACTGGTAAAGGTTTGAGGCAGGGGGGCCCCATTTCCCCCCTGTTATTTAACCTTGTAGTTGATGTACTCACTAGGATGCTAATGAAAGCAACATACCATAGCTTGATTGAAGGCCTGTGCCCTGAGGTCTGTCCTGGAGGGATAATTTGTCTTCAGTATGCTGATGACACCATCCTATTCCTGGACAAGGACTGGGAACACACCAAAAACCTGAAAATGGTTCTTTCTTGCTTTGAGAACATTTCTGGCATGAGAATCAATTATAATAAGAGTGAGCTCATTCCTATTAATATGGAAAAGAGTTGAGGTAGGGGGATTCCTGGATACACCAGAGTGTGCTAAGGGTTCTTTCCTAATTAAATATCTTGGTATTCCTCTACACTATGACAAACTAAGGAGAGAAGACATCCAACCACTAATTGATAAGATCATGAAAAGGATTGCTGGATGGAGAGGGAAACTTCTTTCTTATAAAGGGAGAATAATCCTCATCCAAGCCTGCCTAGCTAGCATCCCTATATATTTGCTGTCTTTCTTTAAATTTCCTAAATGGGCTATAGATATTATAAACAGCTAGATGGAAAACTGCCTGTGGAATGAATTTGATGACCACAAGAAGTTGCACTTAGTTAACTGGAAAATGGTCTGCATGAAAAAAGAATTTGGGGGGTTAGGCATCCCAAATCTGCAAGACATTAACCTTTGCCTTCTAGGGTCTTGGGTCAAAAGATATTATGAAGGGGAGGGGAAACCTTGGAAAATGATGATAGACCAAAAATATATGAGGGACCAAACCAATCTCTTTGCTCCTAGCTCCTTCACTAGTGTCTCTAGGTTTTGGAAAGGGGTCAAATCCATCATCCAAACTTTAAAGTTTGGATATAGATGGAAGGTAGGAGTAGGGGATAAAATTAGATTCTTGGCACATCCCCACTAGCAGTCCAGTTCTGGCACATCTACATGGTTTGCAATGAGCAAACCAAGAGTGTCAGGGAGGTCTGGGATGGTGAAACCCTGAAACTTACTTTTAGAAGAAACTTTGATGACAAGATGATGGAATAGTGGTATCAGTTGATGGAGATAGCTAAGGATATTAACTTTAGCAATGACCCCGACGCTCTGATTTTGCAACTTGAAAATAAAGGGATCTATTCTTCCAGTTCTCTATATCATGTGATCAACTTTAGAGGGGTGCAACCTCTGTTCCTGCCTGCGGTGTGGAAACTGGAAGTACCACCCAAGATACATGTTTTCCTTTGGTTATTTTCCCAGAATAAGCTTATGACTAGGGATAACCTGAGGAAAAGACACATAATCAAACCTCTAGAGTGTGTATATTGTGCTGAGCATGAGACCAATCAGCATCTGTTTTTTGATTGTGTTGTAGCCAAAACATTTGGTCTTTTGTTAGTCTTTTTTTCCAAAAGGAGGTGGGCACGAATTTTGAATCTATGGCCCGCTTCTGGATTTCTAAGAAAAAGCATGTAGCTTTGAATATAGTTAGCTCTGCTGTCCTGTGGTGCTTATGGAAATATAGGAACTCTATGATTTTCAGTAACACCATTTGGACATCCATTACTCAGGTTTGGGGACTGATACACAGAATGATGAAATTCTGGGTGATCCTGACCCCAGAAGTGAACAAGGCCCATATGGAGACGTTCTTGGAAGCGTTGAGGAAGCTGCTCCAACAACCTTTGATGATCCTGAGTGGCTGAAAATGAAGAACACACGGTTTGATGGCGGCGCAAGCTGGGGGAACCTCAAGATCTCTGAAGATCAAGGCTTCCGCTCCCCAGCCAAGAAAAGAGACACCCACGGCACGAGCGCGGTGCTCCGCCCTGTGTCCACGCTCGCGATCTGCTGGTCTCCTCAGGCGGCTCTGGCGCCCCCGCTCAAGTTCAGAAAAGGCGGCGGTGCGATCATGATGTGAGCTTCAGCTGCCATGTTTGGCGCGCGGTCTGAGAAACCTGGGCTCATGCTGCCTCCGGCTAGTTTAAAACTCCCTCTGCCTTTCTTCTAGTCTTTTAGCCTTGCTGTCATGCCTGGTTTGTAACAAAATTTGAACCTCTCGAGACAAGTAGCTGGAATGTAATAGGATAAACGCTGTTTGGTTTCATTCCGTGTTAATGGAACCGGGGAGAGGCCTCCCTGTTCATCGAAAAAAAAATCTTGCCCGCAGTGTTATGCTGGGAAATTGTTGTCTTTTTCTTCGGGAGGGAAAATTACTGTCATAAGAGCAACTCTAGCACAGTGGATACATCAGGTCGGTGGGTATAATAACTGTCTTAAAACGGAATGAAGTGTTCTCCATATGCAATATAGCGATTGTGCCTATGTTGATTTTGCTCTATGCTCCACACAAGGGCAGTGGTGGCGGCGGCTTAAGATCTAGTCCCTTCTGACTTCACCGACCAGCCCATGGATCATCCCCCTCCCCTGACTTCAGCGGCACGCGACGGTAGGGGAATCCCGGTTAGTAGTTTAGACTAGGGTTTTTCTCGCATCGCCGACATTCGGGCGGATAGCGGCGTCTCACCTTCGAGTTGGTTTTCCGGGCACCAATCCTACTTGAGTGTGTCCGCCATAACAGATTCGATGGAACTCCAATATAGATTCATGTTATCTCCTCAGGGCGGTGAGATTATGGTATCGCCCCGCATTCTCGACAACGACATATAATGTCAGACGCTTCAGATCTATTTAAGGGTTCAACATCGACGATGGCTCCATGGCGCTAGTCCTTAGGGGCACGTGCACAAAGACTTCCAGTTGTCATCGACAAGTTCAGGCCGACTCTGGCAGGGGAGCGCCGGCAGCGGCACAGTTTGTTCTGGTGGCGATAGTGGTCGTTTTGTGGTCTAAAGACCTCGATGTAATTGTTATTATGTTGGGGATGCTTTACTTCTGGTGAACCTTTATAATAGATTTGTATGCTTTTTGCCAAGAAAAAGCTTCCGACCTCTCCAGTCCTGCAGATGTCTCTCGCCGTTTTGCATTCTACCATCTGTTGGATTTTGTAGAAATCAATTAAAAGTTTGGAACTTAGACTTTTTGGTTTTTTGCATTGGATGTTTTATAGTTTTGTTCCATGGCCTTCGTGATGGTGGAAACCATCACTAAAAAACTTTATAAAAAATCTTTGTTGACTAGTTTTTAACAAAATTGTATTTCTCTAGACTTCAAAGAAAATGTACTCCATCAAAAAGTTGCCTCATCTCAAGCTAAAAGAAAGTTCCATGGCATACCACATGGTGGTGGAAAACTGTTTGAAGACTGGACCTGCTCCTGGGCATGTGTCTTATTCTTCATCGACTTGGTCTATATGGTAGGGTGTGCGTGTGTGTGTTCATATGGGCGAGTTTATGTGCATTACGTGAGAATGTGTGATTGTACCGTGTTAAAAAACAACTTGGTCTACGCAACCTGCAGGTACGGTCACTCTCAATGTCGATGTTGCACTTGTTACTTCCTCTCAGAGAATGGTATTGGTTGTGTGGTCAGATATCATCGAGGGCAATGCTTAGTTGCTTGCAATGAACAAATCCATGATATTTCTGATCCTAAACTGGACGAGGTTGTTGCCATTAGGTGTGCTCTTGATGTGTCTCGAGGTGAAAGTTTCACGACCATTAATTTGGTGTCATATTGCCTCTCCCTGGTGACTAGCATCAAGTCTTGGGTCCAAGATCGATCTAGATTGGGGGCTGTTGTCTCCGACATGCCCTTGGCATTTGGTTTTATCAGATGCTTTTTCCTTCATGTCAAGAGTGGTTTGAACATAGGGGCACGCAAATTAGCTCATAGATGTGAGCATGATGTAAATCATATTTATCATGGTGTGATTTCAGAGTGTATACGGGATGAACTTTGTACCGATGTTCATCAATCAATAAAGTGTCATCATTCTCTCTATAAATAGATGAGGTAACTCGGAGATGTGTTATGGACCAAACTAAACATTTGAAACATTAAATTGGATGATATGTTTGGTTTTCAAAATTTTAAAGCGTATACAAACCAACATGAATAAGAAAATGACCGCAAAGAAATGAAACCCACATAGTCAATGGTGTTGGTAACAACTCATTGGTTGTGGAGGTTCATTATGCTTTCTGTGTGTGGGGGGGGGGGGGGGGGGGGTTCCTCCTTACTCGCTCACGTGACAATGTTTTGGCATGGTTCGCCCTAAATCGCCTGTCTAATAATGATCATACGAATGTTCACTATAACATAACCACGCATTGTTGATGGAACAAAACCCCTCACCACTTATGGGTCACCTACCCATCAGTAACTTCTGTCAGTGATGAATTTATGTGTCGGCTAGACCGCCAATGGAGTGGATAAAACACCGACGTGCCTCTTGCACCTGTCATCCGTACTAAGGATGAACAGGTCGAGATTAGGGTGGATGATGTATATGTTACTACTGATAGGGTGCCAAGGCCCATCAACAGTGTATTCTTTACTGGCGAGCTGTTCTAATGCACTGCCTCTCAGTGGCCCCTATATGTAGAGGAAGCTGAGCAATTCATACATATTTCACACACATGTTACTATATTCTATCTATATATGACAACGTTGTGTCCATAATACACACATATTATGAATAATAGGTTGCACACAATTAAAAGTTATAGAAATGCACTTGAAAAATTTCTAGAAATCTAATAAATGTTAACAAATGATATATGTTTATTGGTTATGTTATTGTCTTCGTGAAATGTGCTGAAGTTCAGAAGTGTCAAATGTCTTTTCAAAACCCTAACTCATGATCAAGTTTGTGACACTCGGATCCAACACCAAACCCTTGTTAGCTCTCGACCCTAGAACTCACAAATGAGTCCCACCTTTTATTTTATTCAAGTGAGAGTGAATGAGTTACATGGCCGTGGGGAGTTATACAAGCAAGGAGCCCTTGACAAACAACCAAGGCTACTCAATGGGGTGACAGGTTTGAGGGGTAGGAAGATAAAGCTTACTCTATAAGTCGAGGAAGAGTAGTCAATGTGGGTGTGTTCTTGGATGATGGTGAGCCACTTCCTCTCATCAAATCATGAATGTGGTGCCTTGGCTAGTTGGCCTCTTTTCGGATTGGACCCATTTGTTCTTTGCTTCCTTTTCTGAATTAGTATTTTTATTTCCCTTTTTTCCTTTATGTGCTGCCATTTCATTTAGCTTGGACTTCTGTTGACCGCCTTGGGTCTTGTTAACTGTCTTGTACTTCCATTGACCGACCAGGTATAGGACTAGGTTAGACCCCCATGTATAGTTATTTATTTTCCATGATGATACTTAAAATACACAAAATATTTATTTCCTACTATGCCTTGATGATTTATTTTTCTTTCTAAAATTAATTTTGGGTAGTTGCACTTCAGATCTCTACTATTAAAGGGGGTTGGTATGTTCTCCTCACCTCCTCCCTCCCTCCCTATGTTCGCTTTTTTTCCTCTAAATCAAATTGGTATTTTCCTTTCTTTGTCCTACTGAAAATCATGTTCTGCATTAACTCAATGAAATAAAATCATGTCCTGCATTAACTCGATGAAATTAAATAAAATCTTAGCAAAACCTCAATTAAATCAAACATTTCCTTGCCTTCCCCTACCATATCCAAATCAATCAAATCTTACGAAAACATCACTAAATCAAAACTTGCCTTGGATACCCTACACATATCCAAATCAGATCAAATATTACCAATACCTCAAATAAATTAAAACTTTCCTTGCTCTCATGCACATACTCAACTCAAACCTTAACAAAATCTAGAATATGGTGGGTGTAAGACAATAGTATGTCGGACATGATTGGTGTTGAACATTAGAATATGCATGGCTCCCTTGCGACGCACGGGTAATTAGCTAGTATACACTAGTTGCACACTTTCAGAATGTAGAACTTTTTTGTTTCGTATTGCCTAAATGATTTTTATTTTACCAAACGTGTCTTTATCAAATTTTGGAATATTTACCTTCATCTCTAGATACAAGTCTATGAGTGCATTTACCCAAACATAGTGACATTTTACCAAAACAAATCTATC
The DNA here is from genome assembly GCF_002575655.3 of Aegilops tauschii subsp. strangulata. Lineage (NCBI taxonomy): Eukaryota > Viridiplantae > Streptophyta > Magnoliopsida > Poales > Poaceae > Aegilops > Aegilops tauschii. The sequence continues at coordinate 510,725,297 of NC_053038.3, forward strand.
TAACCATTTTTTTCTCACAACTGAAAGTTACAAAAGTTCTCTTGGCTATTGTCATATTTCCGTGTACTTGAAATAGTTTACCATTATATGAGAAAAACATGAAATCTATTATGTTTTGTATGATAAACAGAGCTAATATAATCACTTGGAAATTTCATTTTCTTTGGATATAGGCATATTACCTTGCATGTGTAAGTTATGTCCTCGGCATTGGAGATGATTATTAGTAGGCAATATAAGTTTATCATACATTGCATCGGGAAGTTTCTTGGGTATCTACTGATAAATATTCTCAGTGCTTGTTCACAAAAAATTAGATGATTTACGTTGTTGCAACCAAGATGCTAGGATAATAGTTGGCAACCGGGACATCTTGATGGTAGCTCATCATCAAGACATGGTGGTAAGATTTTCACAAGGGCACAAAACTAACATGAGTAGGTCTTCTAAGTTACATGTTACTAGAATATAAAAAAAAGCCACTTGAAGTTTTCCCTATAGATTTAGGGGAAAAATGGTTCATGTTGAAGACAATATGTTTTAACAAACACATCTCTTAGTCCTTGTAACAATAACACATTAATTAGGTTTTGAGATGTACTTCTGTCAATGTGATCAACTATGTCATGTTTTACATGCCATCTGATCCAACCTCAGACCACATGTTTTGCTTCTTCAACACCTATTTGATGATTGTCGTTTGTGTCATGTAATTGTAATGAAAGCTAATGTTCAATGTATGATAATCTTTAAAAATAATAAATGCGACAAAAACAAAAGTCCTACTACCATTGTTTAAATGCAATTTGGTACATAGCAAATTATAACTGGATTAACTATGACAAGTCCGAACTGTGTGTTTCTTCCTTTTGTTTTCATATACTAAAACTATGCATGTTAGATCTCACGTGAATATGCGCATGCCAATTATTAATTTCAGTAAACCATGTCTGTGTATGTGTTCATTGCAAAAAAGAAAAAGATACTCCCATGTCATGCATAGACTATGTGTTCAAAACCGCCACTAAGTTTGTTCTTGAAACCTGATTCCGAATGGAATACTTATTTGTTAAAGGTTACAATACTTTTGTAGCTAATGAACAACCAAACTCAAATAAGAATCTAAGAAAGCAGTGCAAATTTGAAAACTGAATAAACTTCTTATAAAAAAAAAATCAGGTTCATGACTTAGTTCCGAACCATATATGTATATAGAAAGTTTCTAATATCAAGTTCCTTATTCAAACGACATCTGTAAGTTGGTAACCACGGAAAACAACATATTACAAACCATATCTCCAAGCCGTAGGAAATTTCTAATTCTTTAGGGATCATTGGTTAACCGAGATTAAGCTAGCCTTCAGATGCATGGATTGATGATTAGTTACAGCAATGTGTAACAAATTCTGGCCATATAAATGCGTTAGCCACCTATCTTATTGAGAAAGTTACGGAGAAAACAGAAAGCTACCTATCATAGTGTCAAAAAACATTTTTACATTTTGAGACAGAGGGAGTATATGCCTACTCTAATGTTGGACATAACACATTTCTAAGACAGAACCACGTTGAGGTATTATTTATGAACCAATCACAAATATAGCAATTTGACGAGGTGATGCAATATTTGGAATTACTCAATAGTCAATAGTATGCCAAGTAGGTCATGCTTGAATAAGGCAACGAACCATCGGTCTGAAGAAATAGAAGGCACTTCACAAAACAAAACAAAACAAAAACTGAAGAAGTGCAACACAGACCTTCAAAATATATAGATTGATAAAGGCAATTAACCTAGAGAGCTGGAAGATAATCCTGCAAGATGCATGTCGTCGCCTCGTCGGTAGCTAACTCTGCTAGAGTCGCAGCTTCAGATCGATCCAATGAAAAAAATAGCGTGCTATAACAAAATAGCGCCGATCTCAAAATATGCTATTAGCGTGCTATATCGCGCTATAGCGTGCTATTAGCGAGCCGTTATACACTAATATATTTAGCGAGACAATTCTTAATATGCTATAGCGTGTTATTAGCGAGGTTATTGCGTGCTATTTTTTTCAGTGGATCGATCCCCACGCCGGTGTTGCTCTCCGGCGCCGGCTCAGCGGCGGGTGACCTTCCCCAGCTTAGCATGTCCCCCACATCGTCGTGGACGCCGGAGAACAGGCCGGCTGCCGCTCGCACGCCTTGGACCGATGGAGCCAGCGTGCCAGCCTCAGGAACGACATGGAGGGGCGGTGAGGCGGCGCCCCCGCCACCACTGGCAGTGGGTTGGCGGCCGTAGACGTAGGGGTTCCAGCCGGCCGCGCGGTCCTCCCTGTGCGCGTTCTGGTGGCCACCGAGGGCCTGTGGCTTGAGGAATTTCCTGTCGCAGAAGAGGCACGGGAACAACGGCCGCGCCTCATCATCGGCCAGCCCGCCGTTGTATGCTCCCCGGCCGGCCGCCCCGCTGCCGTCGGTTCCCGGGCGACCCAAGGCCAGAGACAGGTCCATGTGTGCCTAGCTATAGCTACGTACAAAGACTAGCTACAAACTGGAGTAGTACTATATATGCTAATATGGTAATGGCCATTTATGCATGAGTACCTTGTTCTTGAGGTACCAGATAAAATCAAATCATCAGCAAATGCTTGAGGTGCGGGATGCCTAACAAGCTGCGTACGAGTACGACGACTGCGAGACAGCGAGAGTATGTACGGCCGGAGAGAGCGCAGGGCCACCGCCGTCGCCGTCTCGGTGTCGTTTCCTTGGCTCTGCTGCGAGAAAATCTCCAATCGGGCCGCGCATGCCACCGTGTTCATCCGGTGTCCTTTCAAGTTGGGTTAAAATAGAAATCAACTAATACATTGTGAGGCGACTGGGCGACCCATTTCGTCCGGGCGTCCATTTGGGTCGGTGCGGACAGAAAAGTCGGCCCAACAAGCCGACCCAAACGGACGCGCGTCCGCTTTTCGTCCGCCTGCCAACCCATTCCCGGTCCATTTTTTAGCAGGATTTGCGTCGGCGCGGACACGAGACAGATGCGCGCGCGCTCGCCTTCTCCTCCCCTGGCCCGCTGGTCGGTGGCAGCCTCCACCATTTCCTACCATTTCCCCCCAAAACCCTCCCGCCCGCGTGCGCTCTCGCCGCCCGCCATGGACGACGACCTCAACGCCGCTGCCGGCCTTGCCTTCCTCGCCTTGTCCGGCATGACGACCGCCCCCTCCGGCAAAGGCAAGCCTCGCGCCCCCCGCAAGACCGCCGCCGCGCCCAAGCCGAAGAAGACGCTGACGCCCGAACAACGGGCAAGGGAGTCGGCCAAGAGGAGGGCCGGAGGCACGCGGCGGACGTGGCGGCAACGAGGAAGGCGCTATATATGCTAGGGTTAAACCCTAGCCAGCATGGCCTCATCAACGCCGCCATGGCCGCGGCCAGCACCGGCTCATCCGCGTTCCCTCGGACGATGCTGCCCAACTCGCCCCGCGCGTCAGCGACGCAATCGATACCCGACTTCCACGTCTACCCGCAGGCCTCCCGCCTCTCCGGGGAGTGCTCGCCCGAGGTGAGCGTGGTGGCGCCTTCCACGCCTGCGCCTGCACCTATCGACATCAACGCCACACCGGTGGCCGGTGGCTCGTCATCCGGAGGCGCGAGGAAACGCGCGCGGCACAAGCCAACCGACGTGCTACCGGGCGCACACAACCTGTTCGACGGAATGCCGGCCTCCGGCGACGACGACTACATGCAAAACATCATCTTTGATGGTGGTGCGGCAGCCGCTGGCGGTGCCGCCGGGGCTGGCTACGATCCCGAAGAGACACAAAGCCAAGACATCCGAGGGGCGTTCACGCCGTCCACCATTGATTAAGATTAGGTGGCCTTCATGCATGATCAGGTCTGCCTGGACCTGGACGGCTTCCCACGCGACCACGAGTTTCCGGAGGACTACGGGCAAGAGGAAGAGGATGAGTGTGACATCGAAGGGGAGCCTTTGTTCGAGGAGGAGCTCGCCAACCAAGCTGTCGGGGCGAAGCCGAAGCGCAAGAGCAAGCGGACGAAGGCATACACGGCGGCCGTGGACAAGCTTCTTTGTGAGTGTTGGAGGGACACTGGGCAAGACCCCAAGGTCGGCGCCGAACAAAAGGCATCAACCTTTTGGATTCGTGTCCACCGTGAGTTCCATGAGCGCAAGAAGTTTCCGCCGTACCAAATAGTAAGCACGCGCGGGTGGGTGTCCATTTCGAAGCGATGGAGGGTGATCCAACAAGAGTGCAGCAAGTTTTGTGCCATTCTTGAGAGCGTCAAGGCCTGCCCCGTGAGCGGCATCGGCATGCAAGAAATGGTATGCAAGCGGCTGCCCTCTTTTGTGTCATTCTATTTATGCTTGCATGTCCATTTCTGTTGGGAACGTAGTAATTCAAAAATTATTCCTATGATCATGCAAGATCTATGTAGGAGATGCATAGCAATGAGACATGGAGAGTGTGTCCACGTACCCTCGTAGACCAAAAGAGGAAGCGTTTAGTTAACGCGGTTGATGTAGTCGAACGTCTTCACGATCCAGCCGATCCAAGTACCGAACGTACGGCACCTCCGTGTTCAGCACACGTTCAACTCGATAACGTCCCTCGAGCTATTGATCCAGTAGAGGGCCGAGGGAGAGTTCCGTCAGCATGACGGCATGGCGACGGTGTTGGTGATGTGATCCGCGCAGGGCTTCGCCTAAGCACTACGACAATATGACCGAGGTGGTAAACTGTGGAGGGGGGCACCGCACACGGCTAAGAAACAATTGTTATCTTTGGGGTGCCCCCCTCCCCGTATATAAAGGAGGAGGGGAGGAGGCGGCCGGCCTAGGGGCGTGCCAAGTGTGGGGAGTCCTACTAGGAGTCCCAAGTCCTAGTAGGATTCCCCTTTCCTTTTCCGGAGTGGGAATGAGGGAAAGGGAGAGGGAGTAGGAAAGGGCAAGGGGGGCGCTGCCCCCTCCCCTAGTCCAATTTGGACTCCATGGGGGGGGCGCGCGCCTCCTCCCTTGGCTGCCTCCTCTTCTCCACTATGGCCCAATAAGGCCCAATTACTTCCCGGGGGGTTCGGGTAACCCCTCGGTACTCCGGTAAAATACCCGAATCACTTGGAACCATTCCGATGTCCGAATACAACCTTCCTATATATGAATCTTTACCTCTCGACCATTTCGAGACTCCTCGTCATGTCCGTGATCTCATCCGGGACTCCGAACAAACTGCGGTCACCAAAACACATAACTCATAATACAAATCGTCATCGAACGTTAACCGTGCAGACCCTACGGGTTCGAGAACTATGTAGACATGACCGAGACACATCTCTGGTCAATAACCAATAGCGGAACCTGGCTGCTCATATTGGCTCCTACATATTCTACGAAGATCTTTGTCGGTGTACAAAAATAGGGGCTCTCCTTTTTTACCCCTTTACTTGTGCACGGGCAGTCAGAGCCATGCCCGCGGCCACAGTTAGCAGGGCAGAGGAGGGAAGCCGGAGTACAAGCCAAACCAAGGCAAACGCCAAGATCAGAGACACAAAGAGCAAAGGAGCGAGGTAGACTCCCCCGGCAAGAGCCTTGCCGGGGCAGCTTGCGCAACACCAGCAGAGCGAGCCACCCTTGAGCCCAAGGGTTCCGAACGTCGCCAACAACTACTTTGGAACCAAGGCTCGGGAGGCACCTCTGTGGTGGCATGCAGATCTTTGTCAAGATCATAAATACATGAGATCAGATGAGGACCAGAAGACGACGACCCTCGGCGGGATCCTAGCCGAGGAAATCCACAAGACCCCCGGCAAGATCCTTGCCGGAGACGACCACCACGCCACGGCAAGACCCTTGCCAGGGCCCTGGCAAGACCCTTGCCGAGGACACCGGCGGGGCCGCAGCCAGGCCCACGTCTGCCAAGACGCTGCCGCCGTCCCCATGCAGCTGCTAGCTCAACCAGCTGGGCAGGCACCTGCGTGGCGACGAGCGACCTCTACACCAACCCAGCAAGCACCTGTGTGGTGGCATGCAAATCTTCGTGAAGGCTCCACCACCGCGCCAGCCCAGCAGCCAGCCAACGTGGCACCGCAATGCCTCGTCAGCTCGGACGCGCGTCGAAGCCAGGCGAGGCGGCGACAGCTGGGACGTGCTTCCTCGCCGTCCCCAATAAAGCAAGAGGGGCACGTCGGCAGCGCATTAAATGTGTTTGTCCAATGGTGCCAGAGGATAGACTCATCCACTGTACACCTTTCCACCTCCTGTGTGCCACTGTGGCAACCCCTTTTGCCTATAAAAGGAGGCCCGAGGCGACCATGAGAAGGATTCAGATCTTTTGGGCAAGTTACACCCCGTAGCTAGCTCAAGAACACAAGAACACTGAAATACATCCACCAAAGCAGGACTAGGGTATTACGCATCTTCGCGGCCCGAACCTGGGTAAACGATCCGTGTGCTTCCCGTCAGACCCGCTCTTTGCACAACCCCGCGCGCGCCAATCGTAGAAGGGATCCCAGTGATTCCATAGGTGTCGATTTCCCCCGACATCCTTGGCGCGCCAGGTAGGGGGCGCAGTTAAGAAAATCCGGTCTAGCGGTTAGCCCAGTAGTTCTTCATCGCCATGGCTCCCAAGAAGAAGACAATCACGGTGATCGGTTCATCCGGAGCCGGACGGCCTGTACCGGTGCGGGCGAGCAGCAGGCCGGTCGCGGATAGAACCCGAGGCGCGGCCCGCGAGCACCGACATCGCTCTGGCAGCCAGAGCATGGCGAACGGCGTCGTTCGTGCGCGAGACGATGGGCCGCACGCCGCCAAATCCAAAGACGGAGCCAGACCCCCCGCAGGCGGCGCGGGGCCCTCCAAGGGCGGCGCCGTGCCACCTACGGGTGGTGCGGTGACCTCCAAGTCACCTACGCCGGCGCCCACGACACGCTCTTCCCAGGGTGTGCGCGACGAGCAGCGCCACCATGCTGGGGACCCCGGGCGCCGCCATGGGAAGAGTCCCGTGCATCACTCGCAGGACGGAGGAAGCCAACATGCCGTCCGAAGTGCTGGCGGAGATGGCGTACAGCCGCAGGGCTGTGATGGAGCTCCTTCTAACGTGGTTAGGAGTCGGAGCGCGCCACGGTCCACACAGCTTTCGCCGCCGCCCACGCCGGTGGAAGCTTTGGCGCGCGTGCAGTTGCTCCTCGACTTCCCTCCTGCTGCGGAAAAGCTCGACGAGTGGAGAGCCACCATCCGGAGCCTCGTCGGCGTCGCCAACAAAGACGAACCACGGTCAGTGGGGCCCTCAGGCCGGCGTTCCGTCGAACCACCGCACACCAGCGGTGGAGGGGCCGGAGGTGCTGCGGCCACGGTGCACTCTCCTCCTCCACGCCAGCCACCGCAGGTGTCGATCCGTCGTGATGACGCTTTTGATAACATTTCCATAGCGTCGTCCGACCCACGGACCCACTGCGACCAGCGCCAAGTTCTTCGGGAGCGAGCCCATGAAGACGCTCGAACCACCATCGAGCGCTGGCGCGATACACGCCACCAGTCAGATAAGCGGCGGGGCCCGCTGTGGACCACCCAGCACCGGGAGGTTCCGGCGGCCTACCTTACGAGGTGGCTTGCCCAGCCTTTACCAGTGAGCTGCGGCAGTTCCAGTGGCCATCCCATCGCATGTTCAAGCCCGACGTCGGCGAGAAGTACAACGGCAAGACCTCATCATCCGTCAGAGTTCCTCAGCATCTACACCATCGCGATGCAAGCCGCTGGAGCTCGCGACGACAAGGTGCTTGCCAATTACTTCTTGTTGGCCCTGAAACCCAATGTCATGTCTTGGTTGATGCACTTGCTGGCGGATTCCATTTCTTCTTGGTCGGATCTGTGTCATGAGTTCGTTGGTGCCTTCACTGGATGCCACCAAGCTCATGGCCAGGCGAGTGATTTGCATGTCATTCCCCAAAAGGAAGGTGAAAACCTGCGCAAGTACATACAGAGGTTCAGCCGAGTGCAGTACAACATCCCAGATGTTCATCCCGCCGCCGTGATCAGCGCATTCCATCAGAATGTGCGTAACTGCAAGATGCATGAAGAGCTGGCAATGAACAAGGTCAAGGATGTGGCCGAACTTTACGTTCTGGCCGATAGATGCGCTCGACCTGAAGAGGGGAGGAAGTACCCCGGCGAGGACACCGACGCGGAAACCGACTCTACCGACGATGGTACCGCCGCCCCGACGAAGAAAGGTCGGCGTCGTAACTGGAAACGCAAGGGCAAGGACGTGCTTGCCGTCGAGGGATCCGACGCCACCGGCGCTGCCAAGAAGGCCAAGGCAGATGACCCCGGCAAGGAGATTGCCGGGTGCGTTGCTTGCCGGGCCCTGGCAGCTGCCGACAAGCCAGGAGGCTCCGACATGCAGTATTGCAAGATCCACCGCACCAAGGGCCACGACCTCCAAAACTGCCGACAAGTTGAGCTGCTTGCTGAAAAGCAAAAAGCCGAGTATGAGAGGCGGGACAAGGAGAAGGGTCAGGATGGTGCCGAAGGGTCCGGCAAGAAGCGTGGCAGCCAAGGAGGCTGTCACAGCAAGGATAACCAACAAGAGAGGCCCGCTCGGGGCCGCGACAAGAAGCAGGAAGACGATGATCATGACGAGGACGACGAGTCGAGTGAGCATGAGTTCAAGAAGGCTACGGAGGCCATGTGCGTCGATTGTGGCGCCTCGCTGCATACTTCTCACCGCCAGCTCATGCAGTGGGCGCGTGAGATCACAGCAGCGGAGCCGGCGTTCGACGCTCAGAAGCCGCTGAAGTGGTCCAGCACGCCTATCATCTTTGACGCCGAGGACCACCCTGATCGCACAACTGTGGTCGGGTGTTTGCCGTTGTTGGTTTCACCAATGTGAAGGAAATATGCCCTAGAGGCAATAATAAAGTTATTATTTATTTCCTTATTTCATGATAATGTTTATTATTCATGCTAGAATTGTATTAACCGAAAACTTGATACATGTGTGAATACATAGACAAAACATAGTGTCACTAGTATGCCTCTACTTGACTACCTCTTTAATCAAAGATGGTTGAGTTTCCTAGCCATAGACATGAGTTGTCATTTGATTAACGGGATCACATCATTAGGAGAATGATGTGATTGACTTGACCCATTTCGTTAGCTTAGCACTTGATCGTTTAGTATGTTGTTATTGCTTTCTTCATGACTTATACATGCTCCTATGACTATGAGATTATGCAACTCCCGTTTATCGGAGGAACACTTTGTGTGCTATCAAACGTCACAACATAACTGGGTGATTATAAAGGTACTCTACAGGTGTCTCCGAAGGTACTTGTTGGGTTGGCGTATTTCGAGATCAGGATTTGTCATTCCGATTGTCGGAGAGGTATCTCTGGGCCCCCTCGGTAATGCACATCAAAATAAGCCTTGCAAGCAATGTGACTAATGAGTTAGTTGTGGGATGATGCATTACGGAGTGAGTAAAGAGGCTTGCCGGTAATGAGATTGAACTAGGTATTGAGATACCGACGATCGAATCTCGGGCAAGTAACACACCGATGGCAAAAGGAATAACGTATGTTGTTATGCGGTTTGACCGATAAAGATCTTCGTAGAATATGTAGGAGCTAATATGAGCATCCAGGTTCCGCAATTGGTTATAGACCGGAGACGTGTCTCGGTCATGTCTAAATAGTTCTCGAACCCGTAGGGTCCGCACGTTTAACGTTCAGTGACGATTTGTATTATGAGTTTATGTGTTTTGATGTACCGGAGGTAGTTCGGAGTCCCGGATGAGATCGGGGACATGACGAGGAGTCTCGAAATGGTCGAGACGTAAAGATCGATATATTGGACGACTATATTCGGACATCGTAAAGGTTCCAAGTGATTCGGGTATTTTTCGGAGTACTGGAGAGTTACGGGAATTCGCCAGGGAGTATATGGGCCTTATTGGGCTTTATGGGAAAGAGAAAGGGGAGGCTGCGCCCCCCCCCCCCCCAAATGCTTAGTCCGAATTGGACTAGGGGAGGGGCGGCGCCCCCTCCATTCTCTTCTCTTTTCCCTTTCCTTTTCTCCTACTCCTACTACTTGGAAGGACTCCTAGTTCTACTAGGAAAAGGGGAATCCTACTCCCGGTGGGAGTAGGACTCCCCTAGGGCGCGCCATAGAGAGGGCCAACCCTCCTCCTCCTCCACTCCTTTATATACGGAGAGGGGGCACCCCTTGGAGACACAACAATTGATCTCTTGATTTCTTAGCCGTGTGCGGTGCCCCCCTCCACCATATTCCACCTCGATCATATCGTAGCGGTGCTTAGGCGAAGCCCTGCGTCGGTAACAACATCATCACCGTCATCATGCCGTCGTGCTGACGGAACTCTCCCGTGAAGCTCTGCTGGATCGGAGTTCGCGGGACGTCATCGAGCTGAACATGTGCTGAACTCGGAGGTGCCGTGCATTCGGTACTTGGATCGGTCGGATCATGAAGACGTACGACTACATCAACCGCGTTGTGCTAACGCTTCCGCTTTCGGTCTACGAGGGTACGTAGACACACTCTCCCCTCTCGTTGCTATGCATCACCATGATCTTGCGTGTGCGTAGGAATTTTTTTGAAATTACTACGTTCCCCAACTGTGGCATCCGAGCCAGGTTTTATGCATAGATGTTATATGCACGAGTAGAACACAAGTGATTAGTGGGCGATACAAGTCATACTGCTTACCAGCATGTCATACTTTGGTTCGGCGGTATTGTTGGATGAAGCGGCCCTGACCGACATTACGTGTACGCTTACGCGAGACTGGTTCTACCGACGTGCTTTGCACACAGGTGGCTGGCGGGTGTCCGTTTCTTCAACTTTAGTTGAACCGAGTGTGGCTACGCCTGGTCCTTGAGAAGGTTAAAACAGCACTAACTGGACAAACTATCGTTGTGGTTTTGATGCGTAGGTAAGAACGGTTCTTGCTCAGCCCGTAGCGGCCACTTAAAACTTGCAACAACAAAGTAGAGGACGTCTAACTTGTTTTTGCAGGGCATGTTGTGATGTGATATGGTCAAGGCATAATGCTAAATTTTATTGTATGAGATGATCATGTTTTGTAACTGAGTTATCGGCAACTGGAAGGAGCCATATGGTTGTCGCTTTATTGTATGCAATGCAATCGCCCTGTAATGCTTTACTTTATCACTAAGCGGTAGCGATAGTCGTAGAAGCATAAGTTAGGCGAAACGACAACGATGCTACGATGGAGATCAAGGTGTCGCGCCGGTGACGATGGTGATCATGACGGTGCTTCGGAGATGAAGATCACAAGCACAAGATGATGATGGCCATATCATATCACTTATATTGATTGCATGTGATTTTTATCTTTTATGCATCTTATCTTGCTTTGATTGACGGTAGCATTATAAGATGATTTCTCACTAAATTTCAAGGTATAAGTGTTCTCCCTGAGTATGCACCATTGCCAAAGTTCTTCGTGCTGAGACACCACGTGATTGTTGGGGAACGTAGTAATTTCAAAAATTTCCCTACGCACACGCAAGATCATGGTGATGCATAGCAACGAGAGGGGAGAGTGTTGTCCACGTACCCACGTAGACCGACAGCGGAAGCGTTATCACAACGCGGTTGATGTAGTCGTACGTCTTCACGATCCGACCGATCAAGTACCGAACGCACGGCACCTCCGAGTTCTACACACGTTCAGCTCGATGACGTCCCTCGAACTCCGATCCAGCCGAGTGTTGAGGGAGAGTTTCGTCAGCACGACGGCGTGGTGACGATGATGATGTTCCACCGACGCAGGGCTTTGCCTAAGCTCCGCAACGGTATTATCGAGGTGTAATATGGTGGAGGGGGGCACCGCACCCGGCTAAGAGATCTCAAGGATCAATTGTTGTTTCTCTGGGGTGCCCCCTGCCCCGTATATAAAGGAGCAAGGGGGAGGCAGCCGGCCAAGGGGAGAGGCGCGCCATAGGGGGGAGTCCTACTCCCACCGGGAGTAGGACTCCTCCTTTCCTTGTGGGAGTAGGAGAAAGAAGGAAGGGTGCGCCCCCATTCCCTAGTCCAGTTCGGACCAGACCATGGGGAGGGGTGCGGCCACCTTTTGAGGCCTTTCTCTCCTTTCCCGTATGGCCCATTAAGGCCCAATACGAATTCCCGTAACTCTCCGGTACTCCGAAAAATACCCGAATCACTCGGAACCTTTCCAAAGTCCGAATATAGCCGTCCAATATATCGATTTTTACGTCTCGACCATTTCAAGACTCCTCGTCATATCCCCGATCTCATCCGGTACTCCGAACTCCTTCGGTACATCAAAACTCAATAAAACTATCATCGTAACGTTAAGCGTGCGGACCCTACGGGTTCGAGAACTATGTAGACATGACCGAGACACGTCTCCGGTCAATAACCAATAGCGGGACCTGGATGCCCATATTGGCTCCCACATATTCTATGAAGATCTTTATCGGTCAGACCGCATAACAACATACGTTGTTCCCTTTGTCACCGGTATGTTACTTGCCCGAGATTTGATCGTCGGTATCTCGATACCTAGTTCAATCTCGTTACCGGCAAGTCTCTTTACTCGTTCTGTAATACATCATCCCGCAACTAACTCATTAGTCACAATGCTTGCAAGGCTTATAGTGATGTGCATTACTGAGTGGGCCCAGAGATACCTCTTCGACAATCGGAGTGACAAATCCTAATCTCGAAATACGCCAACCCAACAAGTACCTTTGGAGACACCTGTAGAGCACCTTTATAATCACCCATTTATGTTGTGACGTTTGGTAGCACACAAAGTGTTCCTCCGGTAAACGAGAGTTGCATAATCTCATAGTCATAGGAACATGTATAAGTCATGAAGAAAGCAATAGCAACATACTAAACGATCGGGTGCTAAGCTAACGGAATGGGTCAAGTCAATCACGTCATTCTCCTAATGAGGTGATCCCGTTAATCAAATGACAACTCATGTCTATGGCTAGGAAACATAACCATCTTTGATTAACGAGCTAGTCAAGTAGAGGCATATTAGTGACACTCTGTTTGTCTATGTATTCACACATGTATTATGTTTCCGGTTAATACAATTCTAGCATGAATAATAAACATTTATCATGATATAAGGAAATATATAATACTTTATTATTGCCTCTAGGGCATATTTCCTTCAGTCTCCCACTTGCACTAGAGTCAATAATCTAGTTCACATCGCCATGTGATTTAACATCAATAATTCACATCACCATGTGATTAACACCCATAGTTCACATCTCTATGTGACCAACACTCAAAGGGTTTTACTAGAGTCAATAATCTAGTTCACATCGCTATGTGATTAAAACCCAAAGAGTACTAAGGTGTGATCATGTTTTGATTGTGAGATAATTTTAGTCAACGGGTCTGTCACATTCAGATCCGTAAGTATTTTGCAAATTCCTATGTCTACAATGCTCTGCACGGAGCTACTCTAGCTAATTGCTCCCACTTTCAATATGTATCTAGACCGAGACTTAGAGTCATCTAGATTTAGTGTCAAAACTTGCATCGACGTAACCCTTTACGACGAACCTTTTGTCTCTTCCATAATCGAGAAACATTTCCTTATTCCACTAAGGATAATTTTGACCGCTGTCCAGTGATCTACTCCTAGATCACTATTGTACTCCCTTGCCAAAATCAGTGTAGGGTATACAATAGATCTGGTACACAGCATGGCATACTTTATAGAACCTATGGCCGAGGCATAGGGAATGACTTTCATTCTTTTCCTATCTTTTGCCGTGGTCGGGCTTTGAGTCTTACTCAATTTCACACCTTGTAACACAGGCAAGAAACTCTTTCTTTGACTGTTCCATTTTGAACTACTTCAAAATCTTGTTAAGGTATGTACTCATTGAAAAAACTTATCAAGCGTCTTGATGTATCTCTATAGATCTTGATGCTCAGTATGCAAGCAGCTTCACCGAGGTCTTTCTTTGAAAAACTCCTTTCAAACACTCATTTATGCTTTGCAGAATATTTCTACATTATTTCCGATCAACAATATGTCATTCACATATACTTATCAGAAATGTTGTAGTGCTCCCACTCACTTTCTTGTAAATACAGGCTTCACTGCAAGTCTGTATAAAACTATATCCTTTGATCAACTTATCAAAGTGTATATTCCAACTCCAAGATGCTTGCACCAGTCCATAGATGGATCACTGGAGCTTGCATATTTTGTTAGCACTTTTAGGATTGACAAAACCTCCTGGTTGCATCATATACAACTCTTCTTTAATAAATCCATTAAGGAATGCAGTTTTGTTTATCCATTTGCCATATTTCATAAAATGCGGCAATTGCTAACATGATTCGGACAGACTTAAGCATAGATACGAGTGAGAAACTCTCATCGTAGTCAACACTTTGAACTTGTCAAAAACCTTTTTGCGACAATTCTAGCTTTGTAGACAGTAACACTACTATCAGCGTCCGTCTTCCTCTTGAAGATCCATTTAATCTCAATGGCTCGCCTATCATTGGGCAAGTCAATCAAAGTCCATACTTTGTTCTCATACATGGATCTCATCTCAGATTTCATGGCCTCAAGCCATTTTGCGGAATCTGGGCTCACCATCGCTTCTTCATAGTTCGTAGGTTCGTCATGGTCTAGTAACATAACTTCCAGAACAGGATTACCGTACCACTCTGGTGCAGATCTTACTCTGGTTTACCTATGAGGTTTGGTAGTAACTCGATCTGAAGTTACATGATCATCATCATTAACTTCCTCACTAATTGGTGTAGGAGTCACAGGAACAGATTTCTGTGATGAACTACTTTCCAATAAGGGAGCAGGTACAGTTACCTCATCAAGTTCTACTTTCCTCCCACTCACTTCTTTCGAGAGAAACTCCTTCTCTAGAAAGGATCCATACTTAGCAACGAATGTCTTGCCTTCGGATCTGTGATAGAAGGTGTACCCAACTGTCTCCTTTGGGTATCCTATGAAGACACATTTCTCCGATTTGGGTTTGAGCTTATCAGGATGAAACTTTTTCACATAAGCATCGCAACCCCAAACTTTAAGAAACGACAACTTTGGTTTCTTGCCAAACCACAGTTCATAAGACGTCGTCTCAACGGATTTAGATGGTACCCTATTTAACGTGAATGCAGCTGTATCTAATGCATAACCCCAAAATGATAGTGGTAGATCGGTAAGAGACATCATAGATTGCACTATATCCAATAAAGTACGGTTATGACGTTCAGACACACCATTACACCGTGGTGTTCCAGGTGGCGTGAGTAGTGAAACTATTTCACATTGTTTTAACTGAAGTCCAAACTCGTAACTTAAATACTCTTCTCTACGATCAGATCGTAGAAACTTTATTTTTCTTGTTACGATGATTTTCCACTTCACTCTGAAATTATATGAACTTTTCAAATGTTTCAGACTTATGTTTCATCAAGTAGATATACCCATATCTGCTCAAATCATCTTTGAAGGTCAGAAAATAATGATACCTGCTACGAGCCTCAATATTCATCGGACCACATACATCTATATGTATGATTTCCAACAAATCTGTTGCTCTCTCCATAGTTCCGGAGAACGGCGTTTTAGTCATCTTGCCCATGAGGCACGGTTCGCAAGCATCAAGTGATTCATAATCAAGTGATTCCAAAATCCCATCAGTATGGAGTTTCTTCATGCGCTTTACACCAATATAACCTAAACGGCAGTGCCACAAATAAGTTGCACTATCATTATTAACTTTGCATCTTTTGGCTTCATTATTATGAATATGTGTATCACTACGATCGAGATCCAACAAACCATTTTCGTTGGTGTGTATGACCATAGAAGGTTTTTATTCATGTAAACAGAACAACAATTGTTCTCTAACTTAAATAAATAACCGTATTGCAATAAACATGATCAAATCATATTCATGCTCAACGCAAACACCAAATAACACTTATTTAGTTTCAACATTAATCCCGAAAGTATAGGGAGTGTGCGATGATGATCATATCAATCTTGGAACTACTTCCAACACACATCGTCACCTCGCCTTTTACTAGTCTCTGTTTATTCTGCAACTCCCGTTTTCGAGTTACTACTCTTTAGCAACTGAACCAGTATTAAATACTGAGGGGTTGCTATAAACACTAGTAAGTACACATCAATAACATGTATATCCAATATACCTTTGTTCACTTTGCCATCCTTCTTATCCACCAAATACTTGGGGCAGTTCCGCCTCCAGTGACCAGTTCCTTTCCAGTAGAAGCACTTAGTCTCAGGCTTAGGTACAGACTTGGGCTTCTTCACTTGAGTAGCAACTTGCTTGCCGTTCTTTTTGAAGTTCCCCTTCTTCCCTTTGCCCTTTTCTTGAAACTAGTAGTCTCGTCAACCATCAACACTTGAAGTGGTCTCGTCGACCATCAACACTTGATGTTTTTCTTGATTTCTACCTTCGTCGATTTCAGCATCATGAAGAGCTCGGGAATTACTTTCGTCATCCCTTGCATATTATAGTTCATCACGAAGTTCTACTAACTTGGTGATGGTGACTAGAGAGTTCTGTCAATCACTATTTTATCTGGAAGATTAACTCCCACTTGATTCAAGCGATTGTAGTACCCAGACAATCTAAGCACATGCTCACTAGTTGAGCGATTCTCCTCCATCTTTTAGCTATAGAACTTGTTGGAGACTTCATATCTCTCAACTCGGGTATTTGCTTGAAATATTAACTTCAACTCCTGGAACATCTTATATGGTCCATGACGTTCAAAACGTCTTTGAAGTCCCGATTCTAAGCCGTTAAGCATGGTGCACTAAACTATCAAGTAGTCATCATATTGAGCTAGCCAAACGTTCATAACGTCTGCATCTGCTCCTGCAATAGGTCTGTCACCTAGCGGTGCTTCAAGGACATAATTTTTCTGTGCAGCAATGAGGATAATCCTCAGATCACGGATCCAATCCGCATCTTTGCTACTAACATCTTTCAACATATTTTTTCTCTAGGAACATATCAAAAATAAACACAGGGAAGCAACAACGCGAGCTATTGATCTACAACATAATTTGCAAAAATACTATCAGGACTAAGTTCATGATAAATTTAAGTTCAATTAATCATATTACTTAAGAACTCCCACTTAGATAGACATCCCTCTAATCCTCTAAGTGATCACGTGATCCATATCAACTAAACCATGTCCGATCATCACGTGAGATGGAGTAGTTTCAATGGTGAACATCACTATGTTGATCATATCTACTATATGATTCATGCTCGACCTTTCGGTCTCCGTGTTCCGAGGCCATATCTGTTATATGCTAGGCTCGTCAAGTTTAACCTGAGTATTCCGCGTGTGCAACTGTTTTGCACCCGTTGTATTTGAACGTAGAGCCTATCACACCCGATCATCACGTGGTGTCTCAGCACGAAGAACTTTCGCAACGGTGCATACTCAGGGAGAACACTTATACTTTGATAATTTAGTGAAGGATCACCTTATAATGCTACCGTCAAACAAAGCAAGATAAGATGCATAAAGGATTAACATCACATGCAATCAATATAAGTGATATGATATGGCCATCATCATCTTGTGCTTGTGATCTCCATCCCCGAAGCACCGTGCTCGTGATCTCCATCTCCGAAGCACCGTCATGATCACCATCGTCACCGGCACGACACCTTGATCTCCATCGTAGTATCGTTGTCGTCTCGCCAACTTATTGCTTTTACGACTATCGCTACCGTTTAGTGATAAAGTAAAACTATTACATGGCGATTGCATCTCATACAATAAAGCGACAACCATATGGCTCCTGCCAGTTGCCGATAACTCGGTTACAAAACATGATCATCTCATACAACACATTATATCACATCATGTCTTGACCATATCACATCACAACATGCCCTGCGAAAACATGTTAGACGTCCTCTACTTTGTTGTTGCATGTTTTACGTGGCTGCTACGGGCTTAGCAAGAATCGTTCTTACCTACGCATCAAAACCACAACGATAGTTTGTCAAGTTGGTGCTGTTTTAACCTTCGCAAGGACCGGGCGTAGCCACACTCGGTTCAACTAAAGTGAGAGAGACAGACACCCGCCGGTCACCTTTAAGCAACGAGTGCTCGCAACGGTGAAACCAGTCTCGCGTAAGCGTACGCGTAATGTCGGTCCGGGCCGCTTCATCTCACAATACCGCTGAACCAAAGTATGACATGCTGGTAAGCAGTATGACTTATATCGCCCATAACTCACTTGTGTTCTACTCGTGCATAGCATCAACGCATAAAACCAGGCCCTGATACCACTGTTGGGGAACGTAGTAATTTCAAAAATTTCCCTACGCACACGCAAGATCATGGTGATGCATAGCAACGAGAGGGGAGAGTGTTGTCCATGTACCCACGTAGACCGACAGCGGAAGCGTTATCACAACGCGGTTGATGTAGTCGTACGTCTTCACGATCCGACCGATCAAGTACCGAACGCACGGCACCTCCGAGTTCTACACACGTTCAGCTCGATGACGTCCCTCGAACTCCGATCCAGCCGAGTGTTGAGGGAGAGTTTCGTCAGCACGACACGTGGTGACGATGATGATGTTCTACCGACGCAGGGCTTTGCCTAAGCTCCGCAACGATATTATCGAGGTGTAATATGGTGGAGGGGGGCACCGCACACGGCTAAGAGATCTCAAGGATCAATTGTTGTTTCTCTGGGGTGCCCCCTGCCCCCATATATAAAGGAGCAAGGGGGAGGCAGCCGGCCAAGGGGAGAGGCACGCCATAGGGGGAAGGAGAAAGAAGGAAGGGTGCACCCCCTTTCCCTAGTCCAATTCGGACCAGACCATGGGGAGGGGTGCGGCCACCTTTTGAGGCCTTTCTCTCCTTTCCCGTATGGCCCATTAAGGCCCAATACGAATTCCCGTAACTCTCCGGTACTCCGAAAAATATCCGAATCACTCGGAACCTTTCCGAAGTCCGAATATAGTCGTCCAATATATCGATTTTTACGTCTCGACCATTTTGAGACTCCTCGTCATATCCCCGATCTCATCCGGGACTCCGAACTCCTTCGGTACATCAAAACTCAATAAAACTGTCATCGTAACGTTAAGCGTGCGGACCCTACGGGTTCGAGAACTATGTAGACATGACCGAGACACGTCTCCGGTCAATAACCAATAGCGGGACCTGGATGCCCATATTGGCTCCCACATATTCTACGAAGATCTTTATCTGTCAGACCGCATAACAACATACGTTGTTCCCTTTGTCACCGGTATGTTACTTGCCCGAGATTTGATCGTCGGTATCTCGATACCTAGTTCAATCTCGTTACCGGCAAGTCTCTTTACTCGTTCCGTAATACATCATCCCGCAACGAACTCATTAGTCACAATGCTTGCAAGGCTTATAGTGATGTGCATTACTGAGTGGGCCCAAAGATACCTCTCCGACAATCGGAGTGACAAATCCTAATCTCGAAATACGCCAACCCAACAAGTACCTTTGGAGACACCTGTAGAGCACCTTTATAATCACCCATTTATGTTGTGACGTTTGGTAGCACACAAAGTGTTCCTCCGGTAAACGGGAGTTGCATAATCTCATAGTCATAGGAACATGTATAAGTCATGAAGAAAGCAATAGCAACATACTAAACGATCGGGTGCTAAGCTAACGGAATGGGTCAAGTCAATCACGTCATTCTCCTAATGAGGTGATCCCGTTAATCAAATGACAACTCATGTCTATGGCTAGGAAACATAACCATCTTTGATTAACGAGCTAGTCAAGTAGAGGCATACTAGTGACACTCTGTTTGTCTATGTATTCACACATGTATTATGTTTCCGGTTAATACAATTCTAGCATGAATAATAAACATTTATCATGATATAAGGAAATATATAATACTTTATTATTGCCTCTAGGGCATATTTCCTTCAGTGATGATCGGGTGTGATAGGCTCTACGTTCAAATACAACGGGTGCAAAACAGTTGCACACGCGGAATACTCAGGTTAAACTTGACGAGCCTAGCATATGCAGATATGCCTCGGAACACTGAGACCGAAAGGTCGAGCCTAGCATATGCAGATACGGCCTGGAGCACTGAGACCGAAAGGTCGAGCGTGAATCATATAGTAGATATGATCAACATAGTGATGTTCACCATTGAAACTACTCCATCTCACGTAATGATCGGACATGGTTTAGTTGATTTGGATCACGTGATCACTTAGAGGATTAGAGGGATGTCTATCTAAGTGGAAGTTCTTAAGTAATATGATTAATTGAACTTTAATTTATGATGAACTTAGTCCTGGTAGTATTAGCATGTCTATTGTCACGACCGGTTTTTCAATAAAATAATTATTGAGAAAACCAATCCCTGTTACGGACCAGCGAGGAAGAATTCCTTCTCGCTGATAGACAATATATTGGTCACAGAAGAAAAATACCAGGAGTACTAAATATAATACAAGGTTGAGCAGGGACTGCCCAACAATTTATTACATGCACGCCGATAAAACAATACGGCGGATAGGGTGGCAAACTTCTAACTCACGATAATAACGGTGGTGGAAATATCATCGCGAAGCGAGTGACATGATTCCAGAATACTACAACTCTTCGAGCGTCGGAGTGAGGCCCGAGAAGACTTATTGCGGGTGGCGGAAGCGTAAACGATACAGGTGACCAATATCCGGGATCGCGCAGGACTGACTGGGACTCCTCTAGGCGTCGGACGCGCTATCAAACTCTTCATCCAAGAGATCGCCTTCGTCAACATCTGGCCAAATCAACAAGCCAGGTGAGTACTATGAAATTACTCGCAAGACAGTTCGGACATAAGGTATAACAAATGCAAACATGAAGCACATGAAAAAGTTAACCAGTGCGATCAGACATAGAGATAATAAATACTGGGTGCCAAGCGAGGGTCTGAATGACGCCTCGAGCGGAAACTGCAGAATAGTAATACTGGTGCCAAACGAGTGTCTGAAAGACTCCTCGAGCGAAAAATGCGGAATAATAATACTGGTGCCGAATGAGTGTCTGAAAGACTCCTCGAGAGGAAAATGCGGAATAATAATACTGGTGCCAAACGAGTGTCTGAAAGACTCCTCGAGCGGAAAATGCGGAATAATAATACTGGTGCCAAACGAGTGTCTGAAAGACTCCTCAAGAGGAAAATGCCGAATAATAATACTGGTGCCAAACGAGTGTCTGAAAGACTCCTCGAGCGGAAAATGCGGAATAACAATGCCGCAGTCGGGCGTCGGGGCGACACCACATAAAGGGCTTATAACAGAAAATGAAGACAGTTCATGCCACAGTCGGACGTCTGAGCGACATCGCATAAAGGGCTTATATTTAACACAACAATACATTAGTTCGGGAATATAACTTATCACAAGCACGAGACAAATAAAATGTTAGTCCATCCACAGGAATAACCATGAAATTGAATTTACCACTTGAGCTTGTTCACCGGGGCAAGTTTTTCACACGGATAGATTTGGATGTAAAGTCTACATTACTGATCATGGATACGATGATTTGGAAAGAATTGACTCTGCAGAGTTTGTACTTAACCACAGCCAACGGATTTCAGTAGTCACGGGGACTAGTTCCGTCTACGGTGTTCTGGGAGGAACACGTCTAACCAGTACACACCCAATTTAACCATCCGGAGCCAGGGATCACCCTCGGCAACATTCAGGAAAAACCCTGAGTCGGGGAGGCTACAACCTCGCGTAGCATGGGATCAAATTTCTATACGCGCGCTATAAGGGGGTGCCCCCCCTCTCAGTCCCAACCGGAAACACCCATGCCCCCTGACCGAATGACTAGCTTTAATCCTGGGCCAAGGTACCATCATCCCGGCCTCTCTGTTTGGTGTGTACACGGAAAGAGGTTGCCAACTTACTAAACCGTATCCTGGCAATGAGACATGTTGTAGCACGGAAAGGGGAAGGGACGATAACACGGCTCCAACCATGTTAACGTCGGAAAAGTCGGATGACACAAGGCTGGCATGCTACAACAGTACCACCTTGCTGCCCTTCATGTCACCACATGATTAGGCCACCTCTCATCAGAGGTCATCGCAACGTTGGAACATGCGGGAAAAGATCGATAACGTGGCTCCAACCACGTTAACGTCGAAGAAAGTCGGATGACGCAAGGCTGGCATGCTACAACAGTACCACCTTGCTACCCTTCATGTCACCACATGATTAGGCCACCTCTCATCAGAGGTCATCGCAACTTCGGAACAACCGGGTCGTTGCCTTACAAGCAACGAGGTATTTATCGACACTCACATGCCACGCACAAACTTTCACATGAACATGCAAAGCATCTGCCATATCAAATGTTCAAACATGCTTGCCTGGTTCGGAGAAGTCGGAGTCTAGCTCAGCGAAGTTCGCGGCTCCGTCCCCTCTCCCGGAACCTACGGCAATCACGAAACGGGGTACTAACGTGAAAACCAACACATGCACAGAAACTCTGCCAAATATTTTTCAAATAAATCCCATAAAAAACTAGACAAAATTTGGAGATTGACAGAAAAAGAATCACTCAAAAATACCTTTTCATTAAAAAGTTATAAAGGTTTCTGTCCAGGGACCTTTCTGTAATGAAACAGAAAAGTTCCAGGGTTTTAACTGAGAAAACAGAAAATGCTTCGGCTGGGAATGCGTAAGCGCAAGGAGAAAACGTATTTTGCCCGAAGGCGCCAACAGAAAACGGTTCGGGGAAATAAAACAGAGGCTGACACGCGGGGCCCGCATGTCAGGTTTGAAAGCTCGCCGGCGCCCGAAGACGGCGGTGGACGCCGGCGTCGAACCATGGCGAGTTAGGAGAAACGGAGGGTACCAAGAGCTTCAGTGTCTTCTTCCGCGTCGGTGGGTGGTGGACTCGTCCAACGGGGAGCACCACGTCGACGGCGACACTATCTCCGGCGGACGGTGGTTCGGGTGAGGTTGGGGGAACTCCGGTGGAGGGCTGCAAAGTACGAATTGAGGCGCGGGTCAGAACGGGTGATGCAAGGAGAAGCTACTGGCAAGAGAATGGGGGCTGCGGAGCACACACGGGGGCGAATCGGGCTGGATCCCGTGGCGGATCGCGGCGGCCGGAGTCGAGGAAGGAGACCCCCTCGCGGCTCTTCCAGTGGCTGGGCGTGCTCTAGGGGAAGTGTAGGGCTGGTGGGTGCTCGAGTTGAAGCTCGGGGCCCCTATTTATAGGCAGATCGACGGGGTGGCCGTGAACGGAGAATCTCCGGCGAGCGATTACGGCGGAGCAGTGGGTTGGCATGGGGTTTGAGCGGTCGAGCAGCATCAGTGGATGTTACGGGACTCGTTTTGCAGCTAAACGGAGCTGGCCCTGGCGTAATGGCGTCTGCCCACGATGAGGTAGTCGCACGAGCTCAACGGCGGCAGAGAGCGCGCTCCGCGCCCTGGGGTTCACGACGAGAGCGGCAGCGCATTCGGGGGAGTGGAAGGCCACGCGGCGGGCTCCGGTGGTTTGGGCGGCGCTGGGTGGAGTTGGCGGCGCCGTGTCTCCCGCTGGCGCCCGCAAAGCCGCCGCCGGCGTCGGTCACGGGGCGGCGCACCTCCTACTGCTCGTCGCCGACGCCCGCAAGATGCCAGGCACTCGTGCGGTGCAGGAACGAGAGGGCGAGGACGAGGAGCAAGGCGACGCGATGGCACTGGCGAGATCGATGCCCGTCTCTGAAGAAAACGACAGTGAGCACTGACTGAACTCTGAAGTTAACTGAACCTTGACAGTGACCAAGCAATGCAGGTGTTCGACAGTAGGTTTTGGTAAAGAGATGAATTTTGCTGGAGCTGTAACTTGGTGAGATGATCAC
The DNA here is from genome assembly GCF_002575655.3 of Aegilops tauschii subsp. strangulata. Taxonomy (NCBI): domain Eukaryota; kingdom Viridiplantae; phylum Streptophyta; class Magnoliopsida; order Poales; family Poaceae; genus Aegilops; species Aegilops tauschii. The sequence goes on from NC_053038.3 coordinate 510,749,233, forward strand.
TCAAAGCACCCAGGGGCTGCATGAATTTACTTGGAATTTTTGGAGAAAGTTTTGAATGAATTTCACCAAATTTGGCAAATCTGGTCCAAACTTGCAGCTGATGTAGTTTGAAATTTTTGAACTGGAGACCAGTGGATCTTCATGGTTCCAGGTTGAGGGTTCAAAGGACTAGGAGGGGAAAGAAGTTTGGTGGTAAAAGTCCAAACAGAAAATGGAGTTCCTTTGCAAATCTCCAAGTGCTATAAGAGAAGACAGAAATTTATTTGAATAGAATTTGAATGGAAAAGATCACATGAGGAGGTTCAACTTGCTGGATTTGATGCAAATCATGATCCAAAGGTGAGGGAAGGGTTAGGAGAGAGGATTTGCACTAATGCCATGGCAAGAAGGAATAGTTGAAAGTGGCAAAGGACTTTCCAAAAGCCATAGTGCATTCTCAAAAATATTTCAAAGGTTATTTTCTCAAATGAAAAAAAAACATTTTGTCTTGAGTCCAATGAAAAGCAAGAACCTCCAAGACCACAGGAGGATCTTGGGTGAATTCAAATAAAATTTTTGCCATAAAGAAAATATATGAGAGGGAGAGTTCTCTTGAAGAAAAATTTTAAATCACTCCCTTCAAGTCAAATAAAACCTTTTGAAAAATCCAATAAAAACTTGGGTGTCACAACACCTACCCCCTTAGGAAAAATCTCGTCCTCGAGATTTCTGCTGATCCTCAAATAGATATGGATACTCTGCTCGGAGGAAATCCTCCCTTTCCCATGTGGCTTCATCCTGAGTGTGGTTGCTCCACTGGACCCTGAAAAATTTTGTCGTTTTCTGACGGGTCCTCCGTTCAGACTCTTCTAAAATCTTTACTGGCCTTTCTCTGTAGGTGAGATCTGGTTGCATATCAATGTCCTCATGAGGTACATGTTTCTCCGGGTTACTCACACATTTCCTCAACTGCGAGACGTGGAATACGTCATGGACGTCTGACAGCTCCTTGGGTAGGTCTAGCTGGTAGGCTACCGTGCCTCTTCGTGCCTTCACACAAAATGGTCCAATAAATCTTGGGGCTAGCTTCCCCTTAATTTTGAACCGTTGCAGACCCCTCATAGGAGATACTCGGAGGTATACGGAATCACCAGGTTCAAAGCTGACCTCACGATGCTTCTGATCATAGTAGCTCTTTTGTCGGCTCTGTGCTGTCTTGAGTCTGTCCCTGATTTGTTTAACTTTTTCCTCGGCCTCCTTAAGCATATCTGGGCCGAAGATACGGCTGTCACCTGTTTCTGACCAATTCAATGGGGTACGACACCTCCGTCCGTACAATGCTTCAAAGGGTGCCATTTGCAAACTGGTTTGGTAACTGTTGTTGTACGCAAATTCGGCATACGGCAAACTCTCTTCCCAACTGGATCCATAGGTGAGCACACAGGCTCTTAGCATATCCTCTAGGATTTGGTTTACACGTTCTGTTTGTCCATCTGTCTGAGGGTGGTACGCTGTACTGAAAGCTAGTTGCGTGCCCAGAGCTTGTTGTAGGTGATCCCAAAATTTGGAGACGAATTGGGTGCCTCGGTCTGATATTATAGTCTTTGGGACTCCGTGTAAGCAAACTATACGGGAGAGATAGAGTTTTGCCAGTCTTTGTGTGGAGTAGGTAGTCTTCACGGGAATGAAGTGAGCAACCTTGGTTAGTCGGTCTGTGATGACCCAGATGGCGTCATTTCCACGCTGTGATCGGGGTAATCCGACAATGAAGTCCATTCCGATTTCATCCCATTTCCACTCCGGTATCCTGTTAGGCTGGAGTAGCCCTGCTGGATTTTGGTGCTCGGCCTTGATGCGCTGACATGAATCGCAACAAGCAACGAATGTGGCTATATCTCTTTTCATACCGTGCCACCAAAATCTTTCCTAAATGTCCTTGTACATTTTGGTTCCTCCAGGATGTATCGAGTATGGAGCGGTGTGGCTCTCCGTCAAGATCTGTTGCTTGAGTTCCTCAATGTTAGGTACGCAAAGTCTGTCCCGGTACCATAATGTTCCTTCACTGTCCGTGACGAATTCTGAAGTCTTACTACGGTTCATTTTCTTCTTTATGCCTTCGATACTGGGATGTCCCTGTTGAGCCTTCTTGATTTGTTCCACTAGGGTGGGTTGTATCTCCAGGTTCGATATGGTGCCCTCAGAGACTAACATCATGTTGAGCCGAGTGAACTCTTGCTGAAACTCAGGCCTCAAGTTTTGCTGACCGTCACTGTCCGGGCTGGGGTTTCGACTAAGGGCATCGGCCACTACATTTGCCTTCCCTGGGTGGTAGTGAATACCGACGTCATAGTCCTTGACCAGTTCCAACCAGCGTCGTTGGCGTAAATTCAGCTCTGGCTGTGTGAAGATATATTTGAGGCTCTTATGGTCCGTATATATTTCACAGCGATTTCCCAACAGAAAGTGCCTCCACTCCTTGAGTGCATGTATAACTGCTGCTAGTTCCAAGTCATGTGTTGGGTAATTTTCCTCATGTTTTCGCAGCTGTCTGGAGGCATATGCGACAACTTTGCCATCCTGCATTAGCACACATCCGAGACCTTTTCGGGACGCGTCACAATACACCTCAAAGCTCTTGTGTATGTCTGGTACGGTTAAGACTGGTGCGGTTGTTAGCTTCTTCTTGAGTTCTTGGAAGCTCTGCTCACATGCTTCCGTCCATACGAATTTCTTGTCCTTCTTGAGTAACTGTGTTATAGGTTTTGCCACAGTGGAGAATCCTTCAATAAACCTCCTGTAATACCCGGCTATTCCTAGGAAACTCCGCACATCTGTAACATTCGCGGGTGGCTTCCAGTCTAGTATGGCCTTGACTTTTTCTGGGTCCACGGCCACGCCTTCTTGGTTCAAAATATGGCCCAAGAAACCAACTTGTCTTAGCCAAAATTCGCATTTGCTAAATTTGGCGTACAACTGATGTTTCCTCAATTCTCCCAAAACAATTCTGAGGTGCTCAGCATGCTCTTCGGGTGTCCTTGAGTAAACCAGAATGTCGTCAATGAATACCACCACAAATTTGTCCATGAATTTCATGAATACTTTGTTCATGAGGTGGACGAAAAATGCGGGGGCGTTTGTTAGACCAAAAGGCATCACTGTGAACTCGTATAACCCATATCTGGAAGTGAATGTTGTCTTGGGGATATCCTCTGTTCGTACCTTCAGTTGATGGTATCCTGATCTCAAATCAATCTTTGAAAATACTTTAGCTTGTGCGAGCTGGTCAAACAAATCATTTATCCGCGGCATCGGGTATTTGTTTTTGATGGTGACCATATTGAGGGCTCGATAGTCTATGCATAGTCTCAGTGTCCCATCCTTCTTCTTGGCGAACAATACGGGCGAACCCCATGGTGAGGAGCTGGCTCGTATAAATCCTTTGTCCAATAATTCCTTTATCTGCTTCTTCAACTCCACCAATTCTGAGGGTGCCATTCTATACGGCTTCTTATAAATGGGAGCGGTGCCAGGTGCTAATTCAATGCTGAATTCGATCTCTCGGTCTGGTGGCATACCTGGTAGTTCTTCCGGGAACACATCAGGGAACTCGCATACCACTGGCACTTTTCTTAATTCTGCGATGTCCATCTTGTTCAGTTTTGGTTTCTGTGATCGTGGCCTTTCTTGAGCGGAAACTCTTATAGTCTTGCCGTGATGGTGAGTGAGTATCACTGTCCGATTGAAACAGTCGATGAATCCTTTGTTGGTGGTTAACCAGTCCATTCCTAAAATGACATCCAGTCCTTTACTTTCCAACACGATGAGATTCGCGTGGAATGGTAGTCCTTCGAACTCAATGACCACTCCTTGGCAGTAACCCTGAGCAATTTGCTTGTTCCCGGGGGACTTGATGATCATAGATTTTTCCAAGGGGAGTATCGGAAAACCATGTTGCGAAACAAAACTCTTCGAAACGAACGAATGGGAAGCTCCAGAATCAAACAAAACCGTGGCAGGTACTGTGTTGACAGGGAACGTACCGAGCACGATGTCTGGGGCATTCTGCGCTTCTTCCCTGGTCGCATGGTTCAAGTGACCCTTCCTGTGGTTGTTGCTGGGATTGAAGTTGTTGCGCTTGGGGGCTGGATTGTTCCCACCATTGTTTGGCTTGGGTGCCGAGTCTCTTGGCTTCGGGCACTGTTAAGCATAATGCCCTTGCTGACCACAAGCATAGCAGGTGACCCCTGGACGGTATGTGAACTCCTTGTCTCTGGCATGAAATTGTCCGACGGGTCTTGGCTCAGTAGTCGTGGATCTCCTTGTGTCTGTCCTTGGGACCTCAGTCTTGCCTCGGTTGCTGCGGGCAAGAGTCGTCTTGTCCCTCTTCCGCTTGCGGATATCTTCCAGACTACGGCGCTCATTCTCCAGGGTGATGGCCTTGTCCACCAGCGTCTTAAAATCCGGAAAGGTGTGTACAATCAGTTGGCATCTTAATGCTGGTGCCAGGCCGTCCAGGAATTTTTCCATCTTCTTGTTTTCTGTCATGTGCTCGTCGTAGGCATAACGAGACAGTTGGGTAAACTGGCCGTTGTATTCTGTGACGGTCATGCCTCTTTGCTTCAGGTCATCAAACTCTCTCTTCTTGATCTTTAGGATGCTCCTGGGAATGTGTGCCCCACGGAAGCCTTCCTTGAATTCTTCCCAGGTGATGTTGTGTTCCCTGGGATGCATGTGTAGGAAGTTCTCCCACCATGCTGCGGCTGCTCCAGTAAGGTAGTGTGGTGCATAAAGCACTCTCTCATGATCTGAGCATTGAGCGATAATCAGTTTCCTTTCAATCTCGCGAAGCCAATCATCGGCTTCCAGTGGCCTGTCGGTGTGAGCAAAAGTTGAGGGGCGAGTCTTCTGTAACTCAGATAGCTTGGAATGTGGTTGATAGGGTTCACGGTGGTTTCCCAAATTGATGACATGGTTCATCATCTCCTGGTGCTGTTGCTGGCTTTGCTCGAAGAGACGGCATACTTGAGATAGTGCCGCTTCGCTGTCCTGTTGGCTGGACTGACCCTGAGTGAAATTGTTGCTGGTCTGTGTTCCGTAAACCTCTTCTGGCTGATTGGGCATAGAGCGAGTCCAAGGGCGAGACATTTTTCCAGTCTGGGGTATCATTTGCAAAACCCATGAGAAAAACCGTGTAGCGCAGGAAAACCCTTGCAAAGGCAATAATCAAAAAGGCTTCAAGGTTTTCAAGAAACACAAATGATTTTCACGGAGAAGAAGTGCTTAACACAAATCTTACATGCGAAAGCAAACACAAGATACAGCACTCAGGTTGTGCGTACACAATCCTGACATGTTATTAAAAGCTAGCGTACTACTCCGGAAGGCAGCAAACACACCAATACAAACTAGTGTACAGATAAAAACAACACATCATACAAGCAGGCATAACACGCGGCTACTCCGTGCTCTCAGTCGGAGATGGTGAAGATCTCCTTCCCCTTGCCGATGGCAAGGCTCAGCGGTCCAGGAGAATCAACCTCCTCCTCTCTAGCTGGTTCCTGGCGTGCGACGCTGCGCTGCGGTGATGGTGCGGGGGCGACTGGCGGTAGAGCGTGTGCGGCAGGCGGTGCGGCTCTGACTGGAGTAGGAGCGATGACTCGGTCGAACTCCTCAGTGGTAGGCAGACGGCGAGCAGTGGCCAAAACGGCCGGTGCATACGAGGCTGAAGACGAGACGAATGTCAGAGGCGGCGCCGTGTGGAGAAGCTCCTTCCTGCTGGTAGGACCGCCCCGGACTAAGTCCATGCGGGCAGCCACAAGATCATCTACGAGGTTGTCAAAAGACTCCTCCAGAGCCTTGAGATACTCCACAACCATCTCGATGGCTTCATCTCGCTCTCCCCGATGGCAGGCGAACGCATAGTGGCTGGTGTATGGCACATGGCATGGGAGGTAGCGGTAGCGACGAGTCTTCATCGTAGGAAGGATGTCCCGAAGGCGAGCTATCGCCTCACGGGCAGCCATCTGCATGGCATGCCTCTCCGTAGGCATGGCCCTTCCCGTAAAACGGAAATGGCGAGCAGCAGATCGTCCTCCCCTGAATTGCACCACAGCCTGGTGCATAGACACGTCGTCACTGAGCTTGTGCTGATAGAGTGTGAACTCCGGGCGAGCTGCTGGCCCGATCGCGAGCTTGGTGATGGAGACGAGGAGCTTGACAAACCCCTCGGGCACGTTGGTGAACACTCGATTCTCACAGCCGCTGCCAGCCATCTACAAAAGTAGGCAAAAATTCTGAGTAGTCATGTCATAAATTTTATGATGACCAACAGAAAATAGCTACAATTGCAAAATGCTAAAGAAGCACTAAAGACGCTAATAACCGATTAGCGGTCGCACCTAGTGGCTTCCTACAGTCAGCCTGGCTCTGATACCAAGCTTGCCACGACCGGTTTTTCAATAAAATAATTATTGAGAAAACCAATCCCTGTTACGGACCAGCGAGGAAGAATTCCTTCTCGCTGATAGACAATATATTGGTCACAGAAGAAAAATACCAGGAGTACTAAATATAATACAAGGTTGAGCAGGGACTGCCCAACAATTTATTACATGCACGCCGATAAAACAATACGGCGGATAGGGTGGCAAACTTCTAACTCACGATAATAACGGTGGTGGAAATATCATCGCGAAGCGAGTGACATGATTCCAGAATACTACAACTCTTCGAGCGTCGGAGTGAGGCCCGAGAAGACTTATTGCGGGTGGCGGAAGCGTAAACGATACAGGTGACCAATATCCGGGATCGCGCAGGACTGACTGGGACTCCTCTAGGCGTCGGACGCGCTATCAAACTCTTCATCCAAGAGATCGCCTTCGTCAACATCTGGCCAAATCAACAAGCCAGGTGAGTACTATGAAAGTACTCGCAAGACAGTTCGGACATAAGGTATAACAAATGCAAACATGAAGCACATGAAAAAGTTAACCAGTGCGATCAGACATAGAGATAATAAATACTGGGTGCCAAGCGAGGGTCTGAATGACGCCTCGAGCGGAAACTGCAGAATAGTAATACTGGTGCCAAACGAGTGTCTGAAAGACTCCTCGAGCGGAAAATGCGGAATAATAATACTGGTGCCGAACGAGTGTCTGAAAGACTCCTCGAGAGGAAAATGCGGAATAATAATACTGGTGCCAAACGAGTGTCTGAAAGACTCCTCGAGCGGAAAATGCGGAATAATAATACTGGTGCCAAACGAGTGTCTGAAAGACTCCTCGAGAGGAAAATGCGGAATAATAATACTGGTGCCAAACGAGTGTCTAAAAGACTCCTCGAGCGGAAAATGCGGAATAACAATGCCGCAGTCGGGCGTCGGGGCGACACCACATAAAGGGCTTATAACAGAAAATGAAGACAGTTCATGCCACAGTCGGACGTCTGAGCGACATCGCATAAAGGGCTTATATTTAACACAACAATACATTAGTTCGGGAATATAACTTATCACAAGCACGAGACAAATAAAATGTTAGTCCATCCACAGGAATAACCATGAAATTGAATTTACCACTTGAGCTTGTTCACCGGGGCAAGTTCTTCACACGGATAGATTTGGATGTAAAGTCTACATTACTGATCATGGATACGATGATTTGGAAAGAATTGACTCTGCAGAGTTTGTACTTAACCACAGCCAACGGATTTCAGTAGTCACGGTGACTAGTTCCGTCTACGGTGTTCTGGGAGGAACACGTCTAACCAGTACACACCCAATTTAACCATCCGGAGCCAGGGATCACCCTCGGCAACATTCAGGAAAAACCCTGAGTCGGGGAGGCTACAACCTCGCGTAGAATGGGATCAAATTTCTATACGCGCGCTATAAGGGGGTGCCCCCCCTCTCGGTCCCAACCGGAAACACCCATGCCCCCTGACCGAATGACTGGCTTTAATCCTGGGCCAAGGTACCATCATCCCGGCCTCTCTGTTTGGTGTGTACACGGAAAGAGGTTGCCAACTTACTAAACCGTATCCTGGCAATGAGACATGTGGTAGCACGGAAAGGGGAAGGGACGATAACACGGCTCCAACCATGTTAACGTCGGAAAAGTCGGATGACACAAGGCTGGCATGCTACAACAGTACCACCTTGCTGCCCTTCATGTCACCACATGATTAGGCCACCTCTCATCAGAGGTCATCGCAACGTTGGAACATGCGGGAAAAGATCGATAACGTGGCTCCAACCACGTTAACGTCGAAGAAAGTCGGATGACGCAAGGCTGGCATGCTACAACAGTACCACCTTGCTGCCCTTCATGTCACCACATGATTAGGCCACCTCTCATCAGAGGTCATCGCAACTTCGGAACAACCGGGTCGTTGCCTTACAAGCAACGAGGTATTTATCGACACTCACATGCCACGCACAAACTTTCACATGAACATGCAAAGCATCTGCCATATCAAATGTTCAAACATGCTTGCCTGGTTCGGAGAAGTCGGAGTCTAGCTCGGCGAAGTTCGCGGCTCCGTCCCCTCTCCCGGAACCTACGGCAATCACGAAACGGGGTACTAACGTGAAAACCAACACATGCACAGAAACTCTGCCAAATATTTTTCAAATAAATCCCATAAAAAACTAGACAAAATTTGGAGATTGACAGAAAAAGAATCACTCAAAAATACCTTTTCATTAAAAAGTTATAAAGGTTTCTGTCCAGGGACCTTTCTGTAATGAAAAAGAAAAGTTCCAGGGTTTTAACTGAGAAAACAGAAAACGCTTCGGTTGGGAATGCGTAAGCGCAAGGAGAAAACGTATTTTGCCCGAAGGCGCCAACAGAAAACGGTTCGGGGAAATAAAACAGAGGCTGACACGCGGGGCCCGCATGTCAGGTTTGAAAGCTCGCCGGCGCCCGAAAACGGCGGTGGACGCCGGCGTCGAACCATGGCGAGTTAGGAGAAACGGAGGGTACCAAGAGCTTCAGTGTCTTCTTCCGCGTCGGTGGGTGGTGGACTCGTCCAACGGGGAGCACCACGTCGACGGCGACACTATCTCCGGCGGACGGCGGTTCGGGTGAGGTTGGGGGAACTCCGGTGGAGGGCTGCAAAGTATGAATTGAGGCGCGGGTCAGAACGGGTGATGCAAGGAGAAGCTACTGGCAAGAGAACGGGGGCTGCGGAGCACACACGGGGGCGAATCGGGCTGGATCCCGTGGCGGATCGCGGCGGCCGGAGTCGAGGAAGGAGACCCCCTCGCGGATCTTCCAGTGGCTGGGCGTGCTCTAGGGGAAGTGTAGGGCTGGTGGGTGCTCGAGTTGAAGCTCGGGGCCCCTATTTATAGGCAGATCGACGGGGTGGCCGTGAACGGAGAATCTCCGGCGAGCGATTACGGCGGAGCAGTGGGTTGGCATGGGGTTTGAGCGGTCGAGCAGCATCAGTGGATGTTACGGGACTCGTTTTGCAGCTAAACAGAGCTGGCCCTGGCGTAATGGCGTCTGCCCACGGTGAGGTGACCGCACGAGCTCAACGGCGGCAGAGAGCGCGCTCCGCGCCCTGGGGTTCACGACGAGAGCGGCAGCGCATTCGGGGGAGTGGAAGGCCACGCGGCGGGCTCCGGTGGTTTGGGCGGCGCTGGGTGGAGTTGGCGGCGCCGTGTCTCCCGCTGGCGCCCGCAAAGCCGCCGCCGGCGTCGGTCACGGGGCGGCGCACCTCCTGCTGCTCGTCGCCGACGCCCGCAAGATGCCAGGCACTCGTGCGGTGCAGGAACGAGAGGGCGAGGACGAGGAGCAAGGCGACGCGATGGCACTGGCGAGATCGATGCCCGTCTCTGAAGTAAACGATAGTGAGCACTGACTGAACTCTGAAGTTAACTGAACCTTGACAGTGACCAAGCAATGCAGGTGTTCGACAGTAGGTTTTGGTAAAGAGATGAATTTTGCTGGAGCTGTAACTTGGTGAGATGATCACTCAAAGCACCCAGGGGCTGCATGAATTTACTTGGAATTTTTGGAGAAAGTTTTGAATGAATTTCACCAAATTTGGCAAATCTGGTCCAAACTTGCAGCTGATGTAGTTTGAAATTTTTGAACTGGAGACCAGTGGATCTTCATGGTTCCAGGTTGAGGGTTCAAAGGACTAGGAGGGGAAAGAAGTTTGGTGGTAAAAGTCCAAACAGAAAATGGAGTTCCTTTGCAAATCTCCAAGTGCTATAAGAGAAGACAGAAATTTATTTGAATAGAATTTGAATGGAAAAGATCACATGAGGAGGTTCAACTTGCTGGATTTGATGCAAATCATGATCCAAAGGTGAGGGAAGGGTTAGGAGAGAGGATTTGCACTAATGCCATGGCAAGAAGGAATAGTTGAAAGTGGCAAAGGACTTTCCAAAAGCCATAGTGCATTCTCAAAAATATTTCAAAGGTTATTTTCTCAAATGAAAAAAAACATTTTGTCTTGAGTCCAATGAAAAGCAAGAACCTCCAAGACCACAGGAGGATCTTGGGTGAATTCAAATAAAATTTTTTCCATAAAGAAAATATATGAGAGGGAGAGTTCTCTTGAAGAAAAATTTTAAATCACTCCCTTCAAGTCAAATAAAACCTTTTGAAAAATCCAATAAAAACTTGGGTGTCACGTCTATCTTGTAGATCAATAGCTCGCGTTTAGCTCCCCTGTTTTATTTTTGATATGTTCCTAGAGAAAACTAAGTTGAAAGATGATAGTAGCAATGAAGCGGACTGGGTCCGTGATCTGAGGTTTATCCTCATTGCTACACAGAAGAATTATGTCCTTGATGCACCGCTAGGTGACATACCTATTGCAGGAGCAGATGCAGACGTTATGAATGTTTGGCTAGCTCAATATGATGACTACTTGATAGTTTAGTGCACCATGCTTAACGGCTTAGAATCGGGACTTCAAAGACGTTTTGAACGTCATGGACCATATGAGATGTTCTAGGAGTTGAAGTTAATATTTCAAGCAAATACCCGAGTTGAGAGATATGAAGTCTCCAACAAGTTCTATAGCTAAAAGATGGAGGAGAATAGCTCAAGCAATGAGCATGTGCTCAGATTGTCTGGGTACTATAATCGCTTGAATCAAGTGGGAGTTAATCTTCCAGATAAAATAGTGATTGACAGAATTCTCTAGTCACCATCACCAAGTCAGTAGAACTTCGTGATGAACTATAGTATGCAAGGGATGACGAAAACGATTCCCGAACTTTTCATGATGATGAAATCGATGAAGGTAGAAATCAAGAAAGAGCATCAAGTGTTGATGATTAACAAGACCACTAGTTTCAAGAAAAGGGCAAAGGGAAAGAAAGGGAACTTCATGTAGAATGGCAAGCAAGTTGTCACTTCCGTGAAGAAGCCCAAAGCTAGACTAAAGCCTGAAACTGAGTGCTTCTACTGCAAAGGAAATGGTCATTGGAAGTGGAAATGCCCTGAATATTTGGTGGATAAGAAGGATGGCCAAGTGAACAAGGGTATATTTGATATACAGGTTATTGATGTGTACCTTACTAGTGTTTATAGTAGCCCCTGGGTATTTGATACTTGTTCGGTTGCTAAAAATTAGTAACTCAAAACATGAGTTATAGAATAAACAGAGACTAGTTGAGGGTGAAGTGACGATGTGTGTTGGAAGTGGTTCCAAGATTGATATGATCATCATCGTACACTCCCTATACTTTCGGGATTAGTGTTAAACCTAAATAAATGTTATTTGGTGTTTGCGTTGAGCATGAATATGATTTGATCATGTTTATTGCAATACAGTTATTCATTTAAAGTTAGAGAATAATTGTTGTTCTGTTTACATGAATAAAACCTTCGATGGTCATACACCCAATGAAAATAGTTTGTTGGATCTCGATCGTAGTGATACACATATTCATAATATTGAAGCCAAAAGATGCAAAGTTAATAATGATAGTGCAACTTATTTGTGGCACTGCCGTTTAGGTCATATTGGTGTAAAGCGTATGAAGAAACTCCATGCTGATGGGATTTTGGAATCACTTGATTATGAATCACTTGATGCTTGCGAACCATGCCTTATGGGCAAGATGACTAAGACTCCGTTCTCCGGAACAATGGAGCGAGCAACTGACTTACTGGAAATAATACATACTGATGTATGCGATCCGATGAGTGTTGAAGCTCGCGGTGGGTATCGTTATTTTCTGACCTTCGCAGATGATTTGAGAAGATATGGGTATATCTACTTGATGAAACATAAGTTTGAAACATTTGAAAATTTCAAAGAGTTTCAGAGTGAAGTGGAAAATCATCGTGACAAGAAAATAAAGTTTCTACGATCTGATCGCGGAGACGAATATTTGAGTTACGAGTTTGGTCTTCAATTAAAACAATGTGGAATAGTTTCACAAATTCATGCCACCTGGAACACCACAGCATAATGGTGTGTCCGAACGTCATAACCGTACTTTATTGGATATAGTGAAATCTATGATGTTTCTTACCGATTTACCACTATAGTTTTGGGGTTATGCATTAGAGACAACTGCATTCACGTTAAAAAGGGCACCATCTAAATCCATTGAGATGACGCCTTATGAACTGTGGTTTGGCAAGAAACCAAAGTTGTCGTTTCTTAAAGTTTGGGGTGCAATGCTTATGTGAAAAAGTTTCATCCTGATAAGCTCAAACCCAAAACGGAGAAATGTGTCTTCATAGGATACCCAAAGGAGATAGTTGGGTACACCTTCTATCACAGATCCGAAGGCAAGACATTCGTTGCTAAGAATGGATCCTTTCTAGAGAAGGAGTTTCTCTCAAAAGAAGTGAGTGGGAGGAAAGTAGAACTTGATGAGGTAACTGTACCTGCTCCCTAATTGGAAAGTAGTTCATCGCAGAAATCTATTCCTGTGACTCCTACACCAATTAGTGAGGAAGCTAATGATGATGATCATGTAACTTCAGATCAAGTTACTACCGAACCTCGTAGGTCAACCAGAGTGAGATCCGCACCAGAGTGGTACGGCAATCCTGTTCTGGAGGTCATGTTACTTGACCATGACGAACCTACGAACTATGAGGAAGTGATGATGAGCCCAGATTCCGCAAAATGGTTTAAGACCATGAAATCTGAGATGGGATCCATGTATGAGAACAAAGTATGGACTTTGGTTGACTTGCCCCATGATCGGCAAGCCATTGAGAATAAATGGATCTACAAGAGGATGACGAACACTAATAGTAGTGTTACTATCTACAAAGCTCGAATTGTCGCAAAATGTTTTCGACAATTTCAAGGTGTTGACTACGATGAGACCTTCTCACCCGTAGCGATGCTTAAGTCCGTCCGAATCATGTTAGCAAATGCCGCATTTTATTATGAAATTTGGCAAATGGATGTAAAGACTGCATTCCTGAATGGATTTCTGGAAGAAGAGTTGTATATGATGCAACCTGAAGGTTTTATCGATCCAAAGGGTGCTAAGAAAGTGTGCAAGCTCCAGCGATCCATCTATGGACTGGTGCAAACATCTCAGAGTTGGAATATACGCTTTGATGAGTTGATCAAAGCATATAGTTTTATACAGACTTGCGGTGAAGCCTGTATTTACAAGAAACTAAGTGGGAGCACTACATCATTTCTGATAAGTATATGTTGATGACATATTGTTGATCGGAAATAATGTAGAATTTTCTGGAAAGCATAAAGGAGTATTTGAAAGGAGTTTTTTCAAAGAAAGACCTCGGTGAAGCTGCTTACATATTGAACATCAAGATCTATAGAGATAGATCAAGACGCTTGATAAGTTTTTTCAATGAGTACATACCTTGACAAGATTTTGAAGTAGTTCAAAAAGTCAAAGAAAGAGTTCTTACCTGTGTTACAAGGTGTGAAATTGAGTAAGACTCACAACCAGACCACGGCAGAAGATAGAAAGAGAATGAAAGTCATTCCCTATGCCTCAGCCATAGGTTCCATAAAGTTTGCCATGCTGTGTACCAGATCTATTGTCTACCCTACACTGAGTTTAGCAAGGAAGTACAATAGTGATCTAGGAGTAGATCTCTGGACAGCAGTCAAAATTATCCTTAGGGGAATAAGGATATGTTTCTCGATTATGGAGGTGACAAAAGGATCATCGTAAAGGGTTACGTCGATACAAGTTTTGACACTGATCCAGATGACTCTAAGTCTCAATCTGGATACATATTGAAAGTGGGAGCAATTAGCTAGAGTAGCTCCGTGCAGAGCATTGTTGACATAGAAATTTGCAAAATACATACGGATCTGAATGTGGCAGACCTGTTGACTAAACTTCTCTCACAAGCAAAACATGATCACACCTTAGTACTCTTTGGGTGTTTATCACATAGCGATGTGAACTAGATTATTGACTCTAGTAAACTCTTTGGGTGTTGGTCACATGACGATGTGAACTATGGGTGTTAATCACATGGTGATGTGAACTATTGGTGTTAAATCACATGGCGATGTGAACTAGATTATTGACTCTAGTGCAAGTGGGAGACTGAAGGAAATATGCCCTAGAGGCAATAATAAAGTTATTATTTATTTCCTTATTTCATGATAAATGTTTATTATTAATGCTAGAATTGTATTAACCGGAAACTTGATACATGTGTGAATACATAGACAAAACATAGTGTCACTAGTATGCCTCTACTTGACTAGCTCGTTAATCAAAGATGGTTGAGTTTCCTAGCCATAGACATAAGTTGTCATTTGATTAACGGGATCACATCATTAGGAGAATGATGTGATTGACTTGACCCATTCCGTTAGCTTAGCACTTGATCGTTTAGTATGTTGCTATTGCTTTCTTCATGACTTATATATGTTCCTATGACTATGAGATTATGCCACTCCCGTTTACCGGAGGAACACCTTGTGTGCTACCAAACGTCACAACGTAACTGGGTGATTATAAAGTTACTCTACAGGTGTCTCCGAAGGTACTTGTTGGGTTGGCGTATTTCGAGATTAGGATTTGTCACTCCGATTGTCGGAGAGGTATCTCTGGGCCCTCTCGGTAATGCACATCACTATAAGCCTTGCAAGCAATGTGACTAATGAGTTAGTTGCGGGATGATGCATTATGGAACGAGTAAAGAGACTTGCCGGTAGCGAGATTGAACTAGGTATTGAGATACCGACGATCGAATCTCGGGCAAGTAACACACCGATGACAAAGGGAATAACGTATGTTGTTATGCGGTTTGACCGATAAAGATCTTCGCAGAATATGTAGGAGCCAATATGAGCATCCAGGTTCCGCTATTGGTTATTGACCGGAGACGTGTCTCGATCATGTCTACATTGTTCTCGAACCCGTAGGGTCCGCACGCTTAACGTTCGGTGACGATTTGTATTATGAGTTTATGTGTTTTGATGTACCAAAGGTAGTTTGGAGTCCCGGATGAGATTGGACACATGACGAGGAGTCTCGAAATGGTCGAGACGTAAAGATCGATATATTGGACGACTATATTCGGACATCAGAAAGGTTCCGAGTGATTCGGGTATTTTTCGGAGTACCGCGGAGTTACGGGAATTCGCCGGGGAGTATATGGGCCTTATTCGTCTTTAGGGGAAAGAGAAAGGGGAGGCTGCGCGCCCCCCAATGCTTAGTCCGAATTGGACTAGGGGGAGGGGCGGCGCCCCCTCCTTCCTTCTCTTCTCTTTTCCCTTTCCTTTTCTTCTACTCCTACTACTTGGAAGGGCTCCTAGTTCTATTAGGAAAAGGGGAATCCTACTCCCGGTGGGATTAGGACTCCCCTAGGGCGCGCCATAGAGAGGGCCAGCCCTCCTCCTCCTCCACTCCTTTATATACGGGGAGGGGGGCACCCCTTGGAGACACAACAATCGATCTCTTGATATCTTAGCCGTGTGCGGTGCCCCCCTCCACCATATTCCACCTCGATCATATCGTAGCGGTGCTTAGGCGAAGCCTTGCGTCGGTAACAACATCATCACTGTCATCACGCCGTCCTGCTGATGTAACTCTCCCGTGAAGCTCTGCTGGATCGGAGTTCGCGGGACGTCATCGAGCTGAACATGTGCCGAACTCGGAGGTGCCGTGCGTTCGGTACTTGGATCGGTCGGATCGTGAAGACGTACGACTACATCAACCGTGTTGTGCTAACGCTTCCGCTTTCGGTCTACGAGGGTACGTAGACACACTCTCCCCTCTCATTTCTATGCATCACCATGATCTTGCATCCGCGTAGGATTTTTTTTTAAATTACTATGTTCCCCAACACAATGATACGCAACCTCGAGGTGAACAAGATGCTGGTCGACGGCGGGGCCGGTCTGAACTTGATCTCACCCGTTGTGATCAAAAGGCTGCAAATTCCTGATGGAGACCTCGAAGAGACGGGCACGTTTCAAGGGGACAACCCGGGAAGGAGCCAACCGAAGGGTAAGATCACGCTGCCTGTGACATTTGGAGGCGAGTTGAACTACAGGACGAAGAGGATTGTCTTTGATGTAGCCGAGATCCCCTTGCCCTAGAATGGGATCCTCGGCCACCCGGCACTAGCCAAGTTCATGGCGGCGTCGCATTACGCCTACAACACGCTAAAGATGCCTGGGCCGATGACCATCATCACCGTTCCTTGTGACAAGAAGGACGCGCTGATCTGCGCCGACCTACTCTACCGGGAAGCAGTTGCAGCAACTGCCGCCAAGGCACTTGCTCCTGCTGCTGAAGCCCCGGGAGGGAAGAAGAAGACCGGCAAGACCTCTCACACCCACTCCGGCAAGCGCACCTCTTCGGAGTGTTGTGCTACCGTCGAGGACGTGCCAGAGAGCTCCACCAGCAAGAGCAAGAGATCCAGAGTTGCATCGCCAGAGACCAAGAAGGTGTCCGTCAAGGAGGATGGCACAGGAGGGGCTTTCACCATAAGCTCCACCCTTGACAGCAAATAGGAAAGCGTGCTCATCACTTTCCTGCGGGCGAATGTCCATGTGTTTGCTTGGCAAGCATCCGACATCCCTGGCGTTCCCAGGGAAGTGATTGAGCACCATCTTGCTGTCTGTCCTCACGCGCGACCCGTCAAGCAGAAGGTCAGGAAGCAAGCTTTGGAACGGCAGGAGTTCATCACAGAGGAGATCAGGAAGTTGGAAGCGGCAGGCTTGGTGAGGGGAGTGCTCCATCCGACGTGGTTTGCCAATCCGGTGGTGGTACGCAAGGCAAATGGGAAGTGGAGGTTGTGTATTGACTACACAGATATCAATAAGGCTTGTCCTAAGGACCCCTTCCCGTTGCCGCGCATCAACCAGATTGTTGACTCCACGGCCGGGTGTGGTCTCTTCTCATTCCTTGACGCCTACTCGGGCTACCACCAGATCTTCATGACAAGAGAAGACGAAGAGAAGACAGCATTCATCACCCCATGTGGTACGTATTGCTTTTTACGGATGCCTTTCGGGTTGAAGAGTGCTGGCTCAACGTTCGCAAGGGAGGTCCAAATTGGGTTTGAGCCCCAGCTACATAAAAATATGGAAGCTTATATGGATGACATAGTGGTCAAAACCAAGGACAAGGCAACTCTTGTACAAGACTTAGAAGAGACGTTTGCAAATCTGCGCAAGATCAACCTCAAATTGAACCCTGAGAAGTGTGTCTTCGACGTTCCGTCCGGCAAGCTTCTCGGGTTCTTTGTGTCACAGCGTGGGATCGAGGCAAACCCAGACAAGATCAAGGCTATTGAGCAGATCGAGGCGCCCAAGCGGATCAAGGATGTGTGTCGGCTCACTGGCTGCGTTGCCGCCATGAGCAGATTCATCTCCAAGTCTGCCGAGCGCGCCCTTCCCTTTTTCAAAATCTTGAAAAAGGCAGGACCAATGGAATGGACCCCAGAGGGTGAAGCAGCGTTGCAGGATTTGAAGAGGTACCTCTCCTCTACGCCAATACTAGTTGCGCCTAAGCCATAAAAGCCATTGCTGCTGTATCTAGCGGCAACGAATCAAGTGGTTAGCGCCGCGCTAGTGGCAGAGAGGGAGGTCGATGAAGAGGCAAAGGCAACGGTCGAGCTGGCAGATGGTGAACCAGAGCTCCCTCCGGCAGAGCCTGGCGCCGGCAAGGCAAGGCCCCCGGCAGAGTCCGACGCCACCGGGACAGGGCCCGTGCGACCAAATGAAGTGGTGCAGAAGAAGAAGATGATGCAGCACCCGGTTTACTTTGTCAGCTCCCTCTTGCAGGGGGCTAGGTCAAGGTACTCCGGTGTGCAGAAATTGCTTTTCATCCTCCTCATGGCCTCGAGGAAGCTGCGTCATTTCTTCCAAACACACGAAATCACCGTCATCACCCGCCTCCCGTTGCAACGGATACTGCATAACCCAGACGCAACCGGGAGGATTGTGGAGTGGGCCTTGGAGCTGTCGAGCTTTGGTTTGAAGTTTGAAAGTACTTAGACAATCCAGCGCAGAGTCTTGGCAGAGTTCATTGCGGAATGGACCTCAACGCCTGATGAAGAGATCGAGGAGACCTCTCTCCTCGGCAAGGAAGCAAGTCGCAACTGGATCATGTATATTGACGGGGCTTTCTCGCTGCAAGGCGCCGGTGCTGGTGTGCTGCTTGTCGCACCCACCGGAGAGCACCTCAAGTATGTAATCCAGATGCACTTTCCGAGGGAGATGTCCACAAACAACATTGCTGAATACGAGGGGTTGCTTGCCGGTCTCAGGATCGCGGCAGACCTCGGGATTAAGAAGCTCATCGTCAGGGGTGATTCACAGCTTGTCGTCAGGCAAGTCAACAAAGATTATCAGAGCCCATTGATGGAGGCCTACGTAGATGAGGTGAGGAAGCTAGAAGAGCGCTTTGACGGTATACAAGCGGAGCACGTTCCCCGAGTGGAGAACGGCATCACCAATTACCTGTCGAAGCGCGCCGCGTTCAAGCTACCTATGGAACCAGGTACTTTTGTACTTCGGTTAACTCAACCATCCGTTGAACCATCAATAGAGCAGAACAAGCGAAGGAAATCAGGCCCCGGCAAGTACTTTCCCGCCGAGCCCCCTGGGGCCGCCGGCAAGGATGTAGCAGTGGGTACTAAGCCTGCCGAGGGACAACTGACTCCGGCAGGGCGTCAAGCCCTAGCCATAGAGACGGCCGCTCCCATGGAAGAAGAAATGCCTTTAGTCCTTGCCGTCGAGCCCCAGGCTCCGGCATGGGCATAGCATACCGTCCGATTCCTCCAAACAGGGGAGCTTACTGATGAGCAGGAAGAAGCGGAGAAAGTAGCCCGTCGGTCTGCTATGTATCAGTTTGTCGATGACGTCCTATAAAGGAAAAGACCGAACGGTGTGAAATTAAAGTGCATCCCCCGGGAGGAAGGACTAGAGCTGTTAGCGGAGATACACAGAGGCATATGTGGCTCCCACACAGGGTCGAGGGCCATCGCCGGCAAGGTTTCTTCTGACGCACTGCCCTCTAGGATGCGACGACACTAGTAACCAATTGTGAAGCGTGTCAGTTCCATTCGAAGAAGCTTCATCAACCAGCTCAAGCTCTTCAAACAACTCCTCTGTCCTGGCCATTTTTGGTCTGGGGGCTCGACATACTGGGCCCTTTCACCCACGCTGTCAGGGGCTTTGAGTACTTGTACGTTGGAATCGACAAGTTCACAAAGTGGCCGGAGGTGGAAGCAGTGAGGAAGGTGACAGCACAGTCAGCCGTCAAGTTCTTCAAGGGGCTAGTCTGTCATTTTGGTGTACCAAACAGAGTCATCACCGACAACGGCACGCAGTTCAGAAGCCACACCTTCATGCAATACATCCAAGACCTCGGCAGCAAGGTATGTTTCGCTTCCGTGGCACACCCACGGAGCAACGGCCAGGCGGAGAGGGCAAATGCTGAAGTGCTGCGAGTCCTGAGGACCAAGACTTTTGACAGGCTGCCCCAGAGCGGAAGGCGCTGGATTGATGAATTGCCGGCGGTTCTTTGGTCAATCAGAACAACACCGAATCGAGCCACCGGCCAGACACCCTTCTCCCTCATTGACGGGGCGGAAGCAGTTCTCCCCACGGAACTCATATACGAGTCACCCCGAGTACTCCTTATGATGAGCTTGAGCAAGAGCAACTGCGGCAAGATGACGCAACGCTCCTCGAGAGGAAGATCGTCTTTGGGCGGCTGTGCGAGCAGCATGCTACCAGCAAGCCTTGCGCCGCTACCATAGCTGCAAGGTTCATGCCTGAAGCTTTGAGGAAGGCGACCTTGTTCTTCGGCGCGTTTAGTTGGCGAAGAATTCCAACAAGTTGACGCCGAAGTGGGAAGGCCCTTATCGGGTAATACGAGTCACCAGGCCCGGCGCAGTCCACCTGGAGACCGAAGATGCCGTTCTAGTGAGCAACTCCTGGAACATCGAACATCTTCGCAAGTTTTACCCATAAGGCGCGGTTGCCGGGCCCCCCCGGCAAATCACCTTTTGTACAAGCCTTGCCGGCAAGGCATGTAACCGTCTGTACAAAGCCAGGCGCAGACCCTGAGCATAAATAAATGAAGCGCTGGCACCCTAAGTTTTAGCATGCATGCTACGTCAAGTCCCTCCCTCGGTTAGGGTTGGTAGTGCTTAGCGGCGACTAACCCCTAGCATAGATGTCGAGTGTGCGTTTCTCTATTCCTTTCCGTCCTCTTTGGTTCACAGGGTACATGGACATTCCTGCTGAGCTGTTTGGAAGAAAGAGAACGAGCCGGCGCTCCGGCCTCGGCAAGCCAAGGTTGCTGGGGGCTACAGATACAAGAATCCACCCACGGCAAGCCCAGGGCTGCCGGGGGCTTCAGTTTCAGATAAGTCTTTTATCCTCTATTGTAAATTTCCGTATGAAGTTGGGACATATGAGACCTCGTTTTGCTCCTAGACCACCGTGCTCCCCCTTCTTCATGTACCCAAGTCCCTGGGTCGGAACCGGGTTGTAGTCGCGGTGGCGAGGAAATAAACGAAGGGCCTAACTCTACTTCGCCCTGCCTCCGCCAAGGGCGTGAGAATGGTCGACTGAAGTAAGGGGACGGCAAGGCCTGTTGCCGGGCGACAATGTTTATCTTAAAAATAACAGGGATTCATTCCTTGGCATGGGCCTCACTCACGCACAAAGAACTCGGCAAACACCCTTTTTCATTAAAAACATCCCATACAGGTACAGTTCATACGGAATAAAAAACATGAGCAAGGGGATTACAAGTCTTAAAATTAACAAGTGCCCGCAGGCTTACAAACTAAAAAGAGATAAGATGCCCGTAGTCCCTTTCTTCTCCCTATCCTCAGAAGGTGGAACAAGATGGCGGGAGGGCAAAAAGAGTGCCTAGGCGAGGTATGAGGAGCAGAAGGCACCAAGAGAACATCCCGGTGCCGGGAGAGGAGCTGGAAGATGAGGCAATGGGCCGACAATACGCGATGAAGGCGTCGGTGCCCGCGTACTCCGACTTGACGGCCCCCACCCGCCTTCTTCGCCTTCCTCGACCCTCCTACGCCAGCCGCCCAAGGAGGCGACGGGGAAAGCGTCGATGGAGAGCTTGACGAGGATGGCCCTCGGCAGGGCGTGTGGCCGAGGAAGGGGCGACGCGTTCAGTCGGAGTCGAGGTCAGCGTCCTGCCGCTCGACGCCCTCGTCGTTGTTGTCGCTGTCCTCCTCGTCACTCCCGCTTGAGGAGGAATCTTCGTCATCGGAGGAGCTCTCCACGCAGCACTTTAGGCGAGTTCCAAGATCTCCAAAGACCTTGACGGAGAGTAGGCCATTCTCCATTAACTTGAAATAGAGAATGAGCCCCGCCGTCAGGCTATGGAAACGAGTGAACGTCTTCCATCCACGACGGAGGTACATGACATGAGGAGCAGGGAAGTCGACGTCGACCCACGTGCCATCGTTCCCCCAGCCCCTCATGTGCAACCTGAGGGTCTGGGGAGGATCAAGCTCCATCACCCGAGCAAATGGGGTAGGGAGACGGAGACGACGACGCGGTGGCCGGCGCAGCCTGATGAAGAACTCACAGGGTTGGTCCCCGACGTGGCCCTCCATCGGGGGAGGCATCGCTGGTGGAGGCAAGGCCGGTGCGCCGCCCCGTCCCCCTCTCCCCCGAGCACCACGGAGACCTCGGCCTCGCCCCCTCCCCCTTCCTCTCGCAGCTGGCTCCACCGCCGCGAGATCTTGAGAAGGAGGGACGCGCTGTCGAGCAGCGACCCTCGCCGCCACCATCGAAGGGCCGGTGCCTCCCCTCGCCATGGCAAATGGAGAACGAGCCGAAGTGAATGGAGGCGGATGGTGAAAGGATGTGGGATGCCATCCCCCTCCCCCTTCTTATAAAGGGGCGGGGTCGGGGCTCGGCTGCCCCACTCGACCAATCCGGCCATCGGGGGCGCAGGGAATCAAGACCGACCCACTGCCCCAATCATCAACGGCCCGGTTTTCCGCCTCCACCGCCTGCATGGGGGACACGTGGCGAGCAAGCTGAATCGAGGGGACGGGTGAGGCGACCATTCCCCACCCCGTGATCATGGGGCGCAGACGCCTTGAAGACCGCGACCCGAGTCCACTCAGTAAATGAGCCGCGCCTCTGCGTCTCCCTCTTTTTATGGGGAAGGCGCGAGCCGCCTCTTTACTGCGACGTGACGCATGCGTGCGGAATCCTCCCCACACATGACCCCCACGTCACACACGACCCTCCACATCATGTGTTCAACGCGGGTCGTGGAGAAACGCAGCGGACGAGAAGTTACGGCGGTAAAAATCCGCCCCACCTGGCCGCGCACCGTTCTGGGCCTAGCACAACAACGCGTCATGCTTATGTGTGGTCCAGGCCTGGGGGCTCCTGTCAGTGTACAAAAGTAGGGGCTTTCCTTTTTTATCCCTTTACTTGTGCACGGGCAATCAGAGCCACGCCCGCGGCCACACTTACCAAGGCAGAGGAGGGCAGAGGAGGGAAGCCGGAGTACAAGCCAAACCAAGGCAAACGCCAAAATCAGAGACACAAAGAGCAGAGGAGCGAGGTAGACTCCCCCGGCAAGAGCCTTGCCGGGGCGGCCTCCGAGGCCCCGGCAAGAGCCTTGCTGGGGTAGCTTGCCCAACACCAGCAGAGCGAGCCACCCTTGAGCCCAAGGGTTCCGAACGTCGCCAACAACTACTTTGGAACCAAGGCTCAGGAGGCACCTCTGTGGTGGCATGCAGATCTTTGTCAAGATCATAAATACATGAGATCAGATGAGGACCAGAAGACAACGACCCTCGGCGGGATCCAAGCCGAGGAAATCCACAAGAGCCCCGGCAAGATCCTTGCCGGAGACGACCACGATGCCACGGCAAGACCCTTGCCGGGGCCCCGGCAAGACCCTTGCCGAGGAAACTAGTGGGGCCGCAGCCAGGCCAACGTCTGCCAAGACGCCACCGCCGTCCCCATGTAGCTGCTATCTCAACTAGCTGGGCAGGCACCTGCGTGGCAACGAGCGACCTCTACACCGACCCAGCAAGCACCTGCGTGGTGGCATGCAAATCTTCGTGAAGGCTCCACCACCACGCCAGCCCAGCAGCCAGCCGACGTGGCACCGCAACGCCTCGTCAGCTCGGACGCGCGTTGAAGCCAGGCGAGGCGGCGACAGCTGGGACGTGCTTCCTCGCCGTCCCCAATAAAGCAAGAGGGGCACGTCGGGAGCGCATTAAATGTGTTTGTCCGACGGTGCCAGAGGATAGACACATCCACTGTACACCTTTCCACCTCCAGTGTGCCACTGTGGCAACCCCTTTTGCCTATAAAAGGAGGCCTGAGGTGACCAAGAGAAGGATTCGGATCTTTTGGGCAAGTCACACCCCGTAGCTAGCTCAAGAACACAAGAACACTGAAATACATCCACCAAAGCAGGACTAGGGTATTACGCATCTTCGCGGCCCGAACCTGGGTAAACGATCCGTGTGCTTCCTGTCAGACCCGCTCTTTGCACAACCCCGCGCCCGCCAACCATAGAAGGGATCCCAGTGATTCCATAGGTGTCGATTTCCCCCGACAATCTTTATCGGTCAAACCGCATAACAACATACGTCATTCCCTTTTTCATCGGTATGTTACGTGCCTGAGATTCGATCGTCGGTATCATCATACCTAGTTCAATCTCGTTACCAGCAAGTCTCTTTACTCGTTCCGTAATGCATCATCCCACAATTAACTCGTTAGTCACATTGCTTGCAAGGCTTATAGTGATGTGCATTACCGAGAGGGCCCAGAGATACCTCTCCAATACACAGAGTGACAAATCCTAATATCAATCTATGCCAACTCAACAAACACCTTCGGAGATAGCTGTAGATCATCTTTATAATCACCCAGTTACATTGTGACGTTTGATAGCACAAAAAGTGTTCCTGCGGTATTCGGGAGTTGCATAATCTCATAGTCAGAGGAATATGTATAAGTCATGAAGAATGCAATAGCAATAAAACTAAACGATCATTATGCTAAGCTAACAGATGGGTCTTGTCCATCACATCATTCTCTAATGATGTGATCCCGTTGTTCAAGTGACAACACATGTCTATGGTCAGGAAACTTAACCATCTTTGATTAACGAGCTAGTCAAGTAGAGGCATACTATGGACACTCTATTTGCCTATGTATTCACACATGTACTAAGTTTCTGGTTAATACAATTCTAGCATGAATAATAAACATTTATCATGATATAAATAAATATAAATAACAACTTTATTATTGACTCTAGGGCATATTTCCTTCAGTCTCCCACTTGCACTAGAGTCAATAATCTAGATTACATTGTAATGATTCTAACACCCATGGAGTCTTGGTGTTGATCATGTTTTGCTCATGGAAGAGGCTTAGACAACGGGTCTGCAACATTCAGATCCGTATGTATTTTGCAAATCTCTATGTCTCCCGCCTTGACTTGATCGCGGATGGAATTGAAGCATCTCTTGATGTGTTTGGTTCTCTTGTGAAATCTGGATTCCTTCGCTAAGGCAATTGCTCCAGTATTGTCACAAAAGATTTTCGATGGACCCGATGGACTAGGCATTACACCTAGATCGGATATGAACTCCTTTATCCAGACTCCTTCATTTGCTGCTTCCGAAGCAGCTATGTACTCCGCTTCACACGTACATCCCGCCACGACGCTCTTGTTGGAACTGCACCAACTGACAGCTCCACCATTCAATATAAATACGTATCCGGTTTGTGACTTAGAGTCATCCGGATCAGTGTCAAAGCTTGCATCGACGTAACCATTTACGACAAGCTCTTTGTCACCTCCATAAACGAGAAACATATCCATAGCCCTTTTCAGGTATTTCAGGATGTTCTTGACCGCTGTCCAGTGATCCACTCCTGGATTACTTTGGTACCTCCCTGCTAAACTTATAGCAAGGCACACATCAGGTCTGGTACACAGCATTGCATACATGATAGAACCTATGGCTGATGCATAGGGAATGACTTTGATTTTCTCTCTATCTTCTGCAGTTGTGGGGCATTGAGTCTGACTCAACTTCACACCTTGTAACACAGGCAAGAACCCTTTCTTTGACTAATCCATTTTGAACTTCTTCAAAACTTTATCAAGGTATGTGCTTTGTGAAAGTCCAATTAAGCGTCTTGATCTATCTCTATAGATCTTGATGCCCAATATATAAGTAGCTTCACCGAGGTCTTTCATTGAAAAATACTTATTCAAGTATCCTTTTATGCTATCTAGAAATTCTGTATTATTTCCAATCAACAATATGTCATCCACATATAATATGAGAAATGCTACAAAGCTCCCACTCACTTTCTTGTAAATACAGGCTTCACCGCAAGTCTGTATAAATTTATATGCTTTGATCAACTCATCAAAGCGTATATTTCAACTCTGAGATGCCTTTACCAGTCCATAAATGGATCGCTGGAGCTTGCACACTTTGTTAGCACCTTTAGGATCGACAAAACCATTTGGTTGCATCATATACAACTCTTCTTTAATAAATCCATTAAGGAATACAGTTTTGACATCCATTTGCCAAATTTCATAATCATAAAATGCGGCAATTGCTAACATGATTCGGACAGACTTAAGCATCGCTACGGGTGAGAAGGTCTCATCGTAGTCAACTCCTTGAACTTGTCGAAAACCTTTCTCAACAAGTCGAGCTTTGTAGACTGTAACATTACTGTCAGCGTCAGTCTTCTTCTTGAAGATCCATTTATTCTCTATGGCTTGCCGATCATCGGGCAAGTCAACCAAAGTCCACACTTTGTTCTCATACATGGATCCCATCTCAGATTTCATGGCCTCAAGCCATTTTGGGGAATCTGGACTCATCATCGCTTCCTCATAGTTCATAGGTTCGTCATGGTCAAGTAACATGACCTCCAGAACAGGATTACCGTACCACTCTAGTGCGGACCGTACTCTGGTTGACCTACGAGGTTCGGTAGTAACTTGATCTGAAGCTTCATGATCATCATCATTAGCTTCCTCACTAATTGGTGTAGGAATCACTGGAACTGATTTCTATGATGAACTACTTTCCAATTCGGCAGAAGGTACAATTACCTCATCAAGTTCTACTTTCCTCCCACTCACTTCTTTCGAGTGAAAATCCTTCTCTAGAAAGGATCCATTCTTAGCAACGAATATCTTGCCTTCGGATCTGTGATAGAAGGTGTACCCGACAGTCTCCTTTGGGTATCCTATGAAGACACATTTCTCCGATTTGGGTTTGAGCTTATAAGGTTGAAGCTTTTTCACATAAGCATCACAGCCCCAAACTTTAAGAAACGACAGCTTATGTTTCTTGCCAAACCACAATTCATATGGTGTCGTCTCAACGGATTTAGATGGCACCTTGTTTAACGTGAATGCAGCCGTATCTAAAGCAAAACCCCAAAACGATAGCGGTAAATCAGTAAGAGACATCATAGATCGCACCATATCTAATAAAGTAAGGTTACGACATTCGGACACACCATTACGCTGTGGTGTTCCAGGTGGTATGAGTTGCGAAATTATTCCACACTGTTTCAAATGAAGACCAAACTCATAACTCAAATATTCTCCTCCACGATCAGATCATATAAATTTTATTTTCTTGTTACGATGATTTTCCACTTCACTCTGAAATTCTTTGAACTTTTCAAATGTTTCAGACTTATGTTTCATTAAGTAGATATACCCATATCTTCTCAAATCATCTGTGAAGGTCAGAAAATAACGATACTCACCGCGAGCCTCAACACTCATTGGACCGCATACATCAGTATGTATTATTTCCAACAAGTCAGTTGCTCACTCCATTGTTTCGGAGAACGAAGTCTTAGTCATCTTGCCCATGAGGGATGGTTCGCAAGCATCAAGTGATTCCAAAAGTCCATCAGCATGGAGTTTCTTCATGTGCTTTACGCCAATATGACCTAAACGGCAGTACCACAAATAAGTTGCACTATCATTATTAACGTTGCATCTTTTGACTTCAATATTATGAATATGTGTATCACTACAATCGAGATTTAACAAAAATAGACCACTCATCAAGGGTGCATGACCATAAAAGATATTAATCATATAAATAGAACAACCATTATTCTTTAATTTAAATGAATAACCGTCTCACATTAAACAAGATCTAGATATAATGTTCATGCTCAATGCTGGCACCAAATAACAATTATTTAGATCTAAAACTAATCCCGACAGTAGATGTAGAGGTAGCGTGCCGACGGCGATCACATCGACTTTGGAACCATTTCCCACGCGCATCGTCGCCTCGTCCTTAGCCAATCTTCGTTTAATCCATAGCCCCTGCTTCGAGTTGCAAATATGAGCAACAAAATCAGTATCAAATACCCAGGCGCTACTACGAGCATTAGTAAGGTACACATCAATAACATGTATATCAAATATACCTTTCACTTTGCCATCCTTCTTATCCGCCAAATACTTGGGGCAGTTCCCCTTCCAGTGACCAGTCCCTTTGCAGTAGAAGCACTCAGTTTTAGGCTTAGGTCTAGACTTGGGTTGCTTCACTTGAGCAGCAACTTGCTTGCTGTTCCTCTTTAAGTTCCTCTTCTTCCCTTTGCCCTTTTTCTTGAAACTAGTGGTCTTGTTAACCATCAACACTTGATGCTCCATCTTGATTTCTACCTCCGCAGCTTTTAGCATTGCGAAGAGCTCGGGAATTGTCTTATTCATCCCTTGCATATCATAGTTCATCACGAAGCTTGTATAGCTTGGTGGCAGTGATTGAAGAACTCTGTCAATGACACTATCATAAGGAAGATTAACTCCCAATTGAGTCAAGTGGTTGTGGTACCCAGACATTCTGAGTATATGTTCACTGACAGAACTATTCTCCTCCATTTTGCAGCTATAGAACTTATTTGAGACTTCATATCTCTCAATGCGGGCATTTGCTTGAAATATTAACTTCAACTCCTGGAACATCTCATATGCTCCATGACGTTCAAAACGTCTTTGAAGTCCTGATTCTAAGCCGTAAAGCATGGCACACTGAACTATCGAGTAGTCATCAGCATTGCTCTGCCAGACGTTCATAACGTCCGGAGTTGCTCCTGCAGTGGGTCTTGCACCTAGCGGTGCTTTCAGGATGTAATTCTTCTGTGCAGCAATGAGGATAATCCTCAAGTTACGGACCCCGTCCGTGTAGTTGCTACCATCATCTTTCAACATAGCTTTCTCTAGGAACGCATTAAAATTCAAGGGAACGGTAGCACGGGCCATTGATCTACAACAACATAAACATGCAAAAACTATCAGGTACTAAGTTCATGATAAATTATAGTTCAATTAATCATATTAATTAAGAACTCCCACTTAGATAGACATCCCTTTAGTCATCTAAATGATCACGTGATCCATATCAACTAAACCATGTCCGATCATCACGTGAGATGGAGTAGTTTTCAATGGTGAACATCACGATGTTGATCATATCTACTATATGATTCACGTTCGACCTTTCGGTCTCAGTGTTCCGAGGCCATATCTGCATATGCTAGGCTCGTCAAGTTTAACCCGAGTATTCTGCACGTGCAAAACTGGCTTGCACCCGTTGTATGTGAATGTAGAGCTTATCACACCCGATCACCACGTGGTGTCTCGGCACGACGAACTGTAGCAACGGTGCATACTCAGGGAGAACACTTATACCTTGAAATTTAGTGAGGGATCATCTTATAATGCTACCGCCGTAAAAGCAAAATAAGGTGCATAAAGGATAAAGATCACATGCAATCAAAATATGTGACATGATATGGCCAAATCATCTTGTGCCTTTGGTCTCCATCTCCAAAGCACCGTCATGATCTCCATTGTCACTGGCTTGACACCTTGATCTCCATCGTACATCGTTGTCGTCTCGCCAACTATTGCTTCTACGACTATCGCTGCCGCTTAGTGATAAAGTAAAGCAATTACATGGCGATTGCATTTCATACAATAAAGCGACAACCATAAGGCTCCTGCCAGTTGCCAATAACTTTTACAAAACATTATCATCTCATACAACAATTTATATCTCATCACGTCTTGACCATATCACATCACAACATGCCCTGTAAAAACAAGTTCGACGTCCTCTACTTTGTTGTTGCAAGTTTTACGTGGCTGCTACGGGCTTCTAGCAAGAACCGTTCTTACCTACGCATCAAAACCACAACGATTTTTCGTCAAGTGTGTTGTTTTAACCTTCAACAAGGACCGGCCGTAGTCAAACTCGATTCAACTAAAGTTGGAGAAACATACACCCGCCAGCCACCTATGTGCGAAGCACGTCGGTAGAACCAGTCTCATGAACGCGGTCATGTAATGTCGGTCTGGGCCGCTTCATCCAACAATACCGCCGAATAAAAGTAAGACGTTGATGGTAAGTAGTATGACTATTATCGCCCACAACTCTTTGTGTTCTACTCATGCATATATCATCTACGCATAAACCTGGCTCTGATGCTACTGTTGGGGAACGTAGTAATTCAAAAATTATTCCTACGATCGCGCAAGATCTATCTAGGAGATGCATAGCAACGAGACAGGGAGAGTGTGTCTACGTACCCTCGTAGACCGAAAGGGGAAGCGTTTAGTTCACGCGGTTGATGTAGTCGAACGTCTTCACGATCCAACCGATCCAAGTACCGACCGTAAGGCACCTCCGTGTTCAGCACACGTTCAACTCGATGACGTCCCTCGAGCTCTTGATCCCCAATAGAGGGTCAAGGGAGAGTTCCGTTAGCACGACGGCGTAGCGACGGTGTTGGTGATGTGATCCGCGCAGGGCTTCGCCTAAGCACTACGACAATATGACCGAGGTGGTAAACTGTGGAGGAGCGCACCGCACACGGCTAAGAAACAACTGTTGTCTTTGGGGTGCCCCCCGCCCCGTATATAAAGGAGGAGGGGAGGAGGCGGCCGGCCTAGGGGCGCGCTAAGTGTGGGGAGACCTACTAGGACTCCCAAGTCCTAGTAGGATTCCCCTTTCCTTTTCCGGGTGGGAAAGAGGGAAAGGGAGAGGGAGTAGGAAAGGGCAAGGGGGCGCCGCCCCCTCCCCTAGTCCAATTCAGACTCCATGGGGGGCGTGCGCCTCCTCCCTTGGCCTGCCTCCTCTTCTCCCCTATGGCCCAATAACGCCCAATTACTTCCCCGGGGGGTTCCGGTAACCCCTCGGTACTCCGGTAAAATACCCGAATCACTCGAAACCATTCCGATGTTCGAATACAACCTTCCAATATATGAATCTTTACCTCTCGACCATTTCGAGACTCCTCGTCATGTCCGTGATCTCATCCGGGACCCCGAACAAACTTCGGTCACCAAAACACATAACTCATAATACAAATCATCATCGAAAACGTTAAGCGTGCGGACCCTACGGGTTCGAGAACTATGTATACATGACCGAGACATATCTCTGGTCAATAACCAATAGCGGAACCTGGATGCTCATATTGTCTCCTACATATTCTATGAAGATCTTTATTTGTCAAACCGCATAACAACATACATCATTCCCTTTGTCATCGGTATGTTACTTGCCCGAGATTCGATCGTCGGTATCATCATACCTAGTTCAATCTCGTTACCGGCAAGTCTCTTTACTCGTTCTGTAATGCATCATCCCGCAACTAAATCATTAGTCACATTGCTTGCAAGGCTTATAGTGATGTGCATTACCGAGAGGGCCCAGAGATACCTCTCCGATACACGGAGTGACAAATCCTAATCTCGATCTATGCCAACTCAATAAACACCTTCGGAGACACCTGTAGAGCATCTTTATAATCACCCAGTTTCGTTGTGACGTTTGATAGCACACAAAGTGTTCCTCCGGTATTGGGGAGTTGCATAATCTCATAGTCAGAGGAATATTTATAAGTCATGAAGAAAGCAATAGCAATAAAACTAAACGATCATTATGCTAAGCTAATGGATGGGTCTTGTCCATCACATCATTCTCTAATGATGTGATCCCGTTGATCAAGTGACAACACATGTCTATGGTGAGGAAACTTAACCATCTTTGATTAACGAGCTAGTCAAGTAGAGGCATACTAGGGACACTCTGTTTGTCTATGTATTCACACATGTACTAAGTTTCCGGTTAATACAATTGTAGCATTAATAATAAACATTTATCATGATATAAGGAAATATAAATAATAACTTTATTATTGCCTATAGGGAAAAGTGAAAGGTATATTTGATATACATGTTATTGATGTGTACCTTACTAATGCTCGTAGTAGCACTTGGGTATTTGATACTGGTTCTGTTGCATATTTGATACATTCGTTCGTTGATTCTTCCGTTGATTCATTCGTCCGTTGATACTGTTCCCCCCCCCCCCCAGCAGTATTTGATACATTCGTCCGTTGATTCTTCTTTTCATTCATGGTGTCACCCACCCAGGCTCCAAACAAACCGATCATGCTTCCTTCGTGGCGTGGTGGTTTGGCCCTGCTGCTGGGGAGATTGCATGGGATTTCTTATTTATTTCTTCTAGAGATTGTTTTGAGGACTGGTGACATACACATTGTTGTTTGATACATGTAATGTAATGTTTGCTGACATAAAATTGCATGCTTGGGAGATTGGATTTCTTTCTTGTCTATTTCTTCTAGAGATTGTTTTGTGGACTGGTTACATACACATTGTTGCTTGTTACATGTAATGTAACATTTGCTGACATAAAATTGCATGCCGACGCAACATTTGTGAGATAAAACACTTTGCATCCATCCATGATGCGTTAATGACTTTCGCCCAGGCCACCGCTAGGCCAACGGACTCACCCTTTTGGAAGGGGTTAATGAGGACGAAAGTAACTTTCTTCCAACGGGTGAAGTTCCTAGTTGGTAATGGTACCACTACTAGATTCTGGGAGGATACATGGCAAGGGGAGACGCCTTTGGCTTTGCAATATCCCTCCTTATATAATACTAGTATGCAACGTAAGGAGGATTATGTCCCCACAGTATTAAACTCGATACCGCTTAATATCCAATTTAGGAGATCCCTAGTAGGGGAACGTTGGAATGCTTGGTTGCACCTGGTCCGTAGGTTGATGGATGTTCACCTATCCGATTAGGCGGATACAATTCGCTAGAAGTTAACCACGAATGGACTCTTCTCATTGAAGTCCATGTATTCGAACCTAATTGATTCCGGCCCATTGTCAAGGTCTTTGCACATTTGGAAGATTAAAGACCTGCTTCGAATTAAAATCTTTATGTGGTTCGTCCAAGAAGTCATTTTAACCAATGATAACTTGGTGAAAAGGAATTGGGTTGGTAACTCCAGATGTTGTTTCTGAGATCAAAATGAAACGATTAAACACCTCTTTCTCGAATGTCCTTTGGCAAAATTATTAGGGCGATCAATTCATATAGCTTTACGTCCATCCACCAACGAGCATAAACACGTTATTTGGGACATGGCTTATTGGAGTGGACATACACATAGCTAAACATATTCGGATCGGAATATGTGCACTTTTCTGGGCTATATGGAACACTAGGAATGATATGATTTTTAATGGGATTAAATTCATTAATTTTTTACAGGTTATCTACAGAGCTACAACTTGGATCCGGTCCTTACTCACTCATGCGGACTTTAGGGAGCTTTTGAGTATTGGATGCAACCGCTGGGAGATGATAGCACAGGCTATCTTCGGCCGATTTGGGTGGCGAGCTAATTATAGGTTAGGTGTGCAGGCATTATAGCTTGTTTTTTATCGCCGGATGTGGCACTTTTTAGACTTATTTTCTTTCGACTACTGCTCAATTTATGAGCTACTTTGGACCTTAAGAGTTTGTTACATTTTTATTTAATGATATGGCTGCATTTATCGATTGATGCAGAGCGATGGGGCCATCCTCCTTTTTAAAAAGAAAAAAAAATGTCGCGTTAATGTTTGACAAAGAAAGAAAGATAATGACACTTTGCGATCCTTTTTTTTCCAAGAGCTCACAGTGTTATAATGGTACCTGAAAAAGGAAAAACCTCGAAACAAAAAAGGTGCATTGTCAAATTTGGAATCTGTATGCTCCATGTCCATGTCTGGGACGGTGGGAGCTAAGGGCATCTCCAATGCCATCCCTAAAATGAACACATTATTTATCCATTGGAAAAAAAATGTACCCCATGTCCATGTGGATTTTTTATATATTATATTTTCTGGCGAAATCTCAAAACTATATCCCTGTTTAATTATTTTTTATGACTCGGTCCTTCCCGTGAAGGACGAAATGTCATTTTTCCTCCCTGTGATGGACGAAGAGTCTCTCTTCGTTTCCGTAGAGGCGGAAAAGATGTCTTCAATCACCTGGTGATGGAAAAGAGGTTGTCCCATGTGTTCAGTGCACAAGCAACCTCACACATGATCATCTCCGCTACACCACAGCTCCTTTGGCCAAATTGTTCGCTAGTACGACCACATCTACAAGGAGAATCCATTCAGACGACCAAGATCTGGAACAATGCATTGTAGAGGATGAATTTTGTCGTTCTGTCTACACAGACCGGTGCAAGCCTATGTCGCCCTCATTTGCAACACATGGGCAATTAGCCCTCCGTCCCAAAATAAGTGTCTCAATCTTAGTATAATTTTACATTAAAGTTAGTACAAAGCTGAGACACTTATCTTGGGACGGAGGAAGTATATACATTGAAATGTGAAACTTTTGTGTCTCGTAATGCCTCAATGATTTTTATGTTACTGAATGTGTTTTTGTCAATTTTGGATCTCTAGGATACGAGTCTGTGATTAGATTTAGCTCTTAGTGACATTTTACCAAACCTAATTTATCTAACCAATTTCTTCTCTCACAATTGAAAGTTACAAAATTCTGCTGGCTATTGTCATTTTTTCATGTAATTGAAATAGTTTCCCTCTATATGAGCAAAACTTGAATTCTATTATGTTTGTATGATAAAAAGAGCTGATATCACCACTTGGGAATATCGTTCTCTTTGGATATAGGCATCTTACCTACTCCCTCTTTTCATCTACATGGGGCCTAATGCATTTTTCAAGACTATCTTTGATCATATGCTGGAGCAATAATATATGGCATGCAAGTTACATGATGCATACCGTCAAATCCATATGTGAGAGGAGCTTCCAATGATATAATTTTCATATTATACATCATATATACAATTAATCCTGTCAATAGTTAAAGGCAATCTCGAAAATACATTAGACCCTATATATATGAACGGAGGGAGCAGCATGTTTAAGACAAGACAAGATAAGCAAACTGATATCCACTTTATGTTCCCGGCGATGGAGATGGTTATTAGTACTCAACATATGGTTATAATACATTGCACTAGAATAATATATAAAAAAGGTTACTAGAAAATTTCCTGTAAATGTGGAAAAAAGATGGCGCAAGTTGAAGATAATATGTTTTAACAAACACATTTCTTAGTCCTTGTAACAACAAGAGACTAATTAACGGAAAAACCTGCCACCACATGCAACCATCCATGGGAACATATTTTTCATTTTATTATTCTATTTATATTCAATAGTTTTTTTATAATAACTATTCAAAATCAAATACAATAAATTTGTATGTATTTTTAATTTTGGTTCACATGCTTTAAATCAAAATATATTGCAACTGATTCCCACGGCAACGCGTGAGGTATCATTAGTTGTACATACAGACGAGAGAAACGAAGAAGAGAACGATTCCAGCTACTTTGCTAGTCAGTGCTACTGGGCCTTATCCTTTGAGGCTTAACGCTGGCGGCTGGCCGATTGACGAAGCCGAGGAGACAGCTCGACGATCTTTCTACAGATTCTTGCTACATTTTGTGCAGCTCCACACTTTCAGACCGTAGTAGAAGCAGGTCCGCCACCCCCCTTCCCGGCCCCTGCGTCGCTCCGCTTGGGCCGACTCGGGAGGCGACGAAACCCTAGCCGCCAGTCCTCCCAACCCTCCTCCTTTCCCCCTCGCCGCCGCCTAAGGAGGCCTCCGGCGAGCTCCGCGTGGCCACCAAGGACGGCGGCGACGAGGATCTGGCTGCTCCCGCACGGAGGGCTTCGGGCGCCGAGGCGGCGGCCTCGGGTGGTGAGGCGGCGCCGTCTTCTACAGCGAGCGGCGTCGCAGGTGTTGCCCCTGTGTCTCCTCGGCCGCGTGGGCGGCGAGGGACGGCGCGAGTTGTCGCCATTCGTAGCGGGCGGTGCGTCCTCCTGGCTCGCGTCCGGATCTGAAAGCGGCCTCCCTCCCCCTGCAGCGCTGCTTCACACCGGATCTGGTCATCAGAGGCCTTGGGTCGCGGGCGCCGGTGAAGGTGGACTGCCAGGAGTTGCGAACTTGGACCGGGAGAAATCCTTGGCTGGTTCTCTGGCCACGGCGGCGGCGACACCGGCCGGTGCCGTTCCCCTCCACGGAGGCGTCGTCAAGGTTCGGTTCCTCTCCCTCCCGCTTCTTTCCCGGGAGAAATCCCTTGTCTTGCATAGACTGGACGGCAACGACGCGGCGTGCGTCGCCTCCTTCTTGAAGGTGCCGTCTTGGGCAAGGTGGGAGCGTGCAGTGGGGCTTCGTGGTGGCTGCGTCTTCGGCGAGGGAGATGGAACATGGTGCTTTGTTTCTGAATTAGTGCAGCTCGGCATTCCTTGATTTGTTCGGTTGCCGGTCAGCTTCTGCTTGATTGGCGCCATTGCCTTGGGCAGGGAGGGGATAGGGGTCCTCACTAGCAACTACTCGATGCAGTGACACGAACATGGCTGATTTCTGCGGGCCTGAGCTAATTCCAATTGTGGTGCTCCATCTCTTTTCTCTGTATGTTTGTTCAGTGACAGCTCCCTTGTGCTGTTTTTCCTCTTCATGCTTGTACCAGGGAGCCTCGGTGAGGATATCCTCGATTTCCTTCGTGCAGCGACAGGTCGGGCTGAGTATCTCCCTTGGTGGCCGGAACCGTGTCCGTTCTTTGCTCTAGGGTGAGCAATTCCATCTTCCGGCGGTCCGGTGCCTTTCGAGCCAAGGCGAGGGGCAGGGTTCCCCTCCGGATGTGGAGAACAGCGGCACGATTTTGGTGTCCACCCTCCTGGGTAGATGAGGGTGCGGTCCTTTGTCGTTGGGCACTGGCGCCGTCTGATCTTCCTCTCTGTTCGCTCTTCTGGGACAAGTTCACTCGGAGGACTCCGTCGACTACAAGCTAGAGCTTATTTAGGATTCTTGTGTAGGGCTTGTAGTCTTTGGTGCTTGTAAGCTGCTGGGCAACACTTTGTATCGGCTATAGTTTTTTCTTTCTGTTCTGTGTTGGTTGTATTGGTGGCCTTGTGTAATCCCTGCCGGTTGATGGCTTTGTTAATTCAAAGCCAGGCTCCTCTTGAGCCTTTTTAAAAAAAAGGAGACAGCTCGACTAGGAATGCTTCTAGTCATTTTCTCAAAAAACAAAAAGGGAATGCCTCCAGCCTTCGATTCAACCGCCGCTGCGCTGCGCCTGCGCCGCATGGAGAAACTGGCGGTGCGCATCCACCATCGGCAGCGTCATCGATCTGCCATCTAGCAGATCGATCAACTTCGCGCCTGTTCGTGGCTTTGCCTGCAATTAAGAAACGGCAGCGCAGCACCAGCGCACACACATCAGGCACCGAAGATTGTCATCACTTATCAGGCACCGGCGCACCGAAGATTGTCGTCAGGCACCGCCGCAGCATCGAACACACATCTGCCATCTAGCAGAAAAGCCGGCAGCGGCGGTGGCGTGCACAATTCTCACCGTGTGATAGTTTTTTCCGAGTAAGTGAGTGTTCAATCTTGATTTCTCCAATTTGTTGTATTAGAATAGAGGGTTATCTTCATTCTCTAATTTTGTTTTGATTAATCTATTGTAGGATCCAGTCAAGTTTGAGTGCGGTTTGCATTGACTCGCTATAAAATGTGAGAAGAAGTGCAAGAAAAACAAGGTAAATATCATGCGTCTAAATTTCTGAATTATGAACATTCGAATTTGTAAGGCTGCCAACAATTTGTAAGACAAAAAAAAAGAATTTGTAAGACTGCCCACAATGCCGTCATTTCTCGCTTCCAAAAGGGTGATTATAGAGTTAAATTCTGATTTTCCTTGTTGCAATGCAACTGAGTTATTCGAGACACAGTTGCTACAAAGAATAATAGTCTTGTTGTTATTATTATGAACATATTTATTTCTTACATTGTTGTGAAGCAAAAAAGAAAAAACACATTACCCAGCATACCTGAAATCCTGCCTCCGCCACCACATTGTGATCAAATATGTCATGTTTTACATCCCATCTGATCCAACCTCAGATCACATGTTTTGCTTCTTCAACACCTATCTGATGATTGTTGTTTGTGTCATGTAACTGTACCGAAAACTAATGTTCAATGTATGATACTCTTTACAAATGATAAATGCAACAAAAACAAAAATCCTATTACCATTGTTTAAATGCCATTTGGTACGTAGCAAATTATAACTGAATTAGCCATGACAAGGCTGAACTGCGTGTGTCTTCTTTTTTGTTTTCATACTACAACTACGTATGTTAGATCTCATGTGAATATGCGCATGCCAATTACATATTAATTTCAGTAAAACATGTCTGTGTATGTGTTCGTTGCAACAACAAAAAAAGTTCTCCCATGTGTTCAAAACCGCAACTAAGACTGTTCTTGAAACCTTACAGGTTGCAATACTTTTTG
Source organism: Aegilops tauschii subsp. strangulata (assembly GCF_002575655.3). Taxonomy (NCBI): domain Eukaryota; kingdom Viridiplantae; phylum Streptophyta; class Magnoliopsida; order Poales; family Poaceae; genus Aegilops; species Aegilops tauschii. The sequence continues at coordinate 510,787,414 of NC_053038.3, forward strand.
TAACTATTGAACAACCAAACCCAAATAAGAATCTAAGAAAGCAAGGCAACAAAGTTGAAAACTGAAAAAATTTCTTACAAATAAGAAACATCAGGTCCATGACTTAGTTCCGAACCATATATATGTATATATAAAGTGTCTAATATGAAGTTCCTTATTCAAAAGACGTTCTACTTGTAAGTTGGTAACAACGGAAAACTACACGTTACAAATTATATTTCCAAGCAATAGGAAATTTCTATTTATTTAGAAATCATTGGTTAACCGTGATTAAGCTGGCCCATTCAGATGCATGGATCGATGATTAGTTACAGCAATGTGTAATAAATTCTGGCCACACAAATGCACTAGCCACCTGTCTTATTAAGAAAGTTACAGAGAAAACAGAAAGCTACTTATTCGTGCCCGATTGAACACATATGCATACTCTAATGTTGGACATAACACATTTCTAAGACAGAACCACGTTGAGATATTATTTATGACCCCGCAAAAAAAGAGATAGTAGTATTATTTATGAAGCAATCACAGAGATATAGCAATTTGACGATGCGATGCAATAATATTTGAAATTACTCAATAGTATGGCAAGTAGGTCATGCTTGAATAAGTTAACGAACCATCGGTCTGAAAAAATAAAAGGCACTTCACAAAACAAAACAAAAACTGAAGAAGGGCAACACAAACCTTCAAAAGATAGATTCATAAAGGCAATTAATGAAGAGAGCTGGAAGATAATCCTGCAAGATGCATGTCGTTGGTAGCTAACTCTGCTAGAGTCGCAGCTCCAGGTCGATATCTACGCTGGTGTTGCTCTCCGGCGCCGGCTCAAAGGCCGGTGACCTTCCCGATCGAGCTTAGCATGTCCCCCACGTCGTCGTGGACGCCGGAGAACGGGCCGGCTGCCACACGCACGCCGTGGACCGACGAAGCCAGCGTGCCAGCCTCAGGAACGACATGCAGGGGCGGTGGGGCGGCGCCCCCGCGACCACCGTGCGTGGCGATAGGGATGAAGTTGTCGGTGGCGGCGGCGTGAGACGAGGCGGCGCTGGCAGCGGGTTGGCCGTCGTAGACGTAGGGGTTCCAGCCGGCCGCGCGCTCCTCCCTGTGCGCGTTCTGGTGGCCACCGAGGGCCTGCGGCTTGAGGAACTTCCTGTCGCAGAAGAGGCACGGGAACAGAGGCCGTGCCTCATCACCGGCCACGCCGCCGTTGCCCGCTCCCCGGCCGGCCTCCCCGCTGTCGTCGGTTTCCTGGCGACCCAAGGCCAGGGACAGGTCCATGTATGCCCAGCTAGCTACGTACAAAGACTAGCTACAAACTGGAGAGTATATGGTAATGGCCATTTATGCATGAGTACCTGGTTCTTCTTCTGGCTGAAACAAAAGGAGCAGCGCGCAGATGAAATCAAATCATCACCCGATGCTTGAGGTACGGGGTGCCTGACACGCTGCGTACGACGACTGCGAGGCGATACAGCGAGAGTATGTACGGCCGGAGAGAGCAGGGCCACTGCCGTCGCCATCTCGATGTCCTTTCCTTGGCTGTGCTGCGAGAAAAACTCCAATCGCGCTGCGCATGCCACCGTGTTCATCTGGTGTCCTTTCAAGTTGGGTTAAAACAGAAATCGACTAATACATTGTGAAGCTCAAGGTGATTACTTGTCCTCCTTGGGTGCTCGCTATCTAGATCTGTTCTCGAACTCATGATACAAATTCTTGATTAAGGTTGACCCATAGCCAGCAGTCTCAATGCCATGCAAAGTGATCACTCAGGAGGCCCAAAGCCATATCTCTCTTCAAGTCGGAGGGTCAAACCCTATCTTGGTCTACCGTGACTAGAATCACAATGTAGTTTTTGGATAGTCCCTAAGCAGGCTGATTCACACGAACGGCATCATAGTTTGGACATGGCCCATAGATTTTACTTGGGACTAACTAATAAAACTTCTCACCACATCTCAAAACGAGTGTGCCCAACATGGGTGTTCGATGCCGAAAAAGGCTACACGCACCACTTTATAAACAAACCACCAATATGATATAACCAAACGCTAACGGAGGTACATACAGAGAGGGGGGCGGGGGGGGGGGGGGGGGGGGGGGGGGGATGGAAGATAGAACATCAAATTAAATAGTCTGCTGGGGCAACATCAACAACACACAAACGAAATAAATGATCAAGTCTCAAGGGGGATAAGTGACCACCATGGTGTATATATCAATGTGAGTCCATACTACCATAATATTGATATCCCAATATCTATGGCCTTTGAAATATGGCCGTCAACCAATAGATATGCTAGATTGTAGATTTTCTATCATTAGTCTTGACTAAGCAACACTTGATCCTTTTCAGTTTATTAATTACAACTAAAAAATCACCACCAAGAAAAAACTAATTAAGTGCCGACTAACTAAAATGACAACCTCTATAATAGTTTTAGACAGAATGTCTGGAGGAGATGGGAGAGGAGGCGACGGTTCACCGATGTGATATGCACAGATGGCGGCGCTGCACTGGTTGCTCGAAGGGAAAAGGGGTGGCACACTACTGCGGGGCGGCGCCGATGAGAGGAGGAGGATGGCTATGTCATCTCCAGTGGTGCCACACATGAGCTGAGGCAAAAGAGGGAGGGGTAGCATGGGAATGGATCGGTGTGGAAGCCATGGTGGTGGCGGCGTGTTTGCTATCCCATGACGTTACCTGCGGGCGGAGCGTGAAGTTTTGTTGACGCCCAAAAAAATATTCATAGATTGAGTATAAAGACTACTAGATGAGTGTTTTAGAAGACACTCTAATATTTTTAGGAAGGACGCCGATATCCACCACATGTGTGGCATAATAGACATTCGCCCACACACCGTGTGTGGCATGAGCAGGGGGCAGCCCACACGGGTTGTGTGTAGGCGAACAGTAGAATTGCCCACTCGTATGGGCGCAACTACTTCGTGCCGCACGACCAACAAGTACTACTCATCCCCATCCCGCGCATGTGGCATGAAGCAAATATGCCCACACGTCCTAGCACAGCTACAAATAGGTACACTACTAGGAAAAGGCCTACTAGTGGCGCACCAGTTTTGCCTACTAATGGCGCACTACTGGTGCGCCACTAGTACCACGCCACTAGTATTTTTTACTAATGCCTACTAATGGCGCACCACTGGTGCGCCATTAGTATAGGCCACGGTGCGCCATTAGTATAGGCCACTGGTGCGCCATTAGTATAGGCCACGGTGCGCTATTAGTATTTTTGAATTTTGAAGGCGGGAAAATAGTAGTGGTGCACCGTCTAACCCCCACCGTGCGCCATTGTTATTTTTGAATTTTGAATTTGGATCTGGATCGCGATTTTTTTGCCCATTTTTTGCTCTTTTTTTTGCTCGTTTTTTTGCACGATATTATTTCAAATTTTGTTCCCGTTTTTGGATTTTGTACGTTCTTTTGCCGTGTTCTTTTGCCGGAGAGGAGTTCGCCGGAGAGGAGGAGGAGGTGACCGGAGAGGCGCTCGCCTACATCGCCGGAGAGGAGGAGGAGGTCGCCGGAGAGGAGTTCACCGGAGCATCGGAGAGGAGGAAGGAGAAACCATGAGGGGATGGGAGGAGAGGAGGGAGGAGGAGCTCACAGGAGAGGAGGGAGGAGGAGCTCACCGGAGATGAGGGAGGAGGAGCTCACCGGAGATGAGGGAGGAGGAGCTCACCGGAGATGAGGGAGGAGGAGCTCACCGGAGAGGAGGGAGGAGAAACCGTGAGGGGAGGGGAGGGGAGGAGAGGAGGGAGGAGGAGGTCGCCGGAGAGGAGGAGGAGGTCGCCGGAGAGGAGGAGGGTAGTATGGTGGAGGAGAGAAGGGAAGATGGAGTGGAGGAGAGGAGGAGATGGAGTGGAGGAGAGGTGGAGTGGAGGAGAAGAATGAAGAGGTAAGGAGGAGAGGACACGCCCAGCCATATATACGGCATAGTAATGGCGCACCGTGGGCAGGTGCGCCATTACTAATTTATTTATTTTTGATTTATTTTGAATTTTGAAGGCGGGAAGATACTAATGGCGCACTATGGACAGGTGCGCCATTAGTAACTTTTTATTTATTTATTTTGAATTTTGAAGGCGGGAAGATAGTAATGGCGCACCATGGGCAGGTGCGCCATTAGTAAGTTTAATTTTTTTTGAATTTCTTTGCCTCTCCAGATCTTAAAAGCCCCGTATCTTTTTTCTGTTAGGTTTTTGAGGATTTTGAAAATGTTTAACGGGGTTTTTGAGGATCTTAAAAGCCCCGTATCTAACTTTTCGAGTAGATGATTTTTCATATAAAAAACTTTTTCATCCGAGTTCGTATGCAAAAGTTATGCCCATTTTTACAAATTCTCGAGAGATTTTGCAAAAAAGTCAAAAATTCATGTTTGTAAATTTTGCTAACAACTAGACCACATATCAATGGGAATCTTATTTTCTTTTTTTTTTACATTTCTATCATTTTCTTTTAAAAAAAAACTGAAAAGGCGGTCCACGCGGGGGGAGGGGGGTGTGCATTCGGTGGAATGTTTGGGCCAAATTACTAATGGCGCACCGTTGGATGGTGCGCCATTAGTAGTTTAAAAAATAAAAATAAAAAAAATTTGAAAAAAAATTGAAACATAATTACTAATGGCACACCGTGGGAGTGGTGCGCCATTACTAGTCACTAGTTGACTAGTAATGGCGCACCACTCCCACGGTGCGCCATTAGTAGTTTTGAAAAAAAAATTATTAATGGCGCACCGTGGATGTGGTGCGCCATTAGTATTTAGTAATGGCGCACCACATGTACATGCGCCATTAGTGTCCATATTGGCTATAGCTGTTTTTGTAGTAGTGGTACCCGCGGGATGACGATTTAGTTGCCGTCCGGGATGGCAGATGTAGTTATCCGGGAAGGCAAATATGGTTGTAAGAGCATGGCAACTCTCTGTTTTTGTTAACTATAGTTGCCATGTCTAATTTATGATAGTTGCCGTGTGTAATCAAACCATAGTTATCATGTGTGACTAACTACTTGCCACATATGGTAAAACAATAGTTGCCATGTGTGTTTACCTAGTTGCCACGTGTGGTTAATCACAGTTGCCATGTATGTTTGCCTGATTGCCACGTACGCGCGACTGCAGTTGCCGTCTGGCAAACGAGTCATAGTTGCCATGTGTGTTTACCTAGTTGCCATGTACGTTCAACCGTAGTTGCCATCCAACAACGTACAACTGTCGTGTGGGCGAAAAGCAGTTTGCCCACACGCGCGTGGACTAAGTGGTGGGTGTGTGGGCAGAAACTAGTTCGCCCACACAGCGCAGTTGGCAACCGCCAACGCCCACACACCGGCCTTGTCCTACGTGACACGCGAAAACTACCTCGGTGTGTCAAGATTCGCGCAAACTTAACTGAACGTGATCCAGGCGTATGGGCGAGTTGCAATATTGCCACACGTGTGGGCGTTAGTGTTTTTGTTTTAGGAATAGAGAACCACTTAATGAAATTGTTGAAATGAATTAGTTCTAATTAATAGTTTAAGTGTGCAGAGGGGTTTTGAAAAATCTACCGGAGTTGCTATAAGGTATGAGGCAACTTTTCCCCGATAAAGAATACTTTTATTAACATAAAATGTAACATCAAGAAGATATAAAGCATGATAAGTAACACTTCCTCTTCATAGTTAGGATGTACACAACCACCCACGAATAGTCTTACAAAAAAAAAGAAACAAATCCCGACATATCAGCAATACTAAAGTTATAGTATTGTATACAATAGCTGGCCACAGAACTAGTTAAGGGTTTCAACGGTGCAAAAGTTCTAAAAAATTCTGAAAAACATATTGAACCAACACACCTATAATATAACATGATCCAACAGAGGAATTAAAAAAATACGACTGTATGTGTCCGGGACAAAAAAATAAAACAAATAGTTCAGTATATATTTATGTCGCAGTGAGCTGAAATGCTTATTATTTTTGCCGAGGACACATAATTGCATATTCTGACAATCCCTCCGTTGGATCATCTTATTACATTAGAGAGATGCTCCCATATTTATTTCATAATTTTTGATAACTTTTAAACCAATAAAAGTTTAGCGACCCTTAACTAGTTCTGTAGCAAGCTATGATAGACAGCATTTTACCTATATATTAAATACTAGCATGACATGCAATCCATTAAATACTAGCTTTCCATTTTTCGTTTGCATGCACTATCTCCTCAACGGTCAATGACTGCTTTCCAAAAAAAACATAATTATGTTGATTTCCTAGCAATAATTCCTTTCTAAATATTATGTTAATGCATTATATCAATTGAAACTATACACATAAAAGGCTATTTTATCTTATAAATTATAAATATACCATAAGTATTATACTTAATGAAAAATATACATATACCGGTGGTATTATGTGTATAAGAATATACACATACCTGAGGTATTACACCAAATAAAAGTTATAGATATACCTCGGGTATCTCAAATACCTTCTAACAAGACGTAATAAATATACCCACAAACATCATGAGTATGTGGATACCTCGAAATATTATGAGTACGTACATATATCCGGTATGTATGTACCTAAATGGTGTACGTACTCGAAATCATTGGCAGATGCCCGAGGTATCAGATACCTACCAACGAGACGCAATGTATATACCCAAAAATATGATGGGTGTGGAGAAACCTCAAAATAAATTTGCCATGCATGTCGCAAGAATTTGTCCTAGGTATCATACTCGGTATTTGTATACTCAAAATAAAGATGACATACCCCAAGATGATAGTAAATAGGACGTACCAAAAATAAATATGATATACCCACAATATTAAATTCAGAATTTATATACTCATCATTTGTCCTAGGTATCATACTCATGGTATCGTATACCCAATGTATCGTATACCTAATTAAAAAAAACTACGTCCCACAGAAGAGTACAACATATCTTTTATTAAATATATGTATGAGAAAAATATCTTCATATACCTATACAAATCATGACGCATTAATTTTGATTTCTCTCTCTCCTATTTCTATTAATATCTCTCAAATATGCACCATTGCCATGCGTGACATTCTCTTTCCTATTTAATGCACTACATAATTGTTACCATGCATGTTACTCTCATTGCCTTAATTACGTTTCCAATTAATGATTCTATCATTATTATTTCCAAATCAGCCATCACAACAACACACATCTAAATGCAATCGAGTGGTGGAAAGTCAAGGAGGATGGACACCTAGGTGTCCCAAATCTACCCTAATAATAAAGCAGCTACTGTTTCTGGTCGCACGTCATCGTCATTTTTACAGAAAACTCCTTGACTTTTATGAAAATAAACCCGCAGTCCAGTAAATAAGTGGAAAAAAACGTTTCGCCGCTTGAGAAAAAAACACCCCCGAATCGAGCGACCGCATCTCCCACCCCATCTCGATCCGCCGCCTCGCTGCCGCCGGCCAGCATCCTCCGCCACGCCATCCTCCGCCGCGCCGTGCTGCCGTCCTCCCCGCACCCCGGCCTGCCTCCTCTCCGCCGCGCCATCCTCCCCGCGCCGTCCGAGTCCTCCGCGCGCGGTTCGCCGACGCCGAGGCCCAGGCCGCCACGCTTCGGGCCTGCACCGGTCGGCTCGAGCACGCGCCGCCGACCGCGACGGGCTGCTCAACACGCTCCTCGCCGCCATGGGAAATGGCCGGGAGGAGGAGGAGGAGGAAACGCAGGAGACAGGGCAGCGTCAGAATCGCGCGCGTTGGATCCGGCTGATGGTTACGGCGACACGAACGCGGAGGCTCTGGCCGCGGTTGCCGCGCTCTATGCCCCGCCCCTGCTCGCCGAGCCCTGCCTCTCCGGATCTCCAGCCATGTATGCTGCCGGGGACCCTGCAGGTCCAAGCTGGTCGGCGAGGGGGAGCGCAGACAGCAGCCTAGCCCGTCAGTAACATGGCAGTAGGCCTCTTCTCCCCTTCTCAGTTTACAGCAGCGTGCCGCACTTTCTCAGGCTCCTGTCCCCGTCGTCAGCACACCGATTCAGAGGTAGAGGCTGACTTGCAGCTCGTGGACACAGAGGAGGAAGCCTAAGATCAATCTCAAAAGCTGTTATCACTGTTCTCAGCCAGCGATGCATAGGGGAATTGTTTGCTCATCTATGTGTTAAAATCTGGACCTCTTCATCAACGACTTCAACAAGGACGAGATCAAGCTGCATCTGCGCTGCTCTGTCCACCACAACAATTTTGGAAATCATTAACTTTTATCTGCCCAGGTTGAATCCTTCATTCCTCATTCTCATCCTTATTTCTTGATGTTGGGCAAGACACTCTAGATGAGTTGCTAACTTCAAAAGGCTTCAGTTCTAACTAGAAGAAATTTTCCTTAAGAATATTTTATCATTTTTGTGGTCAATCAACTGGTGTTACAATAAAAGCAAGAAAGTGATGCAAGTTCTTTGGGATATATGCACCGGAAAATATACGAACACTGTTGGCCCAAAATCACAGGGCCCCACTAAATTGTTGTCCATTTGGCCTTGTGATTTTAATGATAATCGTTCTACCATGAAATCTTTCTTCTGCTAGCATTTCAACAGTACTGTGTGCTGTAGCCATATACATCTGAATCATTGGATAATAAGAGTTTCCTCCTATGCCATGCATCCAGTGTAGCGCTCCAGTGAGAAATAATCAATGGTGTACTTATCCCCTTTACATGTTCTTTGTTGACATTTTTTACATTGAATTCTAAGCTAAGTGCTTAGTCTTTTGTTACTTGCAGGCAGGAACATGATCATGCATTTCTGGGAGTTCGCAAGAAGGCGTTGACCCCCTTATATATATTGCTGCTCTCTGCCAGAAACCAAATAAATAACACTTCTATGATGCTGCTCACTGATCGATACTAAATATATGGCTTGTTCTCGAGGATTGTCATCACTTTCTGATTCATATGGAATTTGAGGATATGGATGACACTGGTTTGTTTCTTTCACTAATAAAATTCTGTCCACCATATGGGCAATGCTCCAGATCCACGTGAACATGCCTGAGTAAATGCTCTTTATGGTTCCATGTTCTTATGTTATAAGACTTGATGTGTTTTATCTTCCAATAATTCAGACACGGGCCTTCCAACTTGATACAAGCTACTGACAAGAGTTAGAGGGTTAGGTTTGATATTATTATTTGTTGTATGACTATTTGTTCTCATTATGGCACACCTTATTTATCTTTTATTAGTTATTACATAGCTTGTCTATATTACTTGAAACATAATTATACTGCGTACATTTAGTGGATACTGTTGAGTAAAAACAAAATTCGAACTTCAAATTACATACTGGATTTAGATTGTTTCCTTAGAAACGAAGAGTTCTTTTTTTGATGAAAATGCCAGATTGGCTTTTCATTCTTGAAGAAGGGGTGTAGTACAAGGTGTTTCTAAAAAATACAGGGTAGTACAGCTGCATACGAACTGTATGCAGGAAACATACAGTGGAACAGAACTGAAGCATCTCTAATCTGGCTCCCTTGGTTTTTGAATCAGCTGGTTAAAACCCAAGATATCTTTTGCGGTTCCCAGTAGTTGTTTACTAGAGGTATCCACGATCCTTTAGAAATTAGAAGTGTTAGCAAAACAAAGTGGAACTGAACTGAAGCTATTTCCGTTAGTATTGTCTACGTCTCCTTGACCTTTCATGGGAATCTGATGTAACCATCCTGCAACCTGCAAATACTATAGATGATATGCAGAGAAGATTTCAATATTACTTATTACTGCCTTAGTACCATGCCGTTCTTCTCTACATAAATCATTTATAAAGCTGTAGGAGGAGCTCAGAATATCCAACTAATTGCCTTACCACTAATTAGTTGCCACACTGCAACTACTGACAGTGGATACTGACATCTTATTCTCTTGGTAGAGTTCAAAACAACATGAATCAAGCTGATGAAATTCAGTTGTATTTTTTTCTTTTCTGACCATGTAGTTTTTTAAACTGCTCTGAAGGTCCTCTCATATGTAATTAAGCTCACACGCAAATGTCCTTGTATGTACTATAGAATCATATGCTGACAATATTGAACTTTTCTGTTGTAGTAAGAATATCAAGCGTTGTTTTGCCATTGGTGTTTCAGTTTGTCGGTTATAGGTATATCATTCCAATATTCATACTATAGGAGTTGTTGTCAGGGAGTGCGAGAGGGGCAGCAGAGTGGCCAGCAAGGGGAGCACCATCACGGGAGATGTGTTCATACAACGCAATGTCGAGGAGATGTCGACGACCTCCGTGGATGAGCGGTGGTTGTGAGAGTTTTCCGAGGAAGGCCCACTCGATCATGGAGTGGCTATCGCTGCAGAAGGCGACGCTGGCAACAGAGACAGCCATCCATTTGTGCCACCATCAATAACAACGTTGTAACAAGCATGGCTCTGCACTGGTGAGTAGAACTCTTCCTCCAAATCAAATCCAACTATTGGATTAAGATGTTCTAAAATTTGTTGCCTCACCGCCTCATCTGTGTCCATATCTCTGTTGGGAATTTGCAGGTTGCTGAAGCAGTAGAGTGGCTTATGTCATGTAGGCAACTGGTGGCTACAAGGATCCGTATGTAAACATGGTATGTGAAATTTGTGCTACACAGGAATGGAAATGCCAATTTACAAAATATAATATGCATGTTTGGTTGATGATTACTTGGGGTAGCCGAATAAAACTTGGAACCAGTATAACTTCAGTGTGGCTATGAAAATTTAAGATGGAGTTAGTGGTTTGTTACCTATTGGAGTAACAAATTCCAGTTGCCCAGTAGAAAGCAAGGTGAATCGGAAATCAAATTATTAAATCTCCTTTATAGGCTTTTGCTAAAGAGAGAAACTGAGAGATACTAATATCCTGGTTTCATTGAAGCTTATTTGTCGTCTTGAATCCCGATTTGGACAAGAACTCCCCCATGATCCTTGAATCCCTGTAAAGCAGCATTGTGCATTGCTATTGGATGACGCCATGGATTGTGGGCGTAGAGTGGAGGTTGCATCACATGCTCAACGTTGTGTCAAAGGACTTGCATAGGCCACAGGGATGTGGTGGTGTTCATAGTGGATGGGCATGTCATAAGTTTTTTCTCCCGTTGCAACGCACGGGCATATTTCCTAGTTATGCCTATGTCAAAAGAGGTGGTGGATCGATTCTGAGATTATGTTGTCACCCATATTGGATAAAACATCCCTGGCCACCCACTCCAATAGCATATACACCACCTTGAATATCGGTTGGTACTCCGTAATAACCTGTAAAGGAGTGGAGTTATTTTGCCATCAGAAATAAACTAATTTCTACATAGCCAACACGACCATATTAAGAAAGACGCTCTCTCACCCTTATTAGTGTACTAAATCTAATCAAGTCAGTAACCATAATATATGACAACACTTGTGGGTGCATATAAATTGAATGTTATTATATGACTGACCATATAGAGCGCATTTGCACTAAAAAAGGTGTTTGAGAGTCTCATCGTGATTAAAAAACTACACTTGTTGCAAATTATGATGGATATGATTGTTTTTTATTAGCACAACTCCTCTTCAAAAATACCACATAACCTTTTCAATTTTTAGTAGAATCTTTGGCTTCCAAATCTTCACTAGATCTCTGTATTGTATGCGTAAGTGCACGGTACGAGGCCAAACAGCCGGTATACCGTATACGAAGCATGCTAAGCAGGGGTGAGCAGACCCAAACAGCAAACAGCTTATCTCCGTGCGGGTACGTGTTGCCTCGCCATGCAAAGCAACCTACGGCAGCCCACAGCCGCGCTAGTGACCGGCCAAACCCGAGAGTGCACGACGGAGAGCAGAAAAACCGGTTTGGATTTTGGAAGGGACCAGCATGTACGTGGAATCTCATCGATCGTTTGCAAGTTGACGATGTGACTCGTGGACGCTACAGTGTCCACATGCTTGTTTGTCAGCCAACTGTAATTAATACTGACTACGTTGTTGCCACTTGACACTGTCCTGCCCCGGTGCCACCGGATCTACGGATGCTGCACCGCCCATTATGTTGGTAATCGATTATGGCCGGTGCTAGGCGTAAACCGGTTGATGGTAGGGACTTTTACACCATCTTGCCAGCCGTCCGATCTGCCTACTAGTGGCCGCTGGATTACGGCAACGCAATGACAGGAGTACATGCGACTGCTTCAACGCTATGCAGCTGCATCCCGGCAAAAGCTCCAGCGCAGCTTTCATGGTGCACCGCCATCGTCCGGCGAAGTTTCAACGCAGCACCGAAGAATTCCAGCAAAGCTCCAACGCAGCACCGGCGCATCCGGCGAAGTTCCATAGCAGCACCGACGGAGCTCCAACGCAGCACCGGCGCGACCAGCAAAGCTCCATTACAGCTCCGGCGAGGCTTCATTGCAGCACCGACTATGCTTCCGGCGGTCCGGCGAAGTTCCATTGCAGCACCGGCGAAGATCCAACGCAGCACCGGCGCATCCGGCGAGGCTTCATTGCAGCGCCGGCTATACTTCCGACTGTCCGGCGTTGCTCCATTGCAACACCGGCGGTGCTTCCCACATCTTCAAGGCAGCATCGCCAAAGTTGCAGCACCCTCGTCGGCCACTCTCTGCTGTCATCGTCGCAGCGCCGCGCGCTCCATTGCATCTCCGGGCGGTGCTCGCCGGATTGAGCCCGCTCCAATGCAACTCCGGCAGAGCTCCAATGAAGCACCGGCGGCTCCGGTGAAGCTTGGCGTGGCAGCACCGGCGACGTGGTGAAGCTTCATTGCAGCTCCGCCGTCCGTTGAGATCTGGGAGGACGCAACACCACTCGACGGCGATGCAGCCGAGCCCCATGTCCGTCATGGGCTTGCAGCGCGAAAGGCAGAGCCTCTGCAGGTCCCGCGCCCGGGCCAACTCCGCGGCCGCCGCGTCCCCGAGGTCGACCCCATTGGAGAGGTCGAGGTCAGCGAGGCCGGGGCAGGCGGCATGAGCGCGGCGAGGCCGGGCGCCCCGAAGCCGCGGGAGCGGGAGAGGTCGATGGCGCGGAGGGAAGGCATGGGCGCGGAGGAGAGAGCGGCAAAGCAGCGAAGCTAATCTCGCACGCCGGTGCGCCGCCGAGCAGCAGCCGCGCCTCGATCTCGTGGGCTGGCTCCCGTCGCTGGAGGTGGGATGGGAAAACGAAGGAAGAAGAAGACTAGACCGAGAGGAAAGGATAAGGTGGGCGGGCGGTGCGTGGGTCCCATGGGGACGGGTGTCACGCGAGGGACCGGGCCAGTGCACGCGCTGCCAGGACACGTGGCTGGCTGCCAAGGCGGTGGATCGATGCGAGTAATCAGCCGGTTTAAAACAAGAGTTTTCCATCGATTATCTATTTTAGCTGGGAGATCTTTCTCCATGTCCCTCGTCAACATTATGGGCTCATTGGGTTGGCAGAATACTTAGAGGACTTCTATAGTATTTCTACGGGCGAGATTTTTCCATATGCATGGCATTTGTTTTATACTCCCTCCGTTTTAAAATACTTTTCGTGGTTTTAGTTCAAATTATAGGTACTACTAGATTTTTTAGGGTTGGGTTCACATTAACCTAATTCCTAAAGATTCTTAGCATTAAGTGAAACCTCATGAAAATTCATAAGAATTGAAGTGAAGAGGTTTCATATTCCTTTGCACTGAAAACTGTGAGCCGAATAAGGGTTGTATGTTTGTTCACGCAGTGGCGGAGCTATGTTGAAGCAAAATGGCCCGCCCAGTTTTGCTTTGAAAAACTAGGCTTAAGGGTAAATCTGGGCCATAATTGCAAGAAATTTTGAGCTCTTTTCAGCCTGCCCAGGCCTTTGACTGTAGCTCTGCCACTGTTCTCACGGCGTTTGACTATGGTTCAAAACTGATACTCCCACCATTTCAAAATATAGTGCGCCCGTGTTTCCCGAGGTTCAACTATGACCATAAATTTAACCAACGAGATTGACTGTGGAGGGAGAAAAAATTATATAATTAAAAACTTCTTTTGAATACGAATTCACCGGTATAACTTTTGCTCCAGACATAGTCGATCTCGTTGGTTAAATTTATGGTCAAAGTTGAAGCACAGGAATAGAGGAATCACTATATTTTGAAACAAAAGGAGTACAAGCTATAGAATCCTCCCGTGTCATGGAGAGAGCCAACGTCATATGAAGGATTTTACTTCTCGATCGTGGTGTTGCGCTTGATAGGCAAAGGAACTTATAGTTATTAAAAATCATGAAACTGAATATATAAACATTTTTTCTTCAACTTAATGCAAATACTGTAATTTGCAATCATACCATAAAGTTTCAACAAGCATGTTAGAAATATGGCAAAAGTAAATCTATACATATTGCATAATAAAACACGAGATGAAATATGGCAGCGTACGAGCAGACCGCTGCACATGCTTACCGGGAGGCGAGCCCTTTGACCTCCATCCGCCGTCCACCTCTCTCCCAACTTCTTCATTAATGGCGCCCGAGCCCATGTTCTATAGGTGCTTAATGGTGTGGCTATGTCTCAGTCGACTGAGATTTAAAAGAGAGAAAAGAAAATTTTGCACGGATCTTGATGTAAGATCTGATGGACATAGCATCGACTGAGACTTAGTAAGACTGGTGTAACTATAATGACAATGTCAATGGATAATAATTCTCTTACATATTTAGGAAGATAATTAAAAATGCCACATGAGGCACCGCCTGAAAGACACAGGGCAAAAGAAGAAGGAAGACGCAGACAACGATCTGGTTAGCTGCTCTCTACTTTCTTGATGTGTTGTTGCAGGGCACGGAGTTCCTCCCACACCTTCTTCATCGCCTCCACGACTAGTTCTCGCGGCGCACGGTGGTGATCTCTTTCACGCCATCAATATGTTGCTTGGCAGCAGCGACGGATTCCTCCACCAGCCTTTCGCGCTCGATGCAGAGCCTGGTATTCTCGTCCATAAGTTCCTTGACGATGACGCCCGTCGTCTCCAACAAGGTAGTGGTTTCCTTGTGTTGCTTCGCCCTTCCGGCAATCTTCAACCTCAGCTGGTCGCGTTGGGTGCGGAGCTTCGCCTTGTCATTTCTTAGTCCCCGGATGACGCCGGTAGCATTATGAAACGAGGCATTGATCTTCTTCTGCAACTTCGCCCAGCCGGAGATCCGATCCATCGGGTTATTGAGCATAGCGCGCATGCGCCTGTGAGAGTCCTTACTTGCCCGCGAGAGATCTTTCCAGCCGCCGCTGCGCAGGAGGACCTCTCTACTGCATCCGCGGCGCGGCAGGACATATGTGCTGCTTCTGCGGCGCCGCCGGACCAGTCCGCTGCTTCGATGGCGCGATGGGGCCTCTGTGCTGCTTCGGCCACGCGGTGGGACATCTCGGCTGCTTTCGCGGTGAGGCGGGACATCACTTGTGCTTCCGCTTCCATGCTCACCTCTCCCTGGTAATATCTCGACTCAGAACTCCTACGGGCCATGGTAGACACAAGGAACGACGAAGAAAGACTTGTTTGTCTGTTGATGAGGAACTGAGGAGGAATGTGCAGTCATCTTGGAGTAGGTAGTATTTATAACCTAGTTTACGTTGTTAAGTGAGAATCCGTTTAGGTTTTGATTGGTGTGAATATGTTTTTAATTAAATATAGCATAGTAATTTGGAATGTGATGAGAAGCAAGCTCAAAATTTATTGACGGTTCTAGTTTCAAAGTGCGGCACGATTCCCAGATGGCGTAACATGGGCACACGTTCTAGGATGCGTACATGGCGTTTGCACCATAGGATGCACCACAATCGGTGATGTTAGCACACGACTTGTTCCATCAACCGTGCACGCTCGTTATTACCACGGCACACGATTCTTTTAATTAGAATATGTGTCCGTCTAGCGCACATACCTTGATCTAGGTGACCGTTTCTGTTTGTTGTGGCTAATCCATGTGAAGTGTATGCCGTCTATCGTACACACCTTGATTTGGCTGACCATTTCTGTTGTTTTCGCTCATCGCAAACAGTTCATTCGAGTGAACTATATGCCGTCTATGCACACATGTTGATCTGGCCGACCTTTTCTGCTATGTTGCCTACTCAAAAACAGTTCATCCGATTGAACTATATGCCGTCTATCGCACACACCTTGATATGGCCGACCGTTTCTATTTTTTTGGCTCATCACAAACAGTTCGTACGGATAAACAGTATGTCACGTAACGCACATGCAACTCTATCTGAATCGTGCTTGATGTCATCATCATCGCACATAGTTCGTATTATTGACGACGGTCTAATTATAACACCGTTTGCGATTAATGCATCACATACAGTTTCATCCAAGGTTCTCTGATTCATGTGTTGCGTTAGCAGCATCCTGCAGTAGTGTACAGAGTAGCACTCATGCACTAGGCTTACAGGTTCAATTCTCTCATTTCTAGCACAAGCAATAGCATTGTGCTACTTGTGATAGGCATTGGGATTTCCATGAAGAGGAAGGAAGATGTAGTATAGTAGAAGAAAGTATTTCCCTCAGTTAAGAACCAAGGTTTATCGAACCAGTAGGAGATTCATGCAAACAAATATCAACAGTTCCTGCACACACAGAAACAAATACTTGCACCCAACGCGAGCAATAGGGTTGTCAATCCCCTTGTATTCGTTAATTGCAAGGATTATTTCTAATAGTGGTATATAGATAATTTTCAAAACAAAATAAATATAAATAAATTGCAGCGGGTATTTAGGGTTTTAGTAATATGATGTGAATGGACCCAGGGGCCATAGCTTTCACTAGAGGCATGTCTCTCATGAGCGTAGTAAGGTGGATACACAAATTACTATTGGACAATTGATAGAAAAGCGCATAGTTATAATGTTATTCATGGCATGATCATTCCATAGGCATTATGCCTGTGACAAGTGGACTGAAACAATTTTGCATCTACTATTATTACTCCACCCTTCGACCGCTATCCAGCATGCATCTTAAGGTATTAAGTTCATAACAAATAGAGTAATGCTTGAAGCATGATGACTTAATGTAAACAAAGTAAGACCAATCATATGATCGAACTCCATCGTTTTACCCTTCTGTCATGAGGTGAGGACACTGCAAGATTGAACCTACAATTATGCACCACTTTCACTAAAGATCTACTCATCACCTTGGCCAAAGAAAACTCATAGATCTGAAAGCATTACATAGCTATAACAATCACACATAATAAAGTTCAGATAACTCAAAATTACTTTCAATGTATAACCTAATCATAAACTCACAATTCATCGGATCCCAACAAGCGCACCGCAAAAAGATTATATCGAATCAGACTCCGAAGAGAACATTGTATTGAAGACCAGAGAGAGAGAGAGAGAGAGGGTGAGAGAGAGAGAAAGAGACAACTAGCTACTGCTATGGACATGTAGGTCATGTGATACGCTCCAACATATCTATAATTTTTAGTGTTCCATGCTATTATATTATCTGTTTTGGATGTTTTATATGCATTCTTATGCTACTTTATAATATTTTTGGGACTACCTTATTAAACCAGAGCCCAGTGCCAGTTTCTGTTTTTTTCCTTGTTTTTGAGTTTTACAGAAAAGGAAAATCAAACGGAGTCCAAACAGGATAAAACTTTACAATGATTTTTCTTGGACCAGAAGACACACGTAGGACTTGGAGAGGAAGGCAGAAGAGTCCTTAGGGCTCCACAAGCCCTCAGGGCGCGCCCTAGGGGGTGGGGGCGCCCCGTGTCTTGTGGGCCCCTCGGAGCTCCTCCAACCCTAATCTTTGGCCTATAAATTCATAAATATTTCCAAACCAATAGAAGTGTCCACCAAAATACTTTTTCACCGCCGCAAGCCTCTATTTCCACGAGATTCCATCTTGGGGCCTTTTTCGTTATCCTGCCGGAGGGGGATTCGATCGCGGAGGGCATCTACATCAACTCTATTGCCCTACCTATGAAGCGTGAGAAGTTTACCATAGACCTACCGGTCCATAGCTAGTAGCTAGATGGCTTCTTATCCCTCTTTGATCTTCAATAGAATGTTCTCCTCGATGTTCTTAGAGTTCTATCCGATGTAATATTC
This sequence comes from Aegilops tauschii subsp. strangulata, assembly GCF_002575655.3. Lineage (NCBI taxonomy): Eukaryota > Viridiplantae > Streptophyta > Magnoliopsida > Poales > Poaceae > Aegilops > Aegilops tauschii. The sequence goes on from NC_053038.3 coordinate 510,805,521, forward strand.
TTTTGCGGTGTGTTTGCCAAGATCCGATGAATTGTGGATTTATGATCAGATTGTCTATGAATATTATTTGAGTCTTCTCTGAATTCTTATATGCATGATTTGATATGTTTGTATTTCTCTTCGAATTATTGGTTTGGTTTGGCCAACTAGATTGGTTTTTCTTACAATGGGAGAGGTGCTTAGTTTTGGGTTCAATCTTGCGGTGTCCTCACCCAGTGACAAAGTAGGGGTAGCGAGGCACGTATTCCATTGTTGCCATCAAGGATAAAAAGATGGGGTTTTCATCATATTGCTAGAGTTTATCCCTCTACATCATGTCATCTTACTTAAGGTGTTACTCCGTTCTTATGAACTTAATACTCTAGATGCATACTGGATAGTGGTCAATGTGTGGAGTAATAGTAGTATATGCAGAATCGTTTCAGTCTACTTCACACGGACGTGATGCCTATATCATAATCATTGCCTTGGATATCGTCATAACTTTGCGCTTTTCTATGAATTGCTCAACAGTAATTTGTTCACCCACCATATTATTTTCCTTCAAGAGAGAAGCCTCTAGTGAAACCTATGGCCCCCGAGTCTATTTTCCATCATATATTTTCAGATCTATAAACCAAAAAACCAACAAATACCTTGTTGCGATTTATTTACTTTTATTTTGTTTTACATTTTAGTAATCTTTTATATCTGACTCTATCAAATCTCATCCTTGCAAGCGATCGTGAAGGGATTGACAACCCCTTTGTCGTGTTGGGTGCAAGTGTTTGATTGTTTGTGCAGGTGCATAGATTGGAGACTTGCGTGTATCTCCTACTGGATTGATACCTTGGTTCTTAACTAAGGGAAATACTTATCTTTACTTTGCTGCATCACCCTTTTCTCTTCAAGGGAAAAACCAACGCAAGCTCGAGAAGTAGCATCCTGCCGGGAATTACTCACGCATCATCAGAGAGGCAATAAGGTGTAGAAGGCCTTCGTCATCATTTCCCCCTCCGGCAGAATACCGGAAAAGATCTCCCAATGGGATCGCATAAGAATAGAGACTTGAGGCGGTGGAATAATTATTTTGGGTCTCACTCTGGGGTTTCTGACTATATGTGAATTTATAGGCGAGGAATTAGGTCAATCGGAGCAATAGGGGAGCATACAAGGAAGTAGGGCGCACCCACCCCTTAGGGCGCACCCCCTTACCTTGTTGTCATCTCATGCATCGTGTGGTCTCTCCCCTAAGCTTCTAGTGTCCCTTCTAGTGCCGAAAAAATCTTCCAAAAGTTTCATCGTGTTTGGACTCCGTTTGGTAGGGATTTTCTATAAAACAAAAAACAAGCAGAAAGCAACAACTCGCACTTGGCACTGAGTGTCGGTGTACACAAATAGGGGTCTTTGTTCTCCCCTGACTTGTGCACAGACCAGTGTGGCCTCCGGGACAGATAGATCTTTCCAGGCATCCCAAGCTCAACACCAAGTCAAGCAACCAACTTGAGAAGATCCCTAGGAAGATCTCCCCTGCCGGGCAGGCGAGGCTGTCAGGGTCGAGACTGCACCTGGGACCGAGGCTAGGCCAACCCCGACAGGGTTACCGGGACCGCCAAGACCAAAGCAAAACCCTAAGACAAGGACCCGACAGACTCCATGCCGGCAAACCTCCACCAAGATGCCACCGCTCCACCTCATCAAACACCAGTCACTAATCAGTGCAATGTCAAGCTCTCAAGCGGCTAGGTGGATCCTGTCGTGCACGTGGCGACCTGCTGGAGAAGAGATTACCTTTAATGACACCCATCCCAGAGGCGTGTAATGCAAATAAGTGGTAGTTAGGCAAGTGGTGGAGAAACCTTGCCGGGGCTACCTCTCCACATGACACCTAGCAGAGCATTTAATGCACTTTGTCCTAACTGCCAGAGTTAGGTATGATAGCATTGTTAGCTATCTAATCATACTATAATGATTATTTTGCCACTGTGGTCGCCCTTAAGCTATAAAAGGAGGTCCGAGGAAACCTAGCAAAGGATTCGATCTTTTGATGCTCTAGCACTTGTACGCGCGTAGCTGCTCTCCCCGAGGCACCCTTGTCGGGCTTGAGCGCTCCGCATCTTCATGTTTCCACAGATGAATCCACCAAAGCAAGAGTAGAGTATTACGCTGCTCGGCGGCTCGAACCTGGGTAAAAGAGAGTTGTCCTCGCCGCGCTGCCTTGCTACCTATGCTCTTTGTGCAATGTGATTGTCCCCCACCGAACCACAAAAAGGCCTCTTGGTCACATAGGTGATCGTGCTCCACCATGACATCTTTGGCGCGCCAGGTAGGGGAAATTCGCTTGTGCCAATCTGAAGCAACAACCAGCGCGTTGATCTTCATCATCTTCTACGTCACTAATGGCTCCCAAGAAGAAGAGCGGTTTGGCGGCGCACCCTTCCGCTTCGAAGGCCCCTTCGCCTGTGGCTACGGGCGGCACGGGCGCCACAACCACGACAGGTGGAGCAGGCACCGTGAGTGGTGCAACCGCCGCAGGCGGTGTGGCCGTGGCCCCCACCACAATCACAAGCGGGCTGGAGCTGCCCACCTCCCTCAACCTTCTGGCGAGCATGGCCACGCCGGTGCGGGGCGAGGTGACGCCCAACTTCCGCCTCCCCGCCGCACTAGTGGGCATCGTTAGCGCAGCAGCAGCGCCCATTCCGGCGCCAGCCAAGATCCTCTGGCTGCGCTTGCTAGGGGCGCAGGCATTGCGTAAACTTTGACCAAAGATGCACCCGACAGCGAGACATGCGTGGCTCGCCCAGCCATCAGTAGGCCAACGCCTAGCAACACGGTAACCCACCTGGCAAGGGCAGGGACCTGGCAGCATTGCGGGCGGCAGCAAGTTCACCGAACGATTTGGTGCCGGCAACTGGCAGACGCTGCCGGGAGTGCCATGGCAAGGTTCTACCTCGCTTTCTCTAAATGGAATTACCGGCACGTCAACATCCTTTGTATGCGCCCCGTGCATAGAGGAAGAAGATCTTCGCGTATAAGGTTTCCAAGGGAAGGAGGGAGGAGGAAGATCCTTCCGTTTTTTATACAACGGAGATTACGGCAGAAGGAAAAGCTAAGTTGAAAAACTTCTCAATTCCCTGTTCCTTAGTTCACTTTGTTGCGATTCCCTTCGCTTGAACTTGGCGATTGTATAGGAAACCTGCACGCGAAGGAACCCCGTCGTGGTCATCTGCGCCCTTGTCTGTTTCGAGTCCGCTCAATAGCTCAGGTGGCTGCGTTGATAGCGTAGAAGGGTAACTTGCCAGTGGCAACACTGCGAGCAGACTGCTAAGGATCCGTCCTCAAAGTGCTCGCGGTTAGTGGTTAGCCTCGGCATGACTCAAGCATGCGTAGGGTGCTCAAATTATACAAATATGGGAAACCGAGTGAAAGCGAAGGGGTAGCATAAGTTCATGCAACTACTTAAGAGTACTATTACATCACGAAAGCGGCAAAGACCTGACATAAGGCCAAAATATGTCTTTTGTTTGACAGTATTGCGTCAAATGAATCATAAAAGTTAATCTCGGCGACCTCCTTGGACCCGGGGCACTCGGAGCACCTTGTCGGTGAGGGGACTGACAACCTTCGCAGCGGCAGAAGTGTTTGTTCCCGCCGGCAGCTTTCTGAAGGCATCAGAGAGATCGACGTCGAGCTGGCGCTGGGCAAAGTTGAGCAGAACCGTGAAGATAGCATCCCGAGAAAATTTCCAAGACTCGTTGGCGAAGAAGGTAGATCTGTCATCTTCATACGTCTTCAGGCCATCAATGAGGCCCTCGAAGAAATGCGTCAGCTTAACGCTCGGGGCTTCATGCTCGTTGACGAAGAAGGTCTAGCTCTTCAGATCGGCCTCCTTCTGGAGAGTCCCGGCACTGTTAGCCTCCTCTGACAAGACCATCTCCCGATCCTTGGCTAGCTCAAGATCTTTTTCCAAAGTGGCGAGCTTGGTGTTTAGGTCCTTGATGGTATTGGTGGCAGCATCCAGATCCTAGCTCTTGGATGTGAGCTGCGATTGCAGCCCCTCTAGGGTGGTGGCTACCTGATACGTTTCCAACGTATCTATAATTTATTAAGTATTCTTGCCGTTATATTATCATTCTAGGATGTATTACAATCATTTTATAGCAACTTTATATCATTTTTTGGGACTAACCTATTGAGCCAGTGCCCAGTGCCAGTTGTTGTTTTTTGCTTGTTTTTTACATCACAGGAAATCAATATCAAACGGAGTCCAAACACCGCGAAACTTTTTGGAGATTTTTTATGGACCAAAACACCCAGGATGGGCCAGAGAAGCACCTGGGGGTGCCCCGAGGGGGGCACAACCCACCAGGAGGTGCCCAGGTGGGTTGTGCCCACCTCGGTGGCCTCCAGCACCCCCTCTTTACCCTATAAATTCCCAAAAATTCTAGAAACCCTTGGGTTAACGTAGATCAGAAGTTCCACTGCCTCAAGGCTCTGTATCCATCGAAAACCAATCTAGACCTTGTTTCGGCACCCTGCTGGAGGGGGGAATCATCTCCGTTGGCCATCTTCATCATCCCGACGGCCACCACGATGAGGAGAGAGTAGCCCACCCTCGGGGCTGAGGTTTGTACCAGTAGTTATGTGTTTAATCTCTCTCTCTCTCTCTCTCTCTCTCTCTCTCTTGTGTTCTTGAGATTGCACGATCTTGATGTATCGCGGGATTTGTTAATATAGTTGGATCATATGGTATTTTCCCCTCTCTATCTTGTTGTGATGAATTGAGTTTTTCCCTTTGAGATTTCGTTGTTATCGGATTGAATACTTTTATGGTTTGAGAACACTTGATATATGTCTTGCAATTGAATACTCGTGGTGACAATGGGGTATCGTATTGATTCACTTGATATATGTTTTGGCACTCAACTCGCGGATTCCCGAGGTGACATTAGGGTAATCTATGCATAGGGGTTGATGCATGTTCTTGTCTTTGTTTCTCCGGTAGAAATCTTGGGGCACTCTTTGAAGTTCTTTGTGTTGGATTGAGTATTATGAATATGAATTTGCATTGGTGTTATTTTAGTACGAACTCTACGATAGATTGAACGGAAAGAATAGCTTTGTGTTATTTTAGTATGAACTCTTGAATAGATCGAACGGAAAGAATAGCTTTGAGGTGGTTTCGTACCCTACAAAAAATTTATTCTTATGTTCTCCGCTAGATAGAAACTTTGGAGTGATTCTTCATCGCACTTTGAGGGGTGGTTATATGATCCAATTATATTAGCATTGTTGAGAGGTTGCACTAGTGAAAGTACGGACTCTAGGCCTCATTTTCAAGCATTGCAATACCGTTTTTGTGCCCATTTACTATTTGCAACCTTGCTGTTTTTATTTATTCAGATTATAAAAATATATTTCTACCATCCATATTACACTTTTATCACCATCTCTTCGCCGAACTAGTGCAGCTATACAGTTTGACATTGTATTGGGTGTGTTGGGGACACAAGAGATTTCTTGTATTTGGTTGCAGGGTCGTTTGAGAGAGACCGTCTTCATCCTACTCCTCTCACATATTGATAATCCTTAGGTCATCCACTTGGGGGAAAATTGCTACTGTCCTACAAAACTCTGTGCTTGGAGGCCCAACACATGTCTGCAAGAATAAAGTTGTGTAGTAGACATCAAGCTCTTTTCTGGCGCCATTGCCGGGGAGGTGAGTGCTTGAAGGTGTATCTTTAGATCTTGCAATTGAATCTTTTAGTTTCTTGTTTTATCACTAGTCTGGTTTATAAAATAAAACTACAAAAAATGGAACTGAGGTTGTATCATATTGTTCATCTTTATAATGTCTTTCGTGAAAATGATGGAAAGGAAAATTGTGCTCAATTGATAGAGGAAGAATTTTAATGTTTGACAAAAAATCTTTGAATGATGAGCATGATTGCAATGTTGTTGGTATGAACTCTTTGAATATCTATGATGCTAATGATATGCAAAGCCATAAGCTTGGAGATGCTATGTTTGATGAACATGATATTTTTAGTCCCCCAAGATTTGATGTGCAAATTTGTTATAATGATCGCATGCCTCCTATTTATGATGATTATAATAATGAAAGTGGATTCCGAGAGGTCATGACTTTATTTAGTGATAAATCCACCATTTTGGATGAGGCTTCAATTGACTATGATAACAAAGTTGCTATCTATGATGATTATGGTGATGACATTATGCTATAAAGAATAATGATAACTATGAAACTTGTCATCATGATTTTAATTTTCACTCTCATGATAGTTATTTTGTTGAGTTTGCTCCCACTACTATTGATGCGAAGAAATTTGCTTATGTGGAGAGTAATAAGTTTTCTATGCTTTGAAAAGAATGCTTTATGTGATGGTTATATTGTTGAATCCATTCATGATGCTATTGAAAATTATTATGAGAGGGGAACATATGCTTCTACATATCTCAATAATATCAAGTTTCCTCTCTATGTGTTGAAAGTTTTGAAGTATTGCTTAGTTTGCCTTCCTATGCTAGTTGATTCTTGTTCCCATAACTTGTTTGCTCACAGAATCTCTATGAATAGGAAGTGGGTTAGGCTTAAATGTGCTTGTCATGTGATTCATGATGCTCTCTATGTGTTTCAATTCTTATCTTTTATGTGAGCATCATTGAAATCATCATGCCTATCTAAAAAGGCATTAAAGAAAAGTGCTTGTTGGGAGATAACCCAACACTTATATCTATTGTTTTTGTGTGTTCACATGGTTATGCTACTGTAGTAATCATGTTTATAGCTTTTGTTTCAATAAAGTGCCAAGTAAAGCCTTTGGGATAGTGTGGATGATAGTTGACTTGATTCTGTGCAAAAACAGAAACTTTTGCATCCAGTGCAGAAATTCTTATCTTTTACTGGAACGTGGAAACATTCTGATATTTTTACAGTTGATGGGTATACAAATTGTCTACGTTGCCCTAATTTTTCAGAATTTTTGGAGTTACAAAAGTATGACCGTAATTTAGATCTTTACATATTGTTCTGTTTTTGACAGATTCTGTTTTCAATGCATAGTTTGATTGTTTCCTAGTTTCTATGGACTATTTTGCTCAATATAAATTGTGGAAATGATAAGGTACAGTAGGCATTGTGTGAGAACAATTATGAATCTTGTCTTTGACAGTACCAAAGTGAATGATTTGTCTTTATCATACTAACCCATCTCACGAAGTTCCGTTAAGTTTTGTGTGATTGAAGTTTTCAAGTTTTGGGTGCGATATCGATATGAGAATAAGGAGCGACAAGACCCGAAGCTTGGGGATGCCCAAGGCACCCCAAGGTAATATTAAAGGAATATCCAAGTAACTAAGCTTGGGGATGCCCCGGAAGGCATCCCCTCTTTCGTCTCCAACATTATCGTTAACCTCACTTAGAGCTACGTTTTCATTCGTCACATGATATGTTTTTTGCTTGTAGCGTCTTATTATTTTACTAGGATTTGCTTGTTGTTATTTAGAATAATGTTTTGTATCTTTTATTTCAATAAAAGTGGCATTGATAGCCTTTACTATGCTTATTTTGCAAATCTACATGTTGTTGTTTGAAAACAGAAAGTTTACCGTTGTTGCAAAAATTCCCTAGAAAAGTAAGAATGTGATAAAATGTTGAAACTTTTTGCACAATAAGATCTGATAAATTTTCTACAGTGTGTTAAATTTTCATAATTTTTGGAGTGAAATAAGTATTGATACTCTTGCATTCTTTACAGACTGTACTGTTTTGGCAGATTGCTGTTATGTTTGCACATGTTTGCTTGTTTAATGATTCTATCTGAGGATTGGAGTATTAAATATGCAGAGGCATTTAGTATGCAATGTTGAATAATAATTTTAGTCATTTGCTACAGTAGAGAATGATAAGGTTTTTGCATTGGTTTATACTAACTTATCTCACGAGTTCTTGTAGAGTTTTGTGTGGATGAAGCTTTTGAGATTTAGGAAAACCGCGATATGAGAAAAATTAAGGAGACACAAAAGCTCAAACTTGGGGATGCCCAAGGCACCCCAAGATAATATTTCAAGAAGTCTCAAGCATCTAACCTTGGGGATGCCCCGATAGGCATCCCACCTTTCTTCTTCAACAATTATCGGTTAGTATCGGTTGAGCCTAAGTTTTTGCTTCTTCACATGAGTTGTGCTATTCTTAGAATGTAATTTTTTTTCATTTTGCCTGCTGTTTTAATAAAGTACTTAGATCTGAAAGTTTTTAAATAAAATAGAGTCCTCAAATAGTTGTCAGGGCACTACTGTAGGATGCTGCTAACGCGACACTACGATCAGAGACCCTTCGACGAAACTGTGTGCGATGCAATAATCACAAATGGTGGTGTAAAAAACCGTGAAAAAAGGTGCAAAATATTTGTGATGGAGGATGCATCAAATGCGGTTCAGATTTTAGTTGCGTGTGCGATGCAGGGCATACGGTTCAGTTCAATTAACTGTTTGCGATGAGGAGGAACAAAAGAAACAGGCAGCCAGATGGAGGTGTGTGCGATATACAGCACACTATTCACTCGGATGAACTGTTTGTGATTAGGCAACACAAAAGAAACGGTAAGCCGGATCAAGGTGTGTGCGATATACGGCATGCGATTCACTCGGATGAATTGTTTGCGTTGAGACAAGAGAACAGAAATGGTTCAACTTAACAAGATGTGTGTGATACGCGGAAAAGAGGTCTGTAATCGGAAACGTGTGCGAAGACTGAAACAACACAGACGATTGCTGCTAACAAGCCTTGTGTGTTGTGAGCAAACGATTGCTGGTATACAATTGTGAGTGATTGATGAAAACATCACCGACGGGTTCCATTGTTTAGTCCGTGTGCGATGTGATTTTCTTTGTCTGCACAACATCTACGCTCTGTCTACAGAGCATCAACATATATACTTAAAAAGACAGCATTGCATAACCAAATTAAGCATACAATTACACAAGTGACTACACACATAACATTTCCACACACCAAAGTAAGAAATTACATGCATACTAAACTAGGAGAAACGAAGGATCTAATCATCTACTTATTGTTGTGACGACGCTTGCCATTGCTCTGCTTCTGACTGGATCCCTGGCTGTTTTGGGGAAGGAGGCACTTCCTCATGTCAACGATCTGCCTATACATGTCGTAGCTCGTGTACGCCTCCTTGGCCGCGTACACGACGTGAGCTTTGTCGAGTTTCTCCATCCAGGACGAGTGCCAGGCACGCTTGTCCTTGTTGCATGAATCCTTCATGTCTCTGTAGTAGGGGGCGATTATGGCCTCGGCGAGGTGAACCAGTGAGTCCTTCTCATGCTCCTCGCTGCCCCAGATCTTGTATTGGCCATGGATGTCGACAAGATTCTGGCAGGTGATGCCCGAATTCTCGAGCGCCTTTACATCGTTGGTGATGTCCACCGTAGCGAACATGTAGTGGGGGCTGTTGACAAACCTGGCAAAACGCTCGCAAGGCCTTGTGGCCAGGCTAGTGGTAGACGAGGACATGGTGGCGCACGCACATCTGGGTGACGGCGACCTTGGGACGAGACCCGGCACGAGCGCGGGTGTACTCGAGGTCGAACCCGACCACCTTGTACTTCTCCTTGGCAAGCAACAGCTTCATGATGTGGATGGAGTGCTCCACCCAGACCGGGTCGTTGGTGTATGATGCGTCCATTTTGCATCATGTTTTCTTACTGTTATTTATGATGTTTTTATCCATAATAATGCTTTTTGGAGTAATTCTAATGCCTTTTCTCTCATAATTTGCAAGGTATACACACAGAGGGAGAATTCTGGTAGCTGGAAATCTGGACCTGAAAAAGCTACGTCAGGCAACCTATTCTGCACAACTCCAAATGAGCTGAAACTTCACGAGGAATTTTTATGGAATATATAAGAATTATTGGAGCAAATAACTACCAGAGGGGGCCCACCAGGTGGGCACAACCCACCTAGGCGCGCCAGGGAGCCCAGGCATGCCCTGGTGGGTTGTGCTCACCCAGGCCCACCACCGGTGCCCATCTTCTGGTATATAAGTCATTTTGACCTAGAAACAATAAAGAGAGGACTTTCGGATGAAGCGTCGCCGCCTCGAGGCGGAACTTGGGCAGGAGCACTTTTGTCCTACGGTGGAGCGATTCCGCCGGGGGAACTTCCCTCCCGGAGGGGGAAATCATCGTCCTCATCATCACCAACAACTCTCCCATCTTGGGGAGGGCAATCTCCATCAACATCTTCAACAGCACCATCTCATCTCAAACCCTAGTTCATCTCTTGTGTTCAATCTTGTTACCGGAACTATAGATTGGTGCTTGTGGGTGACTAGTAGTGTTGATTACATTTTGTAGTTGATTACTATATGGTTTATTTGGTGGAAGATTATATGTTCAGATCAAATATGCTATTTAATACCCCTCTGATCTTGAGCATGTTTATCATTTGTGAGTAGTTACTTTTGTTCTTGAGGTCACAGGAGAAATCATGTTGCAAGTAATCATGTGAATTTGATATGTGTTCGATATTTTGATAGTGTGTATGTTGAGATTCCCTTAGTGGTGTCATGTGAACGTCGACTACATGGCACTTCGCCATATTTGAGCCTAAGGGAATGCATTGTGGAGTAGCAATTAGATTATTACTTCTATCTGTTCATGGCGAAATGAGATATCTCCAGCCGTCCCCTTCATTTGCTTGATCTCCCGAACAAAGAGTGCATGTTCTCCTCTGCTCCCTTCCTCCGTTCTACTGCACAGCTTTAAACAGCAGCGCCTTCTCTTGAAGATCTTGAAGAAAAATAAAAAAGGAAAAAAAGTATTACCTGCCCGAATCTCCGCATAAAATCAGTGATGTAGGACTTTTTTGAGGGGAAGTGATATAGGACTTAGATGTGCAATACTTTGGGCACATCTAGATGTGCTTTAGCAAATCTGAAAAAGTATAATGCGTGAAATCACTAGTTAAGAGGTACCTTTTGCAAACGTCACTCTCACTCCCTTTGGTGGTGAACATTTTCTCTTAAACCGTGCGTCCAAATTATGAACCATTTTCGCCTTGCGTTTCTCACGTCGAGATCTTCGAAATTATATCCATGTTAATAGGTCTGAACGTACTTTCTTTCCCAAAAAAACTGAAACCTAATAAACAGGAAACAAGATAAGGAAAACCTAAAAAAGGGAAAGGAAAAAACCGGAAGCACATTTTGTGCTTTTTCACTTTTCGGGAAGCATAGTTGTGCTTCACCGTGAACTATAACTGCGCTTTTCACTTCAGTTGTGCTTCACCATAAAGTACAAATGCATTATTCACTTTTCAGGAAGCACAGATGTGCTTCACCGCGAAGCACAACCATGTCTTTCACACATGTAAAAAAACAAAATTGATTTTTTCCCCACAAAACCTAGAAAACCCCACTTTCAGAGAGGAAGACGGTGCCTGGTACGAGCGCTCGTACCGCGTGCTTTTTCGCCCGTAAGTCACCCGAAAGGAGGTAACACTAATCACAAATTTCAATTTTATCTCTACTTCTCCTCCAAACTTCGGATAAACTTTGAAGGATCTTTCTCTCCTACTCATTTTCAGTTTGGATCCTCTCACGTGAAGGATCTACGGTAAGTTTTTACCCGATCCCCAAGTAATTTCTCGCGAATCCATGCTCTATAGCGTCTCATTTCCATGCTAGAGTTCATACTCATTTTCGATCCGCTTTACTTGTTGAGCACTTAATCATTGATGTTTTTAGGGCAGAATAATCACATATGTCATGAAGATTCAATCTTGCATCAGTCTATTGGAATGAAAATTATTTTTATTAGGTTTGCATACGAGAAGTGCCGCCGTTGGTGATCGTACTCTTGCATGAGGGGAACCCACTCATACTTTCGCAGCAGTTGCTCATGGGTGCCGAGTTTTCTTTCAAGGGATAAACTTCGACCGATCCCAAAGGAAAAAGTAGAAACTTCTTGAGAGGAAAGTTAGATCGATCAAGTGGGCGTGTCCGGCCACAATCGCGACATTTGGCATATGTAACGATTACAATTTGTTATGTGCTAATGTTGGTTTGCATCACTTTTTCTTTCAAGACGCGAAAACCTTTCGCCGGTTGACACTTGAGTTTTTGAGCACCTTATCACACACCGCCGGGCTTAATCCCATGGGTCATGAGGACCAGATTGTTTTTCATCTTATGGACCAAAGCTTCGACATGTCCCTAGCGATGGCTTCACCAACAATGACGAACATGTCCGTTAAGTCCACATTGTTCTACAAGCACGTCCAGTACATCCATTTTATGAAATAAGTTTTGAAGGCCATAAGCATAGGGTCAGTTGCATTGAGTGTCCTGCTATTAGATATTTCTATTATGTTATCACTTAGACGTTGCATGCACGTGGATAAGTATCAAAAGTTAATGAAGAAAATATTCCTAATTGGGAAGGTGGCAAACCCCAACACGGGCATCAAGCTAAACTTAGGTGCGGTTCTTCTACTTCATCTCGCCCAACAAGCAAACCAGACGCAAGGCGACATCACTTACGGAGGAGTCATCACCGTATTGGCATACCCCCTTGGTCTCAACCTTGCCGGCTTGAACCCGTTGGGAGGCAACCGTCTTGTTAATATTCATGTTATCCATAGTGTCCGAATGTTAGTTTCTCGTCATTGTCATTACTATATCCGTATTACTGGAGTGGGACATTTTGTGCTCACTTCCATGCCTAAACGTTTCTCGATCTAGGAGGGAATTTTGCATTATGTTGCACATGAAGAGCATGATCCTTTTGACCAAGAGGCTCCTGAACCTGAAGAGGTGGATGAAGAAGAACACGCACCAGAACAAGAGGTGCAGCCTGAAGATGGTATTGAAGGGGAGACGTCCTACGCCACATAAGCCGACACATAAAACCTTGGAGACTCCATTGACAAAATGAACTACCTCGCCAAGTCTCTCCGAGACAACACAAAGTACATGGGGTCCCACTTCTCCACGTGGAGTCATGCATGGACTCCAGTATATTATCAGACGCCTCCACAATGAGCTCTCGAGTTTGGGCGTGCAAAGGCCTAAGCTTGGGGAGGTTTTCTTCACGTCTACATCAAAATGTGGCATCTTTTTCTTTAGATTGCTTTTCTTTTTCATTTATTTTGAAAGCTTTGCATTCTTCATCATTTTATCGTGTATTTTGCAACTTAGCTTTGAAAATCCAAAATTATAATAAGATTTTTCCCTTCGCTCTTATAGTTGCATTTTTCCTTTACATATTTTGCTAATTCTTTTACAACAAAGTTGAATGACACTGAGCGACCAGGAATATGTCATAAGGAAGAGAAGCGTGAACATTCATCGCTGTGAGGTATGTCCTACGACTCTCGCCTTTTGAGCTTGAAATGCTTATGCTAGTTGTTGTAGTAGCATGTCTTATGTCTTGATAGTTAATACAAATGTTTTATTTTTTTGGTGAATTAATTAAGTAGCTTTTTCTGACTAATGTAGATAACCAAAACTTGTCGTAGGACTAGTTTTCAAAGAAAGTAATGATAAAAAAACATAATTATGCATAATAAAAAGTCTCTCGAAAAACTTGGGTGTTGAGAAAACTTGATAAAAAAGATAGTATTAGAAACACTCAATCCAGTAGTATTTAGTTTGATAGACTCAATAGCACTTGTAGAAAGAGTTATCCAAAGAAACCAAGTTGGTGGTGACTGAGATTATTACATGCCAAAATTTCTGTATGCGATACATGGTATATTGCTTGGTGCATGTTCCATAGCCTTGTCACTATATATTGCTTAATGCACGTTACTGTGACTTTGTTACACCTCTTGGATTTATGTCAACGACTCCGTTTGCCTATGAACGATCTACCTGAGTGTCGGCTCGGATTTTGGTTATGAGTTGGTTAATGTCCGTAGCAACAATGATATGACAAATATTATTTTGCTTTATCTTGAGGGAGTATGTATGTGGAAAAAAGAATACTGATCACTACGCTCAAAAGAGACAGATGTTGGTCCATAATATTCGACTTGATGCACAACAAAACCCCCTATTTGCATGTATCGTTTCTTTGGCATGGTCTAATCACCTTAAGACAAAAGTTTCTGTAAGAAACAACGGAAGGAGTACTTGCGAACCTTGAAAAGCCAATGCTCGTGGATGTTAGTGAGTTTCTCTGAGCATCATGTTGTCTTTTACATACTTTTGACTCCCTTAAATAATGGTATCTTCCAAAAGTGTTCCCAACAAGCAAGCATTAGCTAGATGAATTAGAACAACTGCTAGTTGATTACTTTGTCTAAACTATTGTAAGCTTTATGTTAACTATCTTGGTCTAACAAGCTTGCATTGCCACCGCTACAACTATGCTAAGTTTCAAGTGAACAAAGCGGTGGGTTATCTAGGCATACCGAAGCCAGCCAATACGGCGAGCAAGTTGATCAATGACCTCCCCCTGACGATACAACTCTGATATATTGTATAGTTGCGCCCACACATATAGGCCATTAAGCCCAACCGCCTCTAGATTGTGGTCCTCAATTAGCAAGAGCATCCCTCTGAAAATCAATGGCCCTTGATGCAACAGCTTCTTCCAATCCCTCAAACACTACATCTAAAATATGACAAGTTCTCCTATGAGTCCTAAAACTTCGGTACCTAAGCATGGCCCCATGCAATTTTTAGGATTTCAAACAGCACTCGAGCTAACAGGTGTCTATATTCGACTTCCCTATAGCCAGGCACCGAGCATGTTCCTCAAATTCCTTTGCCTCTGCCTCACCGACAAAGACATCATAAAGCTCATCTTCCTTGAGACTGAGGTGTTCCAGCATCTCATTAATCCCTCCATCAAAGAACTCCCCTATCCCTGAGGATCCCTCCTTCACCATCGTCTAGGGTTACTACTTTGTAACACCCCTGTGTAATGATGCTACAGTAACCCCTGGGGTTAAGTTAATCATGTTTCTAAACAAGTGTCTGGTCATCCTTGATTCTCTCTCATTTCAAATTCTAGTTGAATGCAATTTCAAATTATGAGTGAAGTTCAAAATTGCTCAAACATGAAATCTAAAATGTTCATCAGGCGGCAAATAATCCTTTGTTAATATTGGTGGCGAACCAACATTTTTGCAAAATGTCTAAGTGCCCTAAACTATTTAAAATAGTGGCTAAAGCAGTTAAATTATATGCTTTTTAAATTATAAAAATGCTAAGCTAATTTATTTAACTGCCAAACTAATGCAGTAAAATAATTCATAATAATAATTTAGGTTCAAGTTTTGTTTGTTATAAAACTATTAATTTTAAAAGAAATACGAAAACAAAAAAGTTTAAATCTTTGAAAATTAATAAATAAAATAACCCATAACTCGGATGAAAATAATTTATATATGAAATTTCTCAGAAAAATCCAACGAATCCGAATATGCAATCCGTTCATCTGTCACATGCCCCTAGCATGCTGAACTTGGAACTGTCCCCCTATTTTCATCTGCCCGGAAAATGCCAAACGCCGGGAAAACCCCTCCGGGTGTTTTCCCTCTCTGTCTGCAACGTGTAGTACTGCGTTAGCTCAACCCTAGCTCTGCATATCATCATGTCATGCTTAGTGGTGCATCTTCTTGCTTATATTTATTGTTTCTTCCCCCTCTTTTGTCCAGTAGACCCTGAGACCGATGCTGCCCCTGTGATCGACTACGTCACCGACGACCCTTCTTCCTTTGCAGCAGAGCTTCTAGGCAAGCAAACCCCCCTTGATCATTTTGATATCGCCCATTTCTTTCCCTCTCATTCTTGCATTAGAACTGCTACTGTTTTTTGTATGATCCTATTCTGATGCATAGCCTGTTTTTGTTACATGCTTTCATACCTTACATGTTTATCCTAAACTGCTTAGTATAGGTTGGTTAGTGATCCATATGTGACCCCTCACCTTGTCCCAGTAACCCCGCTTTATATTCGATGCCTCGATCTACGTGATCGACGTCCAGGCCCCGACACCGCACATCACCCCCTCTTAGTTGTACGACTCTGCAGAGTTACTATCGAGTGCCAAGGGTGATACCTCATCAGCACTTCTGATGTTAACCCTGTAGTGTAGCTAATCGGTCGTGGTCCTCGAGGGTGATTCCTCCTTCATCACTTCCGATAACGACTTTGCCGTGCAACCCCTCAAGTGTGGACCATCGAGGGTGATTCCCCCAAGTCCACCTTGATGGTTACATCGAGTGGGAATCCATCAAGGGTGATTCCTCGGGTTCCCCCCTTGCTATTTTGGACACACGGTTACTTTGACTTACCACAGAACCATGATGACATCGGGTCGGCCCCGAGGGGGACCCGCGAGTGATGTGAAGTCGGGTTGACCTGGAGGGTACCCGCGAGATAATTACGTGGCACGGCCGGGCATCCTTAGCCCTTGCCATAAGTCCACGAGACGGCGCGACGGGGTCACATGATCGTGAGTCTCTGCTCATTACCGCGCGCTACCAAGACACTAACAGTTTGGATATGTGATTCGAGTAGGCCTCTGGACTTTTTCGCACTAACCACCACGCGCGAATAAGTATGGGCACTCCGCGTTGTACGATCCTTCCGAAAGCTTACTGGCATCAGCGACCGAGTGGCGCGCGCCGGGTTGGACTGGTTAAGCCTGCACTTGTATAAGGGGGCTAGGTCTGCTCACCGGCCACGTTCGCAATGCACAGGATTGCAAAGGACGATTGGCCCATGACCCCTTCGCATTTAGGATGTAGACCGGTGTGCTGGCCTCTCTGTTGAGCCTAGGCAGGACTATGGCGTGTTGATCGGCCGAGGCCGGTCATGACCTGATGGTGTGTCCGACGGGAGTTGATCGAGCGTGTTGGCTAAGTTGGTGCACCCCTACAGGGAAGATTGATCTATTCGAATAGCCGTGTCCATGGTAACGGACGCTCAGAGTTGTATCCCGATCGATAGAACTAGAACTAGATGTTGAGGCATGAGATGGAAATGATGGCTCCGGGATTGCTTTCTCGCAGGGAGTCGAGGAAGTGATCTCTGGGCGATGTTACAACATACTTGCTAAATATAATATGCTATTCTTTACTCTTCTGAATGCTGCAAGCTGCTTGAAGATGCTAGTCTTCGATAGGCTAGGCCTTCCCCTCTATTCTGGCATTCTGCAGTACAGTCCACAGATACATCCCTTCCCTTGATAACAATGCATACTTAGTATAGATCTGATGCTTGCGAATACTTTGGATGAGTACTCACGGTTGCTTTGCTCCCCCTTTCCCGCCTTTTCCATTCTTCTCGGATGTTGAAACCAGATGGTGGAGCCTAGGAGCCAGACGCCATCGTCGATGACGACTACTACTACACCGAGGGTGCCTACTACTACGTGAAGGCTGCCGACGACCAGGAGTAGTTAGGAGGCTCCTAGGCAAGAGGCCTTGCCTTTTCGATCGTTGATACTTTTGTGCTAGCCTTCTTAAGGCAAATTTGTTTAACTTATGTCTGTACTCCTATATTGTTGCTTCCGCCGACTCGTTTGTATTCGAGCTGATGTATTCGAGCCCTTGAGGCCCCTGGCTTGTAATATAGAGCTTGTATTATTTTAATTTGTGTCTAGATTTGTGTTGTGATATCTTCCCGTGAGTCCCTGATCTTGATCGTACACATTTGCATGTATGATTAGTGTACGATTGAATCGGGGGCGTCACAAGTTGGTATCAGAGCCGATGGCCTATAGGTAGCCCCGTTTCCAACTCCTTGGACGAAGTTGAGTCTAGTCATTACAAAACTTTTACTAACATGGTTGTGCGGCTTATGGGCCCACGTCACCATTGGGTGGTGTTAGGATCTTTTACTCCTCGATCTTTACTTCGGGACTCTGATCTCTCTTCCATTCGGGTTAAATGAATTTACTAACTCTAACATTAGGATCTCATAGTCACATTCACCCCAGAGTTGGATTGTCTACAATTATTCCATCGAAATGTATTTTCAGTAGTACACACACTGTCGTGTTGACTACTATGTGGTATCCATCGTACTCCTTTCGTTATGCATGTTACATCATGAAAGATTCCTTGTCTTTGCAATTTCTCAATGCTAACCTACCCCTGTTACATCTAGCAGGATGGTTAGTGTCCTAGATTTGTCACGACAGAGGTCATAGTGCGAGGACTTAGTCGTGAGGCCAACGCATCTACGTGGTAGCTTGAGAGGGGTTGAGCGGGATGAGGGACGCGAGATTTTACCCAGGTTCGGCCCCTCACGATGGAGGTAAAAGCCTACATCCTGCTTGATTGATATTGATAATCATGGCGATCTCGGTTACATGGATGAGGTTTCGCCACCTCTATCTCGAGAGCATCTACTTTGATCTTGTCTAAGACTTGTCTATTCAGACCTGTCTATTGAGACGTCTAGAAAAACTTGACCCTCTTGGGGTGCCCCGCCTCTCCTTATATAAGTGGAAGGGGCGGGTTACATGTAGAGTCCAAGTCGGATTAAGACTTAACTATTCTGCCAAGTCACCGTGGGCTTCTTAACACTTTGGGCTTCTCTCCATGGGCCTCTTAACGTTTTGGGCTTCTTAACTCCAGATGACTCATCTCTGAGACTCATCTCCGTGACTCCATGCATCTGCCGGGTCACAACCTGTCTGTCGGGTCATAACTGTCTGTCGGGTCACAACCTGTTTGTCGTGTAAGAGACTGTCTGCCGGCTTACAACTGTCTGCCGGGTTAAAGACTGTCTGTCGGGTCTCACCTGTCGGGTCTCACCAGGCGGGTTAAGATCTGAGATGACTTAACGTCAGGGCGACTTACACCCAGAGATGACTTAAGCCTTAGGGCGGCTTATCCTTATGAGCCGGGTCTTGGTCGTGAGGAATATCCCCAACAGTTAGACCAGGTGGTCGTGGTCGTGGTGGCAACGCTCCACCACCGCCTGAATTTATGGTTGGAATGATGGAGCAGTTTGAGCTGAATCGACAGTTCATGGAAAGAATGATGGCTCAGTTTCCTCGTCCGAATATGAATCAGTAGCCAGCCCTAGTAACTCTGCAGGACTTCATGCGCCTCAACCCGACCATCTATCATAGCTCAACTCAGCCCCTTGATGCTGATGACTGGCTCCGCGACATCACGTATGAAATGGAGTCTGCTAGTGTGGCCCCTGCTAGCTATGTCACCTCTACATCATTCTTTCTGAAGGGTCCCGCTGCTCAATGGTGGGACAGCCACAGGCGTACCCTACCTACTGGAACGGTCATCACTTGGCCGGATTTCCAAGCTGCCTTTCATGCCTGCTTCATTCCTCAGGGAATCATGGATAGGAAGAAGCGCGAGTTTCGCAACCTCACCCAAGGCAACAAGATAGTTGATGCTTATCAGCGGGAATTCTTGGACTTTTCCCGCTATGCCGAAGAAGACATTGCTACCGATGCTCGCAGGCAGGAAAAGTTTTGTGACGGACTTCAACCGGATATCAAGCTCACGCTCCTAGTGCATGACTTTGCCGACTTCGCCACCTTGGTGAACAAGGCTATTCAGGTTGAGACTGGTCTTCAGGAACACCAGGGATCTCTCAGGCGCAGCCGTGATGCTGGCTCATCTTCGGGCATGTCAGCGCTGAAGCGTCGGATCTGGATTCCCCACATCATGTATCGTCCAACTGCACCTACACCAACACAGTCCTATGCTGCACCTCGTCTGCCTGCTCCACTACCGAGGTAGCCTCTTTGGGCCGTACCACCCCAAGCTCCTGCTCCCAATCCCAATGATGATATGTGCTTCAGATGTGGTTGTCTAGGTCACCGTGTCTGGGATAGCTATCAGAATCAGAACTAGCTTACACTTCCTCCAACTGGTTGTGGTAACAATCAGCCCCGCAACTACAATGCCAGACCTTATGGTCGTGGTCAGGCTAACCACATTGATCTGAATGAAGCTCAAGACCAGCCTGCTACTGTGATGGGTACTCTCCTTGTTAATTCAGTGCCAGCTGTTGTTTTATTTGATTCTGGAGCATCACATTCTTTCATATCAGGAGATTTTGCATTCATGCACATCATTAAATACGAAGAGATGCACATTCCACTAGTGGTAAAAAACCCTGCGGGCCAATGCCAAACCTCCATGGTTAGTCATAACGTTTTCGTTGAAATTGAAGGGTTGGAGTTCCATGCCTCTCCCATTATCCTAAAGTCTTCCAATATTGACCTCATTCCGGGAATGGATTGGTTGAAAGCACATACTGCTTCTATCATCTGTGCCACCAAAACCATACACCTTCTACATCCTTCTAATGAGATAGTAAGCTACCATGCTCATCTTGTTCGAAATGCCAAAGCACAACTTTATGCCTTGAATGTGTTGAACGCAACACCTCTTGAGGGCATTGAACACATTCCAGTCATTCGTGAATTCCAAGATGTCTTTCCAGAAGAACTCCCAGGGATACCTCCTACTCGGGCTGTCGAGTTCATTATCAACTTGAAACCAGGCACCGTTCCTATCGCCAAACGACCCTACAAGATGCCACCTCATGAAATCCTTGAGCTTAAGGAGGAAATCGACAAATCTCTTCGCAGTGGTTTCATTCATCCCAATTCCTCTGCTTGGGGAGCACCTTCTCTCTTTGTCAAGAAGAAGGATGGGACAAATCGTGTGGTCCAAGACTACCGGCCTATCAACCAAGCTACTATTCAGAACAAGTATCCCCTTCCTCGGATCAATGATCTGTATTATCAACTGGCTGGTTCATCGGTATTCTCTAAACTCGACTCGAGGTTGGGTTACCACCAGATCCGTGTTCGTGAAGAGGATATTCCCAAGACCGCCTTCCTTACTTGATATGGTTCATATGCGTACACCGTCATGTCATTCGGTTTAACCAATGCTCTAGCTACATTCTCTCGTCTGATGAACTATATATTCATGGAATACCTCAACAAGTTCATAGTGGTTTATCTGGATGATATCCTTATTTATTCCAAGAACAAAGAAGAACATGCTCAACAACTTCGTCTTGTTCTGGAAAAGCTTCGAGAGCATCAACTTTATGCCAAGTATTCCAAGTGCGAATTCTGGCTTCCCGAAGTAATCTACCTTGGGCATGTTGATGACTCACAAGTATAGGGGATCAATCATAGTCCTTTCAATAAGTAAGAGTGTCGAACCCAACGAGGAGCAGAAGGAAATGACAAGCGGTTTTCAGCAAGGTGTTCTGTGCAAGCACTGAAATTATAAGTAACGAGTAGTTTGATAACAAGATAATATGTAACGAGGAAGTAACAGTAACGGTAACAAAAGTGCAGCAAGGTAGCCCAATCCCTTTTGAGGCAAAGGACAGGCCAAAACAGTCTCTTATGATAAGCAAAGTGTTCTTGAGGGTACACGGGAATTTCATCTAGTCACTTTCATCATGTTGGTTTGATTTGTGTTCGCTACTTTGATAATTTGATATGTGAGTGGACCGGTGCTTAGGTGATGTTCTTACTTGAACAAACCTCCTACTTATGATTAACCCCCACGCAAGCATCCGCAACTACGAGAAAAGTATTAAGATAAAATCTAACCATAGCATTAAACTTTTGGATCCAAATCAGCCCCTTATGGAATAGCGCATAAACTAGGGTTTAAGCTTCTGTCACTCTCGCCACCCATCATCTAATAACTACTCCACAATGCATTCCCGTAGGCCCAAATATGGTGAAGTGTCATGTAGTCGACGTTCACATGACACCACTAAGGGAATCACAACATACATACCATCAAAATATCGAACACATATCAAGTTCACATGATTACTTGCAACAAGATTTCTCCTGTGACCTCAAGAACAAAAGTAACTACTCACAAATGATAATCATGCTCAAGATCAGAGGGGTATTAAATAGCATAATGGATCTGAACATATAATCTTCCACCAAATAAACTATATAGTAATCAACTACAAGATGTAATCAACACTACTAGTCACCCACAAGTACGAATCTATAGTTCCAGTACAAAGATTGAACAAACAAGATGAACTAGGGTTTGAGAGGAGACGGTGTTGTTGAAGATGTTGATGGAGATTGCCCTCCCCAAGATGGGAGAGTTGTTGATGATGATGATTGACGATGATTTCCTCCTCCGGGAGGGAAGTTCCCCCGGTGGAATCGCTCCGCCGGAGGGCAAAAGTGCTCCTGCCCAAGTTCTGCCTCGAGACGGCGGTGCTTCATCCCGAAAGTCCTCTCCTTATTTTTTCTAGGTCAAAATGACTTATACACCACAAGAGGGGCACCGGAGGTGGGCTGAGGAGGGCACAACCCACCAGGGCGCGCCTGGGCTCCCTGGCGCGCCCAGGTGGGTTGTGCCCACCTGGTGGGCCCCCTCTAGTACTTATTTGCTCCAATAATTCTTATTTATTCCATAAAAAACTCCATGAAGTTTCAGCTCATTTGGAGTTGTGCAGAATAGGTAGCCCAACGTAGCTTTTTCATGTCCAAAATTCCAGCTGCCGGTATTCTCCCTCTTTGTGTGAACCTTGCATATTATGAGAGAAAAGGCATTAAAATTACTCCAAAAAGCATTATTATGCATAAAAACATCATAAAGAACAGTTGGAAAACATGATGCAAAATGGGCGTATCAACTCCCCCAAGCTTAGACCTCGCTTGTCCTCAAGCGAAAAACCGAAATCGAAAAACATGTCCACATGCTTAGAGAAGAGGTGTCAATAAAAACAAAATACGGACATAGAAGCATCCACTACTGCAGGATGCTACTAACGCGACACTACGATCAGAGACCCTTCGAGGAAACTGTGTGCGATGCAATAATCGCAAACGGTGGTGTAAAAAACCGTCAAAATGTGCAAAACGTTTGCGATGGAGGATGCATCAAACACGGTTCAGATTTTAGTTGCGTGTGCGATGCATGGCATACGGTTCATTTCAATTAACTGTTTGCAATGAGGAGGAACAAAAGAAATGGGCAGCCAGATGAAGGTGTGTGCGATATACAGCATACGGTTCAATCGGATGAACTGTTTGTGATTAGGCCACACAAAAGAAACGGTCAGCCAGATCAAGGTGTGTGCGATATACGGCATGCGGTTCACTCGGATGTTTTGTTTGTGTTGAGACAAGATAACAGAAATGGTTCAATATAACAAGATGTGTGTGATACGCGGCAAACAGGTCTATAATCAGAAATGTGTGCGAAGACCGATAATAACACAGACGGTTGCTGCTAATAAGACGTGTGTGTTGTGCGATGGGATTGCATACAAAACAACAACATATATATTTACACACTTATAAGGACATGGTTGCATAACCAAATTAAACATCCACGTACATAGGTGGCTACTACAACCATGGCATTTGCACACACCAAAGTAAACTATTACATGCATAATTACATAGGTGGCTACTACACACATGACATTTCCACACACCAATAAAGTAAACTATATATTACATGCATGATTAACTAGCATAAACGATCATCTGATCATCATCTACTTATTGTGACGCTTGCTCTGCTTGTGGCTCGATCCGGGCTCGTCGATTTGGGTAACGAGGCACTTCCTCATGTCAACGATCCGCCTGTGCATCTCGTAGCATGTGTACACGCTCTTGGCCGCGAACCTGAGGTGAGGTTCATCTGGTTGCCGCATCCAGGCCCTGTGCCAGGATACGGGACTTGTTCTCTGGGCATCCTGCTTCATCTTTTCGTAGTAGGGGTCGATGATGGCCGAGGTGAGTTCGACCAGGAAGTCCTTCTTCGTGCTGCCCCAGACCCTGTAGTGGTCACGGATTTTGACAAGGTTCTTGCAGGCCAAGCCCGTAACACTGAGTGCTTTTACATCATCGGTGGTTTCCACCATGGCGAACTTGTAGTCGGTGCTGTTGACAAACCTGTTGAAATGGTCGCAAGGCTCTGTGGCCATGCAGTAGTGGTAGATGAGGACATGATGGAGCATGCACAACTGGGCGATGGCAACCTTCTGATCTATGTTGGGACGACCGGCGGTGTACTGGAGGTCGATGCCAACCACCTTGTACTTGTCTCGAGCAAGAAACTGCTCAACGCTGTTGATGTAGTTGTCCACCACGGCCGGGTCGATGGTGTACACCACCGAGAGATCCTTCTCCCTCGCGTGGGTCTCCACTCTATGCTCGCCGAACTCCATTGGAGCACCACTAGACGTCCCCTCTCTATGTGTTCGTCGTGGGTGTGCTTGTTGTGTTGTGGGACGTGATCGAAAGGTTGAAGAGACTAAGGTTATAATGGCCGCGGGAATTAAAGGGGAAGCCGGACGGCCAGGAATATCGGCAGGCCCTGGTGGCAGTTCTAATTTGCAGTGCGTAACTCCATCGTGCCGCACGTAACTGCATCGCGTGGCAATGCGCGCAGCGCAACCGCATGCCTATGGGGCCCCCGACGTGATCGTGCACACGCCCAACTGCTGGCAGAGCGTGTGCAGAGGGACGCGAGCAAAGTGCTCCGTGGTCGCCTCAACGGCGAGCAACCATATATATATGCATATAGCAGTTGAACACGCAAGGAACAGTTGTCCACAAGCCGAGCGCGCCGACGGACGCGAGCAGAGTGCGCCATGGCGCCTAACGGCGAGCACAGCGTGCTGCGGCACCTAATAGCGAGCAGAGCTTACCGAGGGACGCGGGCAGAGGCCGGCACAGTGAACGTGGCAAATAAGACGAACTGTGCGAGCGATGTCGGAGACATCAAACACGAATCGGATTAGAGTTGCATGTGCGATACGTGGCATACAGTTGATCCATCTGAGCTATTTGTGATGGAATAAGCCGTGTGTGTTGCGGGCAAACGCTTGCT
This sequence comes from Aegilops tauschii subsp. strangulata, assembly GCF_002575655.3. Lineage (NCBI taxonomy): Eukaryota > Viridiplantae > Streptophyta > Magnoliopsida > Poales > Poaceae > Aegilops > Aegilops tauschii. Next base: position 510,830,389 of record NC_053038.3, read on the forward strand.
GGTGTATAACCTTAAATTTAACCAAAAAAGTGTTAATGCATGTTACAAAAATTGTATAACTAGAAACTATGTTCAAATACGAATCCAACGATATAATCGTTGGCGACATGCATTCGTATTTTATTAGTTAAATCCTACTTATAAACCAGGACGGGGGTATAGTAGGTAATTAAATTGCAAACTTTTTTTGTATTAACCGTATGTGTACGTGTCCTTTCGTCCTCCTCTCGCACGTCTTGTCACCCCGCTGCCGCAGACGGCTTACAGCGCAAGCTTGCGCAGCGCGCGGGGGCATTCTTTTGGCCAAACGGTGGCGCCAATGAATCGTCGGTGAGCCCGTTCCCACACAACCTCGCTGGTTCCCGCGCAAGCTTCCTGCCCGACTCGATGAAATCCCCCAAAATCCTAATGCTTACCGGCATCCTATATAAACCCTCACGGTCGGCGAGTCCTGCGTCGCATTTTCTCCTCCCTTGTTGTAGCTTATCTTGTCTGCTTCTCCCACAATCGCCAATGGCATCGATCCGTCGTCGTCGCTCAGCCACTCCGCCGTCATCAGAGGACAGCTCCAGCTGGGCGGCCACACCGCGGTGGCGGCTCAGTCCCCGGCGTAGTGTAGTGCGCGTGGCGTCCCTGTTGGGTGTGCGTGGAACACCCACCACACGCTCCGCCGTCGCTGCCCATCAGCAGCTGTTGCCGGCCCCCGTTGCTGCCACACCACCGTCGAAAGCCAGGGCCATCACCCGCTCCGCCGCCGCGGCCCGTAGATGGGAGGTGGCCGTCGTGGCCGCCACCCCACTGCCGGCCATCAACCGCTCCGCCACCGCGGCCCGAAGGCGGGAGGTGGCCGTCGTGGCCACCACCCCATCATCGGCCGCCATGGCCAGCCCACCGTCGACCGCCGGGATCATCACCCACTCCACCACCGCCACCCGAAGGAGGGAGGCGGAGGTGGAGGCCCGCACGTGCGTCAGCGACCTTGCGCGCCACATCGAGTTCCTGCGGGAGGAGGAGGAGTGCCTCGTCGAGCATGCAAAGAGCCTTACCGCAGCCAAGGCCACAGCACACGCCGACGCAGAGGCAAGGAATCAGGAGATCTACGAGCAGACCGGCCACTTCGAGAAGGATTGTCTAAAGCAGCTATGGGCGTTCGAGCTGGCGAGTGTCGCTTAACGTGCAGCGGCGGCAGGCACCGTATTGCATTTTTCCAGCTCGTCGGTAGGCTCCTCCTCCTCCTCTGCCTCTTACTGAGCACGCTCGGAGAGGAGAGGCTGCCGGAAGTAGCACAAAGCCCCTCCATAGTAGTAGTAGTATTTAGGGGATTATTTTGTTCATTTCATCTGACTATAGATGTGTTGTGGAATTGTACAACGTACTTAAAATTAGCTAGTAATATAGTTGAACTAGCTATTTCAGTATGTGGTTGGCAACAATTGGGGAAAAGTTTGGTCGGTTCAGCTATCGAGTTGAACTGTTTGTATAAATTAAGAACGACTGCTTAATCTATGAATGAAATCTATGCTTAATTACTGGATTTTAGTTGCAAAAATTAGATAGTGTTAGTGATTTGTAGCTGCATATTTTGACAAATCGCAGTGTTACAAGGATTGACAAATGGCAATGTTACTAGATCAACAAATGTCAATCTTTCCAGTTTGACAAATGACAACATACCCAATAT